>NC_136071.1:102075218-103275218 GCF_964261635.1 Lissotriton helveticus | reverse complement strand
TAGATTGTAGAGAAGTGTGGCTCAATGGTTAGAGCTTATTATGAAAACAGGGGTCCCGGACTGAAGGACAGTGATTTTAAGATATAATGAAACAGCAGATATTGGAAAAATTCAAAATGAAAACGATTTAAAGAGGTTACAACGTTTTATTTCACAAAGTAACCAAACAAACCGATTAATGGTTCATGCAATTTTTTGAAATTTTATATACAATTCATAGAAATATTGGTGCCCACATGGAGAGGGGGTTGGGAAGTGCAGTGAGGGATTTCGTGTGAACAAAGGTGAAATGCATAAATAACAATCAATTTTACATCATTGATCGAAGATTTATATTCTAGACTGGTCTCCCTATTTCGGAGCCACATTCAAAATGGATGAATCACAGTTAATTTACAGAAACAATATCTCCTCTTTTTGGCTGTACAGATCCTGTTTGACCATAGGAGTAAGTACCAAGGAAAACGTCTACGTTTCGACCCTATTTGGGCGTAGGGTGATTGGCCCTTACAAAACGGGTCTTGTCGGGGGCGACTCCTACTTCCTGGTTACGAGAGCTGCTTTCACTGACTGCCTCGAGACCACGCCAAACACTGTGTCTGACAAGATTTGATCTGCTGACAACATTCCCGACGTTAAAACCGGGACCGGAGAAACTCCAGGAGGCGATAACGACCCAACCTGATGGCAACTTTATCGGCTCTCCACTCCCAAGGAGGCCTGCCCACCGCTCCCCTGTCCTGATGAAGACCCGTTTTGTAAGGGCCAATCACCCTACGCCCAAATAGGGTCGAAACGTAGACGTTTTCCTTGGTACTTACTCCTATGGTCAAACAGGATCTGTACAGCCAAAAAGAGGAGATATTGTTTCTGTAAATTAACTGTGATTCATCCATTTTGAATGTGGCTCCGAAATAGGGAGACCAGTCTAGAATATAAATCTTCGATCAATGATGTAAAATTGATTGTTATTTATGCATTTCACCTTTGTTCACACGAAATCCCTCACTGCACTTCCCAACCCCCTCTCCATGTGGGCACCAATATTTCTATGAATTGTATATAAAATTTCAAAAAATTGCATGAACCATTAATCGGTTTGTTTGTTTACTTTGTGAAATAAAACGTCGTAACCTCTTTAAATCGTTTTCATTTTGAATTTTTCCAATATCTGCTGTTTCATTATATCTTAAAATCACTGTCCTTCAGTCCGGGACCCCTGTTTTCATAATCACAATTACCCAGGTCCCAGTGACTATTTGGGTCTAACCCTGTTACTTATTAACGTCAATGGTTAGAGCGGCAGACCCTGATGCAGTAGTCTGGCCGGGACCAGGGTTCAATTCCCGCCTCGGCGGGTCTCGGGCTCAATTTCCTCGGACCTGATAATTCTCGCCTCGGTGCCTATTCTGATCATGAGCCCCACTCTGCACCTCTGGGCAATAGCTTGCTTAATCTCTACAACGGCCCCAACAACGCGGAGGATGCCTGACTTCACCTTGGGGGTGCCCAGGAGTGGGCTCCTCACAGGGAAAGGCCAGGAAGGGTTCCTCGGCGGTATTCGTGCAAGCGCCGAGATGCCTCCGGGTAGTCGTGCGCTATCATTATCATTTACCCCTCTCTTCTAATCAGGGATTACGGACCGGTGCGCCATCCGAATCCGGAGTCTCTACACTTACACGCCTGGCTCCTAAGTTCCTGGAATTTAGGAGCAAGCGCATTCTGCAGGAATGTAGAGACATCCTCTCGAAATCTAGAGCGCAAATTACCAATAAAACGTACAAGAAGAAATGGAAAAGGTTCTGTTTTTGGTGCAGACGAAATGGCCTGCATCCATTTGAAGTATCCCCACAACAGATTTTACCATATCTCCTTTCCTTGGTAAAATCTGGTTTCGCTTTCGCCTCAGTTATTGTGCATCTAGCTTCCATCTTTTGCTGTAGAAGAGCTTCCAGCGCCACTTCTCTCTGTGCCTCAAGCCTTACCAAACAATTTAAGAAGGGACTGTTCCATACTTTTTCTCCAGTGCGAGCACCTCCGTCGGAATGGAACCTCAACGTTGTCCTTGCACAACTCATGAGAAGACCATTCCAACTCATTCATAAAGCTGAATTGAAATTCCTAACATGGAAAGTCGCTCTTCTGCTGGCCCTTGCCTCAGCCAGAACGGTAAGCAAAATGCAAGCCTTCTCCATTAGGAAACCTTTTTTAATAATCAATTAGCTGTCATTCTAAGGACTATTCCTACATGTATTCCTAAAGTGCTTTCACAATTCCACCTTGATGAGTCGATTACACCATCAACACCTACGGAGGAGACACTGCATAAGTTGGATGTCAACCGCTGCCTTAAGTTCGCCCTTAAGAGAACGAAGGAACTGATCAATTAGTTGCCTATGGCCAAGGCAGAGATGGGACTGCAATAAAAATGGCCACTATCGCAAGTTAGATATCTGCTGTGATACAGTTCTGTCATATCAAAGCTAACAAACTTTTGAAAAGGCACAGCAAAAGCTCACTCCACCAGCGCAGTTGCCTCATTAGCTGCCCTCTTCGCTGAGTGACGTTGGAAAAAATCTGTTGTGCTGCAACCTGGAGAACCACTCACACCTTCACGCAGCACTACTGCTTCAAGTCCGCACAAGATGCAGATGCGGCAGTGGGTCAGGAGGTGCTATGCCATTTCTTCCATTAAGGGAAGCCTCATTCTATCTAATATTTAGAGTCTTTTGTTTTCATGGTGATTTCATATGCCTACATGTTCTTTATGATGTGAAACATTACTAGGTAAACTGTATTACAAGTTATGCTGTAAGAAATTACTTACGTTTTTTCTTATGATGTTCTGTGCATTACTTTTCTTCCTACCCTCTTTATAAAAAAAAAAAAACAGTACGTACAGGTATAGCCTTTAAGGTGCTTCTGGTATTACCTCAAACTTTTAGAGTTCACTAAGTTTTTTAAAGCCACCCACCATCCTCAACAGACAAGATATCATTGGAGGTGACTGCTTGCTAATCTGACATGTGAATCTATTAAAGATACCCCAATACTGGAGAAGAAAATAGGTTACTTACCTGTAACTACGGTTATCCAGTATTGGTATCTTTCATAGATTCATATGCCTGAATCATTCCCCGTCTTCGAGATGGGAGTACCACTGTAACATAATCAAGCAGTGTTTAAATAATGCCATAGGCTATAATGGCCCTGGGCCATGCTTTACATAGCCTATGTCCTTTTAAAAAAAGGACTAAATGTCAATCTTAAGCAGGATCATATACTCAGTATTTTTAATAAATATTCAAAACAACACACAAAGCCACTGTGGTTTGGAAAGAAAACAGGAAAAACTGAACAAATGTATATAAACAAAAACTCATATTTTCATTGTGGTTATATAAATATTGAATTAGCACCACATTTTCAGTATCCATGCTATTCATATCTTGAATAAATCACATTTATAATAGTCATGGTACCTTTTGGTTGATGACCTTTCGATTACTCATTAGAATATGGGGACCATCATCAGGACTTAAAATATATGCCTGAAAGAAAATGCCTGTCAAGAAGCTAGAAAAAAGGGGGAGAGAAAAAGGAAAATAAAAATAGGTGAAAAGGAAGGGAGGAAAAAAACAAAAATGAGAAATTGACACGACCACCTCTCATACCATGTACGTACCTGAGGGGAACGTGCAAGCACTTGCTGTAAGGGCGAGATAGCTACTAATTGCACCCATGAGTAGTACTCAATTGTGGATCTAGGCGTGATCTGGCTGTGGTTTTTAATAAACACAACTCCATACTGCCTATATGAAAGAATCATGAGCTAGCCTAGCTGTGGTTTAAATAAACCGAGTTCACACTGCTGTAGTGACAACCAGGCGCTGACCTGCGTGGAAGACACCAGTTGAGCAATTACTGGTGGAGGACAGTCGCCACGCCCGCAACTGTCATATAATTCAGCAGTCTGTGAGAAACCATGGAAACCGGTGAGGCAACTGAGTAAGGGCCCTAGGGATACCACAATCAGACACTCCAGAGCACCCTTACGAGCTAGAATTTGTAGAGACACGACCAGCTG
This sequence comes from Lissotriton helveticus, assembly GCF_964261635.1. Lineage (NCBI taxonomy): Eukaryota > Metazoa > Chordata > Amphibia > Caudata > Salamandridae > Lissotriton > Lissotriton helveticus. Next base: position 103,271,131 of record NC_136071.1, on the reverse strand, counting down.
AATAGAACCTGGTTGGTCGGTCAGCTTGGGTGGGGCTGCTAAGAAAAGGGGAAGGGGGGATTAATGTGTGCTTCTAAGGAGGATATTACGAGAACCCATTAAGCGTGACACTGTTGCTGTACCCGGTAGATAGGTCGTTTGTGCCGGATGTGTCCAGTGGCGTAGGGCACTGTGGCCCGTGAAATAGAATGGGTCAATATCGGAAGGCCCCCGGATGGTGAGCATCAGTGTTGCGCTGCTCCAGGCAGCGAGGGGAAGATGCGCAGTACAGGAGCAGCGATGATGTGCGGCTCGCATAGGGAACAGGACGAGTGCGAGTTCCAATAAATTGAGACCTGGAAGAAGGCCTCGCCCTAATGTGATTGGGTCCTGAACGTGAGAAAGTGGTGGCCATCTTGGACAGAAGGTTTAGAAACCACTGGAGCAAGGAAAAGGATAATATGTAGTGAGAGGAAAGCAAATTAGAAGAAAAAGGCGATAAAACCACAAATTGTAATACAAATGTCAGTGCATACACCTAGTATCCAATACATTAGATTTAAAAAACATACAGAATATCATCAACATATGTCAATATGAGAGATACAGCTTTTCGTTATTCCGACATGTGTGTCATATTCAAGTTTACAGATACCCAGTTTGGCATATGTAGAAAGAGTCTAAATGAGAAGTATAAGACTGAATTAAAGGCCCAACCAGGCTAACTCGAAGGAACGAACCATCAGTGTACCACAGAAAGTGATAATATCTGCTCGGAGGATTATAGCAAATTAGTCCGATCCTCTGACCTGTTTAACTCATTCTGAAGGCTGTTGGTACGTAGAATCCATTTCAGTTCTTCTTTGTTTAGAAGAAAGTTGATACCAGCACCTCTGGGTGGGGGTTTAATCACCGTAAAGACCTGCCACCGCAGGTCATCCTCTATGTGTCCTGTTACTTGAAAGTGATCCATTCACTTTACAACGAATATGACTTCTGTGTTGGCAAATGCATATGTGTACCCTTTGCGTTGTTTGTCTGATGTAGATCAATTGACAAGGGCAAATGATGGCATATATTGCATTCATAGTGTTACAATTTTAAAATTGATTCAACACAATGTTAACATGATTGTATGTGAAGTATTTAGTATCACAAGTACATGAACAAACGCTGCAGTTGCCACATTTAAAATGTCCCACTCGGGCGGTAGACCCCAGATTTCAGCTAAAGTTTGTGATGGTTTCCTTGAGGGAAGGCTTGCTCTTATTAAATGATCCTTGATACTCGTATTTTTACAAAATGCGAGCAGTGGTTTTTCAATTTGCAATTCGCCTGAATAAACAACTGGCCAATGCTTGAGTATGCATTTTTTTTTTACTTGATTGGATACTGGGGAGAAGGTGGTGACCAGACCATCTTACTGTTTATGGCTTCTTTTTTTGATTTTGGAGTCAATACTTTCTCTCGTGGACAGTACCATGCTCTCTTCATAGATTGTTTAACCAGTTTTTTAGGGTAACCTCTACTATGTAGTTTACCACACAAAACTTTGGCTTCAGTAAAACAGTCATTTGTATGAGAAGAGTTTCTCCTAATACGGAGCAGTTGAGAGAATGGTAAAGAATCTCATAAGGTTCGAGGGTGATGACTTGCGTATGAAAGGAGAGTATTCCTTTCCATGGGTTTGCGGAATAAGGATGTGAAAAGACCATCAGTGGAAGATTGAATCATTAGGTCAAGGAAAAGGATTTCCGTTCTACTGTGTGATAGCAAGAATTTAAGACCACTGCAATGTGAATGTTAGCAGACATATGCATTGATCCTGACCTAGCGCGAACTGGAAGATAAAGGAGAATCTACTCCTGTAGTGTGTTCAACGGGTGAAGGGTACACTGTTGATGTTATAAAGAGAGTTGCTTCCATTAATTTGGATGTCTTGGCCATGACTTCCACTCTTGCCTAGTAAAGGCGATTTCTGTAGTTCCGAGGAAAGCGTATGATGCCAGACTAATGGAATTTAGTAACTATGCACAGACATAAAGAAAGCAAGAAAGCAAGAGAGAAAGACTGGTCTGGGTGTAGAACTAGGCTTTGGGTAAAGAAGTAGCTCAGTGAACTAATTTTGCTGCCCACGTGGGAGCATGGAGGATGCAGCAAGAGTGGGCTGTTTGCTCTTTGGTGGGAATGTTCAGGATGAATTTAAAAAGGATATGTGTGAATCCCGGATGATATCATCAGAAAGTAGTCCTGTGCGACCTTGGTAGTGCAGTACTTAGAACTGATATTTATTGTTCTCTTCAGTTAGAAGAGATCCTGTGATGGTTTTATACCTAAAGGTGAACGTATTGTGTAGAGTTCTGCTGTATTCAGTTTCCACTCTTGGCAAATGCTGTAAGATCTGCCGAGGGCTTCTGCTGAAGTGTTGCTTATGTCGGATATATGTCTAGGTGTGAGATATTCTGCGGATTGTCTGCTTATTCCACAGCTGTTGACATTTTGAGAAAGGGTATTTGATGGCGTACATTGTTGTTGGTTAATAGAATGCAAGCTGTTGATATTGCCTGTTCGTACTTGTATGGAATAGTGTGGCAATGTGGACAGGAAAAAAACTGTGCTGTGAGAGGAAAAATATGTTAAATCCCAAGTTGTTGATGTGTATAGATTTCTGCTTTGCAAACTATCTGCAATTAATTTGTAAGTATTGAAGATGGTTGCCCTCGTACTCTAGAGAGAAATGAGACCACCTGTAGCATTATCATCATATTTATGACAGCGACTGACATCCGACCTTGAGAGTGGAATCAAATATTTGCTAGCATTCGCACCAAGAATTTTCAATTCTATTAAGGACACGGAGACGAGGATTATGCTATCTCTTTCTTTACTGTATAAAAAACAGCAGCCAATGAAAACATTCAATTAGTTATAACAAACTACATTGCCCATGATGCTTTGCAATGGTAACGCCTTCTTGGCCCTCTATAAGAGCCCTGAGTCCAATCCCATCATCCTCTTTCTTTGCTGGAACTGCAACAGTCCATATATCAACAAATAACTGTAGAACATCCTCAAACATGGAAGTTAATACGGAACCAAGATCCATCTGTAGTCTTCAACTGGAAGAACTTCTCACTCAGACTTGTTGTCTGCGCCTAGGAAAAAATAAACAACTCGTAATATCTGTGTATCTGAAATCGTCATCATTCTATAAACGAGTGGGTAATATGAACAATAATCTTGTACATAGCCGGGTGGGCTAATCCTCGCCTCCGTGTCCTTAATAGAATTGAAAATTCTTGGCGCGAATGCTAGCAAATTTTTGATTCTTTTACAGGACCGGAGGCTTTGGATTATGCTAGTTTAACGCTTTATTAAATACAACTGATGTTATGTCTCCCACCGGCTTATAATAAAATTGTTTAAAAGTCGATTCTGCAGACCAGTCGGCACAATGCATAATATCTTGAATGTTAGAACCTAACATGTAGGACTTAGATGCCATGGCACCCTGTACTGAGTGTGCCCCAAACTTCTGAATGTCAATACCAGCCTCTTTCATAATATAACAAAGCCATCTGGCAATAGTTGCTGCCGATACCGGCTTAAAAGGTTTCTGCACTGCAATGAGCAGTTGAGTGGACCCCTCTGGTCTCAACAATCTAGTACATTCCTCGTACTCCTTTAAACAGTGGACAACACATCATTTCTCATTGCTGGGAAAAGCATTATATTCAATTTGTCTAGATAGAGTCTTCGTATGACCTGTAATAGTAAAAGAAACTCCCTCCGGAGTAAATACTCTACCTGCAACTTCCAAGGCCCGAACATCCGACGAACGTCTGCAAGCTGAAAGACATAGCAGCATTGCCAACTTGGCAAACAACTGTTTCCGTGACAGAGTATCTAGGTTTAGGTGGATTTGCCACCCTTATACCCTTAAGAAGCTTACAAATTAACCCCTTAGCTGCAGCGGTTATTCCGCCGCAGCGCTAAGAGGGAGGCGGGGCCGCGCGGAGCTCCCGTACTCATGACGGAACCGCTCCGTCACGGCCCTCGGGTGAGCTGTGCTTGTGACGAAACGGTTCCGTCACGGCCCCGCCCGCTCTTTAGAACGTCAGCGCAGGCGCGGAATTCGCGCCGCGCAGACGCGGCGAGCTGGCCGTGACGGAACCGTTCCGTCACCAGCACAGCCCACCCGAGGCTTGTGACGGAATGGTTCCGTCACGAGCACGCAAAGGGTTAAAGGATGCATACCAATAGGTTTCCTGTCTACCTGATTATGTCCCGCCGAGATGGTCGATCTAATTATTTACTGACCGGTATGCCAAACTCTCGGCTGCTTTTTCAGAAAGAAAATGTACAACATGGGGTAGTCCTGCCCCCACGGGATCCAAGTGCCGTTCCAGGCACCAACCCATCCAGCCCTTCCAGGCTGAAGAGTACCGTTTTCTAGTTGACGGAGCCCAAGCCTGCTTGATGAATGCTGAAGCTGTCTCCGAAAACCCTCGCATTTCCCACTGTTGCTGGAAACCTGCCATGCCATCAGGGATAGTCTCCCCTTTAGAATCAACGGATGCTGTTCCCGGTGAGGTCCCAGGAGTAGGGACTCCGACCACGGTAGTATCCTGGGGAGGTCACAGCTCATCTCCAGTAACACTGGGAACCATGGCTGTGACCTCCACAGGGGTGTCACCAGAATTAATTCCGCCTGTTGTTTGAAGATGTGTGACGTCACCCTGGGTATTAATAGGAATGGAGGGACCGAATAATTCAATGCTCCTGACCAGTGTTGAAGAAACGCATCGGTTGCTTTCGCCGCTGGGTCCGGCCTCCAACTGAAGAAACTGGGAAGCTGATGGTTCAACCTGGACGCAAACAAGTCCGTCTGACATTGACCCCAAAGGTTCTGCAACCATTGGAATACTCTCGGATTCAGCTGCCAATCGCTGAAATCCCTGAGGTGCCTCGAATTCCAGTCTGCCACTAGGTTGGACTGACCCGGAATGTGCTCCCCTATCACCCTGATCTGTCGATTCAGGCAATAATGCCAAAAATCCTTGGCAATCTCCATTAGAAGAGATGATCTTGTTCCCCCCAACATGTTTATGTACCTCACCGCTGAGATGTTGTCCATCCGTAGCAGGATGCAACACGAAGTCTGCTTGGGGGATAGAGTCTGAATGGCGAAAGAGCCTGCTAGGAGCTCTAGACAATTTATGTGTAACGGCTACTCCTGGGGTGACCATCGACCGCCTGTGGAGATGTCTCCACAGCGCGTCCCCCAACCCCAACGGCTGGCGTCTGATTCGAAGATGACCTCGGGTTGTGAGCCGAAAATGGCTCTTCCGTTCCACGCTTCCCTGTGGCCCAGCCACCACTGCATCTCGTCTCACCTCCTGGGTTAACGGAACCACGTCCGTGTAAGTGAGACCTTTCTGTAAATGTTGGATTTTCAGTCTCTGCAGTGCTCTGTAATGCAGTGGTCCTGGGAAGATCGCCTGAATTGACGACGCTAGCAAACCCACTATTCTGGCAATAACTCTGAGAGACACCTGTTGTAGGCAGAGTAGTGACATAATCTCTTTCCTGAGATCCTTCAACTTCGATTTGGGGAGACTCAACTGTGCCGACTGAGAGTCTATCACAAACTCCGGGTTCTGCGCCATGATTAGAATGTCGTCCAGATAAATAATCATGCGCACCCCCTGCTCCCGCAGGTGAGCCACTACCGGCTTCATCACCTTGGTGAAACACCAAGGAGCTGAGGAAAGCCCGAAAGGAAGGGCAGAATACTCGTACCACCGACCTTTCCATTGAAACGGCGGTGTGGAGGAAAAATGGGAATGGACAGGTAGGCATCCTTGAGATCTAACCTGAACAACCAGTCCCCTTGTTTTAGTAGATCCGTCAGAAAATGAATCCCTTCTATTTTGAAATGTTGGTAAATGAGGTACTGATTGAACTCCCTCAAATTCAAAATCAGTCTGTGTCCACCACCTTTCTTTTGGACTAAAAAGCCATTGCTGCAAAAGCCGTGAGGCTTGCTGTCGCAAGGCGTAATCGCGTGTTTTTGCAGCAATTCTGCTATTTCGGAGTGTATAAAATTGCACTCTTGTTAGGAAAAATGGAGCGATTTGGGCAAACTGTCCTGACGTGGTGTGCTGTAAAACTCCAGATGGAAACCCTGAACCGTCTGAATTACCCACACATCCTGCGTTATGATAGGCCAAGTCTGAACAAAGGACTGAGTCCGACCCCCCAATGGAAGTAGAGATAAGTCTGATAAGCTTACCTGAGGAATTTTGAGCTTTGAAACCCGCTCTGTTTCCACGGCCGTGGAAACATCGTCTGTTGAAACGTCGACAAGTGGGGTAGAAGGTGCCCCCTCTAGGGTATACAACCTTTACCACGCATTTTTTACCACGCAATACCATTACAACGCTGGCATTACAACGCAAACCATTACAACGCATTGCGCTGGGGGGCACTCTAGGATAGGGAATAAGTTTAATTTTCTATCCAACACCTTCCCTAGTGTCCACGGGGACTGGAGTTGGAATAGAAAATTATACTTACCACTATCCAGCACCTCTAAGCGCTATGCGTTGTAAAGGTATGCGTGGTAAAAACCGCGTTGTAAAGGTATGCGTGGTAAAAGTATGCGTTGCAACGTCATACATCCCCCTCTAGTTAAGTCCGATTCTCCTCGTCCACGACCATAGTCACCTCTGGGGGGACCTTGGTTGTATCCACGGCCTGACGAGCGTCCCCTGCCTCGTCCGCCCTGTTAAAAATTCCTTGTTGGAAGACGCGCTTAATACCTGACTTCGCCTTATCTAAGGAGGTGAAAGTCCCCACATATTTCGAAACATCCTTTACAAAGCGGTCTCCGAAGAGATTACCTTCGGCCAAGGGACCAGGTTCCGCAGCCGCAAGATCTGTAAGGTTGGTGTCCATGCGCATCAGCAAGGACTTACGCCTCTCGGTGGATATGGCGCAATTTGCATTGCCTAAAAGGTAAATTGCCCTCTGGGTCCAACCTGCTAGTATATCTGGATCAACTGGTGTTGCCGCTTCCTTGGCCACCATTGCCATCTCCAGAATTTTTGCTAGCAGACCCACGACATCAAGTAGCTTGTCCTGACATCCACGCCAAGCGCGATCTATCCCTTTCTTGGGGTCCTTAGCGAACTTTTTCAGAAAGGGGAGGAGAGTAACGTCTATCTCTGGGGTCTCTGCCACCTTCTCCGGTACCTCAGGTCGAGGACATTCGGACCTGAGTCGGTTACGAACCTCTTTGTCGAAACCTTTACAAAGGTTCTCATGCAGGTATTCTGTTACTTCTGGAGCCGGAGACCAATTCGAGGACCTGGGATGTACAATGTCACTAGGGTTGAAAGTGAACAGGGCATTGGGCGCACTTTCAGGTGCGGCGGAAACCGCCATCTTTGCTCTCTTTTTAGGAGGGGGTTCCTCAACCGTAGTGGTCGTATCCGTATCGGTATTAGTTGTGTCAGTATCGGGATACACCTTCTGTTTACTCTTTGCCTTGCTACCAATGGAAAATCCATGCTCCCCTGTAGGGGCAGGAGGTAAGTCATTTAATGCGCTGACATGCGGCCACTGATTTTCCTGCGTTGCGCCTGCAGTTGGTGGAGTGCCTTTTCCTTTATCCTTCGTGAAACCATGCCTTTTAGCGAAGCTTTCATGCTGCTTAGTGATGGGCTTAAGTGCAGCAGCTAGAGCCTGTTGCACAGTGTTTGGTACTGTGCTTTCGATAGCCTTATTAACCGAGGATTGGACTGACGCGTCCAGAGCCTCCACAATGTTATCTTCCAAGACAGTCTCCTGCTGTCCTTCGTAATATATCTCCTCTTGGTCATCCTCATATGTCACCCAGTCATCCATTGTACACTAAAGGACTGTGGTGCGCGCTAAAACAAAAGCAATGAACTGAAATCAAGGTATGACAAAGGCATATTGAGCATAAAAACAAGGCAATAACAATCGTGCAAATAACGCATAAATAATCTCATAAGTCAAAGCGACATATTAAAGAGAAATAAACATTCTCAGTCAGAGCAATAGATGGGCACTTATCTCTTGCTGTGAGCAGCAAAGAAAGAGGATGATGGGATTGGACTCGGGGCTCTTATGGAAGACCAAGGAGGCGTTACCATTGCAAGGTATCATGAGCAATGTAGTTTGTTATAACTAATTGAATGTTTTCATTCGCTGCTGTGTTTTATAAAGTATAGGAAGACATAGCATAAGCCTCCGGTCCTGTAATAGAATCGTGCTGAAGTATAATGTAAGACAAGCTTTTGGTACTTTGGATACCTTGAACTGCGTTTTAGCCTTTAGCAGTCAGTCCTCCAACCAAGGTTGGGAAATAGCTTAAAGTCTTACATTTGTGAGAGTATCTGGTGTTAGGCATTTGTCGAGAATATGTGGTACGGATACGAGGACGAATAGGGGGAATTGGTGTGCTATGCCAGAAAATCTGAGTTACTTGCCGTGTTTGGAACGTGAGGGAATGAGGGTTTCAAGTCCTGATAGTGCAGATATCTTGCATAACGTGTACTGCTTAGAAAATAAAGAATGAGACAGAGATAGGACCTATCTAAGGGGCGTGGATGTGCCCCATTCTCAGTTTCTATTAAATGATTGAAGACAATGGGGGGGGGCATAGATGATTAACCTTATACCCCTGTGAGTGAAGTTATGTTCCAAGGTAGTAGGAGATGTCCGTATACACTGGAAGAGTGGGGATAGGAGGTAAGTGAAAGCTGACTGACGAACAATTGCTAGCTGTCTCCTGATCTCATGTTTGGCGATATTATTATCGGTAATACGAAGATTTGTATTGCGACAGGAAGTGGAGGAACTGTAAGGGTCGTAGATACTTTAATCTAATTACTGGGAATGAGAAATGACGTGCCCATGGAAAAAGCAACCTTTGTCGTAAAAGTTGCCAAGGTATGTGTTCCTGTCTTAGTGCCGAATAGAGTGAGGGAAAGCAATGCCCAGAATCCAGGAGTACAAATGAGGATTAAAATATGTTTTTTTTAACCTGTCGTGAGTTGGTGAGTCTGCCAGCTGACGGAGTCCTGTTCGACTGTTGATCTGTGGCACGAGATTGGTACGTGCACCTATGTTAGACCATATTTGTCGGTGATAATGATAGAATTTAGCAGGATAAGCAGGAAAGCGGAATGTAATAGGTGAGGTTGCAGAGAACCTACAACCTCGTTTAGATTAGTAGATGCCCTAACGTGACCCAATAAAGAGGCCAGTGAATTCACTGGTGTCTACATTATTATCTACTTGCAGCAGTAGCATTGCCCCTGTGGCTGGGTTCCTGGTTATTTTTACACCCTCTCACCTATTATATTCTAGTATGGGAAAGCATATGCCTAATTCCCCGTTTGGTGTTAGAAGTCATCTAAGAAACAACCTGACCCTTGACAGCAAGTGGCAGTTTGAAACTCTCAGCAGTTTAGTCCATAAAGGTGTTATTGAGATTGTCGTATATAGTTTCAATCCCATTCCGTGTAATATGGATCATTTAAAAAATTGAAGACCTTTTTTTTTTATTCTGAAGTGGGGTCATCTATGGAGACTGTGTAATCCCAGATGGAGGCATGAATCCAAAAGTTCAGAGTGATGGGATCTTGAATGGGGAAACAACTGCTGAAACCTCTCTGATAGTTGTGAAACATCCTAGCGGACTTTGGAAAAAAAGGATAATGGTAGCAGATGTCCTGGTAAAGGTTAGAGCACCAGCCCTTTGGCATTTATAATATTTGTGAAAACCTGGTTGCCTTGGTTCTATTGATTATAGCCCAGCTAGCGCCAACACCCCCATGGGTATAGGAGTGCTTAAGAGAAACTATAAATAATAACATGATATAGAATTTTTGTTCCTAATGCAATTATTTTGTCTCTGTCTACATATATATGTATATATAGAGAGACAAAATAACTATATAGAGAAAGATAAAATAAGTATATATATCAGTGAGATAAACATCTTTAATGGAGAGGGACCATGGGTTGTATCAAAGGGTCCTTTGCATTCAATTGTTCAATACAGTGTTTAATCTGTAAATAAATAAGTGCCAGGACCTTCCTCAGGAGACACTGCAGTTTGCACCAAACATTGTGTCTACTAGCGTTGCCAATGACAATGTCAAGACAACTCAACCACTACTCATTACACTCATAAAACAGTGAGAGGTAGGGCCATTCCAAGCCTCCAAAGCTATAAAATTTGTTTGGGTGGTGTAGTGAATTAATTAATCAAATAACTGTTACTGTGCTCATCTCTAAATTAGGCTAACAATGCTACTGTGTTTAGACTTCTATAGCGCCAGTATTGACAAATAGATACCAGGAAACCAGCGCTCAATGATGCACTGTTTTTTAAGGGAAATTTGTATAGGTGGCCTTAGAACCCCTTAAAAGGCGTCCATGATCCATGGAATCAAACCATATGTCATCTAAAAGAACGTGTGGTGTAATGTCTTGCCAAACAAATTCCTAGACCATAAGTGCCACTGTATCATTTATTGAATGTTGTTGAGGGTATCATCGATGAGCGCTGTCGACGACACCACCGTTGACTCATGCAGTTGACGACCACTACCTCTGCTGGCATCGCCACAAAGACCACCAACGATCACAACAGTGGATGCCACTGATGCCGCCGACAACACTGCTCACGATGGGAAACAGCGTTTACAATGCTGTCTCCACAATGCAATGCCTTTACCACGCGGTTGTTACATCGATCGCGATGTCAGTACACAATACCCAGACCCTCCAGAATTTTGCGATTCACGAAAAAATCGCGAAATCGTCCGACTAGCACGATGGCCGCGATATTTACTATTATCGCAGCGATATTTGTCAAAAAGTGTCTGCAAAACAAACAATGCCTGTTAATTGGCTGTGCGCGCCCACGTCACTACGTGCCGCCGTCCAATACCTGCTTCCTCCTGACCCATTTCTGCAGCATGTTGAGGTTTGCTAATAAACGTTTTCACATCCCCCGCTTTGGCAAAGCCCACCGCTTTGATGCTATCACGTCCTCTCTGCACTAGAGTTCCAGCGCATGTATCCAACTGTGATCCTCTGCAGGCGGGCCTGTATGTCCATATTAGCGCGCCCCCAGGCCAGGCTTCATTAATCAAATCCTGGAAACATCTGGAAAGACCTCTGCACGGCTGGCTTTGACACGCACGCAGAAGGCATGAGCGCCTCGGCTAGCTGGGTCCATCCTTGGGGCCACGTGCACATCCTTGGGGCCATCCTTGCACAACCCAGCTGATTGATAGCTGTGCTGCGCACTCTGGGTCTTTTAAAACGGTTTTATGCTGATTAAAAGCATCGCGCACTTTGTGTCTTTTAAAACTGTTCTGTCCTGACTAATGGCATCGCGCATTTTGTGTGTTCTCAAAATTGTTGTTTGCTGACTAAAAGCATCGCGCCGGCACATTGATTTAGATTGGTAACTGATTCCAACTTACCTTCATTTTCTTCGCTCCCGACCCCGGTCCGCCCCGGCTGTGTGCCGTTTGAGCGGAGGGTCAGCCTATGAGCGACACTTCCTGCCTGGTCCTGCACCACTTCCGCCCTGCCTCTCCACCGTGCAGGCCAGCGGGCTAGTGGTTCACAGCAACTGGACATAAATGGTGACCTGGAGCAAGCGCAGCGGACGAGCGCAGCGGGAGCGCCGACTTCGCGCCGAAGTCGCGCATAAGTCAAGCCCGTCTGCGCCCGTCCGCGGCCGGCCGGGGCGAGGGGCACGTCATTCTGCCCAATGTATCATCTATTCCCCGGCAAAACTTCTTAGTCTCCAGGGCCCATGGCCTCTAGCTGCCACCACCTGTTCCCATATCTCCTCCCTCGGTTTGTCTCCTGCTTTCGTCATTCCTCCCCCTCATCACATTCCCCTTAACTCTTCTGGGGGTGCTGTCAATCCTGGACCCACTAAAACCCTTTCGGCCTATTATTTGAACACCCGGTCCGCTGTAGCCCACTCGCATGTACTGTCGGTGCTGCTGGACCTCCATTCACCAGATATTCTGTTTCTTACAGAAACCTGGTTTTGCGATGACTCCCTCCCCGTCCTATTGGCCACTTTACCAGCCCCATACTATGCTTTACGTTTAGATCGCCCTAATGGCAGGGCCGGGGGAGGCGTAGCGGTCATCGCTCGAGCCGACTTCCCTTTCCAAATTCTCTCTTTGCCAGATATTGCCACCACGGAGTACCTGGCTATCCGTACCACCTCCATTACCCCCCCTCTCACCTGTGTACTTATCTATTGCCCTCCCCAATCGCCCTTATTGTTTCTTCCTAGCTTTCTGGAAGTAGTAGCTACGATCACGATTAATAACTCCTCCATTCTGCTCCTGGGTGATTTTAACTTCTGGCCTTCTGACCCCGCAGAATGCCCTTCCTCAAAGGAATTTTCAGAAATCCTCCAATCTCTTAATTTCACATCCCATATTCACTCCCCTACCCATGTCAAAGGACATATCTTAGACCAGATCTGGTCCTTGAATTGCCCTGTAAAGTCCTTATCCATCTCACCTTGCACGTGGTCGGACCATCACCTGATCTCATTTACCCTCCCCACCCATCCCCCGGTCAAGCCCCCACTTCCTAAAAATGTCTGGGTCCGGGCTTGGGGGCGAGTAGACCCCGACAACTTATCTGCTCTACTCACCGCTTCTTACCCTCTCCTACAAGGTCTGTCTACTCTCTCCCAGGTCACGTCCATTGATCAGTGGCTCACTTCAGGTTGCGATTTCATCGCTCCCCTGAAGCGGGTCACTTCAAAGCGGGTGAAGGATGCAAACCTGTGGTTTAATGAGGACCTTAAGACCATCAAATTAGCGGTACGCAGAGCGGAGCGTGCCTGGAGGAGAAATTACTGCCCCTTACTCCGACTGGAGTTCACTAACATCTTGACCCAATATAAACAGACCATCTTGGCGGCGAAAACAACCTATTTCTCCTCCAAAGTCCTCGCTGCGGAGAAGCAATCGAGGTAAATTTTCTCGATTGTGCACAACCTGGCATTTTCCGACAGAACCACTCTGAAGCCCACCCCCTCTCCGGAACTCTGTCACTCCCTTAACAACTTCTTTATCCAGAAAATTGCTACCATCAAAGCCAACATTCCCCCTCCCTTCCCTACTTTTGTGGATCCTCAGTGTCCCCCCCCCCAAGGGACAACTTGGTGTCCTTCCCCTTTTGACCAAGGAATCCCTGGCTTCAATAATCCCTTTAGTTAAATCTGGTCCCCCCCTAGACCCTTGCCCTTCCCACATTCTCCGTCACATTTTTTCCTCTTGCCCTGACCCCCCCCTTCATCTCCTCGACAGCTCTCTCTCTCAGGGCGTTGTACCTGCCCCATTGAAAACAGCAATCATTGTCCCTATCCTAAAAAAAACGGGCGCGGATCCCTCGGTCCCCGCCAACTACCGTCCCATCTCCCTCTTGCCATTTTTGGCAAAAGTACTCGAGCGCCATGTCACCTGCACTTTGAGCTCTTTTGTGGAGATGCATGGGGTCTTAGCCCCCCGTCAGGCCGGTTTCCGCCCCGCACACTCTACGGAGTCCGTAGTACTTTCGGTCCTTGACAACCTCAGGGAGGGAATGGATACCAACCAGACCCAGGCCCTGGTCCTCCTCGATCTCTCAGCCGCCTTTGACACGGTTGATCACACCATCCTACTTTCCCGTGTCAGGGCGGCGGGGATCGGGGGTACCGCCCTGGTATGGTTATCCTCCTTCCTGAGGGACCGCACCCAGGCGGTTCGCCTGGGTGACTTCTCTGCGGACTTCCGGAAAGTTCAGTGCGGGGTCCCCCAAGGTTCCTCCCTCTCACCCCTTCTGTTTAACCTTTACATCGCCCCTCTTATTTTCTCATTGCAGCAGATGGAGGTCTCCGTGTATAATTATGCGGATGACCTCCAACTTGTCTTTAATCTGTCTTCTTCCCCTTCTTCTGTCTCTAATTTTCAATCTATTATGATTCACATCCGAGACTGGATGAACTACAACCATCTGAAACTCAATCCAGACAAGACGGAGCTGGTATTGACGGGTGGTTCATCCAGTCCCTGGTCTTCTCTGTTTTGGCCCCACTCCCTAGGTTCTCCACCTATCCCCTCTACCTCAGTAAAAACATTAGGCATCAAACTCAACTCCCAGCTCACCCTTCACTCCCAGGTTAGTTCTGTGGTGTCCTCTTCCTTTCTTTCACTGCGCACTATACGCAAGGTGTCCCGTTTCTTTTCTTTTGACGCTCTGAAACTGATTACCCTGGCAATGGTCATCTCCCGCCTGGATTACGGCAACGCCCTATATGCTAGTATACCTGCATATAGTCTAAGGCGGTTGCAGCAGATTCAGAACCAGGCGGCGCGCTTGGTGTTTAAATTGCCAAAGTTTCACCATGTCACCCCCCTCCTCAAATCTCTGCATTGGCTCCCAGTCCGTGAGCGTGTCCAGTTCAAGCTCGCTTCCATCACCTTCCAAGCTCGACTGGGCACGGCACCGGTTTTCATCTCATCTGAGATCATCCCCTACGTTCCTACCAGGGAACTACGTTCATCCACCAAATCCCTTCTCACAGTCCCGCGGTTCCGGAGGAAGAAATGGGGAGGATCGAAATTTGCGACCCTTGCTCCACTTTTTTGGAACTCCCTGCCTCCAGAGCTCAGAGCCTTGACTCTTTATCCGCAATTCAGGAAACAGCTTAAAACTCATTTGTTCACCAAAGTTTTTAATTAGTCCTCTTGCAGTTCTAATTCCTTTAGCTTAGTTTTTACCATTCCCGCCCTGTTATCTCCTAGTTGCAGCGCCATGAAACCGCTGGTGAACGTGCGCTTAATAAATAATTTTAAATTCAAATTCAAAATTCAAATTCAAAATTCAAATTCAAATTCAAATTCCCGTGTCTCTTCGGCCATTGAACAGGCCTTCTCCGGCCTCCCAGGTGCTCTGCGGAAGCGCAGGGTCATTAATCACCGGATAAAGGCCCAGCACTTCGTAGAGCTTCCATTCCTCATTCGTAGGTGGGGGTCTGTAGAATGACCTGTCGGGGAGACTGTAAAAGTTCAGCGTCCGCAGTGAGGTCAAATCCATCATCTCACCTTCTTTTGGGGGAGCACTTTCTTACAGGTGGTCCCGGAGAAATGCAAGACACATGGTTCCCCGAATGAATGACGTTTTTATAGGGTTAAGTTTCCAGCCGTGGCTCCGGGCAGTAAATTAGAAATCTCTCACTTTTAAAGGCAAAAACGCCTGTGTACTAAAACATGTACTTGGCTGTTTTATCTGCTGTGGTAAGAGATGGCGCGTGGCAGTGTCTCTCTTCCGCTGTTACAATAAATAAGTTATGTTTTTAACACGTAAAACAATCTTCCTAGCTCATCATGTCACTGGGTTTACTTTCATGGATTGTGAAACCACAGTCGGTTCAGAGGTAGGTGAGAGAAGCAAAAACTTATTCATCCTCTTTGTCCTGGATCAAAATACAACATCTTTAAAACATTTCAAGAATTTACTTGTTTCCCCTTCAACCTAGGACGCTACACCTGCCAGGAAACAACCTAGGACGCTACACCAGCCACTGACGATAGTTGTCAGTTATACTACATAAATATAATACCTTCAGTTATGTTTTTCCAGATTTACCAGTGCTGGGTCAGTTATTCATTTTTCTTTCCAGAGGACCCTGATAGCTAAACACCACGCTTTGCCAAATGCTCTGTCTGTGTTTCAAAGGCACTAGGCTAGTATCCGTCTATTTGAGTTTATATCGCGCGTGGTTACCCTTGGGCATCCCAGCGCTCATCCAGAGAGTACACCATAACAGAACAAAGCATTTAGGCAGGGAACAGGTAGGTTTTTAAGAGCTTGCGAAATCGTAAAGTGCCGGTTTCGGAGCGCAGGTCAAGCGGAAGAGAATTCCACAAAGCAGCCACATTGACGGAAACTCTTCTACCGCCAGTCCTGGCCTTTCTTACTCTCGCGATATGCAAGAGGTGTTGGTGATCGGAACGAAGGGCGCGGGGGGCCTTATAAGGTTGAACCATACCCCTTAGGATGGGTGGCCCTTTCCCCTGCAGGATTTTGTGGGCCATACAAAGTGCCTTAAACTTCACCCTCTCTCTGACCGGGAGCCAGTGAAGAGCCTTCAGCGCGGGGCGGGCTGATTGCCGCCTGGGAAGGTCCATCAGGAGCCTGGCAGCAGCATTTTGTACTTGCTGCAATTTGTTTAAAGTTGATTCTGGCGCCCCCAGAAACAGCGCATTGCTGTAATCTAGCCGTGAAATGATGAGCCCCTGGATTAATAACCTCCTGGTTCTTTCTGGTTCTTTGCTGCAGTTTCAAGATATTCCTAGAGTTTCTAATTGCTCAAATTGGGGTAATTTATGATATTTATCCGTTTCCCGAGACTTCATTGCTTGATTTTGTTTAGGAGAAAGTGTCACTCATAGTCATTGAATGTCACTCATATTTACAGTGAATTTATGAAAATGGCACACATAAGCAATCTGAAACCCTGGTAGTTATGTACAGTGCAGCAGCGCTTCATAACTGCTGGGGATATTTTAAGGCCCCTTTTAGACCATTGCGTTTCAGAAAAGAGGATCGTTTTTTAAATGAATTTCATTGTCTTTGTCCACTCACAAAGTGTCACTTAAATTGCCACACTTGATTCGCTGCATTATTTTCTAGTAAAGCGCTCTAGCCGGAAAACAGGACTTCCTCTATGGGTCATAGTTGTAGTATCAATATACATTCAATGTTAAAAAGGGTGATAGAAATTACAGTTTTTTATAATGGACAGATCCAGGAGGCAGCGGTGCCACGGCAGGGGTGCATACATGGGTGCTAGAACATCCCAGGGAGAAATACGGCCCCCTCTCAAGAGGTACAGATTGAAGCTGTGCTTCCGTAGAGCCGCACACACTTTAACCATGCCAGTTTCACAGTGGAATACCCTGTTAAGTCAGTTTACATTGATTTAAGGCTGAAAAGGAATGATTACGAGTAAAATAAGGTGCCGCAATAATGCCGCTAAATTTCAATTTTTTTGCTGCTAAATTTGCAAATCTATGCTGCAATATCCTGGGGGGTCTGAATACCATTACATATCAAGTTATTACAATGCCTTACTGTAGGGGGCGCACTGGTATTGGATTTAAAATCCAACTCCTTCCCTGCTGTTGCGCAAACTGAAGTAGGAATAGTAAATAATACGATTCCTAAGTCCAGCGCGCCCCCTACTGCAAGTCGTTGTAATGACTTGCGATGCAATGGTATTGCGTACTAACAACGTAATCAAATCACATACGTTGTAAGGAGCTATATTCCTCACGACTGCCAACGGTGAGGAGCCACGTCATAGATGAGGCAGCCACCAACTGCGACAAGGTGGCCACAGACGCTGCAGTGCTGAGGGGTCGCTGTCGACAGAGATGAATAAAAATAACCTTCTCACCACTGCAGGGGCTTGAACCCTCACTCCATGACACCAAATGCAGAAGCCCTTGTCTCTGAGCCACAGCTTCCGGTTCCAATGTCGACAAAGCCCTTGTTGGTGGGATAGATGTAGTCGAAAAGGTGTAAGCATCGCCGTCAACGTCGCAGGTGATACAGCGGACGTCACAGTAACAAACACCATCGTCGACGATGGAAGTGTTGAGGATAAGGTGGCTGTGGACGAGGCAGCCAATGCAAAGAGAATGATTGAATCAACGGACCTGGTGAGGACATAGGAGAGCGAACTCCAGGTGCTAGAGTGGCATATAAGCTCAAATATGTAAGTTCTTGAGGAGAAATATTTCTGTTTCCCCTTTTAAGAACTGTCCTTTATAGACCCGGAATGGGTCTTTTCGAAGGATCTCCAGGGAACACTCTGGTTCCTGTGCTCTGTTTATCTGACTTTATGAAGTGGTCAAAGCAGAGTCGCTGTCCTCTTGAGAGCTGCTTCAGAATCCATAAGAGCAGTTTTCCTTTTAGGGCTACATCGAAGAACACAATCATTGTGGGGATTTTAGATTAAAGATGGCTCCTCCTGCAACTGCCATAGTATCAAGAGCCCCTGTTAAAGGCATTTTAAGGCATAGTAGTAATACTAATAAAGTTTTACTATACCAAAGGTAGATAACTCAGCAGTGCTCAGGGAGACTCCATGCACACGACGTGCCATAAGAAATCTGAGGGACTCAGCCTCTGTTGGGAGTGTTCTAGAGGGTGCTGTTGCGTAGTTTATTTTAGTCCTTTTTAAAAAAAAGGACAAGCTATTAAAGTGACTTTTTCATTGCCATTATAGCCTATGATAGTGATACATACTGCTTTATTATGGTACCGTGGAACTTCAACTTCAGGGAAGATTAAAGCATGTAAATCTTTGAAAGATCCAATACTGGATACATTATTCAATAAGTGAACTGAACACTACAGCAAATATAAATGTGCCACCATAACATTTTAAGATGTTATGTAATCTTCCCACCAAACAGGCCTATTATTTTGTTCCTGGCTTCCCCTCATATATAAAAATGTGTATTAGGAAGTTACACAGTTAGGACTATTATGATCCACTTACCACAACTTAGGAAGTACATCAATTAAGGGTACCCAGGCATCAAGTGCCCCCGGAACACAAGATTTAATCATTCAATTTATGCATTCAGCAAGACTGTTTCCCTGGGGTGAGTACAACACTGTCTCCTCTATAGGAACGTCAGCATCTCTTGAGAGGTAAATTTAATCTCATTCTCTTTGACAAGGTGATTGGGTAGTCCCTGTCTGGGAAATTCCTCCTTAAGTAAATTTATTACTACCTTTGTGTCCGGTGAACCTACACACTTTGTTTCCACACATTTTGACGTGTAATGCACTAGCAAAATCATATAACTTTCAATAAGAGGATACAACTGTAAATAAGTTATGAAGTCAAAACCCAATTTCATCCGGGGTTCACCAGGACCTCACAGGAACAGTGGGACTTTAAATGCTGTCAAGCCTTACACACAGATTACAATCCTTCACAACTTCCTCTACCTGTTGGTCTAACTCCAACAACCAATAGAACTCTTTGATCCTAGCCTTGGTAATATTCCTTACAGGGTGGCCTTTGTGTGCCAGGTTGGTCTGTTTCTCTCTGTTAGACTTGGCACCATTGGCATGAGTCTCCCTTCCACTTTTTGCTGTTGCCTCATTTGTTTTTGCTGGTCTAGATGCTTTGGACACTTTGCCACTGCTGTTCAGTGCCAAAGTGCAAGTGCTCCCTACGTTGTTATGGATTAGTGATTCCATGATTGGGTATTTGATTTACTTGTCAGTTCCTAGTACAGTGCACCATGTGTGCCCAGGGCCTGCAAATCAAATGCTGCTGGTGGGCTTGCAGCACTGATTGTGCCACCCACAGAAGCAGGTTGTAAAATGTGGCTCAGGCCTGCCATTGCAGAGCCTGTGTCCAGTCTGAGACGGCCATGTCGACTTGGCAAGTGCACACACCTGCCAGGCCCTAAACCTTCCCTTTTGTGCATGTTAGTCACCCCTAAAGTAGGCCCAAGGTACCCCTGTGGGCAGGGTGCGTTGTGTGTGAAAGGTAGGACATGCCCTGATGTGTGTGCCATGTCCTGATAGTGAAATACTGCCAATTTAGTTTTTCACTATTGCAAGGATATCTGTTCACATAGGCCAGAATGGGCAGTTTGATTATAACATCTTATAACCATAACTCGCCCAGGGAACAAGATGGAAAAATACAGTTTGGTATGCTTCAACTCAGAATGTTAAAGTGCATATTTTAGTGTGGGTGATTTTTACATTCTGTGTTTGAAAATACCACATTTAGAAAGTAGGCATTTTCTTGCCTAACCATCCAGAAGGCCTTTGCTAGGTTTGTGTATTGCATGTCTGGCTTGTGAGTGACAAGAGCTGAGAGAGGGCTGCGGCTCCAGCAGTCTGATGAGTCAGGGCTGGGCTGAATGGGACCTGGGTTGAATTTAGAGTAGGGGAGGAGATTTCCTTTCACCTGCCTGGGCCAGGTCTGCTTTCAACAATACAGTCTCCACCTCCAGCCAGGAAGCTGCACCAGTGAGGACAGAACTGGTTTTGGCTGGGTACAGACACTGTCTGCCTTCAGAGACAACGTATTTATGTGTTTAAAAAGGGGGACTCAGACCCCAGAACTTTAGATCACTTCTGGGAAATCAAGAGGAACATTTGCCAAGGAGAAAAACCAGAGAAGCTGAAGGAAGATTGCTGCCCCTGTGCTGTTTGCTATTTGGGTTTGGCCTGCAGTGTTCACTTGTTGCCAAGGAAAGGAGAAAAAGGACTTTGCTGTTTGCTTTGTCATCTTGAGGAAGATCTCCAAGGGCTTGACATTGAGCTTGCCTCCTGTCTGAAGTCTCAGGGACACAAAGACTTCACCCCCCAGCTCCCCTGAATTCCCTTGCTGGGAATTCCAACCTGCAAAGAGGTTCCTGCTGCTGTTTAGGACCTCTAGAGACTGTTTGATGTTGGGAGCTGGAAGATCGACGCAACGAGGAAGAAGCGTGTCGCATCCGCACTGATTTCCAATGCATCACCGAGTCACGGAGAAGACGCGTGCCGCATCCACACCTGGTCCCGATGCATTGCCAAGCCACGGAGAAGAAGTGCGCTGCATCCACATTGGGTGCCGACACATCGACGAGAAGATCGTCGCAGCACCTGCTGTGCAGCTGCAAATGTTCACGCATCGTCCTGATCATTGCATCGAGCCGCCATTTTGTCGCATCGCACCGTCGCCACGCATCGAGGCGCCATCTGGTCGCATCGTAACCAGAACGCAGTAAGAAACAGACGCATCCCCTCATCTCCGATGAGGAGCAGATGCATCGCCTCCCCTGCGCTGTAGTAAGGAACAGGTGCCTTGCCTACCCCGGAGCAAGGAACTGTTGCATCGCATTCCCTGCGGCTCTTTTGTTTATTGTGCGTGGCCCATATAAGGTACTTTGTTGGAAAAGTGTTGCATTTACAACTTGCATTGAACTGAACTATTTCTACCATTTAAGAACCTTATTTTTGATACTGTATTGTAGATTTTTGCCATTTGGTCTTCTTTAGATCAAGATAACTTTTTTTTCTAAACTGGTGTGGTGTCCATGTGTTACTGTATGTGTTCACAAATGCTTTACACACTGCCTCTGAGATAAGCCTGTCTGCTCGTGCTAAGCTACCAAGAGGGTGAGCAGGGGTTATTTTATGAGTGTACCCCCTTTCCCTGACTAGAAGCAAGGGTCCCCATTTGGACAAAGGTGCAAACCATTGACAACTAGAGACCCCCATTTTTAACACTCTCTCAGACCTATCTGGGGAACCACTCTTGCCCCTCTGAATAATTCTTCTCAATACCAACTTATCCTCACCGATGCCACTCTCACATACTCAGCTGATTGGACATAGGTCAGGCAATACTCCCTCCTCAATGGGAAAGCAAGACAGGCAGTGCTCAGCCTTGTTTTTGACATCAGGGAGATCGTCCATTTGAAAATTAAATTCACTCAGCCTATCCACCCACGTCTTTATCCTGGGAGTGACCTCATCATCCTTCCTGTTTGAGAATATCTAGATTAGAAGTCAGTCAGTCAAGGCAATAAAAAGCAATTCCCATCAACAAAACTTAGTGTTTAATTGCCTATGCACAAGCCAAGGCCTCTCTCTCAATGACCAAGTAACGTTCCCCAGACCCTTTAAGAGAGTGCCAAGCAAAGGCAGCAACCCTTTCTTCGCCATCCGCCACCTGTGAAAGAGCAGCACTAAGTCCTCTAAGGCTTGCATCCTGATTTACTACTGTTCTCCTAAATATATCGAAATGGTTTAAAGTGGGCATGTTGCTAATAATTAATTCAAAAGCAGTATTATACTCATCTGTCCAGACACGTTTGACTCCTTTCTTAAGGATTGCTCTCATAGATTGTGCCACTTAGCAATACATTTGTAGTAGAATTGTGCTAAATCAAAGAAGGATCTGAGTTGGTCTTTATATTTGTGTTGTGGTGCTTTCATAATGGATTCAACCAGTTCTAACTTAAGTTTGATGCCCTCCCCTTATCTAGTGTGACCAAGGTATGAGACTGCAGTAACACAAAGTTTGCACTTTTCCTTCTTAAGTGTAAGGCCAGCCTTAACCAGCCTAACTAGAACTGATTTCTAGGTGCTGTCCTGCTTTTCCTTATCTTTAACAAAAATTAAAATGCCATCTTGGAATTTAAAAAATTAGGAATTTCCCCTAGCACTTTCTTCCTCATCCTTTGAAAACATGCCACTGCTGATGCCAACCCAAAAGCATTCTTATAAAACAGTGGGCACTCATCGGCTAAACAAAGGACATAAAGTTGTCATGCTGCTTAACTTGGTGATAAGCAGAGGAGAGATCCAGGACACTGAACACTTTCGCACTACCAAGTACAAACATACCTCAGAAATGTTGGGCAGTAGTTGACGATCTACCCCTATGTCTTTGTTGAGATACCTGAGGTTGACGCATATTCTTATTTACCTGCCCCCATCCTTGGGTGCAAGATATTCTAAGGACTCAGTTTCTTCCATCGTTCCCTCCCTTGTTAGTTTGTGAATCTGCTTGTGAGGGGTTCTCACATAAAATTAGGCACTCTTCTGACTTTGTGGATACACGAAACAGCATTGTTCTTCAGAATAATTCTGTGTAAGAAATCCTTCAAAAGACAAATTTTTGCAGAACACTTTGTGGAATTTAACATGGCATTCAGGCATAGTGATCGGCCCAACATCCACCTCACCTACTCCAAGTTTCACATTGAAAACCATTTTGGTCATGTTCTCTGTAACAGCTCCTGCACTGTGGAATGTATCACTCTGGTCCTTTTTTCCACACTTTCTGCATGTCAAATTCCTGGCATAACAGTTTGTGCTGTTTGAGGAGTGGCCAGGATTACCACATCGATTGCATTTTCGTTTTGAATCTCCAAATTCTCTATTACTATTGGACAATTTGCTCTGGCGTGTGAGCAAAAACATCAGTGAGATGAAAACTGCATGCAACTTATAAAGTACTTGGAAACAAAGCCTAAACACCTCGTCACCAAAATTCCTTCACACTTGCATATTTAATCAAATCTACCGACCTTCACCAGATTTCTTGTTTGAAAATACCACATGCATTTATGGCTTTGATCTTTTAGTAGGCTCGCTGATCATATGATGCACGAATAGCACAAGGGTTCAAAAACAATTATTAGCAAAAAATCCAGGGAGGCAATTGCCATTGTTGAGAATACGGAGAGTACTCACACACACTTGGGTGTGAGAGGTGCATGATAGTGAACAGTTATAGTTGACAATCCCGTTGCTGAGATTGTGAAAGATAACAATGAGCGTATGAATGAGCGAATGTGCGATCGAAAGGTGAACAAGAAGAACAATAGTTACTTACCTGTAAACAGGTGGTTCTCCAGTATTGGTGTCTTTCATAGATTCACATGCCTGAATCATTCCCCGTCGTCGGAGTAGGAGTCCCACGGTATATAAAAAAGCAATAAAATGCCATAAAATATATAGCAAATATCAGAAATACCAAACCAGGAAGTAAGTAGCACCAGCTACAGGAGAAAAAACTTCCATACTCGTGACTATCCAAGTCATTATGTGTTAGTCCAAACTGCAGCCAATCAGGCGACAGCACCCACCAGAATGTTCTCCCCAGAGGCTAAGGCTCTCGGATTTTCTCGCACAGGAGTGAAGTCCCATGCTATCCGAGAGAGTCTCTGGGGGAAGGCGGGCGGGTTGCATGTGAATCTATGAAAGACACCAATACTGGAGAACCACCTGTTTACAGGTAAGTAACTATTGTTCTTCTCCAGTATTAGGGGTGTATTTCATAGATTCACATGCCTGAATCAGAATAGTAAGCAGTACTCACATCATAACGCTCGTAGACGTCAGAATATCATATATGTATATAAATGTATACAGTAGACATGCATAACAGTAATCATCAGTTTCTGAACAAAACGTCTAAAGAGCATAAATGAGGAGGTGGAAACAGAGGCTCACCTTATTTGAAAAGATTGCGAAGCACTGCTCTTCCAACCGAAGCATCTGCATCGTCTGCTGAATCTAGACAGTAGTGTCTAGTAAAGGTGTGCCTGCTAGACCACGTGGCAGCTCTGCAGATCTGTCGAAGTGGCACACCAGCAAAAAGGGCAGTGGAAGAGCTAACTGCCCTAGTTGAATGTGCTCTTGGCAATGCTTGTAAGGGTCTACCAGCCTGTTGATGACAAAGTCCAATCGTAGAGGAGACCCATCTAGCAATGGTCTGTTTTGAAACTGCACAACCCCGGCGTTGCCGCCCATAAGCCACGAACAGTTGGTCTGTCTTGCGGATGGCAGAAGTTCTGGAGAGATAGAATTTAAGACATCTTCTAATGTCTAAAGAATGTAGCGCCCTTTCAGCCGCAGACTGTGGGTCTGGAAAGAATGTTTTCAGGACAACCGGTTCATTCAAATGAAAGTCCAGAGGCACTTTAGGCATGTACGTTGGATTAGTTCTCAATACCACTGAGTCCGTGTTGAACTGAATGAAAGGTGCTTTAGATGTAAAAGCTTGAATATCGCGGACCCTCCTAGCCGATGTTAAGGCTAGTAACAACGATACTTTCCATGTCAGAAATTTTAGGTCCACTTTATGGATTGGTTCAAAAGGGTGACGCATTAGCTGAGATAGTACGATATTCAGATGCCATGCCGGAGGAGGTTTCCGGACCGGCGGAAACATGCGAAATAACCCCTTGAAAAATTGTTGTATAATCCTTACAGAGAATAAAGAGTTTGATCCATCTTGGCGAAACCTAGAGATGGCTGCTAAGAAGACTTTAAGCGTAGAATGCGCCAAACCTAATCTGGCCAGATGTAGAAAGAAAGGAAGGATTTGCTCCGGTGTTGCATGAATGGGATGCAGATAATTAGATTGGCACCATGTACAGAAACGTTTCCATTTAAGTTGGTAAGTTTTGATTGTGGATGGAGCCCTGGCTTTCGCCAGCACCTCCTGGCAATCTTGTGGAATATTTAGGTGTGCAAACTCCATGTGCTGAGGAGCCAAGCTGACAATTTGAGCGAGTTCGGGTCCGGATGGTAAACCCTGCCCTGCTGGGTGGATAGAAGATTCGGGATGCGTGGAAGTTGGATTGGGTTGCATTCCGAGAGCAGGAGTAGTTCGGTGAACCAGTATTGCCTGGGCCATCGAGGAGCGATCAGGATCAACCGGCATGGCTGCTTCTTCATCTTCCTGATTACTTTCGGGATCAGAGGTATCGGTGGAAAGGCGTACGCGAATATTTGATTCCAATTCAGCGAAAGGGCATCCCCACACGAGTCCTTGTGGGGAACCCAACTTGCAAAGTATGGGCATTTCCGGTTCTGGTAGGTCCCAAACAAGTCCAAGTCCGGATGCCCCCACCTCTGAAAGATGCGACGTAGAGATGGTAGATGTAGTTCCCACTCGTGAGTGCAGCCCCCGGACCTGCTGAGAGAGTCCGCCAACACATTGGCGATTCCCGGAACATGGACCGCTGACAGATGGATATTGTGAGTCAGGGCCCAACTCCATATCTCTTGAGCTTGTTGCGACAACCGGGCTGATTTTGTGCCGCCCTGCTTGTTCAGATAATGCATGCAGGTGGTGTTGTCTGTCCGTATTAAGACTGAGGCCCCTTGTAGAGTTGCTCGAAAGGACTTCAGGGCTAGAAATATGGCCTGTAACTCTAGCCTGTTTATGTGCCATCTCATTTGGATCTGGTTCCATTTCCCGCTGACCGTCATGCCTTGGAGGTGTGCACCCCAGCCTGTCATTGATGCATCGGTCGTTACTATGAACCTGGGCATTTCCGCGAGGAAGGAGCATCCCACTTGTAAGTTGGATCGGTGGGTCCACCATTGTATCGCTCGTCGCATTCGTGGGGTAATCTGAATGATATCCTCGAAGGATCCTGATATTTGGATCCACTGGCGACTGAGCTCTTCTTGTAAAGGCCTCATCCGAAGACGACAGTTGGGGGTGAGAAGAATGCAGGAAGAAAGCATCCCGAGGAAGGACTTGAACATGCGTACTGAAACGCACTTTTTTAGTAACAGTGCCGCAGCGAGTCGGTGGATCTTGTCCTGCCTGTTCTCTGAGATGAATACTTGGGCGAGGTTGGTGTCTAGTGTCGCTCCCAAGAAATTTTTTCTTGCTGCTGGCGTGAGGTGAGACTTTTCGAAGTTTATTGAGAAACCTAGGTTCTGCATCAGCGACAGAGTTCTTTGAATGTGATCTTGTGCCATGCCGAAAGAACTGGCCTTGATAAGGCAATCGTCCAGGTATGGATATATTTGAATCGATTGCAACCGAAGATGGGCCGCTACTGGAGCCAACATCTTCGTAAACACTCTGGGAGCTGACCGCAGTCCGAATGGAAGGACTTTGAACTGGAAGTCCCTGCCAGCCACTCTGAACCTCAGAAACTTCCGATGTCTTGGAAAGATCGGTATGTGGAAGTATGCATCCTGAAGGTCGAGTGTTGCCATAAACTCTCCCGCCGAAAGAAATTGGAGGATTTCCTGAAGTGTGAGCATCCTGAATGTAAGTTTCTTTAGGTATTTGTTTAAGGCTCGCAGGTCGAGGATGGGGCGCCATTCTCCCGACTTCTTGCGAATAAGGAAAAACCTCGAGTAGAAGCCTTTTCCTTTCTGATGAGGAGGTACCCTTTCGATTGCTCCTTTCCTGATCATTGTGTTGATCTGGATGAATAGCTCCTTGAGGTGGGCTGGTGGGGGTCCTTTTGGGGGGCAATTTGGGGGAGGTTTTATAAATTCCAAAATGTGACCTCTGGCTACTACATCCAGGACCCATTTGTCTGTAGTAATTTTGGACCAATTTAAGTAATTTTGGGATATTCGTCCTCCAATTTGGTTCGGGTTGGCAAAAAGTGGTGGCAGGAAGCGTACCTCATTTCTTATTGTCTCTCCCTCGATAGTTAGATTTTCCTCGAGGTTGAGAGAAGTTGCCTCTTCTCTGCCCATAAGTTTGCTGCCGATATGGCTTGAATCTTTGGTTTCCCTGGGCGGAAGAGTAGGAGCGTTGTTGATTGTACCCTCCTCTATTAGAGAAATTCCCTCTTCCTTTTGCTCCACGAAAGGAAGACTTCCGGTATTGCAGAGTACCCAGCGAACGTGCCGTTTCGGTATCTTTTTTGATGGCCTCCAGCGACTCATCAACATGCTTTCCAAATAAGAATTCTCCATCGAATGGCATGTCCATAATTCTGGATTGGACCTCCTGTCGGAAGGATGTTGCCTTTAGCCATCCTTGCCTCCTGAGAACAGCTGCACCCGCTAGCTGTCGAAATCCAGTGGCAGCAATGTGATTACACCACCTTGCCCCAGCTGTCGTGCAGCCAGTTGTGTCAGATTTGGATGGCCAGCCAGGGGTGGCATAATACATGCTGCAGCCCCTGGTAGGCCCTGGGTACACCTATGCCCTGGGTACCTAAGGTACACTGTACAGGGACTGATAAGGTGGCTCAGTATCCAATTTAGATATGTACCTAAGGCACATGGAATCCATTTTACAGAGAGAGCAGTGGGCCTGAGGTCCTGAATAGCAGGGCCTCAGGTCAACTAAGTCAGAAAACCAGCAAAACACCAGGCAAAAAGTTGGGGGCAACCATAGTCAGGGATCTACCTTCCTACATAACCCCCCCCCAAACGAAAGGAGATAAGGCTATCCTTGTCCAGGTAAGCCTATATTGCCTAAGTGGCCATTTAAGGAAGTACCAGCACTGGCATGGTTACCCCCTATGTCATGGTCCACTAAGCAATCCCTCACCCTAAGGGTGTCTGAGGGTCTCCACCATAGGGAATCTCTACCTGTGGTGTGTTTTGGCAAAGTAAAAGGCTGGTGCTGAAATGGAGTACTGAAGTGAGGCTCCACTAATTTTGGGCTCAGCTTCCTCCAATCATTTTCCACCATAGAGGCCTTTCTTTCCAAGACTGAGTTGTTTTGGGCTCTCAGGGTCAACCTCTGGCTACCTACAGCTGGAGGTTGGGTCCCTCTGTGTGGCTTACTGGAGGGACAGGTCAGGTCTGGGGCCCTCAGGTCCCAAGTTTGGCTGTGCCCAACAGTGTCCATCTGTGGGAGGTCCCTAACTAATTTTAAGGGGGATCCCTCAGGAGTGTGTTTTATTTTCACTTGGCTAGGACTACTAGCTTCAGTGCCCTTAATCTGCTGATTGGGGAATTCTTTTGGACAGGGGGCCCTTTGGGGTCCAACACTGGCCTCCCTGATCTCTACAGCCCTGGGCTGACTGAGGCAGGGTAGAGAGGGGCAGGTTACCTGCTCCAGACTGGGTCCCACCTTGGAAGGGTCCACTGACATCAGGGGTTCTGCCAGGCTAGGCCTGACTACCTCTGTGGTAGTTTCTTCACAAGGGGTCAGATCAGTTCCCTGAGGAGGCTGATCCTTTCCTAAAGTCTGGTGGGAGGGAGATTTCTCTTCCTCCTCAATACTCTCTGTCTGAGTGGAGTGATCCATAGTTTCAGGCTTCACAACACTGTCATCTGTCTGAGTTTGAGCTGTGGCCATCACAACTCTCCCAACCTTTTCAGGAGGGGGCTCAGTTTGGGTGTGGGCTGTGACCATCACAGCCTTGACAACCTGTTCTGGGAAGGAAGTTGTCTGAGATTGGGTTGTGACTGGCACAACCCTCCTGACCTGTTCAGGGAGGATATCTTGGACTGGGGCTGTGGCTACCACTGCCCCACTAACCTTACCATGGATGTTCACCATTCTAGAATGGGTTTCTTGCTCTACTTCAGCCCAGGCTGAGAGCTCTAAATCATTCCCTAGTAGGCAATCTACAGGCAAGTTTGGTGACACTGCCACTCTCTTGTGGCCAGTGACACCTCCCCAGCTGAGATTGACCACTGCCATGGGATGATCTCTCTGTACTCCATCAATATTGGTCACCTGGTATGTGGCACCAGGTAAAAGTTGCCTGGAGGGGACTAGACTCTCAGTCACCATAGTGATGCTAGCCCCTGTATCTCTATAGGCTTCAACTTTTATACCATTGATGAGGGGCTCCTGTCTGTACTTACCCAAAGTGTTGGGACAAGTGGTGAAGTTGGCAAACCCCATGCCAGTCTCACAGACAAGAGTATCTAAGTTTGGGGACCTGGTTAGGCCAGAGTCCCCAGGAACTCCCAAAGTAAATGCACCCAAATTCTTGGGGGCACTCCCACCACCTGGGGGATTACTACTAGTAGTAACAGGAGGTTTGGGAATGTTACTTGGGGGTATGTTTTCCTTATTGTTATTCTTTGGGCAACTGCTGTCAGTTTTTAAATGACCCACCTGTTTACAGGGATAACAATAAGGTTTCTTCTGGTTATTGGAAGGATTCTGGGACCCACCCCCCTCAGAGGATTTTTGGGGCCCTGATGTGGTTTGATCTGTAGATTTATTCCCACCCTTCTCTGGAGGCTTGGTTGATTCCTTTTTCTGGTCACCACCTTGGTTCTTGGGCCTAATCCTGGTTCTGACCCATTTGTCTGCCCTCTTACCCAATTCTTGTGGAGAGGTCAGATCAGAGTCTACCAGGTGCTGGTGTAATAACTGGTTCTGACAATTATTTAAGACTTGCTCTCTCATAATTAGATTATACAATCCCTTGAAATCAGTAACCTTACTACCCAGTAGCCAGCCTTCCAAAGCCTTAGTGGCACAATCAACAAAGTCAGACCAGTCCTGAGACTGAGTTTTCTGGGTGTCTCTGAACAGCAACCTGTACTGCTCAGTGGTTAAGCCAACCCCATCAACCAGTGCATTTTTCAGGACCTGGTAATTGTTAGCATCCTCCACTCTTGTAGTGAGGAGCTTATCTCTACCTTTACCATCAAAGGAGAGCCACAGTATAGCTGCCCACTGACTCTGGGGAATGCCCTGCACAGTGCAGGCCCTCTCCAGAGCAGCCATCCATTTCTGGATGTCATCCCCTTGCTTAAAGGGGGGCACTATTTTAGTCAGGTGTTTAGTATCTAAACCCTTCTCTCTATCTCTTGGGAGATTGCTGCCACCAGTGGGAGCTAGCCCACTCATCTGCTGCTCTCTTGCCAGGGCAAGCTTCTCTTTGGCCAGGGCAATTTCTTCCCTTTCAATCCTCAGTTCAGCTTGTCTCATCCTAGCTTCATGCTCCCTTCTCTGAGGGGAAGTAAATCTCCTCTGTGGAGGATTCCTTCTCCCCTGAGAAGAGGCATTAGAGTGCAGAGATCTATTGGAGTCCCTAGAAAGAGATCTATCCCTCCTAACTCCAAGGTTAGGCCCACTTCGGGTTAGTACTGGGGGGCCCCCAGATCCTAGCCCAAGTAAGTCTAAGTTGGTCCTAGTTAGCCTTCTGACTACCTCAAGACCTTTGTCTACCTCATCCCCAGAGAGTACCTCCTGATCCTCCTCCTCAACTGCTGAATCAGTGTTGGGGAGATCTGGATCCCCAGAGGTTCCCTCTAAGGCTGGCATGTTCTCATGTAACTGAGAAAGCTTTCTGGCATCATATGTCTCTAAGAGACCTATCAGAAAGGGAGTGGTGGGGTTAGACCCCTGCTTCAGTTTTCTGGAGACACAGATTTGTCTCATCTCCTGGAAACTGAGAGCTGCATATCTTGAAGTGACCTGTGGAGGGTCAACACTGACCAGGGGAGTCTCAGTAGATTCTCCCTGGGTAGACATGCTTTTCTAGTGAGGTGTAAGTGGTGCACTTACCTACACTATATGTTTGCCTACTGATCCCTTGCTAGAGTTGTAGTTTAGGGTGTGCTAGGCCCTAGGAGCTACAACAGCTGGTTCAGTAGAACTCAGAGTATTCTAAGCTAAGTTATATGTACCTTTAGTACTTATGTGATCTTTCACAAGATATTCTTAGGGCATGTGTGGTAAAACAACAGCAAGCTCAAATCCCAACCGCTGCTCACCAATGTGAGAAGTTGGCCTGATGTGCAGTGCTCACTATTCTAGTGATCACTATATATCAGTCCAAACAACCCTTATTGATGATTGGTTGTAAGTCAACCTTATAGACCAGCTATCCTAGTAGCATGGGTACGAGCAGTCTAAGGCTAAGACTCTAGAGGGCGTGTTAAGCCAGCTGTTTTACCATCACATTACCCCTTGAACACCCAGTGAAAGGACACCACACAAGTGTTATGAAAATAAACAGTGTATTTATTAGAATCACAACAACCCTGTACTCTTTATGAGGACAGGGTGCTAGGCACACAACAAAACTCTTACGAAAATACTTAAGTTAGCACGTTATACACAAATGCCCGAGGGGCACGAAAAACCATATACTTTAAAAGTGGAATGCGAATTACTAGCAGGTAAGTAACAGTTCTAATAGGCTTTGGAATCGCTAGGACTGGACTAGGGAATCGTTAGATTACTACTAGGAGACCCAGGGGACTCGGGTGCAGAGTGTGCACTCTCACGCGGGATGCGGGACAAAGTCTATGGAGGCTAGTAAAGGCAAAGTTAGTGTTCACGGGCGAACCCGACCTGGTAGGAAGAAAACGACAGTGGATCCTGACCCTAGGATAGTGAGGCTATGCTGGGACACCGAAGTGCCGAAGTTACCTAGCCCAGGGGCTGCAGCTGCATAGGTCTGAAAAGACGTCGGGGATCTCGTTGCCGGACCAGGAGCCTGGAAGGAAGAAGTTGCTGGCAGGCGACCAGTGAAGAAAAGTTCGATGGATCCAAGCCTGGATCAAGGAAGAAGAAAACCTGAAAGCAGAGGGGACCAAGTTCTTGAATCACTAGCCAGTGATTAAGTGGGCACCAGGATGGCACCGGGCGAAGTCACCGCAGTCAGGTGAGTGGGCGCTGCTGGGCTCTGCAGTCTCTCGGACCAGGAGGCGTTGTCGGCGACCAGGATGGAGGTGCGAGCTGTCCCACGAAGGTTCTTGCTGTCGACGTCGCTGGACCCAGGATTGGGCAACAAGTCTTGGCAAATGCAAGGCCCACGCGGTGGACCTAAAATGGCGTCTTGAGTGGACCAGGAGGGTCCAGGGTACTTCTCCGATGGAGGGAAGCAAGGGCCAGTCTGGAGCAACCAGACCAGCAGCAGAAATGTCGTCGGGCGTCGTCAGGAAGGCCACAAGCCAGCGGGCTAGTAGCCAAACAACGCGGTGAGCAGCAAAAAGCAGAAGGGCCCCACGCAGATCGTGGAGATGCTGGGGGGGCTGCTCTTCGGTGCTGGAGCTGCTCAGGGTGGGGGCTTCTCGGACCCCAAAGCACTCACCAGGAATTCACTCGGCGGGCTTGTTGTTCAGAAGTCGTGCAGTCTTGAAGATGGCCGGTCCCTCGAGGTCTCGTCACACCCACGAATCTCAGCGTGACTGATGATGCAGGTAGAGGTCAGAGGTGCCAGGGAAGCCGGTTCTCGTCGAGCTGGACAGTCGGATTCCGGAGGAAGGACTTGCAGCAGACCGCAGTGTTCTGTAGATGGTGCCTGCGGATGCAGGGTGACTACTCCTTAGTCACAAGGGAGAAATCTTAGGAAGAAGTCTTGAGTTCCTTTCGTGGAAAGTAGTTTCAGGATTCAAAGATGATCTGATTTGGAAGGGGGCCAGTTCCTACCTTTATCCTGTAAAAAGGGGCTGGCATGCGACTAAGTCCTGCCCTATGGGTGGGACTAGGAGGGGGGTGGTTACACCCACTTCCTTGGCGGGCTTTTCCCCAGCACAGGGTCTGGAGTGACCCTGGAACTGGTTCCAGCCAGCCTATGCACAGTGAGCACCGGGGTGTCACGTGCAGTCACCTTCCTCTAAAGCCCTGCCTACCTACAATACACAAAACCCTGTCTGGGACGGTGCTGGCACCGCCCCTGGCAGGAAACCCTTTGTCCTTATCTCCTGCTCTGGGAGGACTCCCAGCAGCAGGAGGGCAGACTTGTGTCTCGGTGGCAGCATCCATTTTGTGGATGCTAAGGCTCTGTCTGACTTTAACCGGGGTTAGGGGTTACATACATGTCGTGTCCCTCTAGAAGGGTGGAATGCTAACCCCGTCGCCAGAATTGGCGAGGGGTTAGTATTCCAATTCGTATGACACCTTACTCGACATGTTTTGATAAAGCGATACCAGAGTTGGCATATAACCGCGAGGATTATAATGCACTTAAGAGTATATGGTATGCGATATCATGGAAACGGCTAAGGGATAGATCCCGAAAGCCGCAGACAGGCTCAGCTCATGCCAGAGCACCATCTCACACGATTCCAAGCACTCTGCCTTCAGGATTGTTAAGGCCTGCCATAGGAGTGACTGATAGGAGATCTGTGTGTCCATTTTAGGGTTAGATATAGGTATACTATATCTAAAGCAAAGGGTGATTACACCACCTTGCCCCAGCTGTCGTGCAGCCAGTTGTGTCAGATTTGGATGGCCAGCCAGGGGTGGCATAATACATGCTGCAGCCCCTGGTAGGCCCTGGGTACACCCATGCCCTGGGTACCTAAGGTACACTGTACAGGGACTGATAAGGTGGCTCAGTATCCAATTTAGATATGTACCTAAGGCACATGGAATCCATTTTACAGAGAGAGCAGTGGGCCTGAGGTCCTGAATAGCAGGGCCTCAGGTCAACTAAGTCAGAAAACCAGCAAAACACCAGGCAAAAAGTTGGGGGCAACCATAGTCAGGGATCTACCTTCCTACACTGATGGACTGGAGTCCTACACCGTTGCCAAACCAGCCGTCTAAAGAAATCGGAAGCTACCTGTGAACCTGGCATACACTGGAACTGCGGCAGCGAGAGCAAGTCTTGGCTAAGACTCATCCACCCGTGTGGGTTGTGCGTGCGACTAAGTAACGGCTCCTCTGCGGTCCTGCAGCTGCCCCTAGTCAGCACACAAGTGCCCCCCAGCGCAGCCTTCCTGAAGTCTCGCAGCAACCCCGACAACGGGCCTCCCCAGGTGGGAGAGCGAGAAGAGACATTGCCCCACCGACAGGTTATCGGTTACAGCCAAGCAGTTCAACAGAAACAGTCGATCCAGCAACACCTCGGTGAATTCTCACCATAGACTCCATCCATGCTCACGACGCAACCCACCATAAGGAACTGTTAGAACTCACCACAGACCATCACCGACGTCAGCAAGATGGTAGCCATGCAAGATCACAAGACATGTCATCATCAGTGAACTGACTGTATGCAGCGGACGTCCCCAAGCCAGCGGTCATGTCCTGAACTCCTCAGGTTAAACTACGGTTGCCCGCCTGGAGGGTCCTGCTGCAAGCAAAGTCATCAACTCATCTCTGACGCCGTCCTGCCACCTGACTCAGAAGACTGATGGACCCTGTAGTGTTTAGTTGACTGTTTGGTTTGTCCCCACAGGTTGGACTAATGTTTTGTTTGTTCTTCAATAAAGTTGGGGAGGAATGTAGTGTCCTGCAGGACACGTTCTAGTGCTCTGCAGGAAGTTGTATCCCCAGCCACTCCCTCGAGGGCTGGACACTGCGCACCCCCACTCCCATCTATCACGAGTGTCACGAGTGACGCGGCCCCGCCAATAAAAGGGCCCGGGTGCACATGCTCGTGGCCAGTTACTACACTACATACCCATGTGTCGGCAAATAGAGCCAATTTTTTTTGGGGGGGGGGGCTGAAAAAGATTTCAGGGGGGCTAATTCTTCTGGCCATAGGCAGAGTGGCTCTAAGAAGGGGGGAAAATACAACAAAAGCCACATTAACAAGTAAATGGTCTTTTAAAGACCTGGGAAGTACTCGGGTGCAGGTGCAATCAGAGGGTCGCCATCCCGCGAATCTATCTCAGCCGGGCTGACACACACACAGAGGGACGGGGGGCTGAAGCCCGGTGAGCCCAATGGGAGTTGTGCGCTGGTCACTGGCATATTCTTTTAGTGACAGGCAGCATTGCGCTGTTAAGTTCCTCGTGCACTGTTACAGTAGCTCCAAACGACGGAAGTTCACTGACTGTACTCCCAAAAGTATGCAGCTAGAGTCAGCAGCGTGGACCCACCTCCTCTAGTGCAAAATAAATGCCCAAACTCACTATCAGCTCTCCTATGTGGCACAACCCATTTTTTTGTGAACAGCTGCTAGATGGTTAAATGTTGGCTCTTCTAGTCATCTTCTTCGTGGGTCCCAGAGAAAAGAGGTTGATAAAAAATGCCTCTCTTCTGACAGGCAAGTAGTCGCCAGTGTTATGTTGCTTCAGAAAAGTAGACGCTTTTCCAGGTGTAAAGAAGATTTAATTCCAGCTCCGAAAGTCTTTAATTTGAAGTAGCTCGAAGCTCCAACTGCCTTAGTTAGACCCACCCTAAGCCCAGTAATCTTGGCTGACACACTCATGCTTGTGGAAGGTGGCAGACAGTTCCAACCTTCCATTAGCGGAAGTCACAACACACTTAACACAGACATGGAGAAATACTAAATAGCTGTTTCACTAGGATACCTGCACAGATTAATTGATCTCCGTTGGTATGAATATGGATAATATTGTCGTAGAAGTTACAGTGGGGAAATTTGGCTTGAAGGGATATAATTTATATTTAGGTTTGGACACGCAAAATATTTCAAAAAGACAAGATACCGAATAATATATAGTAATACTAGAATTTATGATGGCATAGCTAAAGCGCTGAAATGTCCTCTGAATCATGAGGTTATACTTTTATGGATCAATCCTTTAGTCACTCCAGGAATAACTGGGAACTGCCTAGTCTGGCAGAGCAAATGGCATTAGGGGATGTACTCTGTTTTTCAGAAGTAAAATTCTTTGTTGACATTTTTTATCTGCTTGCCCGATACTGCAGCATCAGTCTAAGTTATGGGTGGGCAATGATGCCTTCAGCTGTGGCTTCAACCCATGCTGGCTAAAACTCACACAAGAATATCTATCTAGAGCAGCACTAACTTTTGAAACAAGCTATTTCATTGACCCTGGCAGCCAGTCAGCTGTGACCGAAACAATAGGTGGGGGGCGCACAGCCTTTAGTTATTTGATATTTTGTGTATTGCTTAAAGTATTCCTTAAAGTTAGTTGATGGTTGGGTGCTCCACCAGGTGGCGTGTCCGTCCTAACACGTCAAGCATATATATCCCATTCAGTGCGACCATAAGCCTATGGTAGCATCCCTGTGTTGTGGGCACACCTCAGGTTCATGTGAAACACGACTCCACATAGGTTGATTCAAACAGTTTATTCACTGATCATCATTCTTCTTCATGATAGTTTTCAATTTCATATCATTATCAGTCTTCGACATTCATAACTCCTTTATGCTCCAATGCATTTCGGGCTCATCTGCTCTTCATCTGGGAGCTCTATAACGTAAAGATATAGCACTAAGTGTCTGTGTACAAACAAGGATAAACTCGAAAGTAACTAATGAAAGCGATCAACGTGGCAAGCAGGTAGGGGAGGTGAGGGGCACCCACGGGTGGTCGGCATCTAAATGTAAATGTGCTCGCTTGGAGGTAACGCGATAATAGTGACTGGTAAATAGGACGTGATTGTGGTGAATGGTGCAAAAAGACAATCTGTGGTAAATGGGGAATTTGTGAACGGGTGTGATAATCCGGTTTTTTTTTTAGGTATAAGGATAGAGCACTTACGTGTCGGTGATAACTGGAGTACACTAAAAGAATAAGATCGCAGGTATCAGTATACATGATAAAACAGAGTACAGGCAACATCTTATTAAATCAGTCACCTCACGCGGCTCGGGCCGACTCACTTGATATCTGAAATGGCACGGTGGAATCGGCTGTAAACACGGAGCTATCCTGTAATGCTCACAGCAGCGTAGTCGAAGCGGTGCGTGTTCCCGGAAGGGAAAATAACGGACCGCGATAATTGGAAACAGTGTAAACATCGAGGAAGGACTAAAAGAATATAAACCTCGGCGGCCATGTTGAGTGTGTTAAAGTGCTCGTGTTATGGGGAAGACAGTATACAGGTATATGCGTAAATGTGCACATAGAAATAGTACGTGTTTAACATCAGAATATGTGTACAGGCAATCAAACCAATTCAAGAAACAACAATAAACAGATAATATTTTTTTTTGTGAAAAACTATATAATGATGCGGCACTAATGGAAGTATAGTATCAGACATATTATACCACAAAAGGTATTTCATAGAAAACAAGAAAATTCCAAACGGTCATTGAGTCCTGCTGGTTTCATAGATTGCATCTTGAAAATCCAAACCATCTCTCGTTGTAATAGATATTTGTTGTTATCTATTCCCTCACGTTTATTCACAACCTCAAGTATCATGAATTTGAGTTGAGATATGTTATGTCGTGTTTCATTGAAGTGGACTGCAACATTAGATTTAGTATTCATCGTTCTTATATTGGATTTGTGTTCGTTAATACGAACTTTGATCTTTCTTTCAGTCTTGCCTATGTAGATTTTCCCGCAAGGGCATTTGATGAGGTAAATTACATTGGGAGTATCACATGTGGCGTTAACATGCAGTTTGATGTCAGTTCCTTTCATGGGGTGATTGACTGAATTTCCTCTGATTATGTTGTTACAATTCCCACAGTTCATGCAGGGCCTTGTGCCTTTAGGTATAACTTGAGGGTAAGTCTTTTTGTTTAGGATTTCTTTGATGTTGGCATTGCGGGTGTAAGCAAAGATAGGTGGATCTTTAAAAGTAGTACCGAAATCCGGTTCTATACTTAGAATAGGCCAGTGTCTTAAGATGATCCTTTTATAGGTGGGGCTTAAGGTGGAAAATTTAGATACCAGAACCATTCTGGCTTCCCTATTCCTCGTGGATTTGGAAAGTAGTTTCTCCCTTGGGGTCTGTAATGCCCGTTGTTTGGCCTGTTCAATCAGTGCTTCTGGGTAACCCCTTTCACAAAATCTTGTTCCCATTTCTCTAAGACGATTATCAGTCTGCATCGGATCTGATGTGATTCTTCTTACCTGCAACATTTGGGACAGTGGTAGGTGTTGTTTGAGTGACCCTTGATGAAAACTCGCGTAATGTAGGGTATTGTTTCTGTCGTTTTTTTTACGGTATAGGTCAGTCTCAAAACCAGTAGCTGTGGTGGTAATTTTTACATCCAAGAAGGTGATTTTTTTTTGTTCATCTCCCATGTGAATTGTATACGTTCATTAGCACGGTTAAGGGCTGTCAGTGATTGTTGTAGAGCTTCTTCAGTGTTCTTCCAGACGATAAATACATCATCAATGTATCTTGCGTTCATTTTAATATTGTTTGTCCAGTTGGGGTTGTTATAAATGTTTTCTTCTTCGAAATACATCATGTAAATATTAGCGTAGGTCGGTGGGGCACAATTACCCATTGAGGTTCCGGACAGCTGTAAATACCATTCTTCATTGTGTTGAGAGTAGCTTTGGTAAAGCTTGAAAATCATCAATTCCATCAGGAATTCTTGAATCCCTGGTTCCAGGTCACTTTCTAGAATCGACTTTTCTATAGCTTCCATTCCTCCGTCGTGAGGAATCGAGGTGTAGAGGGAACGAACGTCCACTGTACATAATATCAGGTGTTCGTCTTCAGTGATGGTGATTTGGGCTAATTTGACTAAGAAGTCAGTGGTGTCATGGATGTAACTTTTCATTTGTCTAACCATCGGTTGTAGGTACCTGTCTATAAATTTACTCACGGGTTCGTGGAGAGAGCCTTTCGTCGACACTATAGGTCTAAAAGGGGGGTCTTCTAGACTTTTGTGGATCTTCGGTGTCATGTGTATCGAAGGACTTTTCGGGTATGGCTTCAGCAAGTATCTTCTTGTTCTTTCATCAATAGTGTCTCCTTAATGAGCCTTATTGACGATACCCGTCAAAATTTCTTTGAATTGTAAGGTGGGGTTATTAGGGAGTTTCATGTAAGTTAACTCGTCATGAATGTGTTCAGAGATCTTTTGTTCATACATTATGGTGTTAACAATGACTAATGCTCCTCCCTTATCAGCTTTGATGCACTTGATCTTGTCGTTGTTAGCAATTTTCTTCAGGGTATCAGAATCCTTCTGTGTGATGTTTCTATAGGTAGTTTTACTGTAGTTAAGTTTAGTAAGGTCCTGTTTCACCAGGTTCTCAAAAAGATCTATGCTTTTGTGGCTAATAGGTGCTTCGTATGAACTTTCAGGTCTGAGTCCCCTTAGTTGGTCCGGTTCCTTAGGTATCGGTGGTACAACATTGTCAAAGAAATGTCTCAGCCTACGTTTTCGTGTAAATTTATATGTGCTTATTTGTAATTCCAGGTGATTGGTTCGTGTAGTAGGTATAAAGGAAGTCCCTCTAGATAGCAGATTCATTTCATGTGTGTTCAAGGTAGTGTTGGAGATGTTGATCACTAAGTGTTCCTCTTTTTGTTGTCTTTTTTCGTTATCGTGCTCCGAGTGTTGGGATGCATTGTTTCTTTCTCTTTTTCCTTTTCTGATGCCCCTCCTGGGTCGCCTCGGATATCTTGACCTTGGACTAAAAAAGGTACCGCAGCTGATGGGCCCGCTTGTTGGTTGGTGTTGCTATGCAATCTTGTTGTGGATTCATTAGATTGAGATTTGTCCTGTGTCTTTACTTTTCTTAATGGTCGGGTGGATGTATCAATCCCCGAGGAGGACGTGTCGGTTTGTTGATTATACGGTTTATTCCTCCTACGTTGGGCATACACGTCTGCCCACGTGTATACTTCTCCCAACTTGTAGTCTTGGGTGTCTCTTCTGAACTTTCTGATCTTACGATCATTAACTTCTTGGGAATGTTTGTCCAGTTGAACTTTAATGCCCTCAAGGATATTGGACCTTTCTTCAGTTGATACCATATCAGACAATTCCGATTCTATTTCTTTGATCTCTTTGCTGAGTTCAGACAAAATGTTAGACAATTCTTGGACAATGAGTGGTATCAAGTCTAAACTACATTTATTTAGAATGGCATTCCATTTCTCCTGAAAAGCCTTAGAGTTTTTGCATAGCGAAGGTTTTAGAGCTATCCGTAACCCTCTGGGGATCTGCAGTGAACGATGATATTTGAGTAGGGTACTGGCATGAAGTTTCTGATTCACTTCTCGTTTGGATAAATACAGTAACTGTCGGATACATTGTTCCTTAGTGCGGCTAGAAGTGCTGGAGGCTATATCTTCATTTATTAAAGCATAAATGCGAGCTGTTTCTCCTTCATCAAAAGCCAGTATGTCAGCTCTGGCGTCTGTAGATCTGGCTATTTCTTCATATTGCATTTTGTTAACGTGGCGTGCTGTCCTCCAGCGGGCGGAAAGCTAGAAGTGACCAAAACAATAGGTGGGGGGCGCACAGCCTTTAGTTATTTGATATTTTGTGTATTGCTTAAAGTATTCCTTAAAGTTAGTTGATGGTTGGGTGCTCCACCAGGTGGCGTGTCCGTCCTAACACGTCAAGCGTATATATCCAATTCAGTGCGACCATAAGCCTATGGTAGCATCCCTGTGTTGTGGGCACACCTCAGGTTCATGTGAATCACGACTCCACATAGGTTGATTCAAACAGTTTATTCACTGATCATCATTCTTCTTCATGATATTTTTCAATTTCATATCATTATCAGTCTTCGACATTCATAACTCCTTTATGCTCCAATGCATTTCGGGCTCATCTGCCCTTCATCTGGGAGCTCTATAACGTAAAGATATAGCACTAAGTGTCTGTGTACAAACAAGGATAAACTCGAAAGTAACTAATGAAAGCGTTCAACGTGGCAAGCAGGTAGGGGAGGTGAGGGGCACCCACGGGTGGTCGGTATCTAAATGTAAATGTGCTCGCTTGGAGGTAACGCGATAATAGTGACTGGTAAATAGGACGTGATTGTGGTGAATGGTGCAAAAAGACAATCTGTGGTAAATGGGGAATTCGTGAACGGGTGTGATAATCCGGAATTTTTTAGGTATAAGGATAGAGCACTTACGTGTCGGTGATAACTGGAGTACACTAAAAGAATAAGATCGCAGGTATCAGTATACGTGAAAAAACAGAGTACAGGCAACATCTTATTAAATCAGTCACCTCACGCGGCTCGGGCCGAATTACTTGATATCTGAAATGGCACGGTGGAATCGGCTGTAAACACGGAGCTATCCTGTAATGCTCACAGCAGCGTAGTCAAAGCTGTGCGTGTTCCCGGAAGGGAAAATAACGGACCGCGATAATTGGAAACAGTGTAAACATCGGGGACGGACTAAAAGAATACAAACCTCGGCGGCCATGTTGAGTGTGTTAAAGTGCTTGTGTTTGGGGAAGACAGTATACAGGTATATGCGTAAATGTGCACATAGAAATAGTACGTGTTTAACATCAGAATATGTGTACAGGCAATCAAAGCAATTCAAGAAACAACAATAAACAGATAATACATTTTTTTTTGAAAAACTATATAATGATGCGGCACTAATGGAAGTATAGTATCAGACATCTTATACCACAAAAGGTATTTCATAGAAAACAAGAAAATTCCAAACGGTCATTGAGCACAGCCAAAGCTGTCGAGGACTGAATGCTGGGGACTGCTAAGTCCTCTTGATTGAATGAGGAAAAGGCAACTTCTGACAGTAGCCAAGGTGCCACCATTCAGAGAACAGTATGTGTGAAAGGTGACAGGAGTCTCCTTACGTGTGTTCCAATTAAGAGGAAACAACTAGGCAGAGCCTTAAATTCCGCTCCGCTCGAGGAATTTGAGTTTATCCCACTCAGCGTAGAGCACTGAGTTCCATAAAACTCTTCAGAATGGACTTTTCCTCTCCTGCAGCTTGCCGGCGGTAAGTTGGCGAGCAAAGTAAATCTTACTCCAGACCACCTCCCAGCGAGATTTCTCAACACCTGTGGTTGCGACTGGTCGCTACCACTCCCGTTGACAAACCTTCGGCTCGCATTGAGGAATCTGCTGCCCGAGTAGAACACCTACTCGAGCGGCAGAAAGAAGCAGCACCCTCTTGCGCTGCACATAGTGCAGTTCTGCCTGATTTTACAGCGCAGGGCAAACACCCGGCGCTAAAAATCAGCATGAGCAGTGCCACATAACACACTCCGCCGCTTGCGGAACTGCGCGTGGTGTGGTGGAGTTTTTTGGTCTACACGACACTACGCAAATTCTGCCTAGGCCTAGAAATAACACAACGATGAAAAAAATCTTCCTTGTCAATCTTGGAGCTCTTGAACAGAGATTAAGATTAACACTGAAGTGATTAGCAAAGCACCTAACATCTTGTGGCATCACGGAATATAAAAGAGCCAGACCTAATACTCAGAGGCCAATTCCAGTGGAAGTTATAGCAGGTCGGCAGAGGACTTCCTAATGATGTATGACATACTGTGGTTGGCGTTATACATTTGAGCAACAATTTCCTTGAAAAATCCTGAAATGATTCATGAACACCACAAGGGGCTTTGTGCAGTACTATGGAGACTACTAGACTGTGAGCTGATAACAGTTCTTGTATGTATTCAAAGTTGACTGTGCAATACATGCTAAAATCCAGGCAAAATCTGAACGTGCAGGCGAAGGTCCATTACAAACAGACCGCCCACCTTCTAAAGTGATGGACATCTTCTGGCTACTTAATGTTGGAGATAAATCCGTAATCTAGCCAGGTTTACAAAATCTCTTTGGCAGCGGTTCTTAAACTTCTTACATCTGTGGACCACCACTGAATCACTACTGGAATCTGGGTAAACCCAAGCG
Source organism: Lissotriton helveticus (assembly GCF_964261635.1). Classification (NCBI taxonomy): domain Eukaryota; kingdom Metazoa; phylum Chordata; class Amphibia; order Caudata; family Salamandridae; genus Lissotriton; species Lissotriton helveticus. Next base: position 103,228,331 of record NC_136071.1, on the reverse strand, counting down.
ATCTCTGAGTTGAGCCACCTTAGAAGTTGTCTTTCTTGGTTCTGAGAGAGGTTCACAGCCTACAGGAGAGGGACTGATAACTGGGCTGAAAAGGATGGGGATTTTGGGTGCTCGTTGATGGTCCTGTGCTGGGAGCAAGGAAAAAAGATTTTGAGTTGTTGGGTCAAGCGACCCAGTAAGGTAAAAATATAATTTTGTATGCATCTTTGGATAGCCTTATCCATTACATACATGTCTCTCCTCTAAACCTTGTTCCTCCTCACCATTGGGTGTAAGGTCAATGGATGGTGGCCAAGCAGCAAGAAAGAGGTGGAGCATGAAGTGTTAAGACTGTTTATACCTTTATCAGTAATGCTACTGTTGCTTAGCTGTGTTGATGGAACTTGTGGTTTGTTAAAGAACCAGGGTCATTGGAATTCTTTGTTGTGTTTTGAACTTGGTGTTTTACTATGGGCTGTTTTACTTGGCTGCTGTTAAATTAAAGTAGGAAAGAGAATGCATAATCTTACCTTCCGTAACCTTATTAAAACTGAAAATTCTTGTTCACAAATCCTATACAAGTTTTTATTTGGTTGGGTGACAGGGTATTGTTCCAAGTTTGGCATCTGGGAGTGAAGTTCCACTTGCCATTTCGGTGTTAAATTTAAGTGTCAACCATAGACAGTGATTTTCAGCAGTACTGTTAATATTGCCTTTGGGATATCCTTGGCACTTCTCACCAAGAAATCAACAATAACAAAACACAGAACTTCCAAGTAGGATTCATTACTTAAAATGGAACAGCACTGTCACTTTTCAGCTGGATTCAAATACTTTTTAACAATAAGGGATTTCTTTCTTACCCTGCTACTTTCGATCCTACATGGCATACGAGTGTGCATGGCTTCTCGCCGTCAGGAATAGACATAGGGCCAGCTTTAGTTTGGTGCGACTGGTGCCACCACACCAGGCGCTGAACTCGGCAGAGCTATGATTTAAAATATCTCATGGGTTTAAAAGTGCCTGTGTCAGAGTTCCTTGTGTGACCAGTAATTTTCAGACAAGTTTGCTGGAGATAACTCTAGTGCTTAACGTACCTGTTGGAGAAAGATGGATTTTGACGAGATTCCGTTTTAAGTCATCATAAAGCAGCACAGAGGATTAATATGCCAGCTGTAAAGATTGTGTACCATGTAGCTAAGAGAACTATATTTTATATAGCTAGCTCATTGGGTTAATGCTCTCCACAGAAAGATCAATTTGTTACTTGCAGTTCATAAGAGAAAATCTTAATATTTCCACTGAGCTGTGAGCTGCATACAAACTGCAAGGTGTAGGTTAGAATGTTATGTTTTTTCCCCAGTCTCTGTTTATCCTAATGTTGCTAAAAAGGGTTTGTGTTGGGTGGAAATAAATTCTTATTAATGAAGTCAACTCCAACCCCTGTGTTCGGTTTAAAATCCTGAGTATGTGCTTTTCCAGACTAAGCACTAAGGTCTCTTAAAATATACTGTCTACCAGTATAGATGGCATGTGACTCCTATGCCTTGTGGTCCTCAGTGTCTTATGTAACGTTTCCTATGCACTGATTTACTAGCATATAGTTTGTTGTCACTGTATAATGTGCGTGTGAGGTAAAGTGCTCTGAACTCCTACCCTGGTATGAGTTACACTAAAAAACAAAGGAAATACATGTGAGAAATGGCTATGGAGAAATGAGGGTCGGTGATGGAGGGGTGGTAGTGAGGGATTGGAGGAGGTCAGGGACAAAAAAGATTGTCATACCAGGCTCCACCAGCGCTAAATCCGGCCATTATTAGACAGTACTAAAGTCAGCCTTCAAACCCACTTTAAAGGACCAGTCCCAATATGGGTTTCTACATAGGGTCAAAACTTGTTATTAATCATCCCTCTAAAATATCAATTCTTATTGATGCAATATGAAGTAATTTCAGTGGTGGATATTAGTCAGTTACTTGGAGTGAGAAGGATAGCGGAGAGGTAAAATGTATTGGTAGTATATTAGTATAGTTTAATATGAGGATTTGAGAAGTGAACATGTTAGTCTGTTAATCTCGATTGAAAAGGATAGTGGAGGGATAAAAGAGTGAAGGATTTTTTTTAGGTCTTAGCTGTAGGAGGAGGCTTTTGGATGAGTAAAACGGAGTTTTGGAGGGGAGGACTTTGAGGGAAGAGTTTAGAAAGGTTTGTTTTAGTGGATCGGTATAGTAAAAGAGGTGTCAGATGATGCAAGGAGGGGTAGAGTAGGAGAGAGTCCAGAAAGGGTTATTTTGGCAATCATAGTAGTGGTATGGGGTTTGGGATAAATGAGAGAGTGGATGTAGAGGATATATTGATAGATGTATAGGATGAGAGATAGGGTAGTGCATTGGAAAGAGTAGTAGAAGAAGTTTGAGAGGAGTCAGATGGTTGGGTTAGAAGATATATTGAGCGAAGTATAGGCTGAGAAATAGGGTAGTGCATTGTAAATGCTAAATTAGAAGAAGTGATAAACATATAGATTCATAATTACATTGAAAGTATATAGATACATAAAGGAGGTAAGTATATGTAGATCCAAGTACATGGGAGGTCCATAGATGCACAATGGAAGTATGTACATGTAGACCAAAGATGATTTTTATTTATTTATTATTATTATTATTATTTTTTCTCTCAACAACATAATTATTTTACATGTTTATACAAAGTAATACACAAAGATAGGTACATATCTATAGTGAAAACAAATGCTTGTATACAGAGGGATATGCTGTAAATTTCTGTTTACTTATGTGGGGAAGAGCCAAACCTTGAGTAGTTTTCTGAAGATAAGGTGGTTGTCGGTGGACCTTATGTTGGGGGTGTAAAGAGTTCCATATGTTGGCTGCTTAAACGGAGAAGGATGTGCCACCCATGGTTTTTTTTCTTGTATTGTGGGATTTTGAGGCGAGATGCTCCTTTAGAGCGGAGGTTCCTTTGTTGAATGTGTTTGGTGATTTTATTCCTGATGAAGAGTGGTCCCATTCCATGTATTGCTTTGTGGGTGATACAAAGCAGCTTGAACGTGGATCTTCTGGCAACCGGTAACCAATGCAGGGCTTTAAAGGCAGGGGAGATGTGGTCTCGCGGTTTGATATGCATGAGTAGTTTGGCAGCCGAGTTCTGAATCCGTTGTAGTCTTTTCATGGTCGTTAAAGTTTATCCGTGGTAGAGGCTATTGGCATAATCGAGTTTGGACAGAACAAGGGAGCTGGTAGCTTGGACCTTGTGTGGAAATCCCAAATGAGGGAAAATTCGTCGCAGCATTTTTATAGTAGCAAAGCTTGATCTTGCTAGTTTATCCACTTGGGCATTCATCGACAACTTGGAGTCCATGGTCAATCCGAGGTTTCTTACTTCCTTCGATACTTTAGGCAGTAATCCCAGTTCATCAGGCCATGCGGCCAGCGGGTTGTAATGTTTCCAATCGCCACACGTGAGTATTTCAGTTTTTGAAGCATTCAATTTGAGATGGCTCTAAGTCATCCACTGATCCACGGCTCTGAGACAGCATCAGCCCGACTCAGAAACAACTGGCAGGCAGCATTGCGAGAACGTGCCGGAGTCTGAGCTGCTCCCAGCGGTGCAGCCCGTGTCCTGGCCTCGCCCTCAACACATGCAGACGGTGCTCACACGCATGACACCCCCAAGATATGCCTCGAAAACACAGGTCACAGCGGTCGCATGTGCCAGTGACACCATCTCAAAAGCATGTTTAATTTTAAAACCAAAGCAATCCATTAGCAGACCTTACACGAGTGTAAACACACGTAACTTCTGGACCATTTCACACACACGCAGAAGGCGGGCGAGCAGACAGGCCGGTCAGAAATCCTAGACTACCGGGGAATTCATGGAAATTACAGCCTAAAAGAGCACACATCACACGGCTATTCCTTTTATCCTGGTCAAAGCATATTGATGACATCAGATGAGCGCTCCACTTTCTGGAGAAACACATACACCTCCCAAGTGTGAAAAAATGCAATCACTCCAGAGGTTAATTAGTGGAAAGATATGCTCCCTCTAATACACTGTGAGCTTATTTAGAAGAAATCAAAATGAGCAGCGGGTGGGACATCCCCTGTGGAGATTGTGTCATATATAGACCCTCCATTTCAAAGTATACCAGCAGTACGCAAAGAAATTTCTTTCACGAAGGAAAGGGTGCAGGACCAGGGACACTTAGGGACAGCCTGTGTTACTGCACCCTTTTCTTCGTGAAAATAATTTCTTTGAGCGAAAAACAGAGAGGCATGTGGCGTACTCAGAAAATAAATTTGTAAATGAAATCGTCGCTGCCCCAATTTCTAATACACTGTGAGCCTATTTAGAAGAAATCAAAATGGCAGAGGTGGGACATTCCCTGTGGAGATTGTGTCATATATAGACCCTCCATTTCAAAGTATGCCAGCAGTACGCCAAAAAAATTCTTTCACAAAGGAAAGGGTGCAGGACCAGGGACACCCTGTGTTACTGCACCCTTTTCTTCGTGAAAATACTTTCTTTGTTTATGCTAATACTGGCATACTTTGAAATGAATTAAAAATGTGCATTCGTAATGTCAATAGCTGGCAGTTTGACTAATACGAGTGGTATTGAACTGCAAATGCTGTGAGCAGCCTCCTGTGTGGCTTCAGCAGTGAATATGTCATTGCGGCAGGAAGCAAAGAATAAACCTTCAATTTGTCCAATATAAGTTAAAAGTTAGGACAAAGTAAAAGGAAGCACGCAGCCACGGAGGTCAGAATAAAAAAATAAAAAAGAGTCTAAAAGGAAGGCCGAATATGAGGTTTCCTCTGATACAATGAAGCTGCAAAGACAAGCGGCCGTGACCGCGCCGAACGGGGGAGGGGGGCCCACGCCCCCAAACAAATGGCACACTGCACGTTTCCTCTAATACAACAAAGCTGCAAAGACAAGCGAGGGGAGGGGGGCCAAACCAGATGGCACACTGCACACAATTAAGTGCCAGCAGATCGGAGTGAAACTGTAATTAGGCACCACTGCCTTGGGACTACACGGAAATAAACTTAGGGCCAACAGCCAACAGAAATCAGTAAAACCACAGGAATGCTAGACTTAAACCAATGGCGAGGGCAGGAGAAATTACACGGAGTGGAAGCCAATATAGAGATTACTTTAAGTTTCGCTGAGACAGCGCATGCGCTGCCAAACACGAGACCTAAAAAAGAGCACCCAAAACGTCACGAAATAAGTGACAGGTTGGTTTGTTCACATCTGCCTTCCCGTTTCAAAGAAGACCGAGGTATTCCTGCTCACACCAAAAACACCTGTACTTTGAGTCGATGACGTGATTAAAGAAGCCATGTTTGCATGACGCTGGTTACGTTCACTGCTATCAGAAGTGAGATTTAAACTGAAAGGAAAATACTAGTGTACACTAAAAAACAAAACCTTAAATCCACATTTTTATCTACCAGTTTTATTTTAATTACATAAATAACATATAGAATAAAAAGGAAGGAGGACCCCTCACAGAATTTTTTAGGGACTGGGGGGAAAGCAGTAGTTTAAGAACAAAAATGTCCCAAGTTAATGGACAGTATCGTCCTATTTATGTGTCAATATTAGGAGACAGCATACCATAATCTCGGTGAGAGAGGCAAAGTTATGTGTTCTGATTCTCAAAACCAGTAACGTACAGGTACAGTTGCAAATTATTAACACATTAAGGTAGTTCTAGAGGCGAAAGGAAATAATTTAATAAAACTTGTCAACAACATGTATTGGTAAACAATTTGAGTTAGATTTATTCCACAATTCAGTTACAATTCATATAAACAATAATAATTGAAAACATTTCACATTGGTTAAAAAATTTACTTCAAACACATAATAAAACAAGAAGAATCAACAAGGTTCTTCTTGTTTTATTATGTGTTTGAAGTAAATTGTTACTGGTTTTGAGAATCAGAACACATAATTTTGCCTCTCTCACCGAGATTATGGTATGCTGTCTCCTAATATTGACACATAAATAGGACGATACTGTCCATTAACTTGGGACATTTTTGTTCATAAATAACATATAGACATACCTCTAAATTGTATGCAGAGCAGATTTTTAATATTTTTATTTGAACATTAAAAACTATCCACCCATTTCTCCGTATCATGGCTGATGCGTCGCTTCTTTGTAGTACGCTTGTTAGGCAGCTTAGACATGCTCCCTTTCCAGTATGGCTTCCGGCTGTGTGCGAGCCCTGGATCGGTGGCAGACGGGGCCTTGAGAGCAGCCCGTCTTCTATGTTAGTGGCTTCTCCCGAGGGGTCAATGTACAACTGTCTGCTAATTGACTCCCTTTCACCCTTTCTCGTTGTGCGCGTGGGAACGGCGCTGCAAGGTATGCTCTATGTAAACGGCTGTCATTTATTTTTCGAACTGCTTTGTACACCACCTCGGAGTTATAATACTGAACTTGTGTAGTGCACAGAATATATGTTGGCGGTGTTTCGTTGATAATATTACATAACTTAGCAAAATGTGCTGTCACGTGTCCCCATGAATGCGTAATAAGGTAGGCAAGGATCACGCTGAATTAGGGGATTTTTAGTTTCGAGCCTAAAAGTAAATATGGAATCACACGTACCCGTATTCAGAAGGCTGTAGATTAAACAAGAAAAATACACACACACCTAACCTCCCACCGCCAGTAAAGTTTCATTTCATCCACATGTAACTACAGTACTTGTGACTTGCAGATTCCTGCAACCAGCGCTTTTAACTGTGCGGCCATTCACATACAAAGTTCCAGGATGCATAGCTCTTTCTCCACGTTTCCACCAATTTCGGGGACATGTTGGCCGTTGGAATTAGTTTAGTAGGACATCCTGTCGATCATGGCTCATTAATATTTTCAAATTGCCTCCAGCAGTGACTTCGAGGCCTATCAGATAGCAGTAGCTGATGGGGTTTTTGAGTGAAAGCTCTCTGGTTGCAAAAGTCCTATTGCATAGTTGCCAACATTTGAAACAAGCATTGGCATTGCCAATAGGTCTCGCTTGGGGACTTTATAAGTATTTAGTTTTGCAGCACAATATCCGATTATGCAACAAGGATATTGTGCTGCAAAACTAAATACTTATAAGGTCCCACAAGCGAGACCTATTGGCAATGCCAATTCTTGTTCCACCTTGGCTTTATTTCTCTACTGCGCATGCGCATCGGGGCTCCTATGAGGCCACAGATAAACTGATGGGGGGCCGGTGTTTACGGTCGGAGGGGAGATTAACACCCAGGCGGCAGAAGAAGAAAGCGGAGAAACTTCGGGGGTGGCGGGGAATTGGTGGCCACGAAAAGTGGAAAGTAAAGGAACATGCACGCACGCACGCACACACACACAAACGCTTTGACATACACAGGCAAACACACACAGATGCTTTCACATACATAGGCAAACATACACAAGCATGCACACACAGATACACACACACACCCCCAGGCACGCACACAGACACAGATGCGCATACACGCCCAGGCATGCACACACAGGCCAAGGTACGCACATGCACACACACAGATTTATTTATTTATTTTATTTTTAAAGTTGTTTATAGCGCTAGATTGACCCGTAGATGCGCACACCTATACAGGCACACACACATTGAGACGCACACGTCCCAGAGTGCACACACACACACACACACTGATGCACACACACACAGATGCGCACACATACACAGGCACAACACTGAGCTTTGATGTTCGCTACAGAAATGTTTTCCAATTACTGAAAACTGGTTGAATACTCGTTACAATCAACAAGTAGAAACCCTTAGTGCACAATTTGCACCACAGCTGGGATTCCGTCTTGGATGCAAATTTCTTTTGCAGCACATCGGGATGTCGTGCGCCTATGATGGAACGGAGAAGGGGGTCGTCTCTGCGTCTAAAATGCAGTGGGCAGCCTTGCGCCTTAGTGAGAGAGAGAAACTGAAAGCAGAAAACGTCTGCAGTAAATAACCTTCCCTGCACTGAGATTAATTTTAAACACAGCGAAGACAAAGTGCAATCCAACTGAGGGGGGGCAAGATAATGCAGCAAACATCCGATCTTAATCCAACCAAAAAAAAAAAAAACAGCTTGCCGATTTCGATTACTGGCACTTTTATATACAGTGCTGCTCAGAATTATAAATGCAGCTTTGTGAGAGGTGGTAGCACCAACAACCGTGTTAGGCGACAGGCAGAGGCCACGCGGGGCGGACATCAAAGGAAAAGTGGGAGGGGAAAAAAACTGATTAGCGGGGAAGCAGATTGCCTTCAAGCAAGCCCCTTTAAAGCTCTCGCGTTTGACGTGGCCAGCGAGTGGGGGTAGGAAAGGGAGTGAGGGGGAGCAGAAGCCTTTGAGCACTGGATAATTAATGTTTCTGCTGACGGAAGGCAAAGAGTTGTCAAATATATTCAGTTTCTTGTTTGGATTGTTGCTTAAGTCCTGTGTTAACAGTGGAAGAAGGAGAAGTTTGAAGTAAACTGGAAATCAAAGCGGCCCAATTAACCACCGAGCAAGTACGCAGAGAGAGAAGGCAGGCGCTGGAGAGGGAGGGGGTGGGCTGCCCATATGGAGAGGGGAGTGGGCTGCCTGCTGGGCTGGGCTGCCTCTGATGATCTAATGCGAGTCACGGAAGGCAGGCTAACAGGTTACACAGTAGACCATGGGCTCACGAGGCGGTAAAGTAGAGACTCTTATACGGGGTTCAGTCAGTAAGGAAATTGTGTTCACGTCACATGCGCTATCACATTAAACATACAAAAGAAACGTATAAAAACACAATGGGGAGGGTGGGACTGCAACGGTGGATCAGGTGGGGTAATTGGAGGAAGGACGGGCAGGGAGGCAACATAGAAGCTGGCGTATTAGGGAAAAAAAGGTGTGGGACTGCGAGGAGCAGTCGAAGCAAAGATAAGCTTGGAGAGTGTGGGGATTTACAAGGAGAGCATGGGGAACAGGGATGTGAGGGGAAGCAGTACAGAGTTGAGGCCTAGAAAGCACATGCAGTCCAATGGAGTGCTGTAAAAAAGTAATTCCCGGAAGTGGGAAAAATGTAAGTCATCCATGCAAAATGATGGTAAAGAGGTTACCCTACCGAAAAAGAGCAAACACTAGAAGAGGAAGAAAGACGTTGACTAAGATGCTAGAAAATAACATTAACAGCCCAGTATAGTCCTGTGCTCGATGTCCTGGTGCAGTTTGCGCTATGTAGCGTGATTGGGCGAACGTCCCAGTAACCCGGTACTGGAAGCCAATAAACCGTTCTCTCCCACTTTTTGGGATACATCTGATTACAATGTCACATAGAAACATGTCCAAGCAGAAGCTTCCCTGTATATCACATGGTGCATCATCTATTCCCCGTTCTATCAGAAGCGAAGTCTAAATCGTCATAGTTTCTTGTTTGGATTGTTGCTTAAGTCCTGTGTTAACAGTGGAAGAAGGAGAAGTTTGAAGTAAACTGGAAATCAAAGCGGCCCAATTAACCACTTAATTTGGAGCAAGTACGCAGAGAGAGAAGGCAAATGGTGGGGGCCTGAAGGAGGAGGGGGTGCGAGGGATGAGGGAACACGGCCTGGGGGAAGCTGGCTGGGGAGAGAATGCAGAGCGCACGCTGGGCGAAGCCCTTTGATGTGCTGTGAGCGGCCGGGAATGAATGATTAGGGGAGGAGAAGAGGGAAACTGAAAGTACGGCCGGCCTGCGGCCGGCCATGAATAATTAGGGGAGGAGAAGCCCTGGCCGTGAATGCGCGTGCATGTTGCTCACGTGGTTCACATGAACTGCATGAAAACGCCATGAAAACGCTAGCAAAAAGCTGGTGGTTTCATGATGTTTTCGCCACTTGAATTCTCGCTCCGCTCGATGCGCATGCGCGCATCGATAGGTCGCGAGACCTAAAAAATCACAGGGACACTTTGCTGCACAGTATCAATTACTTATTTGAACATTTACCACACCCACTTCCCCAAAGCTCCGCCCACCCCATATCATAGCATAATTTAACTCCGCCTACTTATCAGTGCAGATTATATAGTCTACTACTCAATAAAGAGAGAATCGCAGGTCATTGAGACAGGGGTTTAAAACTTGCAGTCAAAGTAACTGAGTTGGAAAAATTCTTCCATTCAGCTGAATTTTTACAATTCTCCTTCTTGGGCCTAAGAAATTCCCATCACAATTTCCTGCAATTCACTCTTTAGAGGAGAACACAGATTTATACAACCAAACGCAAAGGAGTTTTCCCCAATAATCCAACGAAAGCTGATCTCTCATATGGTCTTTAGATCATCGGTTTAACCTGGATACATTTCCATGATGCGCTATTACAGTTTATTTTAGAGCCCTAACTGGTGTGAAGAGCAATCCTACAATGCAAGAAGGTGAAAGCCAAGGACGAAAAAGCAATATCGTGTATCAGATGAGAACTAGACTTTTGTGGGCAGTCCCGGTTTGAAGTACTTACCGTGGCACGGCACTATGCCACGTCCTATCTCACATTACCGATTGTACGGAAAATCCTTTTTAAAAGGCCTTAGCCTCCTCACTTCGTACCCTGAGCATTGGTGTTTCTATTTGCCCCTCATTCTTAATTCCTGTTTTAATTGTTCCATTTTGCCTGCTGTCCATAATACCCGGCCATGAATATTCTGGGAACTTCACATCCAGGGTGCGTTTTTTCCCGTTCAGTTTGCCGATCTGAAGTCACAGCTCATTCTCTGCCTTTACAACCTTCATTGGAGGGACCTGATGTCTGTCAAACTAACGTCACCGATTTCAGACTGAAGACTCTTCGGCAGTGATTGGGTTGAATTTAGTAGGAGCATAAAGTTTTGATCAACACAAGAAATTCAAGGTGCCTCGATACAGCGTCAGACCAGAAAACAGTGATTTTTATTATAAACCAGCATGAACTACTACATATAATCTGCGGCGGCGACGAAAATCGTAATAGTTTGTTCACCCTAGTAGGCCCATGACTTAACTACAATTGCTGGGACTTTCTCGGGATAGTGAATTACCCAGAACAGTCTCCAATTTGCCGGCACTGTCTCGGCAAAAACGGGACAGTTGGCAGCTATGCTACTGTGAATTTACAATGGACTTACAGCTGCCCATTCACAAAAGCTGACCTCTTGTCTGACCTATATACTTTCAATCTGGCAGCCGCTCCACTATTTCCTAAGTGCACAGAACATAAACATTTAAACATACAAGTTTCATTTTTCTTTGTATGAATTTATTCATCATCTCTTTTTATAGAAAACATATTTGTTATATATTTCTGTTCTATGTTGCTCCCCACCCCTCAGTTCGTCTGTAAAAGTATAGCAGCAGGGATATTTTTGTTGGGATATGGCTGAAGGGTATATTTTTTTATCTCCTGTATTCACCTGTTGCATGAAAGCACAAGTTCTGGCACTCAAATACGTTTGTGGCAATGTGAACTCACTTATGCGCTCATTCAGCTGGCACTTCAGGCCGGAGGTGTACTTAGTATGTCCCTTCTCTTGGCGGCCCATAAAACTGCTACCTGGGCTACTGCTGAAGAGCACATGGCTGAATGCTAAGGAAAGTAAATTAGGCCTTAGCAAGCATTTCCATATGCATTCTGACACTTTGTTATTCATTTTAACCGCGTGCGTGCTGCGGTCATTTTTGCGCTGTGTGGCTTTTTTCCAAAAGCCGCGTTACATGACGAGCTGAGCTCGTCATGAGCATGCGAGCGGCGCAACTCATGACGAGCTCAGCTCGTCATGAGCATGGAAGGGGTTAAACATTGTTCTGAGTTTCCATAGTGAAAAGTATTTGAAAAGTAAGCCGTGACATTTACTAGAATTAAAACACTGAAATCAACATATAGTTTTGAGATACCATGAGCGGTTTTGCTTTTCCTCCAGGATGTCTACATTATTTTATTTTATTTTTTAGAACAATGCTTGGCAGACAAACATTGGCAAAGACAACGGCTCAACACTGGTACTATAAAGGCCAGACCATTGGCTTTGGCAATGCTGGTTTTGTTTGTTTTCAAATTCCATTGATGTACTGCACCAAGGATACCTCTCAACTCACCCTTCTTAGGAGGGCGTCAACCTCCTTGGAAACACATCCCATGGACTTCAGGTGGATTATTGGCCATGAAAATCTACCTCATGTTGATCTTTAGTCTGCTTACATGCTTTTTATTTTTTTTTTGCTTTTTAAAAAATTATTTTTTTTGTCCTCATACGCCAAAAAGTATATTCTCAGAGTAAGAGGTTTGTGCCACCCACTACGCAGCGGAGAGGCCCCACCTTAAACCCTGAAGATCTTGATGGATGCTCTTTCTGCAGATACCCACAGGGTGCCAGACGGTACCAAGGAGAATAAATTCAATTCAGTTCATCTATCTTTCCAGGCCCTTGAACTGATCTTAGGGTAACTCATTCTGCAAAAAGGCATAATCATTGGACAAGATCATTTACACCCTTTCGAGCCATTCGATACAGGGAATCCAAAAATGCTTCCTTCTCTTCCAGCCTATCTTATCTAACTTAAGTGTGTGTTTGATTGCCCTAATCCAATCTAGGTATGAAGGTGCAATATCCTTAACCCAAAGTTTGCATTTCTCTCTGCGTGCCAAAATAATTAGATAATGGGATAACTTATTTGTATCTTGAGGGAGTTCCTCGTAATTCGAAAGAATTCCAAAAAAAACAAGTGATATACTAACCTGTTTATCAAAATGAAACAGCTCTTTCATACCTTCTTCTACCGAGGCCCAGAACTCTCTTAGAGCAGAGCAAATTAAAAACATATGAAGGTCGTCAGCTTTTTCCTGCTTACACTTTGGGCAAGAGGGAATGGGACCCTTAGAAAATTTTGCCAGCCTGGCCAGAGACCAGTATGCTCTGTGAAGAGAAAAAAGATGGTTGCGCTTTAAATTGGCGGGAGAGACTGTAATATAAAGTAGATCAAAAGATACTTGCCATATAGCCTGCAAGTCGACATCTGGAACTTGGTCTCCCCATAGTTGAGCCGGCATAGAAATCCCCATCTTCTTCTTCCAAAATGGTCCAATACAGATTTGATGTTTTTATCCGCCTGGACTTCCTCAGTAAAAGTTCCTCCAACACTGTCTTAGTGCCAATTTCAACTGCGATGGCCTGACTCCAACTCTTAATTTGTAAATAATTAAACTTGGATAAGTTATTGTCCGTGAGACTGGAGATCTCCTCCCAAGTTAACAAGACCCTTCCGGCATTAGCTGACCCCAAGTTGTTAAATTGGCCACCAGGAGAGGGGTGATCAATAAATCTTTAGTCCACTCTGGAGAGCCAGGTGATTCCCAAATTGGAGCCAGAGCAGAGTAATATGGGATACTGAGCGATCTTCTTACTCTGGCCCAGACATAAGCCATATCTCTCAGCACCTTTAATCGAACCTTCTTAAAGAAGCGCGGATCACCACATTTCAGCAGGAAACCCTGAGCCCCTCCTTGGACCCCCGATAACATTGTCTGGAACATATTGCCTGTTTCTGTCCTTTCTGGAGTGTCAAATAGCGTTACCCCCGCCTTCATTAGCAAGGTCCAGGCATACACTTTCAAATCTGGAGCACAGAGCCCTCCTTTGCTTTTCTTTCTACGGAGCTTCTTCCATGCAATCCTTATGCCCTTTGAAGCCCAAACAAAAGAATTCCATTTAGCATGGATTTTACTTAGCTCGGCTTCTTTAAAAGCTAACGGGATATTCTGGAACAGGAAAATTAGTTTAGGGAGCAGCATCATCTTGGTGATATTGACCCTCCCAGTTAAAGTCAAGGGAAGAAGTGACCAACTTCTCAGAGATTCAGCAGCCTCTCTCTCGATTTTCACCAAATTTCTATCAGCCAATTGTTCTATATCGTGCGTAATTTGTACCCCCAGATATCTTACTTCATATTTTAGAATTGGAATTGAAATAAAAGTGGTAATATTTCAGGTCATACATTCTGATTTAGACTGATTAATCTGGTATCCAGAAATTTGCCCAAACTGAACGGCGGCATTATAAATAAGGGGGATTGCATTAATTGGGTCTGAAGTATATAACATCATGTCGTCGGCATAAAGAGACACTTTTTTCTCCCAACTTTTATATTTAAATGGTAGAATACCCTGATCTAGTTTTTCGGCCAATGATTCTATACATACATCAAAAAGCAGGGGTGAGAGGGGACACCCGTGTCTTGTACCTCTGTTAATTTTTATGGGTGCTGAAAGACTTCCATTTATCAACACTCTTGCTGTGGGAACGTGGTAAAATGCAGATATAGCTCTGCAGAAATTCCTGCCCAGATTGCACCTATCTAGAACTTTCGCCAGGTATCTCCAATTTACGCGATCAAATGCCTTGGTAGCATCCAGTGTTATGATCGCCAACGGTAACTTGTAAATGGAAGCGAGATCAATTGCGCCCACCAAAGCTTGCGTCAGGTCTTGAATGGACCGCCCTCTAACAAATCCCTTTTGATCAAGATGTAATAATCTACCAGCTACCCCATTTAATCTCTCTGCTAATATTTTGGCCAACAATTTATAATCCAAGTTAAGCAGAGAGATGGGTCTGTAAGAATCACACTGGGAGGGAGATTTAAGAGGTTTGAGGACAAGAACAACCGTAGCTTTGTTCCAAGAGGAGGGGATTTTACCTCCTTCCTCAAAAATAGATGTGAAAAGCAGCTGGAGAACAGGGAGATTACTGGAGCTAAAGCTTTATAAAGCTCGGCAGGCAGCCCGTCCGGACCCGGAGCCTTGCTTCTTTTAGCTGAGTCTATTGCGCCCACTATTTCTTTCAAACTAATTCGTCTGTTTAAATTCTCAGATGCCTGATCATCAATTTGCCGAAGAGCAAATTGCTCAAGCCATGTCTGAATTAAGTCTTCCTGTGGAACTAAATCTTCCTTATATACTTGATCAAAGTGATTGAAAAAAGCTTCCTCAATATCAGCCCTGCTTTCTGAGATCACGCCCGTGTTGCCCAGCTGGACTCCTTTAATTGTGTTCCTCTTCTGCTCCGTTTTAGCCTTACAGGTTGAAGTTCCGGTAAGGAGTCGAGGTCGAGGTCACCGAAGAAGGTACGTTCTAAGGTGGTTACTCTGGATGTATCTGAACCTGAAGGTGAGGCCTCACCTTCGGAGTCGCGTGTGCAGTCTCCGACTCCGGCTCCGAATCCGTCTCCGGCGCCGTCCCCGGCCCGAGAAGAGGAAGAGGTTCAGGAGGATGTGGATTCCGCGCCTGTCGAAGAGCCGAATCCGAACACTCCTCAAGGTCAGCCTGAGGGTTTTCAGCCTCCCTTCCCAACCCCAGGCCAGGACCCATCAGCGTTTCTTAACGCTATGTATGGCGTCTTTTCAAGGGCGTGGTACCCCTCTGGCGCACCTTCGGGTCCCATGGGTCCTCTGGCTTTCAGTTTAGGAGTTCCTCACTCCTATCCTCCGGCTCCGTTTACGCCGCCTTGGCAGTTTCCAGCTCCACCGAGACCGTCGACGCCGATTTCGACGTCGCCTGCTCCAAGTCGTCCTCGAGGACATCCCACTGAGCCATCGGATTCGATGCCGACGTCGATACCGAATCCGTCGGAGCCGCTGGTGGATCCGGCTGCGAGGCGTGTGAAGGAAAGGTCCAGAAGGGAGGCTCAGCGCCTGTTGGAGGAGCGAAGGTACTTGGATTCACATTCTGATGTGGAGGAAGGTGAATTGGAGGAAGACTGTTCTGAGGAGTTGGCTGACGCAGGAAGCCTGGATTTCTCTCCGGAGTGGGAGTTGCCCTCAGGCTCTGGTACGCCTTCTAAGGACGTTCAACCTTACCATTTGGTTATGAGGAAGGCTGCTGATCTTCTTCAATTGACTTTGCCAACTGTGGAATTTAAACCGAATATCCTCACTGAGGTTTTGCATTCTCCAAGGTCTGTGGTGGAGTCTTTGCTTCCATTTAATGATGCCTAGACAGAGCCCATTTTGGAGGTATGGAAGAAACCATTGTCAGCTCCTGCGGTTTCTAAGAGTGTGGCCAGGAGGTACAGGGTTGCTCCTGAGGACCCTGTTTTTTGACCTCTCATCCTTCGCCGGAGAGCCTGGTCATTCAAGCTGCATGTTCTAAAAAGAATGTAAGTGCTTTTCCCCAGGTTCCATGTGAAAAAGAGGCAAAGAAACAAGATCAGGTTGCAAAGAAGACCTTCTCCTCTGCTAGTATGGCATTAAAGTCAACAAATGCCACCTGTCTGATGGGGAGATATGTGCATGCCCTTATGGATTCTTTGCGTGTTCTTACTCCTAAGGTTCCTGATGCCAACAGGAAGGACTTTGAGGAGGTGATCTCAGACGCACAGGCGGCAGCTCGCCAAGTTATACAAAGTGGTCTGGACACTGCGGACTCTGTGGCGCGCATCATGGGCACTGCTGTCGCTACTAGAAGGTCTGCTTGGTTAAAATCCTCGGACTTTTCGGCGGATGTTCAGGCAACTTTATTGGACCTTCCCTTTGATGGGTCTGGCCTTTTTGGGAAGAAGGCTGATGCAGCCCTTGAGAGATTTAAGGACAGTAGTGCAACTGCTAAGTCTTTAGGTCTTCAGATAAGAGGCTCTTCGACCAACAAGAGATTCAGGGGTTTTGGTCGCTCTTCCTTTCGGAATTGCCGACAAGGTCAGCAGCAGCAGCAGCAGCAGCAACAGCAGCAGCAAAAGTCCATGTACAGATCATACAGGGGAAAGCAGAGAGCGCGTCCTCGTGGGCGTCAAGCCTCTTCCTCAAACCCCCCTGCCCCAGAAAAGCAGTCCTAGATCAGCCATTCAGGATCATGTGGGTCCGGTGGGGGGTCGGCTTACCCATTTTCTACAGGATTGGGAATCGGTTACATCAGATCTTTGGGTTCTCAATCTTGTGGAAAATGGGTATGCCCTTCCCTTTTGGGAATTCCCTCCCAATTACCCGCTTTGCCAAGGTTTTTGCACCGAGGAACACCTGTTGCTTCTGCAGGAGGAAGTGCAGACTCTGTTACGAAAGGGTGCGATAGAGGTGGTCCCAGAGCAGGAAAGGGGACAGGGATGCTACTCCTGGTATTTCCTGATTCCCAAGAAGGATGGCAGACTTCGTCCAATCCTGGATCTTAGGGTCTTGAATCTCTATCTGAAACAGGAGAAATTCAAGATGCTCACCCTTGCTCAGGTTCTTCAAGCGCTGCTAGAAGAAGACTGGATGGTGTCACTCGACTTGCAGGATGCGTACTTTCACATCCCTATCCTGAAGTCGCACAGGAGGTATCTCCGTTTTACGGTGGGATCGCAGCACTATCAGTTTGCGGTCCTTCTGTTTGGACTTACTACTGCGCCTCGAGTCTTCACCAAGGTGATGGCAGAGGTGGCGGCGCATCTCAGAAGATCAGGGATTCCAGTATTCCCTTATTTGGACGACTGGCTGATCAAAGCAGAGTCATCAGAGAGGGTGCTCCATCATCTGCGAGAGACAACCCAGTTGTTGTTCAGGTTGGGTTTTTCGATAAATGTACCCAAGTCTCACCTGGTGCCCTCCCAGCGCAACCTGTTCATAGGTGCCGTACTGGACACAACTGTGTGTCGTGCATTCCCTCCTCCTCAAAGGATTCGCGACATACAGGAAATGATTCCTTTATTTTACAACTAGCAGCCCATCCCGACGTTGTCCGGGAGCAATTAGGCTTCAGGGCCCCCGCCCGCCCCGACGTTGTCCGTGGGTCCCCCGGAGCCTTCCTCCATATATTGCAGTATTATACCTCTATGTTTACTTTGTACGCTTTTGTAACCTGCACACGTAACTTTTTCCTCCTGTAATGCACCGTTTGGCTCACTTTTTTAATGCTCCGTTTGCTTCCTCTTGCTACCTGCACACGTCACTTTTTCCTCCTATACCTCTATGTTTACTTTGTACGCTTTTGTAACCTGCACACGTAACTTTTTCCTCCTGTATTGCACCGTTTGGCTCACTTTTGTAATGCTCCGTTTGCTTCCTCTTGCTCACGATGTACGCTTTTGTAACCTGCACACGTAACTTTTTCCTCCAGTAATGCACCGTTTGGCTCACTTTTGTAATGCTCCGTTTGTTTCCTCTTGCTCACGATTTTCATTTTTGCTTCATTTTTCCGCCGCTCACAGCTCCTAAATAAATAAATTAATAACCTACCTCATCCGCCGCTCACTGCTCCTCACCGTCTGTCCGCCGCACCTCACCACCTGTCCGCCGCTCCTCACCGCCTGTCTGCCGCTCCTAACCGCTCCTCCCCGTGCCATGTCCGCCGGTCCTCCTCGCGCTCCTGGACGCCGCTCCTCCCCGCGCTCCTCACGTCGGGCACGCACGTCACGGCCGGCGCTTCTTCCAAGGGACTACTTTTTTTTGGGTACATTTTTTAAATAACGTACATTTATTAAGTTTATATAGCCTATGTCCATCTGCACACCCTGACGATTACAACGATGTATCGGGTGTGTGGATTGGCGCTGTGGTTCCCGAGTTTACCCGCCTCAAAGGTTTAAAGTTCTTCCTTTATAATAGTAGTATAGATGGAGCGGTCATTCCAGTCCTGAAGGTCCTTCGCCTGCTCGGTTTGATGGCTTCATGCATTCTGTTGGTCAACCATGCACGCTGGCACATCAGGGCGCTCCAGTGGTGCCTCCGCAGGCAGTGCTATCAGCACAACGGAGATCTCGGGGAGTCAGTGAGGATCTCCAGAGAAGCTGCGGCGGATCTATCTTGGTGGGGCGTGGAAGGCAATCTGTCTCAAGGAAAGCCTTTCCAACTGCCTCCATCGGTGGCCACAGTGATAACGGATGCGTCCACTCTAGGGTGGGGTGCTCATCTGGGGGATCTGGAGGTCAAGGGTCTTTGGTCTCCAGAGGAAAGGTTGCTTCACATCAACCTTCTAGAATTGCGGGCGATACGTTTGGCGCTCAAGGCCTTCCTCCCTTCCCTTTGCGGTCAGTCGGTCCAGGTCCTGACGGACAACACGAACGCGATGTGGTACATCAACAAACAGGGAGGAGTGGGGTCGCAGTGTCTCTGCAGAGAGGCTCTGCGTCTCTGGTCCTGGGTTCAGGACCATCAGATTTGTCTGATGGCAAATCATCTGGCCGGGGTTCTGAACGTTCGTGCAGACAGTCTCAGTCGGCAGTTCTCTGCCGACCACGAGTGGAGGCTTCACCCGGAGGTGGTTCACGACATCTTTCAGATGTGGGGGACTCCTCGGGTGGACCTGTTCGCCACTCGCGAGAATGCTCACTGCCTGTCTTTCTGCAGTCTCCAGTATCCGATGCAAGGAGCCTTGGGGGACGCGTTTCAGTTGAGTTGGGAAAGACGACGCTTTTCCTCCCATACCTTTGATTCCTCGGGTTCTGAGGAAGATTCGCCAAGACCGGGCCCAAGTCATATTGGTCGCCCCGGACTGGCCAAGAAGGGTGTGGTATACAGATCTTCTCCACCTCTCCTCTCACCCGCCGCTCCGTCTCCCTCTCAGGGCAGACCTCCTCTCTCAGATGGAGGGGCAGGTTCTACACCCCCACCTCCAGACATTGCACCTTCATGCCTGGAGGTTGAACGGGGCAACCTGAATTCCTTTTCTCTCCCGCCTGACGTGGTGGATGTCTTCTTGTCAGCCAGGCGTGACTCCACTAAGTCCATCTATTCTTATAGATGGTCGAAATGTGTCACGTGGTGTGGGGAGAAATCTATTGACCCTTTGAGAGCCCATTTGTCTGATGTTCTCCAGTTTGCCCTTTCTCTGGCGCAGCAAGGGCTTGCTGTTGCCACAGTTAAGGGTTATCTTTCTGCGCTGTCGGCATTTCTCTGTTTGCCTGACCAGCCATCTCTTTTCAAGTCTCCTGTAGTTTTAAGGTTTTTGAAGGGCCTCGCAAATAAGTTCCCTCCTACTCCTTTTATTGTGCCTCAGTGGGACTTAAATCTTGTCTTGACCTTTCTGATGGGTGCTCCCTTTGAGCCTCTTCACAAATGTCCTATGAGGCTCTTGACTCTTAAGGCAGTCTTCCTTGTTGCAATAACCTCTGCAAGGAGGGTAAGTGAGCTTCAAGCTCTTAGTTCAAAGCCCCCTTTCTTGACCATTCATGCTGATCGAATGGTTCTTAGGACCAGGGCTGCTTTTCTTCTTAAGGTGGTTACTCCTTTCCACCTTGGTCAATCCATTACCCTCCCTACCTTTTATCCTCCCCCACACCCTTCCAAGGAGGAGGAGAGGTTACACCGTCTAGACCCTAAGAGGGCGGTGTCTTTTTACCTGGACAGAACTAAAGACTGTTGTTTGGATGACCAGCTCTTCGTTGGGTTTGCTGGCTGCAAAAAGAGGAAGAGCGGTCCATAAAAGAACCTTGTCAAGATGGATCGTACTATGTATAAAGATCTGCTACTCTTTGGCCGGTAAGGAACCTCCAGAGGGTATAAGGGCTCATTCTACTAGAGCTAAATCTTCAACCTCAGCATTGGCTAGCGTTGTTCCTGTAGAGGACATTTGTAGGGCGGCAACTTGGTCTTCCCTCCACACGTTCGCGAAGCATTACTGCTTGGATACTGAGGTGAGGAGGGACGGCCACTTTGCGCGCTCTGTCCTTCAGGATTTCCTGGTTTAGAAGAGTGGACACCCTCCTCCGGGGGTGGGGACTGCTGTGGGACTCTATTCACAAGGTGAGGAATCCTCACGGCAGATGTATCTATCAGAAGAACAAGTTACTTACCTTCGGTAACGCTTTTTCTGGTAGATACAATATCTGCCTGTGGATTCCTCACTGACCCACCCGCCTCCCCGTTGTCCACTCTTCTATGCCAGAGTTACTGTAATGTAATGTATTTTTATTTTGTTGTCAAGGAAATGTTTCAATTGCTTTCCTGCATTTGCTTTACACTGTGTATTTTGCCTTGACTATTGTGTACTGTGTATACTTTGTATATATCTACTGTCATTGGTCCGTCCGTGTGCCTCGATGGCACGGAAAAAAGGGCGGAACTGATGTCATCACGCCGGCGTGGGCCTATTATAGGCGTCGGTGACGTCAGCGGAGTCGCGTGCGAGGCCGTGTCTCTATGACGTCCAAGTCCACGTCGGCGCGAGGCTACGAAAAGATTTTCCGAATGTTGCTGACGCAAGGGGGGATATTCACAAGGTGAGGAATCCACAGGCAGATATTGTATCTATCAGAAAAAGCGTTATCGAAGGTAAGTAACTTGTTCGTTAGTCCCTTACTCTCACTCCCTCTAGTCACCTTTAACATCATCTGTAACTATTTGAAGATAATCTTCTGCCTCCTTAAACCTTTTAAAGATTCTCATTTTGTTTTTATACATTATTTTTAGAGATGCAGGAAACTTCAATTGGGCAGTGGCGCCGAGTTGTCTAAAAGGATCTAATAGTTTGCCTAGCTCCCACTGTCTAGATGCTGTGATCGAGGATACATCCGACCTGATCGATCTGAAAAGTAATTCCTTCAGCTGAAAGGGAACTACTTTTGAGCGCCCTATTGAGTATCTCGTCCTTAATAGTATAAGTCAGGAAATGGACTAGTATTTTTCTGGGTCTCGTTTTATTAGGGTTTTGTCTGAACAGATCCCTATGCACTTGCTGTATGTCCCTCAACAGTTCTTCGTCTGAAAATTCGACTTCAGTCGCTTGCTTAATAAGTCTGACCACAAACTCCTTAATATTACTCCCTTTTGCCCCCTCCGGGACTTTCAGGAGGCGCAGATTATTTCTCCTTTGCGCATTCTCTAGTGACTCCATCTTCTCCTGGTACCCCTGTTCTCGCTGTCGAAGATCGTCTATTTTGCTGGTATGTTGGAGTGCGAGTGTTTTTAGGTCAGAGACTGTAGACTCCAGTTCCGAGGTTCTAGTCGCCAATGCAACAAATGTTTCTTCCAGCTTCTCACAATATAGTTTTATTTCTTGCTGTTTTTTCTGCGAAGCTAGAAACCCATTTTTTACCTCATAGCATAAAGACTGAAGCATTATCAGAATAGATTGATCACTAGGTACAGACTCAGAGGTAGTGATAATATTACTTGCTGATATGACTGAGGGATCCATCCCAGAATTGTGAATAGGTGTTAATTCGTCAATACATGGATTTTCTAAGATGCTGTCCTGGACCCTGGACTCATTATCAGTCATCTCTAAACTCTGCATCCTAAAGACCCTTAAAGACTCTGATTGCTCAGAGCCTTGATCTTGTTCTAGCTGTCCCAAAAGACGATACCTATTGGGTGTATGAAGATCCTCTGGGAACTCTACTGCAGAACCCTCTTCCGCAGGTTTAAGTTACAACACTGCAGGAACTGTTTTAAAGTAAGCCTTTAGCGAAGGTGGTGGTGGTTTGACCTTATCAACAGACTTCTGAGCTTTAGAAGTATTCTTTTTGTCCGTCTTCTTGGAAAGCTTAGCCTTAAATTTTGCCAATAACAGTGGTGCAATATCTGTCCGTATGCCGCCACCGCCTTGTCTCCCACCTTTGCTCCTGAGCATGTACCCGGAAGCCTGGCTTCCCTGTGACTCGCTGCCTGACATAGGATGTACAGCTTCTAAAGCCCCTTCTTTCCCGTTCGCAGTATTCCGAGAATTAATCAGGTTGTTTTGAGAGCCAGCCCCAATGCATTGTGGGTTAGGTAGTTTTCGCTGTGTGGTACCAAGATCTTTACCCACATAGGAGATCCTTGATGCTACTCTTCTCCCTCTCTTAACTTCAGAGGCCGCCTTTGCCCACCGTACCAGCCCCCTTTCAACAATACTGATATTATGTCCTCTCACCATTACATTACCGCTTTGAAGATACCTTATATCGGTAATGGCGGCTCCCGCCGCGTCGGGGCTATGTGTGTTATCCAGGTCCGAATCCAGAAGCAGGCAAAAATGCGATTGTGTCCTGGCTCCCAAAAATCGGATGCTGAACCGAGAGTCAGCACAGTTCACCAAAGAATACAAAAAAGAACCAAAACGACATTTCCTGGCTCCCAACCCAATTTTTCAAGTCAGCGTGGGCTTCAGCAGCTGGAGCAAAACGGTGTTTCCATCTGAATTAGCCCAGTTCACCAAAGAAAGAAAGAAAGATCCGAATGGCGTAATCGTCCTCCAGCCGCCATCAACTCTGGAGCCTGTCCCGCCTCCAAAGACAGGCTCGATATCAGCGCGAGCCGGCCGAGACCTCAGCCGCTACCACAGCCGCAGCCGAACCTACAGCGTTTGTCGCGGCAAACTCCCAAAGAACACCAAAACTTAAGCAAAAGTTCATGCTTTGGAGAAAACTAGTCTTCCTCTACCTTCCGCTGGCCCGAAATCACGCTTGAAACTGCACGACGACCGCCCGGGCACCCAAGCCTCCCGACTAGCGGACAGTGCTAGCCGCCATGTTCTCCAGTCTGCTTACATGCTTGTCTGACATGTTAATGATGTCAGATATCGTTTAAACCATTGGTATTTTTTTATCTCTTAATATTAAGTTGATAGGATCACAACTTTTTTGTTAAAGAAAAGTTGCAGTGTATTGGAGGACGTTTTTATTTTTCCTGGTACTTCGTAAGGTGTTTTATGAAGCTCTTCCTGAGCACATTGCTCTTTAGCTGTCACTTAAACATTGCACTTATTTGCAAACTATATCTTACTATCGTCCAGGTAAGGGAAGACCTGAAGCCTTTGTTTTCGTAGAAAGTCTGCTACCGGAGCTAATACATTTGTGGAGCAGATCGAGGACCAAAGGGAAGAACTTTGAATTGAAAATGGCACTTGGCTACTGTGAAGCGAAGATACCTCCTGTGAGCTGGGTGAATGGGTAAATAAGCGTCCTCTAGCTCCAGAGTGGCCATGAAATCTCCTGAGTTGAGAAGTCGAAGGATGTCTTGTAGAAAAACCATCCACAAGGATTGTTTGATGAGATAGGTGTTGAGCTCCCTCAGATATAGTATAGGGCACTACTTTTCTAATGTCTTCCTGATCAGGAAGAACCTGGAGTAAAACCCCTTTCCTTTGAGAGATAGGGACCTGTTCTAGAGCTCCTTTGAGGAGCATTTAATGGACCTCTAACTTTAGCAGATGGAAATGTTTTGATACCGTGGCGTGAGGGGGCTTGGATGATGGTGGTTGGACAAACTCCAGGGTATGGCCGTAAAGAATGATGTTCAATACCCAACGGTCAGATGTTATTTGTTGCCAGTTGTGGAGGAAATATGAAACTCTCCCTCCCACCGATGACACAGGAGGAGAGGGGGCAGTAGTCCGAGCCAGCAAGCCGCTATTGGCGCTTAGAGTTGTCTCTGCCCTGGTGACCTTGTCTTCCTCTGTTGTTCGTGCGAGAGAAAGACGAAGAAGATTGGTTCTGCCATTGATTGTAGTTAGGCCTGTAGGATTGTGACTGGGAACCATATGAGGAGTAAGGCTGTTGTTGATAACTTCCCCTCGCTCCTCTGAATGGGAACTTGCGATACTGCAGAGTCCCTAAGGATTTTGCTGTTTCTGTATCCATTTTAATATCTTGGAGCGCATCATAGATAATTTTTCAAACAGCGCTTCCCCATCAAAAGGCATATCCAAGATTTTGTTCTGGACTTCCGGGCGGAACAAAGTAGCTTGTAACCAGCCCTGTCGATGAAGAACCGCTGCTCCAGCTAAGGAGCAAAACGCAGTTGTTTCAATATCCATTGCACAATCAATGATTTCCGCCGATGTTATTTCGCCCTCCTGAAGAATCCTTTTAGCTTCTTTCTTTCCTTCTTCCGGCAACTAATCAAGATAGGAGGATAGGTCGCACCACATCTGGAGATCGTATTGTCCAAGTACAGCCAAAGAATTAGCAGCTCTGACTATCAGGCTGGACATAGATGAAAATCTTTTGCCTACATTATCCAGACGCCTGCCCTCTTTATCTGGAGGAGTGGTAAGGGGAGCCGAAGGATGTCTAGATTTCCTCTGGGCGGCCTGCGAGATGACAGAGTCCGATTTGGGTTGGCTGGTCAAACAGGCCGGGCTACCTCCGGAGCCTTATATTTACACTCCAGACGAGATAGAACTGGAATAACCGTGGCTGGATTTTGCATCACCTTAAAGCCTTCCTCCCAAACATGGTCCACAATCGGAATTGACCTGACCGATTTCTTATAAGGCTCCTTAAAGTCATAAAGGAAGCACTCCGATTCCACCTTGGTCATGGGCAGTGCGAACAGTTTGGCGGCCCTCTCCATTAAGTAATGGAAACCCCCTATATCTACAGGGGGGGGGGAATCAACAGGTGCCGGAGCAGGAGGAGCGGGATCTGGAATAACATAGTCATCCCACTCCCCATCTGGAATCGTAACATTTCCTTGGTCGTCGTCAGAGGTGTCATCTTGGAAGGCAGGCCTAACAGGTAGAAAATCCTGCGCTTCCAGCATTGGCTAAGGCTGTGGTACTTGCGTGGCCACGGGACGAGCAGGAGGAATAGTAGTAACCGGTACTCCTACTGAAACAGGAGGCTGTGCTGCAAATCTTTTCCTGTAAT
This sequence comes from Lissotriton helveticus, assembly GCF_964261635.1. Taxonomy (NCBI): domain Eukaryota; kingdom Metazoa; phylum Chordata; class Amphibia; order Caudata; family Salamandridae; genus Lissotriton; species Lissotriton helveticus. The sequence continues at coordinate 103,202,786 of NC_136071.1, read as the reverse complement.
CCAAGAGCATAGATTGTAAGTCTGTCAGTAAGGAGGAGGGCATTTGGACCATCTCCTGATGATAGTCCTGTTGATATTGAGAGGGAGGACCATACTGTTCAAAATCCTTGTACTCCCCTTCGGAATCCGTCTCCTGGCAATTTACGTGAAGTTGAGCAGGGCTATCAGCATAGCCAAAAGGTCCTTCCCCCTCGACTGATTCCTCTTCTTCTAGAAGTGCAGGAGGTAAAGGAGTCACCCTCCTTAGCGAGGTCATCTCCGGTGTGATTTGAAGTTTTTTTTATAGCAAGATTAAAACATTTTCAACCGTCCACGACGAAGAAATCACCGTCGACGTTGTTGGTGTCGTCACACTCGTTGTCAACATCCTCGACGACGTTGTCATCGTCGACGATCCAAATACCACTGGCGTTGAACTTGTCAACGCAGAGCCCTTTGCCAGCACCGGCGACAAGGAAACCACCGTCGACGAGCCTGGCGACGGGGTGAAAGATGAAGAAGACTTTGGAGTTTTCGTTAACGGAATCGATGTAGGCGTCGTCGACGAGTGAGTCTTCTTTGATGATTTTACCTCAGAAGTCAACAATGATGGCTTTCTGAAGGTCTTTGAAGCCGCAGGAGGTGACGTTGGAGGAACAGAACTGGATTTCCTCTCAAGACTCACTTCTTTTGATAGCCCTTCCCTCTCCTTTACACCTTGGTGAGGAGTTTCAAAAGGACTAAGCCCTTTACATTTATCAGAGGTCTTTTTCAGGGCCTTACCAGGGCATTTCTCAGAAGGTGAAGGAGAAGCTCTACCCCTTTTTACAGACCTTCTGGAAGAGGTCTCTGTCCCTAGACACTGGCTCCTTTCTTGATTTTAGCTTCTGGTGCCAGGTCAAAAGACGCCCTTCACGATCACGCAAAGTCTTTGTAGAAAAGGTGCGGCATATCTTACAGTCTGCAGCCTTATGGTCTGGATACAGACAGTAAATACAACCCTCTGCTTTGTAGTGTAGTTCCTATATTCCCAATAGGCTCTGCGCATTGGAATAATATATTCAGCAGTGTAGACGTAGGACTGAGGTCGACTAGGTCTCTACTGACTATATTAGACTTAAGGTTTGCCAGCTAGCTCAGAGGTCACTAGAAACTTTCTCGAATAAACGAGGAGGAGTTTAACCTCCCTGGATAGACAAGAAGGGATTAGCTTCTGACAACCATAAAACATGACAACTTTGCTCCCTCAGAATAAGAGTGTATCTCTAGAGTCGTGTGAAAACAATAGACAGCTATTTCACTCAGTCAGTGTGCATACTTAGTTTCACCAGAGTGCAGAGAAAAGAGAGACCGGCGTTTTCAATAAAAGGTGTTATTTATTGAGAAGTCTTCTTTCTCATGCAAGAGAAATGAATTGTCACAATTGCAATACTCATAGTAAAGTAAAGTGCGTACAGTAAAAGGAGGATTATAAAATAATACTGTAAAAGCATTGATATGGTTTCTTAGCCATATGATACTTTAAAATAGATAATATATATATACATATATACATTGACTAACGTACTCAACTGGTGCTTCTAAATACGCCTACCCCGGTGTACCTGACCTAAGCCTAATACGTGGGAAGGAGTAAGTAAGTAGCAGTTTAAGTTAAGTTGGGTTTGCCAAGAATCTGACTCAAGAATTCTCTTTAAGGTTTTAGTCAGCCCCTTACCTGGGTAATAGAAAGCAGGAGGTCTTGTATCTCTCTCTCAGGACTCGATATCCCAGTAACCCGCAAAGGTATCTGGAAACACCGGAGCTGGATTTCTCGGCAGGAGAAAAGACAGCGTCTCTCTCAGTGCGTCAAAAGGGAGGGGCAGCGTCCGTGGGCTCTCGCATCAGCTGGGCTCTCGGGCAAGTAGATAGCTGCTCTGCTCCAAAACCACCACCGTGTGTTTGCTTAAGGCAACGTTGGTATATTTATACCTGAAAGGTGCCGGGTTTGACGTAAGGTTGGACATAAGACGTCAATAAAGATGTCACTAAGAACTGGCCGTTCTTACAGTGCTTTACAGGAGTTCTAGGACGAAATCAAAACAAAAGCAATGGGGATTTCCCAGGTTGCTGGAGGTTTGGTTTGTTTAGAGAACTCGTTGTGCTTTCTAGGAGTCCGGGGAAGTAGCCTTGCTTAATGTGACTGCATGGGCTACGACTAAATATGGATATGATTCCTTATGCCTTTATAGGGATATTATTGATTTATAGCCGAACAAGGGCATAAAATAGAAATATCGATTTAGGTTCCTAGATAAAAACACAATACCCACTCCACAATCTAATGTCCATCATTACTAAAACTAAGCAATAGTAAACATATAAAAGTGCATGTGTATTCCAACCCACCCCAAAATACATTTATTGCATTTGAAATGGTGTATACGAAATACACGAAAATGATTATTGGTACTGTACGCTATTCAAGCAGTGTAATCATTCAGTAAAAAAGATGCATATATATATATATCAGCTGAACGATTTGCGAAATTTACACATGAAATGGCTCTTAATACAGAAAAGAAGGTCGAGACCATTCCATCACATATAAATACAGTTGCTGTAAATGTGCTAGAGGCTGAGGTAATATATTGTCTCTAGAGTTCCTAAAATAGAAGCTCTGTTCTCTAAGAATAGTTCTACTTTAAGCAGAGTACATGTGCCAGAAAAAAGGTAAATATTTTGCAATTGGAAAAAAAATAATTTTGCTTTCAGGGAGAAAAAAATATAGTTCCAAATATTTTCAGTAGCTTTTGTTTATCAAAGCTGAACGCCGAATTCAGAGTTCAGGGAACGCTGTGTACTTGTTGCTTAAAAGTTATTCTTTCTGTTCAGGGGAGAACATCATTTCAGATAGACTCACAAAAAATTGGTCTACCGCTTCAGGTGAAAGTTCGACCAAGTTTGAAAATGCCGCAACAGTGCAGTCGTGAGAATGATTGCTATCATCGATGTCAGGATCAGCAATGCTCACAGAAGGTCGTACCTGGGTGATGTTGCTCTCATCTCGTACTTCACTACCCCCTAATCGTAGTGGTGAAGTCTCAACGAATGCCGTCATCAGAATGGGTAGCCGCTGGGGACAACACGATGCATGAGCCGTTACAGGACTTAGCAAAGTATCTGTATCCAATGGTACTGCTGATGGTAGTGTAAGACAGACGTCCAACACGCATTCTTCTCCCCATAGCATACATCGAAGCACAGGTAAGATGCATTTCTGCCAGATGGGTCTAAATGAAAGAAACCAGGTCATATTCAGATCTCGTAGCCGGGCTAATCCAAGGACTTTAGGTATGCGGTCCCGATAGCGTATAGCTAGGATCGTTTCTTCCATCGTTGCTGGAGTCTTGTCTGCGACTTGGCTTGCCATATCGGAGCAGAAGTATCAAAAATAAAATTCCTGCTACGAGTCCCAAAAGGAGTGGTAGGCCGCCAAAGACAGAATGGACAAAATTAGGAAAAATGCCCAGAACTGTTGTGAAGGGTGTTAACCGTCCCGAAAAAATTGTCTTAAATATATGTGGGATACCACTGGTATCAGCCATATTTAGGATTTGGCTTAGCATTTCTGCGAAATGCACGGGGCAATTTGTTGATAAAAGGCTATGTATCTCTGCCGTTGTCCTTGCAACTAGCAGATCATACGTTTCTTTTGATGACGTTAAGGGCACCGGTGTCTGTAACAGAACAGACTTCATTCTGCTTAAAGTATCAATTCGAATAGAAGAGATATTCAAAGAAGGCCACATTTTTGCCTCCGTGTCTGGAGTGCTATTTGGATACAATACTTGCATACAGCAAGTGACCATGGAACTAACGCTCACAAGATAAGCTTTTCCTGGCACCATGCCACAACAGCTGTGGTCCACTATTAGAATATAGCTCCCGTTAGAAAGCCGTCTAAAGAATGGCTCTATTTGTGTTGCAGGTGTGCCATGCTGGTACATGAAAGGTTATTTGAAGTCCCCTCACAGGCCCCATGCAAGTTAATACCTTGACACAGAAGTATACCGCTTAGTGATTGTTTACAATTGTTACCACTAAGAAATACATTCTGTTCCTTTTCACTATAACATGTGTGTGTGTAAGGCAATTTCCATGATGACTTAATGTACCCTTTACCCAACCTTTCATACTGGCCCGCTGGTATATACTCTTGGCAGTATTTAAATTGGAAAGTTGTTATCGGAATTTTAATTATTCCGTGTATTATCCATTCAATGACCGGTCTTTCTGACATTGTCAATGGTAATCTCTCAAGTTTTTCAATGCTCAGAATCGTATAGTCTGCTCCTTTTTGTGCCAAACTGATTTGTTTATCAGTAAGGTTAAAGATAGAAAATAATGACGTTGTGTTGTTTAAACGCCAGGGCACGTAGCCTGAACGCAGATTTTGCAACGTCCAGCCAAGCTGTACAATAGAACGCAATTGGGACTGACCGTGTTGTAACATTAGTAAGTCCTGCTCTATTATATCAATAGCAGATGATACAATACTGTCCAGTGAATATACTCTGGAAGACAGACTCATTAACCCATTGTCCACAACAAAGTGATTTTTCCAAATGAATACGGTCAATTTCCCGTATTTTTTCTGCTGTTTCAATTTGCATTACTTTCCAAGCTTCGTTGTACGCAGCGTATACACCGGCCGCTATGAAACGTTTTTGACGCTGTTTATGTGGTCCCATTATGAAATCACGCAAGTCAGCACCGTCTTTAAGTAAAGTCAAGTGTTGCTTAATTTCTGCCAGTGTAGATTTCTGTAGCCATTCGAGGCAGAGTTTCCCTACACTGTATGTTGTAACTATCCCTGGATGTTGTCTCTGGGAGTATCTAGGGTCTGGCCTGGTCAATTTGAACCCCTTTATTTTGTTCAGGAATCTATCTTGACAGTTATTTGTGTCTGTGGGCCAGATCAACCATTTTTTCCAATCAGGATGTGTTCTGTTTTGCTTAACAATATGGGATACGTCTATCTCAACATCTGTAGTGCTATTACTGTCAGGTGTTGGCTTTGGAATAGACGGTTTGTTTAAATCTTTTATCTTGGCTAGGCCAAGACAGGTTGTCTGTTGAATGGTGTCATTCAAGAATATTATTTGTTCTGGGATCATGCAGGCTCTAAACAATGATTCTATACCTTGGACCTGCCAATCCTTGGTACCCCAGATTGTTTTTGTTTCAATGTTCTTTTTCCAAAAATCAAAACCAAATGTAGTCATTTTTTCATAAAATGTTTCTGAATAAATCAATTTAGTATTTTTCAGCATTGTTTTCATTCCTGTCTTATTTAACATTTTGAAATAAAACGTTTCAGCATCACTTGTGTTAAACCCTGAAAAATATGGGAATTTCTCATAAAATGTTTTTGAACTACCTTTTGGTGGAGTTGCGCAATGTTCCCATTGATTATAATTAAAAACATTTCTAGGTTGAGCAGATTTATGCAAATAGTGATGTGCAAAGTGGTTGTAGCAATACATTTCTTCATAATTTGATGAACCCTGTAAGTAACCATGTTCTGTAAATTTTGCTGACATTACTAAATCTGACATCATATCATTAATGCTTTCAAAGTCCCAATCATCAGAGAATGTACTCGGTTTACAAAGTCACTTAATGAAACCTTGAACTGGTGTGGATATTTCAAGAGCTCAACCGGGCCATAGATTTCGTAATCAGTTTTGTCCCAAGCTACCCCACCGGGTATTGGATTGGCTGTGACATTCACTGATGATAGTTCTCTTTTCTCGATGTGAGATGACTTGTGTGGCTTTAGGACCAAGTTGATGTTCTGACTTGCTGTGTCCATTGTACTGTATTTTCCCTCAATGAATGTTCCCAAGCAAAGAACCATGATGAGCCAAAGCAGGAGAAAAAGTACACCTAACACAATCCAAAATTCAATCCATGGAGAAATCAGATAGGTATCTTTCAGTTGAAGAAAGAGTTCTGTTACTTTGTCTTTAAAAGTTTTTGTTGTTGGCTGTTCTTCAGGCTCGCTTGGATCCTCAGAAAAGTCATCGAAATTGATGAAGTAGCCAGATGCAGTCCTGTCAATTGTTGGAATTGCTTCCGGATTTTCATTTGCTTTTGCAATTTTTGATTCATTGGCATAGTCTGAGGCTACATCGTTGTAGACAGGTGTTTCTTGACGAACTGTTGCAATTTGGATTTCAAGAGGCACAAGTTCCATGGCATTGTTGCATAGTCCTTTTTTTATTCACTGTACGTTTATCGAATGTGATTAGTCTCTCAGTTTGAACCTCTTGTATTGTAGCAAATTTTGGTACTCTGCTATTTCTTGGGAGTCCACTGGGCCTACTACTTATTATTGGCCACATGATTGTGGTTTTACCAGGTCGATGGATACAACTCGGTTCTCCTTTTTACCAGCAAGGGGCGGTAGTACAACTGATCTTGTTCCGCTGACAGCTAAGACAGGTACTGCTTTTCTGTAAGAAGGCCCAAATTCCTTCTTCACCGCGATCTTCTCTCTGACCAGATCCCCAATCTTTGGAATCCAGACAGGCCTTGCTGGGACAGGTGGTTTATCTTCAGTGGTTGTTGGCTGCTGTTTTAACTTTACGTTGCTCAGGTCTTTTCTTGTTTCATTTAAGTCCTGTAAAATAGCCAAACGATCTTTGATATCAAAGTATTTTTCTTCTACCACTGAAGTCTGACTATCTAAGTCCTGAATATGCATTCTAGTACCGAACAATAGTTCGTACGGACTGAAACCTTTTAGAGAATTTCTTGGCAGATTATCAAGACTACGTTGGACACTTGTTAAATGTTGGACCCACCCATCACCCGAACCTAATACCCTCGCCGTTATAGATTGCTTTACGTCCCGGTTTTTTCTTTCCACAATCCCATTTCCCTCAGGATGGAAGGGACAAGAGTACCGCAATGCAATGCCCATGCTGGTCATGGTCTCTTTGTAAGCTCGAGAGCTAAACGCAGGACCCTGGTCAGAATGTAGCATGCCAATTGCGTATGTGCCGGTATGGACTCGCAAATCTTTGTATAACAGTTCTGGCGTCAGCCAAGTGCTGGTGTCTACATTTTAAGTGAATCTAGTCTTAAATATTAATGGGACACATTTTTTTGCGTATAGATAGCCTTATACTATCTAAACGAAGAGCCATGGCAATACTCCGGCCGGTTCACCACTGCGATCTCTGTTGCAGTTTGGACAGTTTATTGCAAATTTGTGTTGTTGCAGGCTCATTCCCGGCCACCGGTATTCTGATTGTAATTCTTTCAGAGATTCATTGATCTTCTGGTGCCTTAGACCTAATCCCATATGTGCTTCTTGAATCAAGAAGATTCTCCTGTTCGTGTTTGGAATTACTCTATCCCCCACTCCAGGGATTAGAGCAAAAGGAACTGAGTTTGCATCGATTATGTATGTATAATTGAGTGGATAGTTCACGGGTAATGCTGCACAGTCGCCTTTTGAAGACGTTTTTACCGCCAGCATGGTTTCCCCGTCTATGTATTTTTCTGAACGCTTTTTTGTGGCTACGGAAGCCGGTTGAGTTGCTTCCGCTGTGGCTGTGTCAGCCAATGAATTCCCTGCAACGTGAACGCCATCACGCTGATGACTCAGTGTATGTATCACGTGAGTCTTTTGTAGTTCTTTCTGCAAAAGAACTACCTGTTCCCAAAGCTTCTTATGCTTTATTGTGGCACCTGTGTCATCTTTGTAATCATTTTGAATCCAGTTCTGCAAGTCATTATTGTAAGATTTGACGCAGTAATGCGAATCGCACACTATTAGTGTCGGGAATTCGCGATCGGCAATATCGAGCGCCATTTTTAAAGCTAGTAGTTCAGTACGTTGACCTGAACTGTCTTTTACAGATTGAGACATAGTTACCAGTGGTCTCAATTTACCTCCGTGCCACCGGCATTTAACAACCGCGCACGCAGCACTGCAAGCTTGCTTACCCCAAACTGAGGGTTGTGCTGATCCGTCTGTATAGATTACACAGGCGTAAAGTAGTAGGGGCAGAATTTTGATTGGCAGAGGATATTCTTTTTCATATGTTAGATTTTTCAGTTTTTTCATTTCCGGGTCAAAATAGTATTTCACTTTTTCTGTAGCAAGAGAATTTTCCCATTGTATCCATTTTGGATCTAATGCCACGGTAGTCAAATTTCGTGGGCTTGTTAATGCCTCAAAGGCTGATTCTGCTGTTAAAACAGTTATCTGTCTGCCTTGGGCTTGGTCTCTTTCTTTTGCTACAGCTGTTTGAACCGCATTTACAACATTTTCCGCAAGACTGAATGTTTTTTAAGCTTGTGTGTACAAGTGTGATTTGTAAGCTATTGGTACCTTTCTCCCTCATTAGAGGTCAGGTACGTGAATCCGCATCCTCCTGGGATGACTCGGATTACAAGGTTGCGTGTATTATCGCGAGTTTGCAATTTTGTTTTAGCTAACATGTCTGTTTGCAATGATCTAAAAATTTCTGTGTGTTTTTGAGTCCAATTGATTGGTTTAAAATCAGGTTTTATTAATTCATAGAGAGGTCTAACCCTCTCTGCATAATTTAGAATGTAAGTTCTTCCGAAATTCAGGAAACCTAGTATTGATTGTAAGTTCTTCAGCGTTTTTGGTGCTTGGAGTACAGCGCATTTCTCTAAGAAATTGTCTGCTAGGCTTTTGCATTCACTTGATAATTCATATCCTAAAAACAGGACAGTTAGTTGGGCAATTCGTGACTTTTTAAAGTTGAATTTGTAACCCTCTGCTGCGAACCCAAGTATTATGGTGTTCACTCTTTTCAAGTGAGTATCCAAGTCATCATCTGTTAGATAGATGTCATCGACATATGATAATGCTTCATCATCATATATTTGTAGTAACTCTGTTACTCTTGCTGAGAATAATCCTGGGCTATTCTTGAATCCCTGTGGGAGTCGACAGAAATTTCTGCGACCCCATTATTGAGAAAGCGGTCAAATACCTGCTTTCAGGTGCAATGTTTTGACAAAAGAATCCATTAGAGATGTCTAATGTTGTTTTGTATTTTTTGCGCACGATGTTATTCGTTAGTGCTGCACTGTGTGAATTTTGTACTGCAAATGTCTTGCAACATGAGTTAAGGTGTCTGTAGTCCAAAACTAGACGATATGAATCGTCTGGCTTGGAGACAGGAAACAAAGGATTGTTCATTTGTGAGGTGCATGTTTCAATCACCCCCGGTATTCAAGTTGATCTAAGATCTCCCTGACTTGTTTTTTAGCTTCTTGCTTAATTGGGTACTGCCTTTGTGCAGTTGGTTGACATTTTGACTGGATTTTGTGAGGAGGAGAGTCCTCATCCCATCCAACATGATTTTTATATAATGCAGGAGCTTGGGCTACTGCCCATTTTCTTGCATATGTATATTTTTTATGAATTGAAATATGATTTGAGAAGGCAGGCATAATCATTTCTTCGCCATGAGGGCACTCCCTGACAAACTCTGGTGGCCAGTCTTTCTCAGCTAAAAGGATGTCATAGCCTTTGGAAAGGTTATCCCAAAATAGACCCCTTACTTTCCTAGTCTTATCTCCCTCTATACGTAATGTTATTTCGTATATTTTATGAGGTTTGCTAACTCTGGTATCTGCAGTTTCCACCTGAATGTATTCATTCGTGTCCACTGTCTCCAGAAGATTCATCAGGATCTTGCGAGCTATGGTCCCTTCTGCTGCGCTGTCTAGCATTGTCTGGGCCCACTCTCCGTTTTTCAGTTGTGTCCTCAGTATCCTCGGCATGTTTAATTATTTTAATACTGGCTACCTTCTTTCTTGGAAACTGTAATTTTTTATTTTGATGAGCAGGTTCCTTGTCTTTGGACTTGACGTGCTCTTCCCTGTGTTCTGACCGTCCTCTTCTTTCCGATTTCTGCAAGGAAGTCTGAAAAGATCGAGAGGGACGTGTATCAATGTCTTGATATCTATCAGGTTTCTTCAGATTATCCCTATTTCTAAGGTTGTATCTTTTCTCAGAGGGCTCCCTCTGGGGAGACTTGTATCCTTGGTCCGGAGATCTTTCTCTCCGCCGAGGAGACCTTCCTCTGGACTGGAATCTTTTTTCTTTGGGAGTGGATTGTTTATTTCCATCCCAGCTCTTTTTTGGAGTGTTTAGATTATTTTTTTAAAATATCTTTTCAGGATTTTCAGTTAGTTGGGGGTTTACTGGTTTCCCACCCAAACTATCTCTGCCTAGTTCTTCATAGGATTTTTCTATGATTCTGGCAAGTTCAATTGGCTGGTCTGCTATATCTGTTTCTTTCAATTTCTGGCGGATCGCCACAGATGCTGCTTCTCCTTTTATGTTGGCTAATAATATATCTGAGACCTGCTTGAAGTCTTTCAGTAATTTCATACCCAGAGTTAAAGCAGGTTCTGGACCGTATTCATTTTGAATGTCTTAGTACATCTGGTATTACCGCCATGGACGGAACACCATGTGTTTTTGTGTAAATGGAAGCAAAGACTGTGCCCCAAGTGTCGCAGTCCTCCACATGTGGTGCGATCCCCATCGGAAGACAGATAGTCAGAATTCTGTGTTTCTCAGTAGGGGTAGTATCCGGAAATACTGCCTCTATTTGAGTTATTTTTTGTGCTAACCAGAATGGAATTTGTTCCCGTTTTACGGGTACTTTACCCAGACATGATTGTATGTTCTGTGGTGTTATTTTGTTTGTGTTCCCCTGATGAGGGGTCAGCTGTGGAATGTTAATAGCTGGTTGGACTGTTGAAGTCCGCATTACATATTGGACTAATTGTCTATGTATTTTAATTAGTATTTTTAGCTGGGCTAAAAGTTCCCGGTCTGACATTTTTTCAATGTCTGGATGTGGTGTGTAGCTGGCTAGAACCGGCCACGTTGCTCCTGGTCTACCTAGTGGACCGAGCCTGGTGATGTGATTATTATGTTTTAGGGCGCCTTTAAACCAGAGCAGGTGCTCTTGGTATTTTAATGGGATTTCCACCTCCTCGAAAGGGGTGTATTCCTCCGGAGGTTCCTCTATTTTGTAATAGTGGAAGTCGTGTGTGACAGCGTTTGCTGCTGGAAAGTTTATCCATGAATAGAATACCTCTGTCTGCCGATATTCATGGGCCTCTACCACGAATATGACTGTACCACCTCTTGGTGTTAGTCCATTTTCTATAAGTTTAAGAGTTATAGTTTTTCTTATGTTGACCGGAATGAGTATAGCATCCAGGTCATTCTGTTGGAGACTTGTGTCATCCGCTAGTAGTTGAGCTGCTATTCTAGCTTCCCACTTTCGTCTTCACTTTCCGTCATTTTTACTAACAGAAAGGTTTTTGTTGCAGATCAAGTTTCAAGGAAACAAAAGATTAGGTGCACAATATTTTGGAACACTGTATCCTTCAACGTTGACTAAACCAAAAACTATACATAGAAATCTCTTCCTACTAAGTTCCGGCGGATTTGAACCTTTTACCCACTCCAGACGTCTTTTGGAGTATTTACGGGAAAAAGGGTCTGTGTGAAAAAGCACGACTGAGTTACTCTAACGTCTTGCGTTAGATTTATCGCCTTACCAAACGTTGGGCGCCACGTAGTGTAGTTCCTATATTCCCAATAGGCTCTGCGCATTGGAATATTGTATTCAGCAGTGTAGACGTAGGACTGATGTCGACTAGGTCTCTACTGACTATATTAGACTTAAGGTTTGCCAGCTAGCTCAGAGGTCACTAGAAACTTTCTCGAATAAACGAGGAGGAGTTTAACCTCCCTGCATAGACAAGAAGGGATTAGCTTCTGACATCCATAAAACATGACAACTTTGCTCCCTCAGAATAAGAGTGTACCTCTAGAGTCGTGTGAAAACAATAGACAGCTATTTCACTCAGTCAAGTGTGCATACTTAGTTTCACCAGAGTGCAGAGAAAAGAGAGACGGGCGTTTTCAATAAAAGGTGTTATTTATTGAGCAGTCTTCTTTCTCATGCAAGAGAAATTAATTGCCACAATTGCAATACTCATAGTAAAGTAAAGTGCGTACAGTAAAAGGAGGATTATAAAATAATACTGTAAAAGCATTGATATGGTTTCTTAGCCATATGATACTTTAAAATATATATACATATATACATTGACTAACGTACTCAACTGGTGCTTCTAAATACGCCTACCCCGGTGTACCTGACCTAAGCCTAATACGTGGGAAGGAGTAAGTAAGTAGCAGTTTAAGTTAAGTTGGGTTTGCCAAGAATCTGACTCAAGAATTCTCTTTAAGGTTTTAGTCCGCTCCGTACCTGGGTAATAGAAAGCAGGAGGTCTTGTATCTCTCTCTCAGGACTCGATATCCCAGTAACCCGCAAAGGTATCTGGAAAGACCGGAGCTGGATTTCTCGGCAGGAGAAAAGACAACGTCTCTCTCAGTGCGTCAAAAGGGAGGGGCAGCGTCCGTGGGCTCTCGCATCAGCTGGGCTCTCGGGCAAGTAGATAGCTGCTCTGCTCCAAAACCACCACCGTGTGTTTGCTTAAGGCAACGTTGGTATATTTATACCTGAAAGGTGCCGGGTTTGACGTAAGGTTGGACATAAGACGTCAATAAAGATGTCACTAAGAACTGGCCGTTCTTACAGTGCTTTACAAGAGTTCTAGGACGAAATCAAAACAAAAGCAAGGGGGATTTCCCAGGTTGCTGGAGGTTTGGTTTGTTTAGAGAACTCGTTGTGCTTTCTAGGAGTCCGGGGAAGTAGCCTTGCTTAATGTGACTGCATGGGCTACGACTAAATATGGATATGATTCCTTATGCCTTTATAGGGATAATATTGATTATAGCCGAACAAGGGCATAAAATAGAAATATCGATTTCGGTTCCTAGATAAAAACACAATAGCTTATCTTCAATGTATAAGCTCTTCTTAGCACAAGTAGCACATGCCTTAAAGAGGGCCTTCTTCTCTTTATCCGACATCCTGAAAAAGTTGTAGTAGAAAAAACTGTAGAAAAGGTTGTAGAAACAAAGTTCTAGGAAAAAACTGAGCAGAGCTCAGTGGAGACTCCCTTGCACAACGTGCGGTAGAAAATCTGAGGTTCTGAGCTTCTCTCAGTAGGGTTCTAGTGGTTGAGGCCTATCTGATTGGTTGTTCATTTTTTTGGTCTCTTTTACAAAAAGAGGTGGATAGGTTGCAAAACAGGAATGGGCTTAGGCCCTGTTTTAGTGATGGCTAATATGGCTATTTTATGTATACTGGGGACTCACATTCCAACGACGGGGAATGATACAAGCATGGGAATCTATGAAAGTTCCAATACTGGAGTAAATAGCAGTTTGCTCTGACTTGGCGGGATCTTTGACAACTCCCGCCATGTCAGAGCAAACACTCTGCTGTCAGCAAGCGGAAACTGTATTTCTGCTTGCTTAGAGCTGAGGTGTTGTCTGTTTCCCTGCCTGCGGAGATGCAGGCAGGGAAACAGAGGACAATTGCTTTCACACACAGGGAAATGTTTAGCAGCTCACTGTGTGTCAAAGCAGTGCTGGCTGCCGCTGGAGGCGGGAAGCCGGCAAGGACCGCAGGGGCATTCAGGCTCCCCCCACATTCCCAATCGGAGATGAGGTGCCACAGGGGATGGGGTCCCAGTGGCGAAATCGGCCTGGGGGTAGGGGGTCACGTGGCCCCCCTCCCAGTTCTTAAAAGGCCTGGCTTTGGGGGATGGGGTCCCTAGGGTTAAAATTGGCCCAGGGAAGGGGGCCACACCCCTCGTCCCTAGTTAAAGCAATACATTTGAAAAGAAAAAGACGGGTCGTCAAGTCGCTGAACGTCCTGCCCCTTTTCCCACCACTCTGCAAACGATCCTCCTGACACACTATTAGTTAGGAGATGAAGTCCCCTTGGGTCCTTAGGGGCCAAGAACTCAGGATTGCTGTGAGCTGGTTGAAGGACATGCCCCCCTTTCTCTGCCACTCTGCAAACGTGCCTCTTAGTTTAGTACTGGTTGGGGGATAAAGATCCCTTTGATGTGAAGTGTCATTGGAGGCCAAGAACCTCTCCTGTCACCTACAGCTCTCAGCACTCGCACTGTGTGGGACTTACTGGTCAGAGGCCCGCCCCCTTTCTCCACCACTCTTCAAACGTGACTACTGGTTAAAAAACCTTAGAAATTCACAGAAACAAACAAAGGTTACAGGGACGTTATAGTTAACCTCAGACAAGTGTTTTTTTCAGAGAGACGCTGAAACTTCATTTCGAATTGCTAGGTAGCTCTTTATTATAAATCACAGGCAGAAGTATCCCTTCATTCTCTGACGCATTTTGGCTCCACTGAGCTTTGTTCACAGAAATGATCAAGCAGCATGTGAAGTAGCTTCTGTTTAAATACTGGTCATGTGAGTCAGTGATCTTGTGGCACTACCTTTTACAGAATGCACCTTGTACAGAGTTCAAACATTATTGTAGACTGCAGCACAAAGTTGAAGTAAGGTCCCTTTTAATCCACCGCTGTAGTCGTTGTTGTAATGTACTTTCCAAGACGCATTGCTCTGCGTTCTTTGAACACTGCCATAATTCCGCAATAGCATGCACTTTCCTTCAATAGGAATGCGCAAGAGGTGGTATCAATACCCCTTCTGCATCATTTTCCTCGCCACCACATTTATCAGAGATACTGTGGCACTACCTGTACCAGAATACACCTTGTACAGAGTTCAAACATTATTGTAGACCGCAGCACACAGTTGATGCCAGCTGCCTTTTAATGCACCGCTGCAGTCATAGTTGTAATGTACTTTTCCAGTCGCATTGCTCTGTGTTCTTTAGAGACTGCCATAATTCCACCCTATCATGCGCTTTCCTTCAATGCGGATGCACAAGAGGTGGTCACTTTAAAAATGTGGACAGTTTACTGGCATCCATGTGCAATTGATGTTTTATTTTTCTGGGCCAGACTAAAGTAAATGGGAATGATACTGTAGTGCACAGAGATTATCTGTTCTGGAAGCCAAAAAATATTCATGTATATACAAACAACCGCCAAGACTGAAGGGATCAAATCTATGCTGATTTGCAAAAAGAATTTCACTGTGACATTGATATTATTGAGAATGCTGTTCATTGCAATTTTTCTGCACACTTGAAATGCATAATGCAATGTAATGTTGAGGTACATGGATATGAAACATTTATTCAGCCCTGCTTTGAGTGTTCAAGTGGTTTGTTCTTTTAATATTTACAATGTGGGTTCTTTTAAAATTTCGGGTGTGGGAGGCGCTTAGGGCCCTTTTTAAATTCACCTGCACTTTATTAACCTTATGCGCAGTTAAAGGCTCTGACCGAAACGCGTCACCATATTTTCTGTCTTGTCACCACTTGAACTTTTTGAAAATACAAAAAAATAAGATACGAGTGTTGGAATAATATACCTGGCTGTGCTGCCTCTTTCTTCTTCTAGAGTCGCATGCTGTAAGAAATTGCTGAAAGACGTGTCTTGGAGGAAAGCTGTGCTTCAAATATATATAGATATATACACACATACATTTACCCATATCCCAATACAATAAGGATCAAGGCAGTCATGGCTGAAACATGCCTTTTTCATGTGTTGAATAAATGACTGATGGTGCATTTTATCTGGCCTGATTGGATGATTTTTGGACTGCAACCTTTTTAGGTCTAGCCTAGCGCAGCACGCATGCGCTGCCCTAGGAGAGGGCCTCTAGCAATCACTTCAGACCATCACTCGTGCGTGTGGTGGCCTGCAGCTTGTGGGACCGAGCAGAGGCGTGCAGGGTGCCATCTGTTCTGCATCGCAGCCGCGCTTGTTTATTTTCTTTATAGGCCTCTGTTATCAAACCTCAGCCGCAGTCCTCTCAACTCCAGCTGCATCCTTAATGGTTTCACTGCCCTTCTTCTGAATAACATGTTGTTCTCTTCTAAGGAAGAACACCAAATCATTTTTAAGATCTCGTGAAACACGCTCTTTAAGCTCGAAATATTCCAAATATGTTCACAAGAGACAGCAGTAACAACTCTTTTGAATATAGCATTTTTGGATCCGATTTGCCCTTCATCTATAATCATTCATTTGAATGTAGCATTTGTGGATTTCACTTGCCCGTCATTTTTAATCACTCATTTGTGTATAGCATTTTTGTATTTCATTTGCCATTTGTTTATAATCACGTCATTTGCATTTCATTTGTCCTTCATTAATTTTGCAATACACAGATCTGAAATAAAATAAGTGATTCTCTACATGAATCGGTAGCACAGCTGGTGTGGCGCCTGAACAGAACGCGCTCAGTTACTGGTATTTTTTGTACGTGAATGTTCACTAGAGGGGCCAGGCACACCATTCTCCATGGGAAGAAATGTCCTTCTGTGCCATGAAGACCAGTTTTCAAATAGCCACGAACGTACAGCTGGCCCTGTGATAGAAATTCAGAATATGCTTTATCCTTTTGTGACTCCTACAATGTCCCCCATGGCGCCATTTGTAGCACTAGGTTTATTTTCCTCTGCGCACCAACTGTACCTGCTTTGATAGTCTCTGTTATACAATGCCAGGTTTTAAAGCTCTATTTTACCCTGAAGTGTATTTATATTTATACATTTATCCTTTTTTGCCTTTGCTCCATTCGGGGCTTTTCAACGGTAAATAGTATATCTTACAGTCCTTTCTTTAGAACGGCTCGTTTTGGAGGAGTTTGAACACCATAACCAATCAATAAATTTTACTTGATTATTGAAAAATTATAACAGCTCATGAAAAATAAGACAGAACGAAGTTAATAATAAAACATGCACAATGCCAATCCGTTAGATATTAGACGATCATATAGCAGCTAAAATAGATACATACATTTTACATGATAAAATATTTCATACATGAATACAATTAACAAAGCAGAGAATTACAGGGTTGAATGGTAGATTTCAAAAAGAGAGCAACTGAGGTGCACACCTCAGTTGTGGATAGCATTTGTAAGAAGCATAAAGCAGGTCTACATCTAATAAAGCAACATTTCTTCAATAAAGGCAATAAAAACGCCTGGTAAAAGTCATGACATTTACAAAACAAGCATTGGCCTAGCCAATAGGTCTTGCCTTTGGGACCTTATAAGTGTTTAGCCATGCAACAGTTGATGTTGTTGCACCAAGGATATTGTGCTGCATAACTAAATACTTATATGGTCCCAAAAGCGAGACCTATTGGCTATGCCAATGCATGTTGTGTTCTAAGATTTCAATACTAGTGTGTTCCTCCACTGTGTGGTGCTCCACCCCTTCAGGGCGTCGGCTGCAACAGGAGCCGTAGGAATGAATATATATATATATATATATATATATATATATATATATATATATATACACATATATATATATATATATATACACATATATATATATATATATATACACAGTTAGGCAAATTTTCCTTGTTAAGATTCAGCAAGGTAATAGATACTTAGAATAATGTTTATCAATAGGTTTTGCTTCAATCAGAAAACAATTTTATTTGGAAACACAACCTTTTAAGTTTGTTCATAATACACATCTGAAAATTAGCTATGCCTAACAGTAATTTATTTTCTTGCGTTGTGCTTGAGCTACAAAACCTTAAAAAAAAGTAAGTGAACATTCCCATGGGCACAATAACTTATCCCCTGCATCTGTATAGCCCACAGATGAGCAAAGATAGGCACACAGTGCTACTACATAGGAAGGTGACACACAAATTGCACGTTAAGAAATATTCAAAATGGGGCTATCTCTACAAGCACCTGTAAGAAGAGTACTTGCATGTACATAGTATGTTCAAGCAAGGGTCCAGCAATTGTATGTGACTGTGTGTAGCACTTTGACATTTTCTCCCCATTTCCGGAAAAGGTGCTGAGGAAAGCTTGGCCAGCATGTAATAATGAGGGCTAGATCCATGCCAGATTTTAAGGATAACTACGAAGAATACATTTACATCTAATTAACGAAACTGGTGTTAAATCACACAATTGTTGCTTATCCAAAAAATATGGCTTTCACTAAGAAGATCAAGACTGGAAAGGTAAGTACAGATGGACATATGGATATTTCACTTTCATGTATTAGAAAGTAATTGACAAGAAAGCAGGCTTTGGTGAATATTAAAGTGCTTGATACTAAAATACCTAATTTTTCTATTTTGTTTCGCAGGTCTGTGCTAAACTGTAAATACTGGACCCTCCGACATTTAAAGTACAACTCTGCATAAGTAATGGCTTCATCCAAAAATCTTACTATGTTTTGGGAATGGGGAAGAAAAATTATCTGTGTCGGACGAAATTATGCTGAACATGCCACAGAGTTAAAAAATGCTATCCCAACCGAACCAGTCTTGTTTTTGAAGCCACCATCCGCTTATGTAAAGGAAGGAGCCCCTGTTCTTGTGCCGTACTACAGCAACAACTTGCACCATGAAGTAGAACTGGGAGTAGTAATCGGTAAACAAGGAGTCTCAATATCCCAGAAAGCCGCCATGGATCATGTTGAAGGGTATGCTCTGTGTCTGGATATGACTGCTAGAGACATGCAAGATGAATGCAAGAAAAAGGGAATGCCATGGACTTTGGCTAAAGCCTTCAACACATCATGCCCTGTTAGCGATTTCATATCAAAAGAAAGAATTCCAGACCCCCACAATCTGAAGATTTGGCTGAAGGTGAATGATCAACTAAGACAGGAAGGACATACGTCATCGATGATCTTCTCTATTCCATTTCTCGTTAGCTATATCAGTAACATCATAGCACTAGAAGAGGGGGACCTGATTCTGACTGGGACTCCAAAAGGAGTGGCTGCTGTCAAGGAACATGATGAGATCCACGCTGGGATAGATGGCATTTTATCCATGAAGTTTACAGTCCAGAAACAGAAAACCTCAAATTAAAATAATCTAATCCGTACAAGCTTTTCAAAACTAAAGCTAATCTTAATAATGTAAGTCACGTTCGCAATTCCTCCCAATTTTGATACCGCCAGGGGCAAGGGCTGTAGGAAATTCCACACTGGATGAAATATAGTATTGTCAACAACGACGGTCCTTGCTTACTACCGTGTAAAGGCATTTAACTGTATGCATTATACATAGCAGTGTGTGTATATATACTTTTCCATCAACATGGGAGGCTTAGTCAATGTGGCTGAATAAGCCCTGTGGTCATGAAAGTTAAACTGTAAGTCTTGTCAACAGATAGTTGGAGAACCTCATTTTACTGACCGACAAATACATGCAGACATAACAAGAGAGGCTTTAGATCAGCCCACTTCATTCCTTGGCTAATAGTGTTTTTTTTTTCCAATCGCCATTGTGTACGCGGGCAAACATTAAAGCGGTGGCGTGTTGTGGAAGTTTATATAGGGCTTAAAGTAGTCCCCCGTTGTGTCCTTTCGATTGTGATGCAAGCCCACTCTCACAACCTCGCCCACCACCAGCCCCTAGTGCAGGTTATGCACCCAGAGGCATGCTATTTGACAGCGGCTCTCTTATTCTGGCTTTCTCAATGCTTGTTGATTTGCTTCATAAGCACTGACAAAGTCAAACCATTTCAAAATGTCTGGTACATTTACGATGTCTCCCTTATAAAGAGGCTTCTCAAAACCTAAAAAACACAAATTAAGAAGACCGCTGTGGCGGACGCTCGTTGGCCATCTTCTAATGGAGTTTCAAATAAGCAAAAGATGGCTGCCAGCAAGATAACAAATGCTGTCAAAGGATTGGGTTTGTGCGCGATGGGCTGTCCACCTGAGTCCAGGTTATTACAGACTCGATTAAAACTGCTGAACATTTCACTTTCAATCATTGTTTTAAGGTTATAACATGTAAGGTGTATTACTGTTAGTCTGATTATTTCAACAGAAGCAATGCTTTACTACAACACTCAGAATGCATTAGGCTAATCTACACAAAATTTCAAAATTACCTGGAAGGAGGGTTTAAAGTTGAGACCGAATTGGCTTTGGCAATGCTTTTTTATTTTGACCTTCACTCTGGGTGAGGCACTAGGGGTGAGATGTATCAACATTGTATTTTGCGAGTCTATAATAGTAAATTTTACCAATTCGCTATTATAGATTTGCAAAATGCAATGTATGTTTGTTTCGCAAATAAAATTGCGATTCCTACATATTCCTTATTCGTGAATCTCAAATTGTGATTCGCTATCAAAGAATGCCTTCCGGTTCATTCCTATGGGCCTATGCCCATAGGAATGAATGGGAAGATATTCGCAATTTGCGAGTTCCAAATAGGTACTCGCAAATTGCGAATGCAATTTCAAGGATGATAGGGGGGCCAAAAGGCCACCCTGATGCACCCCCAAAAAAGGTAAGTGTGCATATATGGCGCACAGACATGCCCTAAGCGCATGTATGTGTGCCACATGGCACTTACAAAAATGTGAATTTTTCTTAGGATTTGCAAATTGCCACCAACTTCAAGTTGGTGGTAATTTGTGATTTCTTAAACCAGGCTCGCAATTTTTAACTGCTTCCTGCATTGAATTTAGGGAATCACAAATTGCGATTCCCTAACTGCATTCGCAATTTAGGTAATCGCGAAAAATTGCGATTACTCATATTGCGAATGCCAAGTTTGATACATTGCAAAAGGCATTTTGCAGAATCGGCCAGTTTGTGGACACAAAAAGCCTTGATACATCTGGCCCTAGATGTTAAATATTAGTCCAGTAGTTCCCTAGGAGATGATTGTCTGACATCAGAAGTTCCCCAAAAACCTCGGTAGTTCCTTTAATTAATCTTTTGTAAACTACCCATATGCCCCAATGGGATGTAAACAAATCTATACTGCTTTCAAACCTAATTTACTGTTTCATTCCTTAGTTTATGGATCATAATGAAAAAGTAACAAACTATGAAAATTCCAGCTGAAAGTTATGCTCATCAAAATAAACAAAACACACTTAGAAGGTTCACTAGAGAACCTCTTTATCCTAAAGAATTGTACTGACACTTAAAGACATTTTGGGTAGGGGTTCATTTGGCCACTTGACTGATTTGGCCACAAAGGGGCACTACTGCACCAAACAACAGTTAATTCAGAAATGGTTGCATGTCCTCTTTATTCTGTACGATCCTTATGATCTTATGATGACAGATATATGATCATATGAATAACTAAAAGGTCCGAATTGTAATAGAAGCCTAACAATTGGAATAATATTCAACAAGGCTGTGTTCATATGAATAAAGTATTTACTTGTGCAGGCTCCTGCGCTGTAGGGGCCCCCAATCTTTCAAAGGGCTTCCCAGCCCATCAGGGAACCTCATTCAGCGTAATGCCAATAAATATCTGAGAGATATGGGATACACTGGGGACTCTCATCACGTTCTGGAGGGGGGCATCATTTGCGTTATGCCAATGCTCCTGTGCCTTTCGCTCTTCACTTCTTTCCCAGCAGTAACACTTGCCTAGGGTCACATTATGTAAAATGTGCTAGAAGACAGACCAGATTGTTTTTAAAATACCTTTTTTGTTCTCTTAATATGGAATGGGGCACACTGGGTCTCTTACGGGTCTTCAACGAACCGCACTATGGTATATTCAGCGTACTCGCTGACGTAGATTACCTTACTTGGTATCTATTTCTCGGTCTTCTAACTGCGCCTGTTTTGCCTACAGAGTGCTACTTACTCAGGACCATTACATTCCATCTGAAACTGACTCCTAGCTCCAGTTAACGTCCATTACTAGGACTGCAAGTTAGAAGTTTTTATCATACCAGCCGGAACGAAAGTACAACCAGCAGAGAGATGTTCAGCCTAACAAGTTTTGGCAGAAGCCCTGAAGAAGTCGTGGGGTATTTCCCCAGACGAAACACGTCTTGGCTGGGCAACAGTTTTGGAATAAAGAACAACTACCAACAATCACAATTACTTCTTTTCAATGTTATTTAGCTTATGTGTTTTTCTAAATCTCTCCTACAACCTATACTATACTGAAAGAAGGTCTCTTTTGATACTGTGTGCATAGGCCTATTGCAAATGGGTTTGGTTTATTGTTTGTTACAATCAGATTTTTGCAACTGGATTTTTTTTTAAGAACAGTACAAAACATTTTGCAGTGTTTACAGTGCTTTCAAAATGGAAAAGGGGACAAACTGATTTCAATTTTGGCATTTTATCCGCAGAGACCCTCCTATTCGGTCTAACCAAGCAAACTAGAGAAAAATCTAATTCCTCCTTGTTTGCCCATGTGCAATTTTTTTTATTTTATATGGACTAGAGAAAATATTCCCATGCAACAAAAAAAGTACAAAAAGTTTGTATGCTACTATATCGCGGACTAAATATGAACAACAGAAACACCAACGCCACTCCATCGTGAAGGTAAGTATATATTTATTCTTAACTCCACATCCTCGCACACAGACTTACCACTAATATTTATGCAACATTTCTGTAGGTCTATATTGCAATCACTATATAATGGTAGGACACCGTGCAAACAACGTTTGTTCCATACTTTGCACTACTGCATATTTTACAAACAATGTTGGCGTATCATATTATAAGATAAGTCATCATACAGACCTTGAAAATTAAGATAGGTCTCCATCACATTCCTTCTAATTATGCTTTTACCACTTCAAAAAATTTCTCTGTATTGCATTATACAGTCTTTGTTCTGCTTATATTTTTTGTGAAACAGCTGGTTCGATATTTGCAGCGTGATAGTGCATATGGGGATTTTACCACCTATAATGGGCCAGGAACCAGGGATTCTTTGGCCTAGTAACACGTGATGTATGTTTTTGGTGTGTCTTTAATTGTAACAATCTTTAAGTGACATATATATATATATATATATATATATATAAAATCTTCATTGCTTGATTAATTAAAATCATTGCAATCATCTTTAAGTGAAATTGGACGGGACCGTGTAGCTCTCCACCTACAATGAAACGGGAACCAGTGTTGCTGTGATATCGGCATTCTTTAGTTGATGCTTCGTTTAAAGTCCATAGATTATTCTGTTCACAAGGACTGAGTTCAGTGTGCCAGTTAACTCTCTGATGTTTGTAAATGTTAGCCCTGTGCTTTTTGTCTAGCTTTCAGCGATTGCCTCTACATATCTTGTTTTTAAACCATTCCTTTCTTAAGGATTAAATTACTTACCCATAAATGTTTTTAGAGATCATTTGTATGCCATTTGTCCTCATTTTGTCACCCTTCTTAATTTTCTCGTTTTAATAAATGTCTTTTTTATGTCAGTTAATAATGTTAATGCAAGTCCATAATTTTGCATTTCCTTAATGGTAATGAACAGCAACAAACTTGGCTGAGAAATGAATGTCTTCAATTGACCACAAAAATATATTGGTTCTTTAAGTCGAAACGACACAGTCCAAACACATACTGCTGTGATCACTGTAGAAGATTTCCCTTAACAACCGAAATGGAAGACTGGGAGCTGGTCAGCCAATCGAAAGGCTTCCTTTGCAGGTACAGTTATTAGCCGGTTCAGGAAGCATTCTCGGACTCTCAACCCAGTCCAAGCCCTCAGATCTGCTCTCTACATATCAAAGGAAGTCATTACCTTTTTCAACTGTATCCCGGTGTGTCCTAGTAGGAAGCAGAGTATCTGCATCTAGCCGAAAACACACTCACAAGAACCAAGTTTGACAAGGCTATAAAGTCCGTCTCGTGTGTTGATCTGACCAATCACTCTGGGCTAAAGCTCGGTCCCATCCATTTTGGCTTACATTTGCTTGTTGGCCAAGGGACTATTAGATCTGAACCCCATGGTAATGAATTGCAGCTTTTCCTGTTTTCTGTGCCTCTCCTGTTTCTCTACTGGAGTAGCGGCTGAAAAACACGCTAGAGAAAATATTCCCATGCAACAAAAAAAGTCTTCTTTTCCTTAGTCAGTAGACTACCTCCAGCTGTGCTGAGTGTAAAAGTAAGAGGGATCACCTTTAGAAGTTGTGAAAAATAAAGGTGTGCTGCTACTTACTACCCTACTTCAAGGTAGGGGTGGAGTTGAAAAACAAACTAAAAAGGGATAGTGGCTTGTCTTTCAGCAGCGGCAACTGTGCTAATCTTTTCGCCACCAGAAATGAAAATCTGCATTCACTTATGGTTTTTTTCGGATCTGCCCTTCCTTGACTTCCAGTGAGGCATGGTTGCCAAACTTGAGGAGTGGTGCCAAAAGCCGTACTGGTCTTCGAGACAATAACCACCTGCAATGACCCCACCACCCACCCCCTTCTGTTGTAGCCCTTACCTGCTGCTCGACCCATAATTCCCATATTTGCTGGTGGCATGGGTGTGTCAGTGAGGGAGTGGGCAGAAGTAAGTAAAAGCAATTGTTACTCGCTAGGTGTGGACCAGAACATGTAATAGTGGGCATCTCTGGCCACTAAAATCTGTGCAGCTGATATAACGGAATGTATCTGGAGCCCAGCTGTTTTTGAATATTGCCATGTTTCATTGTTTAGAAAAGATTGAATGTTTCATTGCAATAAATCCGATTTTAGTCTCACAAAGTTAAACAAAACAATACAGCTGTGCAAGTTGTAAACATGGTTTTCATAGTTTTATTACAACTGGATATATTGGTAATAAAATAATCTCTAACGCTGTTTTGAGTTTGAAGACATATTTTTGCACAGTACTTAAAAACAAATACATTTTCAATTCAAGTAAAGCGAACAAGTTTTTTTTGGGACGCATATTTTTTTACCAGGCACTTCAGAAAAAAATATTTTTGTATTTGGAGCAATTATAAATAAGAGCCTGCATTCCAATTTCTTTCTTACATACATACGTATAAAGTTAATGCCTCACTACTAGAGGCTATGTGAAATTTCACAAGGTGTGTTTCTTGCCATGTTGTAGAACATATATTTCTCCATTTTCCATTTAAGCCTCCTAATGACTGCATTATTTAGACCAATCTCATCTGTTTTGAACCATTCTGTCCCCTTACGAAGAGATGCCAATCTGCCCACAGTACCCTCTATTAACTGCATCAGTTTCAACTGTACTGTATTTTTGACAATGACAACATGAGAAATTTAACTTTGAACCTTCAACGTGACTTCGTGGGTTTTAATCAATGCTCATCCAATGCCATTAGCATTAGCCAGTGTAAATAATATCAATCGAGTTGATAAATGCATGAAATTGTGCAGATGCGTGAAATAAACAAGTATATATGCAGTAAATAATATAAATGCATGAAAAGGTACACGTTAATTAAAAGCATACAATTACAGAAGCGACATATGAATGCTTCGCGCAGGAAGCCTACCTCTTACCTAGACATTTCAGGAGCTTGCTTAATGCACAATAAAACAATCTTCAGGGAAGTCATAAAAATACTAACTAAAACATTTGATTGCTACTGATAACTAAATACATCAATCGTTATGTGTTGTCCTTCAAATCCCTTCGACACAGATATTGTGTTTTCATCCTAAAAGCCCCTAGCTGGAACATGCACCAATGACAGAGGGTTTGCGCCAGAAAGTTTCTTGTACACTAAATCCATCACTTGGCTTGTCTACCCAGACCTATTACAGATGAGGGAGGGAATTTATGTGACCACAAGCTATAGAAATACTACAATATAATTTAGAAGTAGTCAAACTTAACCTCATCAGCAAAGTGAACTTGAAGCCCCATTCATTTCGACAGGCAACCTTTATTTACACTTACATTTCCAGACAAGTTTCGACTTGCTTCGAACGGGTCTGCTATTTTGCATGAAAGCAAGTTTATTCTTATTCCAGTTCTGGAGCTGGACGAGGCAAACATCTGTGAAAATAAATTAAATGCATTACCAAAGTAAATGTATATTTGTGAGCATGTATGAAGATTTATTGTTTTAAAGTTAACATATGATGTCGCATGAAGTATTTTGCCTCACGCAGGTGGTCTGAGAATCTCATTAACTTTTAACATCCAAAATGACTGCCTGCTCCCTTTAAGTAATATCCTGCAACCCATTTGAGGGCAATCAAAAACCGCACCCATTTTAGGGCTATCAACAGGGCTGATACATGCCGACCTACCTTGCAAAGGTCAAGATTTCCCCCCGATTATTTTACTCCTACCCACTGGAAACCAAGGGGTTAGGAAACCCAAAAACTCCATCAAGTCGTGCAGATTCAATCGGGCAAAATGACCAAACCAGCACAGATGAGGCAATTAAGGGGATAGGAAACCAAAAAATTCCATCAAGTCGTGTTAAGCAGTACCAGAAGGGCTCTTCACCCCCCGTGAGGGAAAAAGAAAGAGCAGGAGTGGACCAGGTCTACTCAAGCAATGGGGGGGGGGGGGCGGGGACACAGAATCAAGTATTATCACCAAAGGCCCAGTTTTGGACCCTATGCCCTCAACAAGTGATGTGAGCCACAGGCGAATTAGGCTATTAGAGTCGCCCGGAAACACTAAAGAGCAAAATCAGACTAAAGTCAGCAGCCAGCACAAATCTTATCAGGACAACTCTTTACCATCGGCGCTGGACAAAGGAGACAAGACGAAAAAAGGTTGTGATGCAGCTCAAAAAAGCCCAAGAGCATTGGAAATATCGCCCCCCACACTCGAACAAAAAAAAAAAAGCGAAGGGGGGAGTACTTGGACCCTGGATGGGACCAGCCCAAGCCCGAGGGGCGACAAGACCTGAGTCTCCAACCGGGGTTGATAGGGCCTCTTCTCACGGAGCTACAACCATCACACTCCTATACCCAGAGTATAAGTCAAAAGGCCGCTGTAACATATTAAACCGCGGGAACATCATTAAGATGATAGATGCCATCGGGTTGTCAAATGCTGTAACCTCACAAGACATCATCTCAATTGAATTCGTAGCACCGGGACGGGGGCAAACAAATGAAACTACGAAGGTCACCTGGCGCTCTAGTGAGGTAACGAATAAGATCTTAAGCCACACTGAAATCATTAACCAGTGGGGCATCACTATACTTCCCGGCAGGGAACTAGGATATCCGTATGTCCTTCAGATAATCCGACCTACTGACCACCCACGTGCGGAACAAAGAAAAGTTTACTCGGTCTTGAGGAGTGCCCGGGAAAAGACTCCTGCCCCTGACTCGGAAGATCAAAAGGCACGAGACGGCCTGTATAAATCCGAAGGGGAAATGGAACAGACCTGCTCATGGTCATGGTTGGCGGGCTCACTAAATTCAACCCGGCTGCTACGATGACAAATCAGCAGTCAAAAGGAAAAGGGAACCTGCCCACTAAGGGTCTGCTCTTGGAATATTAATGGTCTATCGAATAAATTGGGAGAAGAATCGATGATCACTTACCTTCGGTCATTCGAGATCATACTTTTACAAGAGACATGGCTGACAGAGCTGCAGCACTTGGAAGGGTTTAAAACTCACCATACACCTGCCACCAAAGTGAAATCATCAGGAAGAGGCAGCCGAGGTCTAGCGATTTTCATATCAACAAATAACGCAATTACTTCATGGGATCTCGCAAGTTCATCCTATTCTTTCCAGTCTGTGGGAATTTCCTTCAACTCCGCCCAAGGCCAGCCCAGAACCATAATTTTACTGAATGTGTACATTTGTCCAAATTCCGCGTCCAGGCAAAAAGTCTCAAAAGAGTTTATAGCGACAGTACTAAGAATGAGATCAAGGTTTCCGAAAGCGGACATTGTACTTTCTGGAGATTTTAACATGTGGTTAATGTCGGTCCTCCAAAAAACCGAAGTAATTAAATCACAAGAAAGTGTTTGGGCTATACCACCACAGGATTGCCCTGGATGGCACAAAAAAGACCTGAAAGGATGCACCCTACAAGGAAACCTAGAATATCTTGGCCTCAGAGCACTTAATGGGCGCTTCACTCCAGACAAGCCGCATGGCCTTTCATTCTTATCAAACACCGGTGTATCTCTAATCGACTATACTTTTGTCAATCTTTCTCTCCTGAATAAAGTAATTACCTTCGGGTTTGGGGACAGACCTGAGAGTGATCATAGTCCTCAAGAAATATTGTTCAGTACCAGAATGATGCAACACGAAGAGGCGGGAACACTAGCTTTTGAAAGCTTTACGATCAACTTGAAACGAATAAAGTGCTCAGTTAAAAACTTACAGCTAGTATCAAAGGAGGCTAAGCACATGATAGAGATCACAGGTGAGGTAATTGAAGATCAAATTGCCAATTGGACTAGCTTTACACGCAAGCTGTCAGCCAGACATGCAAAACCAACAACGCATGGGAAAGCGACAGGGTCCCAACAGTCGATCTCTTGGGACCCAGTAATACGATCGGTGAAAAAAGGCATGAATCGGCAATGGCGGGAATTAAGAACAAAGCCAATGGATATATCAATCTTAACCAAACTGAGAGGAGCTCGCAGGCATCTGAAGGAATTAAAAAGAGAACATTGCAGGGCACACTGGAACTCCTTCTGGGCCAAACTATATCAAGACATAAGGTCAAACAACTCTGCAAGATTCTGGCGTACTGTTAACAGTCTTGGGGGTCGTGTCCAGAAAGCCGCATCATCAAACATATTGGAGTCAGAGTAGTATTTTTTTCTGCACACCCATTTCAACAACGAGGTCACTGGCACAAAGAGCACCAACACTTTAACAGAGTTAAAAACAGTTCCAAAACACCTTTGAACAGGGTCAACAATGGACGAGCTTTCCCACAAAAATCTAAAAAACAATAAAGAACCAGAGGGACAAAAGCATGACAACCGCACTGAGTATGGCACAGGTTTGAAGGACCAAATCGAAAGGCAGATAAAAAAGGGTCGGAAAGATGGGGTCCCAGGACCAGGCGGAATACCTCCGGCTCTGTTCAAGGAGGACCCAGCTTTCTGGGCATCCAAACTAGCTCCACTTTTTTCTTCCATTTTAGCAAAGGGCCTCATTCCACCTTCCTGGCGAGGATCGATCCTTGTTCCAATCTTCAAAGGAGGGGACAAAAAATCCCCCAGCAACTATCGGCTAGTTGCTCTCATTGACAATGAAGCCAAGTACTTTGCAGGGATTTTGCTAAATTCACTACGGGAATGGGCAGAGGAACATTCAATAATCCCACTAAACCAAACTGGCTTTACAAGCGGGACAGGCACTATGGTTAACCTCATGGCTCTCTCGTGCTTGATAGATAAGGCGGAGCTTAGCACCAGATCGCTTTACATAGGATTTATAGATTTTAGTTCAGCATTCGACAAAGTCAATAGGGGCAAGCTGTGGCAGAAGCTTCTAGATCTGAACATCCCAGATGGTTTATTAAGAGCCTTACAACTACTGCATCAGGACACTTGGGTCAGGATTAAGATTGGCGACGGCTCCAGACTGTCAAGAACAATTTTTACAACAAAACGACTGAAACAAGGATGCGTCCTGGCCCCCACACTTTTCAATCTATTTTTAGCAGATCTTCCGGAAGCCATCAACAAAGTAAATTCCCATGCTCCCAAACTAGGCAGTCTACAGCTGTCAAATATTTTATATGCAGATGACGTGGTTCTCTTAAGCAGCACAAAGGTGGGCCTACAAAGACTCATGGAGGCAACCACCGCATACTCAGACAAGAATGAGCTTGTGATAAACGACAAGAAAACAAAAATCTTGGCAATTCGCCCAGGAAGACCAAAAAAGCTGACATGGGTTTTAAATTCTGAAAGAATTACAGAAGCAGTATGCCACAAGTACCTAGGAGTGATCTTCAACAACAACGGAAGATACAAAACCCATTTGGGAGAACAAAAAAAGAAAGGTACAGCACTAGCTTTTGCTCTCAGTTCCATCCATAAGGAATTATTCGGCCCAACTTTCGCTCCGGCGCAGGCAAAAGTCATTCCAACACTAACATATGGAAGCGAGGTGCTTAAGGGATTGGACAGCGATCAACTGGATATAATTATAGCAAACATCTTTAGAACAGTCTTTCACTTACCATCCTTCACTTCACCGGCACAAATCAGGCTGGAACTGGGCATCTGTAAGCAAACTTTGGGTAGAATGATGCATTTCCTAATGTGCTGCCACAATCTGAGGCTACCCAAAGAAGGCAGCTTAGCAGAACACCTATGGTCCGATCTAAAAACAAAACGATAGCAAGTGGGGCATCAATATCTGTCAAGTGGGATAAAAACCTTAGGCCTGAGTGATGCATGGGACCTGCATGTCAGCCAACAGGAGTTTAAAAGGTTAGCAAAAAAATGCACAAAGAAGCTCTCCTCAATGGAAGATAAGGCGAGCCTTGCAAAAAGAAGCCATGGTTGGATGACCCTCATCACATACGATCAGCTGACACCTCAGAGCTACTTAACTTGTACTTTTAATGCACGCATCAAACTCAGATTTCTAAAATTAAGATTGGGGGTGATTAACCTGTCTTGCTACCTTCCCAAATGGAAAAGAGAACAAGCCCCGGAGACATGTCGATTTTGCGGCAAGCATAGGGAAGATATAACTCATGTTGTGTGCCTGTGCCCCAGCCTCCTGAAAGAAAGAAGGCTTCTCCTGCGGACGGCCTTGAACAATAAGGAAGTCAGATCCTGCAGATCCGCAGTATTGGCCTGCTTTGACCCACGGAACACATATTTAAATTGCGCACTGGTGAGGTTTATGGACTGCGCAGTAAAAAAAACTAGGGAAGGGGAGATGCCAATCGCCAGCTCAGCCAGAGGCGCAGATGCTTGGACCTCCATAAGAAGGACAATACTGCCCTGTGGGCACCTTGAGAGAATCGAACAGAACTCTAAAGGTAGAATCAACACAAACAAAGGGTCGTGCACACCGGCTGGACACCTTCAGTCTGCTAAATATAAACCTGGCAAGAGCCATTTTGCATGAGACAGTTTCCATAGGTGCAGGGCAGAAACAAGAGAGTTCGGACATATGGTGGGCTGGGCATTCTGTTTTTTACGCTCACTACTGTATTTAATAAGTCTATTAATTGAATAAGTATCAAAATTGTTTTATTTTTTGTATTGTGCAAAGGTTTTTTTAAATCATGCAATAAAGTTTTTACTTACTTACTTACTCCTACCCACTGGGGACCATACTCATTTTTCTGTGTCAATCAGAAGAAAGTTTTAAGTTACCCTCTCTTCTACATTTAGATATCACACCCACGCCAGTTCATAGGCCCATTCATTTACAGGAGTTCTCCTGTTTTCCATTTTCAAGTGCTCCCTGTTCTCCCAGGGTAGAAATTCACATTGGTGGTCTCATACCAATGTGAGGAAGGGCGCCATGATGAAGCAGACCACTTATTGGTGGGTGCGGGCTCACGTCCATTAAATATTGACTTTCCTCACTATGTTCGATACATAGGGCCTTATTTATCTTTGTTTAAGTGATGTAGGAAGATGTGCTCTGACAGCACCTCTCTTCCTTTTGGTTATCCAATAAGTAAAAAAATATATCCTCACTGAAGTTAATAATAGAACATTTACACCAACGGGCCGTTATTTTTGTAAACAATATTTGATAGGATATAAATATCAGATATTTCTGTTTACAGTATTCTGAAATACAAACCTCTGAAAAAGCTTGTAAATTGTTTGTGTATGTTTGATATTGATATGTTTCATAGAGCGCATGAATGCCAATGGCGTCTTGGTGCTGATGTGACCTACTGACTAATGTGGTCTTTAATAACCAGTATTGCATCTCGATTTAAGAATCGGGAAACAGACAGGTTTTAAGGCATTTTCTGAAGGTCCGAAAATTAGATTGACTTCTCAAATATTCTGGTAGGTTGTTCCAAAGATGGGCTGTGGTGTGAATGAAGCTTTCGACCACGCCCAGTCAGATCTCCTGATTCTCTGGACACTGATTGTTCTGGAGTTGGCCGAACTTAATGATCTACTGGGCTTATACCATGTAAGATTTTTCCTTAGATAGTCAGGAGCAACTCTATATAGGGCCTTGTGGAAGAGACAAAGCCTTAAATGTTACCCTCTTCTTCACCGGTAACCAGTGAAGTTTTTGACATTGACTGGAACTTGGGAATTTTCTTCAGTAGTCGTGCTGCAGCGTTCTGGAGGCAGTGCAGTTTGTGCTGGGACTGCTGACGAATAGCAAAGTATAGTGCATTGCAATATTCAAGTCCTAATCTTTCATAATAGGAAGAAACATGACGATGTAATATTATTTAAAGGTGCATTATGAAACAGGTTAGAATCAAATATTATCCCCAAATTCTTTTACTGTGGGTACTGGTGTGAGGAGAGGGCCTAAAGTGACTAGGGTTGAGTGTCTGAAAAGTTTCAGCTCTCTTTCCATCATCTCCTTGTGTTTGCTTTGTTTGCCTTTAGTTGGCAGGGTATGTCCAGTCGTGGGTCCCTTGCTCAATTTGCCACTAGATTCAAGCTAGCCTGGCTGATGAGGGGTGTTACCACAAAACCGGTCCTAGGATGCTTGTTTCCAGTCCAGGGAAGACCTGGCTTGGCAGTTCGGGCTGGACTGTTCCCATGAGGCACAGGGTCAAGACTGATTTGCATATGGGGGTAGCAAAGTGAGCTAAAGAACGATGATGGATTAAACCCAGATCTGTGACTGGGGGTGAGTGTCTGAAAAGTTGCAGCGCTCTGTCCAACATCTCTTTGTGTTATTTTGTTCACCTAAAGTTTGTGGCCACCAAGATTGGCCCCATGATGGTGCGTTCTTCCCAAAGAGAAGGACTTCTGTTTTTCATGAATTCAGTATGAGACTGTTTTTACTTATCCATTGGACTATATTGCTCATGCAGTTGTTAAAGCGAACTGCTGTCTCTTCTGGGTAGTTCGAAATGGATACAATAAGCTGTGCAGCATCTGCATATCCCACGGTGAGCGAAGCCAAAAGACCGAATCAGCTTCGTCTAGGGGGCCACATAGATATTAACTAATGTAGGGTTCAATTATGGGCCCGGAGGAATCCCGCATGGCCAAGTAAAAAGCGTAGAGACTAAGTCACCCAGAGCCACTGAATGTTCTCTCTGGGAGAGGAAGGAACAGAGTAGTTTCAGAGCTAGGCCTCTCTGCCAGTCTTGAGATCAGAATCTCATGATTCCCCATGTCGAAATCTGCCGACAGGTCTAGCAAAATCATGGCAGCTTTTTACCCACTACCCAAAATGTTTCTCACTTGATTTGCCGCCACCACCAAGGTGGACTCCGTGCTGTGATTCAGCCTGCAGCAGAATTGGGCTGCGTCCAACACTTCGTTCTCCTCCACAAATTTGTACAGTAGAAGCAGTCGGGAGGTGGGCGGAAATTCTTTACTTGCCTCTCTAGGATCAAGTGTTGGCTTTTTTGGCAATGGGACAATATAAGCTTTCTTCCAGTCTAGCAGAAAAGCTCCAGATTCCAAAATGGAATTCAGTAACTCAGTGAGAGATGGTGAGATTGTTCCAACAATTATTTTAGGGGGGCAGGGATCTGAGGGAGCTCCGGATTACGTTTGACCAACAATTTCAATCACTCTTTCCCCCAGAAGTAAGGGACATTTTACCAAGCAGCTTGGTCCAAAAGCTATGTTAAGTTGAATGATGGAACTATTTAGCAAGTTATCCTTAATCTTGAATTTGTTAAAAATTCGCTTTACTTTTTCTTGAAAAAAGACTGCAAGTTGGTCGCAAAACAGCTGACAGGGAGGTAAATTAAGGTTTGAAGGTAAATTAGACAGTCCCTCAACAGTTTTGAACAATTCTATGGTGGAGTTCTTAGCAGCTCGGATTTTTGTGGAGAAATACTTGTTTTCTTCAAAGACAATAACGTTTTTATATTCTTGAATTAGATTGTTGTATTTAATTTTTTCCTCAACTTTATATTGCTTCTTCCAGACTTTTTCTTGCCTAGGACATTTATGCTTCAGTTCTTTGAGGTGTAAGGAGAACCAGTACAAAGATGGTCTACTTTTATAATTCTTAATAGTTTATACTGAGGCATGTTTAGGGATTGAGTTTCCTAACCACTCCGACAATGTCCCTATTGTAAGATTCCCATCTATTGTACACTGAGAATGTGATCCCACTAGGGTATCTAACAGATCAGGAATAGAAATGTTGTTCCAAGGTTGGACTCTTTTATGTTGAGTATGTAGATATGGTTGATTAGTGGAATAAACAAAAGCTTCTAGACTAAAATGAACCATTTTGTGGCCCGACCAGGTGTTTGGAATAATATTATCAAACTTCAGATCTGATTTGTTAGGAAAACGTCAGTTTTAGCAGGTGGCCATCTCTATGGGTGGGGGCTTTAACATGTTGACAGAGATTAAAACTGTTTAAGATATGCAATAAATGCTCTGACTCTTTACTATTGCCACCTTCCAAATGAAAGGTAAAATCCCCTAAAAAGGTAAAATATTCGAACTGCATGAAAGATTCAAGTGTGTCACCCAAGTTATCTAAGAAACTTGCTTTTGAGCCTGGGGACCTCTAAAGCAAAAAGCCATTAAAATAAGTTTGATTCGATAATTTGCACCTAAAGGACATTCCCTCACATCCAATGACTGGAACAGGTTCACATAAAACCTCCAAGTGGTCACTACAGACCACTGCCAGCTCTCCTCCCTGCTTAACAATGCGATCCAATCTTTTAATGGAGTAGCCACTGGGAAGAGCCTCAGTCAAATCAGGGTCTGAGCTATTTTCCACCCAAGTCTCCATCAAGAAGGCTAGGTATGGGGAACTTTCTTCAACAAAGCATAGAAAATTCATGCCTATGTTTCATTAAGGAGTGTGTATTCAGTAATATGCAAATTATTGGTTTACTACTATTGGCCAGAGATTGGCGGGAATGGTGTGCCCACACTTCATCTTTGGGAGAGATTCATTTTACTAGGCAAGCCCAAAGAATAAATATGAGACATCTTTTGAGCAGGGTTCCCGGCCCCTGGCCCGGTCATGGTGCAGATGGGCTTGCCTTTGGAGCGCCCACTGCGTGTGTCCCACAGCTCATTAAATTCTGAGCTTGGGACAAGGACTTGACCGCCAACCAAAAAGGCATCTGAAGAGCCCCATCGTCACGAAACATAGGCAGGTGCATGAACAAGCACTCTTAAAAATGAAATTCCCCCTGTGCTGCCCCCTAAGTGTAAACAGGATTTAAAACTGTTAGAACATTTTAAAAGTACCCCGTTTTAGGAGAAATAGCAGCAATTATGACCACAGCAGGGTCAGTGTAGTCACTGTGCGTTTGTGGAGTGTGTCTAATAATCCAAAATGGCGTCTGAAGAGCATCACTTGCACTGAACACGGCCAGGTGCACAAACAAGTACCCTTAAAAATGTAATTCACTCTATGCTGCCCCCTAAAGTGCTTAAGTGCAAACAGGATTTAAAACTGTAAGACATTTTTTAAAGCACACCATTTTAGCAGAAATTACGACCACAACAGGGTCAGTGAAGTCACTGTAGCTTTATGGAGTGTGTGTTTAATAATCCCTTAAGCTAGGCATCAAATGCTCAAAAACTGTGACCTGAAGAGAGAAGGTGGTCCATTTTTTAATCTGGTTAGTATAAAACACATGCAGTCTCTACTTTAATACAGCTAGGTTATCCCAACAACTTCAATGATTTAAAAAAGCCAGACAAGTATACCTGGAAAGTTTTTAATTATGACCAGTTTGCATTAGGACTTAAGCCCATTTTAATAGTGTGTGCACCTTCCCAGAAACAAATCAGTAATAACCTTCTGTCCGTTTCCTGGTCTCATTCATGTAGGTATTT
The DNA here is from genome assembly GCF_964261635.1 of Lissotriton helveticus. NCBI lineage: Eukaryota > Metazoa > Chordata > Amphibia > Caudata > Salamandridae > Lissotriton > Lissotriton helveticus. Next base: position 103,167,059 of record NC_136071.1, on the reverse strand, counting down.
GTGCATGCAAATAATAACACATTTCTGACACTGACCTGCAGAAAGAACATTCTATTACCATTTTTATTCACAAGCGGTGCTCTTTTACAAATAAAATAAATGTGGCGGTGTAGCGGTCTATTTACCATGAGATCTTGTAATCCCACGGGATCTTGTGCCTTTCTGTATTTTTAAAGTAAACAAAAAAGTGATTGAATTAAACCCCACCACTGTGAATTACTTGTGCTGCATCCCAATCCTGTGTTGTTTTGCCCACTATACCACCTCAGATTAGACTCAGCCGTATGCAAACAAGCATTGATCCTGCTTGAGTTGGAACAATACAACCCAAACTGCCAAGCCAGGTCCTCTCTAACCAGAACACAAGCAACTTAAGACCAGTTTCACGCTATGTGGGGCTCTTCAGTCGGTTGCAGCTTGGTTCCATTGACAAAGTGAGCACAGGACACCTGTCGGGGTTTACCGGTTGCAGTTGGGGCTTTGCCTCGAAGTAAACAAAAAAGAGATAGCTGGATTTGTGGGGGGTGGGGCGGGGACAGAGGGGGGGGGGGGAAGAGAGGTGCTTAAATTAATTTAAAATCAGGCCGCATCCCAGTCAATCATTTTAGTTGCCTGCAATGCCACCTCAGATTAGACCCAGCCATATGGAAATCATCCTTGATACTGCTCGAATCGAATAGGAACAGTCCAGTCTGAGCTGCCAAGTTGGTCCTATATTTGTAATCACAGGCTATGGCATATGCCCTAAATGGGCTGGGGTGTCCCACTAGCTCTCTAGATAATCCTGCTGTCAGTACCCTTTTCAGTGGGCCATGGGTACGCAGGGGTTACTCAGCCAAACCATGGTGTTTGAGGCCTTTTACTCCTGATGTCCCGGGGCCTGACCTACTATGGATCCTGAGCAGCTGGGCCATGTGAAACCGTCTGCACTTGACCATTAGTAGTAGCTGTGGACAAGTAGTCAAAGGGTCCCTCACGGTGGGGGAGGTGTCAATGCAGATTAATGAACATGACTCAGAACTAGAAAAGCAATCAACAGAATCAATAAATGTGTCCAGTCAAATACTTTATGCTAAAAAGATGTGTTTTATTTCTAACTACATATTCTTTTTTTTTAATTTCTTTTTATTAACAGTAAGAATCAACATCACAAGGCATATCTCAGTACATTCTTCTTTTCATCGCAAAACAATAATTTCCAGGTACATGTGTACAACGGCATATTATTTGGTAACTGGTATCATGTCAACATTTGATCAACCTGAGCTGGTATTACTGGGAACTCTACATATTCAAAGTCAGATTACACCATTTATAGACAGCAGCACATTTACCCCTTCAGGTCGGGGTTCCCTGGCATATCCCTGTCCACCAGCTCCTCACAATGTAATTGGGGTATTTTCCATTCACTGGTGCCTGCATCCAGGAATGCTCACTAGCAGGCCTTAACTCAAGAGTCCACTCCGACTCTTATGAAATAGTCACGTCTTGGCACCACAGTGCTTTTAGCAGCGAGTCACCTCCCATGGCCTGCTAGGCCCGTTACCAGTTTTACTCACTCCAGCAAAGAAGAAGTGTGCAGCATTTCAGCGGATGCCCAGTCCATGGGCACTCGAAGGCTTCAGTCCATCGGTCACAGCATGAGAGACTTCGAAGCTGATAATCCCACAACCCAGGTGTAGAAACCTGGCTCTGCATATACTATACCAAAGTAAGGGATAGTGTGCACAAAGTCTAGTGGACCCCCAGAGGCTTTAGGGAAGCTAAAGTAGATAATACGTTACTCTCTTTTGTGGTAGTGTGGTTGAGCAGTTACTCCAGTATTGGAACTTTCATAGATTCACATGCTTGAAATATTCCCCATCGTCATGATGGGAGTCCCAGGTACTTAAAATAGTTGTAATAGACTTAGTAGAAGTAATAGTACACTAATAGGTGTAGACTAGAAAGGCCTAGGCCTCTTAGTTTATTGAACTATCATGGTCATTATTAAAGAAGAACCAAAGTTCTGCCTCAACCAATGAGCATCAGTCACCCTCTAGAACCCTCCAGAGAGAATGTCAGCACCTCAGATTTTCTACCACACGTTGTTCTAAGGGAGTCTCCTCTGAGCTCTGCTAAGTTTTCTCTTCTAAAGGACATTTTCAGGATTTCCTGTCAGGAAAGTACTTTAATTTGATTATATTGATATTAATAGAGTGGATATATATACATATTTGTTGGTGGATTGCTAAATCTGACTGGACTATGGCTGATAAGGCTAAGAAGGCTCTCTTTAGAGAATGGGCCACTTGTTTGAAGAAAAGGCTTTATGTAGAGGACCCTCATAACGACTGCATTATTTTTTTTTTTTACCAGTCTCATAAGGCTAGAGATTGTAAGATTTGTCGTACATTTTCTAACAAAACCCTGAGGGATCGAGAAGGATGTCTTTTGATCTGGCTTCAAAAATTAAAAAGTAGGTCTGACCCTGTATCAAACTCGGAGAGTGAGCAGTCAACCGCTCAAAAATTTCTAAAATCTCTTCACAAATGGTCAGGGACTCTCTGCAGTCAGAACCTGTCAAGAAAAGCGCCAAGAAGTCCTCTATCGAAACTTCCTCTGAGCGCAGTAAAGGCTCTCACAAAAAAGATCAGCTACCTAAGACTGTTTCTGAGCCAAATATACCTCCAGCTCAACGTAAATTAACATTCAAAAGACCCGCTTCTGACAAACCATCAGTGAGCTCTCATGTGAGGGAGTGTGTTTCAACCATTTCGTCGACGAGAGGCGGCACGTCGACAACTTGTTTTATGGCTCGTTCATTGTCAATGACATCCTTGACATCGTCGACGCAGGATCCAATTTCGTCGACCATTCCTCTAACAACTAAGGAGAAGGGCTCATCGCCAGCGAAGCACTTGTCGTCGGTGATGAAGTAGATGTTAGCACCGTCGTTGAGTAAAGTACCGCCGACGAAGTCATCGTCGCTGCCGGAGACGTAGACGAGACTAAAGCAGTCGATGTGGGTGTCGTCGAGCATGCTACTGTCGATGATACCATCGTCGAAGAAGCCGTCGACGAAGGAGCAATCACCAGCGTCAACGAGAGCCCTACCATTGACAAAACTGCTAATGTTTGACGAAGTCATCGTCGTCGACAACATCACCGTCAACAGCTGAAGCGAAACGTTGGAAGTGAAGACATCATCGTCGACGACAATTGTGTCTATGAAGAAAATTTCACAGGAAAAAACATAAGAAGTGGAAATTACACCAGAGCACACCTCGCCCAGTAGAATTACACCTCTATTGCCAACTCATCTCATGGAAGGGACAAGATAGTTGTCTGTTTGGGGATGCTTATAGCCCATCGGAATTGCACGTTAACTGTCAACCATATGATGACAAGGAGGATGATCAGCAGTACTATGATAATGCCTATTTCATGCAGCCTTCACCAGGACATCAACAGTTATGTGAGGAAATGGTTATGACGCCCTCCGGATTGCTATCGGATTTGCAGTTCATGCTACAAGATTACAGGCAACTCTTTCCACTGTCAGGGCCAGCCAATGGAGCTCTGCCATCTCAGGGGACATCACCTGTATGACTAAATACTCTTGCTGTATTATCGGTCCCGGGAACTCCACAAGCTGTTCCTCTCCAGGAACCGGCCTCTTCAGATGAGGAGGGGGAATTGCATGATACAGCCTCGGAATGGGACGATTACAGAATGTCATACCTGCCTCACAAACACCCCCTCCGGTAGATTCCCCACCAGAGGATATTGGGGGATTTCACAACTTGTTGAAACGTGCAGCAAAAGGATTTGCTATACCTATGCCATCCAAACAAGCTGACTGCTTTTTTTTTTACAATTTAAAGAACCTTTTCGAAAGTCAGTCAGAGCTATTCCCATAATAGACTACGTCTGGGAAGAAGGTATTTGAATCATGAAAAACCTAGACTCGGTACCAGCGGTACTGCCACATCTTGAAAAAAAGTATAAAACCATAGATGACACCCCAGCATGCCTCACAGGTCACCCAAAACTAGACTTGGTGATAGTGCAGGCCGCACAACGATGCTCCAAAAATCTTGCAGCGCCTTTATCTGTACCCCGGACAGAGAGGCAGATGTCTGGATTCCACTGTGAGGAAAAGTGTTCTTCTGATCTGCATCATTTGTACCGAGACTCCATTGCTTTTTCATTGCCATCTCCACACGACCCACCTGGTCGTTTCTGCTGATGCCTGAGAAAAATCTAACTAACATGACAATAGCCATCTTGCAGCATGCATTTCTGCCCAGGAACTGTCGCACACCCAACCCCCCCTGTTCTTGCAGTTCAACAGAAAGCCATGAGACCCTCACACCCTGTGTAAATGATTTGTTTTCCATCTCCTGCTCCCAGCCTGGTAAACATCCTTGACACCGTGATCAGGTTATCTGGACAATGGTCTGACTGCTGGGCCTTGATCAAGGTGATTGAACAATGACCTGAAAGACCGGGCTTTGATCAAGGTGATTAAACAATGACCTGAAAGACTGAGCCTTGATCAAGTCGAGTGAACAATGATTTGTGTACCAAGCCTTGACCAGGTCACCATCTACAAACGTCGTCTGGATCTGGCTATCAACTACAAACACTGCCCTGATTGAACAATGAACTAACAGCCAAAAGACTGAGATGAAAAAGTATAAAAGGCTTGTAAGCTGCGGAGTAAAGCAGCGGCCTCCTCTGTCTTGTTTCTGACGAGCTTGGGACTCTGTTCCATAGCCCGGGCTATTTGAATAAATCTGGGTTCCTCCTGCAGACGAAGGCTCCTGTGTCTCCTTTTACTACGTATGAAGGGTATGGAAGACTTGGGCGGTTCCCCCGCCGCCGAGACCCAGTAAGTGGGTTAGTCCGGTTCTTCAAATGGCGCCTGAACAGGTACTCCACGAGCACGAAGGTCAGGCCCGGTGGATGTGAGGAGGTGCACAGAGAGACTCCGACGGAGGTACCCTACCCAAGGGATTCTTGCAATCCGGTAAGCCGAACGACTCGCTCGCCGTTCCTCCCCACCCGGTCCTGGCCACATACCACGTTCTCGCTGGAGTCCCCTAGCAAATAATTTCTGGAGCAGGACACAGCCCTACGTCTGCAGAAGAGAACTACCCCTGTAAGGTAAGGGTGGACTGATCACCCATCAAGTCTCTATAATTCTGTTATTGACTTTCGCAAAAGCCAAGCTGTTATTGACTTTTGCCAAAGCCAAGCAAGCGAGGTGAGTTTTAAAACCCGCTGGTGTCTGTTATCTGTTTTCAAGCATGCCAGTCAGTAGTAAATTCAAGAGATTATGTTGTTGTATGTGCATGCAGGACTCCCAGCTGGAGGCGGCTTGTCCGCTTCCTCCAGAAGGGACCCCTGGCCATAAGATGTATGTTAAACATGGTCCTTCTGCCATAATGTTTTCCTCATTCTGGGTAAAATATACGAAACAAAGTAACGCAGAATTACAGTGGCCACTTTATGGCTCCTTTAATTCCCAAGTTCTCGCCAACCTAGAGGAACAATTAATGAAAAGAAAAACGCGCCCGTCTATATTTGAATCTGTCCGATTTTGGAGGAAAGACATAGAGCAGAGAACTAGAAAGCAGAAGGCTCAAGAAAGAAAACAAGAACATATGTCAATAGCTGACCACGCCAGAAAAAATTTACAAAATCAAATGGCAAAATCAATAGAAATAGCCGATAGGGAGCATGGGGCCCGGGTACAAAAATGTTATCCAGCTCGTGAGGAGAAAGGAAAGGGCCATATGGAAGGGGGAGAAGAAGGTGATTCCTTGCTTGATACCATGTTAGAAAGCCCTCCTGCATATGCCCCAATGTACCCTGCCCTGACGCCTCACACCCCGCATGTCCCCTCGCCACAGCCCACTACTGCCCCTCTTACTGTTCTCCCTGTCACACCCTCCCTCCCGATTTTTCCTATGACACCGACCACGCCCGCTAACCCTCTCCTCGCTGCGGGAATGACAACAAGTCTCTATCCACCCAACCCCTGCGGCTTTACCCCTACACACCCTTTTCCTGCTTCCCCGTGGTCTACAGTTAAGCAGGATTTATATAAATTGTTGAATTCCCCCCGACTGGCCTCCTTGCGCTCTGCAGTCAGCTTTTCGTCCCTTCGAGAAAATGACCTACAGAGGCATCAGTGTGAATGTTGGATAAATAACGGGAATATATATGCCTTTAAAGAAATATGGTTCACCTTTTCCCAGTGGACTATTATGGAACAGACCACCTGGGCTGAATAAATGTGTGCCCTGGTCATGCAAAGATTTGAGAATGCGCTTATGCAGATATCTACCGGATTATTGGACCTTAGGTCGCAAATAAAAAGAGGCGATGTTTGGCACTATGTCTGCTTTAATGGCTTACCGTGATATGACCGCTTTTCCCAACACCCCTCTAGAAACAGCTATGCCAATGAGAGAGGCGGCCCCTGTCTTTGTTAACGCACTTACTGATGCCCAAAATAATGGCCGAGGGGCTGTTGAGGCACACTGGCGCAGGCTTTGGGTTCATGTTACTTGGAAAAGGTCAGAAGTAATGCAGTTAAAAGAACAAATACCAGATCCCCGGAATAATCCGGCTGCCTTTTACAGAGAATTAAGCCAGATTATATCTGCAGGTACTCTCGTTCTTGAGGATATAGATTAACTTTTTGGTACAGTTGTTCCCACTAAAATGTGGGACAAAATTCGACCTACCGACCATGAAGTAGCGTTGGGAGGTAAATGGGCTGACCTAGAGGCTATGGAAGAAGCAAGGGTAGGAGGGACTAAACCAGAAGCTGCCATCCTGACTTTGCCCGGTAAAATAATGACGTTTATGAAAACACTTTTGCCGGAAACTGTCATTAACTGGGATAAAATAAACTCCTGTAGGCAGCGAAAAGATCAGAATGTGGTTGACTTCTTTACCCGTTTTGAGACAGAATACAAGGGACATAGTGGTTGGGATCCCCGGACCCCAGGTTCTGGCCCAGTATTTGTTGATAAGTTTGTCAGCAACTTGCTTCCTGAGATCTCCGCCAGGCTTAAGAAAGTTGAAAGTACGTGGTCTGCCCAAACTATGACTGGTATCTTGGCTTTGGCACAATATCATGAGAATAGGGAGAATGAAGATGGAGACAAGGAAAGTAAGAAGGTTAGGGATCTTAAGACTAAGGCACTTCTGCAGCAGGCTTACCCTCCCCAAGGTCCCGATGCCCGTGGGAATTTCAGACCTCAACCCCAATCCCCTCCGAGGGCTCACCAGTCTACCCCCTCCAGCCCTCAAAGTACGGGAGCCCTCCAAACAGATCAGTGTGCTTATTGTAAGGGGTACGGCCATTGGATAGATGAGTGTCCTGAGTTAGCTTAAAACATACGATCAGGGAAGACTCGGCCTCGCGCTCCCAGGGAGGGGAGGCCGACTAGGGACCATGGCCCGGCTCATCCACAGGATAAAGAACTCAGGCCCAGGGATGACGCTCCCATCCGGCAGCGCCCGGCCAATAGGTTTGATGGGTACGAAGCAACACGCACTTATTACAGTGATGATTATGATGAAGTTGATGAGACCGGGACCAACCAAGCATAGGACAGCCAGGAAAGGGGTATTACCAGAGTGCAAATTCCAGTGGATCAAAGGGGCCCGTATGTTCAAATGTCAGTTGTGGGGAACGATCAGAATTTTTTGGGGGATACTGGGGCCACCAGGTCGTCTATTGCACGTCTGTCAGTCCCAGAGGCACCCCTTTCTGGCAATATGAACGTCTCTGTGGGTTTTTCAGGAACATCTGTGACCAGCCCTGTCTCTGAATCCCTTCCTCTTGATATTGACCCTGCACATGTTGACGCTCCCTTGGTCCTTACTACAGGTTGCAGTGAAAACTTGTTAGGCATGGATTTACTGAAAGCTCTGTATGCAACCATATCATGTAGTTCCCAAGGTGTATCCCTAACATTTTCCCCCACCTCAGCTTCCTATATGTATCTATCAGGTCCCCTCCCACCAGAGTTGCAGTCTTTACCTTCCTCCCTCTGGGCATCATCAGACACTGATGTAGGGTGTCTCAACATATCCCCTCATGTGGTACGCATCCAGCCAGGTGCACTTCTCCCCCGCCTCCGGCAGTATCGACTGCCTGCGGAAGGAGAAATGGCCCTTTTAACAATAATATCTGAATTAATGGACAAGGGCGTAGTGGAGGAGACACGTGGCAATATCTATAACAGTCCCATTATCCCGTTCTTAAAAAGACCAATGGAGATGCTCTCTCCCCAAAAATATACAGATTTGTGATTGATCTGAGAGCCTTTAACAAAATAACAATCTCCCAATATCCTGTTGTCCCTGACATTACAGCCCTCTTAACGATGCTCCCTTCTGACGCCACACACTTTTCTGTCATAGACCTGAAGAATGCTTTTTTCAGCATTCCGATACATCCTGACAGCAGACATTTTTTTGGTTTCTCCCTTGATGGGCGGAGCTTTAGATTCTGCCGCGCCCCTCAAGGTTTCACCGAGAGCCCCAGTATTTATAGTCAAGCCCTAAAATGTCAACTAGATTCCTTGCAACTCCCTGATAATTCCACACTATTACAATATGTAGATGACCTCCTCATTGCTGCAAATTCTGCCCCAGCATGTAAAGAAGCTACTCTCTGTTTGTTACGCCACCTTGCCCTCCATAATCACAAAGTCTCTTTAAAAAAGCTTCAGTTTTGTCAAGAGAAGGTGACATATTCAGGTCATCTCCTCTCGAAGGAGGGAAGGCAGCTCACCGCTCATTGTGTAGCCATTATCAATGCTATGACGGCCCCACGAACACAAAAGCAGGTGCGAGCCTTCATAGGCCTAACCTCATACTGTAGACAGTGGATTTCCAATTTTTCGGCCATGGTCAAACCTCTTCTTGCCCTCACCACTAAAGACATATCAGACAGTTCCTTTCCATGGACTAGAGAGCATGCACAGGCCTTCCAATTTTTTCTTTTTGTACATGAGACAGACGGCTGTGCATGCGCTGTCTTGACCCAGATGTTCGGAGGTCACCATCGGCCATGTGCCTATTTTTCAGCAACCTTAGATCCTGTTGCAAGGGCTCTCCCAGGATGCCTACCGGCGACCGCTGCAGCCGCCCTCATGGTCAGTCAGAATGCGGGGATCGTCATGAACTCCCCCCGACTCTGATGGTCCCCCATTCTGTAGATACCCTCCTTAATAACACCAAGACACAGTACCTCACTAGCACACGACTCGCAGGATATGAACTGACACTCTTTTCCAGCCACATTAACATCCAAAGATGCACTGTACTAAACCCAGCCACATTACTCTCACTGGATACTCAGGATGCACGCTTAGACACACATGACTGCATATTAAGGACAGAGGAGGAGACGAAGGGAAGGGTTGACTTACAGGATACCCCGATAGCAGAACCAGAAGGTACACTGTATGGGGACGGATCATGTCTCAGAGGGTCAGATGGTAACACCTCAGCCGCCTACGCCCTCACGACATTAGGGGGAGTAGTAGCCTGTGAGTTAAGCAAACGGATGACGGTAAATATTTATACTGACAGCCAATATTCCTTCGGGGTGGCCCACAACTTCGGGAGGTTATGGAAAGTAAGGAATTTCCTTACTTCCCATGGGACCAAGATTTAACATGGCCCCCTAATTCCCCGATTGTTAGTCTCCCTGACACTCCCCAGAAAGGAGGCAATTATAAAATGTAAGGCCCAGAAGAAAGTGACAGATGATGTTGGGAAAGGCAATGCCCTGGCTGACCAGACGGCCAGACAAACAGCTCTTAGGAAAAGGGAAGGAATGTATGTAGGAGGTCCCGCTAGGTGGGTGGCAGAAGAGGGCATGGTTGAAAACACAGCACAGAGTGTGACTGATATTCAGTCCCATACTACTCCTGAGGAACTACGGGTGTGGAAGGAGCAATTAGCAAAGGAGGGAATTGATGGTTGCTGGGTCCGTACGACTATGGAAAGACAATGGATGTTACCTGACAGTCACGTGCTACCAGTGGTTACGATGGCCCATGGTCCTGCTCACATCAGTGCAAAAGGGATATGTAAACTGTTGGAACCTACATGGTGCAACTCTAAGATACCAGCATAAGCTGACAAACTGGTCAAAGCGGTACAAAAGGGGGTGGTGATGGACGGAGCATCTGAAGCAATCAAACACTCACACCCAGTCAACAGATCTAGGTTTAATCGATCACGTTCTTTAGCCCACTCTGCCACCCCAGTTCAGATATGCAAATCAGTCTGACCCTGTGCCTCATGGGAACAGTCCAGTCCGAACTGCCAAGCCATGCCTTCCCTGGACCGGAAACAAGCTTCCTAGGACCGGTTTCTGGCATTACATCCGTCTTCAGCCAGGCTTGCTTGAATCCAGTGGCAAAGTGAGCAAGGGACCCACGTCTGAGCATACCCTGCCAACCTATGGCGAACAAAGCGGTACAAAAGGGGGTGGTGATGGACGGAGCATCTGAAGCAATCAAACACTCACACCCAGTCAACAGATCTAGGCTTAATCCATCACCGTTCTTTAGCCCACTCGGCCACCCCAGTTCAGACATGGCCATATGCAAATCAGTCTGACCCTGTGCCTCATGGGAATAGTCCAGTCCGAGCTGCCAAGCCATGCCTTCCCTGGACCGGAAACAAGCTTCCTAGGACCGGTTTCTGGCATTACAGCCGTCTTCAGCCAGGCTTGCTTGAATCCAGTGGCAAAGTGAGCAAGGGACTCACGTCTGAGCATACCCAGCCAACTTATGGCGAACAAAGCGGTACAAAAGGGGGTGGTGATGGCCGGAGCATCTGAAGCAATCAAACACTCACACCCAGTCAACAGATCTAGGTTTAATCCATCACCGTTCTTTAGCCCACTCTGCCACCCCTGTTCAGACATGGCCATATGCAAATCAGTCTGACCCTGTGCCTCATGGGAACAGTCCAGTCCGAACTGCCAAGCCATGCCTTCCCTGGACCGGAAGCAAGCTTCCTAGGACCGGTTTCTGGCATTACAGCCAGAATCCAGTGGCAAAGTGAGCAAGGGACTCACGTCTGAACATACCCTGCCAACCTATGGCGAACAAAGCGGTACAAAAGGGGGTGGTGATGGACGGAGCATCTGAAGCAATCAAACACTCACACCCAGTCAACAGATCGAGTTTTAATCCATCACCGTTCTTTAGCCCACTCTGCCACCCCTGTTCAGACATGGCCATATGCAAATCAGTCTGACCCTGTGCCTCATGGGAACAGTCCAGTCCGAACTGCCAAGCCATGCCTTCCCTGGACCGGAAACAAGCTTCCTAGGACCGGTTTCTGGCATTACAGCCGTCTTCAGCCAGGCTTGCTTGAATCCAGTGGCAAAGCGAGCAAGGGACTCACGTCTGAGCATACCCTGCCAACTTATGGCAAACAAAGCGGTACAAAAGGGGGTGGTGATGGACGGAGCATTTGAAGCAATCAAACACTCACACCCAGTCAACAGATCTAGGTTTAATCCATCACCGTTCTTTAGCCCACTCTGCCACCCCAGTTCAGACATGGCCATATGCAAATCAGTCTGACCTTGTGCCTCATGGGAACAGTCCAGTCCGAACTGCCAAGCCATGCCTTCCCTGGACCGTAAACAAGCTTCCTAGGACCGGTTTCTGGCATTACAGCCGTCTTCAGCCAGGCTTGCTTGAATCCAGTGGCAAAGTGAGCAAGGGACTCACGTCTGAGCATACCCTGCTAACTTATGCCCAGACATGGGTCCCTTGCTCACTACGCCACTGGAGTCAAGCTATCCTGGCTCAAGACGGCTGATAGCCAGAAACCGGTCCTAGGATGCTTGATTCCGATCCAGGGAAGACATGGCTTGGCAGTTCGGGCTGGACTGTTCCCATGAGGCACAGGGTCAAGACTGATTTGCATATGGCCATGTCTGAACTGGGGTGGCCTGGTGAGCAAAATAACGATGGATTAAACCCAGATCTGTGACTGGGAGTGAATGTTTTGCCATTGTGTAACATTCTGTCCATTATCTTGTGTGTTTTGCTGTTCACCCTATGTGGGAAGGGTATGCCCAGATGTGGGTCCCTTGCTCACTACGCCACTGGAGTCAAGCTATCCTGGCTGAAGACGGCTGATAGCCAGAATCCGGTCCTAGGATGCTTGATTCCGGTCCAGGGAAGACATGGCTTGGCAGTTCGGGCTGGACTGTTCCCATGAGGCACAGGGTCAAGCCTGATTTGCATATGGCCATGTCCCACGATTCGGTTTGCCCCGCTTGGTCTGGAGTGCTAACGGGACCCACTTTACGGCTCAAATTATGGAATATGTCTGTACAGCATTGGATATAAAACAAAAATTCCATGCAGCTAACCACCCCCAGTCAGCTGGTCTAGTGGAGGTGTACAATGGCATCCTAAAAACGAATATGGCCAAAATAGTAGCCGAAACAAGTGTCACTTGGGTTGATGCTCTGCCCTTAGCCCTACTGTCCACAAGAACAACAGCCGACACCAGGATAGGGCTATCTCCCCATGAGATTGTGAGTGTCAGTTCATATCCTGCGAGTCGTGTGCTAGTGAGGTACTGTGTCTTGGTGTTATTAAGGAGGGTATCTACAGAATGGGGGACCATCAGAGTCGGGGGGAGTTCATGACAATCCCCGCATTCTGACTGACCATGAGGGCGGCTGCAGCGGTCGCCGGTAGGCATCCTGGGAGAGCCCTTGCAACAGGATCTAAGGTTGCTGAAAAATAGGCACATGGCCGATGGTGACCTCCGAACATCTGGGTCAAGACAGCGCATGCACAGCCGTCTGTCTCATGTACAAAAAGAAAAAATTGGAAGGCCTGTGCATGCTCTCTAGTCCATGGAAAGGAACTGTCTGATATGTCTTTAGTGGTGAGGGCAAGAAGAGGTTTGACCATGGCCGAAAAATTGGAAATCCACTGTCTACAGTATGAGGTTAGGCCTATGAAGGCTCGCACCTGCTTTTGTGTTCGTGGGGCCGTCATAGCATTGATAATGGCTACACAATCAGCGGTGAGCTGCCTTCCCTCCTTCGAGAGGAGATGACCTGAATATGTCACCTTCTCTTGACAAAACTGAAGCTTTTTTAAAGAGACTTTGTGATTATGGAGGGCAAGGTGGCGTAACAAACAGAGAGTAGCTTCTTTACATGCTGGGGCAGAATTTGCAGCAATGAGGAGGTCATCTACATATTGTAATAGTGTGGAATTATCAGGGAGTTGCAAGGAATCTAGTTGACATTTTAGGGCTTGACTATAAATACTGGGGCTCTCGGTGAAACCTTGAGGGGCGCGGCAGAATCTAAAGCTCCGCCCATCAAGGGAGAAACCAAAAAAATGTCTGCTGTCAGGATGTATCGGAATGCTGAAAAAAGCATTCTTCAGGTCTATGACAGAAAAGTGTGTGGCGTCAGAAGGGAGCATCGTTAAGAGGGCTGTAATGTCAGGGACAACAGGATATTGGGAGATTGTTATTTTGTTAAAGGCTCTCAGATCAATCACAAATCTGTATATTTTTGGGGAGAGAGCATCTCCATTGGTCTTTTTAAGAACGGGATAATGGGACTGTTATAGATATTGCCACGTGTCTCCTCCACTACGCCCTTGTCCATTAATTCAGATATTATTGTTAAAAGGGCCATTTCTCCTTCCGCAGGCAGTCGATACTGCCGGAGGCGGGGGAGAAGTGCACCTGGCTGGATGCGTACCACATGAGGGGATATGTTGAGACACCCTACATCAGTGTCTGATGATGCCCAGAGGGAGGAAGGTAAAGACTGCAACTCTGGTGGGAGGGGACCTGATAGATACATATAGGAAGCTGAGGTGGGGGAAAATGTTAGGGATACACCTTGGGAACTACATGATATGGTTGCATACAGAGCTTTCAGTAAATCCATGCCTAACAAGTTTTCACTGCAACCTGTAGTAAGGACCAAGGGAGCGTCAACATGTGCAGGGTCAATATCAAGAGGAAGGGATTCAGAGACAGGGCTGGTCACAGATGTTCCTGAAAAACCCACAGAGACGTTCATATTGCCAGAAAGGGGTGCCTCTGGGACTGACAGACGTGCAATAGACGACCTGGTGGCCCCAGTATCCCCCAAAAAATTCTGATCGTTCCCCACAACTGACATTTGAACATACGGGCCCCTTTGATCCACTGGAATTTGCACTCTGGTAATACCCCTTTCCTGGCTGTCCTATGCTTGGTTGGTCCCGGTCTCATCAACTTCATCATAATCATCACTGTAATAAGTGCGTGTTGCTTCGTACCCATCAAACCTATTGGCCGGGCGCTGCCGGATGGGAGCGTCATCCCTGGGCCTGAGTTCTTTATCCTGTGGATGAGCCGGGCCATGGTCCCTAGTCGGCCTCCCCTCCCTGGGAGCGCGAGGCCGAGTCTTCCCTGATCGTATGTTTTAAGCTAACTCAGGACACTCATCTATCCAATGGCCGTACCCCTTACAATAAGCACACTGATCTGTTTGGAGGGCTCCCGTACTTTGAGGGCTGGAGGGGGTAGACTGGTGAGCCCTCGGAGGGGATTGGGGTTGAGGTCTGAAATTCCCACGGGCATCGGGACCTTGGGGAGGGTAAGCCTGCTGCAGAAGTGCCTTAGTCTTAAGATCCCTAACCTTCTTACTTTCCTTGTCTCCATCTTCATTCTCCCTATTCTCATGATATTGTGCCAAAGCCAAGATACCAGTCATAGTTTGGGCAGACCACGTACTTTCAACTTTCTTAAGCCTGGCGGAGATCTCAGGAAGCAAGTTGCTGACAAACTTATCAACAAATACTGGGCCAGAACCTGGGGTCCGGGGATCCCAACCACTATGTCCCTTGTATTCTGTCTCAAAACGGGTAAAGAAGTCAACCACATTCTGATCTTTTCGCTGCCTACAGGAGTTTATTTTATCCCAGTTAATGACAGTTTCCGGCAAAAGTGTTTTCATAAACGTCATTATTTTACCGGGCAAAGTCAGGATGGCAGCTTCTGGTTTAGTCCCTCCTACCCTTGCTTCTTCCATAGCCTCTAGGTCAGCCCATTTACCTCCCAACGCTACTTCATGGTCGGTAGGTCGAATTTTGTCCCACATTTTAGTGGGAACAACTGTACCAAAAAGTTAATCTATATCCTCAAGAACGAGAGTACCTGCAGATATAATCTGGCTTAATTCTCTGTAAAAGGCAGCCGGATTATTCCGGGGATCTGGTATTTGTTCTTTTAACTGCATTACTTCTGACCTTTTCCAAGTAACATGAACCCAAAGCCTGCGCCAGTGTGCCTCAACAGCCCCTCGGCCATTATTTTGGGCATCAGTAAGTGCGTTAACAAAGACAGGGGCCGCCTCTCTCATTGGCATAGCTGTTTCTAGAGGGGTGTTGGGAAAAGCGGTCATATCACGGTAAGCCATTAAAGCAGACATAGTGCCAAACATCGCCTCTTTTTATTTGCGACCTAAGGTCCAATAATCCGGTAGATATCTGCATAAGCGCATTCTCAAATCTTTGCATGACCAGGGCACACATTTATTCAGCCCAGGTGGTCTGTTCCATAATAGTCCACTGGGAAAAGGTGAACCATATTTCTTTAAAGGCATATATATTCCCGTTATTTATCCAACATTCACACTGATGCCTCTGTAGGTCATTTTCTCGAAGGGACGAAAAGCTGACTGCAGAGCGCAAGGAGGCCAGTCGGGGGGAATTCAACAATTTATATAAATCCTGCTTAACTGTAGACCACGGGGAAGCAGGAAAAGGGTGTGTAGGGGTAAAGCCGCAGGGGTTGGGTGGATAGAGACTTGTTGTCATTCCCGCAGCGAGGAGAGGGTTAGCGGGCGTGGTCGGTGTCATAGGAAAAATCGGGAGGGAGGGTGTGACAGGGAGAACAGTAAGAGGGGCAGTAGTGGGCTGTGGCGAGGGGACATGCGGGGTGTGAGGCGTCAGGGCAGGGTACATTGGGGCATATGCAGGAGGGCTTTCTAACATGGTATCAAGCAAGGAATCACCTTCTTCTCCCCCTTCCATATGGCCCTTTCCTTTCTCCTCACGAGCTGGATAACATTTTTGTACCCGGGCCCCATGCTCCCTATCGGCTATTTCTATTGATTTTGCCATTTGATTTTGTAAATTTTTTCTGGCGTGGTCAGCTATTGACATATGTTCTTGTTTTCTTTCTTGAGCCTTCTGCTTTCTAGTTCTCTGCTCTATGTCTTTCCTCCAAAATCGGACAGATTCAAATATAGACGGGCGCGTTTTTCTTTTCATTAATTGTTCCTCTAGGTTGGCGAGAACTTGGGAATTAAAGGAGCCATAAAGTGGCCACTGTAATTCTGCGTTACTTTGTTTCGTATATTTTACCCAGAATGAGGAAAACATTATGGCAGAAGGACCATGTTTAACATACATCTTATGGCCAGGGGTCCCTTCTGGAGGAAGCGGACAAGCCGCCTCCAGCTGGGAGTCCTGCATGCACATACAACAACATAATCTCTTGAATTTACTACTGACTGGCATGCTTGAAAACAGATAACAGACACCAGCGGGTTTTAAAACTCACCTCGCTTGCTTGGCTTTGGCAAAAGTCAATAACAGCTTGGCTTTTGCGAAAGTCAATAACAGAATTATAGAGACTTGATGGGTGATCAGTCCACCCTTACCTTACAGGGGTAGTTCTCTTCTGCAGACGTAGGGCTGTGTCCTGCTCCAGAAATTATTTGCTAGGGGACTCCAGCTAGTTTACGGTCCAGGGAAGGCATGGCTTGGCAGTTCGGACTGGACTGTTCCCATGAGGCACAAGGTCAGACTGATTTGCATATGGCCATGTCTGAACTGGGGTGGCAGAGTGGGCTAAAGAACGGTGATGGATTAAACCTAGATCTGTTGACTGGGTGTGAGTGTTTGATTGCTTCAAATGCTCCGTCCATCACCACCCCCTTTTGTACCGCTTTGTTTGCCATAAGTTGGCAGGGTATGCTCAGACGTGAGTCCCTTGCTCGCTTTGCCACTGGATTCAAGCAAGCCTGGCTGAAGACGGCTGTAATGCCAGAAACCGGTCCTAGGAAGCTTGATTCCGATCCAGGGAAGACATGGCTTGGCAGTTCGGGCTGGACTGTTCCCATGAGGCACAGGGTCAAGACTGATTTGCATATGGCCATGTCTGAACTGGGGTGGCCTGGTGAGCAAAATAACGATGGATTAAACCCAGATCTGTGACTGGGAGTGAATGTTTTGCCATTGTGTAACATTCTGTCCATTATCTTGTGTGTTTTGCTGTTCACCCTATGTGGGAAGGGTATGCCCAGATGTGGGTCCCTTGCTCACTACGCCACTGGAGTCAAGCTATCCTGGCTGAAGACGGCTGATAGCCAGAATCCGGTCCTAGGATGCTTGATTCCGGTCCAGGGAAGACATGGCTTGGCAGTTCGGGCTGGACTGTTCCCATGAGGCACAGGGTCAAGCCTGATTTGCATATGGCCATGTCCCACGATTCGGTTTGCCCCGCTTGGTCTGGAGTGCTAACGGGACCCACTTTACGGCTCAAATTATGGAATATGTCTGTACAGCATTGGATATAAAACAAAAATTCCATGCAGCTAACCACCCCCAGTCAGCTGGTCTAGTGGAGGTGTACAATGGCATCCTAAAAACGAATATGGCCAAAATAGTAGCCGAAACAAGTGTCACTTGGGTTGATGCTCTGCCCTTAGCCCTACTGTCCACAAGAACAACAGCCGACACCAGGATAGGGCTATCTCCCCATGAGATTGTGTGCGGGAGGCCTGCCAATGTATGGGATGTCCCGCGGCCTAAGAAACTGTCTGACTTTGAATAACTTGTATTAACTGATTATCTGTACAGTCTGACTAATACCTTTCGTACTCTTTATCACCAGGTGCATGAGGCCATACCTGACAAGAGCGAGGGCCCAGGATACGTCATCCAACCTGTGGATTGGGTTTTCGTGAAAAATGTTCAACGGACTGAGCCTCGAGCCCCGCTTGACACAGCTCCGTCAGGTGTTACTGGCCACCCGCACCGCAGTGAAAGTAGAAGGTCGGAAGAATTGGGTGCATTCATTGCACTGCAGGCGTGTGCCTCTGCCCCTCCCCTATGATCAGTGGGTGAGGGAAGGACAAGGAGACTCCGAAACAGAAACAGTCCCGACGTTTGTCCCATTCAACGATGCCAGACTGCATTCTACATCCACGGAAGCAGAGAGTGACAGCATACTGAAAGGAAGGGTGGAACCCTCCCTTAACTCTGCTCAACACCAAGAACAATTGTTTCCCGACCATACTGTCCCTACTTCCGACCGATACAACTTGCGCCCCCAAGGGAAGGCTTGCCCTTGACTTCGCCAAGTACCTATAGGCTGTAGGGGTGTGATCTTCCCCGGCTGAGAGGAGTGCTGGTGTGTCAGACTAAGGTACGCCATAGGGCCCTTGGCACCTGCGCCCAGTGAAGCAACCACCAATCACAGACAGCCACTAGAGGTCCCTGGCTTAACACAATGGCAACCGTCCAAAACACCCGAATCCAGAAACAAGATGTCAGTCATAGTAAATGCTTCATGGCCACCGTGGTGACGCTGTTTGTCTACAAGAAACCGATGGCCTTATGAACATTGACATTTCTTAAAGTATTTGCCACTCAATGGCAAAAGGAGGGTCTGAGGAAAAGTGTTCTTCTGATCGGCATCATTTGTACCGAGACTCCATTGCTTTTTCATTGCCATCTCGTGTCAAACACTTCCACACGACCCACCTGGTTGTTTCTGCTGATGCCTGAGGAAAATCCAACTAACACGACAACAGCCATCTTGCAGCCTGCATTTCTGCCCAGGAACTGTCGCACACCCAACCCCCCCTGTTCTTGCAGTTCAACAGAAAGCCATGAGACACTCACACCCTGTGTAAATGATTTGTTTTCCATCTCCTGCTCCCAGGCTGGTAAACATCCTTGACACCGTGATCAGGTTATCTGGACAATGGTCTGACTGCTGGGCCTTGATCAGGGTGATTAAACAGTGACCTTAAAGACTGAGCCTTGATCAAGCCAAGTGAACAATGATTTGTGTACCAAGCCTTGACCAGGTCACCATCTACAAACATCGTCTGGATCTGGTCATCAACTACAAACACTGCCCTGATTGAACAATGAACTAACAGCCAAAATACTGAGATGAAAAAGTATAAAAGGCTTGTAAGCTGCGGAGTAAAGCAGCAGCCTCCTCTGTCTTGTTTCTGGCGAGCTTGGGACTCTGTTCCATAGCCCGGGTTATTTGAATAAATCTGGGTTCCTCCTGCAGACGAAGGCTCCTGTGTCTCCTTTTACTACGTATGAACGGTATGGAAGGCTTGGGCGGTTCCCCGCCGCCAAAACCCAGTAAGTGGGTTAATACGTTTCTTCAACTGGCAAAAGGTTCTCAGTGATGTCTGCACTAACAGTTAAAGCTGCATATTCCCTTGCGGTTCTAGGGCACTACGATCCCAAATGTGGTCGGACATTGCCTCATATATCGACCAACTGCCGTAAGTTGTGAAGGAAGAAGCAACAAAGATTCTGCATGACAGAGAGAGGGCATCCAGTGAAATAATAGATTCAGCTATGAATGTCGCTGTGACGGGGTTTAAGCAACTGGCAGGAGTTGCAGTTTTGCGCAGACAGGTATGGCTCAAAGCCACCTCATTCCATCCAGAGGTCAAAAATAAGATACTGGACCTTCCATATGATGAGGAAGCTCTTTTCATCAGTCATGTAGTGAAAGGCCCTCAAAACCATCAAGGCAGATACAGATACTGCCAAGTCATTGGGGAGGCTGCAATTCAGGAAAGTTCCTATTCGAGGATCTAGGGGAAGAGAACAGCCGTCCAACAGAGGGGGGTGTCAGTAATACTACTACCCAGCATATTCTTCGACATCTCAATCATACTGGCCTCAGTACTAACAGAGGCAGCCACCTCAGTTATCCTACATCAGATCAAATAGGGAGAAAACAGCACGAGCTGGCAAGGATACTAGCTGTCAACAATGATATACCACAGGCTCCGGTTCTATCCCTTCCTTCCTCACATTTATGTCTAGCTCATCCCACCTGCCTAGGAGGCAATATCTCCCACTACCTCCACCAATGGTAGTCCATTACTACAAACCAGTGGGTCCTTCGCCTAGTACAATTTGGACACACACTAGAATTTATCCCGAAACTACCTACAACTCCTCCTCAAGCCTCTGCCCACAGGCATCTCAAAGCACTTCAGCAGGAGGTCAGAAACATGCTTCAAAAAGGAGCGATAGAGAAGGTCCCTTTGTCCAGGCGGGCACAGGTTTCTAATCCCGTTTCTACTTGGTCAAAAAGAAGTTAATGCAGTGGGGACCAATTTTGGACCTCCAAAACCTAAATCTATACTTGAGGAAGCAATCATTCGGAATGATAAGATTGCAGGAGGCGCTGAAGCTCCTAAATCGGCGCAATTTCACAACAATTTCAGATCTCCAAGAGGCCTACTTCCACATTCCAATTTATCTAAAAAACAGAAAATACCTGAGATTTGTGGTAGCAAGACGCCACTACCAATTCAGAGTACTTCTCTTTGGTCTGAAGTCAGATCCCAGGATTTTTACCAAGTGCTTGGATCCAATCGCAGGGTTCCTCAGACAACAGCAACATCAAGTCTTCCCATATCAGGACGACTGGCTGATCGAGGCTTTGTCCGAGACAGCAGCAAAAAGTCCACAAAAGCATGCACTAATCTCTTCCATGAGATTGGGTCTTACTATCAACCTACAAAAATCCATTCAAATTCTGTCTCAAAAGATTGTCTTCCTAGGAGCTCAATTAGACACAGTCTCCTTAAAGGCGAGTCCTGCGGAAGAACGTCAACAGCGACTTCTCAATCTGGCAAATTCCATCAGAAGAAAAAAGATTTTCGGTCCAACTTTACAAATCCCTTTTGGGAATGATGTCGTCATGCATACCACTGGTTCCTTTCTTCTGTCTCAAGATGCGCCCAATTCAAGAGGAGCTGGACAAGCAGTGGGTACAATCAGTAGGCTCCTTCGACGACATCATCAAGGTAAAACACCTGGTGAAAGCCCTAGGGTGGTGGATAGACATGAACCATCTGTCAGTGGGACTATTATTGCAGCAAGTGGCTGCACCATTAGTGGTTTCGACGGATGAGTCCTTAGAGGGATGGAAAGCTTACCTCCAGGAGCTCCAAGTAAGTGGCAAGTAGAATCAGAGTTAAACTCAATCCCACATAAACGTGCTGGAACTGAAAGCAGTGTATCTAGCCTTACAGGCATTTCTTCCCAGAATTCAAAACTCATCTGTGCTAGTCCGGACAGACAATACTACTACAATGCACTATATAAACAAGCAAGGTGGCACGAAATCTCTCCATCTCTCCAGAGAGGCTTAGGTCTTATGGGAATGGGCTATAGGTCACAGACTCTGCTTATGAGCAGAGCATGTCCTAGGACGTCAGAAAACGATAGCGTACACCCTAAGCAGGTTGACAACATTGTGTAACGAATGGGAGATTCACTATCAAACGCTGCATGACATATTGCTGACCTGGGGCACGTCGGACTTAGACCTGTTCACAACTCACCAGAACCGTAAATGTCAGTACTATGCAAGTTGGCATCCCCAACAGGGGTCATTGGGGATGCCTTTTCAATTGCATGGTCTGGCATCTTTCCCTACGCCTTTCCTCCCATTCCTCTTCTACCAAGAGTTCTGAGGAAGATAAAGACCGAACCATGCAAGTTGATACTCATCGCTCAGGAATGGCCCCGTCAGCACTGGTACACAGAACTGCTGCTGCTATCACAGGTTCCACAATCTTCGACTTCCAGTACTTCCCAATCTTCTGACCATGAACCAGGGCCAGATCTTTCACCCGGATCTCAAGAGCCTGCATTTGTCGGCATGGCTCCTGAATACAATGAGTTCCAACACCGGAACATTTCTAGTGAGTGTAGAGATGTACTAGCCAAGGTGCGGGCGGAGACTACTAACAAGACTTACCGCCTCAAATGGAAGTGCTTCTGCATCTGGTGTCATCAAGAGGGTATATTTCCACTGTCCTCCTCTCTGGAGCAAGTCGTACCTTACCTCTTACACCTAGCGAAATCAGGTCTGGCTCATAGTTCGATAAAGGTTCATTTGGCGACCATTTCCCGATATAGAAGATCACCTTCCTCTCCACCTCTGTGGTCCTCTAGAGTTATAATAGAATTCCTCAAAGGACTGTTTCGGATGTTTCCTCCGGTAAGGCCTCCACCTCCAACTTGGCAGTTGAACACGGTTCTCTCGCAATTAATAAAACACCCTTTCGAACTAATTGACACAGCAGATGTAAAGTTCCTGTCTAGGAAATTGGCTTTGCTCCTTGCCTCAAAATCTGCCAGAAGGGTCAGTGACATTCAGGCCTTTGTAATAGAGGAACCTTTTTTGCAATTCAAAACGGACGGAGTTCTGCTCTGTACAAATCCGAAGTTTATTTCCAAGGTTCCCCTTGATTTCCACCTAAACGAGCCAGTGGTTCTAAAACCTTTCTTCCAAATCCAACGACTTCGGCAGAGAGGGCTCTGCATTCATTGGATGTCAGGTGTTGCTTAACCCCTTCCATGCTCATGACGGAACGGTTCCGTCATGAGCGTCGGTTGAGCCCATAAGCTCATTAGAACCTTCAGCACAGCGCGAAAATTCGCGCCGCGCTGAAGGGGTTAAAATGTTATCTATATAGCACACAACATTTCCGCAAGATATCTAAATTATTTGTCACATACAGTGCGCCAAGAAAAGGGTTCCCACTCTCCAAACAGAGTATATCTAGATGGATTGCAAGTGCCATAAAATGTTGTCATCACAAAGCAGGAAGACCTCTATATGCAAGAGTTCGAGCCCTTTCCACGAGAGCGGTGTTGACGTCTGCAGCTTTATTTGCAGGAGTGTTGCTTCCAGAGATTTGTCAGGCTGACACATGGAAGAATAGACACATATTCACCCGGGTCTACTGCCTGGATTCAGCAGTACGAAATGACACAGCAGTGGGTCAAGCAGTACTTCGTCATATGTTCCACTAAGGTGAGCCAACCCCTGTCTACCCTCCTTCCTCTTTTTTATTAATGGTTTCTGTTATTTTCATCTCGTATATTATTTGATGACTGCTTGCAGGTCTTACTAATACATTTTCTAGTTAAGCTTTAAAGACTATGGTAAATGTACTACCAACTACTTGCTACTCTGATTCAAGCATGTGAATCTATGAAATTTCCAATACTGGAGCAAGAAACAAGTTACTTAACTGTAACTATAGTTTCCCAGTTTTGGAAGCTTTCATAGATTCACATGTGACCCACCCTCCTTCCCGGGGGAGTCTCACCCCGTTTCTATGGGCATAATTATGTTAGCACTTGTGCTTGAAAATCTGAGGTGCTAACCTTCTTTCTGGAGGGTTCCAGAGGGTGACTGATGCTGATTGGTTGAGGCAGAACTTTGGTTCTTCTTTAATAAAGACCATGATAGGTTAATAAACTAAGAGGTCTAGGCATTTCTAGTCTATACCTATCAGTGTACTCTTACTTCTAGTAAGTCTATTACTACTATTTTAAGTACCGGGAACTCCCATCATGATGACGGAGAATGATTCAAGCATGTGAATCTATGAAAGCTTCCAATACTGGAGAACTTAAGTTACAGGTAAGTAACTTGTTTCTTAGGTTTATTGGAGGGCTGTGTTAAGCATTTGTTGTGCACACTCAGGCAAGAAATGATTACACATACGCAAACACTGAATCCAAGACCAATTTGTTTTGTAGGATAAATATTTGCTACTTTTATTTTAGAACCAAGAAAAACTCAGTTGCAGGTACGTATCAGTTTTAAACACCAATACTTTCCAGGTACAGGGGAAATGTGTTTGCAAAGGCGGTAAAATACTTCACAGTGACATTGAAAATACTTGCCAAATCAACAGTAGAAATACTTAGCAATGCAATCCTGTGGAAGGAAAACAGTACTCGACTTACGATCCCAGTCTTCGGGTGTTTGGACCAACACAGTGCAAGGTTCAGATCAAGGTACGTACTGAACCACCAGAGGCACGGGGTGGCTGGGCGGAGAGGTCACTGAGCCCAATGTTAGTCAATGGGCCCCCAATGGGCACCCAAAAAGTAGCTGGTTGCAGGTAGGTACCTGCGGTTTCAGGGCACATGCCCACAGGGGTTTAGACAAGCACGGTGGCACAAGGCAGAACCAACCATACACCACCAGTGGCACAGGGGTGGCCGGGTTCAAATAGGAGTCGGGAGCTAAATGCAAGTGAATGGAGAATCTCGGTTGCATTAAGAGGTTACAGGCTCAGGTCAAGAGCATAACAAAAGGCAGGAAGCCTTTGAGGGTCACCCACCAAAATGCTGTTCCTGTTTGGGGGTAGGAAAGAAGCAACTCCACCACAAGCAGGCTTTGTTCCTAACAAACAAGAGCACAAGGGCGTCCACCTCAGGAGGACAGAAACATGTCTGAGTGTAGCAGGCTGGTGCAGACTAGTCAGCTGGACATGAGGGAGTTGCTCGTTTTTCAGGGGATATCTCTAAGATGCCCTCTGAGTGCATTTTGTAATAAATCCAGCACTGGCATCAGTGTGGGTTTACTATGCTGAGAAGTTTGATACCAAACCTCTTAGCATTCAGTAAAGTCATCATGGAGCAGTGGAGTTCGTAATGACAAACTTACATCCCATGGACTTAATATGGCTTCACTGCACATACAATGTATAAGAATTAACTCAACGCTATAAGGCAGACGTCTTCATTCTATGGGGTGCGACCCCCAGGGGGGCGGTGGCGTCCTGGGAAGGGGATCACGCATTCCCCAGCCTTACTTGTGCCCAGATTCCAAAACGAATGCTTTCGTTTTGGAAAAAGACAGCCGTCCTGGGATGGCTATTTTGATTGTTAAGATCCTTCAGATGAAGTTACATTTATTGAGTCGCTGTGCTGTGAAAAGCTTTCGTGCCAGCGTGCCTGATTGCCTGAATGAAATGCAAATGTGCGCTATTAGTTAATCTGCATGTGTAAAGGGTGCTTAGGAGCCATTTCTGGCTTAAATTGATTGAATCACTCTAAGCTTTGTGATGACAAAGATTTGTTTTATTGTGTGGTAGTGCAAAGAGTTAACAACTGGGCTTGCTTTTAATAGTAACTGTATTTACACAGCCCTTAGCACCCCTAACAAGTTGTTGAAGAGACAGTTATGTAAAAATAAAATGTATTACATTCACTCTGGTATTACTAAAATCTACATTTTATCGTACAACTATTTGCACATTTTGTGTCAGTCTATCTTATACTGTGTGTAATGCAAGTATAAAACAATGACTTACATATTCACAGTGCTTTCTGTCACAGACTGTGATCTCATAGCACTCAAAATTCATAAGTCACTATTCTCCAATGCACCAACCAAGATTGAATTATGTTACATGCAGACCTCTGCAGTGCATTACCCAATAGAGGTTTCAGAATGTACTACAGTGCACTAAGTAACAACTTTTAACATTTATTTTTCATTTACGCTGCCCATTATTTATAATTAAATACATTCTTTATGTAGATTATCTACATGGACCCTCTTCTTCCCACAGGTCTTGCAAAGGTGAAAGAGGCCTTTCTTGTCTGACAATGTTCAGGACAGCTGAATAGAAGGAAAAAACTGAGTAGCACTCAGGGAGACTCCCTTCCACATGACGTGCGGTAAAAATTTGAAGAGAACTTGCCTCTGCTGGGAGTGTGCTAGAGGGTGCTAAATGTTGATTGGCTGGAGTCAACATTTGGTCCTTTTTTGAAACAGGACATAGATAGGCTACTATTGGATGGCCTTGGGCCCTTTTTTCGCCTATTTATTATTTATGGCACTGCTTTTGTATTTTACCGTGGGACTCCCTTCTCGACAAGGGGGAATGATTCAGGCATGTGAATCTATGAAAGATACCCCAATACTGGATAAATGACAGGGACCACAATTTGTGTATATAACTGCTCCCAAGAGGTTTGTATCTACCTACAGGGAAGTGTTTCATGCAAGCAGTGAACTGTTAAGTAGAGCTAGGTAACGAAATAACCCCATGTATTAAGCAGACTGCAGATGGTGTTTCTGCTATTGTAAATGGAAACTGTTCAAGTCCTATGTGCAACATGGTATAACTAGCATCTTTCATAGCCATTGACTGCTGTCTACTTTTCAAATTACATGGTAAGACCAAAACAATGTAATTGATTCAAGGCCAGGGAACGCGCCTGTTGTTAAGCGTTTGGAGAGTCCAACTAAATTGCAAGATGGATCTAAGTTGATTCTGACCATGATATAATGTAGATATATAATTTTGCACACAATCAATAACAGATAATACAATATTATCTAAGCTATAAATGCTAGATGACAAGGTATTAATACTGTTGTCTACTACAGCAAGCACTTTATCCAAATTATCTTGATCGATTTGGCGTAAACATACTGCAGCTTCCATTTGCGACAATTTCCAAATTTCATTATAAGCAGCATAAACAAATAGTTTTGAATGGGGGGATTTTGGACCCAAAAGGAAATCAGACAGATAAATATATTCTGATAGGAGGGAACTATGATGTTTCACTGCAGACAATGTGGAATGTTCTAACCATTGTTGACTTAATTTACCCACAGAGTAAGTAGTAACAGTGTTATGGTGCACGGATTGTGAATATCGGGGATCAGGTCTATTTGATTTGAACCCAGATGTGGAGTTTAAAATAGGTATGCAGCCTGACACCTGAATGGCTGTCAGGACTCTAAGGTGCACAACTTAAAGAGCGGACTCTTATTTCATTTCAAACATTTCAATTTATATTTTAACCTTTGTTCTTTATATATTCCATTGGCATATTACTCATAACCAAATATCAATTGTCAAACAAATGAATGAATTAATGAACATGAAGACATAAATCAAAACAAGTTCATGACATTAAATACATCAACCCAATGCATTTCGGGACCTCGCGGGCCCTTCGTCAGGGGTCTATCAAAGAAAACAAAAAGAGAAAAAGAGAAGAAGAAAGGAAACTTATTACTCTTGATGTTTACAAGCTTTTCAGTTACTTCAACTAGCCAATATTGCCTTTTTATTTGCAGTTCACATTATATCTCATTTTCTGAGATAAGAACCTTTTAAAGTTAAAAGGTCAAATTACTTGTTTATTTCTGTTATGTCATTAAACTTTTAACGGGTTTTCATATTAATCAAATGATTTTTTCAAGGAAAACAGTTTCTAATTCACGCTAGATTATTGCTGTGATTTATTTATATGTATTTTTTTTGGGAAATTGGCTTATCACTAAGCCTACCTACCGGTATCATAAGATTGTTCTCAATGGTGGACAGCTTATCTATTAAAAGGGAAAGAGTGAATACAGAGCAGTTTAGCACGCTATGTTCGGAAAAATAGCGCTTGTGAACGTTACCACTTTTATCCAAAGTCGTTACCTGCGAGCCTATGCGTGTGGCGTCGGTCTCGCTTCTGCAGCCAGATAAACTAATGCTATATGAAACAAAAAAGGAAAGGAACCACTTTTGATCAAGGTTCTTTCTAATACAAAAATAACTAGAATTATCTGTTAGGCGTGCTTATGGAAATAGACCAATGTTTACCTTTTTGAAAAAGCGTATCGGAGCCTTTCTTGCTCGTTAGTCGAACTGCTTACAACACCCTGTTTAAAGGTTTAAAAACGCAGTTTTAATGCACATGAACTTTTCGTTCACAATAATACTGACGTGTTCTGTCTGCAAATTGAATCATTACCTGCGGTCCTATGCAGTAGAGCTTCGGTCCCGCAGTACTTGTATTCAGCCGTTAACTGCAAAATTGATCACAACGTTTTATTTAGTTGCAGTTTTACAACATATCGCAAAAATTCTGCCATTTTATCTAATACGTTGCAAATAGCTTTCGCGTCTTACCGAGTATATCGATTTTAGTCCGTCCTACAGGGTTCTGTGCTGATATACTTGGTATCACGGCTGCGTTTTTAGTCCCTTATCTATGTTGAATTCAATAACGCCATTGGTATAGTAAAAGGACTTTGGGTTGACTACGTTAGTTGGCTTGTGCTTGACGCATGGCGGCCATTTTTAAATGTCTAAAACATAATATCGATACGATGTTAGTTTCCTATGATATTAATTCTTGGGTAAAACTATGGGCTAAATAGACCTGATTTTTATATGTAGATTACGAACTTTGAAAAAAAGAAAAGAAAAATAGATACAGAGAGTACTCGTGCCAAAACATCCCCAAATAATCAACAAGCATTTCATACATAAAACGATGATACCGAATTCTCAGAATGCTGGTTTAAGGCAATTGCACAATTTCCCCGGTCCATACATTTACTGCAATATCAATTGATTACCTGCCTATTTACAAGCTTATATTTTACTTATGCAGTATGTAGTTATTCAACGTGTGTTATTTACTAATGGTGAATGTGCTGTTTAGTAAAATATGTTTTTTTAGAAGGGTTAAAAATTCTGCTGTTCATTCCATCGCGGGTCAGAAGTCAAGGGGCATCAGAACTGGCCTTGTTTACTATCTGTTTATAGGAAACAGACCATCTCCATTTTATCATTAAGTCCAAAGGGGACTAGTGTCTGTAATTTTCGTATCCAGTAGGCTTCTCTCTGGAGAAGGATCTTTCCGTTATCAAAACCTAGTCTCTGCGGAACTTGCTCAACTATCTGAAATCTCAACTGCGCTATTGTATGTCTTGATTCTGTCCAATGCTGAGCCAAAGGCGATGTTATATTCTTATTTCTTATCCGACTTTTGTGTTCTGTCAGCCTTATTTTTAATTTCCTGTCCGTTTTTCCTACGTATAGGAGCCCACATGGGCACTTGATTGTGTATATCACATGTTCTGAGTTACAAGTTGTACTATGTTTAAGTTGAATTTGCTCGCCAGTTCTTGGGTGTAGAATTATGTTTCCTGGTATTATGTTGTTACAATTTTTGCAATTGTGGCATTTTGTTGTTCCTTTGAAAGTTGTTGGCTCTTCAATGTTAACTCTAGATTTACTGGGTTTGTTTAACAATTCTTTTAGATTTTGAGCCCTTTTGTAGGCAAACAAGGGTTGTTCAAGGAAAAGAGAACCGAAGTCTTTTTCCACCTGTAAGATTTCCCATCTTTTTTTGATTATTTTCTTAATCTCCCAAGACGCTGTAGAGTATTTCGATACAAATACCATCCTTTTATTTATTCTTTTGGGTTTCTTTTGAAGTAATTCATTTCTAGGGATGGTCTTGATTTTTTCAACCTGTGCCTCGAGAAGTTTTTTTGGGTATCCTCTATCCAAATATTTTTGTTTTTGCTCCTCAATGGTCTTCTCACAAATATCTGGGTTTGATGAAATTCTCTTTATCCGCATGAATTGCGATACTGGCAAATTGTTAATCAAGCTCGCAGGGTGAAAACTTCCAAAAAGTAGTGCATTGTTTTTGTCTGTTGGTTTTTTATATACACTTGTGTGTATAGAATTCTCTTTAATTTCCACCAAGACATCTAAAAATGGCAAAGCTTTAGTGCTCATGCTATGTGTAAACTGAATTCGAGGATCAATCGTGTTTAGATTTTGAATATTTTCTGTTAGTTTTGCTTGCGATTCTTTCCAAATTATGAAGATATCGTCTATATATCTTTTATAATAGACCAGGCCCTCTTGCCACTCAGAATGTTGCAGAATGTGATCTTCTTCAAATTTGGCCATAAAAATGTTGGCATAGATACAGGCTCCTGGAAAGCCCATCGCTGTTCCGTTTAGTTGGATGTAAAAGTCATTTTGCCATGTGAAGTAACTGTTTTCTAAACAGAATTCCAATAGCTGAATTATCATACATTTGACTTCTTCAGGCTTGTCTCCCTTCATTAATGCCCATTCCATTGCTTCCAGGCCCTGTTTGTGTGGTATCGATGTATACAATGAAGTAACATCAATTGTACAGATAATCCATTCCATCGCTGATTCTACGTCAATGGTCGTAAGGTTTCTTAAGAAATCAGAAGTGTCCTCCAAATATGTTGGCCATTGCTGTATGAATGATTGCATGTGACTATCAATGAATATGCCAAGATTTTCAAAAATTGAAGAGCACCCAGATACTATCGGTCTAAATGGTGGATTCTGATGATTTTTATGAATCTTTGGCAAAAAATATATCCTCGGTCTTCTCGGGTAAATCTGTCTCAGGTAGCGTTTAGTTGTCGAGTTTATCCAATTCAGTTCTTCAGCTTTATCAAGTATCTTATCCAAGGTATGCGCAATTTCCATTGTTGGATCTTTGTTCAACTTTGCATAAGTAGTTGTGTCATTAACATGTTCTGTGCCTTTTTGTAGATAATATGTGGAATCCATTATGACTAGACCCCCTCCCTTGTCCGCCTTCTGGATTACGATTGTTGGATTTTTTGCTAGTGATTGTAATGCACTGTGTTCAGCCTTTGTTAAATTATTCAATTTCCTTTTGAAATGTATTTTGCTTAGATCAGCCTTAACTAGTATTTCGAAGGTGTCCAATGTTTTATGCGATATAGGAGCTAAAAAAGTGCTCTTGGGTCTGAATTTGACATCTTCATTTTCTTCAGTTTGGACTGGATTCACGATTGTAAAAAAATGCTTGAGCCTTAATAGTCGCATGAACTTAAAAAATGCGACTTCAGTTTCTAGCTCGTTGGTTTGATAGGTACTTACAAATGTTGTTCCTTTGTTTAGCAAATCTGTCTCAAATTTTGTTAGGGGGTACTCAGATATGTTTATCACGAGGTTTTGGTCTGACTCCGGAGGCTTGCTTTCCTTTCCCTTTCTTTTTCCTTTTCCTCTTCTCGTCTTTTGTCCACTTGGGATGCTGCTGATTGATCTGGTGGTTTGCTGGGCAATTGGCCCACTTCTAAAAAAGGATCCGAGATAGGAGCTGTGTTAACTGCACCTTCTGCTGAAGTTGAAGGGGCTGCTTGTTTTTTGCTCAAGGGTTGCCTCGATGTGCTAGTATCGCTGTCAGAAACTCCACTCTCATCTGATGTTGTCGGTTGTTGGAGCACTAAAGCTTTGCCATTTTTAGATGTCTTGGTGGAAATTAAAGAGAATTCTATACACACAAGTGTATATAAAAAACCAACAGACAAAAACAATGCACTACTTTTTGGAAGTTTTCACCCTGCGAGCTTGATTAACAATTTGCCAGTATCGCAATTCATGCGGATAAAGAGAATTTCATCAAACCCAGATATTTGTGAGAAGACCATTGAGGAGCAAAAACAAAAATATTTGGATAGAGGATACCCAAAAAAACTTCTCGAGGCACAGGTTGAAAAAATCAAGACCATCCCTAGAAATGAATTACTTCAAAAGAAACCCAAAAGAATAAATACAAGGATGGTATTTGTATCGAAATACTCTACAGCGTCTTGGGAGATTAAGAAAATAATCAAAAAAAGATGGGAAATCTTACAGGTGGAAAAAGACTTCGGTTCTCTTTTCCTTGAACAACCCTTGTTTGCCTACAAAAGGGCTCAAAATCTAAAAGAATTGTTAAACAAACCCAGTAAATCTAGAGTTAACATTGAAGAGCCAACAACTTTCAAAGGAACAACAAAATGCCACAATTGCAAAAATTGTAACAACATAATACCAGGAAACATAATTCTACACCCAAGAACTGGCGAGCAAATTCAACTTAAACATAGTACAACTTGTAACTCAGAACATGTGATATACACAATCAAGTGCCCATGTGGGTTCCTATACGTAGGAAAAACGGACAGGAAATTAAAAATAAGGCTGACAGAACACAAAAGTCGGATAAGAAATAAGAATATAACATCGCCTTTGGCTCAGCATTGGACAGAATCAAGACATACAATAGCGCAGTTGAGATTTCAGATAGTTGAGCAAGTTCCGCAGAGACTAGGTTTTGATAACGCAAAGATCCTTCTCCAGAGAGAAGTCTACTGGATACGAAAATTACAGACACTAGTCCCCTTTGGACTTAATGATAAAATGGAGATGGTCTGTTTCCTATAAACAGATAGTAAACAAGGCCAGTTCTGATGCCCCTTGACTTCTGACCCGCGATGGAATGAACAGCAGAATTTTTAACCCTTCTAAAAAAACATATTTTACTAAACAGCACATTCACCATTAGTAAATAACACACGTTGAATAACTACATACTGCATAAGTAAAATATAAGCTTGTAAATAGGCAGGTAATCAATTGATATTGCAGTAAATGTATGGACCGGGGAAATTGTGCAATTGCCTTAAACCAGCATTCTGAGAATTCGGTATCATCGTTTTATGTATGAAATGCTTGTTGATTATTTGGGGATGTTTTGGCACGAGTACTCTCTGTATCTATTTTTCTTTTCTTTTTTTCAAAGTTCGTAATCTACATATAAAAATCAGGTCTATTTAGCCCATAGTTTTACCCAAGAATTAATATCATAGGAAACTAACATCGTATCGATATTATGTTTTAGACATTTAAAAATGGCCGCCATGCGTCAAGCACAAGCCAACTAACGTAGTCAACCCAAAGTCCTTTTACTATACCAATGGCGTTATTGAATTCAACATAGATAAGGGACTAAAAACGCAGCCGTGATACCAAGTATATCAGCACAGAACCCTGTAGGACGGACTAAAATCGATATACTCGGTAAGACGCGAAAGCTATTTGCAACGTATTAGATAAAATGGCAGGATTTTTGCGATATGTTGTAAAACTGCAACTAAATAAAACGTCGTGATCAATTTTGCAGTTAACGGCTGAATACAAGTACTGCGGGACCGAAGCTCTACTGCATAGGACCGCAGGTAATGATTCAATTCGCAGACAGAACACGTCAGTATTATTATGAACGAAAAGTTCATGTGCATTAAAACTGCGTTTTTAAACCTTTAAACAGGGTGTTGTAAGCAGTTCGACTAACGAGCAAGAAAGGCTCCGATACGCTTTTTCAAAAAGGTAAACATTGGTCTATTTCCATAAGCACGCCTAACAGATAATTCTAGTTATTTTTGTATTAGAAAGAACCTTGATCAAAAGTGGTTCCTTTCCTTTTTTGTTTCATATAGCATTAGTTTATCTGGCTGCAGAAGCGAGACCGACGCCACACGCATAGGCTCGCAGGTAACGACTTTGGATAAAAGTGGTAACGTTCACAAGCGCTATTTTTCCGAACATAGCGTGCTAAACTGCTCTGTATTCACTCTTTCCCTTTTAATAGATAAGCTGTCCACCATTGAGAACAATCTTATGATACCGGTAGGTAGGCTTAGTGATAAGCCAATTTCCCCCCAAAAATACATATAAATAAATCACAGCAATAATCTAGCGTGAATTAGAAACTGTTTTCCTTGTAAAATCATTTGATTAATATGAAAACCCGTTAAAAGTTTAATGACATAACAGAAATAAACAAGTAATTTGACCTTTTAATTTTAAAAGGTTCTTATCTCAGAAAATGAGATATGTGAACTGCCAATAAAAAGGCAATATTGGCTAGTTGAAGTAACTGAAAAGCTTGCAAACATCAAGAGTAATAAGTTTCCTTTCTTCTTCTCTTTTTCTCTTTTTGTTTTCTTTGATAGACCCCTGACGAAGGGCCCGCGAGGTCCCGAAATGCATTGGGTTGATGTATTTAATGTCATGAACTTGTTTTGATTTATGTCTTCATGTTCATTAATTCATTCATTTGTTTGACAATTGATATTTGGTTATGAGTAATATGCCAATGGAATATATAAAGAACAAAGGTTAAAATATAAATTGAAATGTTTGAAATGAAATAAGAGTCCGCTCTTTAAGTTGTGCACCTTAGAGTCCTGACAGCCATTCAGGTGTCAGGCTGCATACATATGTTTCACATGGTGATAGCAGGCACCAATCAAAGGTAGCACACGTACCGAACAAACGCCATTTAAAATTTACATTACAGTGTGCAGCACCCACACACATTCATTGAGTTTAAAATAGGAGCATGACAAATATTAGTATCTATCGGCCATAGTAACCACCTATCTGGAGTCATAACTGAATAATTATAACGTGCCGTTTCATATCATACTATTTAATTGGTCTTCTGTATAATTTGTATAAGATTGCCAATTATTGAAAGGGGCAAGGAATGGGATTGTTGGAGTATTCAATTCTTTAATTTTAGCCAGTCCCAGACAAGTAGTCTGTTGGATTCTATCATTTTTTTTTAATTATTTGCATAGGTATTAGACATCCACAAACTAGAGATTCTGTACCTTGGACTTGCCAGGACTTAGTGTCCCAAACTGACTTCAAGTCTATATTATCTTTCCAATAGTCATAGCACTTCAGGGCCAGTTTATCAATGAAGGACGCTGTATAGATTAGCCTAGTTTGAGTAAGCATATATTTCTTTGCGGCATTGGGAACTAATCTGAAATAGTATGATTTCGGGTCTGAAGCATAATTGATGACATAAGTAATTTCATTTTTTGTATTATTGAGCTATCTTGAGGTGGAATTAGGCAATGCTCCCATTGAGAATAATTATGTTGGGGACATTGTCCACTAGTTCTATGCAAAAAATGATGTCCATAATGTTGGCTGTTTGTTTTTTAGCTAAACCTTTTTGGCCATACACCCACGCTCACTGCCCTTTGGTTTGCTAAGCACTGTTTAATATTATTTCCCCACCGTAAAAATGAATTGCTGTGGGAATTGGGGGCATTTATGGTTGTCAATAGTTGTCGATGATGAGAATTACCGGGTTCTAGATATTTTTGTCAGGAGAGAGTCCTTACACCTAAAATAGTTTGACAATGGGGTCTCGGCATCAAAAGTTATGAAGACCTCTGCTGTAGGGGTATATTGCTCATGCAGCTAAGCCTTCACCTGTGGTACAGTGCACCCTGCCCTGGGGCTATGAGGCCTGGTAGAGGGGTGACTTACCTATGCCACAGGCAGTGTTTGTGGGCATGGCACACAGGGACGTGTGCCATTTCGACTCTTAGATTTTATCTAAACCAAAACTCACAGTATGCAATGGCAGTGTGTATGTGTTTGGTGGGGGTCTCTGTGGGTGACACAATACATGCTGCAGCCCTTGGAGACCCTCTCTGGTCACAAAGCCCTTGGCACCAGTGGTACCTTTTTCAAGGGACTTATATGTGGGCCAGAGGTGTGCCAATTGTGGAAACAAAGATACAGTTTTGGGAAAGAACACAGGCAATGGGAACCTGATTAGCAGATACCTAATGCATATTCAGTCAAAGAAAGTGCATCAGATAAAAGTGGGGGGTAACCATGCAAAAAGGGGGCACTTTCCTATAACAGATTATGGGAGTGAATAGAGTTCACAACTGGATGTCAGCCACAGAAATATGTACATCAAAGATTAATCCTGAGCTCCCAGTCTCACTCTTTATGATTCCCCTACCTTCACCAGCACCATCTCCTTCCTGTCGTGTCCAGACCCCTTCCTTCTGATCTCTCACTGAATCAAAGAGCATCCATTGAAGTATTCAGTGGGAGTCTCTCTGTCCCTTCTCCATTGTGTCCCACCAGCTCACATGAATGCAGCAATACTCATATCTGTATGGCAATTCCTCTATCTCCTTATGTCTTCACCAGGCAGGCCTAGGGTTCCCAAAATAGAACCAAAAGTCCTCCATGTAATGTACAATTACAGGCACACTTGCACTCAGTGTATATACAAAGCGCACACACAATCCAGCAATGTTACCTCCATGTATTGGGCCACCAGACACACATACATTCAGCACACAGATTCACATTCTGCGCATTGTTCAGTACTGTAGCCTTTCTGTATTATGTCACTTGTAGACACACATATAGCCAGAGCACACACTCGCCATGCACATGCTGCTTAACACTACACCCTTCTTGTACTATACTCCTCACAGGTACACATACATCCAGCACATACATTCACCATGCACGCACTCTACAGTACCTCTCTAACCCTGTACCCTTTCCAGGCACACATACAGCCAGTACAGTCACCACTCCTGCAGTGTGCAGCACCTCATACCTAACTGATGGAGGCCAAGAGTGAGTTAAGCACTCAGCAGCGACACCTTAAAAAGGTGAGTGAGCCTGTAGGCCTTACTAGTGACACAGGTAACAAGCATTGGCATAGCCAATAAGTCTCGCTTTTAAGACCTTATAAGTATTTAGTTGTGCATCACAATATCCTTGGAGCAACAACATCAATTGTTGCATGGCTAAACACTTATAAGGTCCCAAAAGCGAGACCTATTGGCTATGCCAATGCTTGTTTAATTTATTATAATTAACTGAGGTTCTCTGTGTTTTTAGTTCTGGCCTCCAGGAGACACCTTTTGCATTAGCTATCTCTCCATGTTCCTGTTACCAAATCATCATAAATTAGAAATGAAAACATATATATTGAGGTGTGTTGGGTCAGCCCTCTTCATCCTATGGCGTGTTCCGATGTTATTCACATTGTGATTCTGCCGACCACACCATACAGTAATGAGCAGTGGGTCTGCCCACATCACCCTTTGGCTTTGTCATAAATTTGAGTAACAGCATTTTGTCTGATCACATGTGCATCTCCGCCTACAAAGGAGTGCGCTTGAGTGTCAGGACTGTCAAATCAAAACCCATAGTGCCATTTCTTTGTGGCAATAAAATAACATTAGTTACTTACCAGTAATCTGTGGTTCTCCAGTATTGGTGTCTTTCATAGATTCACATGCCTGAATCATTCCCCGTCGTCGGAGTGGGAGTCCCACGGTATATAAAAAAGCAATAATATGCCTGTAATAACTAAAAAACCTTGGTAATAACCAACCAGGAAGTAAAGTAGCCCTAGCTACAGGAGCAAAAAGCTCCCACACTCATGACTATCCTAGTCATTTTGTATAGACCAAACTGCAGCCAATCAGGCGACAGCACCCACCAGAATGCTCTCCCCAGAGGCTCAGGCTCTCAGATTTTCTCGCATAGGAGTGAATCAACATAATCGCCTGAAGGAGCCTCTGAGGGGAGGTGGGCGGGTTTTATGTGAATCTATGAAAGACACCAATACTGGAGAACCACAGATTACAGGTAAGTAACTATTGTTCTTCTCCAGTATTTGGGGTGTCTTTCATAGATTCACATGCCTGAATCAGAATAGATAGCAGTACTCATAACCTAATGCTCATAGACGCTAATTGTATCATAGTATACCTGCATAAAGATAAAATACAAAAGACATTGTAAAGCGTCTAAAAGAGCATAGAGGAGGCGGGAGAACAGAGGCTCACCTTATTGGAAAAGATTGCAAAGAACTGCTCTTCCCACCGAAGCATCTGCATCACTTGCCGAGTCCAAACAGTAGTGCCTCGTAAAGGTGTGTCTGTTGGACCACGTTGCAGCTCTGCAGATTTGCAAAAGAGGCACCCTAGCAAACAAAGCAGTGGAAGAGGAAACTGCCCTTGTAGAATGCGCTCTTGGTAAGGCCTGTAAGGGTCTTCCTGCCTGTTGATGACAGAGTCCAATTGTTGAGGAGACCCATCTGGCGATAGTCTGGTTGGATACTGCACAGCCTTGGCGCAGTCTGCCATAGGCCACAAACAATTGATCTGTCTTGCGTACAGCTGCTGTTCTTGAAAGATAAAACTTAAGACATCTCCTGATGTCCAAGGAGTGTAACGCTCGTTCAGCCGGTGATTGTGGATTTTGAAAAAATGTCTTGAGGATTACCGGCTCATTCAAATGAAAGTCCGAAGGGACCTTGGGCATGTACCTTGGATTGGTCCGCAGCACCACCGAATCAGAGGTAAATTGTAAAAAAGGTGGTTTAGACGTGAATGCTTGAATGTCACTGACCCTTCTGGTAGAGGTTAAAGCCAATAACAAGGAGACTTTCCAAGTAATAAACTTAAGGTCAACCTTATGGATCGGTTCAAAGGGGTGACGCATTAGCTGGGCTAGCACCACGTTTAAATGCCAAACAGGATGTGGTCGTCGAATCGGAGGAAACATACGAAATAACTCCTTGAAAAACTGCTGGATAATTCTTGAAGAAAACAGAGATTTTGATCCGTTCTGACGGAACCGGGAAATGGCTGCTAGAAACACCTTTAGGGTTGAATGCGCCAAACCCGATCTAGCCAGCTGCAGGAAGAAAGGCAATATCTGCTGTGGTGTAGCCTGAATGGGATGCAGATCAACAGTTTGGCACCAGGCACAGAAACGCTTCCACTTGAGTTTGTAGGTCTTAATCGCTGATGGTGCCCTGGCGTTAGCTAGAACCTCTTGACAATCCTGAGGAATGTCTAAGTGGGCGAATTCATTGTGCTGAGGAGCCAAGCTGATAATTTCAGAGAAACTGGGTCCGGGTGGTACACCTTGCCTCTCTGAATTGTCAGGAGATTCGGTATTCGAGGCAGTTGCATTGGCCTGCACTCCGAGAGGAGGAGAAGTTCGGTGAACCAATATTGCCGGGGCCACCTTGGAGCAATTAGGATAAGGCGACATGGTTGACTCTTCATCTTCCTGATGATCTTGGGAATTAACGGAATTGGCGGAAAAGCGTATGCAAATATTCAACACCAATTCATCGAAAGGGCATCCCCGCACGAGTCCTTGTGGGGAACCCAGCTTGCAAAGCGTCGGCATTTTCGGTTCTGAGCTGTTGCGAACAAATCCAGGTCAGGATGACCCCACTCTCGGAATATCTGATCCAGGGATGGTTGATGTAGCTCCCATTCGTGATTACTTCCGGAGGATCTGCTGAGTGAGTCCGCTAGGACATTGGCAACCCCTGGGACATGGACCGCCGACAGATTGATGTTGTGATCCAGGGCCCAAGTCCAAATTTCCTGCGCCTGATGGGACAACCGGGCCGATCTTGTGCCTCCCTGCTTGTTCAGGTAATGCATGCTGGTTGTGTTGTCCGTTCGTATCAACACCGTAGATCCCTCCAAGATCGCCTGAAAGGATTTCATGGCGAGAAAAATGGCTCTTAGTTCCAGCAGATTTATGTGCCATCTTTTCTGCTGTATGCTCCATTTGCCACTGACTGTCATCCCTTGGAGATGGGCGCCCCAGCCCTCCAGAGAAGCATCCGTGGTCACGATGAATCTGGGTCCTTCGGCCTGGAACGTACATCCCACTTTCAAGTTTCTTCCTTGCCCCCACCACTGGATGGAGCTCTTCATCCGAGGGGTTATCTTGATGACGTCCTCGAATGAGCCTGTTATTTGCACCCACTGACGACTGAGTTCCTCCTGCAAGGGTCTCATTCGTAGGCGACAGTTGGGGGTGAGAGGAATACAGGATGAGATCATCCCGAGGAAAGACTTGAACTTGCAAACAGTAACGCACTTTCTTGTTAGTAGTGCTGAGGCCATTTTTTGAATCTTCACCTGCCTTTCTTTTGAAATAAACACTTGGGCGAGACTTGTGTCCAGCGTCGCTCCCAAGAAGGACTTCCTCTGCGATGGAGTCAGGTGAGACTTTTTGAAATTCATCGAAAACCCCAGGCTCTGGAATAGGGATAGACATCTCTGAACGTGAGTTTTTGCCACGTCTATGGAACTGGCCTTGATAAGGCAGTCGTCCAAATAGGGATACATTTGAACTCCCTCTAATCTCAGGTGTGCGGCCACCGGGGCCAACATTTTTGTGAAAACTCTGGGGGCTGAACGCAGTCCAAAGGGGAGTACTTTGAACTGGAAGTCCCTGCCAGCCACTCTGAACCGTAAGAACTTCCGGTGTCTGGGAAAAATGGGCACATGGAAGTATGCGTCCTGAAGGTCGAGTGCTGCCATGTGATCCCCTACTGTGAGAAACTGGAGGATTTCTTGAAGCGTCAACATTCTGAAAGATAATTTTTGAGGTACTTGTTGAGGGCACGCAGGTCGAGGATGGGGCGCCATTCCCCCGACTTCTTGCGGATGAGGAAGAATCTTGAATAAAATCCTGTTCCTCTCTGATGTTGAGGTACCTTTTCTATTGCTCCCTTTCGAATCATAGAGTGTATTTGGGAAAACAGCTCTTTGAGGTGAGCTGGAGGTGGTCCTTTTGGGGGAGAATTTGGAGGGGTTTTGACGAATTCGAGAATGTGACCCCTGGAAACCACGTCCAGGACCCATCTGTCCGTGGTAATCTTGGACCAGTTTGAATAGTATCGGGATATTCTTCCTCCAATTTGCTTCAGGCTGGGACAAAGTGGTGGTAGGATGTGTTTCTTACTTGCTCTTGTTGTTTCTTCCTCGATAAGAGGGTTTTCCTCTTGATTGAGAATAATTATTTCTCCTTTGGCCATATGTTTGTTGACGGTATGGCTGGTATCTTTGATTTCCTTGGGTGGTATTGTAGGAGCGTTGTTGTGAATAGTTTCCTCTGTTAGGAAAATTACCTCTTCCTCTTGCGCCACGAAAGGACGACTTTCGAAATTGTAGAGAGCCCAGCGACCGTGCCGTCTCAGTATCCTTTTTTAATGGTTTGCAAAGCCTCGTCAACATGTTGTCCAAAAAGGAACTCCCCATCATAGGCCATGTCCATGATCTTGGTCTGGACCTCTAGACGAAAGGATGTAGCCTTTAACCAACCTTGCCTCCGGAGAACAGCTGCTCCCGCCAGCTGTCTGAAACCCGTCGCTGCTATGTCCACAGCAGCATCAATTTTTTCAGACGAAACGCTCTCTCCCTCTAGCAGGATCTTTTTTGCTTCAGCTCTATCTGGTTCCGAAAGTTTTTCGATGAAAGGCGATATGTCAGACCACATCTGCCTATCATATCTTCCAAGTATTGCTAGTGAATTTGCGGCTCGGACCGTGGTTGCCGCAATAGTTGACACCTTCTTCCCTATCGAGTCAAGACGTCTACCGTCTTTATCGGGGGGAGCAGAGACCTGTGCAGATGGATTCTTGGCCCTTCTTTGAGCTGCTTGCGTAACTACAGAATCCGTCTTAGCCTGACCAACAAGGCATGCCGTTGACGTAGTAGGTGCTCTATACTTCCTATCTACCCGAGGTAGAACTGCGGGTAGTGAATTTGGTGTAGCCATTATTTTCAGACCTTCCTTCCATATAAAGTCAATGATTGGAATAGACCAACTCTGTCTCTGCGGCAAATCCTTAAAATCATATAGGAAGCATTCGTCTTGTTTAGCTTCCATGGTGATGAGGAACCTCTTTGTAGCCCTTTCCATAATCTTGTGGAAACTGGCAATGTCCACCGGTGGAGAATCCGCCTTAGGCGGGCCTGCTGGAGAGGGGGTTTGTGCCTGATAGTCGTCCCACTCCGACGACACGGACTTGTCGTCCAATTCACCGTCCTCTCGTTCGTCTTCCGAAGAATTCTCACCCCCTGCTTGATGAGATGGTACAGGTGAAGAAGTTACTGCGGGTCGTGCCTCATCAGTTGCCACTTGAGACTCAAATTCTTGCGGTTGTAAAGTTGTCGTAAATGTCCCTGGTCTAGGCGTAGAGACATGAGAATCGCCCGATTCTGAAGGCGGAAACCTGCGATAATAATCGCTCAACATATATTGGAGATTCTGGAATAACTCCATAGGCATTTGCATGTTAGGCGCCGACACAGTCTCCTGATTAGAGTGCTCCTGGAAAAGGTCTTCCTCCTCCTGATCCATATCCTGAACCTTTATGAGCAGGTCAGAAGGGCTCCTGGCAGCACGGAAATTGTCGTCCTCATAGGACTCTTCTTCTTCAGAATCCAGTAATCTATCTGGAAGCTTTAAAGGAGACAAAGCTTTGGAGGATGAACCACGCTTCTGTAGAGGCGCAGCGGTGGTAGCCGGCGATAGTGGATGTCTTGGCTGACCACACTTGCATCGCCGTACAGGTTGACAGTGGAGGCGTCGAAGGAACCGCTGGTGCTGATGACAAGCCTGATCCCCCTTGTGTAGTCAGATCCGTCGTCGACGGAGCGGCCGTCAACGGTAACGTCTTCGTTGACGGTGAACTCGTCAACGGGATTGTTTTCTTCTTCGTCGACGGTGTCGGCGTCGACGGAAGTGTTAGCTTCGTCGACGAGGATTTCGTCGACGGGATCATTTTACCGTCGACGAGGGTGTCGTAGACGGTAACTTCGTCGACGAGGGTGTCGTCGACGGGAACTTAGTCGTCGACGGGAACTTCGTCGACGCGGGCGTCGTCGACGGAAACTTCGTCGACGAGGATGTCAACGGTAAAGCCTTCTTCGTCGACGGCGGGATGTTCGTCGACGGCTGAATCGACGACGAAGAACTCGTCGACGGTACCTTCAGGATTCCCGTCGACGGAGGAGCGTCGACGATCGATGAAATTATCTTCGTCGACGGGATAGGTCTAACCTGAACCTGAACTATTGTCGACGGTGAGGAGGCTGAGGACATCACCATAGCAGATTTTGGTGAGGTAAAAGTCACTGTTGAAGTGGAAGAAGTAGCCACATGAAAAGATGGCGACGAAGAGGCTGTACTTGACTCTGTTATGGCTAGAGGTGTAATCTGAGGTGAAATTTTCTGAGAAGGGACTTTGGAAACTGTAGTTTTCCCAGTTTTCCCTGAGGGCACAGATTTCACAGGTGAGGACACCTTCTTGGAAGTAGTAGGCACACCAGAATCCTGAGAGGATTGGGCCTTCTTCAACACTTTCGCCCTGGGAGAAGTCACCTCAACCTCAGTTTTCCTCTTCTTTGAGGAAACAGAAGACCCCGAGGCAATGCTCCCTACCTCTGAAACAGGGTGATCCTTGTCCTTTATCCTCTGAAGCCACAGGAGAAGACGACCTTCTCTGTCCCTGAGAGTCTTTTGAGGGAAGGTTCTGCAGATTTTACATTCCTTTGCCTCATGATCCAGATCCAAACAGTATATACATTTCTTGTGAGGATCCTCCTTGAACAGCCTTAACTTTCCACAGGAATCACAAGCCCTAAAGAGGGATTTAGAAGTAGACATCCTTTGAAGGTAAAAGAACCAACCAAAGTAAGAAGAAACTGAGCAGAGCTCAGGGAGACTCCCTTCACACGACGTGCGGTAGAAAATCTGAGAGCCTGAGCCTCTGGGGAGAGCATTCTGGTGGGTGCTGTCGCCTGATAGGCTGCAGTTTGGTCTATACAAAATGACTAGGATAGTCATGAGTGTGGGAGCTTTTTGCTCCTGTAGCTAGGGCTACTTTACTTCCTGGTTGGTTATTACCAAGGTTTTTTAGTTATTACAGGCATATTATTGCTTTTTTATATACCGTGGGACTCCCACTCCGACGACGGGGAATGATTCAGGCATGTGAATCTATGAAAGACACCCCAAATACTGGAGAATTACAGGTTTTCTTTTGATGTGCATAAAGACAAAAAATTGGTTCTTTACTTGCTCCAAGTGCACCTCCCTGCTAGGATTCATTCCTCTTTGTCCTATTGAAATTCAGTGTAGTAGTATTTAAAAATTAAATATCTCTGAAGAGGAGAAATACAAACTTAGAAGCTTAAACAGTGAAAAGTGGAAGAGAAGAAATATGGACAAATATGTAAGAGAATAATAAAAGGGGCAGAGAGAGAGCAAGTAGAGAGCACAAAGAGGGAGGAAAAAAACATGAAGAGGAAGAATGAAGCATGAAGAGAAAATGAAAGAAAGACAAGTTAAGCAGTGGGAGAAGTATAGTGAAAGAAAGGTGAAGTTCATGAAGCTTGTGTGTTGAAACTGAAATACAAGTGAGTGTGAGTGGTAGAAATGTAGAGTGTGTGACAGAAATAATATGTGAGAGCAAAGCAGAAAGAGAAAGATTAGTGGAGAAAGGTAGATTGAGCGTCAGTGAGAGAAAGATAGATTGACAGGTAGATAGAAAGATGAAGAAGCTGAGAGAGAGCTAGAGGGAGAGCAAGAGAAATCGAAAGAGAGGATACACATAGAGATAGAGCTAATGAGAGAGAAATGAAAGTTGGGAAGAAGTACAGAGTGAAAAAAGGAGTGCAAGAAAAGGGAGCGCGGAAACCTTCCAATAATGCTAACCACGTCGCCTCAGAGCGCTTCATGGCTGAGCAGTAATGTCGGTGTTTTTGTAATACTACGAGTGCTATGGCTGCTACAATGAGCTTTTGTTGTTTATTGTATATGGCACCTGAGACGTAGGGGGAGAGTGTTTTCTATTCCGGTTGAGGGAAGTTGGGGGTATCTTCGTTGCTGCGTCCACTGTGGTTTTTCTGTTAATGACACCAAAGACTTCAATTAAAGGAAACAACGCGATGGCCTTTGGAGGCAACTGTTTTTGTGGGCGTTGGTCAGAAATATGTTCAATACCAGCCAAGTTTGCATAGCTACAGAAAACATGTGTGTGTGCTAAAAGTTTAAAAAAGTCATCACGATCGTGGTGAAGGCGAAAGTGATCGCGATGTTGCACTAATGCACGCGAGGGATGCGCGCACAACAGTTAATGGAGAGGCGGAGCGTGGCGCGCTTGTGCGCGTGACCGCAAGCTGGTGGCCTCTTTGGTAGCACGGTGAAAAGTCGCTTACTAAATATCTCGCCGGAGCAGCGCATGCGCTGGCTCAGGCGAGACCTAAAAATGGAGCTATTCACTCCTACTGATCACACTACACAGTATGCTGCCCCTACTGCGCTTGTAGGGCTTAACTCCTGGTGAACGCAGTAGCTTTCCA
Organism: Lissotriton helveticus; assembly: GCF_964261635.1. Classification (NCBI taxonomy): domain Eukaryota; kingdom Metazoa; phylum Chordata; class Amphibia; order Caudata; family Salamandridae; genus Lissotriton; species Lissotriton helveticus. Next base: position 103,122,260 of record NC_136071.1, on the reverse strand, counting down.
CAACTATGAGGGTAGCACATTGGTACCCCTCCCTTGCCCTGTTTAACAAGACCGCAATCAGTGAAACAGTCCTAAGTAATGGCGCATCCGCATAGTCCGTGTTTGCCTCTGAAAAATCAGCAGTAGGAATGCAGACAATAGCAGGGGTACACGTTCATTACCATACATTAGGGACTTTTCCAACACAACACCTGGGATTTCATAGTCTCATCTTGGGATCATGCCCAAGCCACAGTTCATGAACTTCAATTTGGGATAATCAGCTGTTGTTGGAAAAAGGGTACAGTTCTGACATTTCAACAATATCTTACTGTATTTTATTTGAAAGTGGAACGTAGATACACACCCCTAGCAGTGCTCATCAGGTGTTGAATTTCATCAATCAACAGGATGCTGCTAGGTATTATTTCTATTTGAACAGTGGTGTGAACCTACATGTGCTTGAGGAAGTATCTTGCCACCAGCTTTCTAAATAGCTCTTGTAAAAAACTGCGTTACTGGTTGGCTGGGGTATGAGCCGTCGTTAAGCAGCAACCAGAATCCTAGTCCGGGTAAGGCACAAGCAAACCCCAAATTAACCTGTGCTCAACCATCTGAGCACAGAGCATTCAGGTCATATTTTTTTTGATAATCAACTTTATTGATTTTGAGAACAAAATTAATAGTAGCAATAACGGTAAAGCACTTAAATCAGTATTCAGTGATATGTCAAATATACTGATGACGATAATGTACATGCATGCACTTCGCAAAACCAAGCAATTAGAAGGTGAAGAGACGAGCCCTCAGACCCCATTACCCCAATTGGTTCGTCCAAGTCAGGGCAAACTTAGATGCAATGTGTAAAGTATTTGTGCAACCCATCAAACAGTAAAACAGTGAAAATGCCACACAAAAAGATCCCACAATAGGTTAGAAAAAAGAGCTTTCTTTAGTAAATAAAGGAAGACCAAAATGACAAAAATCCAATTAGAACCAGAGATATGTTTTTTTAGAGTTTTCAGTGAAAGTAGCACCAAAAAAAGCACAAACTGGGGCTATCTGGTCGTGCCAGACCGGGACAAAGGCACAAGTTCAGGCCGACTGTGATGGAGAACGGGTCTCTCACAGGGACCCACTTAGGTCTGCTGAACAGAGTACCTTAAATCCTGGTGGCGGAGCATTGCATGAATCAGCATCGAAGATGCCCCATGCAGATGAAGCATCGGTTCCGAGATGCGGCGAAGCTGAGGTGCAAGGTCTTGTAGCGTCATCCTCGAGGATCATGTCAACAAAGCATGCGATGCAAAGTCCGGTGTCGGTGACGCTGCGCGCAACTGGCAATGTGTCGGTTCAGAGGAACTGTGAAGCAGTGATGTGGAGTCCATCATCGCTGCTACTGTCGACGAGAGATGCAAGGACCTGGCTGTGGATGCAGAACGCCGTTGAGGAAAACGAGTTACTTACCTGTAACTACGGTTATCCAGTATTGGTATCTTTCATAGATTCACATGCCTGAATCATTCCCCGTCGTCGAGGCGGGAGTCCCACGGTAAATAAAATATATAATAGCAGTGCCTAAAATTTCTTGTAGTAGGCTGGAAAAGCCTAAAGGCCTAACTAGGCCTCAAAACTTAGCAGCCTATCTACATCATTATGTAAAAAGACCTGAAATAGTAGCCTCAGCCAATCAGCTGTCATCACCCTCTAGAACCTTCCCAGCTCAGGCAGTTCTCAGATTTTCCCAGCACAAGTGAGAATTAGTATCCATAGACAGAACTGCCCTACCGGGGAGGAGGGTGGGTGCATGTGAATCTATGAAAGATACCAATACTGGATAACCGTAGTTACAGGTAAGTAACTCGTTTTCTTATCCAGTATTAGGGTATCTTTCATAGATTCACATGCCTGAATCAGAATAGCAAGCAGTAACATCATGCCTGTCGATAGAGGAAGGTGGGAGACAAAGAAAACATAAATCTATCCCCACTCAACCAGGAAGGTAATAGAGCACAAAACTTGTTAACATAACATATGCATCAAAACCTTCAAATATAACAGATAGGACAGCATTATAAATATATACAGTTTAAAGCAGTATAAGAAAAAATATATAAGCTATCCAACCTTAGTGAAGAAGATGCTGCAGCACTGCATCACCAACAGCTGTGTCATCTTGAACTGCCGACTGCAGACAGTAATGTTCGGTAAAAGTGTGGACACTTTTCCAAGTAGCAGCTCGGCAAATGTTCTCCAGCGTCACTCCAGCGAAAAGGGCCGTAGATGTCGACACTGTTCTTGTGGAATGAGCTTTGACCTTCCTTGATAAAGGTCTATTGGCCTTGTCATGACAGAAGGTAATTGTAGAAGACAACCACCTGGCAATAGTTGCTTTTGTGACAGCTTGACCGAAGGTGGATCTTCCATAGGCAACAAACAGTTGTGTAGATTTACGGATGTCTTTCGTTTTCTGCAGATAGAATTTCAGACACCTTTTCACATCCAGAGAATGTAAAACCCTCTCTGCAGGAGTTTTTGGATCCGGGAAAAAGGTTCTGAGTTTGACCGGTTGATTAATGTGGAATTGAGTTGGCACTTTAGGAATGAATTTTGGATTGGTCCTAAGCGTAACAAATTCCTTAGAGAATTGCAGAAAAGGGTGAGTAATAGTGAACGCCTGTATTTCACTAACTCTGCGAGCAGAAGTAAGAGCCAACAAGATTGCAACTTTCCAAGTCAGAAACTTCAGTTCTGCTTTATGGATTGGTTCAAAAGGCCTTTTTAGAAGTTGGGAAAGAACCACATTAAGATCCCACTCCGGAGGAGGAGGACGAACTGGAGGGAAAGCTCGGAATAGCCCTTTAAGGAATTGTTTGATCAAGGAGGATGAACATAAGGATGGTTTGTTGGAATTCTTCCGGAATCTGGATATTGCTGCCAGATGTACTTTAATAGAAGAAAAGGCTAGACCTGATTTAGCCAAAGAAAGCAGGTATGGAAGGATGGCTTCAGGAGGAGCCTGAAGTGGATGAATCTCATTATCGCCACACCATGAACAGAACCTCTTCCACTTGAAACGATATGTTTTGATGGTACTTTGCGCACGTGCTTGTGACAATATCTCCCTGCAGTCCGAGGAGATGTTTAGGTCTTTGAACTCTAGGAAGTCAGGAGCCAAGCGTGCAAGTGCAGCGATTGAGGATCTGGATGATGGATTTGACCTCCCTCTCTTGTCAGCATCGACACTGTCGGTTTGAGCCGAAACGGAGGCTGTTGAGACAGTAGGAGAAGCTCCTGAAACCAATATTGCCTTGGCCAACGTGGAGCAATGAGGATGAGAGTGCAGTGTTCCCTCTTCATCTTTTGCAGCACTCTCGGAATGAGTGGAATCGGAGGATAAGCGTACGCAAACATTCCGGTCCATCTCATCAGGAGGGCGTTTCCTCTTGACCCCCTTCCTGGGAACCTGCTGGCATAAAACAGGAACTTGCTGTTTTGCTGCGTGGCAAACAAATCCAGCGTCGGTTTCCCCCAAAGCCGAAAATTTTTCTCTACTTGATGTTGTTCGAGCTCCCATTCGTGGCAGTCCACAAATGTTCTGCTGAGACTGTCTGCTAGAGAGTTGCGAACTCCTTGTACATGCTCTGCTTTGAGGGATATGCAGTGACTTAAGGCCCATTCCCACATCTCCTGAGCTTGCAGTGACAGGGCAAGAGATTTCGTTCCTCCCTGTTTGTTTATGTAGAACATGCTGGTGGTATTGTCCGTACGCACCAGCATGGACGAATTCACGATCCTTGGTAGAAAAGCTTGTAGGGAAAGAAAAATGGCCCTTAGTTCCAAGATGTTGATGTGCATCTGTTGGTACTGATGAGACCATTTTCCCTGGATCTGAAGGTCCTGGAGGTGACCTCCCCAACCTTCCATGGACGCATCCGTAGTCAGGGTGAACTCCGGAATCTCTTGGAGAAAGGTGAGGCCCGGCGACAAGTTGTGCGCCTTTGACCACCAGAGAAGAGCATGTTTCGTTTTGACAGTGACTTTGATGCGGTCGTCGAATGATCCCTCGACCTGCTTCCACTGACGAAGTAACTCTTCTTGCAACGGTCTCATTCTGAGTCTTGCCATAGGAATGAGGTTGATCGCAGATGAACACATCCCCAGAAGGGAAGCATATATCCGAACTGAAAGCGACTTTTTTGCGGATATCTGTTTTGCTAGTTTTACGAGCTTGTTTTGTCGCTCCTGTGTCAGGTATGCCTTGCACTGGCATGTGTCCAAGACTGCTCCCAGAAAAGTCAATCGTTGACGAGGTTGGAGCTGAGATTTCTGTGAATTGAGGGTCAGCCCTAGATTCGAGAATAGTGAAAGTGTCCTGCTGACCGCTTCCATTGTCGAGCTTCTGGTTGGACCTTTTAACAGCCAGTCGTCGAGGTATGGGAACACCTGGAGTCCCAGGGACCTCAACATTGCAGCCACTGGAGCCAGGCATTTTGTGAAGATTCTGGGGGCCGATTTGAGGCCGAACGGGAGGACTTTGAATTGGAAATGGACGCCGGCCACTTGAAACCTTAGGAATTTGCGGTGGTTCGGGTGAATAGGGATGTGAAAATATGCGTCTTGCATATCCAGAGAAGCCAGAAAGTCCCCTTCGTTGAGACAATTCAGAATGTCCTTCAATGTCACCATGCGGAAACTCTGTTTCTTTAGATATTTGTTGAGTTTGCGCAGATCCAATATTGGACGCCACTCTTCCGAATTTTTCTCCACAAGGAAGAAGCGAGAATAAAAGCCCATCCCTTTCTGAGAAGGATGGACTCGTTCTATCGCATTCTTGCGTAGCATCTTTAAGGCTTCTTTGAAGAGTAAGCGCAGGCGAGGGGGAGGGGGACCCCTGGGCGGCGTTGTTGGAGGCTTCTGCAAAAAACTCCAAAGTGTGTCCCTTGCTGACCAAATCCAGGACCCACTGATCTGAAGTTATCTTCCGCCACTGCTGTGAATCTTCTATCGAGGGTTCATTGTTCCAGCACAACGGTACTTTCTGGAAACACGAATCCTTTAGTAACTGTAAGAGTAAGTTTGTCGTGTATGGCATTACATGCCCCTGCCACCTGCTGTATATAGGTAAAACCAATCAAGAGATCCGTCACCGGATCTCGCAGCACAAATCGAGAATTAAAAACAAGGTCGAAAATGCCCCACTGGTGCTCCACTGGACGCGGATGCAACACACTGTGAGTGACCTTAAATGGACTGTAATTTCTAAAGTGGAAAAAACCCCTCGTGGTGGCGATCATAATCTCGCTTTGTCAAAACGGGAAGCTTTTTTAATAGTCAAATTTGACACCTCGGTGTCTGGGCTGAACGAACTGAGTGAAATATTCAAGCTGTGAATATTTTTATTTTCCCTATGCATGCAAAATCCTTCTTTTCTGATGAACCACTGAAGAACCCAAATCCGTCCCGGGTTTTCTGTTTCCATATTGAACACTGGAAACTAAGTAGGCGTCTACCAATTAACGACCTGCATATATGGGCGGTTGCATAGCAGCTCTGCTAGCTAAGACGCCCGTGCCAGAGTGCTCACTTCCTCCCACGCCGTCGTTCGAGTGATTTATTTGTAAGTAGCAGCATAAGTATTGCCTCGTAGTGTGAGCCAGTTACACCACTCGGCTCCGTAACTGACTTGGTCTTTGTTGTTTTTTCTACAGCAACCTTTCTTTTAAAATGATACCAGCGGGTCACGCCGCGTTTATGGTAATATACCGACTATTTTTTCAAACTAAGTCAAACTCGTGTAAATGGTCCATTTTCATTCACTGTGTTGCTCGTTGCAGGGCTTCTGATCCGTGTGCAATTAACAAACCGCGTTCGGTGGACCACGCCCCCCGCAACCAGTCACGGTCTCCGAAAACAACTCAGATAAGGTGTCGAGTACAGCAATTTCACCTTTGAATGCCCATTCTTTTTGGTAAGAAATGACAACGTTTACTCCTCTACTAGTTAGCGCTTCAAGGTAATTCTATTAAACCAAAGCTTATGTTCCGTCATGTTTACAGACTTCGTGCTCCTTGTATTCCCTTTTCGACGGACGTCGCACCCGAAATTAAAGGCACTTTAAGAATAGGTAAAGACAGTGGTCCTTAGAACTTGCAGCCCTGCTTCACTAAAATGCATGCCTTGATTAAATGTGTGTCCATCTATTTATAGGTACCAGTTCTGTTCTTCTAAGCGACGCAGCCTCCCACATAGTATTTCCGCCTACCCCCAAGGCAGGTAAGATCTTAAAATGTCCTTAAACCTCAGCCACTTTGATTAGGCCCCGTACCATGAGCCTGCTTCCATTATTATGCACTCGCTCCGGCTTAGTATTCCTAACACTTTGGAAAGCGGCGGATGAGGGGTGGTGACCTGAGTGGGGAATCTGAGGTTGATCCACTGTTTGTATATATCAACTCTTTTTTCAAAAAAACTTTTCTTTTTCTCTTGTTATAGATATAATTAAAGGCCCTGATGAGAATCCTCCTACATCTGCAGGATTCGAAACGCGTAGGCCCTAGCCACCTTTGAGTCTGCATGGGTGATAAGCTCGTTTGAACCGCTCTGTTGCTTTTCACCAGTGTTGTACATTACTCTGTTAACTTTTTTCTTTAAAACTACAAAAAAAACTAAGAATACCACAATTGGTGTGATGAATGTACTTCTGTATATATTTCTCTAGTAATATTCTTTAAAAAATATTTTGCAGACCGTGGCCGTCTCCAGCCTTGCTGTGTTTGTTTGTCTATCACAAACATATTAACCACTGTAATATATTGCACTTGTTTAAAACTTTTGTTGTTCCTGAATGGTTGAATGTTGTATGCTTGTGACATGCTTGATATGATGAAAGCTCCCCTTACCCCTAATTTTTCTATTTAGCATGTAATATTGCTTATTTTTTTTGAATATGTTTTTCTAAAATATAGTTGTTCTTTGGAACTAAATAATAAAAGCTACTAATCAGCATCCAGCCTTGAATTCCTTTTTCGGGTGTTGTGTTTAATTGTTAAACAATTTCTGTATCAGTACTGGCACCTACATTTTGTTTTCACTGATGGTAAAAGGCGGAAATCTTGGCGCCCACGGGGAGGGAAAGGGGTATGGCCGACATCCGGCAAAGCTCATTGGCGCTTGTTAGAATCTCGCCCTTGATTGCCTGAGCGCCGTTTCCCTCCTTGCCGAGAGAAAGAACCAGAAGCAGGCTGCCTGTTAGAAGATTGGTAGTAGGGCTTGTTTCTGATAGATACATCTGCCGTGTGGATTCCTCACCTTGTGAATATCCCCCTTGCGCCAGCAACGTTCGGAAATTTTCTTCGTAGTACGCCGACGTGGGCGACGTCACAGGAGCACGGCATCGCGCGCGACTCCGTCTGACGTCACCGACCCCATATCAGGCCCACGCCGGCGTGATGACGTCAGTTCCCTTTTTTCCGCGTCTTCGACGCTAACGGTTTTCGGGATCTTCTGCGATACTTAGTATCTTTCTGTTAATTAATTGCCACTGTTTCTCTCTTACGACTTGATTCTTCTCCGAAGATGTCGTCGAGGAAAACAGGCTTTAAGCCATGTAGGTCTTGTGCCCGCACGATGTCCATCACTGACCCACATAAGGATTGTTTGTGGTGTCTTGGTTCGAGTCACGACGTCAAGAACTGCAATTCCTGTTTTAAGATGAATCCAAAGGCGCTTCGAGAGCGTGAAGCTAAATTACTTTTGGCAAAAGTAAAACAGGATTCTGGTCGTTATTCGAGATCGACGTCACGAAGATCGAAGTCGAAGCAAAGGTCTCGATCGAAGTCGGGATCGGCGTCGAGGTCCAGAGCGGGTTCGAGATCTGGAGAGGAGTCGAGATCTAAAGCGAAGTCAAAATCCAGAGAAAGATCTAGATCTAGATCTAAATCGGCTTCAGGTCACGCTTCGAGCTCCTCGAGGAGAAAGCATAAGAGGAGGAAGCACAGTTCGAAACATCATTCGGAGAAGGAATCCTCTGATTCGAAGAGAAGGTCTCACAAACATCGTAAAGACTTTGTCTCTCCTTCGCCTGCTTTATCAAAAGAAGGTTCTCCAGCACCGGAGCCGGAGCCGGAACCGGATCCGATATCCTCGGAGCATGAAGAAGGAGAAGAGGTGATTCCTCTGGAACCGGCTCCAGCGGAGTCTCCTGTGGACCCGGAAGGTCAGAGTGAGAATGTGTCGGGACGGCCTCCATTGGAACATCCGGTAGGTCCGTACCCTCCCTTTCCTGGTCCTGGACAGGATCCCTCGCATTTTCTAAATGCGATGTTTGGAGTGTATTCTAGGGCAATGTACCCCACTGGAGCGCCTGTTGGTCCCATGGGTCCATTGTCAAACAATCTGGGTATTCCTCAGTCGTACGCCCCGGCTCCATTTATGCCTTTCATGCCGGTGCCTCTTCCACCATGGCTCGGTACGGCTCCACCGAGGTCTTCGACTCCGCATGCGGCTTCGCCGACTCCGGATCGACCTCGCAGTCGAGATCGAGGTACCACACCTGTTCATGACTCTCGTCCTGCTGCTCCGGCTCCTCGATCGACGTCGGAACCGGCTCCGTCGGAGTCGTTACCGGATCCGTCGACTTCGATTCGATTGGAGTGGTCGAGGCGAAGAGCTCAGCGTCTTCTCGAGCAAAAGGATGATGAAAGTTCTGATGTGGAAGAGGGCGAGCTTCCTGATCATGATGATGATTTCGATGAGCTTCGGGATGCTAGTGGTCTGGAACTCTCTCCCGAGTGGGGTCTGCCTTCGACTTCTGATACTCCGTCTAGGGACGTGGCTCCCTATCACGTGGTTATTAGGAAGGCTGCTGACCTTCTTAATTTAAAGTTGCCCACAGTGGAGTACAAGCCCAACATCCTCACTGAAGTCTTGCATTCTCCTTCTTCAATTGTTGAGCCTACACTGCCATTTACTGATGCCTTGACGGATCCAATAAAGGAGATTTGGAAGAGGCCATTATCTGCTCCTGCAGTTTCAAGAGTTATTGCAAGGCGCTATAGAGTGGCTCCTGATGACCCGGCATTTCTTTCTACGCATCCATCTCCGGAAAGTCTTGTGATTCAGGCGGCTTGCTCTAATAGGGCTGCAGGCTCTTTCCCTCAGGTGCCAGCTGACAAAGAGTCTAAGAAATTAGATCAGTCTGCGAAGAAGACTTTCTCTTCTGGGAGCATGGCTCTTAAGTCATCAAATGCTACTTGCCTTTTAGGTAGATATGTGCATGCTCTAATGGACTCAGTGAAGCAATTGTCATCAAAACTTCCTGAGGAGGATAAGAAGAACTTTAATGAAGTGGTCTCTGACACTCAGGCTGCTGCCCGCATGGTCATTCAGAGCGGCATGGACACTGTGGATTCTGTTGCTAGAATTATGGGTTCATCCATTGCGACCAGGAGAGCCGCATGGTTAAAGTCTTCAGATTTCTCTGCGGATGTGCAGTCTACATTGCTGGATTTACCCTTTGAAGGAACTGGCCTTTTTGGTAAGAAGGCTGATGTAGCCTTGGAAAGGCTTAAGGACAGCCGTGCCACCGCAAGATCTTTGGGTCTGCAGATGAGAGGGTCGACGACTAGAAAATTCAAAGGATTTGGAAAATCTTCTTTTCGTCCCTTCAAGCAGGGTCAACAACAGCAGCAGCAGCAGCAGAACCCTCTATATAGATCCTATAGAGGTAGACAGAGGGGTCGTGGACGTGGACGTCAGGTCTCCTCTTCCTCCACTTCCTCCAATAATACCCAACCCCCACCCGCATCAGCAAAGCAGCCCTAGATCCACCATTCTGGATCATGTAGGGCCAGTAGGGGGTCGGCTTACTCATTTTCTACGAGATTGGGAATCGGTTACATCAGATCTTTGGGTTCTCAATCTCGTAGAGAATGGGTATGCACTTCCTTTTCAGGAGTTCCCTCCCAATTACCCTCCTTGCCAAGGTTATTGTTCGGAGGACCACCTGCTTCGCCTGCAGGAGGAAGTCCTGGCACTGTTTCGAAAGGGTGCAATAGAGGTGGTTCCAGAGCAGGAGAGGGGTCAAGGATGCTACTCCCGGTATTTCTTGATTCCCAAGAAGGATGGCAGGCTTCGGCCGATCCTGGATCTCAGGATTTTGAACCTCTATCTCAAACAGGAGAAGTTCAAAATGCTCACCCTTGCTCAGGTTCTTCTGGCGCTGATGGAAGAAGACTGGATGGTGTCGATCGACTTGCAGGATGCGTATTTTCACATCCCAATCCTGAAGTCGCACAGGAAGTATCTCCGTTTTACGGTGGGATCGCAGCACTACCAGTTTGCGGTTCTTCCCTTTGGACTTACTACTGCGCCTCGAGTTTTCACCAAGGTGATGGCAGTGGTGGCTGCGCATCTCAGAAGGTCAGGGATTCCTGTATTCCCTTATCTAGACGACTGGCTGATCAAAGCAGAGTCGCCGGAGATGGTGCTCCATCATCTGCAAGAGACAACTCAGTTGTTACACAGGTTGGGTTTTTCGATAAACGTACCCAAGTCTCACCTGGTGCCCTCCCAGCGCAACCTGTTCATAGGTGCGGTACTGGACACTTCTGTATGTCGTGCATTCCCTCCACCTCAAAGGATTCACGACATTCAGGAGATGATTCCTTTGTTCTACAATGGAGCGGTTGTTCCGGTCCTGAAGGTCCTTCGTCTGCTCGGTCTAATGGCTTCTTGCATTCTGTTGGTCAGTCATGCACGCTGGCACATGAGGGCACTCCAGCGGTGCCTCCGCAGGCAGTGGTATCAGCACAACGGAGATCTCAGGGAGTCAGTGAAGATCTCCAGAGAAGCTGCAGCGGATCTGTCTTGGTGGGGCGTGGAAGGCAATCTGTCGCAAGGAAAACCTTTTCAACTGCCTCCATCAGTGGCCACAGTGATAACGGATGCATCCACTCTCGGGTGGGGTGCTCATCTGGGAGACCTGGAGGTCAAAGGTCTTTGGTCTCCGGAAGAAAGGTTGTCTCACATCAACCTTCTGGAATTGAGGGCGATACGTTTGGCGCTCAAGGCCTTCCTCCCTTCCCTTCGCGGTCATTCGGTTCAAGTCCTAACGGACAACACGACTGCGATGTGGTACATCAACAAGCAGGGAGGAGTAGGGTCACAGTGTCTCTGCAGAGAGGCTCTGTCTCTGGTCCTGGGTTCAGGACCATCAGATTTGTCTGGTGGCAAATCATCTGGCCGGAGTTCTGAACGTTCGTGCAGACAGTCTCAGTCGGCAGTTCTCTGCCGACCACGAGTGGAGGCTTCACCCGGAGGTTGTTCACGACATCTTTCGGATGTGGGGGAATCCTCGGGTGGATCTATTTGCCACTCGCGAGAATGCTCACTGCCTTTCATTCTGCAGTCTCCAGTATCCGATGCAAGGAGCATTGGGGGACGCGTTTCAGTTGAGTTGGGGAGATCAACTCCTTTACGCGTTTCCTCCCATACCTTTGATTCCTCGGGTTCTGAGGAAGATTCGTCAAGACCGGGCCCAAGTCATATTGGTCGCCCCGGATTGGCCAAGAAGGGTGTGGTACTCAGACCTTCTCCACCTCTCCTCTCACCCGCCGCTCCGTCTCCCTCACAGGGCAGACCTCCTCTCTCAAATGGGGGGGCAGGTTCTACACCCCCACCTCCAGACATTACACCTTCATGCCTGGAGATTGAACGGGGCAACTTGAGTTCTTTTTCTCTCCCTCACGAGGTGGTGGATGTCATTCTCTCTGCCAGGCGTGACACCACTAAGTCCATTTACTCCTATAGGTGGTCAAAATTTGTTTCTTGGTGCAGGGAGAGAGATGTTGACCCTTTGAAGGCTCATTTATCTAAAGTTTTACAGTTTGCCCTTTATCTGGCGCAGCAAGGTTTGGCTGTTGCCACGGTCAAGGGGTATCTTTCAGCCTTATCGGCGTTTCTATGTTTGCCGGATCAGCCATCTCTCTTTAAATCTCCGGTGGTTTTGAGATTCTTGAGGGGTCTCATAAATATGTTCCCTCCTACTCCTTTTGTTGTTCCTCATTGGGATTTGAATCTTGTGCTGACCTTTTTAATGGGTTCTCCCTTCGAACCCTTGCACAAGTGTCCATTGAGGCTTCTCTCTTTTAAAACGATCTTCCTCGTTGCAATCACCTCGGCAAGGAGGGTAAGCGAGCTTCAAGCTCTAAGTTCCAAACCCCCATTCCTGACCATTCATGCTGAAAGGATGGTTCTCAGGACCAGGGCTGCTTTTCTGCCTAAGGTGGTGACTCCTTTCCATCTTGGGCAGTCCATTACCCTTCCTACCTTCTATCCTCCCCCTCACCCGTCTAAGGAGGAAGATAGACTGCACCGCCTGGACCCTAAGAGGGCGGTGTCGTTCTATCTGGACAGGACAAAGACTTCCGGATGGACGACCAGCTGTTTGTTGGTTTTGCTGGCTGCAAGAAGGGCAGAGCGGTGCACAAGCGCACACTTTCCAGGTGGATAATCCTGTGCATCAAGATCTGCTACTCCCTTGCTGGTAAGGACCCTCCTGAGGGTATTAGAGCACATTCTACTAGAGCAAAGTCTGCAACATCTGCTTTGTCTAGGGGTGTACCTGTTGAGGATATTTGCAAGGCCGCGACTTGGGCCTCCCTCCACACTTTCGCAAAGCATTACTGCTTGGATACCGAGGTGAGGAGGGATGGCCACTTCGCGCGCTCTGTCCTCCAAGACTTCCTGGTGTAGCAGAGTGGGCACCCTCCTCCGGGAGTGGGGACTGCTGTGGGAATCTATTCACAAGGTGAGGAATACACACGGCAGATGTATCTATCAGAAGAACAAGTTACTTACCTTCGGTAACGCTTTTTCTGGTAGATACTATATCTGCCTGTGGATTCCTCACTGACCCACCCGCCTCCCCGTTGTCCACTCTGCTATACCTGGTCTTGCTGTATATATGGTTTATACTATTGATTTGGTTCTATATGTACTGTGTATATTGTATATTTGCATATTTGCTATCGTTGGTCCGTCCGTGTGCCTCGAAGGCACGGAAAAAAGGGCGGAACTGACGTCATCACGCCGGCGTGGGCCTGATATGGGGTCGGTGACGTCAGACGGAGTCGCGCGCGATGCCGTGCTCCTGTGACGTCGCCCCTGTCGGCGTACTACGAAGAAAATTTCAGAACGTTGCTGGCGCAAGGGGGATATTCACAAGGTGAGGAATCCACAGGCAGATATAGTATCTACCAGAAAAAGCGTTACCGAAGGTAAGTAACTTGTTCTGTAGGTAGATTGATACTGTCGATTTTGTTGGTTGGAATAATTGCCTCTGGATGAGTAGCCACGACCTCTTGCTCCTCTAAAGGACCCCCTCTTGTATTGCAGGGTTCCAAGAGATTTTGCTGTATCGGTATCAGTTTTAATAGCCAATAAAGCGTCATCAATGTGCTTCCCAAACAATGACTCACCATCGAATGACATGTCCAAGATCTTGGTTTGGACCTCAGGTCTAAAAGTGGTAGCCTTGAGCCAACCTTGACGTCTAAGCACAATTGCCCCAGCCAATTGTCTAAAGTTGGTATTAGAAATGTCTAGGGCGCAATCCATAATTTCTGAGGCCGCCCTTTCGCCTTCCTGCACAATTCTGCGCACCTCCATCTGTTGATCCTCCGGGATCAGCTCAAGATATTCCGTGATCTCAGACCACATTTGTCTATCATAACGAGCCAGGGTAGCTAAAGAATTAGCCGCCTTAATGGATGCTGCTGCGTTTGCTGAAAACTTCTTTCCAATTGCATCAAGCCTTCTTCCCTCCTTGTCAGGTGGCGTTGAAATGGGAGCAGAAGGATTTTTGGACTTCTGCTGCGCAGCCTGAGAAATGACCGAATCTGGTCGAGGATGACCGATTAAACAAGCAGGAGTATCAGCTGGTGCTCGATACTTTTTGTCTATCCTCGGCAAAACTGCCGGAATGGAAGCTGGAGTTTTCATTATATTGAGACCTTCCTTCCATATATAATCGATAATAGGTATGGCTCTGACCACTCTCCGATATCCCTCTTTAAAGTCATGTAAAAAGCAGTCCGACTGCTCAACTGTGACAACTAATTCAAATCGATTAGCAGCTCTCTGCATAATATTGTGAAAACCCCCAATATCTTCAGGTGGAGAGTCTGAAGGACGGGGAGGAGGTGGAGAAGGTGTAGGGATGACATAATCCTCCCAAGGATCCACCGGAGTGTTATCCGGTAACTCTCCCTCTTCCCTACTTTCTTCACCATCAGTGGAAGAACTGTCTACAACTTGAGGAAGTGGAGCAGTATGTTGTTGTGGCGACAATGGAGCTCTTGGCGACGGAGATCTTGGCACAGGAACTGGAACAGGTGACCCAGCGGGCGCACCTTCATTGGGTGGAAATCTCTGGCGATAATCTGCCAACATAGCCTGCAAATCCTGTATTAAGGAAGTTGGCAAATGTGTCGTGTCCTCAGACCGAGGAAGTCTACTATGAGGTGACTGATATGGTGTTGAATAAACGTCATGCACATAATGTTCCTGAACCTCTTCTTCATCATCCTCTTGAAATGTAATATTCAACTGAGAAGGGTGACAGGAAATCCCAAAGGGACCATCATCCTCTTCCCCTTCATCCGACTCCCCTTGCATGTATGTCTCCATAATGTGCGATGGCAAAAGTGGAGAAATATGTGAATAATCCTGTCTTTTATACGTTTTCATTTGAAAATGAGTGAATTGTATCTTTGCTGGTGGGGAACCGTGCATCCGATGAGCAGAAGTCCCAGTAAATGGATTCTCCGTCGACGGTGCTGTCAATGCTAAAGATCTTGCCGTCGACGAGGCCGTCAATGGTATCTTCGCCGACGAGTCCTTCGTCGCCGGGACCGTCGACAATGCCGTCGTCGACGAGCCCGTCGTCGACGGGTCCCTCGTCGTTGGGACCGTCGGTGGTATATTCGTCGACGAGTCCCTCGTCGTCGGGACCGTCGATGGTATCTTCGTCGACGAGTCCCTCGTCGTCGGGGCCGTCGATTGTGTCTTCGTCGACGATGCCTTCGTCGACGGGTCCGACGTTGGTGTCTTCGTCGACGAGATCTTCGTCGACGAGACTGTCGATGACGTCTTCGTTGACAACGAGGCCGTCGATGGTGGCTTCGACGACGAGTCCTTTGGTGACAATGTCTTCGTCGACGACGGCCTTGCGGTCGTCGACGGAGCAGACGATTTAGTCGATGGAGCCTTCGTTGAGAAGGATTTCGACGATGGTAACTTGGTTTTTGACAGCAAAGGTGGTACAGACATCAAAGGTGACGTGATAGCTGAAGTAGTAACCACAGAAGTAGAAGAGGAGGTAGAAGTCCAAGTAGTAGTAGGTACAGACACCAGAGAGATAGTCTTAGCCTGGGTTGTACTCACATGTGAAGAAGCCGATGCACTCTTAGAGGGTTCTGAAGCTTTCTGAGAGGTTTTCAACATTTTCTTTCTCTCAGGAGAAGCATTGTCCGTGGATCTAGCTCTCTTGCTAGAAGTAGAGGCTTTGTCCTCATCATCTGTGGATGAAGACTTCAGCCACAAAAGAACCCTTGCCTCCCTATCCCTGATGGTTTTCTGAGGGAAGGTACGGCAAATTCGACAGTCCTTCACCACATGTGAAGGGTGCAGGCAATAAATACAGTCCGAGTGCTTGTCATCCACATGGACTCTCTTCTTGAAGCAGGTGCCACAAGGTTTGAAAAGAGCCTTCTTTTCAGACATTTTAAGGTTTGAAGATCCAAAAACTGAGTAGGCACTCAGGGAGACTCCCTTACACACGAAGTGCGGTGAAAATCTGAGGAGAACTGCCTGAGCTGGGAAGGTTCTAGAGGGTGAGGACAGCTGATTGGCTGAGGCTACTATTTCAGGTCTTTTTACATAATGATGTAGATAGGCTGCTAAGTTTTGAGGCCTAGTTAGGCCTTTAGGCTTTTCCAGCCTACTACAAGAAATTTTAGGCACTGCTATTATATATTTTATTTACCGTGGGACTCCCGCCTCGACGACGGGGAATGATTCAGGCATGTGAATCTATGAAAGATACCCTAATACTGGATAAGCAATGAGTCGGTTTCGAAGACTGCGGGGGTGACGCAGGTATTTGGGACGGGTACTATTCATGCAGCAGCAGCGATATCGGTTCTGCTTAGGAGTGTGCCAGTCAGCCGAGGAGATGCTTTGGTTCTGGCCGGGAATGCGTTGCTCAGCAGAGAAGCTATGTTGGGTCCGCTGGCAAGCACCTTAGGCTCACTTCCAAGGCTGGGATGATGCTACTTGGCAGGGTAGAGGGTAGACTCACAGATGGATGAGTCCAGGTAGAGGTGCATGTTGGAAGTCTGTTATGTCTCAGCTTCAGATCAGGAAGCCAGCCAACTATCCTTGGAGTCGCTCTGCCTCTTGGGTTCAAGAGATGCAGGTCCAGTCTTTCTCACACAGGCAAGAGGGCAGCAGGCAGTAGTTCAGCACAGCAAAGCAGGCGCCCAGGAGAGTACAGTCCAGCAGAGTGTCAGTCCTTCAGCAGCACAGCAGTCCTTCCTGGCAGAGTAGCCACAGGTCCAGAAGTGCACTGAACTGGTGGTGTCTGAGGTCCTTCATTTATTCACAGTTGTGTCTTTGAAGTGGGGAGAAAATTCTAGAGAAATGCCTCGAGTGTAAGTGAGACTGGGCCCAGCTCCTCCCTCTCATCCTGCCATTGGTGGCCTACTCAGTCACACCTAAGCTCCCATTGTGTGTGGCTTTCTGGGAGGAACACACAAAGCCTAACTACTGCCAACTACATCCAGACATGTGACCAGAGACAGGCTGCAGGCACTAAATGGCAAGAAATTTCAACTTTCTGAAAGTGGCATTTTCAGAATTGCAATTTAAATACTGACTTGACCATAATTTAGGATTTTAAATTGTGATTCCAGAGACACAAAACTTTACCAAATGATATATTCCCACTTGGAAGTTACACTCATAGAATGTAATAAAGCAACTCCATTGTTATCCTATGGGAGAGATAGGCCTTGCAGTAGTGAAAAACAAATGTAAGAGTTTTTAACTACCAGGATTTGTCAAATTTAAAAGTACATGTCCAACTTCTTTAGATACACTGCACCCTGCCCTTAGGGCTGCCTAGGGTCTACTTTAGTGTTGACTTATATGTACTGAAAAGGAAGTTCTGGGCCTGGCAAAAGGTTTATTTTGCCAGATCGACATGGCAGGTTAAAACTGCACATACAGGCTCTGTTATGGTAGGCCTGAGAGATATTTAAAAGGGCTACTTAAATGACTGGCACAATCGGTTTTGAAGGCTCACTAGCAGCATTTTATTTACAGGCCATGGCACATGTGCTTCACCTTACTAGGGACTTATGAGTAAATTAAATATGTCAATCAGGTATAAGCCAATTCTACCATGTGTTAGAAAAAGAGCACAATCACCTTAGCACTGGATAGCAGTGGTAAAGTGCGCAGAGTCCTAAGGCCAGCAAATATGAAGTCAGAAAACACAGGAGGTTTGAAGATAACAGTTAAGGAAAACCAACACCAAGGATGCCAGTTCTAACAGCTCTTGACTCTTAGATAGTGTTTCCTGATGTAACTATCAGATGGCACCCAATAGAGAGGAAAGACTATTCTTTCTAATGGTTATACTTCCGCCTCAAAGCTAGAGGTGATGTTATGTGCTGCAGGGCCTGGGGAGTAATGGCTACACTTTGAGTACAGGTGTGGATGGATGCCCAGAAAAGTCTATCTTATTGCTTAATGAACAGCGCGCTCAAACATGGTAAAATCACAGTGTCTTTGCTAAACCAAGTATCGTTCAGTGAACGTTCCAACAAGTGGTGCATAAACATCTCCAACATATTTTAGTAGGCGTTAAATCCAATTCAGAAGTGATAGTCATGAACAACTCACATAATTTAAAGTCTTCCACGCTAGCATAGCTTCCCATAGAGGTTGGGGGTAAGAGAATGGTATATTTGGTTGATGTAGCAACAATTGAGATAAACTGTCCATTTTCAGCACAATTTTATAATAATATTTTATTAAACCTGAGCTTAATTAATAAGTCACATGGGTAAATCTGGAAAAATACTAACAGTATCATCCACAGTGCACACATGCATACTTTCTCCATAGCCAGAAATCATGTTTGTGCTTTTTTGAATATTGCACACTTGATAAAACCTCCTGATGCACAGCAGGTACACATGCCAGATTCAGTGTGCTATTGCAACACCAAATATGAACTGGAAATGATAAATCAAATATTGGTAGAAATTACACAATTGTCTATTTAACTCCACGTCACAGATAACAGACTTGCAGCTATTATGCCAGAGTAGTTCCATGTAAATATAGTGGAGGGTTGACAATAAGAAAACAAGTTACTTACCTGTAACTGTACTTCTCCAGTATTGGAAGCTTTCATAGATTCACATGCCTGAATCATTCCCCGTCATCGAGACGGGAGTCTCCGGTATATAAAAAAGTAATGCTGGGATAGATAGCAAACTGAAAAGAGGCCTAGGCCCATTTCCCTTTGCAACCCATAACCTTTGTTATGTAAAAGAGACCAAAATTGTCCCTAATCCAATCAGAACTTCTCACCCTCTAGAACACTCCTGAGAGAACCTTTTGCCCCTCAGATTTCCCAGCACTTGTGCCTTAGACACCTTTCGTGCTAAATCCAAGGTGAGCCTCTCAGGGGAGGAGGGTGGGTCGCATGTGAATCTATGAACGCTTCCAATACTGGAGAACTACAGTTACAGGTAAGTAACATGTTTTCTTACTTCAGTAATGGAGCTTTCATAGATTCACATGCCTGAATCAGAATAGCGAGCAGTAAATCATAGCACATTTTTCTCGCGTACTACCTGGAATTAGGCAATGTATATACATTGAAAATTGCACTTTATATACATATTTTCTGAATTGTTTCAAAATTACATATATCACAACAAATAACAATAAAATGCGCATAGTAAGTAATAAAGGAAGGAGAGATGGTAAAGAGGGCTCACCGTCACTGGAAAAGGTTTCTCAGTACTGCTTGTCCCACTGCCACATCCTTCTCAGCAGCTCTATCCAGGCAGTAATGCCTGGTGAAGGTGTGCATACCCTTCTAGGTAGCCGCCCTGCAGATATCCTGAATAGGTACTCCAGCAAACAAAGCAGTGGAGGTGGACACTGCTCTCGTAGAATAAGCACAAACACATGCATTCAACGGCTTCCCAGCCGCCTGATGACAATATTGTATTGCACTTGAAATCCATCGGGCAATTCCCCTTTTTTTTTTTAAACATGTTTTTATTGGTTTTACAGTGGTCTACAAAACAGCATTTCACAGATAAAAGATATATGTATACATTTCTCACATGGCACTTCTGACAATACTTATCAAATATTGTAATCCCTTCCTTTGTATTAAAAAACAATCCTATCAACAGCAGCATCCCACCCAACTTCTTAGTCCTCCCCCGAGTCCTCATCTTCGCTATCCTGGTTGGAGTCCGGAATGAGTGCGCATATAGGCAATTCCCATTTTTGATAACGGAAAACCCTTCCTGGGTGCACTATAAGATACAAACAGTTGTGAAGACTTGCGGAAGGCCTTGTTTTTTGCAAGTAGAACTTGAGACAGCGCTGAACATCCAGTGAGTGGAGGGCTTTTTCCGCCGCCATTGCCGGTTGAGGAAAAAATCTCTTAAGAATCAGCGGTTCATTCAGATGAAAGTCTGTCTGCACTTTTAGTATGAATTTAGGATTAGTCCTGAGACCAATCCTGTCCTCCTTAAACTGCAAGAAAGGTTCCTGTATAGTGACAGCCTGTAATTCCCCAAGTCTCCTGGCTGAAGTTAGCGCTATGAGAAGAGCTACCTTCCACAATAGCAATTTTAGGTCCGCCCTGTGAATAGGTTCGAAGGGCTGTTTCATCAATCGAGATAGTACGATGTTCAACTGCCAGAGAGGTGGAGGAGGTTTTATCGGAGGAAAGGTTCCAAATAACCCTTTCATGAATTGTTTGATGATTCTTTCGGACCACAATGATGGTACTGAGGAAGTTCTTCTGTATCATGATATAGCAGCGAGATGCACTTTAATAGACGCATGGGCTAAACCAGATTTTGCCAACAGCAGAATATATGGGATCATTTCATGAGCTGCTGAGTTCAAAGGGTGAATCTTAAACTGTTGGCACCACAAACAGAACCTCTTCCATTTCATCCTATACGTTCTGTTTGTACTTTCCACTCTGGCCTTTGATAATATATCTCTGCATTCCGATGAAATATCTAGATGCTGAAATTCGCAGTGATCAGGAGCCAGGCTGCTAAGCGCAGTGATTTGGGATCTGGATGAAGCACTTGTCCCTGGGACATCGTCAAGAGTGACAGTATCGGCTGAAGGTGAATTGGTTGAACTTCCGACAGTAGAAGCAGCTCCGTGAACCAGTGTTGCCTGGGCCACCATGGGGCTATCAGTATTATTTTGCACGGTTCCTTCTTTATTTTTTTAAGAATGCGTGGCAGGAGGGGAATCGGAGGACAGGCGTAGGCAAAGTCGCCTGACCATGCCATCAAAAAGGCATTCCCTCAAGATCCCCGTTGGTGACGCCAACTTGCAAAGAACCGGCATTTTTTGTTCTGAGCTGTCGCGAAGAGATCCACTGTCGGTTTTCCCCATCTTAGGAAGAGGTTTTGTAGGTTATCCTGGTTTATCTCCTACTCGTGGCAGGTTGATTTTAGTCTGCTCAGAGTGTCCACTTTGATATTCTGATCCCCTGGAAGATGTTCCGCTGTTAGGAATACTTCGTGTTGAACAGCCCAATCACATATTTTTTGTGCTTCCTGAGACAGAAAGAGTGATCTTGTACCTTGCTGGTTGTTGAGATTATGCATCACTGTTGTGTTGTCTGTCCTGATTAGTACAGCAGATCCTTGTATCCTTGGCAGAAAAGCTAGCAATGCTAAGCCCACTGCTTTGAGCTCTAGCAAATTGATGTGAAGTTGTTGTTTTTGTAACTTCCAACGACCGCTGACCTGAAGGTCCTGAAGGAATGCTCCCCACCCGTCCAGGGATGCACCGGTGGTAATCACCAGTGGAGCTGGTTCGGTAAGGAAGGAAAGACCCATCGAGATGTTTGGTTTTTGGGTCCACCATGATACTGCTTGGACCATGGTCGGTGTGATCTTCACCATGTCGTCGAAGGATCCCTCTGCCTGACGCCATTGCCGATCTAGTTGTTCTTGTAAAGGACGCATTTTCAATCGGCAGAAAAAAAAAGGGGAATGCAAGAGGACATTGTTCCTAGTAGTAACTTGTAACGGCGTAATGAAAGATACTTTCTTTTTGCAAACGCCTGGGAAAGAGATATTAGCCCAGTTGCCTCTCCATGGAGGGAACTGCTTTGTTTACTGTTGTGTCCAGAATCGCCCCCAAGTACGTGATTTTCCTTGAAGGTTGAAGGGATGACATTTCTGTATTCAGAGTCAGACCCAGTTTGGTAAACAATTCCACGCATGTTTCTGTTGACGACTGAGCTGACATTTGTGAAGGCGCTTTGACTAACCAGTCGTCCAGGTATGGAAACACCTGGTGTCTTTGTTTCCTTAGTAAAGCTGCCACTGGAGCCAGACTTTTTGTAAAAATTCTCGGGGCTGAATTGAGGCCAAATGGCAGTACCTTGAACTGGTAATGGTCTGCGGCTACTACAAACCAAAGATACTGTCTGTGGGAAGGATGAATGGGGATGTGAAAATATGCATCCTGTAAGTCTAAGGTGGTCATATGATCCCCTGGGTTTAAGAGTAGTAGAATGTCTTGGAGGGAAACCATCCGGAAAGATTGCTTCTTGAGATAAGTATTTAGAGATCTAAGAAAGGGCACCTTGCGGTACTGTAGTGATCCTAGGGCCTTTGCGGTGTCCGTATCCTTCTTGATACTTTGAAGCGCATCATCCACATGCTTTCCAAATAAGTCTTCCCCATCGAAGGGAAGATCCCGAATCTTATTTTGGACCTCTGGTCTAAAAGCTGTAGCTCTCAACCATCCCTGACGGCGTAGCACCTCCGCTCCTCCAAGCGATCTGAAGGCCGTGGTCGCGATATTTATTGCGCAATCAATTACTTCAGCCGAAGCCCTTTCGCCCTCTTGAAGGATCTTTTTTACCTCCTGTCTACTATCCCCAGGGATGAGGTCTATGTAAGGTGTCAGGCCACACTACATTTGTCTATCGTACCTGCCCAGAATGGGAAGGGCATTAGCAGCTTTAATTAGAAGAGCAGACATGGACGAAAACCTTTTCCCTGCATTATCCAAACGCCTACCCTCTCTGTCCGGAGGCGCTGTAATAGGAGCTGACAGATTGTTTTGATTTCTGTTGTGCCGCTTGGGATATAACAGAATCCGGTTTGGGATGGCCCACTAAACAAGCTGGAGCGTCTAAAGGAGCTTCATACTTCTTTTCTAGTCTGGCGAGCACAGGTGTGACTGTCGCCGGTGTCTTCATGACCTTCAAGCCTTCTTCCCACACATGGCTAATGATTGGGATAGCCTGCACTGACTTCCGGTATGGTTCCTTAAAATCATACAAGAAACACTCCATTTGTGTCGTTGACATCGGAAGCTCAAACCTCTTTGCCGCTCTCTCCATCAAATTATGGAACCCGTCGATGTCTTACGATGGAGAATCAATAGGTACTGGTGAGGTAGACGAAGGCGATGGAATAAGGTAATCGTCCAATTCCTTGTTAGGGTCTGTTATCTCTCCCTCCTCTTGGTCATCATCAGTGGTGACAGGATCTTGTTGATGCACTGGTTGTGGTGTCCTAGGTGAAGGCTCTGGCAGTAACTCCCTGCTTCTAATTGGCGTAGTAAGAATGGAGCGTGGGTGTGGAGCAGATAATGGTATTACCTGAGAGGCTGGAGTTGGTGGAAACCTCTTTCTATAGTCCGCCAGCAGAAACTGCAGATCCGTCATTAAAGAAGATGGCATGCCAACCATCTCTTCTTGGTAGCCCTGGCGATAATGTTGCTGGGGAGGATATTGATACTCTCCGTATCCCTCCTCAAAGTCATCCTCTTGGCACTTTACATGTAACTGAGAGGGGCTACTGGCGTAGCCAAAGGGTCCTTCATCTTCTTCTGAATCCTGCTCTCCCAGCAGGTGTAGTGGCACAAGAAGAGTAATCTTGCTTGGGGAGGTGATTTCTGGCGTAATCGTCATCTTCCTGGTAACTTCCAGCTTCTCTGGAAATTTTTCCCTATCGACGAGATCGCTGTCGAGATCGCCGACGACACCATTGTCGTCGATGCAGCCATCGACACCAACCGTACTGCTTTGTCCGTCGTCTACAACATAGTTACAGTCGTCGTTGTTGCCGTTGACGATAACGTTGTCAAAACTGTCGTGGTCACTGTAGAAGCCGCCGACGATGCTACCGGCATTAAAACCCTCGTCGACGATGACGCGCGACGGAGAACCCACTGTCACAAGGCTTCTTGGAAACTAACTTTACCTCAAGCTTCGTCGTCGACGATGAGTATTTCTTCGTCGCCGGTCCCGTCGACAATGCAATTTTTGTAGATTTTACCTCAGGAGGCATAGATGATGGCTTTCTGAAGGGTTGCTTGACTTGAGGGGGTGATATTGACGGCTCAGAACTAGTCTTTTTAGGTGGTTTCTCCCTCGAAGCATGTCCCTTACTCTCCTGTTCTCTAGGCTGAGGAGATTTTGAGGGCCTGCGCCCAGAAGACCTTTTTGTGGTCTTTTTGAGGGCCTTCTCAGGACGTTCCTCTGAGGAATAAGCCTGAGAAGATCTTCTCCTTTTCTGAGATCTCCTAGATGTAGAGGAGGATGCCTCATCACTGTCACTTGACAGAACCTCCTTCCTGGCCTTTAGCTTTTAAAGCCATATCTAAAGGCTCCCTTCACGATCCCTCAGGGTCTTACTTGAAAAGGTACGACATACCTTACAGTCTTTAGCTTGATGGTCCGGATTAAGACAATAAATACAGTCAGCATGAGAGTCATCAGTGTAGAGCTTCTTCTAGGAACAGGTAGCACAGGCTCTAAATAAACCTTTTTTCTCCTTTCCAGACATTCTCAGAAGAATGAACAAGTAGGCAGTAATGAAGGATATATATTCAGATGAAATTCACAGAGCAAAGTTCTAAATATCAAGTAGAAAGAGTAGGATTTTGAGCAGAGCTCAAAGGAGACTCCCTAGCACAACGTGCGGTAGAAAATCTGAGGGGCATAAGGTTCTCTCAGAAGTGTTCTAGAGGGTGAGAGGTTCTGATTGGTTCAGGGACAATTTTGGTCTCTTTTACATAGTGAAGGTTATGGGTTGCAAAAGGGAAATGGGCCAAGGCCTCTTTTCAGTTTGCTATCTATCTAAGCATTGCTTTTTTATATACCGGAGATTCCCGTCTAGACGACGGGGCAGGATTCAGGCATGTGAATCTATGAAAGCTTCAATACTGGAGTAACTATGGAATGTTATTTAAATATTCTACAACACTGTTAATAATAAAATGTTCTTTGTTGCGGCCTGTCAGTGGTATTGCTCAATTATACCTGCGTACATTGGAAATAAGCTGCTGTTGTGTTCAGTCTCCAGGGCTGCTAGTTTCTAAACTGCCATGGCAACTTCATATTACACCAGTTTAACACAGATTTCAATGTTTATTTTCAAATTTCTCCCAAAAACGTCCAATGGCAGTTTCTCAAATTTCCCAGTTTAAACACATAATAGTATTCCCATTTCTACACTGCCCCTAGTAAAAGTCCACCACAGTTGCCCGATTGTTATTCCGGTGTTACATTCCACAGGTTATGCACACCGTGATATGCCAGTTACTATAGTGCACACCGTGATATGCCAGTTACTATAGTGCCCTCGGGAAGCACCTTGACAGTGTCTACATTGCCAAGACAGTTTCCACATGGTCACAACAAATTTACACTGCCTCTGTTATGCATCTTTGCCATGGCTGATACTATATTGCCCTGAAAAAACTGCCATGCCCTCTTCATATTGCCCATCAAAGTCCACACTGCACCCACAAAATTGCCATACTAGTTTTTCATTGTTCCAGTTAAGCACACAGTGACGCAGGTTTTCACATTGCCCCCATAAATGGGCCATGTTGTTCCTGCCCGTGGGCAAGCAGCTCTGCTTCTGTGCTCTCAGTTTAAAAATTCCCTAACCTATTACAACTTTTCAGGGGTACTGTGTCCAGACGGCTTTATTTTGCAACTGTCATTTTCACCACTACTAGTATATTTGGATCACCTTTCTGCAACTAATTTCCTTCTATTCTCATCCTTTTAAACACCGATATAAAAAACATCTGCAAGTAATTATTCTTACAGTAGTGTTAAAAAGTTAGCATACTCACTTTGAAATATATTTTGCTGCGTTCTAGAAGAAGGTTCCATTTTAGTGATGTTTTCTGGTCCTCAGTGAGAGCAAGAAATTCCTCAACCTAATAAAAGATGCATCCATTTACACATCGACAAGATAAAAAAGATAAGAATTGTGATGAAGACTTCTGCAATTACATCAAAAGTAGCTAATGTATACTACTATAAGACAGGTAATGGGGATTTGACATTATGAGGAAATATAGTTAGAATCAGTGAGTTTTATCTCCACTGAATACAAATCCTGTTTTTAGGTTTTACCTGCACAGCGGTTGCGCTGTGCTTGTGAAAACTCTTGTATTTAATGTATCTTAAAAGGAAGTTCTTATCAGTTCCCATAGCCGAATTACTGTGCTCATTTGCTTTTGTGTGGAACTTTTTTTTTTTTACTTCCCCTGGCTGCACACATTTACAAAACTTCTACTAAAGCTGTTCATACTGTTTAATACCCATTCACTGTTAAGATCTCTTCCCACGGAAAAGGCAGACAGCTTCTAACAGTATGCTTGCTTTTTATTACATTGTGTGAAGCATATACTTTAGCCTTAGAACGTTTGTGGCGTTTCCTAACCATGCCTCAGTAACTTTTTCTGCCCTTTCTAGGCATTATCGGATTGCTTTTTTCAACTTCATCTATTTGGGCATTATGATCAAATTCTAAATAATGTAATATTCATTGCACGTTAAAAATGAAGTTAATTTACGATCTATGCTATATTTTACTACTAAACAGGCAGCCTTAGGGGCAGTTACCTTTCATATAATATGGTCATGATTTGAATGGTGCAGCAGGTGCAGTAGCACTGGGCCCAAAAGCTGTCAGAACTTATCTAAGCACCTAATATTGCTATATTTGACTGCCAAACAGGCAGTCACAATTGTAGTTACCTTACAGTTAAGAGGGACTTGATTTGAATGGTGCAGCAGGTGCAGTGGCACCGGAGCCAAAAGATCTAGGGACCCCACTAAAAACAAATCATTTCTAAAATGTAAAACTAAACAGGCAGTCACGAGTACAGTTTCCTTGCAGACAACAAGGTAAGGATTTCAATGGTGCAGCAGATGCAGCGACACCAGGAACAAAAGCTCTAGGCACCCCACTAAAAAACACATTTTGCTGTATTCTACTACTAAACAGGCAGTCACAAGTGCAGTTACCTTGCACACAACAGGGTCATGATTTGCATGGTGCTGCAGGTGCAGTGGCACCAGCCACAAAAGGTGTCAGAACTCCTCTAAATACCTAATATTGCTATGTGTTGCTACTATAAAGGCAGCCCCAGTTGCAGTTACCTTGCAGTGAAAAGGGGCTTGATTTAACTGCTTCAGCGCGGCGCAAATTTTCACGCTGTGCTGAACGTTCTAATGAGCCAACGGGCTCATGACGGAACGGTTCCGTCATGAGCACAGGCCAACCGACGCTCATGACGGAACCGTTCCGTCATGAGCATCGAAGGGGTTAAATGGTGTAGTAGGTGCAGTGGCACTAGGGCCAAAAGTTGTCATAATCCCACTCAACACCAAATATTGCTATATTTTACTACTAAATAGGAAGTCACAAATGCAGTTATCTTTTAGGAACTAGAGTCCTTGTTTGAATGGTGCAGCAGCACCGGGTCCAAAAGTTGTTGGAACTCCTCTAAACACATAATGTTGCTATATTTTAAAACAAAACAGGCAGTCATATGTGCAGTTATCAAGCAAGCACTAGGGTCATGATTTCAATAGTGCAGCAGGTGCAGTGGCACCGGGACTAAAAGCTCCAGGCACCCAACTAAACACCTAATAGTTTGTATTCCTTAACAGGCAACCACACGTGTGGTTACCTTGTAGACAACAGGGTCATGATTTGAATGGTGCAGCAACACCAGGCTCAAAAGTTGTCAGAACTCCACTAAACATTTAGGGCCTGATGTAGGTAGCCAAATACCGGTCGGTAACGGCCGAAATTCGGTAATTCCGGCCATTACCGACCGGTATATGAGCATCGAGATGTATGTGACTAAAAACGTACCGAATCGGTAAATACCAGTCGGTAAAACACCGATTCGGTATTAAACGAATCGGAATTTACCGAATTCATATTTACCGATTCGGAAATTAAGAAATGGTAAATGTCCGAATCGGAAAATACCGAATTCATATTTACCGAGTCGGTAAATAAGAAATGGTAAAAATGGCCTGTTGAGATGTAGCAAATCCAAAAAATACCGAATTCCATGATATTCGGTATTTAAGAATCGGTATTTACCATGGATTGGAAGCAGGTGGAAACCAGGAACAGGATATATAAGAAGGCCCCAAAATGCAACAGTGCAACCACAATGGCGGCTTTTTACGTTATTGCAAGGCGGCTACGGATACAGGCAGCAGGAGAGAGGGTCTGGCTAAGGGAGGAGCAGGTGTATAGGCAGAAGATCACCCTCTTCCAACTGACTGAAGCTGAGATCCTGCAAAGGTACCGACTCCACCCCAGAACCATCCTGGATTTGATCGGGGACCTCCAACCATATCTGGAACACCCAACCCCAAGAGCACACGCCATCCCACCCCATGTGCAAGTGCTGTGCTGCCTACACCTTCTTGCCTCTGGTAGCTACCAGCACGTGATAGCCACAGTAGGTGGGGTGTCCCAGAGCTGCCTGTCACGGTTTTTCAGAAAATTTCTTGACGCCATGATGCAGAGGATGGAACACTACATCGAGTTCCCTGACACACCTGCAGAACTAGCAAGAACGAAAACCGATTTCTATCAACTTGCACAGTTCCCGCACATCATAGGCTGTATCGATGGGACGCACATCCCACTATGCCCACCTGAAGCAA
This sequence comes from Lissotriton helveticus, assembly GCF_964261635.1. Lineage (NCBI taxonomy): Eukaryota > Metazoa > Chordata > Amphibia > Caudata > Salamandridae > Lissotriton > Lissotriton helveticus. The sequence goes on along the minus strand of NC_136071.1, from coordinate 103,093,969 downwards.
CTGAACACATATACAGAAACCGGAAGTCCACACATTCTATCAATGTGCACGTGATCTGCAATGCTGGGAACATAATTACGGACATTGTAGCCAAATATCCAGGGAGTACCCACGACTCCTACATATTCCAGAACAGTGGGCTATACAGACGCCTTGTGGCTGGTGATTTTGGTGATGGATACCTGCTGGGTAAGTATGTGTGAGACACCCTGATAGTCCATGCAGAAGGAAAAATCAAAAGTATGTGACTAATCAAAATTTCATTTTCCACCCAGGTGACAGTGCATATGCCCTGCGGTCATTTGTGCTCACCCCCTACCTGAACCCATCCACCAGGAGCGAAAGGCGTTATAACTTGGCACACAGAACAACACGTTGCGTGGTGGAACGCACTTTTGGACTGCTGAAAAGTAGATTTAGGTGCCTCCATAAGAGTGGAGGTGCACGCCAATACACGCCAATTATCTGTTGCAAGATTATTGCGACCTGCGCCATGCTGCACAATCTTGCCACCAAAAAGGGCACAGAGATTGAACTAACATATCATGAGGACATAGATGATGGGACTGTACAAGCCGATCACACTGCAGCAGGAGCAGCACCTGCAACAGATGGTAGACTGCGACGCGCAGAAATCACCAACAGATACTTTTAATAGAGTGATGACACACAGGCATGTTCATGTCTTGAAACACTCACTTTAATATGCACTACTGCACTATTCAAGACCACATTAATCAAATTAAATTCACTTTGCACACTGGGTGGCCAAAATTCAATTCACTGAGACCTGTCCTGTGTTCATTATGATTTCCTAATGTTTGCGCTTACGCATGATGTTGTGGGAGCCACGGTGTTGGGGGTCAACCTGCGCAGTGGGACCGGTGTCATCTGCATGGAGTCTGCTGCTCCGACGAATGTCCTGTACAGGCGTGCTGGCTCCACTCCTGCTTGTGGACTCCTCTGTGTCCCCAACACACGTGTTATCAGCAGTGGCTGTCTGCTGTGTCAGCAGTACCTCCATAGCAGAGGTCACCCTCCCCATCCCCCTGGACAAGTCACTGCAGCAGTGCACAATTTCAGTCTGCATGTTAACTGACCGGCGGCATAGCAGTGTGGTAGAAGTAGCCAGACGGTTAATTGACTGATTCAGCTGCTTTACCTCGCGCCTATACCTGCGCCTTTCTTGGTGGTCACTCTCCAGCCTGTCACAGAGGGAACCCAAGCGCACACCCATGTCCCTCACCCCCTCTGCCATTGACTCCATTCCTTTGCCCATTGACTCCATTCCTTTGCCCATGGACTCCATTCCCTTTGCCATGGCACTTATTAAGCATGGGCGTAAAATCCGTTCCGCTCGCTGATTTTGCGGATTTTCGGCAAATTCGCAATCCGCGAACTCTCGCGAACTTGCCGAAAATCCGTAAATCCGTGCGAAGCGGATTTTTTGCTTGGTCGCACTTGCCAACTAGAATACTATACAATTTCGCGGGAGTAAACACTAGATGCGGCGGGCAGCGACAAGCTCGCAATTGCGAGATTGCAAAATTTGCAATTTCGCACAAGAAATCCACCAGCAGGCAGCATAAACCTTTAAAATTATGATTTTTATCAGAATAACTCCTCAGGTTGACATTTGCCTGCACTTTTTTTTGGCAAGGAGTCCATTTTGGGGGGGGGGAGGAAGGAAGTGCCCCACAGTCTCCAACTTCCTGATCCTGTCCAGCAGGCTCCTCCCAGTGCTTTCTTCATGTGCTGGTCACTTTGATTTGGATCTTGACCTGGAAGGATTACTGCTGGATATTTGGAATTTTACAAAACTGAAAGCACTCAGCAGGTGCAAAAGTTCAATCTTATCATTAGTAACCATTCCCTGTAGTGCTTCCTGAGGGGCCCCTTCAGAGTTCAGTTGCCTACTTGCAACTATTCTATGACCCTGCTCTGACCCTCAACAGAAAGCAATTACAGATAAGGAAGCAGGTGCCAGCCTGGAAGTTCAAATTCAGTGACACATTAATCAGCCCCTAATTCATTCATGTCAATTGAGGCAGGGCAGGTGTGCTTTTCCCCCCATAAACACAGTGATGAACTAGAGGGTGGCATGGGTGAGACCAGAGGGTGGCATGGGTGAGCCAGAGGGTGGCAGTGGTGAAACAGAGGGTGGCAGTGGTGAAACAGAGGGTGCTGTGATGAACCAGACGTAGAAACAACATGGTCGCGACCGTTGCTACCTGACAAGTAAGTTGGCGTTTGCGAACTGGTAAAAAACCCTTGCGAAATGGCAGAAACACTTGCAAACACAAAAAAAAAAGGAATCCGCAAAATTCGCGAGTTCGCGGATTGCGAATCCGTAAATACGCAATTTCGCGGATTGCCAATTCGCAAAATCCGCCCATGCTTAGCACTTATCCCCGATCGATGTCTGACATCCTGCTGTTCAGGATGCGCACCTGTCTGTGCACTGCCATGATCCCTTTGACCTGCATGCGCTGGACCTTAACCATTGTGGCTTCCAGCCCAGCAAAGACGCCCTGCACATTCTGCCCCTCATCCTGCTCACGTGCCCTACGGCCACGGTCACTTGCACGGCCAGATGCCATTGACCCCTGTTGGCCTGCGTCGCCAGCCAGTGGTGGTGTGCTCGGTCTGGGAGCCTCCACCACTTCCTCATCAGAGCTTTCCATGATCCTTAATGGTGGTACGTCCTGCCTCCTTGGTCTCACATGGACAGGGGACCCTGAGCTTGGTGTTGTGCCATCTGCAGGTGCTGCCGGAGTCTGTGTCTTGAACAGCAGGGGCGACAGTGGCTGTGCAGTGGTGTCTTGCTCCGTTGCTGTGGGTGCGTGCGTTGTGGTTGTGTCCTCAGGGACAGTGCTAGGTCCTGCTGTGTCTGTGGGCTTCTCCCTCGCAGCCGTTGTTGGTGCACTTGACTCCCCTCCCTGCGCTGCTCTGCGCGATGACTCTCCTGTGGAGAGACATGGACAATGATCAGCTGTGTGTTTTCATCACACAAATTCCTAAAACACATTTTCATATGCCTCAACTGGTTGTGTATGGGGAGTGTGGCATGGCATGCAGTGTTCAGTGTTGGCAGCTTTGATGTATGTACCTATGACTACGACTACCATGATGCATTGCTGGTGACTACTGTCATGTGTGCTGGATTGTGAGTGAGTCACCCACATTGAGGAAGGGGCCAGGGAATGGGTGGGGTACATGTCCCTGCATCTTACCTTTCTTTCTTGCAGCTCTGGCTGAGTTATCGGCATCCCCAATCCCGTGTATGCTCTCAGGCTCCATGGTGGATTCCACAAGCTGCTCCAGTTCAGTGAGGCTTGGTGCACGGTTCTTCCCCCCACCTGTGGCTGCTGATTCCTTCCTCTGGGTGGCAAGCTTCTTTTTGGTGGTGATCCTCAGATCATACCACCTTTTCTTCATGTCATCGATTTCGCGATGAGTCACTCCTAGGGCATTGACTTTGCTCTGGATTGCCAGCCAGGTGTTCCTCTTTACAGACTCTGCTACTTGCAGAGACTGTCTCCCAAACAGCTGACTGTAATGCTGCACAACCTCCTCCACCAGCACCTGGAGCTCAGTTGGACTGAATTTCACCTTCCTCTGTCTGTCACCTCCATCCTTTTGTGCCTCCTGGGACTCCATGGTATTGCTATGCTGGGCTCAGTGCAGCCTGCTCCTCTGTCTCACCTCCAGCTCTCTCTGCAGTTCTGTTGCTCTGCACCTGCATGGGTGTGGCCACCTCCAGGTACTGGGGTGTGGTACTTGCATCTGATTGGTTGATTTCTCTGATGCTTTGTTGTGGGGTGTGGTGGGTGTCCCTGATTGGTTCACTGGCTCACATGTCATGTATTTGAATTTTCGAGATCGGATTTTACCGATTCGGTAATCTCCGATTCGGTAATCTCCGATTCGGTATCTCCCATTCATTCCTATGGGACTGGAGGCCCATAGGGTTGAATGGGTGTTACCGAATCGGAGATTACCGAATCGGTGATTACCGATTCGGTATTTACCGAGTGTGGATACCAAATCGGTATTTTTTACCGATTATTTACCTACATATGGTTTTCCGGTTCATAAATACCGATTCGGTATGATTCGGTATTTACGAACCGGTAAAGTTTTTTTCCTACATCGGGCCCATAATATTGCTATATTTGACTACTTTGATGGTTTTTCTACAAATGACCGAATAAAGATATGATGATGATGATGATAATGACTACTCTGGGGCCAAAAGATCTAGGGATCCCACTAAACCCAGATTATTGCTAAATTTTACTACTAAACAAGACAGTCAAAAGTGCATTTATCTAGCAGGCAATCGAGTCTTGATTTGAATGGTGCAGCAGGTACAGTAGCACCAGGAGCTCAATTATACCTGCGTACATTGGAAATAAGCTGCTGTTGTGTTCAGTCTCCAGGGCTGCTAGTTTCTAAACTGCATTGTCGACTCCATATTACACCAGTTTAACACAGATTTCAATGTTTATTTTCAAATTTCTCCCAAAAACGTCCAATGGCAGTTTCTCAAATTTCCCAGTTTAAACACATAATATTATTCCCATTTCTACAATGCCCCTAGTAAAAGTCCACCACAGTTGCCCGATTGCTATTCCGGTGTTACATTCCACAGGTTATGCACACCGTGATATGCCAGTTACTATAGTGCCCTAGGGAAGCACCGTGACAGTGTCTACATTGCCATGACAGTTTCCACATGGTCACAACAAATGTACACTGCCTCTGTTATGCAAAAGCTCTAGGCACCCCTTTAAACACCTAATATTGCTACATTTTACTACTAAACAGGCAGTCACAATTGCAGTTACCTTGCAGACAACAGGTTCATGATTTGAATGGTGCAGCAGGTGCAGTGGCACTGGGCCCAAAAGTTGTCAGAACTCATCTAAACACCTAATATTGTTATGTTTGACTTCTATACAGGCAGACACAATTGCAGTTATCTTGCAGTTAAAAGGTGCTTGATTTGAAAGGTGCAGCAGGTGCAGTGGAACCGGAGCCAACATCTCTAGGGACCCCACTAAACACAGAATGTTGTTAAATTGTACTACTAAACAGGCAGTCACAAGTGCAGTTATCTAGTAGACACTAGGCCCATGATTTCAATGGTGCTGCAGGTGGAGTGGCACAGGGCCAAAAGTTGTCACAACTTCTCTAAACACCATATATTGCTATATTTAACCACTAAATGAGCAGTCACAAGTGCAAATTACCTTGCAGGCACTAGGGTCAAGATTTCAATGGTGCAGCAGGTGCAGTGACACCGGGGCACATAGCTCAAGAACCTCTCTGAATACCAAATATTTTACGGCTAACAGGCAGTCACAAGTGCAGCTACCTTACAGGCAATATGGTCATGATTTGAATGGTGCAGCAGGTGCAGTGGCACTCCTCTAAACACCAAATATTGCTCTTAAATCAATTAATTCTATTATTTCCCGTTCATTTCATTTTTCAAAATGTTGCTATTACTCACTTGCACTATACCCCTAATAACAGCACAATATATTGCCTTTTTGTACATGAACACTTTAACAGACTTTCTGTAACTTATATAGTGCAACTACTCGACCATGTAAATAGGGAGAAACTCTGGGTTATGATGTCTCTTATGGGGATTGAGGTTGACCTAATTAACATTCTAAGGGAACTCCATAGTGATACCTCTGCAAAAGTCAGATTTAACAGAGAGGGTGGGCTGACCGACTCATTTCCCTGTAAGAGCGGGGTACGGCAAGGCTGTGTTCTAGCCCCATTTTTATTCTCACTCTATATAAATAATCTGGAGCAGTTTTTGTTAAATCTAAAAACAGATTGTCCAAGGGTGGGGTTGCGTCATATCCCCGTACTGCTTTATGCAGATGACGCGGTCCTGCTCGCACGTACGCCTAGGAGCCTACAGACTTTGATTGACGGATTTGTTAAGTTCATGGGCTCTTTAGATCTTTTTGTTAATCTGGGCAAGTCTTATGTGCTGTTGGCTGGCAATAAACCATGCACCAAATTTACGTACACAATAGGAAACCATAAAATAGAAGAGGTCAAAACATTCTCCTATCTAGGTGTAACCTTTGACGGGTATTTACAATTTAACTCCCTGGTTGAGGAGCGCTGCTGCAAAATGATCACTACGAATGGTGCCATTGCAAGTTATGGTAGGAGGGTAGGTAGATGGAGCGCTGAACAGGTGATGAATCTGTATAGCTCCATATGCTGCTCCAAAGTGATCTATGGGGGAGAGGTATGGGGCTTTGTTAACACTGTGAAAATACAGAGGGAAGAAAATAAATACTTAAGAACTATTTTGAGAGTACCCCCAAGCACCGCTGGCTCCATAGTACATAGAGAATTGGGGAGGCCTTACCTAGAAGATCTGGTAAAACTTAGACCAATAGTGGCCTGGTTAAAAATTTGGGTCAACCCCGAGGCGTCTCTGAGCAGGGAAATTCTAAAAGATTGCTTAGAAAGAGATAAATGTATGAGAATCCCTTGGCTCAACTATGTAAAGAGTACCCTAGAGTCACTTGGCTACACGAACCTCTTCACTGACCCGGCAGCAATTGTACCACAGCATAAAGCGATTGTAAAAAAAGTTTTCCTAGATCAAAAAGCACTTCAGAGAGCTGATGCTGAAGGGCCCAAAAAGACTTTAAGGGCTCATAACCTGGTTAAGAGTACGGAGGGAATGGAGCCATACTTGTACCTTATGCATAACGCCCAGGATAGATTCCTGATGTGCCGTTTCAGACTAAATCTACTTCTGTACTTATTGGCATCACCAGCAGGGTTTTTAACTACAATCGAGCAGAAGGGAACCTGCGGCTGCGACAACAGGTCTCCGCAGGATTCCCTTCACTTTGTACTCCTGTGCCCTTTTTATTCAATGCCCAGGCGTAGATTTTTAGTGAAAATCCTGAAACTAGCCAAACTGAAACATGCTAGAGAGGCCTTAACCTATTTACAGAAAGCATCGGATCCTCTAACATTGTGCTGCATAATGAATTTTATTAAAGTGGCGGTCCGATTAAGGGCAACCAGAGGAGAGGATTGATTCTCAAAATCTGCTATTAATCTCTTTTTTTTTTAAAAAGTGTTAAAATTCCTTTTCCCTTTTGTCATATGTAAATAATTATATTACTAGGATTCTGATAATGGTTTAATGGAATTTTATATGTTTTTTTTAATTATGTGTATATGTATGTGCTTTTATGGTGATTTTTAATCATCGAATAAAGAATCCTTCAATTGAATTGAAAATAGTGCAACTACTCAGCAAGCTACCATTTGCAACAAAAACACTGCACCTTATTAATCATATAAGCGAAACTTAACACATTTACCAATGCTTGTTTTTAACTGGTCAGCGCAATAATAATATTTTCACTGGTTACCAATCATGCTCATATTTAAAATATCGCTAACATGAGCTAGGTGCTTCGTAATGAACGGATTTGTGACAAACTCCACAGTACTCATTTTGGTTCTGCCCACTCCACTGGAAGCTAATACACAGGCACACACTATTGGTTCTCTGTTTTATTTTCTCCATACATTTGTAATAAGTGTTTTTAATTGTACCATCATGGGGGCAGATTTACAAGGTCTGGCAAGTCTCTGCAAATCAGCAGGGATGCGCCAGAAAACTTGTGACACGCAAAACCACCCGTGCGCCACCACTGATGCGCCCCATTTAAGATGCGCCGCATTTACAATGCGGCTCGCCGTGGCGCACGGATGGGAAGATGCGTGTCGCATCCTGTGGCGTAAGGGCAGCGCATTGCTGGGGCCGTGTCGCAAGCGCGGCACGTCTCCTAACTTGCTGCGTCACTCCTTACGCCTGCTTCAAGCAGAGGCAGGGTTTTGACGCAGCATGGCTTTAAAAGTGACTCAGTGAAATCTTGTAGATTCCTGCACTGGAACGCCCACCCCTGACGCAGGTTTCATGTGGCGCAGGGCTTTACAACGTGACGCATCTCCCTGCAACAGCAGCGTAAATGTGTCGCAAGGGGCTTGTAAATCTGCCCCATGGTATTTAATCTGCAGTGCACTGTAAAGTTCTGAGATTCAGAGAGGAAAATATTACGCCTAAATCAAAAGTTGATTGATTGTACATCGCAGTTGAGATACGTTGTATTGGACCAATGAGGTTCAGTTTTAGTATCTATTTGTGTGTGCACTAAAGTGACACAAGACAGCACAGTTCTAGGCAAAGAACAGCACTGATCTTGCTCTCTGATTAACAAGTTAGCTACCTTCTGTAGCTCTCTTTCTGGTGTGTACTCTATCTAACTTCAGATTCCTGACCTGTGTATATTCTCCAGGCATTAGAATGGATCCAGAAAATCTTAAGCAGTACTCATGCGCACCGGTCTGTGGGATGATGTGGCTCACTGCCAATGTTGTTCTGCTCCGAAAGTGGCGTGGAAAGCCACATAGAGGCACCAACCATGTGTACCGATGTAAGTTGCTTTCTAGGCTGACCATGTCCACAGGCTCGGAGCCCATTAGCAAATTGGCTGTGACTAGTGTGCAGATCTTTAGACTTGGGCCCTTTTTAGATGAAGAAAGGAGCCCCATTCACAGAATGGGAGTGTCGGTGTGGAAAAACTGTTAACAAAGGTAAGAAACATGTTTGTCTGAGGGATATTACCTGCAGATTCTTCACCTTCATCTTTTGAATAGATACAAACGCAGTACGTCCTGGAGGAGGGTCTAAGAGCTGGTTTAGACAAATGATCCTGAAAGATGAGCAGACAAAGTGCCCTTCGCGAATGACCTGTCTGTTCAGGCAGTAGTTGGTTTGTGAACGAAATGCCCTTGCAGCAGTCTGGCAGATATCGAGAACAGGCACTTCGCTTGCCAACGCAGTGGTAGCACCCTTAGCTATTGTGGGGTGAGCTCAGAAGCCTTCTTGGGGCAGCTTCTGGGCCGTTGCGTAGAAGATATTGATACAAAGTATGATCCAATGGGAGACTGTTCTCTTTTGCACTGCTATGACATTTTTCGCTCCAGTGAATCTGAAAAAGAGTTGAATATTCACCCAATGAGGTTTGGTACCATCAGTGTAAAAGCTGAGAGGCATTTTAGAATCTAAATGATGGAGTCTTTTCTCCTCCTTAAAGAAATGATGGAGTCTTTTCTCCTCCTTAAAGAAATGAGGCGGTGATGTTTTGTCCAACATGAAACAGAGTCACCAATTTCGTGAGAGAGGAAGCTCTAGCCCTCAAGCCCAACTTGTATAGAAAGAAAGTTCTGTATAGCGGATTGGTAGAGAGGGTGTGCATATCACTTGCAGGTTGTGTCGATGTTATGGCAAGGAGGAAAACTATCTTGAGCACACGAAGCTGCAATAGACAGTTGTGCAGAGCTTCAAAGGGTGTAAGCATGAGGCATGTGAGCACCAAATTCCGATCCCACTGAGGCATAATGAAAAGAGCGGGTAGAAAATGTATGTCGCAACCCTTTAAAAAAACAGGTGATCTAAATAAAGCGGGCTGACCCGGCAACCTCAAAAAGGGTGAAGGAACAGACCAGTAATGTTTCACTGTGTCCAAGGTAAGTCCTTGATGATCTCTAGGGACAACACAAAAGCAACTCTTTAGAAACGTCGGTCTGAAGTAATTAAATCAGCCAAATACCTTACCAAGCCACAAATGTGTCTCAGCGGCAGGTGTATACCGATGTAGTGGAGGGATACCTGACTGCCAAGATGAGATCAACAACCTAGGGATGGAAGCCGAATACAGTCAACTGCTGTTGCTCAAACTCCAAGCACTGAGGAGAAGATTCTCCAGGCCCAGGTGCAAGATCCTGCCCTGCTGTTGCCACAGAAGATCCTTCCGAGGCAGCAGCCTGATGGGAGGACAAATGCTCATGCCCAGAAGTTCCAAGCTACCACACTTTCCAGGCTCAGACACTAAGATGATTTGGGTCCGGTTGTACCTCATCTTCTTTTGAACTTGGGGCTGGAGCAGTAGCAGTTGAAAGGAATACAGGTGTCCTGAGCTCCACTGTAGGCAAAGTTGTCAAAATGTTAGTGTCAAGGCTCTTTCCATTTGTGATCTGCTAAGCAATCAGCATCTGGGCTAGTCTGCCCTGTCGTTTCGAGATCTAGCTAGGTGGTGTACCTTGAAAATACCCTGATGTTCTCGCTGCTTCCAGAGGCATAGTGCCTTCCGACATATGGGCCGTGATCCCACGCCACCCTCATTGTTACAGTACCACATGGCGGTGGCATTGTTCATGAGCACCTGCACAGACCCCTTTGAAAGATGCCAGGAAGACTTTCAAAGCCAAGCAGATGGCCCGCAACTCCAGGAGGTTGATATAGAGCCAGATTCGGTTGGAGACCAAATGCCTCTGATCTCCACCTCTTCTAGATGGCCTCACCAAAACTGCACCGTGTCCAAAATAAATCTGATGAAAGGGAGCATCTGTAGAGTCAGGTGTGACAGCAGCATGTTGATAGTGAACCCCAAGGAAGTCAAGAGGTTCTTCGTAGTCTGGGGGTTGGTGATGACTGCCAGGAGTGAGTTTGCATTCAGCAGCCAATCGTTGAGGTAAGGGAAGACTGTAACCCCTGGCCTCCGATGATGCTCTGCAACTACCACCATCACTTTCGCGATCACCTGAGGGGCACTGGCGCGGCCACAGGGGAACCCAGCAAACTGATATTGCTCCGGTCCCACCGTGAACAGCAGGTAGCACCTGTGGGCCAACAGGACCGGGATGTGTAGTCATGATTGTGTAAATAAGTGTCCTGCAGATCCAATGCTATCATCCAGTCTCCAGGGTCGATGGCAGACAAGAACTGGGGAAGAGTGAGCATCATTAAGTTGTCCTTCCAGAGGGAGGCATAGAGAGGGCATAGATCTAAAATAGGATGATGGCCTATCGATCTTCAGCACAAGTTGTTCTTACTTCTGAGGCCCGAACCCTTTCTATGGCCTCTTTATCCAATGGAGTCTGCACTTCCTGCTGCATGAGAAGGGCGTAAGGATTAGTTACTTACCTGTAATCCTAGTTCTCATCCAGGGGTATACTCATCAAAGTCATAATCTATGAATAATCCCCGCCCATGTGCGGGATCCCGGGGCATATAGAAAATACATATATATATACATATATATATGCATATGTGAAAACATATACATGCTGCCTAAAATATTTCCAAACTGGCAAAGATGCTGAAAATTACATGGATTTGCATAAACACAGCTGTACTCTCCCAACACTTAAGGAAGAAAGAGCAGTAAATATTTCCATACAACAATGCTTTGTTGCCATAGAGAAGCCTGTAATTGCAGGCATTTGCCAGTAGGCTGCAGTAGAGTATAAAGAAACAAAGAACAAGCATTTGCAATGCAATAGGTCTCGCATTAATTAAGTTTGAGCTATTGGCATTGCTAAATCTTGCAACACCAATTGCAATAAAAGTCTATAAATTGTAGGCAAAAGAAATGTGTATTTATTTTTGTAGCAATGGTGGTATGTAGGAGGCATGCCGGCTCAGTGGGCCTTGAGAGCAGAACTAGCAGGGCCACATATTCCAAGAGTGACGAAAAAAAGTGGAGGCAGACAAGCCAGCCCTTCAGCCACAGTGAGTGTGACTGCTGGGCGTGATCCGATGTCTGGCGGTCAAGTGTTCACCCTCAAGACGGCATGCCACTGCAGTGACCCAAGGCTGCAGGCTGCGCGCTGTCAGAGGCCTGTCTATAACGTCAGCACCTCCTCTGTCCCACACGTGGACAATAGGCTCTGCTCTTCCAATGGTGGCTGTCACACCGGCCACCAAGCAGGAGAGAGCCCGGGAGCCTACCCCGAGGCAAAGTAGCCGGCGCGAGACAGAAAACGTAACGGCGACGAGTGTCTGTGTGTACATCATTCCATAAACAAATCACAGCCAAATTCAGGGACTGGATGCGTTCCATTCAGGGAATGTCAGGAAAATGAAACCTTTGTATAGTAACATTACGGTATGGCCACCAGTGGCGTCACTACGGTTGGTGTCACCCAGTGCGGGGAACTCATGTGGTGTCACCTCCCTCACGACTTACCGCATGGACCTCCTCCGCGGGAAAAGTTAAGTGATTTGCCCTGAATCACAGGCTGATGAGCTGTGGCCGAGATTCAAACCTAGTTCGCAGCTCCAAAGTGGGCAGGTCTAGCCGCTAGGCCGCAGGTAGCCCACCCAAGCTTGAATCTGAGACCATCGGATCTCTGCAGTAGGAGCATTAACCCAAAGTGCTTTCTTATGTCAATGGAAAGAAGTGACGGAGGTGAACGGTGGCCCAGATCAGAGGGAGCGCCGAATTCGCGGTCTCTGGGTATACACCCCCCACCCCCCTCCGGCTGAATCAGTGTCCACAAGGGGTCGCTCTTTACCACCGCTGAACCCAGTGCCCTGCGGCCAGTCGTGCAGTGCCTGTGACTCACACTGACCGTTAGTGAGAGACAGTGACTCACTCTCTGCGCCCTCCTGACTTCCTCTGACCTACCGCCAATACGACCAATCAATCTCTTAGGAGACAAAAATACGCCGGTGCACAACTGGTGTCCACAAAGTGCACAGAGAGGCCAACCTGGCAGCTCTACCTATATGTCTAACCGCCCGGACAATGGAGGCGCTGGGTTTTAGTGCAACAGACTCACCCACCACAGATGGCTACCAGATCATAGCATGGGCCATTACACCTCAAAAGGTAGAAGCTTAATGCCATGCTCGCCGGGTCCCACTGCACCCCAAAAACACCCAAAGCATTAAGCAGCTTGGCAATACAATCTTAAAACACAAAGGCATTGAGCCAGGCCCAAGCCTGCTTATCTGTGTTGAAAATCTGTTTATTTAATTTAATTTAATTTATTTATTTATAAAGCGCTAACAATCATCCTGGGTAGGATATCACGGCGCTGAGGTTTGGTGCTGAGAGGTACGATAACCGCACTGATTACTAATTACTCTAGTTTAGGGAAGAGTAATGTCTTTAATTGTTTCCTAAATGATAGGAGACAGTCTGTCAGTCTGAGACTGGAAGGTAGTTCATTCCATTTGGTTGCAGCTAGATGAGAGAAAGCCCGCTCTCCCATCCTAACAGTCTTCACGCGGGTAGTGTTTGCTCTTCCTAAAGTTCTGGAACGAAGGTTCCTTGATGGTCTATGGAATTTGACTTTATTGTGTAGAATAGTAGGGCCTGTATTGTAAAGTACCTTGTGTGTGATACACAGTAGTTTGAAGTTGGCTCTTTGTCGCATTGGGAGCCAATGTAGCTCTCGCAGGCAACTTTTTGCCGAATCATATCTCTTCCTATTGCATACAGCCTTTGCCGCGGCATTTTGCACTATCTGCAGTTTGGAGAAGAGATAGTCTGCCATTCCAACAAACAGAGAGTTGCCGTAGTCCAGTCTGCTTATCAGCAGCGACTGGATCAGGGTCTTCCTACACTCAGTCGGAATCCAGGGGAAGACTCGTCTGAGCATTTTCAATAATGCAAAGCCTCTGCCACAGACAGTGGAGACATGTGATTTCATGGACAGAGCACTGTCCAATACCACACCCAAGTTTTTTGCTTTTATGGTGGGATTTGGGGGCAAGCCCAGGTTACTTGGCCACCAGCTGTTGTCCCAGAGCTGGGGATTTTTGCCAAACAGGAGGATTTCTGACTTGTCTGCATTTAATCTCAGACAGTGCTCTTGCATCCAATTGGCCAGTTCAGTCAGGCAGTTTAGTAGTCGAGTTTTAGGATCATCTTTCTCATCAATGGTGACCATCAGCTGGGTGTCGTCAGCATAAGAACACATTTCAACACCCCACTTTCTTCCAATGGCTGCCAATGAGGAAACAAATACATTAAACAAGGTTGGGCTTAATGAAGAACCCTGAGGAACCCCTTATTTAATGTTTCGCGGGGGAGAAATAAAATCACCCAGACACACTGATTGTGTTCGATCCGCCAAAAAGGATTGTAGCCATCCCAATGCCTTGTCTCGAATACCTTTCGCTTCCAGGGCTTTCAGTAGTTGGTCGTGTGGTACGGTATCAAAAGCCGCTGATAAATCCAAGAGTATCAGGACGACTGTCTTACCATGATTCACCTGGGCCCTGATAGTATCCGTTACCGCCAAAAGTGTTGTTTCAGTACTGTTGTTCGCCCTGAAACCTATTCTCTTTTATTGTTCTCCAAAAGCAGCAAGCATAGGCAATTAACTAATGCTAATATGCAGAAAAACTGCAAAGCCACGAGCCTTTCTTGTCTCCCATGACAAGGGCGCGGGGGCCCCTGCTCCTGGCTACATCACTATTGAAGGGGTCTTGTGATCTCAGCAGTGCCGCGCTGCATCCCTTCCGCAACACAGTTTGGGAGTTTAGAAAGAACAAAGCTGGCCAGAGGGGCCCACCTGAGGGGAGGGCTGTGGCTGGAAGCTGGACAAAGTCTTACTCAAACTCGAATGCCTTCGCAGAATTTGGAGCCCGCCTGTGACTTTTTTTGTTGGGAGATTGCAGGGCTGACGCTCTCAGGGTGACACGATTTTAAATAAATACCTTTGTATTAACAGATTGGTAAAAGGGGCTTTGAAGGGGTAAATGTCTTCTTGTTGGAAAACCCGATGAGGGGACTATTTCTGGCAATCGCTCGGTGCCTATCAGTACATTAGGGTCCTTATAGGAAAACGGATGGAGCGTAGTGATATTTAACAAACCTAAACTCAGTAACACCTACTGGGAGATTCCGGGGCGCAACTGGCACGAATGGAAGGTACCGAGGCCCCTCGATTCTCACTCGTGACCCATCTTCGCTCTCCGTTCGTGTGGAGATGGCACAGAGGTGGTATATGTAATGCGTATGATGTCACTTTACTCTTCCCTGCAAAGGGAACCAAAAGTGCATCATATTTCCATGGCAGAACCCGGGGACTTCCTGAAACACCTACTTATGGTAGGGGGGGCATTACCTGTACGTACCCTCAGCGCTTCCAATGCCTCTCTTACCTCTTGCTCTACTCCGAAGGGGGAAGGTGGCATGAAAGGCTGGCGACATTACACGTAAGGGAACGCAGTCAGTTGCCACATAAACTGCCCTGTTGCCTGTGGCTTCTCGATGGCAAAGATAAATCTGTGACGACTGTGCTCTTTCTAGGGAATACGTGGGGGAGAGAGACGGCCAGGGGTAGCATACCTGTTTGTCCAAAGCTTTTTCAATCTGTGCCTGAAATGGTGTCCGCTTCATCCCATTGGGTGTCGTAGGCCGGCCGGTTGTCTCGGAGTGCTGATGTGCGCAGCAGCCGCGCTGCCAGGCCCTGCCCCCGGTAGCCTCGTCGTTAATGCTTATACCCGAGGCCTGACAAACTTTACGTCCATCACGCGCGGCGCAAGCCCCTACAGGACCTCCGTAACCTAAACCAGATTGGTGTCACCTGGTGCGGTCCGCACCCCCGCAGTGACGCCGCTGATGGCCACGAATGCGATGGGGAGGGGTGCAGGTGAGACAGGGTCAGAGTACTGAATGAGAGGGTAATAAGGAAAGAAGCGTGGCAGGAAATTGAAAAAAAACATTGAATCGGGAATGTGCAAATGAAAGAAACAAAAGTAGTTGGGAAATGAAGGGAAGGTTAAACAAGAAAAAAAAGCAATAGAAACAAATTTAGAAATGCCGATCATACTGACCTGAAGAACTGAGGCGTCATCGCGGAAGTCAGGCAGCCTTCGTTGGGACGTGGGCGGGGCCTGCAAAAGAAACAGGAAGGAACCGCCGGGAGAACATCCGGAAGCCTGCACGCTGAATGCTGAAGTCCCTGGCCCCAACAGAGGGACCGGGCGAAGACTGCATGGCACCAGAGGCAACATGGGGCTTCCGAGTGGTGAGGAGAGTCCCACGGCGTGCCAAGGGATGGGCAAGGACCGAGCTGGTAAGTGAGCGCTTACATGCTGTTTGAAGACAAGTTACGTGCACTGGCTGTGGGGGGGGGTGTGCGTGTGTGTGTGCGCATGTGTGATTGATTGATTGCAGGAGGCTGACTTGCCTCGGAAGCGGGACAGGAGATGTGCACGGCGTGTGGCTGTACGTGCGCGTGCACATGCTGAAATCGCCGAAAGCTCGTACACATCCCCTGTCCCACTTCCAGAGCAAGTCGCTAACAATAGAGGCTTCGCTGGACAGCAGCGCTTCACGCTGCTAACACCAGCTCGCCCTAAAAACTGACACCTTGCCTTTTAGGCATTAGAGTAGGGGTACCGTGCCTTTAAGACCTGAAGGCGACCCCCTGCATCCATGATGTACTACAGGTGGCAGTTGGGTCAGTTCTTTTTGGAGGTGCATAACACCTGAGTAGATCCATAGTAACATCTCTTAACTTTATGATAATGCTCGTCCGGGGAGGTGGGTGGGAGCTTATGACTTTGATGAGTATACACACTTGCTCATGTGCTCCTAATGGATCATTAGCTGCATCCCCTTGTGCACACCTTCTTGTACTTGGTATTACTCCGAGGACTCCATGAAAAAATATATAATTCACTTCCTGTGGGTATGATGTTTAAATCTTTTATTCAGTTTCTTTTTTCATTATTGTGTGATTAATACTCATGAAATTATCTCAACATTTCGTCGTAATTAATCCACGTAACATGTGGCATCAAGCTTCATTTCCTATGCATTTCGGGCATAGAGCCCTTCATCAGGGAGCATCGATGCCAGCGTTGAAGTCTATGTTAGACCCCGATATAAGAATGAAACTCCGATGTAAAATTCAGACGTTTTTCACGACGCGCTGCGTTTCCGTTCTCGAGTCGCTAACCTTTATTGAAGAAACTCAAGGCTGTGTACCAATCTCCACATCGTCTTCAGTTTGATGAGTATACCCCTGGATGAGAACTAGGATTACAGGTAAGTAACTAATCCTTCTCATCCAGGGGATACTCATCAATAGTCATAATCTATGAATAGATTAGCAAGCCCATACCCAAAGTTTTGCAGACTAGCAAATAAGTATAAAGTAAAACAAGAATCAACATCACATTTAAAATGCAGTTATGCAAATAAATTCCTCAAAGAGGCCTGTCCCACTTGGCCATCAGCCTGTGCATCTGAAACTAGGCAATAATGGCGGTCAAAAGGTATGTACTGAACGCCATGTAGCCACTTTACAAATCTCAGGGATTGGAATATTATGAAGGAGAGCCGTAGTGGAAGCTTTGCCTCTAGTAGAGTGTGCATGAGGTCTACCCTGTAAAGCCTTATTAGCTCATTGGTAAGACAGAGCTATACAGGAGACGATCCATCGAGAAATTGATCTTTTTGAGGCTGACAGACCGGTATTAGCTGACACATAAATCACAAAGAGCCGGTCAGACTTCCTAAGTGGAAGGGTTTTTGCTAGGTAACATTTCAGAGATCGAGAGAGTCTAACGACCTCTCCGGGGAAGTGGTAGATTGAGGGAAAAAAGTAGGCAGGGTGATAGACTAATTAATATGAAAGTCTGAGACTACCTTGGGCAGGAAGCCTGGATGTGTCCTCAGTACCACCCTATTGGCAAGAAATACTGTGTAAGGTTCCCTCCAACACAGGGCCTGGATTTCGCTAACCCTACGGGCAGAGGTGATAGCCACCAAAAAGGCAGCTTTCCAGGTCAAGTGCTGCAAAGAAGCCTTATGGATAGGGTCGAAGGGAGCACCCATCAATTTAGTGAGTATGATGTTAAGCTCCCAGGGAGGAGAGGGGGACCTCACTGGTGGAAAAACTTTCTTAAGCCCCTGCAAGAAATCTTTGACCACAGGCATAAGGAAGAATGAGGTCTTAGAAGGCGACTTCCTATAGGCTGTGATTGCCGCTAAGTGAACCCTGATGGAGGGGTACTTCAAGCCTGACCTTGCCAAATGTAATAGGTAGGGTAGAATCACCTGCTCCTGACCATGGATAGGCTCAAGAGAATTGTTAAGGCACCAAATGAAAAATCTCTTCCACTTGAAAGCATAAGACTTTCTAGTGGAGGGTCTCTTAGCCTCCTTAAGAATGTTGATGCAGTCTGCCGAAAGGTCTAGGTGGCCATATTGGATGACCTCAGGAGCCATGCCGTCAATCGAAGGGAAGGAAGATTGGGGTGAAACACCCTCCGCTCGTCCTTGGTCAACAAGTCTGGATGGCAAGGCAGTCTCCGGTGAGGGACCTCTGAAAGCTGGAGGAGATCCGGGTACCACCACTGGCGTGGCCACTCCGGCGCTATCAGGATCATCATGGTGTTGGTCCTGTAGAACTTCTGAATCACCGCCGGGATCAGAGGCAGGGGAGGAAAGGCGTACAGCAATGTCTGCGACTAGCTGATCAAAAGTGCGTTCCCCCGTGAGCCCTGTTGGGGGAACCTGGACGCAAAGACAGGGCATTTTGGGTTTGCCGCGTCTGCGAACAGGTCTATATCTGGTACACCCCATTGATGAAACACCTCCTGTACGACCTCTTCCTTGAGCACCCAGTCGTGCGCTTCTACGAAGTCTCTGCTTAGGCCGTCCGCCTGAACATTTAGGATCCCTGGTAGGTGAACTGCCACGACGGATAGACCTCTTGCCAGGAGCCAGTGCCAGATGGCTTGAGCTTCCAGAGACAGAACTCGTGACCTGTTGCCTCCCTGCTTGTTCAGATAGAACATTGTTGTTGTGTTGTCTGTCTGAACTTGAATGTGGTTGGTGCGTAGAGACGGGTAGAGGGACTTGAGTGCCAGGTAGACAGCCCGGAGCTCCAGGAAGTTGATGTGGTAGCCTCTTTCCACTTCGGACCAGAGACCCTGAACTTGAAGCTGGTCCATATGAGCACCCCAGCCGTGTATCGAGGCATCCGTGACCACTGTCTTTGATGGAGATGTTTGATGGAAAGGGACTCCCCGCAGAAGATGAGAGCGTTTCATCCACCATCTGATGGAGTCTCTGGCACTTTGGTTGAGAGAGACCTGATCCTCCCAGTGTCCTGATTTCTGAGACCATTGATCCTCTAGTAACTATGGGCGGAAAATCCGTTCCGCTCGCGAAATTTGCGGATTTTCGGCAATTTTGCGATTCGCGAATTTCGCGAAATTGCCGAAAAATCCGCAAATCCGCTCGCGGGCAGATTTCAGTTAAGGCCGGTGCTCGAGTTGAAGAAAGTTAACTTTGTAACCATTTTAGAGATGGCGCTGGTAAGCTGCCAGAGTTGCAACTTGCAAGTAAGCAACTCTGGCAGCTTGCCGGCGCCATTCTAAAATGGTTACAAAGTTAGCTTCAACTCAGGCACCTGCCTTAACTCTGTAAGTGCTTCCTGTGGGCCAAAAATTAAACCTCAACAGGAAGCACCTACAGATATAAATAAAGCAGGTCCCTGAGTTGAAGCTCAAATTCAGTAACGTTTTAATCAGCCCAAAACATTAGTGAGCACGGTCGAGGCTGGGCAAGTGTGCTCTAACCCCATATCTGCCGTCGAAAATTAGCTGTAATACCCGAGGGAGGTCTTTGCATCCCTGAGTTTCTCGAGCGCAATCCCCGTGTAGTTCCTGTGACCAGGAGGCTGCTTTCTCCTCACCTGCTGCCCTGCTCGCTCTCTGACCCTTTATACACAGGAGGCATGTTGACACGCATAGAAGCCCCGCCCCACACACTAGCAGTATCAAACGTCTTCCCGCCCTTTACCAACTATGAAGGACAGTTCACTCAAGGGACCTTGCCGCCTTTTGGCGCGGTGGCAAAGTTACAGGCACACATGGTCAGTGGAGACAAATCTTCTGGCCCTACGCAGCTGCAGTATAGGAAAAACACTATCATTTACCCAACGAGGTAGCACTTACTGGATTAGCAAGTAGAAAGTACTCCAGTTGAGTAGAGGTATTGCACAAAACGGTGGCATCTTCGTGGATAACTATGCAGGGCAGGATTCATTCTGGCACGAGGCTTCTGTCACAAAAATTAAACCTCAACAGGAAGCACTTACAGATATAAATAAAGCAGGTGCCCGAGTTGAAGTTCAAATTCAGTAACGTTTTAATCAGCCCAAAACATCAGTGAGCACGGTCGAGGCTGGGCAGGTGTGCTTTAACCCCATATTCGCCCATACTTATCCTCTAGGGCCTGTTGCAGAGGCCTCATGTGAAGGCGTGCATTGGACACGATGTAGATGCATGAGGCCATCGATCCCAGAAGAGACAACACTTGTCTGGCCGTGGGACT
Organism: Lissotriton helveticus; assembly: GCF_964261635.1. Classification (NCBI taxonomy): domain Eukaryota; kingdom Metazoa; phylum Chordata; class Amphibia; order Caudata; family Salamandridae; genus Lissotriton; species Lissotriton helveticus. The sequence continues at coordinate 103,073,747 of NC_136071.1, read as the reverse complement.
TGGAGTGTCTAGCAGGATGTGACACTTTAGAAGCATGGATGACAACCTCTGCTCCGAAGGACACACGCTTGCTCTTGCGGAGTCCAAGGAGGCGCCCAGGTAGTGTATTCGCTGGGTGGGGTTGAGCACTGACTTCTTGTAGTTGACCTGCAACCCCAAGGAATGCATCAGGTTGAGACAGTACGATAGATGTCTTTGAAGAGGAACAGTCGTGGAGCTCTTCAGGAGCCAGTCGTCTAGATAGGGATAGACGAAGATCTTCCGCCTGCGGAGGAAGGCAGCCACCACCGCCATGCATTTGGAGAATGTCCATGGGGCGGATTTCAAGGCCAAACGGCAGCACTCGATACTGGTAGTAGTGGCGGTCTATCTGAAACCTGAGGAATTTCCGGTGCTTTACTGAGACGGGTATATGAAAGTACACGTCCTGCAGGTCGATGGCACAGATCCGGTCTCCCTGGTGGAGGCGTGGAAAGATCTGGTGCAGGGCTAGCATGCGAAATCTTTCTTTTCTGATGAATCTGTTCAGCTGACGTAGGTCAAGGATAGGTCTGTTCTCTTTGGCTACTCCTCGTTTTTGGACTAGAAAGTAGCGGGAGTATACTCCTTGATTTCTTTGCATGGGAGGGACCTCCTCTATGTCCTTTTTCATGAGAAGGGTAGAGACTTCGTCCTTCAACAGCTGACTTTGAAGTCGAGAGAGGTGCTTGAGCTGAGGAAACACTTGCGGAGGAGGTGACTTGAACCTCAGCAAGTAACTATGCCGCACAATACTCATCACCCATTTGTCCTTTGTCATGGATTTCCACTCTTCCAGGTGGCAAGCTACACTCCCTCCCACCGGAGTGGGGAACAGTTGAGGAGGAAGCAACGACTCAAGGCTTTGGAGGCTGTTTTGAGGTCGACTGTTGCTTGTTACTATTCCCTCTGCCTCTACCAGGGCGTCTCTGCTGAAACTGAGACCTTTGCTGTGTTTGGGATGACCACTGAGGGGTTTGAACCCTCTGTTGGTACCACCGCTTGTCGCCCTGACGGAAGCGCTTTTTGGACTATTTGCGTTTCTCTAACCCCACTGCCTTAACCGTGTCCATCTCCGCCTTCATTTTAGTCATCTCATCGTCGGCGTGAGACCCGAACAGAGAAGATCCATTTGAGCATCAGGCTTGAGGCCTGTAAGGCGTAGCCAAGCCGAGCGTCGTGAGCATACTCCATGAGAGTAACCGTGGGCTGCGAGGTCGGAAGCATCCGCTACCGCACTGATTACTTGGTTGGCTACGAGTTCTCCCTCCTGGAGAATCTCAGTGAGGTCCTGCCGGTCTTCTTTGGGAAGCTTCTCTGCGAAGCGAGTGAGAGAGTCCCAGAGAGATCTATCGTATCGTCCAAGAAGAGCGGAGGCGCTGGCAACTTTCATGAATGGCGCAGAAGTGCTGCACATTCTCCTCCCATACGAATCCATCTGCTTACTATCCTTTTCCGGGGGTACCGAGGATGAGGTGGAAGCAGAATGGGATTTTATGGCAGCCGCCACGATGACTGAATCAGCTGGTGGATCCGTCCTGAGGAACAAGGGGTCCTCCACTGGAGCCTTATACTTTTTGGCGATTCTGGATGGTACCGAACCCACTGTCGCAGGAGTAAGAAAGGTGGCCATTGCAGGCTCCAGGAATCCGGGCACCAAAGGTAGCAGGGATCTTGGAGCTGACCGGTGGTGCAGGGTATCGAAGATGATTGATGGGAGAACCACGGGGTATGCAGAGAGATGTTAAGTTTCCTTGCTCCCCTACCCAGAACCTCCGTAAAAGTAGAGATGTCATCTATGGGTGACACCCGTGAAGGTGGTGTGGAGGAGAAGGTCGGAGAATAATCCCGGACCGTAGATTTCGTAGACGAAGAACCACGTAAGAGGTCTTGTGCACCTCCTCTTATGGGGCCTGTCGCGATGAACAACATATACAAAAATACAAAATATCAAAAATACAAAAAATATCAAAAAAATACAAAAGATGGTTCCCCTACTGAGAGCAAAGCAATCAGAGTGTACACTTATAATTCAGTGTAGTACACTATAAGGTCATCCCTTTTGCGCCAGAGAGATAACACCTCAAAGGAAATATTTAAACAAGGCGCTTTCTTTAGTTCCTACAATTCCAAATGATGGGACTCCTTTAAAACTGTCCACGCAGGTGCCTCATCAGGACTGAGGGATCAGTATCACTACAAAAATAATAAAAATAATACAAACAAATAAAATAAAATGAACTACCAAGACTCAACAGTGACCATGCAGTGCCAGAAAAAATCAAGTACTGTGCCTTGTGAGTAAAGAGAGGGGAAACACCGGAGGTCCCCATACGTAAGCAGATAATAGAGGCCAGCACCTCTGAAAAAATCCAACATGCTATAGAGGGGTCAGTCAACAAAATGGAAAAGCCAACCACTGAAAAGGCAAATCCTTCCCATCAGAAGAAAGAAGGAGTAAACAAGGCAAGGTTATACATGCTAAGGACTCTGATTACCTGAGTGGAAAGGTAATTCTCTCAAACCAAAAGGCTGGTGGCGACCATTCCCACTGCCACCTGGCACATTACATCGAGCAACCAATCACACGCAGACAGTCTAAACCTTACCTTAATGGGCTGTTTAACGCTCGATAGGACACAATCAAAGCCTCTCGGGGAATGTTTCTTGCCGGAGGAAATATATAGCAGGAGCTGAATTCCTATACACCCTAAGTAAAATCAGAAGGAGAAAGGCGAGAGGGGACGAGATTAGTAATAATCCCCTAGAAAACGTCACACACTCTACAAGTTAGCATAAGAGTGGCAGTTATACACAAAATTGCCCTATAGAAACGCCCTCAGGAAAACCAGTTAGCATAAGAGCGGCAGTTATACACAAAACCGCCCTATGGTAACGACCGCAGGAAAACAACCAAATAAACTAAAATACCTGAGGAAATGGGCTCCCCGTCACAAACGCCGGGTCTCTCGCGTTCACAAGGTCTTGAGCAAAACGGCAAGATTGCGTATCTCGTCTCCACCTCGCTACATAGCGTGCATGTGATGACGTCACGCTTCTACACACATTACCACAAAGGAAGGAATACTACTCATAAGTCCTATGTTCCTATATTACCCAGTATGCCCTACTTGGAAACTACAAAAAAGCTACCCGTGCGTACACGCTCCAAAGTAGTGGAATCAGGAAATACGCTCATTACGAGCGACAATGTGCCCAAAAAAAGAAATAAATCAATACCACAGAACTAACGTACCCGGAAAATAAATCATCACACATGGGGTCAAGCCATCTCAGCAGTCGTCTCCTACCGCTATTCACCCAAATGTCAACGGTCACGCATGCGGCATGCCACCATCGGGAGGAGACATATCACCCACATCAAAAATCGCCAAGAGGCGGGGAATCAAATTCAAACCCCTCTCACATACAACAATGTATAGTACATCTCATGGCACTAAAAAGAGAAACAACAGGAAAATAAACAATTGCACAGTGGCTTCTAGTTTCCAGACACTGCACGGACACCTACAGACGTACATTCTTCCATGGGCATAAAATATGACGCCGACTTCAACATTCAAACCAAAATTTTCTTAAAACAATACTGACACCAAAACAACAAAAAGTGAAAGGAGCCCCTCCACTAGAAGCTTCCTTTATATTTATGGCATGGATTATACTCCCAAGCACACGTTATAATTATGACAAGGTTTCCCTGTTTTTTTTCTAACAAACACAGTCATTTAAAAACAAATATACACAATTTCTTTTGGTTCTTTATCTTCAGGCTTTTATTCTGTTGATTTCAGCCACAGCCCGGCTAATTCATGTTTAGAGAGCTTTGCTTTTGTTTTGTGGAGGATAGTTGTTCCCCACACCCTTGAGTACCGTTAAACTTAATTTTCTTAAAAACATACAAGCTGTGCAAATCAGCCGTGAGGCGCCAAAATCCCTATAACTAATACCACGTTCCTTAGATTTCTATGTATGGCATGGTAATGACAACATGGAGATAATTACAGAATCCATCAGATCTATATCAACAGGTCAACGGTAACATGGGAAAATCCATGCACCACCCGTAGTTCATGCAATACATCTCCTATCCTCATGGGAAATGCAGAAATCCGAAGTATAATCGCTGTATTATATTAATGCCCAGATCTCATCTCGATCATTCAAGCCCTCTGTTTCAGTGTGGTATTTTTCTATTAAGCGAGCTTCTGTACGGTTAATTTTAGTTTCTAGTTCTCTCTTGTTGTTAGCTTTAATCACAACTAGTACTGACCAAAAAAGCTCGTCTTCACTGTGTCCACATCCACTGTAGTGAAGGACCAGGGGTGCGCCTGGCGTCTTACATCTAATCCGTGACTTATGTTGGCTGATGCGCATTTTAACAGCTTGTGTGGTTTGACCAATGTAGGCAAGCCCGCACAGGCACAACACCACATACACCACATTTTTGGTGTTACAGTTCGAAAATGATCTCATTGTATGTGTCATGTTATTGATGGAAATAGTTTTAGTGTCTCTCGTGTAGTCACATGCGGTACAATTGGTGCACCTAAAGTGTCCCACTACTGCCGGTAAACCTAACAGGCTCCTAGTGTCCTTTCTTACCACAGCAGAATCTCTACTGGCTCGAACAAGATGTTGTCTATGGTTCCTCCCTTTTCTAAAGGCAAACAAGGGCTTGAGGATTTTCAGATGTTCCATCAATCTCCAATTTTTTTAAATAATCTGTTTGACTTTATTAAATTTCGGATTGAAAGTCAAAACACATGTCAACTGTGAGACATTCTGTTTGGCCTTCGGTGTCAGTGAGGTTTCACGGGGGTATACCACGCCCTTTTCAACGCGGCCCTTACCAATTTTCTAGGATAACCTCTCATGCACAGCTTATTAAACAAGGTTTCAGCATGGTCAAAGTAGTCACTTTTATTTGAGCAATTACGGCGAATCCGTAAAAATTGCCGATAAGGCAGATTTTCCTTAAGACTCCTATGGTGTTCACTAGAGAACTCCAGGAGTGTATTCCTGTCCGTAGGCTTAGTGTAGAGACTAACCTCCAACTGGCCATTGTTGGGAAAAATCCACAGATCCAAAAAATTGATCTTTGAATTACTAAATGTTTTAGTGAATTTCAGATCGGGGGTACAGGCATTAAGCCATAGGTGGAACAGCTCAAGTTCTGCTTCATCACCATTCCAAATTAGGAATATATCATTGATGAAGCGCACCCACCTCGACACCCAGTGCCGAAATGGGGTCGCTTCATCGAAGATATATCTCCTTTCAAATTGGTCCATCACTAGGTTGGCAATCTCTGGGGCGAAACAACACCCCATCGTCTTTAAGTTGCAGGAATAGCTCACCTTTAAATGCAAAAAAACTGTTCTTTAAGCAGATTCTGGCTAAATCCAAAAGCCTTTTCCTGAGGAATATTTGTGTATAAACTCTCGATGTCGAAGGAGACCAACAACTGGTGGTCTCCATCGAACATCGAGTGTTCAATCTTATGGATAAAATCCATAGTGTCCCTCGCATACGCTTGTGTAGTGCTCACAAAAGGTTTTAAAAAGGTGTCAATATATTTGGCCAATGGTTCAAGCAAAGAACCACAGGCCGCAATGATAGGACGCCCTGGTGGTTTCTCGGCGTCCTTATGTACTTTAGGCAGTACATACAAGCTCGGCATTTTTTGCATAGTGAAGTTTAGATATTCATATTCCTTTTTGCAAAGGTATCCACAATCAAGGGCCTGCGTGGTTAAATACACGATTTTGGCTTTAAGCATGGCAGCAGGACTTTCTACAATTTTACGATAATGGGAGAAATTCCCTAGCTGTCTTAGGACTTCATTGTCGTACGCATTGCTATCCCATAAGACAATTCCCCCTCCCTTCTCAGCAGGTTTTATTACCATCAAGGGATTGTTTGTCAAACTTTTAAGGGCTAGGTGTTCTTGTTTTGAAAAATTTGATTTATAGGAGATGTTTTTCCTATTGAGTGCATCAATTTCCCTCAAAATCTGGTTTTCAAAAAATATAATTTCATCAGGCATGCTGGCACTATCCGGACAAAAGGAGTCCCATCATTTGGAATTGTAGGAACTAAAAAAAGCGCCTTGTTTAAATATTTCCTTTGAGGTGTTATCTCTCTGGCGCGAAAGGTATGACCTTATAGTGTACTACACTGAATTATAAGTGTACACTCTGATTGCTTTGCTCTCAGTAGGGTAACCATCTTTTGTATTTTTTTAATATATTTTGTATTTGTGATATTTTGTATATGTTGTATATATTGTATATATGTAGTGCATTGTATATATGAGTGTGATATTTGTAATGAATTGTACATGATGTATATATGAAGTTGATATATGTATCAGTTTATTGTGATTATATTGTGTTTTGCCCCTGACATATTCACAAGTTATAACAGTGGAAATTAATTTGCCACAAATAGGATTGAAGTGCAAGCACGGTAATTAATTATACTCTGGTTGAAAATAAATATTTGTGATTGATCCCTTTATACCGTATTTTCTTTGACTCTACATCGCTGATGTCCCTTGCCCAGGTATAAGAGGGTAATTGGGGCATGACCCCTACTGTATATATACCTGTCGCGATGAAGGCTGCACCGGTCCCTAGATCTAGACCGATGTCTAGAAGGCGATTTTCGTTTCGCGGGTGTTCTTGGCCTGGGAGGAGTCCTTGACCTGGCCGGAGATCTTGGCCTCCGAGGAGGAGACTTTGCTGGTCTGGCTGGAGTACTTGTCCTTGGACCAGATGGCGAGTATGTGCGGTAGTAATCTGCGCCCGGACTACTGCGACCGCTAGATACAGCACCCTGTGGATGGCGAGGCGACACACTGCGTGTTTTCCCCTTCGCTGATTTGGGGGAGACATCTGGAGTGATCTCCACAATCTGGTGGCCAAGAGACGATGACCGTTCCCCTGATGATAATCTGGACCCAGGATCAGATCGCCTCGGAGACTCCACAATCCCTGTGACCTCGCCTCTCGACGTTGACGATGTCTGTGTAACTATTGGTGGCGAACGAGGTCTTGATGTCGAACGTTCATGACGTGATGATTTCGACGGCGGTCTTCGGCATCGAGTTGGTGACCTCGACGGCGATCTTTGGCGCCGAGTTGGGGACATAGACGGCGATCTTCGGCGATCTACGACGTCGTGTCGATGGCGACCTTCCTGTGGCGCCGGGTCGACGTCGATCTCCTCGACGTCGAATGATGGGATCTGGCCGATCCTCTCGACGGCGACACGCCAGCCGGCGGTGATGTGAGAGCCGTCAGTCCTCTCAACGCTGACCCTCTCGAGGGTGGCGGAGAGTGTCTCGACGTCGACGGAAGCCTCGACATCGACGGAGACTTGGTCTTGTCAGCAGCCACAGACTTCGAGCCCGAAGTGTGGAGTCTCGACGCCGACTTACTTGTATGCGGCGGAGATTCTTGACGTTGTGGTGGTGTTCTTGAAGAGCGTTTAGGTCTCTTCAACGGCAACTTCGACGTCGACAGTGAATCTCTTCTCCCCTTCCTTTTTCTGGGGTCATGGGAAGTGGAGCCTCGCCGTTTCTGGCCTTGCTTGCTGGAAGACGATGTCCTGGGGCATCCATGGCCACCCACCTGATGTCTCTTGTCTTTATCCAGCATAGCATGGAGTTTGATTCGTTCTCTATCACGCAAAGTCCGTTTGGAGAACTTCTGACAATAGTGGCACTGGTCAGGGCTGTGTGATGATGGAAGGCACACAATACACACCGAGTGTGGATCTGCCAGTGCCATTTTCTTGTCACAGGAAGGACACTTTCTGAATAAAGCTGGCATACGGACTAAAAAATTCAGTGGATCTCCACAGAAACAGTAGCACAAGCCTTAATAAACCAGAAAATGTCGAATTTTCTGAAAAAAATCTCTTCAATAACCAGTTTTAGTCAAAAACTGGAGAGCTCAAGCTCCAGGATCCTCTCAGAAGGAGCCAGAGAAAAGAACTGACCCAACTGCCACCTGTGGTGCATCATGGGAGCAGGGGGTCGCCTTCAGGTCTTAAAGGCACGGTACCCCTACTCTAACGCCTTAAAGGCAAGGTGTCAGTTTTTCTTTGTTTCTTTATACTCTACTGCAGCCTATTGGCAAATGCCTGCAATTACAGGTTTCTCTATGGCAATAAAGCATTGTTGTATGCAAATGTTTACTGCTCTCTTTCTTCCTTAGGGGTTGGTAGAGTACAGCTGTTTTCATGCAAATCCATGTAATTTTCAGCATCTTTGCCAGTTTGGAAATATTTTAGGCTGCATGAGTATGTTTTCACATACGCATATATATATATATATGTGTTTATATGTATTTTCTATATGCTCCGGGATCCCGCACATGGGCGGGGATTATTCATAGCTTATGGCTTTGATGAGTATCCCCTGGATGAGAACCATGCTGGAAAACTTGTAGGACCCATTTTACTGAAGTGATAGCTTGACACCTATAGAGAAAATGCTGAATCCTGCCTCAGGCTGGGCCTGGGAGGAGACGCTAGAGAGGTTTTGCAGCTGTGGGAGCTGGAGATTGGGCTGCACCCTGCTCATGTGGTCCTTGTTGTCTGTGTTTTATGCGGCCTCTGCCACAGAATCGCTGTCAGGTCCGCTAGGCTGGTTGCACGAGAGGGTGCTGGCAGTATTAAAAATTCATACCATATCTACAGAGTGGGTGAAACTGCTGGTGGAACAGATGCCTTGGGGCAGCCAGGCCCAAGTAGCGCACTGTGGCCCTGCCGTCTTGAAAATGCTTGAAAGCAAAGTGTGCCTTTCAACCAAAGAGACAAGAGCCATCAAAGGACGTATCCATTTGGAAAGATTGGACATCCCCGGAGAAGCCTGCAGACCTCATAAAGGCATGTCTCCTGAGTGTCAGACTGGTTCCAATTGCCTGACCAAGGCAATCTGTAGTATCCAACCCATAACAAATTGTGAATTGTGCTGCATCGTGGGCGAACAAAGCGATACAAAAGGGGATGATGGACGGAGCGTTTGAGCAAATCAAACACTCACCCCCAGTTCAACTGATCTGGGTTTAATCCATCACCATTCTTTAGCCCACTCAGCCACCCCATTTCAGACATGGCCGTATGCAAATCAGTCTGACCCTGTGCCTCATGGGAACAGTCCAGCCCGAACTGCCAAGCCATGTCTTCCATGGACCGGAAACAAGCATCCTGGGACCGGTTTCGGATTTATAATCCTCATCAGCCAGGCTATCTTGAATCCAGTGGCCAAGTGAGCAAGAGACTCGCGTCTGAGCATACCCTGCCACACTTAGGGCGAACAAAGCGATACAAAAGGGGATGATGGACGGAGCGTTTGAGCAGATCAAACACTCACCCCCAGTCAACTGATCTGGGTTTAATCCATCACCATTCTTTAGCCCACTCAGCCACCCCATTTCAGACATGGCCGTATGCAAATCAGTCTGACCCTGTGCCTCATGGGAACAGTCCAGCCCGAACTGCCAAGCCATGTCTTCCATGGACCGGAAACAAGCATCCTGGGACCGGTTTCGGATTTATAATCCTCATCAGCCAGACTATCTTGAATCCAGTGGCCAAGTGAGCAAGGGACTCACGTCTGAGCATACCCTGCCACACTTAGGCAGGGTATGCTCAGACGTGAGTCCCAGGCTCTCCACACCACTGGAGTCAAGCTATCCAGGCTGAATGAAGGCTGATAGCCAGAAAGGCATGGCTTGGTAGTTCGGACTGGACTGTTCCCATGAGGCACAGGGTCAGAGCTGATTTGCATATAGCCAGTGTCTAACCCAGGGTGGTGTGGAGTGCAAAAAAACGATGGATTTAGGCCCAGATCCTTGTACTGGGGTGAATGTATGACATTGTTCTACATTCTGTCCATCAACTGTGTTTTTTGCAATTTTCACCCCGAGTGGGCTGGGTATGCTCAGACGTGAGTCCCAGGCTCTCCACACCACTGGAGTCAAGCTATCCAGGCTGAATGAAGGCTGATAGCCAGAAACCGGTCCTTGGATGCTTGATTCCGGTCTGGGAAAGACATGGCTTGGTAGTTCGGACTGGACTGTTCCCATGAGGCACAGGGTCAGAGCTGATTTGCATATAGCCAGTGTCTAACCCAGGGTGGTGTGGAGTGCAAAAAAACGATGGATTTAGGCCCAGATCCTTGTACTGGGGGGAATGTATGACATTGTTCTACATTCTGTCCATCAACTGTGTTTTTTGCAATTTTCACCCTGAGTGGGCTGGGTATGCTCAGACGTGAGTCCCAGGCTCTCCACACCACTGGAGTCAAGCTATCCAGGCTGATAGCCAGAAACCGGTCCTTGGATGCTTGATTCCGGTCTGGGAAAGACATGGCTTGGTAGTTCGGACTGGACTGTTCCCATGAGGCACAGGGTCAGAGCTGATTTGCATATAGCCAGTGTCTAACCCAAGGTGGTGTGGAGTGCAAAAAAACGATGGATTTAGGCCCAGATCCTTGTACTGGGGTGAATATATGACATTGTTCTACATTCTGTCCATCAACTGTGTTTTTTGCAATTTTTACCCCGAGTGGGCTGGGTATGCTCAGACGTGAGTCCCAGGCTCTCCACACCACTGGAGTCAAGCTATCCAGGCTGAATTAAGGCTGATAGCCAGAAACCGGTCCTTGGATGCTTGATTCCGGTCTGGGAAAGACATGGCTTGGAAGTTCGGACTGGACTGTTCCCATGAGGCACAGGGTCAGAGCTGATTTGCATATAGCCAGTGTCTAACCCAGGGTGGTGTGGAGTGCAAAAAAACGATGGATTTAGGCCCAGATCCTTGTACTGGGGTGAATGTATGACATTGTTCTACATTCTGTCCATCAACTGTGTTTTTTGCAATTTTCACCCCGAGTGGGCTGGGTATGCTCAGACGTGAGTCCCAGGCTCTCCACACCACTGGAGTCAAGCTATCCAGGCTGAATGAAGGCTGATAGCCAGAAACCGGTCCTTGGATGCTTGATTCCGGTCTGGGAAAGACATGGCTTTGTAGTTCGGACTGGACTGTTCCCATGAGGCACAGGGTCAGAGCTGATTTGCATATAGCCAGTGTCTAACCCAGGGTGGTGTGGAGTGCAAAAAAACGATGGATTTAGGCCCAGATCCTTGTACTGGGGTGAATGTATGACATTGTTCTACATTCTGTCCATCAACTGTGTTTTTTGCAATTTTCACCCCGAGTGGGCTGGGTATGCTCAGACGTGAGTCCCAGGCTCTCCACACCACTGGAGTCAAGCTATCCAGGCTGAATGAAGGCTGATAGCCAGAAACCGGTCCTTGGATGCTTGATTCCGGTCTGGGAAAGACATGGCTTGGTAGTTCGGACTGGACTGTTCCCACGAGGCACAGGGTCAGAGCTGATTTGCATATAGCCAGTGTCTAACCCAGGGTGGTGTGGAGTGCAAAAAAAGATGGATTTAGGCCCAGATCCTTGTACTGGGGTGAATGTATGACATTGTTCTACATTCTGTCCATCAACTGTGTTTTTTGCATCGTGGGCAACATGCATGACTTGCGTAAGGGTGGGGTGCAAGTCATCAGGCACAGCAGACAGGACCTGAGCAACGGAATCCCAAAGGGCATGAGCATAGTGTCCCAACAGGCAGGTGGTGCTGATGGACCGCAATGCCAGGCTGGCGAAGCATAACATGTGTTACCCACAACTTTCAAGGTGCTTCGTTTCTCTTTCTAGTGGGATGATAGGGAAGGCATTGGGGTTGACCTTGCTCGTTGATGCTTGTACTACTAAACATTCTGGAGTCTGATGCTGTTTTAGGAAAGCCGGATAGCCTGTGGCATGGCGGGGGGGGGGGGGCTCGCTAGCTGTCTAGTTACTGGTAGTCCGGAATAGGGCTTTGCCCATATGTTAGGAAGAAGTCTGTGAGGACCTCATTGAAAGGTAGTAGGGGCTCAGTATTAGCTTGTCCAGGTTGGAGGACCTCAGTTAAAACATTGGTATTCACTTCCATAGTGGGCGATTGGAGGTCAAGAACCTGAGCTGCACTCCGCATACCTCCTGCAAAAAAGGCATTTTCTTGAGTATTCAGCATAGGTGGAGAAACCAGTCCAGGATTTGGAGAAGTATCCTATACACTGGCATCCTGTGGTTCATCATACCCGTTTCCTTAATATAGGGTGAGAAAATCCATTCCCTTCACCTTAACAGTCATTATTGGAATCTGTGGCAAATAGATTGTGAATGATCTGGGCCCTTCCAAGAGGCAAGGGAAATGTATCAGAGTACGATGGGTTAGGAGAGATCTGCGGCCCAGTGGGATATTGGCACGGCCTCGGTCAAAGCCGAAGCAGGCTCAGCATAGATGGCACTATCGGTTGCTCTTTGTCGTCCGGTGTCGACCTAATCGGTGTTGATGCTCCAGGGCCTGGCCTTGGTTGTGGCGCCAAGACCGAAATTAGCACCAAAGACCGGATCCGTAACGGGTTAAGAGGTTGGACAACCATGTATAATTGCCTGTAGTATTGACAGTAACCTTGTGTTTTTGTGTGTGTCTATTTCATGTGTGCGCAGGTGTGTCAATATTGTTTGCAGATGTACATATATGCATATCCTCCATGTGTGCCTGTACTACTGTCTGTCAGTGTAGCCCCTGTAACATATAGGCTTTTAGAATGCTTTTATTTGGTGCTGGACAGTAAAAAAGAAACTGCCATGCTCGTTAGTTAAACAGCATCTTTCGCTAAAAGAGTTTGTAAACAAGACATAGATTTTAACAAACACAAATCACATATAAACCCTTCTGACTAAAGAACAGGTATTGGTGTTCATTTTGTTTTGGATTTCTGAAATTTACAGCTACATCCAGAAGTGTTAGTGTAGGAAGGTAGATCCCTGACTATGGTTGCCCCCAACTTTTTGCCTGGTGTTTTGCTGGTTTTCTGACTTAGTTGACCTGGGGCCCTGCTAATCAGGACCCCAGGCCCACTGCTCTCTCTGTTAAAATGGATTCCATGTACCCTAGGTACATATCCAATTGGCACTGGGCCCTCTCCAAGTCCCTGTACCCAGGGCTGAGGGGTACCCAGAAGTCTCCCAGGGGCTGCAGCATGTATTATGCCACCCCTGGGCTGACTAACTAAACTGACACAACTGGCTGCTTGACAGCTGGGGCAAGGTGGTGTAATCACCCTTTGCTGTAGATATAGTATACCTATATCTAAACCTAAATGGGCACACAGATCTCCTATCAGTCACTCCTATGGCAGGCCTTGACAATCCTGAAGGCAGAGTGCTTGGAATCGTGTGAGATGGTGCTCTGGCATGAGCTGAGCCTGTCTGCGGCTTTCGGGATCTATCCCTTAGCCGTTTCCATGATATCGCATACCATATACTCTTAAGTGCATTATAATCCTCGCGGTTACATGCCAACTCTGGTATCGCTTTATCAAAACATGTCGAGTAAGGTGTCATACGAATTGGAATACTAACCCCTCGCCAATTCTGGCGACGGGGTTAGCATTCCACCCTTCTAGAGGGACACGACATGTATGTAGCCTGTAACCCCGGTTAAAGTCAGACAGAGCCTTAGCTCCAAAAAATGGATGCTGCCACCGAGACACAAGTCTGCCCTCCTGCTGCTGGGAGTCCTCCCAGAGCAGGAGGCAAGGACAAAGGGTTTCCTGTCAGGGGCGGTGCCAGCACCGTCCCAGACAGGGTTTTGTGTATCCCAGGTAGGCAGGGCTACAGAGGAAGGTGACTGCAAGTGGCACCCCGGTGCTCACTGTGCATATGCCGGCTAGAACCAGTTCCAGGGGCACACCAGCCCCTGAGCTGGGGAAAGCCCGGCTTGGGAGAGGGGTGTAACCACCCCCCTTCCTAGTCCCACCCCTAGGGCAGGACTTAGTCGCGTGCCAGCCCCCTTTTTCAGGATAAAGGTAGGAGCAGGCCCCCTTCCAAATTAGATCAATCTTTGAATCCTGAACCGACCTTCTTCAAGAAGAACTCAAGACTCTACGCAAGATTTTCTCCCTTGTGACTAAGGAGTAGTCACCCTGCAGCAGCAGGCACCAACCAAGCTTCGCGGTTTGTTGCCAGTCTCTCCTTCGGATCAAGACTGCTTCATCACGACGAGAACCGGCTTCCCTGGCACCTCTGACCTCAACCCACATCATCAGCCCAGCTGTGATCCGTGGGTGCGACGAGACCTCGAGGGACCGGCCATCTTCTGAACTGCACGACGCTTGTCCAGCACGACATCCGAGTGACCCTCGACCGAGTGCTTTGGGGTAAGAGAAGCCCCGACCCTGAGCAGCTCCAGCACTGAAGCTCAGCCCCCTTGCATCCACGAGATCTGCGTGGGGCCCTTCTGCTCTTTGCTGCTCACCGCGTTGTCCAGGTCGCTTGCCCGTTGGCTAGTGGCCCCTTCACGACGCTCCACAACGACAAACACTGCTGGTCTGGTTGCTCCAGACTGGCCCTTGCTTCCCTCCATCAGAGAAGTATCCTGGACCCTCCTGGTCCACCCAAGACGCCATTTTAGGTCCACCGCGTGGGCCTTGCATTTGCCAAGACTTGTTGCCCCAATCCTGGGTCCAGCGACGTCGACAGCAAGAACCTTCGTGGGACAGCTCGCACCTCCATCCTGGTCGCCGACAACGCCTCCTGGTCCGAGAGACTGCAGAGCCCAGCAGCGCCCACTCACCTGACTGCGGTGACTTCGCCCGGTGCCATCCTGGTGCCCACTTAATCACTGGCTAGTGATTCAGAACTTGGTCCCCTCTGCTTTCAGGTTTTCTTCTTCCCTGATCCAGGCTTGGATCTCTTCGAACTTTTCTTCCCTGGCCGCCTGCCAGCAACTTCTTCTTCAGGCTCCTGGTCCGTCAACGTGGGTTTCCGACGCAACTTGAACCCTATGCAGCCGCAGCCCCTGGGCTAGGTAAATCCAGCACTCCGGTGCCCCAGCATAGTCCAACACTCCAAGTGTTCGGATCCACTCCCGTTATCGTCCCAGCTAGTCGGGTTCGCCCGAGAACAGTAACTTTGTGAATTCTAGTTTCCATAGACTTTGTCCCGCATCCCGCGTGAGAGTGCACACTCTGCACCCGAGTTCCCTAGGCCTCCTGCTAGTAATCTAAAGGTTCAGTAGTCCAGTCCTAGCGATCCCAAAGCCTCTGAGAATCGTTACTTACCGGCTAGTAATTCGCATTCCACTTTTGTAGTATATGGTTTTTCGTGCCCCTCGGGCATTTGTGTAAATTGTGCAACTTGAAATATTTTTATAAGAGTTTTGTTGTGTGCTTAGCTCCCTGTCTCATAAAGAGCCAGGGTAGTCTTGTTATAAATAAATATACTGTTTATTTTCATAACAACTTGTGTGGTGTCCTTTCACTTGGTGTTCAAGGGGTAATGTGATGGTAAAACAGCTGGCTTAACACGCCCTCTAGAGCCTTAGCCTTAGACTGCTCGTATCCATGCTACTAGGATAGCTGGTCCATAAGGTTGACTTACAACCAATCATCAATAAGGGTTGTTTGGACTGATATATAGTGATCACTAGAATAGTGAACACTGCACATCAGGCCAACTTCTCACATTGGTGAGCAGCGGTTGGAATTTGAGCTTGCTGTTGTTTTACCACACATATCCTAAGAATATCATTTGAAAGATCACATAAGTACTGAGGTACATATAACTTAGCTTAGAATACTCTGAGTTCTACTGAACCAGCTGTTGTAGCTCCTAGGGCCTAGCACACCCTAAACTACAACTCTAGCAAGGGATCAGTAGGCAAACATATAGTGTAGGTAAGTGCACCACTTACACCTCACTAGAAAAGCATGTCTAACCATGGAGAGTCCACTGAGACTCCCCTGGTGAGCATTGACCCTCCACAGGTCACTTCAAGATATGCAGCTCTCAGTTTCCAGGAGATGAGACAAGTGTGTAACTCCAGGAAACTGAAACAGGGGTCTAACCCCACCATTCCCTTTCTGATAGGTCTCTTAGAGACTTATGATGCGAGAAAGATGTCTCAGCTAGATGGGAATATGCCAGCCTTAGAGGGTACCTCTGGGGATCCAGACCTCCCCAACATTGCAAATGCAGTTGAGGAGGAGGATCAAGAGGAACTCTCTGGGGATGAGGTAGACAAAGGTCTTGAGGTAGTCAGAAGGCTAACTAGGGCCAACTTAGACTTACTTGGGCTAGGATCTGGGGGACCCCCAGTACTAACCCGAAGTGGGCCTAACCTTGGAGTTAGAAGAGATAGATCTCTTTCTAGGGACTCCATTAGATCTCTGCACTCTAATGCCTCTTCTCAGGGGAGAAGGAACTCTCCCCAGAGGAGATTGACTTCCCCTCAGAGAAGAGAGCATGAAGCAAGGATGAGACAAGCCAAACTGAGGATTGAAAGGGAAGAACTTGCCCTGGCCAAAGAGAAGCTTGCCTTTGCTAGAGAGCAGCAGATGAGTGGGTTAGCTCCCACTGGTGGCAGCAATCTCCCAAGAGAAAAAGAGAAGGGTTTAGATACTAAACACCTGACAAAGATAGTGCCCCCCTTTAAGCAAGGGGATGACATCCAGAAATGGATGGCTGCTCTGGAGAGGGCCTGCACTGTGCAGGGCATTCCCCAGAGTCAGTGGGCAGCTATACTGTGGCTCTCCTTTGATGGTAAAGGTAGAGATAAGCTCCTCACTACAAGAGTGGAGGATGCTAACAATTACCAGGTCCTGAAAAATGCACTGGTTGATGGGTTTGGCTTAACCACTGAGCAGTACAGGTTGCTGTTCAGAGACACCCAGAAAACTCAGTCTCAGGACTGGTCTGACTTCGTTGATTGTGCCACTAAGGCTTTGGAAGGCTGGCTACTGGGTAGCAAGGTTACTGACTTCACAGGATTGTATAATCTTATTATGAGAGAGCAAGTCTTAAATAATTGTCAGAACCAGTTATTACACCAGCACCTGGTAGACTCTGATCTGACCTCTCCACAAGAATTGGGTAAGAGGGCAGACAAATGGGTCAGAACCAGGATTAGGCCCAAGAACCAAGGTGGTGACCAGAACAAGGAATCAACCAAGCCTCAAGAGAAGGGTGGGAATAAATCTCCAGATCAAACCACATCAGGGCCCCAAAAATCCTCTGAGGGGGGTGGGTCCCAGAATCCTTCTAATAACCAGAAGAAACCTTATTGTTATCCCTGTCAACAGGTGGGTCATTTGAAAACTGACAGCGGTTGCCCAAAGAATAACAATAAGGAGAACATACCCCCAAGTAACATTCCCAAACCTCCTGTTACTACTAGTAGTAATCCCCCAGGTGGTGGGAGTGCCCCCAAGAATTTGGGTGCATTTACTTTGGGAGTTCCTGGGGACTCTGGCCTAACCAGGTCCCCAAACTTAGATACTCTTGTCTGTGAGACTGGCATGGGGTTTGCCAACTTCACAACTTGTCCCAACACTTTGGGCAAGTACAGACAGGAGCCCCTCATCAATGGTATAAAAGTTGAGGCCTATAGAGATACAGGGGCTAGCATCACTATGGTGACTGAGAGTCTAGTCCCCTCAAGGCAACTTTTACCTGGTGCCACATACCAGGTGACCAATATTGATGGAGTACAGAGAGATCATCCCATGGCAGTGGTCAATCTCAGCTGGGGAGGTGTCACTGGCCACAAGAGAGTGGCAGTGTCACCAAACTTGCCTGTAGATTGCCTACTGGGGAATGATTTAGAGCTCTCAGCCTGGGCTGAAGTAGAGCAAGAAACCCATTCTAAAATGGTAAACATCCATGGTAAGGTTAGTGTGGCAGTGATAGCCACAGCCCCAGTCCAAGATGTCCTCCCTGAACAGGTCAGGAGGGCTGTGCCAGTCACAGCCCAATCTCAGACAACTTCCTTCCCAGAGCAGGTTGTCAAGGCTGTGATGGTCACAGCCCACACCCAAACTGAGCCCCCTCCTGAAAAGGTTGGGAGAGTTGTGATGGCCACAGCTCAAACTCAGACAGATGATAGTGTTGTGAAGCCTGAAACTATGGATCACTCCACTCAGACAGAGAGCATTGAGGAGGAAGAGAAATCTCCCTCCCACCAGACTTTAGGAAAGGATCAGCCTCCTCAGGGAACTGATCTGACCCCTTGTGAAGAAACTGCCACAGAGGTAGTCAGGCCTAGCCTGGCAGAACCCCTGATGTCAGTGGACCCTTCCAAGGTGGGACCCAGTCTGAAGCAGGTAACCTGCCCCTCTCTATCCTGCCTCAGTCAGCCCAGGGCTGTAGAGGTCAGGGAGGCCAGTGGTGGACCCCAAAGGACCCCCTGTCCAAAAGAATTTCCCAATCAGCAGATTAAGGGCACTGAAGCTAGTAGTCCTAGCCAAGTGAAAATAAAACCAACTCCTGAGGGATCCCCCTTAAATTTAGTTAGGGACCTCCCACGGATGGACACTGTTGGGCACAGCCAAACTTGGGACCTGAGGGCCCCAGACCTGACCTGTCCCTCCAGTAAGCCAAACAGAGGGACCCAACCTCCAGCTGTAGGTAGCCAGAGGTTGACCCTGAGAGCCCAAAACAACTCAGTCTTGGAAAGAAAGGCCTATATGGTGGAAAATGATTGGAGGAAGCTGAGTCCAAAATTAGTGGAGCCTCACTTCAGTACTCCATTTCAGCACCAGCCTTTTCCTTTGCCAAAACACACCACAGGTAGAGATTCCCTATGGTGGAGACCCTCCGATACCCTTAGGGTGAGGGATTGCTTAGTGGACCATGAGATAGGGGGTAACCATGCCAGTGCTGGTACTTCCTTATATGGCCACTCAGGCAATATAGGCTTACCTGGCAAGGATAGCCTTATCTCCTTTCGTTTGGGGGGGGGTTATGTAGGAAGGTAGATCCCTGACTATGGTTGCCCCCAACTTTTTGCCTGGTGTTTTGCTGGTTTTCTGACTTAGTTGACCTGGGGCCCTGCTAATCAGGACCCCAGGCCCACTGCTCTCTCTGTTAAAATGGATTACATGTACCCTAGGTACATATCCAATTGGCACTGGGCCCTCTCCAAGTCCCTGTACCCAGGGCTGAGGGGTACCCAGAAGTCTCCCAGGGGCTGCAGCATGTATTATGCCACCCCTGGGCTGACTAACTAAACTGACACAACTGGCTGCTTGACAGCTGGGGCAAGGTGGTGTAATCACCCTTTGCTGTAGATATAGTATACCTATATCTAAACCTAAATGGGCACACAGATCTCCTATCAGTCACTCCTATGGCAGGCCTTGACAATCCTGAAGGCAGAGTGCTTGGAATCGTGTGAGATGGTGCTCTGGCATGAGCTGAGCCTGTCTGCGGCTTTCGGGATCTATCCCTTAGCCGTTTCCATGATATCGCATACCATATACTCTTAAGTGCATTATAATCCTCGCGGTTATATGCCAACTCTGGTATCGCTTTATCAAAACATGTCGAGTAAGGTGTCATACGAATTGGAATACTAACCCCTCGCCAATTCTGGCGACGGGGTTAGCATTCCACCCTTCTAGAGGGACACGACATGTATGTAGCCTGTAACCCCGGTTAAAGTCAGACAGAGCCTTAGCTCCACAAAATGGATGCTGCCACCGAGACACAAGTCTGCCCTCCTGCTGCTGGGAGTCCTCCCAGAGCAGGAGGCAAGGACAAAGGGTTTCCTGTCAGGGGCGGTGCCAGCACCGTCCCAGACAGGGTTTTGTGTATCCCAGGTAGGCAGGGCTACAGAGGAAGGTGACTGCAAGTGGCACCCCGGTGCTCACTGTGCATATGCCGGCTAGAACCAGTTCCAGGGGCACACCAGCCCCTGAGCTGGGGAAAGCCCGGCTTGGGAGAGGGGTGTAACCACCCCCCTTCCTAGTCCCACCCCTAGGGCAGGACTTAGTCGCGTGCCAGCCCCCTTTTTCAGGATAAAGGTAGGAGCAGGCCCCCTTCCAAATTAGATCAATCTTTGAATCCTGAACCGACCTTCTTCAAGAAGAACTCAAGACTCTACGCAAGATTTTCTCCCTTGTGACTAAGGAGTAGTCACCCTGCAGCAGCAGGCACCAACCAAGCTTCGCGGTTTGTTGCCAGTCTCTCCTTCGGATCAAGACTGCTTCATCACGACGAGAACCGGCTTCCCTGGCACCTCTGACCTCAACCCACATCATCAGCCCAGCTGTGATCCGTGGGTGCGACGAGACCTCGAGGGACCGGCCATCTTCTGAACTGCACGACGCTTGTCCAGCACGACATCCGAGTGACCCTCGACCGAGTGCTTTGGGGTAAGAGAAGCCCCGACCCTGAGCAGCTCCAGCACTGAAGCTCAGCCCCCTTGCATCCACGAGATCTGCGTGGGGCCCTTCTGCTCTTTGCTGCTCACCGCGTTGTCCAGGTCGCGTGCCCGTTGGCTAGTGGCCCCTTCACGACGCTCCACAACGACAAACACTGCTGGTCTGGTTGCTCCAGACTGGCCCTTGCTTCTCTCCATCAGAGAAGTATCCTGGACCCTCCTGGTCCACCCAAGACGCCATTTTAGGTCCACCGCGTGGGCCTTGCATTTGCCAAGACTTGTTGCCCCAATCCTGGGTCCAGCGACGTCGACAGCAAGAACCTTCGTGGGACAGCTCGCACCTCCATCCTGGTCGCCGACAACGCCTCCTGGTCCGAGAGACTGCAGAGCCCAGCAGCGCCCACTCACCTGACTGCGGTGACTTCGCCCGGTGCCATCCTGGTGCCCACTTAATCACTGGCTAGTGATTCAGAACTTGGTCCCCTCTGCTTTCAGGTTTTCTTCTTCCCTGATCCAGGCTTGGATCTCTTCGAACTTTTCTTCCCTGGCCGCCTGCCAGCAACTTCTTCTTCAGGCTCCTGGTCCGTCAACGTGGGTTTCCGACGCAACTTGAACCCTATGCAGCCGCAGCCCCTGGGCTAGGTAAATCCAGCACTCCGGTGCCCCAGCATAGTCCAACACTCCAAGTGTTCGGATCCACTCCCGTTTTCGTCCCAGCTAGTCGGGTTCGCCCGAGAACAGTAACTTTGTGAATTCTAGTTTCCATAGACTTTGTCCCGCATCCCGCGTGAGAGTGCACACTCTGCACCCGAGTTCCCTAGGCCTCCTGCTAGTAATCTAAAGGTTCAGTAGTCCAGTCCTAGCGATCCCAAAGCCTCTGAGAATCGTTACTTACCTGCTAGTAATTCGCATTCCACTTTTGTAGTATATGGTTTTTCGTGCCCCTCGGGCATTTGTGTAAATTGTGCAACTTGAAGTATTTTTATAAGAGTTTTGTTGTGTGCTTAGCTCCCTGTCTCATAAAGAGCCAGGGTAGTCTTGTTATAAATAAATATACTGTTTATTTTCATAACAACTTGTGTGGTGTCCTTTCACTTGGTGTTCAAGGGGTAATGTGATGGTAAAACAGCTGGCTTAACACGCCCTCTAGAGCCTTAGCCTTAGACTGCTCGTATCCATGCTACTAGGATAGCTGGTCTATAAGGTTGACTTACAACCAATCATCAATAAGGGTTGTTTGGACTGATATATAGTGATCACTAGAATAGTGAACACTGCACATCAGGCCAACTTCTCACAGTTAGGTAAAGAAATACATTTTGTAATCGGTCATATTCATACTATCCAAATCTTGCTTACATGGGGGTACAGTGATAGCCTACCCTTTTTTTATTTTTTTTATTTTTTTTCAGTCCTCGTACGCCAAGAAATGTTCTCAGAGTCCCAAATCCATACCATCTGCTACGCAGCAGATGTGCCCCTCCTTGAATTGAATACCTCTGAAGTTCTTACTGGATGCACTTTCTGCAGATACCCACAAAATACCGGAATCCGGTAATCAATTCAGTTCGTCCATCTTCCCAGGCCCTAGAACTGATCCTGGGGTGATTTATACTGCAAAAAGGCATAATCATTGGACCACAACAATTATATCCTATCCAACCAATTAATACAGGGAATCCAGAAAAATGTCCTTCTCTTCCAGTCTGCCCTGTCTAAGTTCAATGTGTATTTAATTGCATTAATCCAATCTAGGTATGAGGGTGCAGTATCTTTAACCCAAAGTTTACATATTTCTCTTCGTACCAGAATAATTAAATATAAAGACAACTTATTTATATCTTGATGGAGTGACTCATAATTACTAAATATACCAAAAAATATAAGTGATATACAAAACTGTATATCAAAGTTAAACAGGTTCTTCATACCTTCCAATACGGTAAACCTAAAATTCCTTAGGACAGGACAACTAAAAAACATGTGAAGGTCGTCCGCTTTTTCCTGCTTACACTTTGGACAGCATGGAGTCGGGCCTTTAGAAAATTAAGAGTTAATATTATCAAGATGATGCTGCTGCCCAAATTAATATTTTTATTTCAGAATATTCCCCTAGCTTTTAAGGAAGCCAAGTTAATGAAAATTCAATCTAAATGGAATTCCTTTGTATGGGCTTCTAAGGGTATAAGGATCGCATGGAAAAAGTTGCGAAGGAAGAAGAGTAAAGGAGGCCTGTGTGTTCCAGACTTGAAATTTTATGCATGGGCGTTATTATTGAAGGCCGGAATAATGCTTTTTGATAATCCTTACAGGACTGAAACTGGTATAATGTTTGAGACAATGCTTTCAGGAACTCAAGGAGGTTCTCATGGTTTTTTGTGGAAGTTTGGGGATCCGCTCTTCTTTAAGAAAGTGCGTCTGAAGATGCTTAGAGATATGGCTTACACTTGGGCCAAAGAAAGGAGATTATCGAGTATTTCATACTATTCAGATATGGCGCCTATTTGGGGGTTCCCCGGTTCACCAGAATGGACCAAAGATTCATTAGTTATACCTCTGTTGAACGCTAATATAAAAAGCTGGGGTCAGTTGCTGCCTGAAAGGGTGTTGTTGAGTTGGGATGAGATCTGCAACCTGACCGAGAACAATCTTTCTAAGTTTAAATGCCTCCAAATTAAGAGCTGGAGCCAGGCATTTGGATTGGAATTTGGAGTTAAGAATGGGCTGGAGGAACTTCTTCAGGGGGAAAGAAGGAAGATCAAGACCTCAACTTTGTATTGGTCCATTCTGGAAGCAGACGATGGCGATTTCATCTTGCCAGCTCAGCTATGGGGAGAGCATGTTCCGGACGTGGAGTTGGAGGAGTTATGGCAAGTATCCTTTGACTTACTACATGCTACAGTATCTCCCGCCAATTTAAAACAAAACCATCTCTTTTCTCTTCACAGAGTATATTGGTCTCCTGCAAGGCTTGCCAAATTTTCTAAAAGTGATAGCCTACCCTTGTAACAACTGGGCTTATACAGCAAATATTTAATTGGTGTCTTTTATAGTTTCAGAGTAAGCAAGTAAAACCTGAAAGACATACTAATTCATAACCGAGTTTCCTGTAATGTGGCTATTGAGCCTTATTTGGGGGTCAAGCTGTCAATTATCAAAATAAACTAAATTAGCAAACAGTTTAATTATTTACCGTACATGCCAGTGCTTCCTCTGCTACGGTGCTGGACAGGCTACAACACTGAAGTGTGCCGGTATGGTCGGTAAGGTCCACTAACAATTCAAAACTAGTAACCACAGATTTCGCCTCGGAAGACATGTCATTGCAGAAACTATATGTGCATGTGTTTGACTCATCATTAATAATATACCGGCATCTTGAACTGAAAAGAGAATGACAAATGAAATAATGATTTTCGTCATTGCACAGCACATAGGCTATAACATTCATTTCATCATCATGGTTCGCACTACAGGTAATACAGCTGAAGTATGCAATGGGAGAAGTACCTACTAGCATGTTCTCCGTTCACACATACAAGAATTTGAATTTATAACTACAATTTTAACGAGTTTGGTGAAGCTAACGTATGGCATTCCACTTCCGGAAAACTTCCATGAGGTGAAGTATGGGAGCACCACTCAACTTCCAGTGCCAAGTGCAACAAATTAACAATGAGAAACGAAGGCAGATAATCAGAAGCTAGAAGTGTAGTCACAAACGTCTGGATCAGCTGGCCCCATTAGTGTATCTAGAATTATTTGTTTTTCAGAAAGGCTCTAAAAAGTTTGCTTTTCTGCTAAGCTGTCTTGCTCCATATCTTTACTTTCCTTCTGTCAGTGGTCTCACCTCGGTCAGCTTTAAACTGCACTCATAGGGTGAAAGATTGCCTTTTAACAAATATTAAATAATAATTTAGGCCGTTATCAGTCTCGAGTGCAATGCATAACTGGTGTTCTTGACAGCAGCCATTGTGATTCTTGGACGCTACTACTGCAAGCAACAATCATTCCCAAAATCTACCTTTGGAACCCTTGGCTTCTGCTTGGAGGTGGAGACCTACGCTGTGCCTAACTTGGGAAGGTCCAAACTAATCTATAGTTAGCTCTGAGTTGGCGGGTTTAGTATGGAAGGTAAAGTTTCTTACCTGTAACTGTAGTAATCTGTATCTTCATTAATGATGACCTTTAGCATAATTCCTATGTGTCCAGTGGATTCCCAGAACACTTTTAAAACAAACATTTTGAAACAAGAATCCTTTACAAATAATAAGATTTTTTTTCTTCTATAAACAGCTTCATTCCCCTTTCCTATTTGATTGCATAGAGAAACAGAAACATCTGCGAAACAGGGCATAGTGACGATCTCAAAAGGACCCAATTAGATTTACTGTGTGTAAATGCATGTTATGAGGATATACCAGAAAATCAAGCATTGAACCAGCCGTCCTGGACAAACGTTAGCCAACCACCCAGGGCTAGATTGAAAAGTAATACCAGCATCACGGAGCAGAAAAAGGTGGGTGTGCAAAGTGCACTAATCATTTCAATAGTTCTTTAAGGGCAACTTGCCTTCGCCGTCAAAATAATCACAATGTAAGAGCATGACTGTAAGAAGTTGGCCTGATGTATGATGTCCACAGTTCTGTGGGCACCCTGTATTGGTCCAAACAATCCCTTATGGTGGTGGTTGTAAGTCAACCTTAAAGACAAGCTATCCTAGTGGTACCATGGACTAAGCAGCCTAAAGGCTTAACTCAAGAGGACATGTGAAGCCAGCTGTTTTACCATATGCAATCCTGTCATACCAAATGAAAGGACACCACACAAATTATATATTATAAAAATATATGTATTTATTCTCAGAATAATCCCCACTACTCTTTATGAGCAATGAAGCACAAGCGTTAAAACGAAAGCACAATATTACATATAGAAGTTGCGCAGTTATGGATGAGGCCGGTGGCCACTCGAACCGTATAACAATCACTAATCGATCGGAGTAAGGCCTAGGGCCTTGTGAATCGCTGGGACTACACTGGACTAACAGCAGTTAGGACGGGAGTAGCCCGCGGGATTCGGGTGCAGTGCAGGAAGCACACGCATGCACCAATGTTAAGTCAATGGTGCGTAAATGTTATCGAGTTACAGTTTTAAGAGTCTTCCGACTGGCCTAGAAGGACAAAACTTTAGACTTAGACACTAGAGGTGTTAACCACTACAGGAGCACCGGTGTTCAAGAGTTACCTCACCCACAGGAAGCGGGTGCACAGGTGCGAAGATGTGTCGGGTTTCGTCACGAAGATCTAGGGTGCCTGGAGATGAAGATGCTGCAGGCGTCCAGAAGAGAAGTGTACGGTGCGATCCAAGGGTGGATCGAAGTTGAAGAGTACCTGAAAGCAGAGGGGACAGAGTCTGGGTCACTAGCCAGTGACCAGGAAGGAACCAGGA
This sequence comes from Lissotriton helveticus, assembly GCF_964261635.1. Taxonomy (NCBI): domain Eukaryota; kingdom Metazoa; phylum Chordata; class Amphibia; order Caudata; family Salamandridae; genus Lissotriton; species Lissotriton helveticus. The sequence goes on along the minus strand of NC_136071.1, from coordinate 103,047,961 downwards.
AGGAACCAGGCAATGTCGGGCGCAATCAGGTCGATGTCATGTAGCTTCTCTCCGCTGCCACGTGGTCTCTGGGGCACCGAGGATGTCCTGGAGTAAATCACGAGCTGTCCCACGAAGGCTCTCGCTGTCGGCTTCAAGATCGAAGTCAACAGGCCTTGGCAAAGGCAACCCACGCAGGATTCGGAGATGGCTTAATACTCGGACCAGCAAGGTCTGAGCTGGTGCTCCTTTTCAGGGGAGCGAGGGCCAGTCTAGAGCAACCAGACTAGCAGAGCAAATTCAAAGGTTCGCTGGTACTGGGGCCACTAGCCAACGAGCAAGCGACCGGACCAACGCATTGAGCAGGAAAATGCAGAAGGGCATCACGCAGCACTCGTCGAGTGTAGAGGGGTGAGCTTCGGTGCCAAAGCTGCTCGGGGCTGGCGCTTCTCAAACTCCAATGCACAGCTGCGAGGGAGCCTTGGATGCTGCACGGTCAGCGCTTTGTTGTTCCTCCAAGATGGCCGCTCCCACGCTTCAGGTCGCATCCACGGGTCTCAGCTTTGCATAGACTGTGGATCGGGCTTTTAGAAGGCATGCACGCTGGGTCTTGTCGATCTCTGTCGCTCGAGTTCCGGCGGGAACTGCAACAAAGCAAACGTCGAGGTGCTGGATGGTGCCTGTTTGCACAGGGTGGTCACTCCTTGACCACAAGGGAGATTCTTCAGTCTTCAACGTCAAGTAGGATGTCGTTTAGTTTCATAAGTTTCAGTCAGGATAATCTGATGTGCATTGGCACTGCTCCCACCTATATTCCAAATCTGGGGGCTGGATTACCTGCTAGGTCCCTCCTATGGGTGGGACCTGGGAAGGGGGTGGTTACACCCCTATCCCTTTGTCCAGTTTGCCGCCAGGACTGGGGCAGGATGGCCCCAGAACCGGTTTGACTGGAATCTGCCAGGGACACCTTGTGCGCCCCAGGCAGTGTCTAGTTTCTTTCAACCCTCCCTGCTACAATCCACTATCTCCTTTCTGGGGTGGTGTGACACCTCCCTGTGACAGGAGATCCTTTGATCAAGCGTCCTCTGCCGAGTTTCGGTCAGCAGCAGGAGGCCAGACTCGTGTCTGTGGCAGCAGCATCCATTTTGTGATGCTGGGGCTCTGGTTAGGATTAACCGCGTTTTCAGTAAAGTAACATGTCTTCTCCCTCTAGAAGGGTGGAATGCTGCCCCCGTCGCCAGAACTGGCGAGGGGGTAGTATTCCAAAGTGTATGACACCAAACACGACATGTTTTGATAAAGCCAAACCAAAGTTAGCATTAACCACGAGACTTATAATGCACTTAAGAGTATATGGTATGGCAGTATCAATGGAACAGCAGTACGGAAATGGTTCCGACCACTGCAGACAGGCTCAGCTCATGCTAGAGCACCATTTCACATAAAACCAAGCACTCTGCCTCCAGGATTGTTAAGGCCTGCCATAGGAGTGACTTATAGGTGTATATGTGTCCAGATATAGGTTTAGACATAGGTATACTATATCTAAGCAAGGGGTGAGTACACCACCTTGCCCCAGCTGTATGAACAGCCAGTTGTGTCGATTTAAGTACCAGCCAGGGGTGGCAAAAGATATGCTGCAGCCCCTGGTAGGCCTTGGATGCACCTATGCCCTGAGCACCTATAGTGCATGGTACAGGGGCTGACAAGGTGTCCAGTACCAAATTGGTGATGTACCTATAGTACATGGAGTCCATTTAAAGAGAGAGCAGATAGCCTGGGGCCCTGATTAGCAGGATCCCAGGCCAACTAAGTCGAAAACCAGCTAAACACTAGGCATAAAGTTTGGGGTAACCATAGTCAGATATCCATCCTCCTACAATGACAAATTTCAGGAATTGTTATTTTTGCTAAAACATATGTTGTTGCTCCCTTTTCTCTGGGGGTGTGGGCTCTAGGACTCCCAGGAAGGTAACAATTAGAATGTTAATAACCTGAAAAAGGTGAAAACTATCCATCAAAATCTTGTCTACATGAACAGAAGAGCAAAGTAGTCAAAATATTGCTCTCATTGTATAAGGGGGTTATTTTGAACCCGATGGGTGCTCCACTGAAAGAAGCCCAGCTCTTCAATTCCCTCACCTCTAAATGGGGATGGGGAACTGAAAGGCTGATGGACAGGGTACCAGCCATGCAGCCACCTTTTTTTGCTCCCAGACTATTATTTTTATGGAACACTTTCTAATGTGAATAATTGAATTGTCATAATTTAATTGCATACCTATTATGTCTTTTATATAAACAGTTTTTAACTATTGAATCCTACTAGGATCGTGAATAATAAAATATACTGTATATTTTTAGGTCTCGCTGAGCTAGCGTATGCGCTGCCCTGCGAGACATTTAGTATCTGGGTTTTCAAAGTGCTGCCACAGGCTTTTGGTGGCCTAGCGCGTGCGTTCACGCGTGTGTGCAAGCAGCCACCCTCTGCCTCCCTTCCAGCGCGATCACTTTCACTTTTTTGTGCTGCAGCTGCGCCTGCATCACTAGCGTGTTTTTTTTTTTTTACATTACTCTATCATAGAAGAAAGACACACTGACAGCATTGCATCAGTCTCGATAGCAAAACTCGTCAGTAAGCAAAGAAGTGGGCATATATTCACCGGGGGCACCAAAGAGATCATTCTTAAGTATGACGTGGCCTCACAACTTTTATTTTAGAATGGACTTCAAATGCCGCCTTCTTCTCCAGCCTATTACCAACTCCTCACTTTGATGAGGGCTCTAGAACAGGCTATGAGAGCCCGCCTTTTCTTGCAGCCTATCAATACTTACTTCCGCTGTGGTGAGGTCTTCCTAGTCTATCGAGGCTCCCCTGTCTGTAGTTTCCGTAATTACACTCTGGTAGATGTCTGCTCGTCTTGCATTTCCTTTGCTGCTTTGTGTGTCCACCGTCCTATTGCTGGCCGTTGCCTCTGAGACTCAGCGCCGCAAAAAGAAGGACATCAGAGACCACAATGATGCAGACATGGCGCGGTTGCTTGTAGTTAATGTAGCTTTTTGCGGATTTCCCCAACGTCAGGAACCTTTCCGCATAAGTATTTGAGCCCTGCCCTCTCGGTCCTGTGAACCGCAAACCATCTACGGAGTCACATGTATCAAGACTGGCCTTTGCTCAGCTAGATTCCAGGGCGAAACCCAGCTTGTCGCCTCCTCTCCTTCACCACCTTACAATAAAAAATATTTCTCCACTCGCCCCCTCTGCATGTTTTGTTTTGAGGGTGATCCTGTTAAACCAAATTATTTACTGCCAGAGTTGGGAAATTTACACGTTTTGGTGCTCCAGAACAGTATTTAAACACTATTAGTCGTAGCAAGGGTGGCGGGAGAAGGCTCCATGGCCTATCTGGAGTGTTCTCCATGCGCTCCTCTGCGTGTCAGCAGGTTCGCACATGCTAAACGCAGACCCTAAACTATACAATCCATGAGCCCCAGAGGCGATTCTGCTGAGTCAGTGCTCTTCTGATTCAGCCTGTAACAAATTATTTACCAAGGGCCTTCTGTCCAGTGAATGTATAACTGCCGTACATTGCAAGTTGATCACCTGAGTCAGCTGTATTACAGCATGTCAGAATTCTGTGACTACTAGAGTGAGGTGCAGTTTTCTCAAGATTTAAAACTGTTAGCATAATTATTACCTCTCGGGAAAAAAATGTCTTTGATCAAATGATGAAATTGCAAGATATGATGTCACACCAAGCTCCGAAGTTGCAGCATATAAAGGTTTTTTTCACTCTGGTACTCATAATTTTATTTTGTTTCCTTAAGCAAGAAACTTCCTTACAATTTTCAGAATACAATGAAAAAAACTGAACAAGGGGGTGTTTTCATACACGACACGTAACCGTTTTACATCACTGCATGACATGAGCCAAATCTAAGTAAAACATTGTGGCCATGACAAAAAGAGAATATGCAAGAGCTCTTTTTAGGTCTCCCCCCTTGTAGGCGAAAGCGTCTTATAGACCATACCCAAAACTTACAGTTGACTTGAAGCCCACCAGCTGCTTACCATTGGTAGATTTTATTGTAATTTTAATTTGCAAGCTTCTTATTCAATGGCTTATCTTTCTCTTCTTGTGTTTGTATCTCCCCTGTATATCTTGTTTACCATCTTTTTGATTGGCTGACTTGTATCCTTCCTTCTCACATTAAGGGAACATCAAGCAGGGCGTTAAAATTATCGCCGTTTTAGCGGTAAAAAACTGCTGCTAAAGCGGCGATAATGGGCTTGATAATATGCCTCTGAGAATTCCAATACAAGCCCATGTTCACACAAGAACATGGGTTTCTTTTGGAATTCACGTTTGTATCTCCCCTGTATATCTTGTTTACCATCTTTTTGATTGGCTGACTTGTATCCTTCCTTCTCACATTAAGGGAACATCAAGCAGGGCGTTAAAATTATCGCCGTTTTAGCGGTAAAAAACTGCTGCTAAAGCGGCGATAATGGGCTTGATAATATGCCTCTGAGAATTCCAATACAAGCCCATGTTCACACAAGAACATGGGTTTCTTTTGGAATTCACAAGGCCATATTATCAAGCCCATTATCGCCGCTTTAGCTGCAGTTTTCTGCCGCTAAAACGGCGATACTTTTTAACGCCCAGCTTGATAATATGCCCCTACTTTTTTTCTTTAAACACTCCACAAGATGCTGTGTTTTCTGCATGTCTCCATATGCTGAGTTTTCAGCATCTCTCCATATGCAATTTTCTCCTCACTAAATTACCAGCACCTTCTCAAGCGCTCCGTGTTGCTCTCCCACTTGCTCTCTGCCCAGTGAGCTACTCTTTATTCCATGTAATTACACCTAACAGACCACCTTTTATCACTAACAAACATATATTCATCCTTCCATCAGTTGTCCAACAAACACCTTCCTCTCCCTTCTACCATAATAACACTAACGCACAACACACACACTGCACACCACCACACTTTGTAACTCTTGCAACAAACCAGTCTAAGATAAACACTCTCACATCTACTTCATTCCATCCTACACACAACATACACTCTACTCATAAACACATCACCACCCCCTCTACGTCACAACTTCCTCTCACAAACAATACTATACAACCAAATCCATTGCATGAACCATATACATCAGCACCCCTTTTCACTACTCCTCAAAAGCAAAACATATCACACACCAGCACAACAAGATCTTCAAAGCGCAACACTTCATAATACTTACCATCACAAAATACAAACATATACCCATCTTTCAAACCACACAAAAGAACAAACTCTCATGCCAAGCTTTCACTCTTCCACCACACCTAACACAGATACAGCAATACAGCACCTCTCTTTTAACCGCCTCTCATCCATTGGACAATTTAGAACATTACTACATGACCCACATGCTGCACCACCTCCCCTGACTCATACACCTTCCGCCTCAAACACACACAAAAAATATAAGCAACATGCCACACCTCACAACTTTGCTTCCCCATGTCTACTTCACAACAATGTTACACCACAAAAGCAACACAGCACTCCAACTCACTCTCAAACACCATCTCCAACTCATACACATGCAGACCCATCAAAATGCCTTCTTAGCATGCTAGATGAGGAACATGATACAGAACAGCTACACGATTGCTATCCTAATACAGCTAATACCAGCACTAAAAACACACCTGCTACAAACGCACACAATACTGATCACTGAGGATATGGCTCCAGTCCTGCATGGAGCCATTCCTCTAGGCTATCAAATAATCACCCAAAATCGTATAGCCAAAAAAGGAGGTGGTCTAGCTGTTGTATTCAGGCAAACAATACATATCGCTAAAATTGGCAACATCTCCATAAAGAATTGTGAGGCTCTTCTAACAAGATGCAATCCTACACCGTCTTCCTCCTGTAACTTCCTGCTCCATTACAGACCTCCATCTAGCAAGGCAACATTCCCAGAGGCACTTCTAGACACAGTCTCAAACCTGATAACAATACACTCCAACCTATGCATTCTTGGGGACCTTAACATTTGGTTTGATAAACCCAATATGACCCATCCAAAAACAATAATCACTGGCCTAGACGCATTGAACCTGCATCAGATTGTCCACAATTCAACACACACCGCTGGACATATCCTAGATGTCATTATTGCTAATAATGAACTAGTTACCTTTCAAACTATAACTCCAGTCACATGGTAAGATCACCACTTGCTTGCTTTCCAACATAAAACAACGCTAAGCGACTCACCTAAAAGAAAACAAGTTACTTACCGGTAACTTCAGTTATCCAGTATTGGTATCTTTCATAGATTCACATGCCTGAATCATTCCCCATCGCCGAGGCGGGAGTCCCACGGTATATAAAAAAGCAGTGCCAAAAGTAAATTATAGTAGAAGGCCCAAGAGAAAGGCCTGAGGCTTAAACTGCAGTCGCCTATCTACCTCATTATGCCAAAAGGATTATGAATTTTGTCCCAGTAAATCAGCTTACAGCACCCTCTAGAACCCTCTCTGCAGAGCCAGTTCTCCTCAGTTTTTCGTTAGCACAAGTGGGAATGAGTATCCCCAAGATTAGAGAACTCACTCTCCGGGGAGGAGGGTGGGTGCATGTGAATCTATGAAAGATACCAAAACTGGATAACTGAAGTTACAGGTAAGTAACTTGTTTTCTTATCCAGTATTGGGGTATCTTTCATAGATTCACATGCCTGATTCAGAGTAGCAAGCAGTATGCCAGGTAAGAGTCGGCTGCGGATGGTGGGAGACTTATAGTAATACACTCCCCAAACCATTATATTTACCAACCAACAAGTGTGAAGCAAGTACATTGTTAAAGATAAAACATGACCAGATTCCAAACAGTGGTCATATAATATTAATCAGGAAGAATAACATCACACATAAAAAGCAGGCAATTTGAAGTATGCTCACATCTTTATAATACACATATATATTGAAAAGCATATCTTAACCACAAAATGAATGAACTGGTCACCTGAAGCTGTTCTTATGGAAACAGATGACGTAAGACTGCTTGACCCACTGCTGCATCTTCTCGACTTGCCGATTGCAGGCAGTAATGTCTTGTAAACGTGTGGACATTCTTCCATGTCGCAGCATGGCAAATATTTTCTAATGTCACTCCTGCAAACAATGCTGTAGACACCTCTACAGTTCTTGTAGAGTGAGATCTGACATTTCTTTGTAGTGGCCTGTTGGATTTAACATGACAAAAATGGATCGCGGAGGCTATCCATCTGGAAATTGTGGCTTTAGTGACCGCTTTCCCCAGCGTAGTTTGGACATAAGCCACGAATAACTGATCTGATTTTCTGAAGTTCTTTGTCCTTTGGAGATAAAACTTCAAACATCACTTGATGTCCAAAGAATGCAGTGTTCTTTCCGCTGGAGTTGTAGGATTTGGGAAGAAAACTCGTAATTTCACTGGCTCATTTAAATGGAACTGAGAAGACACTTTTGGTATAAAAGTTGGATTAGTTCCGAGAGTGACATAATCCTGAGAGAAATGCAAAAAGGGTTCTTTTATAGTGAAAGCCTTAATTTCTCCTACTCTTCTGGCAGATGTCAGAGCTAGAAGTAGGGCGACCTTCCATGTTAGATACTTGAGGTCGGCTTTGTGAATAGGTTCGAATGGGTGCTTCATCAGTTGCGAAAGGACCGTATTGAGTTCCCATTCCGGTGGGGAAGGCTTTCAGTTGCGAAAGGACCGTATTGAGTTCCCATTCCGGTGGGGAAGGCTTAACCGGAGGGTAAGCCCGTAAAATACCTCTCATGAACTGTTTTATTAACGATGAAGAACATAGTGCGGGAATGTTAGCTACCTTCCTGAACCTGGATAGAGCCGCTAGATGGACCTTTATTGAAGAAAAAGAAAGACCAGAGCGAGCCAAATGTTAAAGGTAAGGAAGAATTCTTTCTGCAGGAGCTTCAATCAGGTGCAAAGTGGTTGAGCTACACCAGTAGCAGAATTGCTTCCATTTAAGATGATAAGTCTTCAATGTGCTCTGGGCTCGCGCCTTTTCCAAGATGTCACGGTAATCCTGAGGAATTTGGAGGTGTTAAAATTCTAGGAAGTCAGGAGCCATGCGGGTAATTTCAGAGATAGAGGGTCTGGGTGAAGTATCTGACCCTCGTTGCGTGATAGCAGTGTTGGAGCCGGAAGAAATCTGATTGGAGGTTCCTGGGATAGCAACAGGAGCTCCTGAAACCAATACTGGCGGGGCCACTTGGGAGCAATCAGAATGAGACGGCAGCTCTCTAGCTTCATTTTGCGCAATACTCTTGGAATCAACGGGATCGGAGGAAAAGCGTAAGCACAAATCCCTGACCATCGCATGGACAGGGCATTCCCTCTTGATCCCTGTTGAGGGTACCTGCTGGCGTAATACCGGCATTTCTTGTTCTGCTGTGTTGCAAATAAATCCAACGTTGGCTTGCCCCATGCCTGGAACACTCTGTCCAGCTAAGTGTTGTCCAGTTCCCACTCGTGGCAGTCTGATAAGGATCTGCTGAGCTTGTCCGCTAGGGTATTGTGCAAGCCTCTGACATGTTCTGCCCTGAGAGTTATGTTGTGACGTGTTAGCCATTCCCATAACTCTTGAGCTTCCTTGGATAGCGTAGCTGATCTTGTTCCTCCCTGCTTGTTCACATAAAACATGCTGGTGCTATTGTCCGTCCGGACCAGGACTGAAGACCCTGCGAATCCTGGGAAGGAACGCCTGTAGGAGAGTAGGGTCTGCTTCCTATGGTCACCCCCACTTTTTGTTGTGATTTTCTGGTTTTTCGACTTTAGTGTGGCTGTGGGCCTGCTAATCAGACCCACAGCCCAGCTGTTCTCTCTCTAAATTGATACCATGTACTTTAGGTACATACCTGATTGGGTATTGGGTCACCTCTGTGAGCCCCTGAATAGTGTACCATAGGTACCCAGGGCATAGGGGCATCCAAGGCCTACCAGGGGCTGTAGCATGTATTATGCCACCCCTGGCTGGCCATCCAAACTGACACCACAGGCTGATCACTCAGCTTGGGTAAGGTGGTGTAATCACCCCTTACTTAGATATAGTATATCTATATCTACCTTATATATAGACACATAGTAGCCTATAAGTCACTCCTATGGCAGGCCTTAAAAATCCTGGAGGCAGAAAGCTTGGTTTTATGTGAGAGGGTGCCCTAGTATGAGCTGAGCCCTCTGCAGCTTTCGGAACCATCTCTGCAGCTTTCGGAACCATCTCCTTATAGCTGTTCTTATAGCTGTTCTATGATATAGCCATACCATATACTCTTAAGTGCATTATAATCCTCGCGGTTAATGCTAACTTTGGTTTGGCTTTATCAAAACATGTCGTGTAAGGTGTCAAACACTTTGGAATACTACCCCCCGCCAATTCTGGCGGCGGGGGTAGCATTCCACCCTTCTAGAGGGAAAAGACATTACTGATTTACCCGGTTAAAGTTAAACAGAGCCCCAGCATCAAAAAATGGATGCTGCTGCCACACACACAAGTCTGATCTCCTGCTTCTGGGGAAAACTCCAGCAACGGAGGCCTGGACAATAGGTTTCCTGTCGAGGGAGGTGCTAGCACCTCCCCAGACAGCCTGTAGTGTATTGGGGCAGGGTGGGTTGAATGGAAAGATGCTTTTCCAGACACTGCCTGGGGCAAACAAGGTGCTCCATGCATAGCCCGGTTCAAACCAGTTGCTGGGGCACTCTAGCCCCGCTCTGGCACGAAACTGGACAAAGGGAAAGGGGTGTAACCACCCCTTTCCCAGGTCCACCCATAGGAGGGACCTAGCCGGTAATCCAGCCCATTTTCTTAGTATAAAGATAGGTGCTGTGTCCCCAGGACTTTAGATTATCCTGGAACGAAACTCTGATACGGAATTCTTGGACCTTCAACGTTCTATTCTGACTAGAAGACTGAAGACATCTCCTTTGTGGTCAAGGAGTGACCACCCTGTGCAAACAGGCACCACCAGTAGCTTGCCGGTCTGCTTTGTCGACGCTCCCGCCAGAACCCGAAGACTCAGCGACACAGGACTGGACTCTCAGATTTCTCTGACTCCGACCCACATCCACAGCAAAGCTGAGACCCGTGGCGGACACGTGAGACCGGACACCCTGGACATCCTGCATTTTGCTAAACTGCATCGACTCCTGAGGTAACTCACAGTTGTGCATTGGGGTACGAGAAGCCCCAGACCCAAGCGCCATTTGCACTGAAGCTCAGCCCTCCACACTCCACGAGTGCTGCATGGGGCCCACTCTTGCATTTCAGCTCAGCGCGTCTTCCCGGTTGCTAGCCCGCTGGCTAGTGAGCCCCCTGAAGACAAACCTTTGAAACCAAACTGCTTTCCTGGTTGCTCCAGGCTTGCTCAAGCTTCCCTGCAAAGGTGAAGCCCCTCAAACCTTGCTGGTCTGCTCCGAAGCCAATCTTCACTTCCTGCGTGGATTGCGTTTGCCAAGGCTTGTTGGGTCCAGTCCGGATACCGACACCGCAGTCAACTAGATCCTTCGTGGGACAGCTCAAATCCAGCTCCTGGTTGTCGTCGACACCTCCTGGTCCTCATGGATGCAGAGACAAGCTTCACCTTTTCACCTGAGATCATCGCAACATCACCTGGTCCCTTCCTGGTTCCTTCCTGGTCACTGGCTAGTGTCCCAGACTCTGTCCCCTCTGCTTTCAGGTTCTTCACTTGTTGGATCCACCCTTGGATCCACCCGGACACTCTTCCACTGGCCAAAATAATTTCAAAAAGGGGGTGGTGATGGACAGAGTATCTGAGTTAATCAGAACACTCCTACCCAGTCAACAGATCAGGGCTTGATCCATCACCGTTTTTTAGCTCACTGCACCATCCCAGTTCAGAACCTGGCTATATGCAAATTAGTCTGTCCCTGGCCCAGTGCATCATGGGAACAGGGCAGACCAAACTACCAAGCCAATTCTTCACTGGAAAGGAAACAAGCTTCCGGGGACCGGTTTCTGGCATTACAGCCGTCTTCGGCCCGGCTTGCTTGAATCCTGATGGTGCAATGAGCAAGGGACTCACGTCTGAGCATACCCTTCCACACTCATGGTGGCCAAAATAATTTCAAAAAGGGGGTGGTGATGGACAGAGTATCTGAGTTAATCAGAACACTCCTACCCAGTCAACAGATCAGGGCTTGATCCATCACCGTTTTTTAGCTCACTGCACCATCCCAGTTCAGAACCTGGCTATATGCAAATTAGTCTGTCCCTGGCCCAGTGCATCATGGGAACAGGGCAGACCAAACTACCAAGCCAATTCTTCACTGGAAAGGAAACAAGCTTCCGGGGACCGGTTTCTGGCATTACAGCCGTCTTCGGCCCGGCTTGCTTGAATCCTGATGGTGCAATGAGCAAGGGACTCACGTCTGAGCATACCCTTCCACACTCATGGTGGCCAAAATAATTTCAAAAAGGGGGTGGTGATGGACAGAGTATCTGAGTTAATCAGAACACTCCTACCCAGTCAACAGATCAGGGCTTGATCCATCACCGTTTTTTAGCTCACTGCACCATCCCAGTTCAGAACCTGGCTATATGCAAATTAGTCTGTCCCTGGCCCAGTGCATCATGGGAACAGGGCAGACCAAACTACCAAGCCAATTCTTCACTGGAAAGGAAACAAGCTTCCGGGGACCGGTTTCTGGCATTACAGCCGTCTTCGGCCCGGCTTGCTTGAATCCTGATGGTGCAATGAGCAAGGGACTCACGTCTGAGCATACCCTTCCACACTCATGGTGGCCAAAATAATTTCAAAAAGGGGGTGGTGATGGACAGAGTATCTGAGTTAATCAGAACACTCCTACCCAGTCAACAGATCAGGGCTTGATCCATCACCGTTTTTTTAGCTCACTGCACCATCCCAGTTCAGAACCTGGCTATATGCAAATTAGTCTGTCCCTGGCCCAGTGCATCATGGGAACAGGGCAGACCAAACTACCAAGCCAATTCTTCACTGGAAAGGAAACAAGCTTCCGGGGACCGGTTTCTGGCATTACAGCCGTCTTCGGCCCGGCTTGCTTGAATCCTGATGGTGCAATGAGCAAGGGACTCACGTCTGAGCATACCCTTCCACACTCATGGTGGCCAAAATAATTTCAAAAAGGGGGTGGTGATGGACAGAGTATCTGAGTTAATCAGAACACTCCTACCCAGTCAACAGATCAGGGCTTGATCCATCACCGTTTTTTAGCTCACTGCACCATCCCAGTTCAGAACCTGGCTATATGCAAATTAGTCTGTCCCTGGCCCAGTGCATCATGGGAACAGGGCAGACCAAACTACCAAGCCAATTCTTCACTGGAAAGGAAACAAGCTTCCGGGGACCGGTTTCTGGCATTACAGCCGTCTTCGGCCCGGCTTGCTTGAATCCTGATGGTGCAATGAGCAAGGGACTCACGTCTGAGCATACCCTTCCACACTCATGGTGGCCAAAATAATTTCAAAAAGGGGGTGGTGATGGACAGAGTATCTGAGTTAATCAGAACACTCCTACCCAGTCAACAGATCAGGGCTTGATCCATCACCGTTTTTTAGCTCACTGCACCATCCCAGTTCAGAACCTGGCTATATGCAAATTAGTCTGTCCCTGGCCCAGTGCATCATGGGAACAGGGCAGACCAAACTACCAAGCCAATTCTTCACTGGAAAGGAAACAAGCTTCCGGGGACCGGTTTCTGGCATTACAGCCGTCTTCGGCCCGGCTTGCTTGAATCCTGATGGTGCAATGAGCAAGGGACTCACGTCTGAGCATACCCTTCCACACTCATGGTGGCCAAAATAATTTCAAAAAGGGGGTGGTGATGGACAGAGTATCTGAGTTAATCAGAACACTCCTACCCAGTCAACAGATCAGGGCTTGATCCATCACCGTTTTTTTAGCTCACTGCACCATCCCAGTTCAGAACCTGGCTATATGCAAATTAGTCTGTCCCTGGCCCAGTGCATCATGGGAACAGGGCAGACCAAACTACCAAGCCAATTCTTCACTGGAAAGGAAACAAGCTTCCGGGGACCGGTTTCTGGCATTACAGCCGTCTTCGGCCCGGCTTGCTTGAATCCTGATGGTGCAATGAGCAAGGGACTCACGTCTGAGCATACCCTTCCACACTCATGGTGGCCAAAATAATTTCAAAAAGGGGGTGGTGATGGACAGAGTATCTGAGTTAATCAGAACACTCCTACCCAGTCAACAGATCAGGGCTTGATCCATCACCGTTTTTTAGCTCACTGCACCATCCCAGTTCAGAACCTGGCTATATGCAAATTAGTCTGTCCCTGGCCCAGTGCATCATGGGAACAGGGCAGACCAAACTACCAAGCCAATTCTTCACTGGAAAGGAAACAAGCTTCCGGGGACCGGTTTCTGGCATTACAGCCGTCTTCGGCCCGGCTTGCTTGAATCCTGATGGTGCAATGAGCAAGGGACTCACGTCTGAGCATACCCTTCCACACTCATGGTGGCCAAAATAATTTCAAAAAGGGGGTGGTGATGGACAGAGTATCTGAGTTAATCAGAACACTCCTACCCAGTCAACAGATCAGGGCTTGATCCATCACCGTTTTTTAGCTCACTGCACCATCCCAGTTCAGAACCTGGCTATATGCAAATTAGTCTGTCCCTGGCCCAGTGCATCATGGGAACAGGGCAGACCAAACTACCAAGCCAATTCTTCACTGGAAAGGAAACAAGCTTCCGGGGACAGGTTTCTGGCATTACAGCCGTCTTCGGCCCGGCTTGCTTGAATCCTGATGGTGCAATGAGCAAGGGACTCACGTCTGAGCATACCCTTCCACACTCATGGTGGCCAAAATAATTTCAAAAAGGGGGTGGTGATGGACAGAGTATCTGAGTTAATCAGAACACTCCTACCCAGTCAACAGATCAGGGCTTGATCCATCACCGTTTTTTAGCTCACTGCACCATCCCAGTTCAGAACCTGGCTATATGCAAATTAGTCTGTCCCTGGCCCAGTGCATCATGGGAACAGGGCAGACCAAACTACCAAGCCAATTCTTCACTGGAAAGGAAACAAGCTTCCGGGGACCGGTTTCTGGCATTACAGTCGTCTTCGGCCCGGCTTGCTTGAATCCTGATGGTGCAATGAGCAAGGGACTCACGTCTGAGCATACCCTTCCACACTCATGGTGGCCAAAATAATTTCAAAAAGGGGGTGGTGATGGACAGAGTATCTGAGTTAATCAGAACACTCCTACCCAGTCAACAGATCAGGGCTTGATCCATCACCGTTTTTAGCTCACTGCACCATCCCAGTTCAGAACCTGGCTATATGCAAATTAGTCTGTCCCTGGCCCAGTGCATCATGGGAACAGGGCAGACCAAACTACCAAGCCAATTCTTCACTGGAAAGGAAACAAGCTTCCGGGGACCGGTTTCTGGCATTACAGCCGTCTTCGGCCCGGCTTGCTTGAATCCTGATGGTGCAATGAGCAAGGGACTCACGTCTGAGCATACCCTTCCACACTCATGGTGGCCAAAATAATTTCAAAAAGGGGGTGGTGATGGACAGAGTATCTGAGTTAATCAGAACACTCCTACCCAGTCAACAGATCAGGGCTTGATCCATCACCGTTTTTTAGCTCACTGCACCAACCCAGTTCAGAACCTGGCTATATGCAAATTAGTCTGTCCCTGGCCCAGTGCATCATGGGAACAGGGCAGACCAAACTACCAAGCCAATTCTTCACTGGAAAGGAAACAAGCTTCCGGGGACCGGTTTCTGGCATTAAAGCCGTCTTCGGCCCGGCTTGCTTGAATCCTGATGGTGCAATGAGCAAGGGACTCACGTCTGAGCATACCCTTCCACACTCATGGTGGCCAAAATAATTTCAAAAAGGGGGTGGTGATGGACAGAGTATCTGAGTTAATCAGAACACTCCTACCCAGTCAACAGATCAGGGCTTGATCCAGCCCGCTGCATAAGGTTGTGAAACCCACCTATGTCTTCTGGTGGTGAATCTGAAGGCTGTGGAGTTGGTGGAGATGGCATGGGGATAATATAAGAATCCCACGGATCCACAGGAGGATTATCTGGTAGCTCCCCTTCTTCTACTTCTTCATCCGAAGAAGTGTCTGGAGTCTGAGTGAGCAAAATAGGTTGCTGAGGTTCCGTGACCGGAGACCTAGGTGCAGGGATCTCAGGCTGAGGAATAGGGTCCGGAACTGCTGCAGGTTGAAGTGGAGAAACAACCTGCTGTGGTGGAAAGCATTGTCTGTAGTCAGCCAACATGGCTTGTAAGTCCTGGATGAGACCCGGTGGCAGATGGCTGGACTCTGAAGCCCGAGACTGCCTCTGGTATGCTCTACGATGAGGAACCACAATGTCCTCTTGATAGTAATGCTCCGTGTATTCGTCATCCTCCTAATCATCTTGACACTTAATGTTCAATTCCGAAGGATGATGAGCTATCCCAAACGCTCCCTCATTGTCATCATCATAATCATCCTCCTCTCCATGAGCATAAGTCTCAAGGAGGTGAGATGGCGTAAGCGGTAAAATATTGGAGCATTCTTGCTTGGTAAGATCTCAGTTGAAAAGCCTTTGAGGAAGTAGGCGTAGAAAACGATTGAACTGTGACTGGAGGCTTTATAGCAGCAGTGTCCATTGACATCAGTGGCTCTTTAGACACTGGAGATTGAAGGGCTCTTGATGGCAGACGTCGTCGACGGGACCATCGTCGATGGACTCGACGTCAGGTTTACCGTCGACAGGTTCACTGTCGACGGGGTCGTCGACGGACACGTCGTCAACGGGCTTGACTTCTTCGTTGACGGGACGGTCGGCGACGGCACCTTAGATGTCTTCGTCGACGATGGAGGCTTCCTTGGATCCACCCGGACACTCTTCCACTGGCCGCCTGCAGCACTTCGTTTGCAGATCTCCATTAAAAGCATTGACGAAACCAGACATCAAAAGGCACCTATGCACCTGGCTTCCCTGGGTGAGGTAACACAAGAACTCCGGTGCTCCCCTGGGTCTTGACTCTCAAAGTGTCCTAGTCTAAAGGGGGTTTGTCATAGTCCATCCGGAAGTGCCCTTAAACAGTAACTTTGTAACTTCTTCGTCCTCCATTATAAGTCAATGGTAACTCGCGACTGTGTTTAGACACTGCATGCGTCTCCTGTGGGTCTCCTACTTCCTAACCTTTGGTTGTTTAGTGTAGCCCCAGCGATTCCCTAGGCCCTAGGCCTATTCACTATTTCTGAAGTGGTTCTTATACCACTTACTTAGTATATGGTTTGTGAGGCCCCTAGGGCATAACTGTATTTGTGCAACTTATCGTATGCTAATTGAGTAACTTGTGATGTATTCGATCTTTGACCTCATAAAGAGTGCAGAGGGGTTGTGTTAGAAATAAATACATATATATTTGATATATACCTTGTGTGGTGTCCTTTCATTTGGTATTCAAGGGATTATAATTGGTAAAACAGCTTGCTTCACATGCTCTCTGGTTTTAGCCTAAGACTGCTGGTCCATGCTACCACTAGGATAGCTTTTCTATAAGGTTGACTTTACAACCACCATCAATAAGGGTCGTTTAGACTGGTGCAAGGTGCCCACTAGAATAGTGGACATCATATGCCAGGCTAACTTCTCACAACGCCTGTAAGGACAGAAATATGGGTCTCAATTCTAGACTGTTGATGTGACATTGTCTGTATTTTTTAGACCATTTGCCCTGCACTTGTAAATCTTGGAGATGACCTCCCCATCCCTCCATGGACGCATCTGTCGTCAGAACGAAGTTCTGAGGAGTTTGCAAGAATGTGAGTCCTTGCTCCAGATTGCACAGTTGCACCCACCACTGAAGAGCATCCACCATGCGTGGGGTTACTTTGTCGCTTGTTCCCACTGAAGACGTAGCTCCTGTTGCAGAAGTCGCATTTTCGGGCGTGCTAGTGGGATGAGATTTATGGCTGAGGAACACATTCCCAGAAGTGAAGCGAACAGGCGAACAGAAAGTGACTTTCTTTTTGACACTTGCATTGCTAATTTCTGCAGACGGAGTTGCCTTTCTTGAGACAAGAATGCTTTGCATTGAATTGTGTCCAGACGAGCTCCCAGGAAAGGTAGAATCCTTCTTGGAAGTAATTGGGATTTGCCCTTGTTTACAGTGAGACCCAGGGACGCAAAGAGATTGCGACACGTCGTTATGTCGTTCCGTACCCTGTTCGTTGAAGGACCTTTGATTAGCCAATCGTCCAAGTACGGGAAGACCTGGATTCCTGAAGAGCGTAATGTTGGCGCTACCGGAGCCAGGCACTTCGTAAAAATCCTTGGAGCCAACTTGAGGCCAAATGGGAGTACTTTGAACTGATAGTGGGTGCCAGACACAGTGAAATGGAGATACTTTCGATGTTTTGGATGAATTGGGATGTGAAAGTATGCGTCTTCCATGTCCAAAGAAGCCATAAAATCTCCCTTGTTCAGGCAGCTTAGAATCTCTGAAAGAGTGACCATGCGAAACCCCTACTTCTTGAGATATCTGTTGAGATTGCGCAGATCCAGGATCGGTCGCCATTCCCCTGATTTCTTCTTTATGAGGAAAAAACGGGAATAGAAGCCTGTCCGCCTCTGATGAACTGGGACCTTTTCTATAGCGTTCTTGGGAAACATTGACTGAACCTCCTTGAACAATAAGTGAAGACGAGGGGGAGGGGGTCCCCTGGGCGGAGTAGTTGGTGGTTTGGTGACAACCTCTAGGGTGTGTCCAGGTTGAACGAGGTCTAGCACCCATTGGTCGGATGTAATCTGTTGCCAGATATTTTCGCGCCCACAGGGAGGGAAGGAAATATGGGTGGCGCCCTGCTGATCTCACAGTTTTCTGTGAGTATTTCGTCCTTGATTGTTAGAGCAATTTCGTCCTCCTTGGCGAGAGAAACTAGCCGTTCCAGATTGTCGGTATGAGGATTGATAATTCTGCCGATATTGAGACTGATATTGTCAGTTTTGTGAGTAATCGTTTCCTCTAGAGGAGTATCCACGACCTCTAGCGCCTCTAGAAGATCCCCCGCTTGTACTGCAGGGAACCCAGGATCTTGCGGTTTCCGTGTCCGTTTTGATTGCCTGGAGGGCTTCGTCGATATGTTTCCCAAACAAAGATTCGCCATCATAGGCCATATCCAAGATCTTTAGTTGGACCTCAGGCCGAAAGGTGGTAGCCTTTAGCCAGCTCTGGCATCTGAGAACTGCAGCCCCTGCCAGTTGTCTAAAATGTGTATTTGCGATGTCCAAAGCGCAGTCGATGGTTTCTGCAGCTGCACGCTCCCCTTCCATCAAGATCTTTCGCGCCTCCTGGCGCTTATCCTCTGGAATTAGATCAATCAGACTAGTCATGTCTGACCACATTTGGCGATCATGACGTCCTATGATCGCCAAAGAATTAGCTTCCCTGATTAAAGCAGCAACAATGGTGGAATTATTTTTACCAATGAGGTCCAAACGACATCCCTCTTTATCTGGTGGCGTAGTGATGGGAGCGGCTGGGTTTTTTGATCTTTGCTGTGCGGCCTGGGAAATGACCGAATCTGGTCGCGGGTTTCCAATAAGGCATGAAGGGCTACTGAAGGGAGCACAATATTTTTTGTCAATCCGCGGTAGCACGGCAGGCACAGAAGCAGGATTTTTCATTACCTTAATGCCCTCCTTCCTTATGTAGTCTATAATGGGAATGGCCCTGGACACCTTCCTAGTTTCTTCTTTAAAATCGTGGAGAAAGCACTCCGACTGATCCACTGTCACTGATAGCTGAAACCTACTCGCAGCCCGCTGCATAAGGTTGTGAAACCCACCTATGTCTTCTGGTGGTGAATCTGAAGGCTGTGGAGTTGGTGGAGATGGCATGGGGATAATATAAGAATCCCACGGATCCACAGGAGGATTATCTGGTAGCTCCCCTTCTTCTACTTCTTCATCCGAAGAAGTGTCTGGAGTCTGAGTGAGCAAAATAGGTTGCTGAGGTTCCGTGACCGGAGACCTAGGTGCAGGGATCTCAGGCTGAGGAATAGGGTCCGGAACTGCTGCAGGTTGAAGTGGAGAAACAACCTGCTGTGGTGGAAAGCATTGTCTGTAGTCAGCCAACATGGCTTGTAAGTCCTGGATGAGACCCGGTGGCAGATGGCTGGACTCTGAAGCCCGAGACTGCCTCTGGTATGCTCTACGATGAGGAACCACAATGTCCTCTTGATAGTAATGCTCCGTGTATTCGTCATCCTCCTAATCATCTTGACACTTAATGTTCAATTCCGAAGGATGATGAGCTATCCCAAACGCTCCCTCATTGTCATCATCATAATCATCCTCCTCTCCATGAGCATAAGTCTCAAGGAGGTGAGATGGCGTAAGCGGTAAAATATTGGAGCATTCTTGCTTGGTAAGATCTCAGTTGAAAAGCCTTTGAGGAAGTAGGCGTAGAAAACGATTGAACTGTGACTGGAGGCTTTATAGCAGCAGTGTCCATTGACATCAGTGGCTCTTTAGACACTGGAGACATTGGAGATTGAAGGGCTCTTGATGGCAGACGTCGTCGACGGGACCATCGTCGATGGACTCGACGTCAGGTTTACCGTCGACAGGTTCACTGTCGACGGGGTCGTCGACGGACACGTCGTCAACGGGCTTGACTTCTTCGTTGACGGGACGGTCGGCGACGGCACCTTAGATGTCTTCGTCGACGATGGAGGCTTCCTTGGATCCACCCGGACACTCTTCCACTGGCCGCCTGCAGCACTTCGTTTGCAGATCTCCATTAAAAGCATTGACGAAACCAGACATCAAAAGGCACCTATGCACCTGGCTTCCCTGGGTGAGGTAACACAAGAACTCCGGTGCTCCCCTGGGTCTTGACTCTCAAAGTGTCCTAGTCTAAAGGGGGTTTGTCATAGTCCATCCGGAAGTGCCCTTAAACAGTAACTTTGTAACTTCTTCGTCCTCCATTATAAGTCAATGGTAACTCGCGACTGTGTTTAGACACTGCATGCGTCTCCTGTGGGTCTCCTACTTCCTAACCTTTGGTTGTTTAGTGTAGCCCCAGCGATTCCCTAGGCCCTAGGCCTATTCACTATTTCTGAAGTGGTTCTTATACCACTTACTTAGTATATGGTTTGTGAGGCCCCTAGGGCATAACTGTATTTGTGCAACTTATCGTATGCTAATTGAGTAACTTGTGATGTATTCGATCTTTGACCTCATAAAGAGTGCAGAGGGGTTGTGTTAGAAATACATACATATATATTTGATATATACCTTGTGTGGTGTCCTTTCATTTGGTATTCAAGGGATTATAATTGGTAAAACAGCTTGCTTCACATGCTCTCTGGTTTTAGCCTAAGACTGCTGGTCCATGCTACCACTAGGATAGCTTTTCTATAAGGTTGACTTTACAACCACCATCAATAAGGGTCGTTTAGACTGGTGCAAGGTGCCCACTAGAATAGTGGACATCATATGCCAGGCTAACTTCTCACAACGCCTGTAAGGACAGAAATATGGGTCTCAATTCTAGACTGTTGATGTGACATTGTCTGTATTTTTTAGACCATTTGCCCTGCACTTGTAAATCTTGGAGATGACCTCCCCATCCCTCCATGGACGCATCTGTCGTCAGAACGAAGTTCTGAGGAGTTTGCAAGAATGTGAGTCCTTGCTCCAGATTGCACAGTTGCACCCACCACTGAAGAGCATCCACCATGCGTGGGGTTACTTTGTCGCTTGTTCCCACTGAAGACGTAGCTCCTGTTGCAGAAGTCGCATTTTCGGGCGTGCTAGTGGGATGAGATTTATGGCTGAGGAACACATTCCCAGAAGTGAAGCGAACAGGCGAACAGAAAGTGACTTTCTTTTTGACACTTGCATTGCTAATTTCTGCAGACGGAGTTGCCTTTCTTGAGACAAGAATGCTTTGCATTGAATTGTGTCCAGACGAGCACCCAGGAAAGGTAGAATCCTTCTTGGAAGTAATTGGGATTTGCCCTTGTTTACAGTGAGACCCAGGGACGCAAAGAGATTGCGACACGTCGTTATGTCGTTCCGTACCCTGTTCGTTGAAGGACCTTTGATTAGCCAATCGTCCAAGTACGGGAAGACCTGGATTCCTGAAGAGCGTAATGTTGGCGCTACCGGAGCCAGGCACTTCGTAAAAATCCTTGGAGCCAACTTGAGGCCAAATGGGAGTACTTTGAACTGATAGTGGGTGCCAGACACAGTGAAATGGAGATACTTTCGATGTTTTGGATGAATTGGGATGTGAAAGTATGCGTCTTCCATGTCCAAAGAAGCCATAAAATCTCCCTTGTTCAGGCAGCTTAGAATCTCTGAAAGAGTGACCATGCGAAACCCCTACTTCTTGAGATATCTGTTGAGATTGCGCAGATCCAGGATCGGTCGCCATTCCCCTGATTTCTTCTTTATGAGGAAAAAACGGGAATAGAAGCCTGTCCGCCTCTGATGAACTGGGACCTTTTCTATAGCGTTCTTGGGAAACATTGACTGAACCTCCTTGAACAATAAGTGAAGACGAGGGGGAGGGGGTCCCCTGGGCGGAGTAGTTGGTGGTTTGGTGACAACCTCTAGGGTGTGTCCTGGTTGAACGAGGTCTAGCACCCATTGGTCGGATGTAATCTGTTGCCAGATATTTTCGCGCCCACAGGGAGGGAAGGAAATATGGGTGGCGCCCTGCTGATCTCACAGTTTTCTGTGAGTATTTCGTCCTTGATTGTTAGAGCAATTTCGTCCTCCTTGGCGAGAGAAACTAGCCGTTCCAGATTGTCGGTATGAGGATTGATAATTCTGCCGATATTGAGACTGATATTGTCAGTTTTGTGAGTAATCGTTTCCTCTAGAGGAGTATCCACGACCTCTAGCGCCTCTAGAAGATCCTCCGCTTGTACTGCAGGGAACCCAGGATCTTGCGGTATCCGTGTCCGTTTTGATTGCCTGGAGGGCTTCGTCGATATGTTTCCCAAACAAAGATTCGCCATCATAGGCCATATCCAAGATCTTTAGTTGGACCTCAGGCCGAAAGGTGGTAGCCTTTAGCCAGCTCTGGCATCTGAGAACTGCAGCCCCTGCCAGTTGTCTAAAATGTGTATTTGCGATGTCCAAAGCGCAGTCGATGGTTTCTGCAGCTGCACGCTCCCCTTCCATCAAGATCTTTCGCGCCTCCTGGCGCTTATCCTCTGGAATTAGATCAATCAGACTAGTCATGTCTGACCACATTTGGCGATCATGACGTCCTATGATCGCCAAAGAATTAGCTTCCCTGATTGAAGCAGCAACAATGGTGGAATTATTTTTACCAATGAGGTCCAAACGACATCCCTCTTTATCTGGTGGCGTAGTGATGGGAGCGGCTGGGTTTTTTGATCTTTGCTGTGCGGCCTGGGAAATGACCGAATCTGGTCGCGGGTTTCCAATAAGGCATGAAGGGCTACTGAAGGGAGCACAATATTTTTTGTCAATCCGCGGTAGCACGGCAGGCACAGAAGCAGGATTTTTCATTACCTTAATGCCCTCCTTCCTTATGTAGTCTATAATGGGAATGGCCCTGGACACCTTCCTAGTTTCTTCTTTAAAATCGTGGAGAAAGCACTCCGACTGATCCACTGTCACTGATAGCTGAAACCTACTCGCAGCCCGCTGCATAAGGTTGTGAAACCCACCTATGTCTTCTGGTGGTGAATCTGAAGGCTGTGGAGTTGGTGGAGATGGCATGGGGATAATATAAGAATCCCACGGATCCACAGGAGGATTATCTGGTAGCTCCCCTTCTTCTACTTCTTCATCCGAAGAAGTGTCTGGAGTCTGAGTGAGCAAAATAGGTTGCTGAGGTTCCGTGACCGGAGACCTAGGTGCAGGGATCTCAGGCTGAGGAATAGGGTCCGGAACTGCTGCAGGTTGGAGTGGAGAAACAACCTGCTGTGGTGGAAAGCATTGTCTGTAGTCAGCCAACATGGCTTGTAAGTCCTGGATGAGACCCGGTGGCAGATGGCTGGACTCTGAAGCCCGAGACTGCCTCTGGTATGCTCTACGATGAGGAACCACAATGTCCTCTTGATAGTAATGCTCCGTGTATTCGTCATCCTCCTAATCATCTTGACACTTAATGTTCAATTACGAAGGATGATGAGCTATCCCAAACGCTCCCTCATTGTCATCATCATCATCATAATCATCCTCCTCTCCATGAGCATAAGTCTCAAGGAGGTGAGATGGCGTAAGCGGTAAAATATTGGAGCATTCTTGCTTGGTAAGATCTCAGTTGAAAAGCCTTTGAGGAAGTAGGCGTAGAAAACGATTGAACTGTGACTGGAGGCTTTATAGCAGCAGTGTCCATTGACATCAGTGGCTCTTTAGACACTGGAGACATTGGAGATTGAAGGGCTCTTGATGGCAGACGTCGTCGACGGGACCATCGTCGATGGACTCGACGTCAGGTTTACCGTCGACAGGTTCACTGTCGACGGGGTCGTCGACGGACACGTCGTCAACGGGTTTGACTTCTTCGTTGACGGGACGGTCGGCGACGGCACCTTAGATGTCTTCGTCGACGATGGAGGCTTCGTCGACGGTACCTTCGTTGACGAGTGTTTAGACTTCGACGATGAGGCTGTCGTCGACGGATCGTCGATGATAGTTTTCTTCGCCACGATGGAAATCCTAGTTGACAGGATAGGAGAGGTGATAGCCGTAGTGGAAATTGTCGCCGTCGACGAAGGAGCTGAAGACGTGTTAGAGATGGTAGTCATAGGAAAAGCTGAGGAGAAAGAGCAGCTTTTACTCACAGTTAGAAGCTTTTTAGAGTCCTTAAGAGCTGAAGCCTCAGATAAAGATGATGGATATCTCTGTGAAGATCCAGAAGTGGAGTGGGAGGTCTTGAGATGTTTTCTCCCCTCACTTGAAGAGCCATCATGCGATCTTGCTCTTTTACTGGAGGTTGAGGCTCTGTCATCATCACCAGCCGAAGAAGATTTGAGCCATAAAAGGACTCTGGCCTCCCTATCCCTTAAGGTCTTAGAAGGGAAGGTGCAGCAGATTTTACAATTGTTTGCCTCATGCTTAGGATAGAGGCAATAAACACAGTCCTTATGTTGATCATCAACATGGACTCTTTTCTTGTCGCATGTTCTGCATGGTCGGAACAAGGCCTTCTTGTCAGACATCCGGAAAAAACTAAGTAGAGACTCAGGGAGACTCCCTTCCACACGACGTGCGGTGAAAATCTGAGGAGAACTGGCTCTGCAGAGAGGGTTCTAGAGGGGGCTGTAAGCTGATTGGCTGGGACAAAATTTTTAGTCCTTTTGGCATAATGAGGTAGATAGGCTACTGCAGTTTAGGCCACAGGCCTTTCTCTTGGGCCTTCTACTATAATTTACTTTTGGCACTGCTTTTTTATATACTGTGGGACTCCCGCCTCGGCGACGGGGAATGATTCAGGCATGTGAATCTATGAAAGATACCCCAATACTGCATAACTACCTTACATCCATCCAACTATCGGCCGTGGAACAAACTCAATTTGGAACACTTGGAAACACAACTAACATCCAGTACAAATCTGGAAACCATAAATTCTGTTCAAAATCTATATGAGTGGCTACAGGAAGCTTTTGACATCCTGATACCACTCAAAACCACACAACAGACCAAAGAAAAAAAGCGCCTTGGAGAAACATAGAAATAAAGACATAAAACAACAAATTAGAAAGCTGCAACGTACCTGGCTCAAAACAAACGCCAAACGAGACAAACTTCACCTACAGAAAATTAACAGATTATACAAGTCCGCTATCAAAAAAGCTAAAAAAAGGTACTATTCAGACAGAATTCAAAAAGCTAAATGTGCTAATAAGAATTCTATAAAATACTCAATGAATTTCGCAAACCAAATTGCCTAGAAGGAACTGTTACTCAAGATTTCACAGACAAACTGGCAAATCATTACACGGATAAAGCAGACACGTTGGACTCGTACTTAAAACAGAAACAAAGAACCAGCGCTAACCCTTGTACAAAACAACGATCCAAGAATGTTCTAATCAAGCCTCTCCGTTCCTTCCAACACATCTCACACAATGAATTTATGGACCTGGTCAAAGCAAGCAGGCCTGCCGGCAGCCCTTCTGACCCCTGTCCGCCACAAACTTTCAAGACAATTCTTTTAACAACCTCTGCTGCCACTCCAGTAAGAAGAATCATCAACGATTCCTTAACTACTGGAATATTTCCAGAAGAACTCAAAAAGTCATACATCTGCCATTTACTGAAGAAAACAAACTTGGACCCGCTGAACCCTGATAACTACAGACCCATTACAAATGGACCTTTCCTGGGAAAAACTGATAGAAAGAGCAGTGTTCACCTAGATGTCACACTTCATTGAAGAGAATGACATACTTTCAGACTTCCAAACAGGATTCCGTCCAGGAAGAGGCACTGTATCTGCCCTCCTTGCCATCTGGGTTGACCTAAAGAATACAATTGACCGCAACCGGGTTGCTGCGCTACTTCTCTTGGACCTCTCAGCTGCCTTTGACACGGTTGACCATGACACTCTGAAACAAAGACTTTATGAAGCCGGCATAGAGGGAACTGCTCTAGACTGGATCGCGTCCTACTTTCGAAACAGAACTAATGTCATCCATACCCCACCTTTCTCGTCCAAAGCGTACTCTACAAAAGCAGGGGTCCCTCAAGGTTCTATCATCTCGCCCATGCTTTTAAACATCTACATGAAGTCATTACCAGTACTGATCAATAAATTTCACCTCACGTGCTATAACTATGCAGATGACACGCAAATACTCCTTCAACTGGAACGCCCCAAAGATATTGGAAAATCACCAATTTTCAGCTGTCTCAGAGCCGTGGATCAGTGGATGATTGGAAACATTACAACCCGTTTGCCGCATGGCCAGATGAACTGGGATCACTGCCTAAAGTATCGAAGGAAGTAAGAAACCTCGGAATGACCATGTACGCCAAGCTGTCGATGAATGCCCAAGTGGATAAACTAGCAAGATCAAGCTTTGCTACTATAAAAATGCTGCGACTAATTTTCCCTCATTTGGAATTTCCACACAAGGTCCAAGCTACCATCTTAGTAGCCAAACTATGGAACTCTTTATCCCCAACATAAGGTTCACCGACAACCAACTTATCTTTAGAAAACTACTCAAGATTTGGCTCTTCCCCACATAAGCACCATACGCAAACAGAAATTTACAGCATATCCCTCTGCATATAAGCATTTGTTTTCACTATAGATATGTACTTATCTTTGTGTATTACTTTGTATTAACATGTAAAATAATATTAAGTTGTCAAGAGAAAAAATAATAATAAATAATTAAAATTATCTTTGGTCTACATGTACATACTTCCATTGTGCATCTATGTACCTTCCATGTACTTGGATCTGTGTGTCTGTTACTTTTCTCCTGAAAAAGCATATCAAATGGACTACCCTATTTCTCATCCTGTGCCTCTATCAATATATTTAATATTCATATACTTACCTCCTTTATGAATCTATATACTTTCAATGTACTTATGGATCTATATATTTATCACTTTCTTCTAATTTAGCATTTCCAATGCACTACCCTATTTCTCAGCCTATACTACGCTCAATATATCTTCTAGCCCAACCTTCTGACTCATCTCAAACTTCTTTCTACTACTCCTTCCAATGCACTACCCTATCTCTCATCCTATACATCTATCAATGCATCCTCTACATCCACTCTCTCATTTATCCCAAACCCCATACCACTACTATGATTGCCAAAATAACCCTTTCTAGACTCTCTCCTACTCTACCCCTCATTGCATCATCTGACACCTCTTTTTACTATAACGATCCCCTAAAACAAAACTTTCTAAACTCTTCCCTTTGACTCCTCCCCTCCAAAACTCATTTTTACTCATCCAAAAGCCTCCTCCTACTGCTAAGACCTTAAAAAAAACCTTCACTCTTTTATCCCTCCACTATCCTTTTCAATCAAAATTAACAGAATAACATGTTCACTTCTCAAATTCAATATTCAACTATACTAATATACTACCCAAATAACTGAATAACATATCCACTACTCAAATTACTTCAGATTTATACTATACTAATTTTCAACACTAATCCTTTATGGGTTTCCTGAGTGGCGTGCTACTCACCAGAAAAGCGATTCAACACCCATCAGGGGTAACAAGTGCTTTATAAATGCAAATCTTTCTTCCCCTTTTTATCCCTCTGCTATTCTTATCACTCCATGTAACAGACTAATATCCACCACTGAAATTACTTCATATTTCACCATAATAATTCACCACTAATCCTTTATAGGCTTCCTGAATAGCGTGCGCCAACAAGCGCTATATAAATACAAACCTTTTTCCTCCTCTATCCTTCTGCTATAATTCCAAATCCAAATAACTGACTAACCTATCCACCACTTAAAATGTACTTGCATGTTTCACGATACTAATTCAACACTAATCCTCTATGGGTGCTGGAGTAGCGTGCTACTCGCGAAAAAGCGATTCGACGCCTCGTCAGGGGTAGTGAGCGCTATATAAATGCAATTACAATACCGTACAATACAATGTATCTTCCATGTTGCGCCTGCCTCCCCCACTTGCTTTCTTCTTGTGAGCTGCTTTTTATTCCACTTGTGCACAGTGATGCTTTCTCCTCTCTACACACTATCCATTGCTTCCTCCTTCTTCACCCCTGTCTGTTTCTGTCCTTGCCCATTGCACCTGCCTCACCCTAGCCCATTTTCCAGTGCTTCTCTCCGACCCTCTCCTTTGCTTCCCTGTCCTTCATGCTGCCAGGCCGCATCTCTTTTAAACAAGCATTGGCATAGCCAATAGGTCTCGCCTTTGGGACCTTATAAGTGTTTAGCTATGCAACAGTTGATGTTGTTGCACCCAGGATATTGTGCTGGATAACTAAACACTTATAAGGTCCCAAAGGCGAGACCTATTGGCTATGCCAATGCTTGTTTTATATTGTTGTTTTAGTTTCGATTTGGTGTTGGAAAACGGAAGAGTTGATGTTTGAAAGTGATATGTATGAAGGATAAATTTGTGTCTATAGATGCTTAATGAGCCCAAAGGGATCTTGCTTTTGACAGAAGTGTGTTTGGTGTCCTGTCCCTTTGGTGAGGAGGACACCTCTCCCTAATTTTGACATTGATGCAGCCACCTATCACAAAAGGACCACTTACATCTTCAATTGTTGTTCAATAATAAATTAAAATGTGATTAACATGGAATGTGTATATGGAAGTTTTCAGCTGGAGGATGCAAGAAAATCTAGTGCATTAACAGTTGGTGTAAATTAAATCTGGATTACATTACATAAATCTGAGATTACTTTAAGGATAATACAAGAGTGAGCATAAAGAA
Organism: Lissotriton helveticus; assembly: GCF_964261635.1. Classification (NCBI taxonomy): domain Eukaryota; kingdom Metazoa; phylum Chordata; class Amphibia; order Caudata; family Salamandridae; genus Lissotriton; species Lissotriton helveticus. The sequence goes on along the minus strand of NC_136071.1, from coordinate 103,019,455 downwards.
CATCCAGCTACATACCATTCAGCTACATATAAAAGCAATATAAGGCGCTTCTATAGAAATTATTCTGGATTTCACTAAACGTTCTTGATGAATGGAGGATTATTAACATGCTTACTTGGATGATATATGTTTCACATGTGAGCTATGCAAAGAACATGTTAATGTTGTGAGCACCAAAAACCATTCTGAAGGAGCTGATACCCTAAAGTAGGACCAAACATATTGAAGATTCTCTAAAAAATATTTTCAACATTTAAAAAGAACAAATAATTCAGGAAAAGATTCTTACTATGGCCAGTTATTGCAGCAAAAGTACATGGAAAAAAATATGTGAGACCTGGCTGCGTACATTTTAGTAGATAAGGTAGAAGGAATGATTTCTTACCACTCGGTTCTCTCTCAAGGGATCTCCATTGAGGTCATAAGCACGGAATAATCCCGTCCATGCACAGGGATCCTGGAGCACTTTTTCATAATATGTTTTTTTAAGTCTAGATGTTCGCCTTTCTTCAGGAAGTTCTGTAGAAACACTCAAGACAAGAACATTGTGCAGCCTATAAGGAAGGCTATAACGGTTATTTATTCACATTGCATTTAAAAAAGGGTAATCAATACCAATGTACATATATATTTAAGGCCAAATACTTATATAGTAGTAAACGTAAATATCTTTAACAAACCCTTTTTTGAAAGAAGAAAAAAGTGGACAGTGTAGCCCTTTAGGCTGCCATTATGTGAATAGAAAGAAACAGCGTCTAAATCTTTAAGGGCCAAGAGACTACCAGTATCCCATCATGCCCAGCAGATGGCAGCTGCTTCAGTTCTTTTTGACGAGATGTAGCAGTATCAGATAGGTCCAATAGGTCTTGAATCTCCACCGGTGAGGCGGGAGGTTTGCTTATGACTTCAATGGAAATTCCTCTGAGAGAGAACTGGGATTACAGATTAGAAACCATTCCTTCTCTCTCAGGGGATTACCACTGATAGTCATAAGCACTGAATAGAATGGTAAGCCCATCCCCACCAAGAACTGTGGAAAAGACAGAGGAAAGACTAATCTACCAAATCAAGCAAATACATTTCAGAGGGAGGCCTGTCCTACTTGAGCATCTGTTCTAGCATCGTAATCCAAACAATAATGTTTCGTAAACATGTGACCAGATCTCCATGTAGCCACTTTACAGATTTCAGCTATGGAGAAATTTCTCATTAAAGCAGCATTAGCTGCTTTCCCGCTAATGAAGTAAGCTTTAGAGCTACCGGACAAACCCTTAATGCCTACTGGTAGCATAATAGAATGCAAGATACTATCCATTGGGATATAAACTGTTTTGACGTGGAAAGACCTGTACAGACCGGCCCATAGTTTACTAATAATAATTTGTTTAACTTTTGGTTATCTTTTATCTTGTCCAGATAAAACTTTCAAACTTGCATGACATCTAGAGAATGGAGAGTACTTTTAGCAGGTGTGGAAGGCTGCTGAAAGAAAGCAGGCAAGTAAGCGGTCTGATTGACGTGAAAATCCGAAATGACCTTAGGTAAAAAATTTAGATGAGTTCTCATGTAGGAAAGTAGGATCTGCTTTCATGGTTACCCCCACTTCTTGCTGGTATCAGTATGTTTTTTTTACTTATCTGGCTGGGATCCAGCTAATCAGGACCCCAGCCACTGTGCTTTCTCCCTAAATCCGGCATGGTAAGTACTTTAGTACCTCCACAATTGGCTACTGGTGTAGCCTTGTAAGTCCCTAGTATATGGTACTAATGTACCCATGGCATCAATCAATCAATCATATAAATTTGTAAAGCGCGCTACTCACCCGTTAGGGTCTCAAGGCGCTGGGGTGGGGGGGGGGGGGGGGGAGAGACGCTACTGCTCGAACAGCCAGGTCTTGAGTTGTTTCCTGAAGGAGAGGTGGTCCTGGGTCTGCCGTAGGTGGATGGGGAGGGAATTCCATGTCTGGCCGCCAGGTAGGAGAGGGATCTTCCTCCGGCAGTGGCTCTGCGAATTCGTGGGACGGAGGCGAGGGCGTGGCTGGCGGATCCTAGCTGGCGGGTGGGTGTGTAGAACGTGAGGCGGCCGTTGAGGTAGGTATACCAGGGGTCTCTCATGGGTTGCAGCATGTGTTTTGCCACTGATGAGAGCCCACTCAAACTGTGACTATAAGACTGCTACTGCAGCCTGTGTAAGGTGGTGCTAGCAATACTTACAATAGATATAAGTTTTCTTACATCTGAGGTCACTAAAACCTATAAGTCACCCCTAAGAAGGCCTTTCAATCCTGAAGGCAGCATGCTGTGTTATAAGTGTAAAGGTGCCCTGTATGAGTCAATTCTCCAGGCATTGTAAGTGCGGTCAGCCATTTTAATATAAACAGTGGCAAAGGCGTCATCACACGATGGCTAATTATACATTTGCTGTGCCGAACCTGGGCATGTTTGGTATCAAACATGTTGGAATCATACCCCTATACTGTTACCAGTGTTGCAGGTATGATTCCATGCACTGGGGGCTCCTTCAGGAAGCCCCCAGTACTCCTGATAACCAGCAAACTAGTGCTACTGCCAACCCCAGACATGATTCTGCCCTCCTGCTGCCGAGCTGAGCTCGAGCAGGAAAAGGCAGAACAATAGGTTTTCTGTCCACCTCCCCGACAGGACTTAGGGTATTGTGCTGGGGTCGAGGTTCTTGCCAGCACCACCAGACTGCTTTGAAGGGCACATTTTGTGCCCTTTAGGCATACTCTAGTCACAACTAGCTCTGGGAGCCCTTGGCTCCAGCTCTGGGGCGAAACTGGACAAAGGACATGAGAGTATCCTCCCCTATGTCCAGCCCTTCCTCTGAGAGGAACCCCGGAGTCGTCCTAACCCCTTTCTAAGGGTATAAAAGGGTTTACCTGGGGATGGATCCTCAGATTCGTCTTGGGACAAGACTCAAGCCTGAAATCATGTCACTCTTTGATTGTCTGGACACTTGGACTTCGCCTGAGCTGCTTGAGATCCTCTAGCAACTCCTGTGCCTTTGGCCTGTGGGTCCCCTTGAGGATCTTCTCCTGCATCAGTGGGGTCCCCTGCTTGCCAGGGGCCTGTTCTGACTCTCCTGTATGTGGTGAGTCCCTTGGACCTTGCTGGTCCCAACTTTGCTCCTTCATCGTTTTCCACGTCTGTTGATGCTGCCAAGGCTTGTTGGTGCTCCCGCCAGACACCGACTCCTTGGTTCTCCACTTCCAACATGGGACAGCTCGTGAACGGATCCTGGTCTTCCTCAGTGTTGCCTGGTTCTCACAGCTGCAGCGATTTGGCCACTGTCATCTCTCCTGCATCTCCCGTCATCGGTGAGCATTGCTCTTCCATGACTCCTGGGCATGCCCGATTGGCATAGACTCTGTCCCCTCTGCTTCAAGGTTATTCTCTTCAAGAATCCACCCTTGAATACCACCGGACTCTTGCACCGTCTTCGCCAGCGACATATTTTCTACAGTCCTCCATTGTGGTCTAAGGCGGTGTCCGACGCATTTCACACCTATGCACCCGGCTTCCCTGGTGTAGGTATCCTGGTTCCTGGAGAATCCACGGGTGGGGTGACTCTCCAACCTTCTGTCTTCCACTTGGTTTCTTCAGGGTCCACTACAAAACTGCAACTTTCCCGTTGACTTCTATTGAGTATGCAGCTGTGTATCCACTCTGCACACAGCCTCCGCGGGGTTCCTGGGTACTCACCTTGTGTGGTTCCTTTTGTCCCCAGCTCTTCTGAGTCTCCTGGTTCAAGTCCCGACTTCGGTCACAGTTCACATTCATCTTTTATAGTATATGGTTTAGTCTCCCCTGGAGACCACTGTGTATTGTGCTTACCTACCTGTTTACAATTGAAGTATTGTGTTTATTTGTGTTGGTATCTCTAGGTAGGCGATATACCAATGTGTTAGTGAGTGTTGTATTAAAAACAGACGTTAGTGAGTGTTGTATAAAAAACAGACAGTTTTATAAACGCATTGTCTGTTTTTTTCCCCATTTAATTTACACTAAATGATTAGTCAATCAATCCATAGGGCATTCCCCAGTGTCCCTTGTTGGAAGAACCTCAAGGCAAAGCCTGGGAACGTTTGTTTTCTGCGGTGGCGAATAAGTTGATGTGCATAGCGTCCCACATTCTGAAAATGTTTTGCACAACATCGTCATGAAGGACCCATTTGTTGTTTTCTTGAAGGACTCTGCTTAGGGAGTCTGCTAGAACATTTTGAACACCTGAGAGATTAGTCGCAGTGATCCGCAGGTCTTTGGCTATCAGCCACTTCCAAATTGTCTGGGCCTCATGATATAAAGGTCTGGACCTTGTTTCCCCAGCTTGTTGAGGTAGTACATAGTTGTTGTGTTGTCAGTCTGAACAAGCTGGGATTGAATTTTGAACGACGGGAGAAAAGTGTTCAACGCTAGGTGAACTGCTCTTAAGACGAGGAGATTGATGTGATAGGTAATCTCTCAGATACCAATGTTCCCAGGATTTGGAAGTGATCCGTGTGTGCTCCCCATCCTCACAATGAGGCATCTAGGGTCTGGGAAGGGACATTCTGATGAAATGTCATCCCTTGTAGCAGATTTGCCGGACAGCACCATTTCAGAGACTGCTTTGTAATAGGGAGAGTGTGATCTTGTCATCCCAGTTGCCCTGACCCTCGAGACATTCCTGGAGGGGTCGAATGTGGAGACAGGCGTTTGAGTTAGAAAGGTACAGGAAGCCATCGAGCTGAGAAGAGATTGCACTGTTGTTACCGTGGGGTGAGAGCCTATCATGAGAATGACACTTCAGATGGATTGATAACAGTCTCTCCTCGAAGGACACACTCTTGCTTGAATGGTGTTGATGGATTCCCCCAAGTAATGCAGTGTTTGGACTGGAGAAGAGTTCGACTTGGTGTGATTGATATGCAGACCTAATCGTTGGAGCAGATCGCTGGTCAACTGGTAATGTAGTTGGGCTTCTTGAGGTGTTGACGACTTGATGAACCAGTCATCTAGGTATGGGTAGATGAAAGCTTGGAGCTTTCTGAGATGTTCAGCTACCACGGCCATCCCCTTTGATAAAGTTCTGGGGGCTGATTTAAGGCCAAATGGAAACACTTTTATACTGTTGATGATAGTGACCCACGACGAACCTCAAGAAATTGCAATGCTTCTTTGCTATTGGGATATGAAAGTATAAATCTTGGAGCCTATCGAACAGAGCCAGTCTCCCTAACTGGGGATAGATCTGATGTAGTTCCAGCATATGACATTTTTCTAGTCTAATCCACTTGTTGGCTATTTTCAAGAATGGGTCTGAACTTGTTTCTGGGACCTTTTTTTCACTAGAAAATAATGGGAATAAACCCTATTACCCTTTGTTTGGGAGGAACAGTCTCCACCAAATGCTTCTACAGAATGATATTTACATCTGAGCATTACATCTGTAGATGGTGATTGGATAGTTTTAGTGGTATATTCAGTGGAGGACTGGTGTACCTGAGACAATACACATTCAAACAATATTTAGTACCCAGGCGTCTCTAGTGATTAATTGCCACTTTGTTTGGAAATGAGATACACTTCCCACTACTGGAGTGGGTAACGGAAGAGGGGCAAGTAGAGATTCATTGTTGTGAGCCTACTGTAGGCTTTACCCCTGAGCAGATTGCTGAGTGGCTCTTTCTCTGGATTGACGACGTTGCTGCTGTTGGAAAGGTCTCTGCGGTTGGATTTGCTGACGACCTTGGTACTAGTGAGTTGTTTAAACCCTCTGTGTATTTTCGGGCCTTCGCTGTTCTTTCTGCTTTTTGAGACCTACAGCCTTTAGTGTCTCCATTTCGAACATCATCTGGGTCATTTTGTCGTCCGTATGACTGCCGAATAGTGTAGATCCAGAGAATGGTGGTTAAGGGTCCGTTGCTGGGATTCATGTTTAAGGGTCCTAAGGTGGAACCATGAAAACCTTCTCAAGGCCACCCTGTGGCAGTATTGGTGGGCTGCTAGTACTGAAGAGTCAGCAGTAGTGCTGATGATTTGGTTGTAGACCATTATACCCTCGTTGACCACTTCGAAGAAGTCTTTCCTCTTATCTCTAGCGAGGTCGTCTGCACAGTTCTGTAATGACTCCCATAAGACTGTCGTATCTGCCCAGGAGAGCCGATGCACTTGCTGGGTTCATGGTGATGGCAGCTGTCCGCAAACTTGGCGCCCCACTGAATCTTTTTACTCTCCTTGTCTGGTGGCACTGTAGATGAAGGAGTGGTTGATTGGTGCTTTCTTTGCCACAAGGAAGACCATGTCATCTGGGGTGGATCTGAGTGAAGAAACAGTGGGGCCTGCTCTGGAGGTCTATACTTCTTTTGCAGCTTCGACAAAGCAGAGTTAGCTGAGGCTAGTGTGAGGAATACGTCCATAAGAGGCCTGGATCCAATGGTAGGAGAGGGCTAAATGCTGATCTATGATGACATATCTAAAAAATGACCAATGTGGATGGTGCAGGAGCCGACATTGAGATGTTTAATTTCGAAGCGCATCTCACCAGGACCTCCTGGAAGATGTTGATATAATCCACTGGGGAGACTCATGGCTGAGGTGAATCAGACAGCATTGGAGATGAAATGCGTTACTTACCTGTAACTGCAGTTATCCAGTATTGGTGTCTTTCATAGATTCACATGCCTGAATCATTCCCCGTCGTCGAGACGGGAGTCTCCGGTACATAGAAAAGTAATGTCTTATAGACATACATAGAGAATAGTAGGCCTAAAGGCCTCACCTTAGTAACATATCAATGTCCTTTTGTAAAAAGGACCAAACTCTAGAGAAGAGCCAATCAGCTATCACCTCCCTCTAGAACCTTCCTGGCAGGAGCCTCAGTCCCTCAGATTTTCGTACGCACTAAGCTAAGTAGGCGTGACACTGAGAGAGTTAGGTGAGTCCTTCAAGGGGAGGCGGGAGGGTTGCATGTGAATCTATGAAAGACACCAATACTGGATAACTGCAGTTACAGGTAAGTAAAGCATTTCTTATCCAGTATTATGGGTGTCTTTCATAGATTCACATGCCTGAATCAGAGTAGCAAGCAATGCAGAGTGCACATTTCTGATGGAACAGCATATACAAGTCCTCAGATAAGACACATCATGCGAGCATGAACCATCATTAGACCTCCACAATAAGTATTACTAAAGAAATGTGCACACCAGAGTAGGATGGAGACACGGAGGAAGGCTCACCTTACTGAAAAGATGGCGTAACACTGATTTTCTCACTGCTGCATCATTCATCAGCTCCGTATCCAGGCAGTAGTGGCTAGTGAAGGTATGCGGCGACTTCCATGTTGCCGCCGTGCAAATGTCAATAATGGGCACCCCTGCAAAGAGAGCTATAGAAGTGGACATAGCTCTCGTGGAGTGCCCTCTCACTTTGGAATGCAATGGCTGTCCAGCTTGGTCATGACAGAAAGCAACGGCTGCAGAAATCCATCTGGAGATGCTCTGCTTGGCAAACGGTAGACCTTTCCTAGGTCTGCTGTAAGCTACGAATAGCTGGTTAGATTTCCTGAATGTTTTAGTTTTGTCAGTGTAAACTTCAAGCATCGCTTGAGATCCAAAGAAAGCAGCGATCTCTCAGCTGCCGTGCTTGGGTTTGGAAAGAAGGAACGCAGAACCACAGGTTCATTTAGGCGGAAGTCCGACGGGACTTTTGAGATAAACCTAGGATTGGTTCTCAGGATTACTCTGTCGTTATTAAACTGTAGAAAAAGATCCTGGATTGAAAATGCCTGCAGCTCACTGACCCCCCTTGCAGATGTGAGCGTCAGGAGGAGTGCTGATTTCCACGAGGCATACTTTAGGTCAGCTCTGTGTACTGGTTTGAACGGATGTTTCATGAGCTGGTTAAGAACCACATTGAGATGCTAGGTAGGTGGCAACATCCTTACTGGCTGGAAAGATCTGTATAATCGTTTTAGAAATTGCTTAATCAACCCGCTTGACCAGAGCGATGGACTCGTTGAAGTTCTTTATAACGAGATATTGCGGCTAAGTGTACTTTAATGGAGGAGCGGGCTAGGCCCGACTGTGCCAGATGTAATAGATAAGGTAATATTTGCTCCGGTGATGTGGGTAAAGGCCGAATTCCGTGATCCGTACACCAAACACAAAAGCGCTTCCATTTCAGGGAATAAGTCTTGGTCGTGCTATCCTCCCTTGCTCTGGCAAGAATGTCTACAGTCTTGTGGAATATTCAGATTGTGGAACTCTCTGAACTCAGGAGCCAGGCGACTAACCTGAGAGATTCAGATCCGGATGTTGAACTGTATTGTTGAAATTCACTTCAAGTTAATGGGTCGTGCACCGCTCCTTGATGCTTTGTGTGATGCTTTGGCCGTGCTCTGGGGTATCACCTCCCTCCAAGGTGTGTACGAAACTCAACTGGTTGCACCCCTGTTCACTCACAGGCGTGTCACCCTAGGCACAAGCTTTAAACGCTGAGTCCCAGCAATAATAAACAATGTCATTCATTCTGTAGTTTAATTGATGATCTTTAATTCTTTCATCATTATTTGCACCAATATTTTCACTTTAGGTTCAAAATCATTTCGTATACGGCGTACATGTCAATTATTTCAATGCATTACGGTGCTTTAGGCACCTTCATCAGGAGAGACGCCTGTAAATTAAACATATGAAAGAATTTTGTAATCAAACAATTTCATTACCCTCTTAAGTGCAAAATGGCATATTCATTCATCATATACTTTGTTACCCTCGAGTTGACACATTATTTAACTAGGTCTGAACTGTGTTCGTTTCAACGCGTCTTAATGTATGAATCACTCGTAACATGTTCAACAGTGTTCTAAACACTGGCTCGTGTATCGTGCTGCATTTACTGCTGCCCACCTAGGCTTTCAAATGTTACACTCCCCGTTCTGTTTATCGGTAAAGGGCCCTCCCTAACCTCGTATCTCACCTTGATTCAAACGGGGTTCGCTTTCGTTACAAGCAGCGTCTCTGCATCTTGCTGCGCTGTGAACTCAAACGCGATTCTGGCGCATGCGCACCTGTTAAGAGGTGTCGAGTTTTTTTTAAAATGATCGTTCAATTCTAACTTTATCAACTGAAGGGAATGTACTCTACTACGGCGGAATTCCTAATGGAGGCCATTCTCGCGAGTCCTACGCTTAACACATACTAAATTCCAAAGCAATTATACAAACTTTTCTATACATGAATGTATATAGGCAGATACCAAATAAATAGTTACAAGAGCAGTAATCTGTTATAGGTAGCAAGTAAACTCCATACGTTCATTGAGCCCGTGGGGCTTGAGACTACACAAATGGTAAATCCAGTAATTTTCTCTCTGTAAAGGAATTTTCTTATTTAAAGGTCCATCTTTTTTTGGTACTATTTCTAGCACACAGGCCTTTAATTGGCTGATGTTATGCTTCTTATCCATGAAATGTGTAGCCACTGTGGATTTCAATTGGCCTGTTCTTATGTTGCTTTTGTGCTCATTCAAGCGAGTTTTAAATTTCCGTTCTGTGTGGCCCACATTTCCCTGTCCACATGGGCATTTCAACAGATATACTATGTTGGTAGTGTCACATGTTGCATTAAGATGCAACGGAATTTTATGTCCTTTCATCGGGTGGGTGATGCTCGCACCCTTCATTATATTGTGGCAATTGGCACAGTTTAAGCATGGTATTGTACCTCTGTATCTGTTCTTTTTAGGTTGCTCTTTGGGAGTCTTTAGTAGGGAAAAACATAGGAGACCTACTAAAGACTCCCAAAGAGCAACCTAAAAAGAACAGATACAGAGGTACAATACCATGCTTAAACTGTGCCAATTGCCACAATATAATGAAGGGTGCGAGCATCACCCACCCGATGAAAGGACATAAAATTCCGTTGCATCTTAATGCAACATGTGACACTACCAACATAGTATATCTGTTGAAATGCCCATGTGGACAGGGATATGTGGGCCACACAGAACGGAAATTTAAAACTCGCTTGAATGAGCACAAAAGCAACATAAGAACAGGCCAATTGAAATCCACAGTGGCGACACATTTCATGGATAAGAAGCATAACATCAGCCAATTAAAGGCCTGTGTGCTAGAAATAGTACCAAAAAAAGATGGACCTTTAAATAAGAAAATTCTTTTACAGAGAGAAAATTACTGGATTTACCATTTGTGTAGTCTCAAGCCCCACGGGCTCAATGAACGTATGGAGTTTACTTGCTACCTATAACAGATTACTGCTCTTGTAACTATTTTTTTGGTATCTGCCTATATACATTCATGTATAGAAAAGTTTGTATAATTGCTTTGGAATTTAGTATGTGTTAAGCGTAGGACTCGCGAGAAGGGCCTCCATTAGGAATTCCGCCGTAGTAGAGTACATTCCCTTCAGTTGATAAAGTTAGAATTGAACGATCATTTTAAAAAAAACTCGACACCTCTTAACAGGTGCGCATGCGCCAGAATCGCGTTTGAATTCACAGCGCAGCAAGATGCAGAGACGCTGCTTGTAACGAAAGCGAACCCCGTTTGAATCAAGGTGAGATACGAGGTTAGGGAGGGCCCTTTACCGATAAACAGAACGGGGAGTGTAACATTTGAAAGCCTAGGTGGGCAGCTGTAAATGCAGCACGATACACGAGCCAGTGTTTAGAACACTGTTGAACATGTTACGAGTGATTCATACATTAAGACGCGTTGAAACGAACACAGTTCAGACCTAGTTAAATAATGTGTCAACTCGAGGGTAACAAAGTATATGATGAATGAATATGCCATTTTGCACTTAAGAGGGTAATGAAATTGTTTGATTACAAAATTCTTTCATATGTTTAATTTACAGGCGTCTCTCCTGATGAAGGTGCCTAAAGCACCGAAATGCATTGAAATAATTGACATGTACGCCGTATACGAAATGATTTTGAACCTAAAGTGAAAATATTGGTGCAAATAATGATGAAAGAATTAAAGATCATCAATTAAACTACAGAATGAATGACATTGTTTATTATTGCTGGGACTCAGCGTTTAAAGCTTGTGCCTAGGGTGACACGCCTGTGAGTGAACAGGGGTGCAACCAGTTGAGAACTGTATTGTTGTTCATTGTAAGCAGAGATAGATACTGCCGCAGGTGGACCGGCGGCTCCAGGGATAGACTTTGGAGCTCTGTGAACCAATGTTGCCTCGGCCGAGTTGGGGCTATTAAAATTAGGAAAATTTAGGTGGAGCCTTGTACTCCGAGGACTCTGGGAAGCATTGGGAATGGCGGAAAGGCGTACGCAACGACGTTGCGCCATGCAATGGAAGATGCATTCCCTAGAGACCCTGACTGGGGATGCCAACTTGCGAAGTGTGGGCATTTGCCGTTCATTGTCGTCGCAAATAGATCGATTTGCGGCGTGCCCCATCTGGAGAAGATCTGGTTGATAATTTGTTGATCTAGCTCCCACTCTTGTGACGATGTTTTCTGCCTGCTCAACACGTCGGTGAGCACCTTGTGCGTGCCTGGGACATATTCCGCTCTTAGGGTTATTTTGTGGAGTATGAGCCAATTCCAGATTATTTTTTGCAACTCGCGAGAGTGTGTTAGCGAGCGGGTCCCTCCCTCTTTGTTGAGGTAGTGCTTAGTCGTGGTGTTGTCTGTCCGGATGAGCAACAGGGAATGTTTTATTCTTGGCAGGAAAGCTTGAAGGGCCAGGAAGACCGCCCGCAATTCGAGCAGATTGATACGTAGTTTCTTCTCCATAGGAGACCACTACCCGCTTATCTGTAGCTCTTGCAGAAAAGCTCCCCAGCCTTCCAAGGAGGCGCCTGTTGTGACAACATGAGGAGAAGCCGGAAGCAGGAATGACCAGCCTTGAGACAGGTTTTGAGACATCATCCCCAGGAGGGAGTTGAAGAGACGGACTGTCAAGACTTTCTTCGAGGCTACTATAGCAGCTAGTGCAAGGGGCTTGTTCATCCTCTCTCTGGATGGGAAAGCTTTTGCTGACCGTGTGTCCAGGGTTGCACCTAGGAAACTGCTGCACTGAGAAGGTTGTAGGACCGATTTTTCCTGATTGAGGGTGAGACCCAAGCAATCGAAAAGCTTTAAACAGGCGTTGGAAGACCTGGACGCGTCTTCTAAGGATGGAGCCCTGACCAGCCAGTCATTCAGATACGGAAAGACTTGGTGATAGCACTGTCTGAGATATGCCGCCACCGGGGTACGACATTTCGTGAATATGCGCGGTGCAGACTTGAGCCCGAAGGGCAGAACGAGAAACTGCAAGTGTCTGCCCGCTACTGCAAATCGCAAGTACCTTTTTGTGATTCCTGTGAATTGGGATATGGAAGTAAGCGTCCTGTATGTCTAGGGACGTCCTAAAATCCTGCTGTTACAGTAGTTGCAAGACCTCCTGGATCGTTACCATGCGAAACGACTGCTTCTTAGGAATTTGTTGAGGGCCCTAAGGTCCAAGATTGGTCTCCACTTCTTGTCTGTTTTCTGGATCAAAAGAAGCAGGAATAAAACCCTTTTCCCTTCTGAGATGGAGGTACCCTCTCTCTATTGCTCCTTTCTGCAGCATAATCGAGATCTCTCATGGAAGCAGCCATAGATTTTTGTTATTTCCGCTGTCCTTTACCTTGCAAGGACGATCCCCCAAAAGAGGATTGCTTATTTTGCTGTTGTTATTGCCGTCTACTCTGGCCTGAAAGGCAGGAAGACTTGTATGAATAATTTCCTCTGTAGGAAGACTGTCCTCTTCCTCTATGTCTACTAAAGGACTGGTTCTTATACTGAAGAGTGCCCAAAGCTCTCGCAGTGTCTGCTTTGTCAATTTTCTGTGCCAAATAGTAACTGGCTAACATATGGCATGTCCAAAATCTTTGTTTGCACCTCAGGACGGAAAGAGCCTGCCTTTAGCCATCCTTGGAGCCGCAAGCCTGCTGCTCCAGCCAACTGGCGGAATCCTGTCATAGCGATATCCATCGCGCAGTCTATAGTTTCTGACGCCGATGCTTCACCATCTAGCAGAATCCTCTTTACTTCCTCTTTGGATGAATCTGGCAATTCCGACAGCTATGGGGCTATATGTGCCCACAATTGCCTAATATAGCGTCCCAAGAGTGCTAGGGCGTTCGCGGCCTTTACCGTCATTGCCGATATTGAGGAAAACCTGTTCCCAATGTTGTCAGGAGGAAGCGACAAAGGGGCCGAAGGATTCCTGGAGGTCTTCTGGGCCACCAGTGTCACCACGGAGTCCGGCTTAGGATGCCTGTTAAACACGCCGGTGCTGTATCTGGCGCCCTATACTTCTTATCCAACTGAGGGATCACTGGTGATACAGAGGAGGGGTTCTGCATGACCTTTACCCCTTCTGACAATAGGTAATGGATAATCGGTATTGACCTTACTGCCTTCTTGAGAGGTTCTGTGAAGTCAGACAAGAAGCAGACCTGTTCTTGAGAGACCATTGAGATCTTAAAACGTTGAGCAGCCCTCTCTACCACATTATAAGAGATTCCAGAATTGTCGGAATTTCCCACGTCGACGAGTCCGTCGACGAGATCGGCATAATAGACTATGCCGTCGTAGACGAGCAGTCATGGACGAGGCCGTCGTAGGTGACGTCATAGACGATACGTCGTAGACGAGGCCGTTGACGACGAGCCATCGTAGAGGAGCAATCGTAGATGAGGCCATCGTAGACGAGGCCATGGTAGACGAGGCCATCGAAGACGAGGCCATTGTAGACTAGGCCATCGTCGACGCCGTAGACAGGCCGTCGTAGACGAGCAGTCATAGACGAGGCCGTCGATGATGATGCCGTCGTAGATGAGCCATTGAAGACGAGCCCTCGTAGATGAGGCCATCGTAGACATCGTCGACGCCATAGACAGGCCGTCGTAGACGAGCAGTCAGACGAGGCCGTCGTCGTCGACGCAGTCGTAGACGAGCCATCGTAGACAAGCCATCGTAGATGAGGCCATCGCAGACGAGGCCATAGTAGACGAGGCCATCGTCAACGCCGTAAACAGGCCGTCAGACGAGCAGTGATAGACGAGGCCGTCGTCGTGCAGTTGTAGACGAGCCATTGTAGATGAGCCATCGTAGACGAGGCCATCGTAGACGAGGCCATCGTAGATGAGGCCATCGTCGACGCCGTAAACAGGCCGTCGTAGACGAGCAGTCATAGACTAGGCCGCCGTCGTCGACGAGCAGTCGTAGACGAGCCGTCGTAGACGAGCCATTGTAGATTATCCATCGTAGATGAGCCATCGTAGACAACGCCATTGTAGACGACGCCATCGTAGATGAGGCCATCGTAGACGAGACCATCGTAGATGAGGCCGTCGTCGACGCCGTAAACAGGCCGTCGTAGATGGCTCGTCGACGAGCCGTCGTAGACGAGCCATCGTAGACGAGGCCATCGTAGACGAGGCCATCGTAGACGAAGAGGTTGTAATAGGCAATGATGATGGTTTCTTCATCGACGATCCTGTTGACGATGTTGGCTTCGTAGTCTTTACCTCAGGAGGTATAGAAGACGCCTTCCTGAAGGGTCCTATGACCAGAGGAGGTGATTTTGACGGCTCAGAAGTCGTCTTTTTTACATGATTTTTCTCCAAAAGCAAGTCCTTTACTCTCCTTTTCCACAGAGTGAGGAGAAGACCCATGAGTGGTCTTTTTGAGGGCCTTCTCAGGATGTTCCCCTGAGGAATGAGTCTGAGGAGATTCTCTTCTCTTTTGAGGTCTCCTAGACGTTGAGGATAATGCCTCATCACGGTCACTGGAGAAAATAAAAAACCTCCTTTCTGGTCTTAGTGTTTGACACCATATTAAAAATCGCCCTTCACGACCTCTCAAAAACTTACTTGAGAAAGTGCGACATACCTTGCAGTCTTTGGCCTGCGGTATAGAAAGTAAATGCGGTCCGTGTGAGGATCAGAGCAGAGCAACCTCTAGAAACAAGTTGCACAGGCTCTTAAAAAACCTTTTCTTCTCCTTACCAGACCTTCTTTAAAGAATGTATTTGAAGATAATCCATAGTAGAAAAGAATCCTTGACAACAAAGACAATTAATGAAGTGAAAAAAACACAGAATCTGAGCAGAGCTCAGAGGAGACTCCCTTAGCACAACGTGCGGTAGAAAATCTGAGGGACTGAGGCTCCTGCCAGGAAGGTTCTAGAGGGAGGTGATAGCTGATTGGCTCTTCTCTAGAGTTTGGTCCTTTTTACAAAAGGACATGGATATGTTACTAAGGTGAGGCCTTTATGCCTACTATTCTCTATGTATGTCTATAAGACATTACTTTTCTATGTACCGGAGACTCCCGTCTCGACGACGGGGAATGATTCAGGCATGTGAATCTATGAAAGACACCCATAATACTGGATAATATCTCCTTGTGCTGTGGAAGTGGAAGAATAATAGGAAGAACAATGGGGCCGATTCACAGAACTAATCTCAGACAGAATCCTAAACTTACTACTTTTGGTATTCACAGAAGGCATTTAGTAGTAGTAAAGTCAGTATTTTGCCTTAAGTTAGTATTTTGTCTTAAATTAGTATTTTGTCTTAAGTTAGGATTTTGTCCTAAATTAGTATTTTGGCGTAAGTTAGGATTTTGTCTTAAGTTAGGATATTGGTTTTAAGACAAAATCCTAACTTAAGACAAAATACTAATAGAATAAAAAGAAGCGTATGCTGCCTGCATCGCTTCTCTGTACCACAGAGACGAATCATCTCCCTTTCCCTCACTTTACGTTTGGAAAATTTCCTGCAGTATGGACATCTGTCAGGAACATGGCTTTCAGGACGGCAGATGATACGGACATCATGAGGGTCATCTGCCAAATAAAGATGACATTTTAATTTGACTAATGAAAAAAAAATTCTGTTGGAAAAAAGACAACGAAACACAGGGATAGATAAAATCAGTTGAGTGAATCTGTTTTAAAAAATTTCCTAGTAAGATTTTTGCTGAAAAAAAATCAAAAAGTCAGAGTTCAGTGCTTCAAGATCCTGACACCAGAAAAAAGAACTGAAGCAACTGCCACCTGGTGGGCATGATGGGATACAGGTGGTCTCTGGGCCTTTAAAGGCGCAGGGCTGTTTTTACATTCACATAATGGTAGCCTGTAGGGCTACACTGTCCTCTTTTTTCCTTTTAGAAAAAGGGTTTGTGAAAGAGATTTAAGTATACTACTAAAGTATTTGGCCGTAAATATATATATATATATATATATATATATATATATATATATATATTGGTATTTATTACCCTTTTTTAAATGCAAAAAGGCATTCCAATAACTTCCACGTTATGTTCTAGTATTCAGAATGCCCTCCTGCCAAACATTGGGTGAACTCTTCATGACGACAGAGAATAGGTCTCTTCTAATCAAAAGTTTTCTGACCTATGCTAGGAAAATCTACTACACCCAATAACCTTTTTAAAGGGAACATGAATGATATTTTCCAATTCACAGACCGCCTCAGACAATTTGAAATTGGTGCTTCAGTCTAAAAAGATTCGAGCATTACAGGGCCCATGTTTACTGATTAAGTAATCTTTAAACTGAGGGCCCACAGTATTCATATTTACTTAGAGGAGCAATTAAAGGCCAGGGTCAGTGAGGCTGAGAAAATCAGATTCCTCTGCTCTCAGCTCCTGCACCATAACAACCCTCTGGTATGCTGAGGCCCTTCGCGGTGTGTCCAAAAATAGACTGTTTTCCTTGTGATGCCCGCTCATTCATTCAGTCGTAAACTGCTAACTCAATGCAATGTCTGATACCAGCACAGTGGCAATCAGGTCTGGCCATACCGGGCATTTCCCTGGGAGGCTGGAAGAGTGGGGGTCTATTTTGCACTGCTGGGGACGGGTTTTGTTACTGAGGGCTGATTTTACGGCAGTGCTGCAATATCGACTCCCTGTAACGAAAGCAGCAGACTTGACCCCCCACCACCTTCCTCCAAGGGCGTTGGTCCAACAAAATTGCCTGGCTGCTTTGGGTTCCCAGTCCGGGCCTGGTGGTGATACGTCATGACTAAGGGACTGGTTCAAAGTTTGGCAAAGTTAGGTGGACTATCAGTTTTCAGTCTCTGGGACCCTCTTGGCTGCATCGACTGAAAGCTTACTCCTGGCTGTTGGAGAAAGGGCATCAGACCGCCTGCCGCTGACAGTCTGATGTCTTTTCAGGTCTCGCTGAAGCAATGCTTAAGCATTGCGGCGAGATTCTAGTAAGCAGTACGAAAAGTCTGCTAAAACTGCGGATTAGACACAGTTCATGTGATCTATGCGCGTGCACGCCAGCCACGTCACACACCACCATTTGTCTGTGCCTCGCATCAGACTTCAAAGGCTGCAGCTCCCCCCAATCAGACTTCAAAAGGCTGCCGCTCCCCGCCCCCGCATCAGACTTCAAAGGAATGCGCTCGCGCTCCCCCGCCACAGCAATGCCGAGAGCTTGTTTCTGGACGAAAGTGAAAGCCTACCGTGCTTGTTTACAGTAGCCTTACTCCTCAAATGCTGTTGCTGTGTTGCCATCTCTCTAGGGACACGCAGCTTGAAAACATTTGACTTGCTAGCTGCAATGCTACATCTGCTATGCTTTGCCTCTAGACACGTTGATCCCTCGCAGATTGTGCTGACTCTGCCCCTCCTGATTCTGAAACTGACCAACGCAGTCACCACCAGTCTCTTCTCTCTGTCTTATGACGTCTGCCCTGCCACCATTTACTTCGGACCCTCACCCTCACACCTCCTCCCCCTCACACACCCTCACTCACCCCTTAACACCCCTCACCCTCACAACCCTCTCACCCTCACCCCCACACCACCTCACCCTCACACCCTAACGCACCCTCACTCACCCTCTCACCCTGACACCCCCTCACCCTCACACCCCCTCACCCCCCCTCACCCACCCTAACCCACCCTCACACCCTCACACACCCTCACTCACCCTCACCCCCTCAAACCCCCCACACACCCTCACCCCCCCACGCCCTCACAGCCCTACACCCTCACACACCATTACTCACCCTCACCCCTCACACACCTCCTCACCCTCACATCCCCTCATTCTCACACCCCCTCACCCTCACACACCCTCTCACCCTCACTCACCCACTCACCCTCACACACACCCTCACTCACCCTCACACCCCCTCACCCTCATACACCCTCACACCCCCTCACCCCCTCACCCCCCACCCTCGCACACCCCATCACCCTCACCCCCTCACCCACCCTCACCCCCTCACCCTCCCTCACCCTCATACCCCCTCACCCTCACACACCCTCACTCACCCTCAAACACCCTCACTCCCCCTCACCCTCAAACCCCCTCACCCTCACACCTCCCCTCACCCTCATACCCTCACACCCTCACCCACCCTCACTCACCCTCACACACCCACACTCACCCTCACAACCCTCTAACCCTCGCACCCCCACACACCCTCACCCTCACACCCCTCGCCCTCACAGCCCCACACCCTCACACACTCTCACCCTCACTCACTCTCACTCACCCTCACTCACCCCCTCACTCACCCTCACACACCTCCTCACCCTCACACCACCTCACCCTCACACACCCTCACCCTCACACACCCTCACTCACCCTCTCACCCTCACACACCCTCTCACCCTCACACCCCTTCACCCACCCTCACCCTCTCACCGCCACACCCCCTCACCCTCACACCCCCTCACACCCTCACCTTCACACCCCTCACCATCACACCCCTCACCCTCACTCCCCCTCACCCACCCTCACACCCACTCACCCTCACACCCCCTCACCCTCACACACCCTCACCCTCACACACCCTCACCCTCACACCCCCTCACACACCCTCACCCCCTTACCCTCACACACCCTCGCCCTCTCTCACCCTCACACACACACCCTCACACACCCCCTCACACCCCCTCGCCCTCTCACCCCCTCACCCTCACACCCCCTCACCAGCATAGCATAGCATAACAAAACACAGCATAGCATAGCATAACAAAAAAAGCATAGGATAACAAAACATAGCATAGCATAACAAAACATAGGATAGCAAAACAAAACATAGCATAACAAAACAGCATAGCAAAACACAACAAAGCATAGCATAGCAAAACACAACAAAACATAGCATAGCATAACAAAACATAGCATAACAAAACAAAGCATAGCATAACATAACAAAGCATAGCAAAACAAAACATAGCATAGTAAAACAAAACATAGCATAGCATAACAAAACATAGCATAACATAACATAAAACAAAGAATAGCATAACAAAACAAAGCACAACAAAACATAGCAAAACAAAACATAGCATAACATAACATAAAACAAAGCAAAGCATAACAAAACATTGCATAACAAAACATAGCAAAACACAACAAAACATAGCATAACAAAACATAGCATAACAACACAAAGCATAGCTTAACATAACAAAGCAGAGCAAAACAAAACATAGCATAGTAAAACAAAACATAGCATAGCATAACATAACACAACAAAACATAGCAGAACAAAACAGCATAACACAACAAAACATAGCATAACATAACATAAAACAAAACATAGCATAACAAAACATAGCAACACACAACAAAACATAGCATACATAACAAAACATAGCATTGCAAAGCATAGCATAGCATAAAAAAACATAACAAAACATAGCATAACAAAAGACAACATAGCATAGTATAACAAAACAAAGCATAACAATGCATAGCATAGCATAACAAAACATAGCATTGCAAAGCATAGCAAAACATAGCATAGCATAACAAAACATAGCATAACAAAACACAACATAGCATAGCATAACAAAACAAAGCTTAGCATAACAAAGCATAGCAAAGCAAAACAAAGCATAGCATAATAAAACACAACAAAACACAGCATAGCATAATAAAACACAACAAAACATAGCATAACAAAGCATAGCAAAACACACCAAAACATAGCCTAGCTTAACAAAACACAACAAAACATAGCATTGCATAACAAAACAAAGCATAGGATAGCAAAACTAAACAAAGCATAACATAACAAAACAAAGCATAAGATAGCAAAACAAAACATAGCATAGCATAACAAAACATAGCTTAACATAACAAAACATATCATAACAAAATACAACACATAGCAGAACAAAACATAGCAGAACATAACAAAACATAGCATAACATAAAACAAAGCATAGCATAACAAAACATAGCATAACAAAACATAGCAAAACACACCAAAACATAGCATAGCATAACAAAACATAGCATACATACCAAAACATAGCATTGCAAAGCATAGCAAAACATAGCATAACAAAACACAACAAAACATAGCATAGCATAACAAAACACAACATAGCATAACAAAACAAAGCTTAGCAAATCATAACAAAACATAGCATAACAAAGCATAGCATAACAAAACATAGCATAGCATAACAAAACACAGCATAGCATAACAAATCAAAGTATAGGATAGCAAAACATAGCATAGCATAACAAAACAAAACATAGGATAGCAAAACAAAACATAGCATAGCATACAGCATCACTCCGCACCACCACAGCATCACTCAGGGGCACCACAACATTACAATGCGCTACCACAGCATCACTGAACGCCATAGCATCACTGAACGCCACAGCATCACTAGTTCGCCATCACAACATCACCCAGCGCAACCACAGCATCAATCTGTGCAACCATTCAACAACACCTGGTTCAAATATGTTCTCTCAATGTTTCAAGCTTTATTACAAATGTAACAAAAAGATGTTAATATTTCACTTCTGTTCTCGGATTATCGTCACAATAAAATACACTGAACATTATCTTCACAAAAGTTATTTACAAAACTTTAAGCTATTGCCATTATAAATTACAATAACTTTAATTTAAGTATTAATTATTGAAAAAAAAATAAAAGCCATTGTTATTTGTAATACCAATACATGTAAGTCACGTAAATACAACACATATTGCATTACAAATGCTATAGGTGTCACATTTGCCAAAGTTATAACTATTGGCATTGTAAATGACAAAGCTATTAATTTAGCTATTTAAAAAAAAAAACATAAATAAAAAATTTGTCATATACAATACCAATAGCTCAAACTTTCTTAATGCGAGACCTATTGCATTACAAATGCTTGTTTTCTGTCTGTCATTGCCAGGGGAAATCCTGGCAATGCCGAACATAAAAATTAAAATAATGACACCTACACCTAGGAAAAACTACCAGGCTGTGAGGGTCATTAGTTAATTAGATAGCAGCACTACGCTGCCCGTTGCTCAGCTCGTTTGTGCCTTTTTATTGCCTGTTCTTTTTTACTATTGTTTTTATAGGTACTGCTTAATGTTTGTGCCTACCTGTTCCGTGTTCGTCTCTTGCCCTGGCCCTCCGCAGCTGCAGTGCCATTTGTGCGGAGGGCTGAGGAGAGTGAAACAACACCCACTTCTGGGGTTATGCTCATTTCCGGTGTTGGAGCAGTCTAGCCATTCCAAGGAACACCTTTTAAAATTGATGGCTGAGCGGACGCGCAGCGGATAGCAGCAGGTACACTACCCGTTGCTCAGTTCGGATTTGCCTTTTTATTGCCCATTGTTTTTCCATATTGTTTTTATGGGTACTGCTTAATCTTTGAGCCTACATGTTAATCTGTGTTCGGCTCTTGCCCTGGTTCGCTGCGGCTGCAATGCAGTTTGTGCGGAGGGCTGAGGAGCATGAAATAACACCCACTTTTTATTTATTTTTTTTTTTTTTTTTTTTACATATCGACATTCTGTAATTGTATTGACATAACAACAGTACTTTGCCCCCAGTGGGGAAAGGATTGAACACAGTTTGCATCGACAGCAATCAGTTCCAATTATGTCCTAGTAGTTGAACAGTGAATAGAGCATTCATACGTATTACATGACTCAGTTCCACCCCGTCTCCTTAACGCTTATCCCGTTCACACGATTTCGATTCCTTAGTCTGATTTCACCCATATGGGGTGTTAGTGGGAACATATAAGAACATAGAAAACAAGCCTAAAAACTCAACAACGGTCATCATTGTACAATTAAGAGTGTGCGTTCATATACAATATTCTACAGGCTCATACATTCAGCATTCCGTCTTCAGTAGCGGTGCACATCCTCCGCCCCCCCGGTCCCCCCCTTTATTATGGTGTCATATCCTTTTGCCACTAGTCCTCGTCTTCCTCCGATTCCGAGTCCTCACCCTCTGGCAATGCCTCACACGGGTCACCCCTATATTTATTCCATGGCATCCACACCCGATTCCACTTGCGGGGGCAGGCTCTTAGTACATATACTGCTCTCTCCTTTACCATGAGAAGGTCCATGTTTCTAATCCACCCCGCCACCGTTGGTAACTCCGGAGCACCCCATCTCTGAGCAATGTCCCGTTTGGCCACTGTCACTGCTAGTGTGACCCACAGTAGTCCATACCTGTTGAGGTCCGTAGGGTCCCAAATGTTCAACAGGCACTTACGAGGTTCTGGCAGGACAGATACATTGATGGCCTGAGAGACTGTGCGCATAATCTGTCGCCACAGTTCCCTGATCTGTGGACATTCCCAGAACGTGTGGAGGAGAGTCCCTTCCTCCCCACACCCCCGAAGGCAGTAAGGGTGTGGTGCTCTCTGTATTTTGTGGAGTAGTGTGCGAGTGTAGTAGGTGCGGTGTAACACCTTGAGCTGCACTAGGCGGAATCTAGCTGATATGCCTACTTCCCTCGGTGATGCCAGTGCCCCGTTCCACTCCGCCTCATCCATGTCGCCCAATTCTTCCACCCATTTCTCTTTAAGTTTGAGTGTGGGGTCTGGCAGGTTGTTAATCAATTTTTTGTACGTGAGTGAGGTTGCTTTTTGCTCCAAATAACACCCACTTTTAGGATCACACTGATTTCTAGTGTTGGAACAGTCTAGCCACTCCAAGGGACACCTTTCAAAATCGATGGCTGAGCTGACGCGCAGCGGATAGCAGCAGGTACTCTATCCGTTACTCAGCTCGTATTTGCCTTTTTTTGCCCATTTGTTTTTTAAATAGGTTTATGGGTACTGCTTAATGTTTGTGCCTACCTGTTCTGAGTTCAACTCTGCCCTGGTCTGCCGTGGCTGCAGTGCCGTTTGTGTGGACTGCTGAGGAGCGTGAAACAACTCTCACTTCTGAGGTCATGCTCATTTCCGGTGTTGGAGCTGTCTAACCGCTCCAATAAACACCTTTTAAAGTCGATGGAAGAGGGGACGCAGGCACGCTGCTGGTACCCTTAGGGCTAAATATGGGTGCAAAATCTATTCCGCTCGCGGAATTTGCGGATTTTCGGCAATTTTGCGCTCCGCGAATCTCGCGAAATTGCCAAAAAATCCGGAAATCCGCTCGCGGGCAGATTTACATTCTGGCAGGATGCTCCTGTCACCAAAATTAAACCTCCAAAGGAAGCACTTACAGAGTTAAGGCAGGTAATGGCGCTGGCAAGCTACCAGAGTTGAAGTTGCTTACTTGTTGCAACTATTCCCTGACCCTGTCCTGACCCTAAACAGCCGGGTGCCCGAGACAGGGTCAGAGAATAGTTACAAATGGCGCTGGCAAGCTGCCAGAGTTGAAGTTGCTTACTTGTTGCAACTATTCCCTGACCCTGTCCTGACCCTAAACAGCCGGGTGCCCGAGGCAGGGTCAGAGAATAGTTACAACTAAGTCATGCCCGAGTTGAAGCTCAAATTCAGTAATGCATTCAACAGCCCAAAAACAATCGTGAGCTTTGTCGAGGCAGGACAGGTGTGCTTTCTCCCCATATCTACCGTCGAAAATTAGCTGTGATGCTGGATAGAGGCCTTTGCATCCTTGACTTTCACGAGCGCAATCCCCGTGCACTTCCGGTGACCAGGAGATTCTTTCTCCTCATCTGCTGCTCTGATCGGTCTCTGACCTTTTATATGCACAAGAGGCATGTGAACACGCATAGAAGGCCCGCCCGTTTGGCCCTGCCCCCACACTCGCGGTGTGCACCGTCTTCCCGCCATTTACCCACTATGATGGACAGCTCACTCAAGGGACCCCTGCGCCCTTCGGCGCGATGGCATAGTAACACACACATGGTCACTGGAGACAACTCTTCTGGCACTTTACGCAGCTGTAGTGTAGGAAAAGCACTGTACATTTACCAAATGAGGTAGCACTTACTGATTAGCCAGTAGAAAGTACTCCAGTTGAGTAGAGGTATCGCACAAAATGGTGGTGTCTTCTTGGATAAATATGAAGGGCAGGGTTCATTCTGGCACGATGCTCCTGTCACAAAAATTAAACCTCAACAGGAAGCACTTACAGATATAAATAAAGCAGGTGCCTGAGTTGAAGCTCAAATTCAGTAACGCATTCATCAGCCCAAAAACAATTGTGAGCTTTGTCGAGGCTGGGCAGGTGTGCTTTCTCCCCATATCTATCGTCGAAAATTAGCTGTGATGCTGGATAGAGGCCTTTGCATTCTTGACTTTCACGAGCGTAATCCCCGTGCAGTTCCTGTAACCGGGGGCTTCTTTCTCCTCATCTGCTGCTCTGATCGGTCTCTGACCTTTTATACACACAAGAGGTATGTGAACTCACATAGAAGGCCCGCCCTTTTGGCCCTGCCCACACACTAGCGGTGTGCACTGTCTTCCCGCCATTTACCCACTATGATGAACAGCTCATTCAAGGGACCCCTGCGCCCTTCGGCGCGATGGCATAGTATCACACACATGGTCACTGGAGACAACTCTTCTGGCACTTTACGCAGCTGAAGTGTAGGAAAAGCACTATACATTTACCCAACGAGGTAGCACTTACTGATTAGCCAGTAGAAAGTACTCCAGTAATATATTTCTAAAAATCCGCGAGTTTGCGGATTGTTTTGCGATTTCGCACGAATTTGCGGACCGCAGATCCGCAAAATTTGCCCATACTTAGGGCACGCCCGTCTGCGCCTCTCTCTGTCCAGCTGGGGCCAGAAACCCTGGTTGTTTGCAGCCAGGGGTCAGATCCTACACTTCCACTTTTCTGCATGGATTAAGGCCTACAACTCACTGTCAAGTCTTTAGCCAGTACACCCGCCTTTCTTCATGTAATTCCTGCTAGTCATAAGCACTGAGTAGAGTAGCAAGCCCATCTCTACTATGAGCAGTGGAGAATACAGAGGAGTAACTAAAGTAGCCATTTAAGTAAACAGATTTCGAGGGAGGCCCATCTTAATTGAGCATTTCGCTCTAGCATCAGAGTGTAGGCAAAAGTGATTGGTGAACGTGTAAACAGATCTCCACGTGGTTGCTTTGAAAATATCCGTTATAGGGATAGCCCACATTAAAGCAGTAGTAACAGGTTTACCCCTAGGAGAGTGCACTTTAGGTCTAGCCGAAAGTGTCTTTGTAGGTTC
This sequence comes from Lissotriton helveticus, assembly GCF_964261635.1. Lineage (NCBI taxonomy): Eukaryota > Metazoa > Chordata > Amphibia > Caudata > Salamandridae > Lissotriton > Lissotriton helveticus. The sequence continues at coordinate 102,993,973 of NC_136071.1, read as the reverse complement.
GGATCGGACCATAGTTGCTAAACAATTGGTTCGATCTGCGGATGTCACGAGTTTTATCAAGATAAAACTTCAAGACATTCCTCACATCTAGAAATGTTGTGTTCTTTCAGCTGGGGTAGAGGGATTCTGAAAGTATGTTGATAATGAGATGGTCTGATTAATGTGGAAATCCAAAATACTCTTAGGGAGGAATTTCGGGTGAGTCCTCATGACCACTTTTTTAGAGTGAAAAATGTGTACAGTTCATGAGAATATAATGCTTGGATCTCGTTAACCCTGTGGGCTGATGTGATTACTACGAGGAAAACGGTTATCCATGAAAGATATTGTAGGGATGCCTTGTGAATAGGCTTGAAAGGGTCTTCCATAAGCCGTGAAAGATTATGATGAGTTCCCAGGGAGCTGAACGACGCCTAATGGGAGGGAAAACCTTCTTCAAACCTTCAAGAAAATCCTTGACCACTGGCATTTTGAAAAAAGAGGTTTGTGAAGGAAGATTTCTGTAAGCAGTAAGGGCTGCCAAGTGAACCTTTATAGAATAGAATTGCAAGCCAGATTTTGCCAAATGTCGTCAAAATGGAAGAATGACATCTTCCTGGCAAGTTGTAGGGTCCACTTTCTTAGAGGAACACCACATGCAAAATCGCTTCCACTTGAAGACATATGTGGAACGTGTTGAAGTACACTTAGCCTCCTTGAGGATGGCCATGAAATCTTGTGGCAGATTCAACAGTCCGTACTGCACTAGCTCAGGAGCCATGCAGTCAAATTCAAGGAGATTGAGATGAACAATCTGGCCTCCAGATTTCGTGAGCAGGTCTGGTCTGTATGGCAGCTTCAGAGGTAGACACTCTGACTGGTGAAGGTCGTCTGTGAACCACCATTGAGGTTGCCACTGCGGAGCTATTAGAATCATTTTGGCTTTTGAGTGGGACAGCTTAGTGAGGACTGATGAGATTTGGGAAATTGGCGGAAAGGCATAAATAACTTTGCTGGACCAGTCGATCCATGGGGCATTCCCCAGTGTCCCTGGCTGGAAGTACCTTGAGGTGAAGCTTCAGCATTCATTGCTTTCTGCAGTTGCGAACAAGTCAATGGTTGGAGCTGGAAGATGTTTTGTATGATGTCGTCATGTAAAACCCATTTGTGGTTTTCTTGCTGAACTCTGCTGAGAGCTTCTGCCTGAGCATTTTGGACACCTGGAAGGTGAGTTACTTTGATTGTCAGGTCAGTGGCTATTAGCCATTTCCAGAGTGTTTGGGCCTCGTGTGGCAAGAGCCTGCACCTCATACCTCCCTGCTTGTTGAGGTAGTGTATGGTTGTATTGTCCGTCTGATAAAGCACAGACTAGGTTTTGAATGATGGACGAAACTCCTTCAGTGCCAGGTGGACTGCGCGTAATTTGAGGAGACTAATGTGATAGGTCATCTCTCTCTGTGACCACTTGACCTGAATTTGGAGGTGATCCATGTGGGCTCATCATCCTAGTAGTGATACATCCATCACAATTGTTTGACGAGGAACCTGTTGATGAAATAGCATTCCTCGAAGCAGGTTGGCTGGAGAGCACCATCATTTCAGTGACAGCAGGGTATGTCTTGAAAGGTTCCTGCAGTGGTGGCAAGACTCAGGAACATGACTTTCTGGGAGGCAGATGATACAAACCCCATGAGGGTCTTTTAGCCTTCTTTCACCCACAGGCTGGTGATTTGATGAGTGAAGAAGCCATTTTATCTGATTGAAATACCAACATTTTCAGTCAGGAAAAAAACTGTTAAAAGCCAAGGAGTGACCAACATTGTTGAGTGGAATGGTTGCTTACAAAGGTTTTGGATAATTTTGTGGAAGAAAAGCCTCTATGACTCTGCAGGCCTTCCTGAAGAAAAGAGAACATTTACACTTAAGAAGATATATTGTGAAAAAGTACTCCGGGACTCGGTACGTGGGACTATTCAGTGCTTATGACTATCAATGGAGATCCCCTACGAGAAAATGCAATTTCTTACAGAATCTGTTTCACAACAATTTGAATTATTCTTTCATCACTTGCACAATCTCTTAGAGTACATTTGCCGTCTCTGATTCTCAATAGGTGGAAATCATGAGCTCACAGACATGTCAGCCTTGAAAGAGAAGTGGTATGTGTTATTTCTTAGGAAAGCAAAACCATTTCTCTATTTCTTTTCAGTTCCCTTCGTCTGTCTTGTCCTTTTAAGTTTGTATTGCTGAGTAAATTTTTCATTATTTCTTTAATAGCTTTCTGTACATGGGTGGGCTGATTTTCTTCACATACATTTTACCTTTTCTGATGGACTTTCATTATCTCCTGTTTTACTTTCTAAAAAATAGAACTTTCTTTGAAACATTTGGAGATGTAGAAAATCAACTCAGAATTAAAAATATGCAAACTCATATCAGAAGAGTGGGCTGGGTCTTTTCTGTGTCAGACGGAAGGTTATTTTCTGCTACTTCCTCGACCCACTTTTAGATGCCCCTACTATCTAGAACACAGATTGCCAGGAAAACCGATGCCTGACTGACAAGGCCAATCCTCAGACTGCATGGCTTTGGCTCGTAAGTGTTCACCTGAGTACTGGCTGCAGCAGAAAACCAAGAACTCTTTACGGCCTCCTTATGTGCTTCTGGGGCCACTTCCTCACCATCCTCAGAGCAGCTATCTCCATGCTCTCGCCACTTCTCTCCTTATTGTGACGTCCCATCTTCAGTATGGCTCTGACACCTATCCTGTTCTCACCTCGCTTCTACCTTTATTGTTCCAATGGCTTCCCACTCCTTTCAGTGTCTGTCCATGTCTTCTGTGGACGTGTCCTTTTCACCCCTGTCTTCCTCTTCTGGGCCGAAAACATGTTAGGGGGCTAGGATTTCAAGAATTGAGCCTGTCTCTTCTGTAACTCTGCTCTCTCATATCCAAATTTGGAAAGCTAATTCCATCCTGGAAAACAGGACAGGCAAGTATGTTACCCCACAACAGTACCATAAGCCATGGTATACCTAAAAATCATGGAGACTGAATTAGTGGCCATTTGTCTAAAGGTGGGTGCCGAACCTGGTTAATCTCGTCTGCCCTCTAGAAGTAAGCAGGATAAGATGACCGACTCATTAAAAGCAGCAGAGCTGACAACCAAAAGCTGTCTAGTAAGCAGAGTGACATAGCTGTGGAATTATGTTTTTTTAATATGCTTAACAGCGAAATGTTAGACCCATGTGACTTTGAAATAGGTATGCTGCAATCTGCCATTTGAGGTAATCAGCTAACTTCTTGATCGTCTCCCACAAACGGTGGAAATATTATACAATGTAAATCTTTCTCAACCCATTCACCCAAAAAAGCGGTGGTCTAATGCATCCGTTGAGCCACAGTTTGGCGGCTAACCTGTAGAGATGTACCGCATCTCTACAGGTTAGCCGTGACACTGTTCTCTTTCTACTAGTTTGTACACATCAGCGTTTTTCACCTTTCGCATCGTTTGTGGCTCACTTCACGCCATCCTCTTCATACCGTAATCTTCACTGCCCGTGAACCACTTGCGCAGGATGCTTACCTATTTTCTGTCCGACAGTACTGTCTATCATCATTTTTACTTTCTGCACTTATCTACACGCGGTTTCCCCATTGGCAACACGATAAACCTTTTCTGCATTTATAATTGAATGTCTAGTAACAGCTCATCTAGAAGAGCTCTGAATTAGTCCTACTATTCACCACTGTTCTACCGAGAACTCCTCACTGCTTCCTATACTCCCCTCCTTTTCTATTTTTTTGAGCAATGTTTAACCTTACCCAGGATGCCCCACCTTGCATGGTCTACTTCTAAATGTGGTGCAACAATGCTGGATGCTTCAACCCTCCAAGTCTACCGTTGCCTTTTCTCCCCTACTTTTTCTACAGGCTTGCTTAAATTATTCAGGCATGTGATACATGTAGTCCTTATGATGATCCCATTATCCGTTCAAAGGGAACGAAATGCCGTTAACCACTTATATAGTTACACACTGTCAACCAATGTGTTCTATTAGTGTGTTAACTATTTTGGATAGCTCAGTTATGCATTATCATTGACCTAAAAGCACCCTCTCTTTCGTTGCCTGAAATACCTTTTTGTTTATTTGTTTTTGTTTGTTATGTTTTCTTGTACTGGATACAGGAGTGTATCCCACTGTATTGTTTGTTCTTGAAAAATTCCTTTATATATTACATTAATTAAAATTCTGTGTCCGGCTGGACACCTCTTTGAATATAGCACTTATGTTATGTTATGTTATGTTAAGCCTATTTATTAGGCGCACAGATGCTCCAGCGAAGGAGCGTCCTGGCGCCCGCCAAGGTAGCAACACAACACAACAGAACAAGAAAAGGAGAAAGTCCATAGCAACTAAGGAAACAAAAAAGTTTTTACAGCCCGCCGAAAGGAGAGCAGATCCCCAAGGGCACGAATCTCAAAGGGAAGGGAATTCCATAACACGGCGGCACGCACTTGAAAGGAGCGGCCGCCGGCCCGGCAGCGCTTAAACCGGGGGACAACAGCAAGTTCCAGGTCAGAGGATCTTAGAGCACGGCCTGGAATATAACGGGACAGAAGGTTAGAAAGAATCAGGGCAGGTGATCCCTTGATGATCTTATAAGCAACACAAAGGACCTTAAAATGGATCCTTCGAGCGATCGGAAGCCAGTGCAACGTGCGCAGAGTATTAGTTGTAGAGCAAAATCTAGGCAGGCCCACGACAGCTCTCGCCGCTGCGTTCTGTACACGCTGCAGGCGGGTGAGTTCAGCCTGATTTAGGCCCAATAATAGGGCGTTGGCATAATCGAGCCGCGACATCACAGTTGCGTGGAGAACGAGTTGCCTGGTGTTCGCATCGAAAAATTTGAGAACGGGTCGTAATCCCCGCAAGATGCCAAAACAACAGGCCGCCGTGCGCTTAGTATGGCATTTGAAGGAAAGAGATGGATCGAGCCACACCCCAAGATTTTTTAGCTCAACTACCGGGATAGGTGTAGAGCCCAGGTCCGATGGCCACCACCTGTAACCCCAGAGTTCCGTGTGCTTGCCAAAGATCATAACCTCCGTCTTACTTGCGTTCAGCTGGAGACAGTTGGAAGTCATCCAGCTGGCGACCGCCCGAAGTCCATTCTGGAATCTGGGGGCATCCACATCCGCGCTGATTGTAACCGCTAGCTGGGTGTCATCGGCATAGGACACCATAGTCATACCCCACTGCCTGACAACCTCAGCCAGCGGTCTCACATATAGGTTGAATAATGTGGGGCTCAGCGAGGAGCCCTGGGGGACCCCCAGTTCCAGAGGATGGAATTTGGACTGATGGGGCGGAACAGCCACGCAGAAAGAACGGTTGGCAAGAAAAGATCGGAACCACTGGAGTGCAAGACCGGTGACACCCGCTTCCTCCAAGCGCCGCAGCAGGATCGGGTGGGCCACGGTGTCAAAGGCGGCGCTCAGATCTAATAGCACCAGCGCCGCCGTTTGACCCGCGTCGAGCACGGAGCGCAAATGCTCCACCATATAAAGTAGAGCCGTCTCCGTGCTATGCCCTGCACGAAAACCATTCTGCGTCCTGTCCAAGATGTTAGCTTGTAGAAGGTGGTCAGAGAGGACAGAGTTGACATATGCCTCCGCGACTTTGGCAGGCCACGGGAGAAGGGAGATTGGGCGGTAATTCTCAGGTTTATCAGCATCCAGAGTTGGTTTTTTAAGGATGGGGACAACTACCGCCTGTTTCCACTTCACTGGAACCACACCGGATGCTAAAGAGGTGTTGATCAAGGAGCAAACCGGTGGGAGGCCATTAGATGGTAGGTCTCTAAACAAAGCCGGCCGAAGAGGATCAGCCGGAGATCCAGACTTGACCTGTTGGGCCAACTTACCAAAGTTTGCCGATGTTAATCTCGGGAAGGAATGTAACACATCCAAGGTAAGGGGCTTAAGAGGACTGCTGACAGAGGGTGCAGCCATAGGAAAAGCTCTGTAGATGGCATGGACCTTTTCCAGAAAGAAAGCCGCCAGAGTTTCACAGTGAGCAATGGAACCCTGGTGTGTCGCGATCACTTTTTTGGTAATAAGATCTTTCAGGGCTTTAAAAATAGTTTTGGAGGGGTTAGTACTGGTACGAAATTGTAGGGCATAAAATGCCGCACGGGTTCTGCACACTGCTCGATGGTAGAGTATTACAGCAGCAGAGTACAAAGCTTTTTTATCGCTGGCATAAGCTTTGCCCCAAACCCGCTCGGCACGCCTACAGGTGTTTTTGAGCGCCCGCAACGAATCATCGTACCAAGGACTCGGATCCCTAGACCCACACTTACACGAAACTATCGGAATAAGGGAGTCGAGGGCCCTAGTAACCCACTCACAAAAACGATCATAGCCCTCATCCACAGTGTCGGCTGAACCTAGCGGGTCAGAGGATAATAGATGGAAAAAATCCTCATGTTTTAATTTAGACCAGCACCGTCTAGGAATTGAGCGGACCGCAGATTTGCGGTGCGGCTCAAACAGTGGACACTGGATGCGTACCAGATAGTGATCGGTCCAAGCCAGGGGGGAAGGGGTAAGGATACTGGCTTCTGCTAAATTGGTAAAAAAAGGGTCCAAGATGTGACCACCAACATGGGTGGGCTGCGAGACCAGCTGGACTAACTGGAGCGCCTCGAGATCGGCAACAGAGCTATAAACTGCCGGTAAAGACAGATTATCATAGTGGAGGTTTAAATCTCCAAGAATGGAAAAATTGGAACAGCCTGCAGCCAAGGAGCTAATAGCGTCTGGAAGGGCCTCCCTGAAAGCCACATCGCTACCAGGGGGGCGATAAATCAAAAGGCCTGTGAAAGCAAAGTTGGGCGTAACTGAGATTTTAAACAGCGCGCTTTCACAGCCTGAGATTTTTTGCCCTTGCCAGACACACGGGTAGCAAGTCTTGACCGCCAGCGCTAGTGCCCCTCCTCTAGAAGCTCGGTTGAGGGTATAGACCGAGTACTCAGGCGGAAAGGCCAAGTTATTCACAGCCGTGTCGGTCTCCTGTAGCCAGGTCTCCGTCAGACAGAAAGCGTCCGGAGACTCCTTACCTATCAGGTCAAAGATATCTTGGTGGTGTTTAACCATTGACCTGACATTCAGGTTCCATAGAGTGAAAGAAGGGCGGGAGCGGGTTTCGGCAATATCCAGAACATTGCTTAAGCAAGTAGTGGGGGTGGGAAGATCAAACATCCCGCAGGTACAGGAATAAGGTCCGCATAGCGGCGCTACCCGAGGAGCATCACAACTCCTGTAGCTAAGCCCGATGGAAAGTAGGGCATCCCTAGAGTAGCGCGACATAATGTTACCCGCAGTGACCAGCGGAGAGGCCAGGGTCCTACCCCGTCCTGGCGCGGACGGGCGCAGACGGGCAGGACTCTGGCACGACTCCGGCCACGCGAGGGCACGCCCGCTGCGCGAACCCGCTGCGCTAAGGGAGGAGCTTCAAAGAGGCGTCCCTCGCTGGCTCCTGCGCACTGAAGCGCACGTAGGGAGTGGCTCCTGATCAAACACCCACCCCGGTCCAAGATGGCGGCAACAGTGATTCCCCCCTCAGGCACCGGACCCGCCCAAGCGGCGGTGCTGAACAATTAAGATGCAGGTAAGGGGGTCCTTTAAAAACAGGGGAAAACGAACCAAAGAAAAATAAATACAAAACGGGATAATTAAAAACAATTTCAGAGGATATGCGCGAAGCGCTCCTGCATCCTGCAGCAATGCTCTACCTTGGCAGAACGAGGCTAGACTGGGGACTCGCCTCAAATAGGCGTCCCTCGCCGGCTCCTGCGCACTGAAGCGCACGTAGGGAGTGGCTCCTGATCAAACACCCACCCCGGTCCAAGATGGCGGCGACAGTGATTCCCCACTCAGGCCCCGGACCCGCCCAAGCGGCGGTGTTGAACAATTAAGATGCAGGTAAGGGAGTCCTTTAAAAACAGGGGAAAACGAACCAAAGAAAAATAAATACAAAACGGGATAATTAAAAACAATTTCAGAGGATATGCGCGAAGCGCTCCTGCAGCAATGCGCTACCTTGGCAGAACGAGGCTAGACTGGGGACTCGCTTCAAATAGGCGTCCCTCGTGGACTATACTTTATTGAATTGTTTTATAAAATGTGTTAAGGACCGTTGTTGTTACATGAACAGTTTGGTGTACATCACAACCAAATATCCTTCGAAAATTGAAGTTAAGGTTCACTGACATCAGGTCTTCCCTGGATGCCAAAGGCTTTGAAATCTTAATAAACACTAACATTTGGGAACACCCACAATGAAGGTATGAAGGATATTCTTTTATTTAACTTGCACTGGAGTAAGTGATAATAGAACAGAGGAAGCAGAAAAAGTTGAGAAATCGGATGCTATTTTACTTTAAAATAGAGTGTTAACATACGTTCTTCTCTCACCACACAGACAACTGGTAAGCAGTCCCTTAGCAATTGAAGATTTGCTTAGAGTCAAAAGTCAGAGTATAAAAGGATAAGTTACTTACCTGTAATCCTAGTTCTCTTCCAGGGGTATACTCATCAAAGTCATAAGAACTGAATAGTCCTGCCCACGTGCGGGATATCGGAGCAATATCCAATAATATGCATATATCTACATATATATACCCATAAAATATCCATATATATAGATAATATGCATATACATATACATATGCAGCCTGAAAAACACCATATTAGGCTCCAAAACTGGCATTATTGCATGTAAAACGTTTACATTTGATCAAATAAAGACATATAAGTCCCCATATATGATATATGTAAAGAGGAAAAATGCCCTGAGTTTCTTTGAAACACACAACCTTTATTTTCAACGGTAAAAACAGGCAGGATCATAGAGGCAGGTTTAGCCAAGACAGGCTGCATAGAAAACAATTGTAAAATTGGCGCTGTGCTTTAAAGACCTCCAGGAACCCCCAGGCTCCCATCATGCACCACAGGTGACAGTTAGGTTAGTTCTTTTGGACGGCGTATAACAGTGTAATCACAGCATGGGTAACAGGTACATATGTAGGTCTGGTATCCATCCGGGAAGGAGGGAGGGTTGCTTATGACTTTTATGAGTATACCCCTGGAAGAGAACTAGGATTACAGGTAAGTAACTTATCCTTCTCTTCCAGGGGATACTCATCAATAGCCATAAGCACTGAATAGATTAGCAAGCCCATCCCCATATCCTGCGGGCGAATACCAACCTACCAAAACATTTTACCACCAGACATTACCCAAACAGATTTTTCAGGGATGCTTGACCAAACTGAGCATCCGCCTGAGTGTCAGAATCAAGGCAGTAATGGCGTGCGAAGGTATGAACCGAACTCCATGTGGCTGCCTTACAAATTTCATGAATTGGTACATTCCTAAGCATTGCTATTGTAGCAGCTTTGCCTCTTGTAAAATGTGCTCTTGGATTGCCCGGGAGCTGCTTTTGTGCCAACTGATAAGATAACAAGATGCATGACACTATCCATCTGGAAATGGACCTTTTAGAGGCAGGAAAACCTGTATTCAACGGACCATAATTTACAAACAGTTGGTCAGACTTTCGTACACTCTTTGTTTTATCAAGGTAGAATTTCAACACTCATTTTAAATCCAAAGAGTGCAGAGCTCTCCCAGCCGGAGTGTGTGGATTGGCAAAAAAAGAGGGAAGAGTGACTGACTTGTTAATGTGAAAATCCGAGACCACCTTATGGAGGAACCTCGGATGAGTACGTAACACCACTCTATTCGCATGAAAAACAAGATAAGGCTCTGTAGAGCATAAGGCCTGTATCTCGCTTACCCTGCGCGCAGAAGTGATTGCCACGAATGAAACAGTCTTCCATGACAGGTGTTGCAGGGAAGCCTTATGAATGGTCTCGAATGGGGGGCCCATTAGTTTACACAGGACCACATTTCGCTCCCAGGGAGGAGAAGGAGCCCTACCAGGACTTTCTTGAGGCCCTCCAGGAAATCCTTAACAACTGGCATTTGAAAGAAAGAAGTCTGACTGGGAGACTTTCTGCTGTTATCGCTGCCAGGTGAACTTTTATGGAGGAATACTGTAAACCTGCTTTGGCCAAAGACAATAAGTATGGCAACAGTACCTGTTCTTGACCTCGTATAGGGTCCTGATCTTCAGCAGTACACCACATGAAAAAACGCTTCCACTTAAAAGCATAAGACTTTCTTGTAGAAGCCCTCCTAGCCTCTTTTAAAATCTGCATGTAGTCCTGTGAGAGGCCTAAATGTCTGTATTGGATGAACTCAGGAGCCATGCTGCTAATCTCAGGGACGGCAGGTTGGGGTGGAACACCTTGCTGCTCGCCCTGGTCAGCAGATCTGGATGACATGGCAGCTTCCTGTGTGATACTTTGGATAGGTGAAGAAGGTCCGGATACCACCACTGGCGAGGCTAATCTGGAGCAACCAGGATCATGTCTGTCTTGGCCTCGTACAACTTCCTGATCACAAAGGGAATGAGTGGAATCGGTGGAAAAGCATAGAGTAATTTCTCTGACCGGTCTATCGGCAGAGCATTCCCCTTGGACCCTGGTTGCGGGTACCAGGAGGGGAAGTCGCAGCATTTTGCGTTTTCTGCGTCTGCAAAAAGATTGATGTCTGGTGTTCCCCAGTTGTGGAAGATGTCTTGTACCACTTCTTATTTTAGCACCCAGTCGTGTGCTTCTGCGAAGGGCCTGCTTAGGTCATCCGCTTGAACATTGAGGACGCCCGGCTAGTGGACTGACGATATTCTCATATCTCGTGCCAGAAGCCATTTCCAGATTGTTTGTGCTTCCAGAGACAGGGGTCTGGATCTTGTTCCGCCCTGCTTGTTCAGGTAGTACTATGTTGTTGTGTTGTCCGTCTGAACAAGCAGAGAGGTTGACGTTATCGACGGAAAGAACGCTTTGAGAGCTAGATGTACAGCTCTGAGTTCCAGTATGTTTATGTGGTATAGTTGCTCTTTCTCTGACCACATTCCCTGGATCTGTAATGATCCCATATGAGCGCCCCATCCCTAAAGGGACGCATCCGTCACCAGTGCCTGTTGAGGCCGGTCCTCTTGAAAAGGGACTCCCACGATGAGATGGATCAATCGCATCCACCAGCTGATGGAGAGTCGGACTGACAGAGGTATTGACAACCTGTCCTCCCAGCGATTGGAGTTTCAGGACCACTGATCCTCCAGAGTTTTCTGCAGAGGTCTCATGTGAAGCCTGGCATTTGGAACGAGAAAAATGCATGAGGCCAGAGAGCCCAGTAGGGAGGAAATCTGCCTGGCCGTAGGCTGAGGTGTCCAGAAGAGAGTTTGACACTTGAGGAGAATGGATGATAGTCTCTCCTCCGAAGGATACGCTCTTGCGTTGACTGAGTCCAGAGTTGCGCCTAGATAGTGTATCCTCTGTGTTGGATTGAGGATGGACTTCTTGAAGTTTACATGCAGACCGAGCCGATGTAACTGATGAATACATTGTGCGAGATGCTGTTGCAGAAGAGTGGGAGACGCACTCTTGAGAAGCCAGTTGTCTAGGTAAGGATAGACGAATATGTGCTGTTTCCTCAAGAAAGCCGCTACTACTACCATGCACTTTGAGAAAGTCTGAGGAGCCGACTTCAGCCCGAAAGGCAGGACTGTGAATTGGAAGTGGTTTGATTGGATGCGAAACCGTAGAAAATTCTGATGCTTTGGAGAGATTGGTATTTGGAAATAGGCATCTTGAAGATCTATGGAACACATCCAGTCCCCTTGGTGTAGAAGCGGTATTATTTGATGTAATGCCAGCATTCTGAACCTCGGAGAATGAATATGTTGAGACGTCTGAGATCTAGTATAGGCCTGAACTCCTTGTTTGGACCTTTCTTTGGGACCAAAAAATATCGGGAGTAGATCCCTTGCCGCCGTTGTTGCCATGGGACCTCCTCGATGGCGTTCTTTAGGAGTAGCGCAGACACCTCTTCCCTCAAGAGATTTATACGATGGGTGACAGTCTTTTGAGGAGGAATGGAAGGTGGAGGAGACTTGAATTTGATGGTGTACCCCTTCTTTATAATGTTCAGCACCCACCTGTCTAGTGTGGTTCTTGTCCACTCTTCCAGATAAAAACGTACACTTCCCCCCACCGGAGTTGGTAACAGAGATAGGGGAAGCAAGCACTCACTTCTGTTGCTGCTGCTTGGCAGCAGGTGTGGACTGTCTTGAGTTGCCACCTCTTGCTCTACCAGGACGACGCTGGGAGAATTGTGACCTTCCTTGATTTTGTTGCGAGGACCATTGAGGGGTTTGAAGCCTCTGTTGGTTTTGTTGTTGGTCGTAGGGACGCTACCGTCGCCTGAAGTCCTTCCTCTTCTCAAGACCCACAGCTTTAACCGTATCAAGCTCGGTTTTCATTCGAGACAGCTCATCATCGGCATGAGATCCAAAGAGTGATGACCCATTGAAAGGAAGGTTAAGAATCCGATGCTGTGCTTCCGGTTTCAGTCCTGTGAGCCTCAGCCAAGCTGAGCGTCGAGCACAAATCCCATGCGAGTAGCCATGTGCAGCTAGATATGAAGCATCCGCCGCTGCACTGATCACTTGATTGGCTACTAGCCCACCTCCATGCAGGATTTCAAGAAAATCTTGTTTGTCCTCTTTAGGGAGCTTCTCTGTGAAGTGTGACAAGTAGTCCCATAATGAGCGATCATATTGACCCAGCCGGGCCGAGGCGCTGGCTACTCTCATGTAGGAAGCCGAGGTAGAACACATTCTCTTCCCTACAGAGTCCATAGCCTTACTGTCTTTTTCTGGGGTCACAGATGCTGCCCCAGTCTGATTCTTTCGTGCCGCCAACATAATAACAGAGTCCGGTGGAGGGTCAGCCCTCGGAAAGAAGGGATCATTATCAGGAGCCTTATATTTCTTTGAGATCTGAGATGGTACAGCCCCCACTGCTGCTGGAGTAAGAAACTTGTGTAACGCAGGCTCCAGCAATCCAGGCCCTAGAGGAAGCAAAGGTCTGGAGGAGGACTTTTTGGTGCAGGGTTTTAAAAATCACCGATGTCTTGGTGGTAGAGACCGGCATTACAATGTGGAGTTTAGCAGCCCCACGGCAGAGAATCTCATTAAAGGTTAGACCATCATCGATGGGTGTTATTCTACTTGGAGGAGATGGGGAAAGAGTCAGAGAATAGTCTGCTTTGGAATCCACCGACCCTGTGGAAGACCTACAACTTCGCCTTCTAGAAGATCGGTGGCGTGATGTCCTACTCTTGGAAGAGCGTGATGATCGCCTCCTCACCGAAGGGGACCTTCTCGGCGTGGTACGCTCGCGTCTCCCCCAAGAATGCACCGACTGTATCAAAGGTGACCTTGATCTTGAAGAAGACCGTGGTAGGTTAATTCTGCGGATCTTCCACTCTCTAATATCTCCTAGCCATCTTGGCGAGATATTGGTTGGTTGGGCTAGGGACGGTGCTGGTGAGGGCTCTGGAGATACTTGCACGATCTGAAGCCCCGGGGAGGAAGAAGCACTCCCTGAAGTCACCACCGGAGCGTAACAAGTCGAACGGTCCTTCGACGCCGCCCTAGGTCTCCTTACTGGAGGTGACGCCGATTTAGATCTCCTCGACGGCGACGCCCTCGATGTTGACCTCCTCGAGGTCGACCTGGATCTCGACCTCCTAGACCCAGAAGGCCTTTTTCTTGATCTCGACGTCGATCTCCTCGACGGCGATCTTTCCGACGTCGATCTTTTCGTCGACGACGTCGACGGCATGCGTCTCGACATCGAATGGCTGGCTCTCTTCGGCGTCGAAGCCCTGGGTGTTCGGCTCGACGTCGATGCCAGTGGACCTCTTGCCGTCGACGGCGATCTCGACTTCGGTCCAGAACCTCTCAGCGGCGAACTTCGACGTCGATGGGTCGACGTCGAGTCCCGACCTCTTGCCGTCGTAGGCGAGCCAGACTTGGACCGCCTATGCGTTGATGGAGACCTCAATCCTCGGTCTCTTCTCACCTTGTCTCGACGGCGAGGGATGTCTCAACGATGAAGGATGCTTCGACAGCGAGGGATGTTTCGACGTCGACGGACGTCTCAAGGGCGTTTTCGACGCCGACTCTGAGCACAGAGGTACCTTGGATGAAGATCTGTCCCTCGACAGAGAAGGAGACCATTGCCTTCTTTTTTCACCTCTTTCCTTACGCTTTTTAGGATGAGAAGAGGGTTTTCTGGAATGATGTTCTTCTCATGCACTCACTGTTTCTCCTCTCTCATGAAGGGAATGCAGCTTGATCTTCTCCCTCTTTCTAAGGGTTCTCTTGGAAAACTTGCTGCAGTGGTAACATTGGTCTGGCTTGAGGGATGAAGGCAAACAAGCAATACAGACCGAATGGGGGTCTGACTTGGCCATCTTTTTACCACAGGCCGGGCACTTATTAAATAAGGCCGGCATTTTAACTGGCAGCAAATTTGCAAAAGTCAGAAAAAGAGTTAGTCAGATAGAGACTAAAGACGTCGAGTGAAGTCAAAGAAATTAAGTTTCTACCAGAAAAAAGTGATAAAATATCACCAACTGGCGAGCTCAATGCTCCAGGATCCTCACAGAAGGAGCCATCTTGGCGAGATATTGGTTGGTTGGGCTGGGGACGGTGCTGGTGAGGGCTCTGGAGATACTTGCACGATCTGAAGCCCTGGGGAGGAAGAAGCACTCCCTGAAGTCACCACCGGAGCGTAACAAGTTGAACGGTCCTTCGACGCCGCCCTAGGTCTCCTTACTGGAGGTGACGCCGATTTAGATCTCCTCGACGGCGACGCCCTCGGCGTTGACCTCCTCGAGGTCAACCTGGATCTCGACCTCCTAGACCCAGAAGGCTTGATTTCGACGTCGATCTCCTCGACGGCGATCTTTCCGACGTCGATCATTCCGGCGACGACGTCATGCGTCTCGACATCGAATGGCTGGCTCTCTTCGGCGTCGAAGCCCTCGGTGTTCGGCTCGACGTCGATGCCAGTGGACCTCTTGCCGTCGACGGCGATCTCGATGTCGATCCAGAACCTCTCAGCGGCGAACTTCGACGTCGATGGGTCGACGTCGAGTCCCGACCTCTTGCTGTCGTAGGCGAGCCAGACTTGGACCGCCTACGCGTGGATGGAGACCTCATCCTCCGTCTCTTCTCACCTTGTCTCGACGGCGAGGGATGTCTCAACGACGAAGGATGCTTCGACGGCGAGGGATGTTTCGACGTCGGCGGACGTCTCAAGGGCGTTTTCGACGCCGACTCTGAGCACAGAGGTACCTTGGATGAAGATCTGTCCCTCGAAGGAGAAGGGGATGTCTCAACGACGAAGGATGCTTCGACGGCGAGGCATGTTTCGACGTCGACGGACGTCTCAAGGGCGTTTTCGACGCCGACTCTGAGCACAGAGGTACCTTGGATGAAGATCTGTCCCTCGAAGGAGAAGGAGACCATTGCCTTCTTTTTTCACCTCTTTCCTTGCGCTTTTTAGGATGAGAAGAGGGTTTTCTGGAATGATGTTCTTCTCATGCACTCACTGTTTCTCCTCTCTCATGAAGGGAATGCAGCTTGATCTTCTCCCTCTTTCTAAGGGTTCTCTTGGAAAACTTGATGACTTGGCCATCTTTTTACCACAGGCCGGGCACTTATTAAATAAGGCCGGCATTTTGACTGGCAAAAAATGTGCAAAAGTCAGAAAAAGAGTTAGTCAGATAGAGACTAAAGACGTCGAGTGAAGTCAAAGAAATTAAGTTTCTGCCAGAAAAAAGTGATAAAATATCACCAACTGGCGAGCTCTATGCTCCAGGATCCTCAGAGAAGGAGCCGGAAAAAAGAACTGACCCGTCACCTGTGGTGCATGATGGGAGCCTGGGGGTTCCTGGAGGTCTTAAAGGCATGGCACCAATTTTCCAATTGTTTTCTATGCAGCCTGTCTAGGCTAAACCTGCCTCTATGATCCTGCCTGTTTTTACCTTTGAAAATAAAGGTTGTGTGTTTCAAAGAAACTCAGGGCAGTTTTCTTCTTTACATATATCATATATGGGGACTTATATGTCTTTATTTGGTCAAATGTAAACATTTTACATGCAATAATGGCAGTTTTGGAGCCTAATATGGTGTTTTTCAGGCTGCATATGTATAAGCATATTATCTATATATATGGATATTTTATGGGTATATATATGTAGATATATGCATATTATTGGCTATTGCTCCGGGATCCCACACATGGGCGGGACTATTCAGTGCTTATGACTATTGATGAGTATCCCCTGGAAGAGAAGCTGTTTTATCTTCGAAATGGGATCCACTGTGTGTTTATTTTAAAAAACATTTTTTAAATGCAAGAGCATTATGTGCAGGTTCTAATTTAGATGAAGAATATTGGGCTATCCTTCCAAATCCTGATTTAAAAACATTTAATGTAGGAAATTCCTGTTGCAGCCTGCTGTGCCTCTGTAGGGAACATATTGATTACTGTTATTTCAGAATGTGTTCTTGTGGGTTTTCACTCTTTGTACATGAAAGAATCATGGCCAGGTATTATGAGTGTCCATCGCATCAGTTTGAACCCGCCTGTGCCCCATAACTTTCTGATTGCATCTTGAATTCTGTATACTTCAGCTCTCCTAGGGAAATACCTATTGCGAGGCAAAACGGAGAATTTGAAAACTCCTGTCTGAAAGCACAGAGCAGATGCAGAGAAAAACTAAAATCCCCAGTGAAAACAAAAAGTTATGAAACTGTCAAAAGTAAACCATCAAAAATTAAAATGGGAAACAGGAAGTTAGGATTAAGTCTCAAAATAACAAGGCAAATGTCCCCCCCCCCATTTTTCCGTTGTCTCTGAGGTTCCCATGCATCTTTCCTTTTTTTGGCTGAGTTTGCGGGAACCCTAATCCCAATAGACACCTCAAAATGCAAATCCCAGTACTACTCTGAGACACCCTTTTTCTACTAAAATAGTGGTGACCCTAAAACTGGTCTCCCTATCCTGTAGTCATGAGGGGCTTTTGCAATAATTATTGCAAATAGAGAAACAACTGCAGATAACAGACTGATTGCAATGGCTCGCTATCATTAGTGTTACCATTAAATGTTTGCTATCCTCTATTTGTAGGAGCACTTAATGTAAGAGTCAGGATTCTTTCCTTCTCTTGTTTCCTTGCCTTCAGTATCGCTCTGGAAGGAATACACAAAATGTACCACAGGGCAGACAGGGAGAATGTACCTGTCTGTTGACCTACAGGCTCAGGCCCCACAGTACCTTCTGATAAATGGGCAAGCCCTGCTTGGCTGAGCATCCTTTCTGAGAGAAGAAACTCTCATTGAGACTGACTGTTTGGATTTTCGAACTTAGAGAATGCACCAGTACTTTTTGTAAGTGGCTACTATCGGATACCACAGATTAGCTATACAAGCTGGGCCTTCACTCACGCAACTGAAAGATCTCCTTCAACATCCCTGTGTGGGACCTTCATCTATGCTTGATGATCATGGTGCTACCTGCTGTCAGTTCCCTTAGGGACAAGAGTAAGCCCGATGCCTTGATCAGGCTTTGCTGACTTGCTATCCTGCTGGCATTTCCCCGGTAACAGTTCCCAGTCAGATCAAGGAGTCTAGATTTCCAGATACAGAGCACCAATAAGCCCTGATCAGAGACAGGAGGAGGGCTCCCCAAGATTCATCTACTTGGTGCAGGTGAACTGAGGGTTGATTATGCCTGGCAAGCATGCTCCCTTTCTCGGCTGTTTGCTTTTTTCACCTTTGTGGGATACCCACTGTGGTACCTTTTTGTATCTGTCATCTGGTCTTTTATCTTTCCTTTCTTGTCCTTCCTCCATTTCCTTCTGGTAACCATAGAACTTGTTTCTGTGCCAGTTGTTTATAAATTAATATTTTAAGGGGCATATTTACAATAGAAGTGGCGGAGCGTGGCGTTAGCCTCCTTGGTTTAACTCCGCGCTCCACCACTTCTGAAATGCAGGGCTGCACGATATTTACAACAATAGGGGGCAGCCCTGCTGGTGCTAAATTAAGCTGCCTAGTGCCAACGCAGACACCCTTGCACCATAGTGCAAGGGTGTCTGCGTTGCAGGGAAAGATTGTTTATGTGCATGGAAGGTGTCCCTTCCTGCACATTGTAGGAGAGTGGGGTCTGCAATCCTATGGTCACCCCAGATTTTTGCTTCACTGGTTTACGACTTTCCTTGGCTGTGGGCCTGCTAATCAGACCCACAGCCTAGCTGTTCTCTCTCTAAATTGACAACCATGTGCCTTAGGTGCATTTACCAATTGGTACTGGGCCACCTTATCAGTCCCTGTACAGTATACCTTAGGTATCCAGGGCATAGGTGTACCCAGGGCCTACCAGGGGCTGAAGCATGTATTATGCCACCCCTGGCTGGCCATCTAAAACTGACACAACTGGCTGCACAACAGCTGGGGCAAGGTGGTGTAATCACCCTTTGCTATAGATATAGTATACCTATATCTAACCCTAAAATGGACACATATATTCCTATCAGTCACTCCTATGGCAGGCCTTATCAATCCTGAAGGCAGAGTGCTTGGAATTATGTGAGATGGTGCTCTGGCATGAGCTGAGCCCGTTTGCAGCTTGCGGAACCAAGTCCTAATAGCTGTTCCATGATAACGCTATACCATATACTCTTAAGTGCATTATAATCCTCGCGGTTAAATGCGAACTCTGGTATAACATTATCAAAACATGTCGAGTAAGGTGTCATACGATTTGGAATACTACCCCCTCTCCAATTCTGGGGACGGGGGTAACATTCCACCCTTCTAGAGGGACACGACATGTATGTAACTGTGAACCCCGGTTAAAGTTAACTCGAGCCTTGGCATCACAAAATGGATGCTGCCACCACAGACACAAGTCTGACCTCCTGCTGCTGGGAGTCCTTCCAGCGAGGGCGGCTTGGACGAAGGGTTTCCTGCCTTGGGAGGTGCTAGCACCACCCCAGACAGGATTTTGTGTATTGGGTAGGATAGGCCTGAAAGGAATGAGACATGCCTGGGGCACACAAGGTGCCCTGTGCATACACCGGTTCAAACCAGTTGCTGGGGCATCCCTGCCCCAGCTCTGGCGGGAAACCGGACAAAGGATAGGGGGTGTAACCACCCCCCTTCCTGGTCCCACCCAGGGGAGGGACCTAGTCAGTAGTGCCGCCCCCTTTAGCAGGATAAAGGTAGGAGCTGGTCCCATTCCAAGTTAGATTATCCTGAACTATTCAACAAGAAGAAACTCTGGCCTTCAACGTTCTGCTCCACAGAAGACTGAAGAATCTCCCTTGTGGGCAAGGAGTGTCCACCCTGCAACTGCAGGCACCATCAAGCGTCCAGCGGCGTCACTTTGTCGTCTTCCCTTGAGGATCCAGACTTCAGAGCCCGACAAGACCCGGATTCCCAGACCTCTCCGACCTCAACCCACATCTGCAGCAAAGCTGAGACCCGTGGGTGCGACGAGACACGTGGGACTGGCCATCTTGAACGAACCTGCACTTCGTTTCCAGTACGACTCCCGAGGTAAACTCGACCAAGTGCTTTGGGGACTGAGAAGCCCCAGCCCCGAGCAGCCCCTGCACCGAAGATCAGCCCTCCAGCATCCACGAGATCTGCGTGGGGCACTTCTGCTTGTTTGCTGCTCGACGCGTTGTCTGGTCACTTGCCGGCTGGCTAGTGGCCTCCTAGACGACGAACCTTTGAATCTTTGCTGCTGCTCTGGTTGCTCCAGACTGGCCCTTGCTCTCTTCCAAAAGAGGGGCACCCCGGACTCTCCTAGTCCGCACCAGACGCTTCCTTCACTCACCGCGTGGGTTGCCTTTGCCAAGGCCTGTTGACGCCGATTCCGGTTCCAACACCGCCGACAGCGAGAGCCTGCGTGGGACAGCTAGTGCCTCCATCCTGGTCGTCGAAGACACCTCCTGGTCCACGTGGCTGCAGAGTCAAGCGTCCACTCTTCACCTGATCGCGACGACGACATCTGGTTCCTTCCTGGTTCCACTCCAGTCACTTGCTAGTGACTGTGAACATTGTCCCCTCTGCTTTCAGGTCTTTTTCTTCACCGATCCACCCTTGGATCGCACCGGACATCTTCCTCCTGGTCGCCTGCAGCATCTTTTCTTTCAGGCTCCATAGACTTCAACGCGAGAACCCAACGCACTTTGACACCTGTGCACCCGCAGTCCGTGGGTGAGGTAACAAGAGCATTTCAGTGCTCAAGGTGCAAGGGCTCAAGGGTAGTTTAACTGTCCTAGTGTCCAGTTCCACAGTCGTTGTTGTCCTACCTAGTCAGGATTGTCCGTACTCACCTTAAACTTGAACTGTACTGTCCATAGACGTTGTTACGCATCTCGCGTGTGAGTTCACACTCTGCACACGCGTTCCGTGGGCCTCCTATTACTTACCTGAAGTTAGTTGTAGGAGAGTAGGGTCTGCAATCCTATGATCACCCAGATTTTTTGCTTTTTGCTGCACTGGTTTACGACTTTCCCTGGCTGTGGGCCTGCTAATCAGACCCACAGCCTAGCTGTTCTCTCTATCCAAATTGTACTCAGGTACTGAATTGGCACTGGGCCCTCTCCAAGTCCCTGTACCCAGGGCTGAGGTGTACCCAGAAGTCTCCCAAGGGCTGAAGCATGTATTATGCCACCCCTGGGCTGACTAACTAAAACTGACACAACTGGCTGCACGACAGCTGGGGCAAGGTGGTGTACTCACCCTTTGCTTTAGATATAGTATACCTATATCTAACACTAAAATGGACACACAGATCTCCTATCAGTCACTCCTATGGCAGGCCTTAACAATCCTGAAGGCAGAGTGCTTGGAATCGTGTGAGATGGTGCTCTGGCATGAGCTGAGCCTGTCTGCGGCTTTCGGGATCCATCCCTTAGCCGTTTCCATGATATCGCATACCATATACTCTTAAGTGCATTATAATCCTCGCGGTTATATGCCAACTCTGGTATCGCTTTATCAAAACATGTCGAGTAAGGTGTCATACGAATTGGAATACTAACCCCTCGCCAATTCTGGCGACGGGGTTAGCATTCCACCCTTCTAGAGGGACACGACATGTATGTAACCCCTAACCCCGGTTAAAGTCAAACAGAGCCTCAGCTCCACAAAATGGATGCTGCCACCGAGACACAAGTCTGCCCTCCTGCTGCTGGGAGTCCTCCCAGAGCAGGAGATAAGGACAAAGGGTTTCCTGCCAGGGGCGGTGCCAGCACCGTCCCAGACAGGGTTTTGTGTATTGTAGGTAGGCAGGGCTTTAGAGGAAGGTGACTGCACGTGGCACCCCGGTGCTCACTGTGCATAGGCTGGCTGGAACCAGTTCCAGGGTCACTCCAGACCCTGTGCTGGGGAAAAGCCCGCCAAGGAAGTGGGTGTAACCACCCCCCTCCTAGTCCCACCCCTAGGGCAGGACTTAGTCGCGTGCCAGCCCCTTTTTACAGGATAAAGGTAGGAACTGGCCCCCTTCCAAATCAGATCATCTTTGAATCCTGAAACTACTTTCCACGAAAGGAACTCAAGACTTCTTCCTAAGATTTCTCCCTTGTGACTAAGGAGTAGTCACCCTGCATCCGCAGGCCCCATCTTAAGAACACTGCGGTCTGCTGCAAGTCTCTCCTCCGGATCAAGACTGCCCAGCTCGACGAGAACCGGCTTCCCTGGCACCTCTGACCTCTACCTGCATCATCAGTCACGCTGAGATTCGTGGGTGTGACGAGACCTCGAGGGACCGGCCATCTTCAAGACTGCACGACTTCTTTCCAGCAAGCCCGCCGAGTAATTTCCTGGTGAGTGCTTTGGGGTCCGAGAAGCCCCGACCCTGAGCAGCTCCAGCACCGAAGTGCAGCCTCCCAGCATCTCCACGATCTGCGTGGGGCCCTTCTGCTTTTTGCTGCTCACCGCGTTGTTTGGCTACTAGCCCGCTGGCTTGTGGCCTTCCGAACGACGCCCGACGACATTTCTGCTGCTGGTCTGGTTGCTCCAGACTGGCCCGTGCTCCCTTCCAAAAGAGGAGCACCCCGGACCCTCCTGGTCCACTCAAGACGCCATTTTGGGTCCACCGCGTGGGCTTGAATTAGCCAAGGCTTGTTGCCCAATCCTGGGTAACTTCGACGCCGACAGCTTCATCCATCGTGGGACAGCTCGCCTCTCCATCCTGGTCGCCGACAACGCCTCCTGGTCCGTGAGATCTGCAGAGCCAGCGTCGCCCACTCACCTAGTCGAGGTGACTTCGCCCGGTGCCATCCTGGTGCCCACTTAATCACTGGCTAGTGATTCAAGAACTTGGTCCCCTCTGCTTTCAGGTTTTCTTCTTCCTTGATCCAGGCTTGGATCCATCGAACTTTTCTTCACTGGTCGCCTGCCAGCAACTTCCTTCTTCCAGGCTCCTGGTCCGGCAACGAGATCCCCGACGTCTTTTCAGACCTATGCAGCTGCAGCCCCTGGGCTAGGTAACTTCGGCACTTCGGTGTCCCAGCATAGCCTCACTATCCTAGGGTCAGGATCCACTGTCGTTTTCTTCCTACCAGGTCGGGTTCGCCCGTGAACACTAACTTTGCCTTTACTAGCTTCCATAGACTTTGTCCCGCATCCCGCGTGAGAGTGCACACTCTGCACCCGAGTCCCCTAGGTCTCCTAGAAGTAATCTAACGATTCTATAGTCAAGTCCTAGCGATTCCAAAGCCTATTAGTACTGTACTTACCTGCTAGTAATTTCGCATTCCACTTTTTAAGTATATGGTTTTTCGTGCCCCTCGGGCATTTGTGTATAACGTGCTAACTTAAGTATTTTCGTAAGAGTTTTGTTGTGTGCCTAGCACCCTGTCCTCATAAAGAGTACAGGGTTGTTGTGATTCTAATAAATACACTGTTTATTTTCATAACACTTGTGTGGTGTCCTTTCACTGGGTGTTCAAGGGGTAATGTGATGGTAAAACAGCTGGCTTAACACGCCCTCTAGAGTCTTAGCCTTAGACTGCTCGTATCCATGCTACTAGGATAGCTGGTCTATAAGGTTGACTTACAACCAATCATCAATAAGGGTTGTTTGGACTGATATATAGTGATCACTAGAATAGTGAACACTGCACATCAGGCCAACTTCTCACATTGGTGAGCAGCGGTTGGGATTTGAGCTTGCTGTTGTTTTACCACACATGCCCTAAGAATATCTTGTGAAAGATCACATAAGTACTAAAGGTACATATAACTTAGCTTAGAATACTCTGAGTTCTACTGAACCAGCTGTTGTAGCTCCTAGGGCCTAGCACACCCTAAACTACAACTCTAGCAAGGGATCAGTAGGCAAACATATAGTGTAGGTAAGTGCACCACTTACACCTCACTAGAAAAGCATGTCTACCCAGGGAGATTCTACTGAGACTCCCCTGGTCAGTGTTGACCCTCCACAGGTCACTTCAAGATATGCAGCTCTCAGTTTCCAAGAGATGAGACAGATCTGTGTCTCCAGAAAACTGAAGCAGGGGTCTAACCCCACCATTCCCTTTCTGATAGGTCTCTTAGAGACATATGATGCCAGAAAGCTTTCTCAGTTACATGATAACATGCCAGCCTTAGAGGGAACCTCTGGGGATCCAGACCTCCCCAACACTGCTACTGCAGTTGAGGAGGAGGAGGATCAGGAGGAACTCTCTGGGGATGAGGTAGACAAAGGTCTTGAGGTAGTCAGAAGGCTAACCAGGACCAACTTAGACTTACTTGGGCTAGGATCTGGGGGACCCCCAGTACTAACCCGAAGTGGGCCTAACCTTGGAGTTAGGAGAGATAGATCTCTTTCTAGGGACTCCAATAGATCTCTGCACTCTAATGCCTCTTCTCAGGGGAGAAGGAATCCTCCACAGAGGAGATTTACTTCCCCTCAGAGAAAAGAGCATGAAGCTAGAATGAGACAAGCTGAACTGAGGATTGAAAGGGAAGAACTTGCCCTGGCCAAAGAGAAGCTTGCCTTTGCAAGAGAGCAGAAGATGAGTGGGTTAGCTCCCACTGGTGGCAGCAATCTCCCAAGAGATAGAGAGAAGGGTTTAGACACTAAACACCTGACAAAAATAGTGCCCCCCTTTAAGCAAGGGGATGATATCCAGAAATGGATGGCTGCTCTGGAGAGGGCCTGCACTGTGCAGTGCATTCCCCAGAGTCAGTGGGCAGCTATACTGTGGCTCTCCTTTGATGGTAAAGGTAGAGATAAGCTCCTCACTACAAGAGTAGAGGATGCTAACAATTACCAGGTCCTGAAGAATACACTGGTTGATGGGTTTGGTTTAACCACTGAGCAGTACAGGTTGCTGTTCAGAGACACCCAGAAAACACAGTCTCAGGACTGGTCTGACTTTGTGGATTGTGCCACTAAGGCTTTGGAGGGCTGGTTGCGGGGTAGCAAGGTTACAGATTACACAGGATTGTATAATCTAATGATGAGAGAACAAATTTTAAACAATTGTCAGAACCAGTTGTTGCACCAGCACCTTGTTGATTCAGATCTGACCTCTCCCCAAGAATTGGGAAAGAAGGCAGACAAATGGGTCAGGACAAGGATCAAGCAGAACCAGAACCAGAACCAGGGTGGTCAGAAGAAAGCAGACCAGAAGGGTAATGTTAAGAATGAGCAAAATGACCAGAAGTCTTCACCAGGTCCCCAACAAACCAAAGAGGGTGGGGGTCAGGCTTCCCAGAAGAAGAAGACTCAAGAAGGCCAGTCAAAAAGGTGGTGCCAGTACTGTAAAAGTAAATCTCACTGGTTTAGTGAGTGCACCAAAAGAGGAGGACAAACTCCTGCCACTACAGCCCCTAAGGCAACTGCACCCCCTAGTACAGTCAGTAGTGGTAGTGTACCTCCCAAGGCATTAGTTGGGTTAACCTTGGGTACTGAGGGGTCTGACAACTTAGTTGGCACACTCACTCAGGCTGTCCTTGTCTGTACAGGGGATATGGATATGTCCCCTGAAATAAGTCCCAATACTTTGGGCAAATACAGGCAGACACCTTTGATAAATGGCAAAATGGCTCAGGCCTATAGGGACACTTGTGCCAGTGTCACCATGGTGACACCTAACTTTGTGGACCCTGGACAGATCATGCCAGGTACTGATTTCCTGGTGACCAATGCCAGCAATGTCACTACTAGTCATAGTGTGGCAATTGTGGCTTTCTCCTGGGGTGGAGTGAAGGGACAAAAGAAAGTTGTAGTCAGTTCAGACCTCCCAGTTGATTGTTTGTTGGGCAATGATTTGGAGTCATCACAATGGTCAGAAGTGGAGCAGAGGACTCACATGGAAATGTTAGGCTTGCCAGCACATGTGCTTGCTGTGACTAGGTCACAGGCCAGAAAATGCCCCACTGAACAGGTGCTGGATCCTGAAATGATGGACCAGACACCTTCCAAGAAGAAGAGCAGTAAGGGTAAGGCTTTGCCTTCCCCCTTACCCCAGGTTGCGGATCAAGTCTCTGAGGAGGCTGATCTGAGAGAACTGAGGGAAACTGAGCCTAAAGAGCTTGAACTTGATCAAGTTGAGTTTCTGGGCTCAGGGGGACCCTCCAGAGCAGACCTGGGGAAGGAACAGTTGAGCTGCCCTTCCCTTGAACCCCTCAGACAGCAGGCTGCTGCGGAGGCTGCAGGGAATGCCACAGGTGCCCACAGGGTATACTGGGAAGATGGACTCCTGTACTCTGAGTCAAGAGACCCCAAGCCTGGTGCAACCAGGAGGCTGGTCATCCCCTTGTCTCTGAGAGGTTTCCTTCTCACCTTGGCCCATGAGATTCCCCTTGCAGGTCACTTAGGTCAGACAAAGACTTGGGACAGGCTTGTCTCACACTTTCACTGGCCCCATATGAATGAGAATACCAAGGAGTTTTGTCGCTCCTGTGTCACTTGCCAAGCCAGTGGTAAGTCAGGTGGCACAACAAAGGCCCCCCTCATACCACTACCTGTGGTGGGGGTTCCCTTTGAAAGAGTGGGGATTGACATTGTTGGTCCAATGGAACCCCAGACAGCATCAGGGCACAAGTTTATACTGGTGGTAGTGGATCATGCCACCAGGTATCCTGAAGCTATTCCACTTAGGACCACTACAGCACCTGTAGTGGCAAGAGCCCTAGTTGGAGTTTTCTCCAGAGTGGGTTTCCCTAAGGAGGTCGTTTCTGACAGAGGTACAAACTTCATGTCAGGATATCTGACTGCAATGTGGAAGGAGTGTGGTGTGAACTACAAGTTCACCACACCCTACCACCCACAATGCAATGGGCTTGTTGAGAGATTCAACAGGACCCTGAAAGGGATGATTCATGGACTACCTGAACCTCTTAGGAGAAGATGGGATGTCCTGATCCCCTGCCTCTTGTTTGCTTACAGAGAGGTCCCACAGAAGGGGGTTGGCTACAGCCCTTTTGAGCTTCTGTATGGACATCCTGTAAGAGGACCCCTGTGTTTGGTGAAGGAAGGATGGGAGAGACCTCTCAAAAAGCCTGCCACCAACATAGTGGACTATGTACTTGGTCTCCGCTCCAGGATGGCTGAGTACATGGAAAAGGCATCTAAAAACCTTGAGGCCAGCCAGGAACTTCAAAAAGCTTGGCATGACCAAAAGGCTGTTCTGACTGTGTACCAGCCAGGACAGAAGGTGTGGGTGCTGGAGCCAGTGGTCCCAGCAGCTCTGAAAGACAAATGGTCTGGGCCCCACACCATCATTGAGCAAAAGGGAGAGGTTACCTACTTGGTGGACCTTGGAACTCCCAGGAGCCCTCTCAGAGTGCTCCATGTTAACAGGCTCAAGGCATATGTTGACAGGAAGGACATGAGCTTGCTCATGGCCACAGATGAGGGACAGGAGGAAGAGAGTGACCCTCTCCCAGACCTGCTCACTCAGAATCCTGATGATAGATCAGTTGATGGTGTTGTCTTTTGTGGCAGCCTCACTGAACATCAGCAACAGGATTGCAGGCAAGTCCTGCAATCCTACAGACATATGTTCTCTCTGACACCCAGCCAAACTGATTGGTGTACCCATGATGTTGACACTGGAGACAGTCTGCCTGTCAAGAGTAAAATCTACAGACAGCCTGATCATGTTAGGGACTGCATCAAAACTGAAGTGCAGAAAATGTTGGAGCTGGGAGTCATTGAGCCCTCAGATAGCCCTTGGGCTAGCCCAGTAGTTCTAGTGCCAAAGCCTCACACCCAGGGTGGTAAGAAAGAGATGAGGTTTTGCGTAGACTACAGAGGCCTCAATGCAGTCACTAAGACTGATGCCCACCCAATACCAAGAGCAGATGAACTTATAGATAAATTGGCTTCTGCCAACTTCTTAAGTACATTTGATTTGACAGCTGGGTATTGGCAAATCAGGTTAGCTGAGGAGGCCAAACCCAAGACAGCATTTTCTACCCCTGGAGGGCATTATCAATTTGTGGTAATGCCCTTTGGACTGAAAAATGCACCTGCCACCTTCCAAAGGTTGGTGAATCAAGTCCTCACTGGGCTGGATGACTTCTGTGCAGCTTATCTTGATGATATTGCTGTCTTTAGCTCCACCTGGGAGGATCACCTGGTCCACCTGAGGAAAGTGTTAGAGGCCCTGCAAAAGGCAGGCCTCACTATCAAGGCCACAAAGTGCCAGATAGGGCAGACACAGGTTGTATACCTGGGCCACCTTGTAGGTGGAGGCCAGGTTCAGCCACTGGAGAGTAAGATACAGGCCATCAAGGACTGGACTCCTCCAATCACCCAGACTCAGGTTCGAGCTTTCTTGGGCCTGACTGGGTACTATAGGAAGTTTGTCAGAAATTATGGGTCCATAGTGACCCCTCTTAATGACCTGACAAGCAAAAAGATGCCAAAGAAAGTTCAGTGGACAGCAAGCTGTCAGAAAGCATTCAATGACCTAAAGCAGGCCATGTGCACAGCACCTATCCTAAAGAGTCCAGATTACTCCAAGCCATTCATTGTCCAAACAGATGCTTCTGAGTTGGGTGTGGGGGCTGTTCTGTCTCAACTGAATTTTGATGGTAATGATCAGCCTATTGCTTTCATTAGTAGGAGGTTGACACCCAGAGAGAAAAATTGGTCAGCTATTGAGAGGGAGGCCTTTGCTGTGGTCTGGGCCCTGAAGAAGCTGAGGGCCTACTTGTTTGGCACTCACTTCACCATTCAGACAGACCATAAGCCCCTCTTGTGGCTAAATCAGATGAAGGGTGAAAACCCCAAACTGCTTAGGTGGTCCATTTCCCTACAGGGGATGGATTTTACAGTGGAGCATAGACCTGGTACTGATCACAGCAATGCTGATGGGCTCTCCAGGTATTTCCACTTAGAGCAAGAAGACTCACCTGGTCAAGGTTAGTTTATTGTCCCAAAGTTTGGGGGGGGGTCATTTAGGAGAGTAGGGTCTGCAATCCTATGATCACCCAGATTTTTTGCTTTTTGCTGCACTGGTTTACGACTTTCCCTGGCTGTGGGCCTGCTAATCAGACCCACAGCCTAGCTGTTCTCTCTATCCAAATTGTACTCAGGTACTGAATTGGCACTGGGCCCTCTCCAAGTCCCTGTACCCAGGGCTGAGGTGTACCCAGAAGTCTCCCAAGGGCTGAAGCATGTATTATGCCACCCCTGGGCTGACTAACTAAAACTGACACAACTGGCTGCAAGACAGCTGGGGCAAGGTGGTGTACTCACCCTTTGCTTTAGATATAGTATACCTATATCTAACACTAAAATGGACACACAGATCTCCTATCAGTCACTCCTATGGCAGGCCTTAACAATCCTGAAGGCAGAGTGCTTGGAATCGTGTGAGATGGTGCTCTGGCATGAGCTGAGCCTGTCTGCGGCTTTCGGGATCCATCCCTTAGCCGTTTCCATGATATCGCATACCATATACTCTTAAGTGCATTATAATCCTCGCGGTTATATGCCAACTCTGGTATCGCTTTATCAAAACATGTCGAGTAAGGTGTCATACGAATTGGAATACTAACCCCTCGCCAATTCTGGCGACGGGGTTAGCATTCCACCCTTCTAGAGGGACACGACATGTATGTAACCCCTAACCCCGGTTAAAGTCAAACAGAGCCTCAGCTCCACAAAATGGATGCTGCCACCGAGACACAAGTCTGCCCTCCTGCTGCTGGGAGTCCTCCCAGAGCAGGAGATAAGGACAAAGGGTTTCCTGCCAGGGGCGGTGCCAGCACCGTCCCAGACAGGGTTTTGTGTATTGTAGGTAGGCAGGGCTTTAGAGGAAGGTGACTGCACGTGGCACCCCGGTGCTCACTGTGCATAGGCTGGCTGGAACCAGTTCCAGGGTCACTCCAGACCCTGTGCTGGGGAAAAGCCCGCCAAGGAAGTGGGTGTAACCACCCCCCTCCTAGTCCCACCCCTAGGGCAGGACTTAGTCGCGTGCCAGCCCCTTTTTACAGGATAAAGGTAGGAACTGGCCCCCTTCCAAATCAGATCATCTTTGAATCCTGAAACTACTTTCCACGAAAGGAACTCAAGACTTCTTCCTAAGATTTCTCCCTTGTGACTAAGGAGTAGTCACCCTGCATCCGCAGGCACCATCTTAAGAACACTGCGGTCTGCTGCAAGTCTCTCCTCCGGATCAAGACTGCCCAGCTCGACGAGAACCGGCTTCCCTGGCACCTCTGACCTCTACCTGCATCATCAGTCACGCTGAGATTCGTGGGTGTGACGAGACCTCGAGGGACCGGCCATCTTCAAGACTGCACGACTTCTTTCCAGCAAGCCCGCCGAGTAATTTCCTGGTGAGTGCTTTGGGGTCCGAGAAGCCCCGACCCTGAGCAGCTCCAGCACCGAAGTGCAGCCTCCCAGCATCTCCACGATCTGCGTGGGGCCCTTCTGCTTTTTGCTGCTCACCGCGTTGTTTGGCTACTAGCCCGCTGGCTTGTGGCCTTCCGAACGACGCCCGACGACATTTCTGCTGCTGGTCTGGTTGCTCCAGACTGGCCCGTGCTCCCTTCCAAAAGAGGAGCACCCCGGACCCTCCTGGTCCACTCAAGACGCCATTTTGGGTCCACCGCGTGGGCTTGAATTAGCCAAGGCTTGTTGCCCAATCCTGGGTAACTTCGACGCCGACAGCTTCATCCATCGTGGGACAGCTCGCCTCTCCATCCTGGTCGCCGACAACGCCTCCTGGTCCGTGAGATCTGCAGAGCCAGCGTCGCCCACTCACCTAGTCGAGGTGACTTCGCCCGGTGCCATCCTGGTGCCCACTTAATCACTGGCTAGTGATTCAAGAACTTGGTCCCCTCTGCTTTCAGGTTTTCTTCTTCCTTGATCCAGGCTTGGATCCATCGAACTTTTCTTCACTGGTCGCCTGCCAGCAACTTCCTTCTTCCAGGCTCCTGGTCCGGCAACGAGATCCCCGACGTCTTTTCAGACCTATGCAGCTGCAGCCCCTGGGCTAGGTAACTTCGGCACTTCGGTGTCCCAGCATAGCCTCACTATCCTAGGGTCAGGATCCACTGTCGTTTTCTTCCTACCAGGTCGGGTTCGCCCGTGAACACTAACTTTGCCTTTACTAGCTTCCATAGACTTTGTCCCGCATCCCGCGTGAGAGTGCACACTCTGCACCCAAGTCCCCTAGGTCTCCTAGAAGTAATCTAACGATTCTATAGTCAAGTCCTAGCGATTCCAAAGCCTATTAGTACTGTACTTACCTGCTAGTAATTTCGCATTCCACTTTTTAAGTATATGGTTTTTCGTGCCCCTCGGGCATTTGTGTATAACGTGCTAACTTAAGTATTTTCGTAAGAGTTTTGTTGTGTGCCTAGCACCCTGTCCTCATAAAGAGTACAGGGTTGTTGTGATTCTAATAAATACACTGTTTATTTTCATAACACTTGTGTGGTGTCCTTTCACTGGGTGTTCAAGGGGTAATGTGATGGTAAAACAGCTGGCTTAACACGCCCTCTAGAGTCTTAGCCTTAGACTGCTCGTATCCATGCTACTAGGATAGCTGGTCTATAAGGTTGACTTACAACCAATCATCAATAAGGGTTGTTTGGACTGATATATAGTGATCACTAGAATAGTGAACACTGCACATCAGGCCAACTTCTCACATTAGTGTAGTGTGGTCCCATCGATCCTACAGCCTCTGGACAGCTCCATTCCTGTTATCGACTCTGACATTCCACTTACTTAGTATATGGTTTGTCGTGCCCCTAGGGCACCATTGTAATCTTGTGCAACTTGTAGTATTTTTCGTAAGAGATTGTCATGTGCTTAGCCCTCTGACCTCATAAAGAGTTCAGAGGTGTTGTTATTAATAAATATACTGTTTATTTTCATAACAACCTGTGTGGTGTCCTTTCATCTGGTATTCAAGGGGTTATATTGTGGTAAAACAGCTGGCTTCACATACCAAAAGAGTTTAGCCTAGGACTGCTTTGTCCATGCTACCATTAGGATAGCTGGTCTATAAGGTTGACTTACAACCAATCACCATAAGGGTTGTTTGGACTGATACAAGGTGGTCACTAGAACTAGTGAACATCATATATCAGGCCAACTTCTCACACACATAAACAATTGTTAAATGGCGTTTTGTAACTTCTATGTGTGCTGCTTAATGCAGCCCACACAGAAGTTGCAAAACACCATTTTTTTTATGTGCAGGAAGGTACACCTTCCTGCATATAAACAAACAATTGCGTTTTGCTGTTTCTAACCTTTCTACTTGTTGCGCCAGGGTCATAGCAGTCGTCTTAATTTTGGTGCTAACCCATTTTACACCACCCTTGTAAATATGGGTAAGCGTCAAAATCAATGGGTGTTGGAGTGGAAAGCCCACCGCAACACCCCTTGCCGTCCCCTTTCACTCTAAGTATAGCGTGAAAGAGTGCCTTATTTACAAGGCAGCGTTAAGCCACTTAAAGTGGCTTAACGCTGCCTTGTAAATAAGGCGAAGCCTCTATCGCCACCACAACGTCGTGAAAAGTGACGTTGTGATGGCGGAAAGGGCGTGTAAATATGCCCTTAAGTTCCATAGTACTTGCTATTGGTCTGCTACCTTAACTGTATTGCTTGGTGTGGGCACCGAATAAAAGCCTGTTCTCACGTCTGTCAGATCCTGTGCCTTTCTCATGCCCATTTGCATTTTATGGGACCCACTAGACTCTGACCAGCTTGGATATTGAACAAGCATTTGCAATGTAATGGGACTCGCATTTACGAGAGTTTCAGCTATTGGCATTGTAAATGACAATGCCTTTTATTTATGCATTGTTTTTAAAACAGATAAATAGAAGGCATTGTCATTTACACTACCAATAGTTAAACTCTCGCAAATGCGAGACCTATTGCCTTGCAAATGCATTCGTGCTATAAAAAAAGTGTTAGGAGAGAGCAAAGGCAGGATAAAATTATTTGAGAAAATAGTGCTTGGAGGCTGTAATTAAAGCCTACTGAGTAACAACACATGTAACAGGGGGTGTCGCCATGGGAGGTTACAAAATGAGTTAAGGATTGTACTAAGGAGGGACTACTAAGCCTATTGACCAATGAATAGCCACAGTTTACAGTGGACAATGATAAAAGCCAATGAAAGATATGGGCGGAGAGTGGGTGGGGCTTCACGTCCCTTCCTCAATACAGCATACCTCGCAGAGCAGAGCACGGGCTGCTCAGGCTTGACCTAAAAAGTGTCCTCAGACACCTTGGGGTTCTTTTACCCTGCTTTGCAGAGCAACGGTCTAACACCTAGCTGGCGTGCACTCTAACTAAATCCAGGAGTTTCTTGTGTGCCCACTTTAAGACTGGGGGCCCACACCTTAGTACCTCTGAAGGTCAGACTCCCTCTCTTCCCTCTTTCACTACCAAGATCTGTCACACCTGGATTTGGAGGCATTCATTTTGTTTTACTAGCACCTTTAGGTAGTGCGATATCAAGTTGCAAGGTAGCAACAAACATTACTCTAACCTGAGAAAAAGCAAAGTTTCTCCGTCTCGTTATTTTTTAAGTACAGCACACTTCATTTCCGTATCCTAGAATTCTGATTTCCCCCCAACAGACTGAATCATTAGTACTGTTTGTATTGGTTGTAATTGTGCTAGTGATCACAAACAGTGCTGAGAGTTGACTACTGTAGGGTGAGGATCAAAAACTCCAATGTTCCCAATGTAATTATAAACATTACGTTGTTGAGGATCAATTAGTGATCCTAAACTGTATAATTGTAAGTCAATTAAGTGCCCACTGCTGCAACTGTCCTTCTTGTGTGACATTTTGCTGCTTTAATAATTTGTGTCGTTTACATTGCCTTGTTTAATAATTCATTTATTTCTATTTATAACAATCCTTCCTGGATATTACTCCTCCATTGCAAAAATGATATCTGTGGTATATGGTATGTCGACAACCTTGAGACTAGCTCATTTGATACAGGCCTTGACTGCTCAACAAAACTCATCCCGAGCATCACAAAGTCTTGGAAGGTTAACATACCTTTGTAAACCTAGTACACAGTGTTCTGGATAGTGGGAAACCCTTGCACTGATATTGCTCATTTAGAGATTATAAGAAAATAAGATTATCCAATAGAATTCATGTTCTACTCCTCTCAGCATGGATTCAGAAGTAGGATCGGGACAATTGTGCAATGCACCAATCTGAATTTATAATAGGTAAATACATTGTCGTAAAGTGTGTGCCTTTATACATGGCCTTAATGGATTTAAGTGCCGCTTTCGACTGTGTTAATCGAACCAAATTATGGCACATGCTGCTGCTCAAGGATATGGATGCCTCCCTTGTCCATGTTCTTGCTTGTCTCCTTAGGGATATCAAGGGCAGAGTCAGATTAAATGAAAACGGAAATGTGTCTGAGGATATAGATTGGCAGGGGGGTTTGACAAGGGTATTTGCTTGCCCCGCTCGTATTTATACTATGGATAAATGATTTGCACCCGGCCCTAGCTCTGATAACTAACAACGTCCCATCTATTTAAGGGAATCCCCTACCCACACTTTTTTATATGCGGACAACGCTGTGTTAATGGCTCGGACCCCCAAAGCACTGCACCTCCTAGTATCTGTGTTTACTGATTTTATGACCAACCTAGACCTTTGAACCAATTTTACAAAATCCCATATTATGGCTTGTGCTCCACAATGCATTCAACTGTCCTATATGTCAGTAGGTGAATAGAACAATTGTTACTTACCTGTAAACAGGTGGTTCTCCAGTTTTGGTGTCTTTCATAGATTCACATGCTTGAATATTCCCCGTCGTCGAAGTGGGAGCCCCACGGTAAATAAAATAGCAATACATCCCAATAAAATATGTATGTAAAACATATCACACAAATTCCAAAACCAGAAATACTTATAAGTACCTGGTTAGCATTAACGCATATGAATACATAGGAAAAAAGAAAAAACGCCTTATAAAATATCCATGTCATTATGTTAGTCCAAACTACAGCCAATCAGGCACAAACACCCCTCTAGAACCTCCTCCTCAGAGGATCATGCCCTCAGATTTTCGTAGCACCAAAGTGACTAAAGAGTCTAGGAGGAGAAGCGAGCCTCTGAGGGGAGGTGGGTGGGTCGCATGTGAATCTATGAAAGACACCAGTACTGGAGAACCACCTGTTTACAGGTAAGTAACAATTGTTCTTCTCCAGTATTAGGGTGTCCTTCATAGATTCACATGCTTGAATAGAATAGTAAGTGTGAGAAGTTGGCCTGATATATGATGCTCACTAGTTCTAGTGATCACCTTGTATCAGTCCAAACAACCCTTATGGTGATTGGTTGTAAGTCAACCTTATAGACCAGCTATCCTAATGGTAGAATGGACAAAGCAGTCTTAGGCTAAACTCTTTTGGCATGTGAAGCCAGCTGTTTTACCACAATATAACCCCTTGAATACCAGATGAAAGGACACCACACAAGTTGTTATGAAAATAAACAATATATTTATTAATAACAAACACCTCTAAACTCTTTATGAGATCAGAGGGCTAAGCACATGACAATCTCTTAGGAAAAATACGATAAGTTGCACAAAATTACAATGGTGCCTTAGGGGCACGGCAAACCATATACTAAGTAAATGGTATAAGGAAATCGATAGAAGGAATGGAGCTGTCCAGAGGCTGTAAGAACGCTGGGACTACACTACCCTAACTTTAGGTAAGTAATAGGAGGCCCACGGGACGCGTGTGCAGGTTGTGAACTCACACGCGAGATGCGTAACAACGTCTATGGACAGTACAGTTCAAGAAAAAGGTGAGTACGGACAATCCTGACTGGTTAGGACTAAAACGACTGTGAATCTGGACACTAGGAAAGTTAATCTACCCTTGAGCACCGAAATGCTCTTGTTACCTCACCCACGGGATGCGGGTGCATAGGTGCGAAGTCGTGTCGGGTTTCTGCGTTGAAGTCTATGGAGCCTGAAAGAAAAGATGCTGCAGGCGACCAGGAGGAAGATGTCTGGTGTGATCCTAGGGTGGATCAGGGATGCTGAAGACCTGAAAGCAGAGGGGACAATGTTCAAAGTCACTAGCCAGTGACTGGAGTGGAACCAGGAGGGAACCAGATGTCGTCGTCGCAAATAGGTGAAGAGTGGACGCTTGTCTCTGCAGCCACGTGGACCAGGAGGTGTCTTCGAAGACCAGGATGGAGGCACGAGCTGTCCCATGCAGGCTCTCGCTGTCGGCGGTGTCGGATCCGGATTTGGAGTCAACAGGCTTTGGCAAAGGCAACCCACGCGGTGAGTGGACCGGCATCTGGAGTGGACCAGGAGGGCCCAGGGTGCTCCTCTTTTGTAAGGGAGCAAGGGCCACTCTGGAGCAACCAGACCAGCAGTGTAGATTTCAAGGATCGTCGTCTAGGAGGTCACTAGCCAGCCGGCAAGTGACCAGACAACGCGTCGAGCAGCAACCAGGCAGAAGGGCCCCACGCAGATCTCGTTGATGCTGGAGGGCTGATCTTCGGTGCAGGAGCTGCTCGGGGCCTGGGCTTCTCAATCCCCAAAGCACTTTGTCAAGGTTACCTCAGAAGTCGTGCTGAAAGCGAAGTGCAGTTTCTCCAAGATGGCCGGTCCCACGTGTCTCCTCGCACCCACGGATCTCAGCTGTGCTGCAGATGTGAGTTGAGGTCGGAGAGGTCTGGGAATCCGGGTCTCGTCGGGCTCTGAAGTCTGGATCTTCGAGAGAAGACGACAAAGTGAAGCCGCTGGATGCTTGATGGTGCCTGTAGTTGCAGGGTGGACACTCCTTGCCCACAAGGGAGATTCTTCAGTCTTCTGCGGAGTAGAACGTCGAAGTCCAGAGTTTCTTCTTGTAAAAGTTGTTCAGGATAATCTAATTTGGAATGGGACCAGCTCCTACCTTTATCCTGCTAAAGGGGGCTGTACTATGACTAGGTCCCTCCTATGGGTGGGACTAGGATGGGGGGTGGTTACACCCCTATCCTTTGTCCGGTTTCGCGCCAGAGCTGGGGCTGGAGTGCCCCAGCAACTGGTTTGAGCCAGTGTATGCACAGGGACACCTTGTGTGCCCCAGGCATGTCTCATTCCTTTCAGGCCTCCCTACCTCAATACACAAAATCCTGTCTGGGGTGGTGCTAGCACCTCCCAAGGCAGGAAACCCTTTGTCCAGGCCTCCCTCGCTGGAAGGACTCCCAGCAGCAGGAGGTCAGACTTGTGTCTGTGGTGGCAGCATCCATTTTGTGATGCTGAGGCTCGGGTTAACTTTAACCGGGTTTCACAGTTACATACATGTCGTGTCCCTCTAGAAGGGTGGAATGCTACCCCCGTCGCCAGAATTCGCGAGGGGGTAGTATTCCAATTCGTATGACACCTTACTCGACATGTTTTGATAATGTTATACCTGAGTTAGCATTCAACCGCGAGGATTATAATGCACTTAAGAGTATATGGTATAGCGTTATCATGGAACAGCTATAAGGACTTGGTTCCGCAAGCTGCAGACAGGCTCAGCTCATGCTAGAGCACCATCTCACATAATTCCAAGCACTCTGCCTTCAGGATTGATAAGGCCTGCCATAGGAGTGACTGATAGGAATATATGTGTCCGTTTTGGGGTTAGATATAGGTATACTATATCTACAGCAAAGGGTGATTATACCTCCTTGCCCCAGCTGTCTTAGCAGCCAGTTGTGTCAGTTTGGATGGCCAGCCAGGGGTGGCATAATACATGCTGCAGCCCCTGGTAGGCCCTGGGTACACCTATGCCCTGGGTACCTAAGGTACACTGTACAGGGACTGATAAGGGGACCCAGTATCCAATTAGATATGTACCTAAGGTACATGGAGTCCATTTTAATAGAGAGAGCAGGAAGCCTGGGGTCCTGAATAGCAGGATCCCAGGCCAACTAAGTAAAAAAACAGCAAAACACAAGGCAAAAAGTTGGGGGTAACCATAGTCGGATATCTACCTTCCTACATAACCCCCCCCCCCCCCCCAAACGAAAGGAGATAAGGCTATCCTTGACCAGGTAAGCCTATATTGCCTAAGTGGCCATATAAGGAAGTACCAGCACTGGCATGGTTACCCCCTATCTCATGGTCCACTAAGCAATCCCTCACCCTAAGGGTATCTGAGGGTCTCCACCATAGGGAATCTCTACCTGTGGTGTGTTTTAGCAAAGTAAAAGGCTGGTGCTGAGATGGAGTACTGAAGTGAGGTTCCACTAATGTTGGGCTCAGCTTCCTCCAATCATCGTCCACCGTATAGGCCTTTCTTTCCACGACTGAGTTGTGTTGAGCGCTCAGGGTCAACCTCTGGCTACCTAAAGCTGGAGGCTGGGTCCCTCTGTTTGGCTTACTGGAGGGACCCTTAGATCCCAAGTTTGGCTGTGCCCAACAGAGTCCAAATGGGGGAGGTCCCTAACTAAGTTTAAGGGGGATCCCTCAGGAGTTTCTAACTTTTTCACCTTGCTAGGGCTGCTAGCTTTGGTGTCCCTAATCTGCTGATGGGGTTGTTTTATTGGACAGGGGGCCCTTTGGGGCTCACTGGTCTCCTTGACCTCTGTAGCCCTGGACTGACTGAGGCAGGGTAGAGAGGGGCAGGTTACCTGCTCCAGACTGGGTCCCACCTTGGAAGGGTCCACTGACATCAGGGGCTCTGCCAGGCTAGGCCTGACTACCTCTGGGGCAGTTTCTTCACAAGGGGTAAGATCAGTTCCCTGAGGAGGCTGATCCTTTCCTAATGTCTGGTGGGAGGGAGATTTCTCTTCCTCCTAAATGCTCTCGGTTTGTGTGGAGTGATCCATAGTTTCAGGCTTCACAACACAGGAATCAGTTTGAGTTTGGGCTGTGGCCATCACAGCCCCACCAACCTTTCCAGGAAGGGACTCAGTTTGGGTATGGGCTGTTACCATCACAGTCCTGCCAACCTTTTCAGGGAAGGAATCTGTTTGAGATTGGGCTGAGACTGGCACAGCCCTCCTAACCTGTTCAGGGAGATTTACCATTTTAGAATGGGTTTCTTGTTCCACCTCAGCCCAGGCTGAGATCTCTAAATCATTCCCCAGTAGGCAATCTACAGGCAAGTTTGATGACACCGCCACTCTCTTGGGGCCAGTGACACCTCCCCAGCTGAGATTTACCACTGCCATGGGATGATTTTTCTGCACTCCATCAATGTTTGTCACCTGGTATGTGGCACCAGGTATAAGTTGCCTTGAGGGGGACTAGATTCTCAGTCACCATGGTGATGCTAGCCCCTGTGTCTCTATAGGCCTCAACTTTCAGACCATTGATGAGGGGCTCCTGTCTGTATTTGCCCAAAGTGTTGGGACAATCAGTGAAGTTGGCAAACCCCATGCCATTTTCATAGACAAGAGTATCTGAGTTAGGGGACCTGGTTAGGCCAGAGTCCCCAGGAACTCCCAAAGTAAAACCACCCTATTTCTGGTGGCACTCCCAGCACCGGGGGGATTACTACTAGTAGTAACATGAGGCTTGGGAGTATTACTTGGGGGTATGTTTTCCTTATTGTGGTTCTTTGGGCAACTGCTGTCAGTTTTCCAATGGCCTACCTGTTTGCAGGCATGGCAATAAGGTTTCTTCTGGGTAGAGGAAGTGTCTTGGGACCCACCCCCATTCTTGGAGTTTTGGGGCCCTGGGGAAGTCTTCTCTGTGGATTTATCCCCACCTTTCTCTTGAGGCTTGGTAGTCTCTTTCTTTTGGTCACCACCCTGATTCTTAGGCCTAATCCTGGTTCTGACCCATTTGTCTGCCCTCTTACCCAATTCTTGTGGAGAGGTCAGATCAGAGTCTACCAGGTGCTGGTGCAAAAGCTGGTTTTGATAGTTATTTAAGATTTGCTCTCTCATTATGAGATTGTACAATCCTGTGTAATCAGTAACTTTACTACCCAATAGCCAGCCCTCCAGAGCCTTAGTAGCCCAATCTACAAAATCAGTCCAATCCTGAGCCTGAGTTTTCTGGGTGTCTCTGAACATCAACCTGTACTGTTCAGTTGTTAAGCCAAACCCATCAATCAGTGCAGTTTTCAAGACTTGGTAATCATTAGCATCCTCATCTCTAACAGTGAGGAGCTTATCTCTACCTTTACCTTCAAAGGAGAGCCACAATATTGCTGCCCACTGACTCTGGGGTACCTGCTGTACTTTGCAGGCTCTCTCCAGAGCAGTTATCCACTTGTGGATATCATCTCCTGTCTTATAGGAGGGCACTATTTTACTCAGGTGTCTATTATCAAAACTCCTGTCTTTATCCTTAGGGATATTGCTGCCACCAGTGGGTGCTACCCCACTCAATTGTTGCTCTCTAGCAAAGGCAAGTTTCTCCTTGGCAAGGGCAAGCTCTTCCCTTTGAATCCTTAGATTAACTTCCTTCATCTTTGCCTCATGCTCTCTCCTCTGAGGGGAAGTCATCCTCCTTTGAGCAGATGCATGAGAGGCATGGGAGTGCACAGATCTGTTGGAGTCCCTAGAAGGAGATCTATCTCTCCTGACCCCAAAGTTAGGCCTACTAGTGGATGGCACTGGGGCTCTCCCAGTTCCCTCCCCATGTAGGTCTAAGTTGGCCCTGGTAAGTCTACTGACTAAAGGTTGGCCATTTTCTGCCTCATCCTCAGACAAGTCCCCTTCTTCCCTACCATCTACATTCTCTGTTTCAGGGAGGTTAGAGTCTGGGTCACCTTGTTCACCTTCTAAGGGGGGCATGCTCACATCTGGATTAGAGGGGCCTGCATTAGCAGCCCTTCTGGCATCATATGTCTCTAAGAGACCTAACAGAAAAGGAGTGGTAGGGTTTGAACCCTGTTTCAGTCTCCTGGAGGTACACAATTGTCTCATCTCCTGGAAGCTGAGGGCTGCATATCTGGAAAGGACCTGTG
This sequence comes from Lissotriton helveticus, assembly GCF_964261635.1. Classification (NCBI taxonomy): domain Eukaryota; kingdom Metazoa; phylum Chordata; class Amphibia; order Caudata; family Salamandridae; genus Lissotriton; species Lissotriton helveticus. Next base: position 102,953,526 of record NC_136071.1, on the reverse strand, counting down.
GAGGGTCACTAACCACAAGGGGAGTCACTGAGGTCTCTCCTGTGGTAGACATGCTTTCTAGTGAGGTGTAAGTGATGCACTTACCTACACTATGGGTTTTCCTACTGATCCCTTGCTAAGAGTTGTAGTCAGGGTGTGCTAGGCCCTTTCTACTACAACAGTTGGTTCAGTAGAACTCAGAGTATTTCTAAGCTTGCTATATGTACCTATGGTACCTTATGTGATCTTTCAAATGATATTTCAAGATTATATTTGGTAAAAACAACAGCAAGCTCAAATCCCAACCGCTGCACACCAATGTGAGAAGTTGGCCTGATATATGATGCTCACTAGTTCTAGTGATCACCTTGTATCAGTCCAAACAACACTTATGGTGATTGGTTGTTAGTCAACCTTATAGACCAGCTATCCTAATGGTAGCATGGACAAAGCAGTCTTAGGCTAAACTCTTTTGGCATGTGAAGCCAGCTGTTTTACCACAATATAACCCCTTGAATACCAGATGAAAGGACACCACACAGGTTGTTATGAAAATAAACAATATATTTATTAATAACAAACACCTCTGAACTCTTTATGAGATCAGAGGGCTAAGCACATGACAATCTCTTAGGAAAAATACGATAAGTTGCACAAAATTACAATGGTGCCCTAGGGGCACGGCAAACCATATACTAAGTAAATGGTATAAGGAAATCGATAGAAAGAATGGAGCTGTCCAGAGGCTGTAAGAACGCTGGGACTACACTACCCTAACTTTAGGTAAGTAATAGGAGGCCCATGAGACGCGTGTGCAGAGTGTGAACTCACACGCGAGATGCGTAACAACGTCTATGGACAGTACAGTTCAAGAAAAAGGTGAGTACGGACAATCCTGACTGGTTAGGACTAAAACGACTGTGAATCTGGACACTAGGAGAGGTAATCTACCCTTGAGCACCGAAATGCTCTTGTTACCTCACCCACGGGCTGCGGGTGCATAGGTGCGAAGTCGTGTCGGGTTGCTGCGTTGAAGTCTATGGAGCCTGAAAGAAAAGATGTTGCAGGCGACCAGGAGGAAGATGTCCGGTGTGATCCAAGGGTGGATCAGGGATGCTGAAGACCTGAAAGCAGAGGGGACAATGTTCAAAGTCACTAGCCAGTGACTGGAGTGGAACCAGGAGGGAACCAGATGTCGTCGTCGCGATCAGGTGAAGAGTGGACGCTTGTCTCTGCAGCCACGTGGACCAGGAGGTGTCTTCGACGACCAGGATGGAGGCACGAGCTGTCCCACGCAGGCTCTCGCTGTCGGGGGTGTCGGATCCGGATTTGGAGTCAACAGGCCTTGGCAAAGGCAACCCACGTGGTGAGTGGAAACGGCGTCTGGAGTGGACCAGGAGGGCCCAGGGTGCTCCTCTTTTGAAAGGGAGCAAGGGCCAGTCTGGAGCAACCAGACCAGCATTGTAGATTTCAAGGATCGTCGTCTAGGAGTTCACTAGCCAGCCGGCAAGTGACCAGACAACGCGTCGAGCAGCAACCAGGCAGAAGGGCCCCAGGCAGATCTCGTGGATCCTGGAGGGCTGATCTTCGGTGCAGGAGCTGCTCGGGGCTGGGGCTTCTCAATCCCCAAAGCACTTTGTCGAGGTTACCTCAGAAGTCGTGCTGGAAGCGAAGTGCAGTTTCTCCAAGATGGCCGGTCCCACGTGTCTCGTCGCACCCACGGATCTCAGCTGTGCTGCAGATGTGAGTTGAGGTCGGAGAGGTCTGGGAATCCGGGTCTCGTCGGGCTCTGAAGTCTGGATCCTCGAGGGAAGACGACAAAGTGAAGCCGCTGTACGCTTGATGGTGCCTGCAGTTGCAGGGTGGACACTCCTTGCCCACAAGGGAGATTCTTCAGTCTTCTGGGGAGCAGAACGTCGAAGTCCAGAGTTTCTTCTTGTAAAAGTTGTTCAGGATAATCTAATTTGGAATGGGACCAGCTCCTACCTTTATCCTGCTAAAGGGGGCTGTACTATGACTAGGTCCCACCTATGGGTGGGACCAGGAATGGGGGTGGTTACACCCCCTATCCATTGTCCAGTTTCGCGCCAGAGCTGGGGCTGGAGTGCCCCAGCAACTGGTTTGAGCCGGTGTATGCACAGGGACACCTTGTGTGCCCAAGGCATGTCTCATTCCTTTCAGGCCTCCCTACCTCAATAAACAAAATCCTGTCTGGGGTGGTGCTAGCACCTCCCAAAGGCAGGAAACCCTTTGTCCAGGCCTCCCTCGCTGGAAGGACTCCCAGCAGCAGGAGGTCAGACTTGTGTCTGTGGTGGCAGCATCCATTTTGTGATGCTGAGGCTCGGGTTAACTTTAACCGGGTTTCACAGTTACATACATGTCGTGTCCCTCTAGAAGGGTGGAATGCTACCCCCGTCGCCAGAATTGGCGAGGGGGTAGTATTCCAATTCGTATGACACCTTACTCAGACATGTTTTGATAATGTTATACCAGAGTTAGCATTCAACCGCGAGGATTATAATGCACTTAAGAGTATATGGTATAGCGTTATCATGGAACAGCTATAAGGACTTGGTTCCGCAAGCTGCAGACAGGCTCAGCTCATGCTAGAGCACCATCTCATAATTCCAAGCACTCTGCCTTCAGGATTGATAAGGCCTGCCATAGGAGTGACTGATAGGAATATATGTGTCCATTTTGGGGTTAGATATAGGTATACTATATCTACAGCAAAGGGTGATTACACCACCTTGCCCCAGCTGTCTTAGCAGCCAGTTGTGTCAGTTTGGATGGCCAGCCAGGGGTGGCATAATACATGCTGCAGCCCCTGGTAGGCCCTGGGTACACCTATGCCCTGGGTACCTAAGGTACACTGTACAGGGACTGATAAGGTGACCCAGTATCCAATTAGATATGTACCTAAGGTACATGGAGTCCATTTTAACAGAGAGAGCAGGAAGCCTGGGGTCCTGAATAGCAGGATCCCAGGCCAACTAAGTCAAAAACCAGCAAAACACTAGGCAAAAAGTTGAGGGTAACAAGGAGATGGCAACTCCTGAACACTACTACGCTTTGAAGCAGCTCTGGACACACCTGACACAAGGCTTTCTGCATCAGATAGAGGTGAATCCTTATCCTTCAACCTCTGCAACCATAGGAGAAGACGTCCCATCCTGTCCTTAAGGGTCTTGGTTGAAAATGTCCTGCAGATTTTACATTTTCCTACCTCATGATCCGGATAGAGGCAGTAAATACACTTCTTGCGAGGGTCCTATGAATAGAGTCTCAACTTCCCACAAGAAGAACATGGACGGAACAAAGACTTCTACTAAAGAAGCCATCAGCCGACCCCACCGACCTCAAGAACTACCGCCCCATCTCGCTCCTCCCGTTTCCTGCAAAAGTCATCGAGAAGACCGTCAACAAGCAGCTGGCCGCCTTCCTCGAGACGAACGGATCCCTAGACCTCTCCCAGTCTGGCTTCCGGGCCAACCACAGTACCGAAACCGCCCTGATCGCAGCCACCGATGACATCCGAGCCCTGCTCGACAACGGAGAAACAGCAGCCCTCATCCTCCTAGACCTCTCCGCGGCCTTCGACACTGTCTGCCACCGTACACTAGTGCAGCGACTCGGCAACGTCGGAATCCAGGAGAAGGCACTAGAGTGGATCATCTCCTTCCTCGCCGGAAGGACACAGAGAGTCCGCCTCCCCCCGTTCAGATCTGAAGCCACCGAAGCCGAAGCCACCGAAGTCATCTGCGGCGTTCCTCAAGGCTCCTCGCTCAGTCCAACCCTCTTCAACGTCTACATGAGCCCCCTCGCAGACATCGCACGCCAGCACAACCTCAACATCATCTCCTACGCCGACGACACCCAGCTGATTCTCTCCCTCACCAACGACCCCGCCACCGCCAGAGCCAACCTTCACGAAGGGATGAAAGAGGTATCCGAATGGATGAAGAACAGCCGTCTGAAACTGAACTCGGACAAGACGGAAGTCCTCATCCTGGGTTCCTCACCCTCCGCCTGGGACAACTCCTGGTGGCCCCCCGCCCTAGGCAGCGCACCCAAACCATCAGACCACGCACGCAACCTGGGCTTCATCCTGGACTCCTCCCTCTCCATGACCAGACAAGTCAACGTCGTCTCCTCGTCGTGCTTCAACATCCTGCGCATGCTACGTAAGATCTTCCGGTGGATCCCCACCGAGACCAGGAAGACGGTCACCCAGGCCCTCGTCACCAGCCGTCTGGACTACGGCAACTCCCTCTACGCCGGAACCACCGCCAAACTCCAGAAGAGACTCCAGCGGATCCAGAACGCCTCAGCACGTCTCATCCTGGACATCCCCCGTCGCAGCCACATCTCCGGACACCTGAGAGACCTGCACTGGCTCCCGGTCGACAAGAGAATCACCTTCCGACTCCTCACCCACGCACACAAAGCCCTACACAACCAAGGCCAAGGATACCTCAACAGCCGCCTCAACTTCTACGCTCCCAAACGCCAGCTTCGATCGACCGGCCACGCCCTCACCGCCGTCCCCCGCATCCAAAGAGCCACCACAGGGGGGCGGTCCTTCTCCTACCTCGCTGCCAAGACATGGAACTCCCTCCCGACCCACCTCCGCCTGACCCAGGACCACCTCGCCTTCAGGAAGCAACTCAAGACCTGGCTGTTCGAGCAGTAGCGGACCCCCCTCCCCCAGCGCCTTGAGACCCTCTGGGTGAGTAGTGCGCTATATAAATGCTTTGATTGATTGATTGATTACTTGAAGACATCTTGGAAAAACTGAAGAAATCCAGAAAAAAGTTGAAAACTGAGCAGAGCTCAGGGAGACTCCCTTCACACGACGTGCGGTAGAAAATCTGAGGGCATGAGCCTCTGAGGAGAAGGTTCTAGAGGGGTGCTTGTGCCTGATTGGCTGTAGTTTGGACTAACATAATGACATGGATATGTTATAATGCGTTTTTTTCTTTTTTCCTATGTATTCCTATGTTTAATGCTAACCTGGTACTTATAAGTATTTCTGGTTTTGGAATTTGTGTGATATGTTTTATATACATATTTTATTGAGATTTATTGCTATTTTATTTACCGTGGGGCTCCCACTTCGACGACGGGGAATATTCAAGCATGTGAAACTATGAAAGACACCCTAATACTGGAGAACTCCCTAATTAGTGTTAAGATTTTTCCATATCTGGGAGTCACATTTTCTGCCTCTGGAGCCTGGTCACCTTGTATTGCACATGGCAGAATGCAGTTCTCAAAGGCAACTGGCTCATTGTTTTCCCTGCCCCAACCTCGTGGTGGGGGTGGGGGGGGCGACTGATAGGCAAGTTGAAAGTTTATAAATCTCAATGTGTCCCTCAGTGCAACCTAAATCTGGGGGGTTGCACACTGTGAAAATAGAGTTTGTAGGAGACTCTTAGGAGTACCGATTTCCTTTCTTATATTATTTGCCACAAAGAGTTAAACCTTCCGTACATAACTGACTTTATTAGTGAGGCCCTACTATTTTAGTTATCAATCTGGAGTAATGAGAAGGCTGAACTTACAAGAGATATAATAACTGACTGCCTTTGATTATTGCCTCCGAATTCCGTGGTTGGAATACATTAATTCTGAATTAAGAAGAATTGGCATGCTGGGGGTTTTTAAAGAGACAGATCTCTGCCCTGGTCTTAATAAAAGGGAAGCAGCCACAGCCTTTTATGACCTAGCACAGGAAAGACACCTTAAATGTGCAGTAGGGAAACCTATGATCACCGCCTATTTGTCTTTGTGTCTTGGCAGCATCTCCCGTGTGTTTAGGGCAGGCTTTTGTTAGGTGGGATCGCTCTTTGTTATTTAGGTTTCGAGCTGACACTGTCAAATATTTATTGTGTTTCCCGCTTAGGTATCAAACAAACCTTGCAGCTATTCCCTGCCCGTTCAATAATAAGACAGGGCAAACTATGTCACCCTTTTTTATTATTATTATTTTCTTTTCTTTAAGTCCTCATTTCACCACTAGCGAGTGCAAATTATTCCCTAAAGCCCATTCTTGACCTGAGCGCCCCGGGCCGGAGTTCTTGCTTTCGCCTGGGGCCAGCCCGGGCCTGCCCTTTTATACCAAGGCATGGTGTAATCATAGGACCTTTCACTGCTTTAAGCAATCCTCATTGCTATTCCCCATTCTATAAAAGGTTCCCAAACCGTAATATTTACATTATGTGTCATTACAGATTCTATCCGTGCAATTCTCAGTGTTGCTCGAAGCCAGTTTTCATAGAGTGGAGGGTTAGCATCCTTCCAGATCTTGCAAATTTCTCTTCGAGCAATTAAGATAAAACAGAAAAATAAAGCAATTTGTGTCTCCCTTAATCCACTAATAAGGTCCGCATCCATGCCAAACATGACTCTAGCTATGTTCAGGCTTATACTTTACTTTAGGCTTTTACTTTAAAGATACTCTCCATAGCCTGCTCCACTCTACCCCAAAAGGGACCCACTGCCGGACAATCATAAAAAATATGGATATCATCTGCCTCAATAAGTCCACATCTTGGACAGAGAGGAAACGGACTTACGAACTTCGCTACTTTTTTTGGGGTGTAATATAGCCTGTTTATAGTATAGAAATGATTTTTTTTAAGAGAAGCAGACCTGACATATTTATAGAGTAATTGAAGAGATGTATGATATAGAGTGACTGATACTGCCTCAAGCCTAGAAGAGCTCCAAACACGGGATAGTGGGGGAGACTGTAATTCCTCTGCCTCCAGCATTTTCCTGTACCAGAGTCCAACTTATTTCTTCCTATGCCCCGGGGATAGGAGAGCACACTCGATTTCCCAGTTACCACCGATGTTCTCTTTCTCGGCGGAGAACCAGGAACAAAGTTGGATATATTTAAATTTGGAGAAGGAGTCCCCTATCTTAGATCTCAAAACCCCCCAGGGGAGGACCCCTTCTGATGTTACTAGGTCTGACCAAATTCTTATTCCTGCTCTCCTGATGGGAAGTGACAGACTATCCTTGAGGCATGGGGGCAGGCCCGGAGATTCCCAAATTGGGGCACAATCAGAATAATATTTTATGCCCCACCTTCCTTTGACTCTATTCCATACAGAAAAAGCTACTTTAATACCTTGAGGCGTACCTTTTTGTAAGACTTTACTGCTCCAAATGTATACAAAAACCAAGATCCACCTCCCTCTTGGTCCACCATTGTATTCAAAATCCGCCCCCAATTAGAATCATCAGGGCTTGAAAGAAGACTTCGGATGTTTTTCAGCTGAAAGGATAGGGCATACCAATGTTTATCTGGAAGAGCAAGTCCCCCTTTTAACAGCCTTCTTTTCAACTTTTTCCAAGAAAGCCTAGAATTTTTATTAGCGCAAATGAACCTGCCGATTTTTCCCTGAATACTTGCCAAAATTTAATCAGGAAAAATCAGGGGTATCGAATTAAACAAGTAGGTTAATTTGGGGAGGATTACTATCTTTACCAAGTTAACTCAGCCATAGATTGTCAGGGGGAGGTTCTGCCATCTAGAGAAAAGGTGGTCGATGTCCTTGCCAACCTTCTTTGTATTGGCTTGAACAATACTGTTAATATCTGATGTTATAATAATGCCCAGATATCTAAACTAGCTACTTCGAGCTCCCTCCCAGTTATTGACCCCCCCAGCACATTCTTTCAGTTTTCAGGTTGGTAATTTGGTAGCCCGAGTGGAGGCCGAAATCGGTCATTATCTCCTCTACTCTAGGGAACACCTCAGCCGGATTGCTGGTGTAAACCAGAAGATCATCAGCATATAGTGCCAGCTTACAACTATAATCCTTGACTCTAAAAGGTGTAATTGACTCATCTATCCGCAAAGCCTGTGCCAAGTGCTCAATATAACAGTCGAACAGGAGGGGCGAGATGGGGCACCCCCGCCTGGTAACCCTCTTTATACTAAAGCTTGATATCAGAAGACCATTTAATAGTATCACAGCAGAGGCACCCTCATAACACCCTCTCAATGTTTGAATGGAGGTCCTACCGAAGCCCATAACATTAAGTACATTCCACAAGAATCCCCAGTTGACACGGTCGAAGCCCTTCGCCGCGTCATATGCGGCAACCGCCAAGGGCTCCGACCGTGCCACCGCTAGATCTATACTGCCGATCAACTGCAGGGTCAACTCATGAATGTACCTTCCAGGTACAAAACCCTTCTGGTCCGGGCCAATAAGTTGTGGGGCCAGTTTAGCCAATCTCCCTGCCAAAACACTGGTAAAGATCTTATAGTCAGCGTTTAGCAGGGAGATAGGCCTGTATGAATCTGCCTTAAGGGGATCTTTCCCTGGCTTTAGCATGAGTACAATGATGGACTCCTTCCACGATGCTGGTGCCCTACCCCCCGAACTATAGACATAGTTGAATATCTCACCTAGCCTTGGCACTAGGCAATCTTGAAAGACTTTATACACTTCGCCGGGAAGAGCATCTGGCCCCGCTGCTTTGTTGTTTTGTATTTTTTTAATATGGTCCCTGATTTCTTCCTCCGTAAAGGGGCTATTGAGCATGGATCGACCTTCATCGGTCAAGCTAGGCAGGGCCTTACTCTCCAGCCACCGTAAGGTGTTCTCAGGGCTTTGAGACGGTTCTTCCTCATAAAGTTTAGAGAACATGGAGAGCAAATGCTCTTCCATATCCTTCTGGTGGCAAGATATATTTCCCTGGTCGTCGAGCATTAGCCTATCTATATTATTCCTCATCCGGTCCGCTCTGATCTTACTTGCCAGTATTGGCCCAGCTCTTTCTCCATACTCGTAATTTTCCATAGCATGTACATCCCATTGGGCCTTTATTTTTAAATCTAAGAGCCCTCTGTATTCTGATCGGAGGAGTTCCAGCTCCTCTAAGACCAGTGGTAGATTTTGTGGGTGAGCTCCCAATCTTGCCTTCTCTAGCGAGGCTATTTTATTTTCCAGGCTTTTAAATTTCCTCGCCTCCTCCTTATTTTTCGAGCAGATCAGACTATGGAGGAGACCTCTGGTATGAGCTTTCCAGGCATCCCAGACATATTCGGGGAGAGTAGAACCTATATTATCGGAGAAATAATTAGCTATAGATATTCTGACAGTAGTGGCTATCTCTTGATTATTTAGTGCCGCCCTTTTTAGAATCCACCTGGGTGATGTTGTATTTCTGGCCCTTCCAATTAGGACCAAGAACATAATAGGTGCATGATCAGATATGATGGTAGGGAGTATTCTTATATCCTCCAGGGCCTCTAGGCATGACCTGTCGACCAGAATATAATCCAATCTTGACGCGTGGCCATGTTTTTTGCTAAAATATGTGAAGCCGGGTACAGTCCCCCCCTTAACCTTCCAGGCATCTGTTAAACCAAGCTCATGCATCATATTAACCATGGCACGCCGAGATCGCGGTACAGCAGCATGCTGAGAGTAGTTAGAGCGATCTTGCCGAGGGTCTAGCAGGACTTTAAAGTCTCCCCCTATAATAATGGGTGAAATGACCTCCACCAGATTGGACTGTACTTTAAGTAGGTGGTGGGGGTCGTCTATATTCGGCCCATAGTAAGAAACGATTGTCTGCGCAGTTCCACCAAAATCTACCTGCGCCATAACCCACCTTCCTGATTGGTCGGTTAATATTGACTTAATGGAGCCCCTTACCCCTGTCTTTATCAAAATTGCAACCCCCTTATTTGCGACCGACTGCCCTGAACAGCAAAATGCCCCTATCCATCTGAGTTTCCCAAAAATCTCATTGCCCTCACTGAGACTTAAGTGAGTTTCTTGGAGGAGAACTATTTTGGCCGAGGACTGTTCAATATACTTCAGGATCAACCTTCGTCTTCTGGGACAGCGAAGCCCGTTAACGTTCCAGGAGATATAAGATATCTTATTGCTAGTCATTGAGTAATCTCCTTACCCCACGCCCAGCACCCCATATAGTCGATAGGGTCTTCCTGCAAGATAGTGTGGAATGAGAACTTAGTTTTCCTTTTTTTTCCCAAACCCCCCATCGTGCTCCCCCCCACCCCACTCCCCCCGTGACCCCTGAACCCACTTCCTTCCCTGGAGAACCCTCCCTTTCTTCCTGAGGATATGCTCTTAGACGGTAGCCCCCCCCCCCCAGTGTATGGTTCAAATACAATACATGTGAATTCAACAAAAATTGCAAAGTGTTGGTGGTGAATACTGCAGAATTTGTATAATAAATGTGGAGTATAGGCTAAGAGTAGCTATATGTCCTGTTACTGGACCTACAGATCTCTGAAGAGAAAAAACGAAGAGATTTTTATCTACACCCCAGATCTCCCTACCGACCATCTACCTGCATGGTCATCCTGTTTCCCCCTCCCCCCCCCCCTGCCCTTATCTTTTCAATTTTTTAATTGTCCTGTAAATTTCATGGATTTTTTCACAAGGTTATTGTTGATCCAGCTTTTTAAAAGGAAATATCGTGACATCAGGCAGTGCAGAGCTATGTCTTTATCTGCTCTTCAATTGGCCGACAGTGAAACATGTTTATACGTATGTTCATTTTTAAGACAAGCTGTGAGGGCACGCAGCACTTTATTATTTTAGTAAGTTGCTGCTATCTGAAATTTTCTTTCGAAGACATATAGTGTAGAGTAAAGGTTTTATTTGTTACTTAATTGCCTGAGAAATGAAACATGCTAATACATAGGATCATTGTAAGATGTGCTATGAAGGCACTTGGCACATTATCTTTTTAACTTTTTGCTGCTATATGTAATCTCCCTCCTGATAATATTTAATTATGTTTTTAACTGCATGAAATGTCTATTGTTATATGTATGTTACTTTTATGGATGGAAAACCTTCCGAATAAAGTGTTAAACTGAACTGAACTTTGATCATCCAATAGCTGGGTGGAAACAAGCTAGCTTTATATTCATAAACGTACCGATTACGAGTTGGAGATTGAATTATGGTGTCTGTGCAAACATAAGTTTGCAATTTCAAGTTGTGCAAATTTTATTGCTCCCCATTGATGTTCATTGATAGCTTTTAGCAGGGAAAAGGTCCTGAATAATACAAAACAGGCAGAGTTTGCGTGCTACATACCAACTACGAGGGTTATGTTTTATTTCCAACAAATAACTAGGAATGGGATGCATTTACCTCACCCATACCGATCTACTCAAAATCAGGGCCAAAGAAATAATAAAGGTTTGGACACCTCGCATCCTACACGGGGAACTTAAATATTGTAGCTATGCTAAACTACCTCTGTTTCTGGAAATAACTTTTCTTCATTCTTCTCTGGCAGATCGAAGCTTTCATGCTGTCATATGGTTCTAGAACAATGCTGGTTTGCAAGGTCTACTTGAATTTTATTTTGGTCCGAGTCAGTCGTGGTGTAAGCAGTTCTCGTAAATATTGCATTTATCAACATTTGGAAGTCTGGACTTCATATTTCTGTTGATAAAAAAGTTCCCTAATTAACTTTCGTCTTTCGGAAAATGTTGCAGAATATGCCAGTTAGCCTACAAGCAGATTGTGGGGCATATTCTCAAGGACTTATCGACGAGTTAACTGCACTTTATCGCAGCCAAACTGGCGATAAATTTATCGCACCATTCACAAGCTGGTGTTAACAGCCAATATCACCATTTTACCTGCGATAGCATCCGCAAAAACATAGCCACAGATGACCCCGGCAACGATCACTAATGAGATGCAGAGTAGGCGTTCCCGTGCCAAAAGCTGCGACAACACCACTCCGCAACATTGTCAATGACCAGCCAGATCGGCGATAAGAACCTAAAACATGCGATAAGCCGCGATAGCAGCAGGAAACTACCACCTGCTCTGACCTGGTGTTAAGTTGGACGACAGCCTGCACCACACAAGGGAGCCCAGCCCAGAGCCACACCTGAAGGGCAACAGATGCCATGGATCCAACGATCATGCAGCTGGGAGCCCCAACAGGGCCACAATAACCACCGCCACCACCCCCAGGTGCCTCCCGACATGCCACATCAACTACACGATACAAGTACCAAATAATCAGCCTGATGTAGCGCAATCACATTTGGTGACATGCATGTGTCGTCACAAAAATTAGCATCACACATTCACCTTCGAATTAACAAACGTAATTTTATTAAAATAAACACAGAAAAGAAATGAAGACAAAGGCGGCTCTCTTCGGGACAATCTGTAGATCACAGCCTGCAAGACAAAAATCCAGATGAGAAGGTGTGACTTGTGCTCATCAAAGGACAGAGAGAGAGAGCGGAGGAGAGAGAGAGATAGAGAGGGAGCGAGAGAAAGACGGACAGAGAGAGGGAGCGAGAGAAAGACGGGCAAAGAGGGGGAGCGAGAGAAAGACGGACACAGAGAGGGGGAGCGAGAGAAAGACAGAGACAGAGAGGGGGAGTGAGAGAAAGACGGACGGAGAGGGGGAGCGAGAGATAGAGGACAGAGAGGGGGAGCGAGAGAAAGACGGACAGAGAGAGGGAGCAAGACACAGATAACAGAAGAGATGGACAGGGTGACAGAGTGCCCACACTGCGCACCCAGGCCTCATGCTTATCTGCTGACACCGGTGTGTCTCCAACCACGTGCCGGTATGTAGTGCAGTTCACCAGGTCCCACATCTGAAACAGAGTCCATATACATGATTGGCAAAGTACATACAATTGCACACGCCATGTCCTGTCCGCCCCTGTGCACCATGGCAGATGCACCACAGCCCCTCCTGCCGCCCAGCGGTTCATGCTCACCCCTGCGCACCCAGACAGATGTACCCCAGCCCCTCCCGCCGCCCAGCGGTGCATGCACGTCCCTGAGGACCCAGGCATCACCGCTTACCTTCCACCACCGGCGTGTCGCAATGAGGGCCCACCACGTACCGGTACAAGCCCCAAGTCCGGGGCCCGCGGACATGGCACCCTCCACATATTGCATACCAGTGCACCCGGCATCATCGCAGGCTCCGCCCTTGCGGTGCCACTAACTCTGTGATCCAGGAGGCGACGCCACATGACGGTAGGCCTGCGCTGCCCGCTGGCTCTGGCCTACACTGCGGTCCAGCAGGGCACACAAATCCTGAGCAGTCCGGGACGCCGGGAGGAGGCATCTTTGCATGCTGCACACCCGCTCAGCACTTAAGGTGCCCCTACCTCAGTGCACCGAAAGTCACTGTCCCATGGCGGTGTGCCTGTGCCGGCCGCAGTGTATCCAGTGCTACCAAGTCTGTGCCCCACAAGTCATGGACCCTGTATGATTGGGTATCGTGGTGCGGACGCCATCATGTCACCTCCGGGTCGGGGGAATGTGATGTTGCAGGGCGCTAGGCCCTCAGGCCTACATGAACACCACACGGATACACCCAGATTGAGAGTGGAAATGGCGTCGAGCACGTGCACCAAGGCCTTTTTATTGGCCGGGTCACATGTCCTGTGAAGAGTGTGCTGGATGGGTGTGGTGTGGGTGTATACCAGCCGTGAAGGAGTGGCTGTGGCATGCTGACAACTAAACCTGTGATCAGCAGATTACTACAGGGAAGACCTGGGACATGTAGCGTTGCCGTCCACCCCTGTGAGCATAAGTGGATTGGGCTGGCCTGGCGTATGCCAGTCCAGCGTAAGGGTTTGAACAATGACCCCGGGGCTCTGGGTGTGGATCTGTACCGGGCTGGACAAGTAAAGTAACTAATGCATGTGTCCCTGTTGTTGTGTCGGCGCCACCCGGACCGCATTCGGCAATGTGTCACCCTGTGACCCAAGTCCAACGACATTAGCCACATGGACGTAAGAGGAATTCACTGAACTTACTAATACTCATCCATACTTCCACACTTGAAAGACCATATACATGACACATCTGTGTGATTATGAATGTTTAATGCACATTCAGTGGAGTGTTGCATCTGGAGCAGTACAGGGCCATGCAAACCCCACACGATGTTGGCCTGTGGAGGGCCAGTCAGAGTCCTTCAGGGAATGACAAGTCCAAATGATGGGGAATAGTTCAGTCCCCAGTCTGATTGCTGTGTCATTGGCGATCAAACAGAATATGGCAGTCCATGTCGAGGTCCAAGGTGAGTGTCGCAGAGTGGATCGGGGGACAGTGGAAGGTGATGATGCAGAGGGCAGAACCAAGCAGAAACAGGCCATATGGTGGAGATGAATGCTACATTTCTTTCGTATCAGTAAGGCGGTTTCATCTGCATCTTCGTCCTCTGCTGTTTCATGTGCCTCACATGTGGGTGGTGGTGTTCTGTCTCCTGCACTGTGTGGCAGTGACACCTGAGGGGCCGGAGGTGGAATGTCTGCCGCACTGTGTGGCACTGACACTTCGGGGGCGGAGATGTGGATGTAGTGGTAGCAGCAGCATGCATCAGCGCCAGGCCTTGTGGCAGCAATGCCATGAGGATGGTTTTGAGGTCATTGAGGAACCCAGCTACCACTCGCTGGTGTGCAGCCGTGACAGCCGCTCTTTTCGCATCTGCCTGCTCCATGGTCTCCCTTAACCTCCGCTTGTATCCCAATTCCTGTGTGACATCGCTGGAGCCACTCTGAATGGACAGCTGTTCTATTTACTGAGTCAGGGCTCCAGCGATGTCAGCCATGGTCCGTTGGAGAGCATGGAGCGGACTGTGGGTGTCCGTTAGGCACCGTGATTGGTCCCTGATGGGACTAAGTCACCCACGTATGGTATCTAGTTTGTCTGTCATGCGGTCGAAGCCCAGCCACACCTGTTCAGCCAGCTGATCCTGGCACCCCAACACACAGCGATGGAAGGCCATGTGTTCTCCGCGGGGGTCCTGGGAGGAAGCCGTGGTGGTGGGTACTGCCTGCTGTGTGGTCTGTGCAGGGGTTGGGGTCTCCTCGTAGCTGCCGGGCAGCCCAGCTCCTGGAAGTGGGCTGCGTAGGCTCTCCACAAGCAGTTGGAGAGCGTCAGAGTCGAAGCTGTGGTGGTCCTCTTCGTTATCAGATAAGAGAGGCTCGGGCAGCTCTGCAGGAGGTGTTGATTCACCCTCTACAATGTGAAGGGGAGATGCAGTTTAACAATGTGTCCACATGTATGTTGTTGCATTGTACATGTTTATCATACAGACTGCATGACTGTGTACACTGTGGCTGTTTGGGAGGGACTGCCTATTTGATGGAGGACAGTGGACATTTCGACAACAGACGTGCGTGTGTTTGTACTTGTACATTTTCAACTCACATTTCCCTGCAATGCCAAATGTGATTGGCCAGTGTCTACAGCCAAGCGGCACCAGTTGTGTCCTGTTGTGGACGTGTTGCGGTTTGTACCACATTGTTGTCAGTGTTAATGTGCTCCGCATGTTATCTGTGTGTGCTGCATTTTGAGGAAGTTGCCCCTACAGCTCCGATTTTGCTGCTCCTTATCCCTTTCATGCGGTGTGCCTTTGACTTCTGTGCTTGTACAGTGATGAGATGTTGCATACTTGGGTACATTGGTCTCTTGGTGGAAGTTTGGCATCATTCCAGTGCCTCTTGACCTCTTCCATTGTCCTCTTCAACACTCTCACTGCATTCACCTTGTCCACGATGGACTGCCATAGTCCATTTTTGGTTGTCAATGACACAGTGGAGGTGACTAACAATGTTTGATAGTGTTCTACCACCTCCGTTATCAGGATCCTGTTTTCCTACGGACTGAACCACTTCTTCCTACTCTTCTTCTCCTTGGCCTTCCCTGATCCCGAGATCCCAGGCTGGGCATTTGTTTGTCTATTTTTTTTCTACGGTTATGGTGATTTTTCACGCCTGACCTGTGTGAATTACAGGCCTGTCGCTGGTTTTCTCTGATTTTTGTATCGCGATTGGCCTCATTGCAGCTTTTTTTGCGTTCATATTTCGCATTTTTGCGGCGTGGATTTTACCGAGGTCATTTGACGTGTTATCTGGAGACTATCGCATGGTAGCGCCGTGTTGTGAATACTTGGATAACACAGCGTAATTTTCCCGCAATAGACTGCGATGGTAAAGGTTGCGCTAAGTTACTTTTGCGATGGTTATCACACGTTCTTGAGAATATGCCCCTGTGAGTGTTTGTTTGCTCTTTACTTTTCTTTTCCCACGGATTAGCTAAACTATTTCAAGCAAAAGTGATTCAACCAGGTATCTCTCGGTTGATAAAAAATTCATCTATCTTCAGTAGTAAAAGAAATTTAGATTTGATACTTTCAGCAATTATTAACTAGGAAACAGGTAGATCTCGCTAATAGAAACAAAACAAGAAATGCTGCCTCCATTAACCATCGAGCCATTTAATAAAAAATAATGCAGCCTTGAGTGCCGGAGGCGTACTAATGACCGACACCCTCTATATAAATTCCAATAACATATTAAGCAGTTACATGTGGATGCACTTATCATAAATGATTGCCAGTCATGTTTTAAAAAAAAAGGTCTATATAGAAAAAGTAGGCCCCAGTCACAAAACCTTTGATGTGAATAGCTGTCACTTACTCTTGTAGTACTTCAGGCTTGCTCCCCGATTATAGGTGTATGCGGGAAGTGCTCATAGCTTACATCTGGGCTTCTCATGGAATAGGAGTACGTCACAGTAAAATATCTGTAAATCAGGCCCAATATACTTATGTTGTGGCAAAGTTGATGTGGAAAAGTACACCTTCTACAGTAACTGCTTATCTCCCTTCATGAAAGTTGGTGGGATGCAGCAATCAGAAAGTGGTTCTGCTATCCAAGGAAAGAAATATACCAGAGTCTTTAAGAAACTGGAAGAAAGGGTGACGAGTAGGGAAAGCATGTATATCGCTTACTTGTCTTGCTGAAGTATGCGCCATCAGAAGAGATGTTTTCCAAGTAATGTACTTTAGGTCAGCCCTATTAATAGGCTCAAAGGGGGCCTTCATAAGTTGCGAAACTACAATGTTGAGATGCCAAGGCGGAGGTGGACGCCTAATTGGAGAGAACATTCTAAACAATCCTTTAAGAAATTGTTTTATTATTCTTGATGACGAAAGCGATTAAGATCCACTATGCGCCGAAATCTGGAAATCGCAGCAAGGAAAACCTTAATAGAAGAATGAGAATGGCCAGATTTAGCCAGCTGCAGGAAAAAAGGTAGTAACTGCTCCGGTGAAGACTGAATAGGGTACACATCTGAGCGTGCGCACCAAAGGCAGAATCTCTTCCACTTGAGTTTGCAAGTCTTGATAGTGGGAGGCGATTTGGCATTAGCCAGGGCTTCTTGACGGTCAGCAGGAATAATTAGGTCTGCAAACTCAGTGTTCAGGAGCCAGGCTGCTAATCAAAGAGGTGTTGGGTCCGGATGGCAGACCTGGCCGCAATTTGTTGTCAGCAAGTTCTGTAATGGGCGCAACAACCTGGGTTTGCACTCCAATAGAAGCAGAAGTTATGTGAACCAGAACTGGCGAGGCCACTTGGGCGCTATGAGTAGTATTCAGCAGGGTTCATTCCTTATCCTCCGAAGCACTCTTGGGATCAAAGGAATTGGAGGAAAAGCATAAGCACAAATCTTTGACCAAGTTATTGAAAATGCATTCCCATATGATTCTTGTTGGTTTAGCCAGCTGGCGAAGAATTGGTATTTACGGTTCAGACTGGTCGCAAGTAGGTCCGACCTCGGTTTGCCCCACAACCGAAAGATGTGATCCAGCGATGGTTGGTGGAGTTCACACTTGTGGTTGGCTGTAATTGAACTGCTCAAGGAATCTCCCAGGATGTTGGCCACTCCTGGAACATGTTCTGCTGTCAATGTTATCTGGTGTTGAATCGCCCAACCCCAGATTTGCTGGGCCTGTAGGGATAGCGTAGTTGATCTTGCTCCCCCTTGTTTGTTTAAGTAGTGCATGCTTATTGTGTTATCTGTCTAAATTAATACTGAAGCCCCTGATATTTTTGAGAGGAAAGATTTCAGGGCCAGGAATCTAGATAGCTTTTAACTTCAAAACATTTATGTGTAATATTTGTTGGTGACTGTTCTATTTTCCTTTTACTGCCAGTCCTTCTAGATGTGCTCCCCACCCCTCGAGGGATGCATTGGTTGTTATTATGGAACCTGGTGAATCCACTAGGAATGATAGGCCTGCGGCTTTGTTCGGACTGAGTCCACCATTAGAGAGCTTGTTTCATTTGAGGTGTTATCCTGAAAATGCCGTTGAAGGACCCTGAAATTTGCAGCCACTGACTGTCCAGCTCCTCTTGCAAGGCTCTCATCCGCAAGCGACAGTTTGGAATGAGGGGGATGCAGGAGGACAACATTCCTAGAAGCGATTTGAACTTGCGGACAGAAGTGGACTTTCTTTTTAGGAGTAAAGTCGCCAACTTGCGGATCTTTTCCTGTCTTTCCTGTGAGGCAAAAGATTTTGCCTGATGAGTGTCTAAGATTGCTCCTAAGAAAGTTTTCACCTTTGAGGGAGTTAACTGAGATTTTGGGAAATTGATGGAAAGACCCAAGGATTGGAAGAGAGACAGACATTTTTGAGTATGACTGTTTTCCACTGTGAAGGATTTTACCTTTGTGAGGCAATCGTTGGGATAAGGGAAGATTTGAATTCCTGCCTGACGTAGGTAAGCCGCCAGCGGTGCTAGAACCTTGGTGAACACTCAGGGTGCTGAACGAAGGCCAAAAGGTAGGACTCGAAACTGAAAATCCATGCCAGCCACTCTGACGGGTAAGAATTTCCTGTGCCTGGGGAGGATGGGGATATGAAAATAGGCATAATGAAGGTCTAAGGTATCTTCCTGATTTACCAATTAAAGCACCTCATAAAGTGACAATATCCGGAAGGATTGCTTTTTTAGAAATTTGTTGAGAGAACGAAGGTCCAAGATGGGACGCCACTCCCCCGCCTTCCTTTTTTACGAGGAAAAACCTTGAGTAGAAACCTGTTCCTCTCTGTACAACTGGTACCACTTCGATCACTCCCTTTTTTAACATTATGGGGTCGATTCCGATTCGGGAAAAAACGATCCGAATAGCCGTTCGGAGCGTTTTTCCCTTACGAATCGTACCCTGCAACGTCCCCCGTACGTACGACGAAGTACGATTCGTACCAGGAGTTGGACTCCGTACGAATCGTACAGAGACCGTACGAATCAAATCCACGTACGATTCTCCCTCGGATCCTGCTGTACGCGACATAGGTATGGTTCGCGGCTGGTTTTTCTGACCGAGCAAGTACGATTCGTGTCGGGTACGCACAGTACGACCCTTTTTCTACGGGAGCTGAAAACAGCCGTAAAAGCAGAGTTCGCCTCGAAACAGGTACGGAACGACCCCCCCCCCGGGTACGATGCGTACCCCCCATGATCGCAGGGGTACAGTGCGTACCCCTGCGATCATGGGGGGTACGCACCGTACGCCGCGATCATGGGTTGTACGGACCGTACCCCATGTTCGCAGCGTGTACGGTGCGTAAACCCTGCGATTGCAGGGGTACAATGCATACACCCCATGATCGCGGGGTACGCACCGTAACCCCGCGATCATGGGGTGTACCGACCGTACGGTGTGTATGTGATTGTGTGCTTTTCCATACGAATCGCCCTTACCTGACGTGGACCGCACGAATCGTGTCCTCATACCCCGTTCCGGATCGTACTCGTCGGGTCGTATGGCATGTTTACGATTCGTACGGAGAGGGCTCCGGATACGAATCGTACGGACGTTTTTTCCCCCCGAATCGGAATCGACCCCTATGTCTATCTGAAACAACAGTTCCTTTAGATGAGAAGGAGGGAGTCCTCTAGGAGGGCTGTTTGGAGGAATCTTCAGAAATTCCAAAGTGTGGCCATTGGAAACTATATCTAAAACCCATCTGTCTGTTGTTATAGAAGTCTCTTCAGGGTTGAAAAAGGAAATTCTTCTACCAACTTTGACAGAATTGGTGGGAACTGTGGCTCGCAGAGGGTGCTTGACACTGCTTCTTGGTGTTATCCCTGCCTCTGAAGGCAGTGTTTCCCCTGTAGTGTTTGTAGGAAGCGGACAGAAGTTGTTTAAATGACTGATGATGTTGTGGTGATTGGTATTGTGATTGACCCTGGTATGGCTGGTACTGCTTGTAACCACTCCAAAAGGAGGATGAACTATGTCTTCTTGCCCCACGAAAAGGCTGCTTTCTGAACTGTAGAGCGCCAAAAGCCTTTGCAGTATCTGTGACCTTTTTGACGGTCGAAGTGGTGAACAAATAGGGATTCGCCATCGTAAGGCATGTCAATTATCTTCGTTTGAACTTCTTGCCTGAAAGAAGTTGCCTTTAGCCAGCCCTGACGCCTCAGGACCGCTGCCCCATCCAGTTGACAGAATCCTGTGGAAGAAACATCCACTGCGCAGTCGATAATCCAAGCCGAGATCCTTTCTCCCTCTTGTAGAATCTTCAGGGCCTCAGCTTTGGATTCCTCAGGTCACATTTTCATAAAAGGTGAAATGTCTGACCACATTTGGTGGTCGTATCTACCCAGAGTGTCAAGAGAGCTGGCCGTTCTAACACTGGTTGCTGCCATGGTGGAATTTCTTTTACCAATGGGTCGAGACGCCTTCCAACTCTATCCGGAGGCGCAGACAGTGGAGAAGCGGGATTTCTGGCATGACGTTGAGCTGCTTGTGAAATCACAGAATCCAGCTTGGGTTGTCCGATAAGGCAGGCAGGCGAATTATCAGGAGCTTTATATTTTTTCTCCAACTTGGGCAAGAATGCCGGAATTGAGGCTGGTGTTTTCATGACTATTAAGTACTCTTGCCATATGAAGTCTACTATGGGAATAGAGTGAACCTGTCTTTTCGTTTGTTCTTTGAAGTTGTATAGGAAACAGTCATCTTGTTTAGTTACCATGGGAAGTTGAAATCTCTTTGCCGCTCTTTCCATAAGGGTATGGAAACCCCTATATCCTCAGGTGGTGAATCTATTGGAGGTGGAGTGGAAGGCAAAGGGGATGTATGACATTACAACGCATGCTATTACAACGCATGCCTTTACGACGCAAGTTTTACAGCGCAACTTTTACAACGACTTGCGTTGGGGGGCACTGTATGGTGAATAGTTTAATTTACTATTCCAACTCCAGGCCCCGTGGATAGTAGGGAAGGTGTTGGAAACTATTCCCTATCCTAGAGCGCCACCCAGCGCAAGTCGTTGTAAAAGTTGCGTTGTAATGGTTGCGTCGTAAAGGTACTTCGTTGTAACAGTTGCGTTGTAAAGGGTGTTTACCAGGCAAAGGTGTCTGAATATGATAGTCATCCCAACTCTTCCCTCTCCTCATCAGTTGTATGAACTTCCTGTCTTGATACTGTGTAGGTAAACAGGAGGGGGTGATCTAATTAACAAAGAAGGCTGCACAATCAGAGTCTGGGGAACTGAAAATGCCGGCTCTGTGGTAGTAATCCTCTATCATATGTTGTAAGTTTGAGACTAGAGAAACAGGCATTTGGATTAATTGTTCTCCTTCTCTGCCCTGGTTGGGGACCTGAGGGTAATAGACATAGTCCTCATCTTCCTCCTCCTGACATTTAATGAGAAGATCCGACGGACTGCGAGCCACCCCAAACATACCATCGTCTTGTGATTCCTTCTCACCTGCTCCATAATCAAAAATGTTCTCCGGGGGACAGGGAGATACTTTACTTGGGTAAGTATGAATGGGCAATATTACTTCCTGTGAAGGTCTTCTCCTAGGTAGAAGTCCTATATCATCCTTGGACGCAGTCAAATTTATTGATAGAACAAGCATCGACGACGTTGTAAAAAAAAAAAAAACCTTCTACCTCCGAAGTCTTCAGCTCTGTCGATGAGGCTACCACAGACGAAGTTACTGTAGACGAAAGAGATTTGTTCTTCAGAGCCGTCGACAGCCGGAGCGGCTACGAAGTTACAGTCGACGATGGTCCTGACAGAATTTCTTTCTTTTTCGTCGCTGAAGATGATGCGGTTTTCGTCAATGAAGGTCTCACCCTCACAGAGACTAACGTCAACAGAGAAGATGCCGATTACATGATAATCTTAGTCTGAGGTGAAGAGAAAGTCGACGTCGTGGTGACAGAAGTTCTCGTCAACTAGTATCTTTTTTCTGAGGTAAAAATGTCTTTGGAAGATACTTTGACCCCTGCTTAATTTTTTAAGAGGATTTAGATGGCGTAGAGGGCACAGACTGACCCTTAACAGAGGCTAGTTCCTTTTTTGAAGATGAAGGCTGATCCTCAGATTTTGAGGTGTGGTGATGCTTTTTTAACACCTTAGCAGCCTTAGGAGATACTAGCTCCGCCTCACTAGCCCTTTTCTTAGAAGCCGTGGTTTTTAGTTAGGAATCACTTTCATAATCAGATACAGGATTGTCTTTAGTTTTAAGCTTCTGTAGCCACAGAAGATGACGTCCTTCTCTATTTCTCAGGGTCTTTTGAGAGAGAGAGAGTCCTGCAGATTTTTACAGTCTCTCACCTGGTGATCAGTGTGAATGTAGTAGATGCACTTTTTGTGGGGATCACCTAAATGTAGTCGGAGTTTCCCACAAGAGTCACAATGCCTGAAGAGAGATCTTTTAGCAGAAGAAGACATGCTGTACTGAGGATCTGAAGAAATCCAGAAGGTCAGGAGAAAGTACTGAGCAGAGCTCAGGGAGACTCCCTTCACACAACGTGCAGTAGAAAATCTGAGAGCCTGGAGCCTCTGTGGAGAGGGTTCTAGAGGGTGCTGTCGCCTGATTGGCTGGAGTTTGGACCATACCTAATGACTAGGACAAGATATTAAAGTGAATGTTTTTCGCTATTAACTTTGTTAGAGTAATTTCTTACTGCTTTTTATGTACAGTGGGACTCCCACTTCGACGACAGGGAATGATTCAAGCATGTGAATCTATGAAAGATACCCCAATACTGGAGAATGTAAAGATCTGCAACAGTTCCCATCCTCCACCCTACCAGAGGAGCATTTAGATGTCAAGCACTAATTGCTTTCTGGCTCCCTTTGTAATAATGCTCAGTTGCTATTGTGTAAGCATATAGTCATCAGAGGATAGTAGAGAGGAGGGTGTGTCAGACAGCCCAGCAAGTATTCATTTAGAACATGCTAAGACACTTCTGAGTGATCAAATACCAAATGTAATGGTGCAGATACACCTCACACGAATTGTTGGTTGAAAATGTTTGCAGTTTAACCTGCTCCAAAAAAAACTGGATTTCCTAATGCATGTGCTGGTACAAGTTGAAGGGGAAAGGCTACTGCAAATTTACACACAGAGAGAGAAAGGGATCTCAGCTAAATAACCTGGGGTGGGAGTCATGAAGTCTACCAATCCAAACTCACAAAACACTGGGGAGTGTGCATTAACTTCAGACTACTAACAGCAGCCTACACTGCTGTATCTCGAAAGTGTGACTAGTTTTATTTATGAACCCTCTACATTTTTCACTTTGAGTAGACATGCACTGTTGACTACATTATAACCACTTGTTAGGTCCCACAAACAGAAAAATCCTATTGGAAGATAACCCATTGACACACAATCAAGATTTTCTGCACTGCAATTTGAATTCTACATGCAAGCACGAAATATGTATTACTATGTTATTTCCATAGTTGTAAAATTGCCAGCATAGATGAAGTATTCACCATTAAACTTTAAGATGGGCAATTTAAAAAGATTAATGATTTTGCAAAATTAGCCGACATGGTTGGGAAACAACAGCATCTGAAGTGATATATATAATCTTAATGTCTGCTGATAGCTTCTGCGTATGAGCTCACGCTAGTAGCAGGGGCAACTACTGGTCCTCAAAATAATTATCAAGGGGTCTCGTGTACAATTATCCAAAACAATGGAAATAGAGAAAGTCATTCACAGCACAGGGAGGAGATCTGTCACATGAATATTTGACAGGAGACATAAACACCTCTGATGGAGTTGCAACGGAGCATGCCCAGTTAAGCGCGGATCCATTAATTTTTTAACAACAGGCTTAAGACTAGTTAGTCGAAGCCAGGATGCCGGCCTTACAGAAGGACCATGGCAATATCTATGGGAACAGTTGCCAGTTATATCCTTTGCTGCACTGATGATCTGGTTGAATACCATCTCGTCTGGAGAAAACAGCTCCCTCTTTGATTATCTTGCAAAAGTCCTGTTTTTTCCTCTTGTGAAAAGCTACGATAATAGCCCTAACGTGCCATATGCCGACCTGTCATAAGGATCCAGGAGGCACGACATAACTTCCACCGTTATGATGGCAACTGATGAAGACTGACTGATTAACAATTTTTTAAGTAAGTATTTCCCACGGACAGGTTAGCCTGGAGGTAAAATTCTGGAGTTACCTCTGTGGCGTAACACAGGCCCCCACATCCCCCGCGGAGAGCTCCTGATTGAGTCCGAGGGAGCCCCTCCATGTGCCTTGCAGGGGGGCCCCCCTCAAGTTTCGTTACATCAGTAAGTTACCAAGAGAAGTTAAACACATTAGTTATAACAAAAAAAATTTGGCAAGTTAAGCAGACAGTGGTTTTATGATATACAGTGCAATCGTGACATGCTCTTAAGATCAATCGCAAGTTATCTGTGGTGGAGACAAGGGAAGGAATAGAGACGTAACACATAAAATGAATATAGGACATTAGAACAATATGACTGTGAAAATATTGGCCAGCGGTGAATAAGAATATTTAGTGTGTATGTAGACAATATAAATGTTAGCAAATAAGACATGCTTGATGAGCCTAACAATATGGGGAGCATCTGAACTTTAGATGAACTGCAGGTTCTCAATCAGATATAAAGTAAGACCAAAAAATTGTATTACAGTACTCCAATTGCGAAAGGACAACTGACTATATAACTGTTGAACAGTAGGAAGCAAGATGCAGAGGAATCACTTTTCTAAGTAACTTCAATAGAAGAATGTATGTGGGTGTAAGTTTAGGAAGCGGATCAGGAAGCAGGACTTGAGGTTCACGTTCTAGCAGATGTGGGGTTATGGTGCTAAACATTAATCCATGCTAAGTATACTATAGCTCAGGAAAGGTCTCGGTATGTGCACAGTGTCGAGGCCACCTGCAGAAGGCTACACATTCGCAGAAAGCGTTTTGTGCAATGGCTTCTTGAACAACAAGTTCCAGAATTCCTGATCACACACATTGTTTATAGATGGCAGCAGTCGCCCTGTATTACTGGTTCCACCTTTCCTTATGTTTCACAGCATCCTTCTTAGGCAATTAGGTTGCTGCATTACCGTAGCAAAGATCCTTGTTTAATAGATTTGTGATTGTGTTTGTGGAACTCATCTTCTTCAGAATTTACTGAGGCAACAAATTTACAGAGAAGAATTCTGTTGTAATTATTTTTATTGGTATCAAGAACTGAAAAAATAACGGTGACAATGTCATGTATATCCATCATGGGCTAGGAAGAGATCAATCATCATCAATAGCAAGATATGCATACCTAACAACGGGGAGCGCAACAAATCTAACCGTGTGGGGAGGATATGATGGAGTGATGGGAAAGGGAGAGAACAGAACCAGAAAGGGAGTAGAGAGGAAAGAGGAAGGAGAGAGAAGAGAAAAGAGAAGAAAGTGGTGTGAGATAAGTGGAGAGAGGGTGGGAGGGGGTGGCCGGGGGGACAGGGGGCGGTGAACTGTGCGAACAGGCGACATCTGCTTGCGGCCTGGTAGCAAGGAAAGGGCCAGGAAGGGAGAGGGGCAGGGAGGGAAAAAAGGAAGAGTGGCCCCAGTCAGTCCTCCTTCAGGAAAGGGGACCATACAAGGAGAAACAGGTCAGCTTTGTCCAGCAAGTTGTAGATTATTCTTTCATAGGAGGCGGTTTAATAAATGGCTGCGAGCCATTACTCATGCGTTGACAGCTGTAGGGATGCCAATGTCACAGGATACATATCTTGGACGTCACAAGGGCAGTAGTGAGTAAGCGGCGAGCATGGTTTGCCAGCCGGGGAAGATCTGCCAGGTTGTGAAGGAAGATTAGTGGGTATGGTACATCAATGGATTTTCGCAGCGCGAAACCTACCGTAGTCCAAAAGGGGCGGATGGCGGGCAGTGGAAGAGGATATGGCCTATATCACTGGACGCGCAGTCGTACCACCAGAATGAAGAGTAAGGCAACAGTCCTGGAGAATGGAGCTGTGTCAGTGTCTAGTGCCAACACTGGAGTACCTTAAAGAGGCTAAACTGCATCCAGGCCTCCTGGACCCCACTGCCCAAGTTCTCCAGAAGCTCCTCCCAGTCCTCTTCTTCGTACTCCCCTTGCAAACCGGCCTGCCAGGTTGCTCTGAGTCTCACCATTTGTAGTTCAGAGTATAGATGGCGAATCAGGCGGCTTTAGAGCACTGACATCAAACCCTTGAACTGACCCCAGGTATTGAAGTATGCGAGCGCCGGGGGATAAGGGATGGACCAGGGCTGCGGGCCAACATTGCTGGTCAAACAATGGCGCAGTTCTGTCTAGTGCCACTGCTGCACTAGGGGCAGACCAAATTTGTCCTGCAGCACCGCAAAGATTTTAAGCTCGCCATGGGACAGCAGGTAAGCAAGGGTGTGGCTCCCCGTGGACACCAGGAGCCCCAATTGAGCATGTCCCCCGACGCGGATGTCATGATTGTTCCAAATAGGCGCTTGGTCATGCAGGCATGCATCCGTCGAGAGGAGCTTGTGGGCTTGTGCACAAGTTTTGCATATGGCCTGCAACATAGGGTTCGAAGTCCCGGTGCTGGAGGGGTTGGGAAGATATAGGGGATGGAATCCCGGTGGGCCACCCGTCAGCCGGTTCTTAATCATGAACCATAAAGGGTGATCCGGACCAGAGTATGCATTTATGCCAGTTATGCTAGGTGGAGGGCCTTGCAATAATGTTCAACGGATGGGAGGCTTAGGCCCCCTGGCAGACCTATGGGGAAAGAGCTTCGTGACGGCTAGAAGAGGCCTCATTGACCCCCATATGAAGCCTTTGATAGCACTATCTACCTGGCAGAGTACTGAGAGAGGCGTCAACAAGGGGAGCATGCCGAACACTTAGGTGAACAACGCAAGGGTCACCATCTTCACCGCCTGAGTTTCGACCCCACTGTGAGAGGTTCAGATGCGACCACTTCACAAAGTCCAGCTGCATGCGCTCAATGAGTGGAGGAATTATGGTCCAGATTTTTGGTGATGCAAGGCAGACTTGATGCTGTAGCCAGCTTAAAATCCAGATTCGGACTCATGCAGCAAGTGGTTAGACTCTAGAAAGTGAGGCAGCATAATTTGACAATCTTCTTCAACAGGTTAGCCGATGTCGGCAAGAGCGAGATCGGTCTAAAATTACTTAATATCTTAGGATCTGCAAAGGGCTTTTTTAATAGGGGAAGCAACAGAGCCTGATTACGGCTCTTAGGAACAAGAGCAAGATCAAGCGAGTCATTAATCAATTTGTTTAGGATGGAGTTCACAAGATGGGAGGCATATTTTAAAAAGGCAGGTGGGAATTGATCAAGAAGGGATCCTGATTTTCATTTATCCTGCTCTGCCGCAGATTCCTCCAGTGACATGTGGTCAAAAACAGTAAGTAGGGGACCAGAATGTGAACTAGGAGCCTCTACCTGAAATATGTAATCCTGCACAGGAAACTGTTCATAGATGGATTGGATCTTCTTAAAGAATAAGACAGAGAGGACCTCACAAAAATTAATTGCGGGAGAAGAAACATTCTTAGTTGCATTTGGGGAGAGCAATTAAAAAAAATTGGTGAGATTTATTAGATGACGCTGTGATCATTGAATAAATAAAAGCTTTATGCCTTATGAATAGAGGCATGATAACTTTTCAAGGCATCCTTATAGGCAGCTTTAGCATTCTAGTCATAGGAGATCAGTCCTTCTCTGCTCTAACTTTTTACAAAGTGATTTCTCCTCCTTTAAAGTATCAGAAAACCAAGCTAAAACGTAAGCTAAACGGCAAATAAGCAGATGTGTTGATTTCTAGTGTTTCCTCTTCCATATGGTCCGCTCATTGGTGCCCATCTGAGTTGCCATCTATGCCCACCCATTCTGACTCTGCTATAAATCTGAGCTTCACCTTTGACATCTCAGTCACCTTTGTGAATAAAATTAATGTTCAAACAACATTGTGTTGTTAATATCTACAAATGGAGCTCAACTCTTTCCTGCTTTTCCCTACTGACTCATGGAAATTTGTGGTCAAATCTATGATCTCACTGCATATTGATTATGGCAATTCTCCCAACCTGAGTCACCTGAAATACATCACACAACACTTTTGATTGATTCAGAATCTTGCTGACAGGCTTCTCCTATCACCTCAGAACTCTTCACTGACTTTCTGTGCAAACCCCTATGGTCTTCAAATCTCTAGGCATTTGCCATCAAGCACTCCATAACATTTGTCCCACTTTCCCATGTCACAGAATCAATGATAGCCACAGAGCGCATTCTCCTGAAGTATTGCTGACTGATGTAAATGAAGATAAAAGGCTGGTAATCAAGTATATGGCATTTATTATGCACCACAGAGAATAACTGGTGATCCCATCAGAAAGCAGGGAGCTAACTGACAAGGCAGAACAGGATAGAGAATGACATCAGGGAAATGGAATGTCAGGCTTAAAGGGATACAGCAAAACATAAGTATAGAAAATACAACATATCCTCTCCCCTTCATAAGGAAGAAGCAAAAGAAAAAAAAACAAAATACAAGCATATGCTCTTCATTACAGGGAGAGAACTTATTTGCAGACAAAATCATTCAAGTAGCCTGGAGGTCTCCTCACCCTGTGAGCTCCCTGGCCGCCCATATCTTTAGGGAGAACCTCACGGCCAGGTTCAGCTTGGGCACTGGCTCCCTTAGAATGAATCTCACGGTCACATTCAGCCTTCTTGTACAACGCCACGCGCCTCAAGTTCCAACTCTCACCGTTGAATAAAGTTATAAATCTTTTGTGAACAGACCTGACCTTAAATGGTCCCCTGAACTTTGTCAAACCAACGCCGACTCGACCAGGTTTGACTTTCACCCAATCATTTACTGCAATCTTACAACTTCCAACCGGATCACTCGCAACAGCAGGATTGTCAGGACCCACATTTAACAACTCTTTCATCCAAGCAGCGACCAGCTTGGTTCCAGCAGAACGTCCCCTCATAACGTTAAAAGGAATCAATCCAGTCACACCATTTTCAGTAGTTCTGTAGGCCCAAACCAGGTCGTTAACCAACCCTCTCACGTCTAATCTGGAAGAGATTGCCATCTGAATTGCGCCCTTTACCATCCGGTTAGCCCTCTCAACTATTCCGTTCCCTTGAGGGTTGTAAAGTGAGGTTCTTGAGTGTGCAATGCCACACTTCTTCAAAAAATTAGCCATTTCTAGGGAAGTCAATTGCGTTCCATTATCGGTGACAATCCTTGTCGGGAAGCCTTCCTCTCTAAAAATGTCACTCAACACAGTGATAGTGTTAATTGTGGTGATCTCCTTCATAAATTTAACAACTAACCATTTTGAAGAAATATCAACTGCCACCAACCCAAACCTCATATCTTGGCTCAGCTGGTGAAACGGGCCAATAAAATCAAGACATATAGTGTGCCATGGACACCCAGGGTCAACTATAGAGCCCCAGCCAACGTGACTACCGACCTTGAGCCTCTTTTCACTCTCCAAGCAGTCGGTACATTTCTCTACCCACTGAGAGATTTCTGAGTCCATCCCGGGCCACCAAAAGTTCTCCCTTATTCTCCTCTTGGTGAGGGACTGGCCCAGATGGCCCTCGTGAGCTAACTTGAACAAAGTAAACCTCACATCCTGTGGAGGAATAAATTTGTCTTCCATTAAAATCAAAAAACCGTCTCTATCCAAGACAGACAACTGTTCAAGTACTTTTAGATAAGGTCGAAGAGCGGGGGACAGGCAACTCTCTCTCCTTGGACCCTTCACAATCAAGTCTTTTACCTCTCTTAGCACCACATCCTTATCCATAGAGGTGTTCCACAGGCTCTTACTAATTGCTCCAGAACAAATATCCACCACCTCATCCACAGCAGCTACAGACCCTTCAGAATTGAGTGATTCTACTCCCAACTTGTCTACCACCTCCCAAGGTAGTGGAAGTCTAGAGAGTCCATCTGCTTGGCAGTTCCTCCAACCCGGAATGTACTCAACCGTGTACAGGTACTCCTGGATCCTAGCAGCAAGTCTAGCTAACCTCGCAGAACCCTTCCCAGCTCCACCAGGTGACAGGATTTTAACTAAGGGTTTGTGGTCCGTCAGGAGTGTGAATTTGAACCCCCACAGATACATTCTGTAATACTCACAACCCCACGCTGCAGCTAAGGCTTCTCGTTCGATTATGGAGTAGTTCCTCTCAGCCGTTGTGAGTGTCCTTGAGGCAAAAGCGACAGTCTTAAGCCCAGACTCGTGCACTTGAGCCAACACCGCACCAACACCCACAGCACTCGCATCAACAGTCAAGACTGACCTACGGTTGGTATCAAATGGTGTAAGGATGCCCGCATCACAAATCTCCACCTTGATCCGTTTAAAACACTCTTCTTGTTCCGTACCCCACACAAACTTGCATCCCTTCCTCAACAACACCTTAATATTTTCAGTCTTCTCCGCAAAATCCCTCACAAACTTGGCGTAGTATTCAATGAGGCCGAGAAATGACCTCAATTGATCTTTGTCGCCTGGAGCTGGTGCATTCCTAATAGAGTCTAATAAATCCCTCTTGGGTTTCACACCATCAACCGATAGGGTGTACCCAAGGTACTCAACTTCCTCCACTGCAAATTTACATTTCTCTTTTTTCAGAGTCAGTCCAGCTTGTTCCATCCTCTCCAAGACAGTTTTTAAGATCACATTGTGCTCTTCAATATTCTCTCCGAATATCAAAACGTCATCTTGGAAATACACAACGTTGTTCACCCCCTTCAGCACAGCCCCCATCATTCTTTGAAACACCCCAGCTGCAGAGGCAAGTCCGAAGGGCATACGAGTGAACTGATAAATGCCCTCAGTTGTTATGAAGGCTGTTAATGCCTTGGAATCCTGATGTAATTTTATCTGATGATATGCGCTGCGGAGGTCCAGTTTAGAAAAGTACTTCCCTCCTTTCAGTGACAGAACTAGTTCGTTGATGTTCGGTAACGGGAAGTTATCTACAACAATGTTCTGATTCAGGGTGCGAAGGTCCACACAAAAACGAAATTTTCCGTCAGATTTGGTTGTGATAACTACGGGAGAAATCCAGGGTGATGTTTCAATCTGTTCTATTACTCCCTGATCTAGCATTTCCTTCAACATCTTCCTCACTTCTTCACGTGCAATGAATGGAACCTTCCTTACCCTGTGTTGCATGGGCACAGCATTATCACGCAGTCTAATCTTATGCACATAGCCTCTCAACTCTCCAATGTGTTCATCAAACAAACCATTCATTCCTTCAACAATTGAATCTGTGGTAATACTGTCTACCACCATCACTTGTTGTGCCGCTCTAGGATTAATGATAATACCGAGGTCATACTGTTGCCCCCATCCCAAAATTGCTGGACCAGATCTGGCCACATACACCTTTCCTTTGACAAAGCGGTCTTGAAATGATATTACACAAACCATAAATCCAATAACATCTATACTCTCACCTTGGTAACCACAAGGACTAATATCACTGGGTAACAATTGTACTCCTTTCCAATACTCTAAGTACATATCTTTGGGAATAATGGTCCACAACGACCCTGGATCAACCATTAACTGGATCTCTACTTCATCGATAAGAAATTGAGCTTTTGGCCTGAATCTTCTACCAGGCACACCTTCACTCACGCCATCATCACCCACACACAATATTTTGTTGGCACCCTCAACACCAACAATGTCCCTTACTGTTTCCCTGTTGTCTACAACAGCTACTTTGTCTGTATTGCCACTTCTACACATCTTAGAGAAGTGTCCTTTCCTCCCACACTTCCTACAGACTTTATCAATTGCAAAGCATCTCCTAAAATCTGAGTTATGAAAAGTACTCCCACACCTACTGCACATCCTTCCCTGAAATCTGTTTCTATCATTGCTAGAGAACCCATTGTTGAACCGCCTGGGACCTCTATCATTAAAATCTGCGCCTTTCTTGTTCACCGCAGCAACTTCATCCTGTTCAACACAAGAAACACCATTCCCTTGCACATTATCTTTCCCATTATCTCTCTTTTCCATCTCTTTCATACACGCATTTGACTCCTCAACTACCTTCGCAATGTCAATGGCCATCTGTAAAGTAGGATTTTTTGCAGCCCACAGTTTTTCCTGCATCTTTTTATTGCGACATTGCACTATTAACTGATCTCGTATCATTTCGTCTCTTATCTCTCCGAAGCTACATTTGATGGACAGTTCACGTAGCCTAGCTACAAATTGGTCTACTGATTCATCGCTCCTCTGGGGTTGGGTATAAAATTTATGCCTGGCCATAACGATATTTACCTCCTTTGCATATTGCTTCTTCATGCGAGCTTTTGCTTCTGTGTATACATTGGTTATTGCCCTCCCATCTTGGTTTAGTCCCACTGGAAGGTATTTAAATGAACGCTGTCCTTCTTTGCCTAGAGCGCTTAATAAAAGGGCTTTTTTCCTTGTTGCGCTGAAATCCTTACCATCAAGCGCTTCTATATAGTTCTCAAAGATATCTATCCATTCATCCCACTCAATGGGTGGATCTCCAGTAGTTTGAAGGAACATGGGAGGAACAATGACATTAAGGTTTTCCATTCTTATCAATTAAAAAAAAATGTAGACACTACTGTTTTACACAACCAGGAGGTGATTAATCTAAACTGAAATCAGTACAGTCATCACTTCATTTTGGTAAAATGTGCTTCAAAACTACTCGTTTTTTTTTTTTAACTCTACTTTTTTTTTAAAACGAGGTGTTCCTTTTATGTGGTTTGTAGAAGCCGGTTGATTAGTGATTAGCCTTGGGAGTATCTTGAAATTACTTTACCTCTTGCTCGTTATACTGGTAAAGGAAAACAAGGGTGTCACTTTTCACTTGCCTGGAACAGCGCTCGTTTAGCGCAGTTAATTGGTGGTTAGTCGGAACGATGTTTTAGACTTTCCTTCGTTAGACTCTCCAATGTTTTAGATTCTCCTGTGTTGAATCGGCAAAAGGGAAAAAACGAGCGTGTTACAAATCACTCGAAACAGCGCTCGTACAGCGCGTTGTCATGGCAACAAAATGGCGTCTACGTTGCGTGCTTACGTAGTTTCCGCCTAACGCTGCCTGACGCTGATCGCCTGGCTTCCGGTAGTGGATTCGTTGCGACGTCCACAAAGGCTGGTTCGAGCACTCTTCTACAATGGCTTGTTCGAGCACTCGAAAGGTAAGCGCTGACTGCTCGCGCTATCTTCTGCTTGAACTTCAAAAAAAAAATGCAGAGATTTAAAAGATGCAAGTCTTTCCAGTAGATCGCGTCTTGTTCCCACAATCAGTAAAAATGAAAAAATTAGTGCTCGGCCGATTAATAAGCAATTGAAGGAAAGTAGGCACAACAATTGTTCATTTTACTCCAAATATATATCCAAAAGAGGAACGTTTACCACTGTCAATAAGTACAGTTGAGCAGAAGAAAAAGGTTAAGTCTCTTAAACTCACCAAAAGTTTGGATATTTCTTGGACTCAGCAAAAGTTCGAATATGTAGTCAAATCCTTTAGACATTGATGTTGATCATACCAAAATTGTCCTGTTCTTTTGTGAGTTTTCCCATAAAGATAAGGTAGTTTCTTTCCCGGGAAATTTAAAGTCTTGTGAATTCCACTTACTTCTGGTGATCTCTTCCTCTTTGGATTTCCTTTCCAGTGGAGAATCTTTTCTTTTAATTGTTCAACAAACGAGGTATTTCTTAAAAATAATTGCGTGGTTCCTCTCTCACCAGTGGAGTTTTTCTCCCTCTGTGGTTGTTTAGCTCACGCTGCTCATCGTCGCCATGTGATGTAAATGAAGATAAAAGGCTGGTAATCAAGTATATGGCATTTATTATGCACCACAGAGAATAACTGGTGATCCCATCAGAAAGCAGGGAGCTAACTGACAAGGCAGAACAGGATAGAGAATGACATCAGGGAAATGGAATGTCAGGCTTAAAGGGATACAGCAAAACATAAGTATAGAAAATACAACACTGACCCTTCTTGGAGGCTTTGCTTTTTACGTCTAAGCCTATCAGACAACACAGCTGTCTGGTTTGCTAACAACATCTTGGGGACATTCGGGAAGCTTCCCAGAGAATGCATTGCGCCCATTGCTTACCATTGGCTTTGTGGTTTGTAACTCACATTTGCTTGCTTTTTATTTGCTGGCTCTATTTGTTTCAGACTGTCCAGCTTGAGTATGTCCCTTCAGTTGCCCAAACCCTATTTACTGTATCCTTCCACCAGTACTGGATTTCTGTAAATAGGCCTTTAAACCTTGTTCTTAGCTTGTCACATAAGCTGTGCATTCAAAGACAGGGTAGAAATGTCAGGCTCTGTCTTCAAGAGAGCTTGTTGTTTTCTTTTACTGACTTCAAAGTGAGAGCATTTATGTGCCAATCATGCTGGCTACCGGGGGTGTGCTTGATGAAGGCTATTCTATGTTTTTTTTTCTAGCACACACCAAAATGTAAATGTCTGTAAATGAACTGTGTACATATTTCAGAATATATAAGAATTAGAAAAGCACAAATGAAGTTCATTCTTTGGTAATTGGTAAATGTCTTGGAAAGAAATATTTTAATATGATCACAACAAATCAATACACTAGGTTATGACATTTCTACACATTATCCTTTTTGTGCTGTATACTATGTCTGTGCAAATATATGGATAAGTTACTTACCTGTAATCCTAGTTCTCTTCCAGGGGTATACTCATCAAAGTGTCATAAGCACTGAATAGTCCCGGCCATGTGCGGGGACCCCAGAGCAAATACAAAATACACACACACTTACATATATATATATGTGTGTGTGTGTGTGTGTATTTATATGTGTCTAGCCAGAAACATGTACGTACATTCAAACATATATATATATATATATATACACACACACACACACACACATATCTAAATACATATACATACATAAACATGTAGCCTAAAACCATTCACCAGGCTAAGATGCCAAAATTGGATTGGGTTTTTCCTTTAATATACAAATAAGTTTATATAGCATTTCTGTAAAATAGAACATGCACTCATCTAGTGTTCTAACATAGCCTTTTATTTTCAAAGAAAAAGGCAAGTAATAGCAGGCAACTAACCTGTAGGATGCATAGATAAAACAGCAACAGTAATAAAACAGGCTCTGTGCCTTTAAGACCTCAAAACCTCTGCTCCCATCCCAGACCGTTTGTTCAGGTCTTTTTTTTACGGCGTAACAGCATGAATAGGAGTCAAGAAGAAGGAAAATGTAACTATAACACAAAAGGTATTCGTCCAGGGAGGTGGGTGGGTTGCTTATGACTTTGATGATTATACCCCTGGAAGAGAACTAGGATTACAGACAAGTAACTTATCCTTCTCTTCCAGGGGATACTCATCAATAGTCAAAAGCCCTGAATAGAATAGCAAGCCCATCCGCACAAACCTGCAGATGAACACCAGTGCAGTTACAGAAACTCTAGAGATACTTTTTCCAAACAGGTTCCTTAAAGAGGCTTGCCCAAACTGAGCATCTGCCTGAGTGTCAGAGTCTAAACAATAGTGGTGAGCAAATGTGTGTACTGATCGCTATGTTGCAGCTTTACAGATTCCTGCAATTGGAATATTTTTGACGAAAGCTGTAGTAAAGGCTTTTCCCCTGGTGGAATGAGCCTTTGATTTACCAGGTCTATCAGTCAGCTGGTAAGACAATGTAATGCATGAAACTATCCATCTAGAGATGGACTGTTTGGAAGATGAAAAGCCAGTACGCATGGAACCATAGTTCACAAACAAACGATCTGATTTTCTCAGAAATTTGGTTCTGTCTAGATAGAATTTAAGAACCCTTTTGAGGTCCAGATAATGTAAAGCCCTTTCAGGAAGACTTGAAAGGGTTTGAAAAAAAGGATGAGTTCTAAGAACCACATTGTTTTCATGAACATTGAGATAATATTCTTACAACACAGAGAGTGAATCTCGCTCACTCTGTGTGCAGAGGTAATTGCCATTAAGAAAGCAGTCTCCCATGACAAATGTTGCATTATGAATGGGTTTGAACGGGGGGCCATCAACTTAGAAAGAACCACATTAAGCTCCCATGGAGGAGAAGGAGATCTAATCGGTGGATAGACTTTTTTCAACCCTTCAAGGAACTGCTCAACCACGAGCATCTGGAAGAAAATGACCTGTGTGGGAGATTTCCTGTATTCTATATTAGCAGCCAAATGCACCTTTATAGTGGAACACTGAAGGTCTGATTTGGCTAAATACAGTAGGTAGGGTAGAATAACCTGTTCCTGCCCTAGAAAGGGATTATAGCCATTATTGGAGCATCATATGTAGAAACTCTTCAATTTCAAAGCATACAACTTAATACAGTCTGAAGACAAGCCTAGATGCCCATACAGGAGGACCTCAGAAGCCATTCCTTCAATCTCAGAGATGGAAGGTTGGGATGGAACACCTTTCCTCTGAGTTTGGATAGCTCGTCCGGACGACACAGTAACCTTCTGTGAGGGATCTCGGATAGATGAAGAAGGTCTGGGTACCACCACTGGTGGGGCCACTCAGGTGCAATCAGGATCATCCTGGTCTTGGCTCTTTAGAATTTGTCGATCACCAGAGGAATGAGCAGAATTGGTGGAAGAGCGTAAAGTAATGTATCTGACCATTAGATCAAAAGCACATTCCCTCTGGAGCCTAGTTGATGGAACCTGATTGTGACGACGCAGCATTTTGGGTTTGTTGCATCCCCAAACAGGTCAATGTCTGAAACTTCCCATTGTTGAAAGATGTCTCCCGCGACTTTGTTGTTTAGCACCCAGTTGTGTGCTTTGATGAAGTCCTGACTTAGAGTCTGCATGAACATTGAGGGTGCCGGGAAGGTGAATCGCAGTAATTAGCTTCCTTGTCAGTAGCCACCTCCAAATGGTCTGAGCCTCCTGAGAGAGAGATCTCAATCTGATTCCTCCCTGTTTGTTCAGATAATACATGGTTGTGGTGTTGTCTGTCTGAATTAACAGTGAGTTTGTCAGGATGGAAGGTAAGAACGACTTGAGTGCAAGATGTAGGGCTCTCAGTTCTAACATATAGATATGATATCCCTTCTTCGCATCTGACCACAATCCCTGTACTTGAAAAGGGCACATTTGAGCTCTCCAACCCTGCACGGATACGTCCTTAACGATTGTCTGGCTGGGAAGGTTTTGATGGAACGGCAGTCCTTTCAGCAGGTTCAAACGTTTGATCTACCATCTGAGTGAGTCCTTGGCTACCTGAGGCAGAGCCACTGTGTCTTCCCAGCGGTTCGAGGTCTGTGACCACTGATCCTCCAAAGCCTGCTGGAGAGGGCGCATTTGCAGCCCGGCATTGGGGACAATGAAGATGCAAGACACCACTGAGCCCAGAAGAGAGGGCACTTGTCTGGCTGTGGGGAATGTGTGCGGTGGAGAGTGTGGCACTTGTTGGCTATTGAGGATAACCTCTGCTCCAAAGGACACATGCTTGCACTTACGGTATCCCGAGTAGCCCCCAGTTAATGGATCTTTTGCGTTGGATTGAAAATAGACTTCTTGTAGTTGATTTGTAGACCTAGACAGCCCAACACTCGAATGCAGCATTGGAGGTACCTCTGCAGCAGAGCGGGTGACACACTTTTCAGCAGCCAGTCATCCAGGTACGGATAGACGAAGATCTTCTGCTTGCGTAGAAAAGCCGCTACTACAGTCGAGTGCGGGGTGCTGATTTTAACCTTTTCGGGAGGACTTTGTACTGGAAGTGCTTTGACGCCACCTGAAAACGAATGAATCTTCTATGCTTTATGGAAACTGGAACATAAAAGTATGCATCCTGAAGATCTATGGAGCACATCCAGTCCCTTTGATGAAGTTGAGGAAAAATTTGGTGCAGTGCTAGCATCTGAAATCTTTCTTTGTGGATGAATTTGTTTTAGCGTCTTAAATCGAGTATGGGTCTGTACTCCTGAGTTGGACCTTTCTTTACAAACAGGAAGTAACAGGGGTAAATTCCTTGTTGTTGGGATAAAGGTCCTTCCCCTATAGCGTCTTTTTGTAGTAGAGTATTCACCTTTGTCTGAAGTAAAAGACGTCGATGGAGAGATGCTCCCCGGGGTGGTAATGGTGTTGGAGAGGACTTGAATCTAAGTAAGTAGCCATTTAGCACAATGTTGAGCACCCATTTTTCTTTTGGGATTTTTCTCCACTCCTCCCGGTGAAACCTTATACTTGCCCCCACCGGAGTGGGCACCAGGGATGGGGAAGCAAGTGCTCATTGCTTTGCCGGGTGTTTTGCTGAGGAGGGTGTTAATCTAGAGGCTCCTCTTACTCGTCCTGGTCTACGTTGGTGATAATGCGACCTGCATTGTTGTGACGACCAGTGAGGGGTTTGAACCCTCTGCTGGAAATGCCGGCGATCGTAAGGCTGGTATCTGCGCCTGAACTCTTTACGTTTTTCAACGCCGACTGGCTTCTGGGTGTCTAATTCTAATTTAATTTTGGACATCTCATTATCGGCATGGGTGTCGAACAGGGAGTTGCTGCCAAAGGGGAGGTTCATGATCCTGCGCTGTGCTTCAGGTTGGAGACCTGTAAGCTGCAGCCAGGCCAAGCACTTGGTACAGATGCAATGGGAGTACCCATGTGTTGCAAGATTGGAAGCGTCAGCCAGCGTGCTAATCACCTGGTTTACAAGGCTACCTTCCTGTAAGATCTCTTGGAAGTCTTGTTGGTCTTCCTTAAGCAGCTTATCAGTGAACCTTGCAAGAGATTCCCACAGCGCCCTGTCGTATCTCCCTAGGAGCGCAGAGGCACTAGCCACCTTCATATAAGACGCAGAAGTGTTGCACATCTTCTTCCCTAGTCAGTCCATATGTTTGCTTTCAGGTGGGACTGAAGAGAAGGCAGCCCCTG
This sequence comes from Lissotriton helveticus, assembly GCF_964261635.1. Classification (NCBI taxonomy): domain Eukaryota; kingdom Metazoa; phylum Chordata; class Amphibia; order Caudata; family Salamandridae; genus Lissotriton; species Lissotriton helveticus. The sequence goes on along the minus strand of NC_136071.1, from coordinate 102,914,443 downwards.
GATGCGCCTTCCTAACAGCTGTCACTATTATTTAATCCACTGGTGGATCTGTTCTTATAAATAGTGGGTCCTTGTCAGGAGCTTTGTACTTTTAATAATGCATGGTGGAGCCGACCCTACCGCAGCCCGAGTCAAAAATGTTTGTAGAGCTGGTTCAAGCAGAGGGAGCAGAGGTCTTTCTGAGGACCTGTGAAGGAGGTCTCAAATATTATTGATGCAGAGGTAGCCAGCGTAGGCATTTCAATGTTCAGCTTATTGGCACCCCTGCTTAGGACTTCATTGAAGGTGGTCATGTCGTCCACTGGAGACACTCTAACTGGCAGGGTAGCAGAAAGTGTTGGTGAATATTCCCGAACCGAAGATCGAGCGGACGATGTAGAACATGAAGTTGATCTCCATCTTCATGATCTGGGAGACCGAGAGTGGTGGGATTTCGATCATCTGAGAGGTGTTCTGGATCGAGCTCTTTGTTTAGAAGGAGATCTCATTCTCCTTGGATATCTGTGTGGAGTTCTTCCAGCTGTCATTGTGGGTGGTTAACTAGCAGAGTCTCTGGAAGGAGAGTAAGTTTGTGAGAAGTCGGATCCTGGACTTCTTCGTGGGACTCTCCAATGTTTGACCCTCTGCAATCACTGTGGAGACAGTTTAAGAGGAGGCGTTTTTTCTAGAGCCGGAGAGCCCTCTTGTGTGATTTGTATGATTCTGATGCCTGGAGAAGAAGATGTTTCTCTTAATGTTGACCGTCTGGATTTCGACGTCGATCTCTGTCTTCCCTGTGCCTCCATCGAGGAGAGCCTCCACGCCATGATGGTCGTTGCGGGATTCTTTGAAGGAAAAATAGCCATTTGCCGATTCTTCGACGTCCGTTAGATGTGTGGAGAAGTAGGCCTCGACGTCGGGCCGCTTGACGTCGAACGACGACCTGAAGGCGTCGACACCGACGGTGACGCTCTGGATCGCCTATGTCCCGTTGGCGAAGTTCTCGATGTCAACAGGCGCTCACCCAACGGCGACGCTCTCGACACCGACCGTCTATGCTCCAACGGGAGTGGCATTCTGGACACCGACCTCTACAGCGTAGTTGCCGAGTGATGAGGCGACTTTCTCGACGACGACTCAAGTCCGGTTTTCGGTGACGACTTGCGCTTTGCAGGTATAACCCCATTGCTTCAGCGAGGGGTCTTGATGTCGACTTGCCTTTCGTCGACGGATGCGCTGATTGCCTCGATGGCGACTTTCCCTTCTACATTGATGCATGCCGCCTATGTTTCTCTGACGTCGATCATAGCGGTGAAAGTGAACAGTTAGGCACTTGTCTCGACGGTGATCTCTTTGTCATAGACGGCGAGGCAGAGTGATGTCTCTTCTCTGCTCTACCCCTGCATTCTTGTTTGTCACGAGAGGAGGGCTCTTTGAAAGCATGGCTGCTTCCAAGGCCACTTGTTGATCCCTTTCCCCTCCCCTGCAAGGCATGCAGCTTGATCTTTCTCTCTGTCTTGAAGTGTTCTCCTGGAAAAATGTTGGAAGTAACATCTGTCAGGATTGTGTGAAGATGATAAACACACAATACAGGCAGAGTGTGGGTCTGATTTACCATTTTGTTACAAAAGAAAGGACATTATTGAATAATTTTGGCATTTCTGACAGTCAAAGACGCAGATTGAAAAAGAGAAAAACTCCAAAGATAACCAATTTTTGGTAGGAAATGCCAAAAACTTATGAGCTCAGTGCTCTAGGATCCTCAAAAAAGGAGCCGGAAAAAAGAACTGACCTAACTGTCACCTGTGGAGCATGATCGGAGCAGAGAGGTCTTGAAGATCTTAAAGACATGGCGCCAGTTTACTACTGTTGTGGTTTTATCGATGCAGCCTTTGGGCTAATTGGCTGCTATTACTTGCCTTTTTCTTTGAAAATAAAAGGCTATGTTGGAACACTAGAAGAGTGCATGTTCTATTTTACAGAAATGCTATATAAATTATTTTTATTTTGAAAGAAAACCTAATGAAATTTTTGCATCTTAGACTGTTGAATGGTTTTAGGCTGCATGTAGATGTACGTATATGTATATATATATATATATATATATATATATATATATATATATATATATATATATATATATATATATATATATATATATACATATACATGTATGTGTGATTGTATATATATATATATATATATTCACGCTCCAAAGAACTCCCTTCCATATAAAAGAAGTAAAAAAAGAGCACTCCAGTCGAGCGGCGTAGAAGATTTTTAATCAGTGTCGAAGGAATCGAAACGCGTCTGTCTTGAACTGCTGCTGGCTGATTAAAAATGTTTTACGCTGCCCGACTGGAGTGCTCTTTTTTTACTTCTTTTATACGGAAGGGAGTTCTTTGGAGCGTGAATTTACATCGCAGGGCACCACCGCGAAGAGCACCCGCCCACGAGTGCACCGGCTTGTTGGTGCAACTGGAGCTTACATATATATACGGCGATGGGCACTAGCTTAGCCCCCAGCTATGCGAACTTGTTCGTGGGCTGGTGGGAGAAGCAGGTGGCCTGGGCCGATGACAAGGTGGAGTGGGTGGACAGGGTGGTCTGCTGGAGGAGATACATCGATGATCTCTTCATCATTTGGAAGGGATCTGAGTCCTCAGCAGTAGATTACATCACAGCCCTGAATCAGAATGATTTAAATCTAACCTTCACCCAAGAAATGAGTAAGGAAGAAGTGAATTTCCTCGACCTTAGGGTATTTGTAAAAATAGGGGCGATTCAAACTGCCCTATACAGAAAAAGTACGGCTGGTAACTCAGTCCTTCATGGACGAAGCAGCTACCCCCAAACTCTTGTAAATAGTATCCCCTATGGGGAACTTTTAAGAATAAAAAGAAACAGTTCTATGGAGAAGGATTTTGAGGAGGCAGCAGATAGAAGCATTAAACGCTTTAAATCACGTGGCTATTCACAGAAGGTACTCCAACATGCCAAAAGTAAAGTGGACACAACCAATAGACAAACACTACTGAGAGATGGACAGGGTCGAAAGTCCTAGGAAGGAACAGGCACTATAAGGCTCATTACCAATTATTCAGTGGCAGTAAATAAGGTGAGGGCAATAGTGTGCAGAAACTGGAATATCCTGAAATCAGACGCAGTGATTGGGAAGGAACTCTCAAACCATCCCCTAATTACTTTTAGAAAGATCAGGTCTTTAAAGGACAAGCTAGTACAGAGCCACCTAGCTAAGGAAAGATCTAACACTGGACTGCAGGCTATGCATGGCCGTTTCCATGTGGGAAATGCAAGGCATGCAGTTCAAGTAGAAGAGTCCTATCCTACCAAGTGCCAGATAAGAATTCATGCACCAAAATTTCTAAATTCATAACCTGTTCCACGACCCATGTGGTATATTGCCTAGAATGCCCTTGTGGCTACCGCTACATAGGGAGCACGGTGAATGCTGTCAAGTTACGCATATTGGAACACCAAAGGGCGATTTACAACAAAGATGAAAACTACCCGGTAGCGAGGCACTTTGCCACTCATCATAATAGCGACAGAAACCTCCTAACCTTCTTCTGTCTTGACTGTATCCCATTGGATATCAGGGGGGGAGACTACAAGAAAAGATTAAGACGCTTGGAGTCCAGGTAAATTATTGAACTCCAAACGAAAATGCCGAAGGGGCTCAACGCGGGTGAGGAACTCATAACTCACCTATAGCCCAAGTATGTAGGAATGAGCAGCACTAATGTCAGGAAAGGAACTACCAGTTGCTATTAATAACTATAGGGCCATCACTTAATATTAAACACAGGATCCCAGATTTACAGACAGTAATAAATGAAATGGTCAGTGACAGAGTAAGAAACAATATATGTGGGAAATTGTCTCTGCCAGCCCATCCAGGGCTAAATCAACAATCAGTATAATCTTGTATGTAGTGGATCATGTGATATTGAATTTGAATAATTTTGAACTAAGTGGCTATTTTATTTCAATTGACACACATGAGAACATGATAACGGAGAAGTAATTTTGATGAAAATTATAGTTGTGGAAAACTGTCTATCAACTACACCCATACAGGGTTTAATCATGGGAACAAATGGAATAGTAGAATGTCTTTTCAATTACCTTTGTGCAGATGTGGGATTTGAATTATGACAGCAGGTTTCTGCGAGCATGAAATGAATGTATATACTTTCTTTCTGTTTTTACGATATAGCCACTCTAAGATGGCGACCAATGTGGGACGATAAGTCCTTTGTTTATGTTTACACATTATTTTGCCAATATTAACTTCCGCCTCGCCGACGTCAGCTGACACTGATGAAGGGTAAGGCTGAAACGCGTCTTGTTTATATTGTTTGCGCAAATAAACCTAAGTGGGGTTTAAATCTAACGTGAGTGCTGGTCCGGTCATTTGTTTGACAGTGAGGCTTTATTCCATGGACACATGTGAAATGCACATTTGTAGTAGTGATCTATTTCTATTATCCTAAGGGTAATGTGCTTTACCGTGATCTAGAGAAGCAAATTAATTGCTAAAAATCCGGTAAAGTTTTATGATAATCTTTTTGTATATATACATGAATTACAATACATGTTCAAATAGTTAATTATTAATTTATTTTTTAAATTGTATAAATCTGTAAACTGCATTGATGCATGAATTCCTATGTACAACATGGTTTAACAGTATTTTTTCTATGTTGTTTGTACTGTGTAAATTGCCCGTGCACTAGCACTTTAAATACCGACAACAGCTCTAAGCAACTTGCCATGTGATCAAGCTTTGTGAAAGGCGAAACGCGTAATGGTGGCTGGCTTGGTGGACGAAATAAAGCACCTTGACTGAGCACTTATCCATGGGTCTGCTCCTTCGTCATTTTGAACTGGGCTGGGGCGAGGGCTCGAGTCGGTTGGCGAATTACTTTCATAGTTGGTACTGAAGAAGCTTTCACGGTACGAGCAGAACCCCTTCTTGATGACTGGGCTACGCGGCAGGAAGCACTACCTTCTCTGGTCACCCAGAAGAGGATTTACAAACTCCGGTGAGGAGTACGCCGCAATTGCCCCCGGACACCGTTGAAGCAAGTTTGCTGTTGGACTGACACCTGGGAAATTCGGCGCCAGCTGGCGCGGGAGTACGGTGATCAAGTGGAAGCTAACTACATACGGAGTGTCCGGTAAGAAGTGTGCGAGCTTTCTAACGGGGGAGACTCACTACCCGATTGAGCTGTGTCAAGGGCGAGCCATTGGTGCTCCCAGCGCAATTAGCCGTAATGTCCGCAAACAAGTTGCTCAAACGTGAGGAAGCGGCGGAGACAATGTTTTTAGATTCCCCGGCTGGGGGGTCTGGTTCCACCACACAATCAGTACAAGCGACCACTGGGAGCCCCACCACTCGGGATTTGTTCAAGAGGCTGGAAGAGCTAATGCGCTCTGAACAATCCAAGTGGTGGGAGCACCGGTCCCTTAATCGGTACCTACAAGTTAAAAGAGTACCACGGGGACTTCGTAGCACGTTAGCTCCCAGTTACGAAAATCCGGACCCCGCTATGCTGAAAGACTGGGCAGAAGCTAATTTAGAGTCGTCAGCAACATTAATTAAGATCTTAATCAAATATGCAGCAAGTGACCGGATAAAATTGCAGGATGAAATCGACAAATTGGAAGAAGAAATCGCTGTGTTGGGAATTAATGAACAAACAAAGAAGTTGCGCGAAGATATGTTGGTCCGTTTAAAAAAAGAGGAAGAGGTAATCAAAAAAAGAAAGACTTTCAAACTTGAGAGGGATCGTCTTGATTACCTCAACGGCCAGATCTTTACCTTTGCCCGCCGTTATGATGGGGTGAAGGCAAGGGTCAAAAATTCTCAGTTCAAAAATGTTAATGGTGCACGGAGAATATCGGTAACAGGATCCGATCTTAGCTCCACCGACCGAAAGTGACCCGGAAGGTGAAATAATCAACGACCAGGCTCTGGGGTTTACCAAACTAACAATGGTAGAGGAGGTAGACTGTCACTGCATAGATCGGAGGGACACATTGCGCTCACGCACAGTGCCGGCCAAACAAACACAAGGCACAACTATAAGCGGAGACAGCGCCGCAAAAGGAGCAGTTGGCACAAGAGGCAAAGCCAAGGGACCCCCAAGAGGGAGATGGAACCGATATCAGAATCGCAACACAACACAAGCAACAACTCCAACTCAGTAATCAACTTAACCAATTCAGCATTAACAGAGCAAGAGGAAGCGGTGCTGGCATTGGGTTTATCATATTGTCCGCCCTGCGATTTTAACTATGCAGATGCACGCATGGACACTTTCAGATTCGTGCGCAAATTAAAACTCAGCAAATTTCACAGTCTTCAGACTAAGAAAAAGCGACAGGTTGAAGCAGCCAGAAGCCCTTCCTTATTGACAGTGGGGGACCAGGTAGCTTTGGATGAAATTTGGTCCTTAAAAAAAGAAACTGATGGAAGTCAAGCCCCTGAAGGAAATACAGGTTGGGGAAGTAATCATACCAGTTCTACTCCGTTTTGACCCAAGTCCACTTTCCAGCCCATAATGTCATATGACAACATAGACGTTTATCATGATTTGGTGGTTAAAGATCTGAAAAAGCTACATTCAGCCACCAATAGCAAACGTCAAAAGATGAGCAAACAAAATTGGAGCTATGCACAAATGATAAAAAAGGTGGACTCTGATAATAATATCTTGGTGCGGCAAGCGGACAAAGGCGGCAACGTGGTGCTTTGGCCTCGGGAGTTATACTTGGCAGAGGCGGAAGCACAACTTGGAGACATTTCATGTTACAGAAAAAGCAATTTGACCACTGTGAAATCAATGTGGGGAGATCAGAATGCGAAGCTCCAGGCTTGGAGAAGTGGGGGGTTATTACTGAGTACGAATTTCGGTTCCTAAAGAAAGAGCACCCGGTAATACCCTCTTTTTATCTAATCCCCAAGATCCACAAAGACTGTTACAATCCACCAGGCTGCCCCATAATTTCGGCTATCAACAGTTCGCTAGAAAATGTTTCCAAATATATTGATTATTTTTTACAAGACTGGGTGAAAGGACTTAGTTCTTATGTACGAGATTCAACTGATTTTATCCGGAAAATTGAGAACTTGCAGTGGGGTCCAGATCTATTACTTATGACCCTAGATGTATCTTCCTTGTATACTTCAATTGGACATCGGGATGGACTTAAAGCAATAGAACATTTCCTAGAGAAACGTCCTATACATTGTGGGGTGCACAATAAGATGTTGTTAACCATGACAAAAATGTGTTTGGAACAGAATTTCTTTTTGTTTAACAATCAAATATTCCAACAGGTGAGGGGTGTCGCCATGGGGGCCTGTTTCTCCCCCAGTTACGCATGCTTGCACATGGGGCTGTGGGAGGAACAGGTCCTGGTGGGGGAACTCCGGGAAGTCATGGAACAACATGTGGTCACCTATCTCAGGTATATTGATGATTTGTTTTTTGTATGGAGGGGGACAGATAGTGCTGCTAAAGATTTTGTCAGTAAGCTTAACAACAACGGTTTGAATTTGAAGTTTACCTCATTCATACATGCAGAATCTGTGAGCTTTCTCGACATGGAAATCTATATCAAAGATAACAACATAGAGACGAAAATTTACAGAAAGCCGCCAGCAGGCAATACTATCCTTCACGCTGCGAGTCACCATCCAGGCCACCTGATTCACAGCATCCTCTATGGGTAGATGCTGCGCATCAGGAGATTATGCAGCAGTGATGAAGAGTGCATGATTGCTCAGGAAGCCAGCAAGTGTAGATTCTTAGCAAGGGGATATTCCAGTAACTTCATTGAAGCTGCTTTGAGAAGGATGCAGCTTATGTCCCGAGAGATAGCACTAACACCTAAAGGACACAATGTCCACATAACTTCCCCAGGAGATGAGATCAAACCACGTATGATCATGACTTACAGCAGGCAGCACTCTGTCATTATGAAAATACTCTATCGCAATTGGAATCTCATACAAGGAGACCCAACGATTGGTCATAGAGTATCAGACAGACCCTTGCTCACATTTAGAAAATCAACATCTATGGCCAAATCTTTGGTCAAAAATACCTTTGAACCTCAGATGTCTAATACATGGAAGGCCCTTGGTAGGGGTTTCAAAAAATGTGCCCAGTGTAAAGCTTGTAGACATGGGATAAACAAGACTAAATATGTTAGCCCATTTTCATCAAAACTCCGAGAGATTACTAAGCGTTTGAATTGTAAGACAGACTATGCGGTCTATGTGCTGGAGTGCACGTGTGGGCTTAGGTATGTGGGGAGTACTCGTTTACCGGCCCACAAACGTGTACTCCAGCACATTAGGGCAATTAACACCAAGGACCAAGCCTACCCTGTGGCAAGGCATTTCGAAACTGAGCATAGTTCAAATCCGTCACAACTATCTTACTACGTTATCGATTCTGTTTGGCCCATGAAAAGAGGTGGGGATAGAGAGGCGAGGCTTCGCCTACTCGAAACCCGTTACATTTTAGAATTAGACAGCAAGCAGCCAAACGGGTTGAATGCCACGGAGGACCTTCACACATGTCTTTAGTTATTTTCCCAGTGCATTCACACAAACAATTGTTATGTCAGTCAGCGTTATTTCCTTGGGGGCAAACAAGATAGCGGTTGACATTAACAAAAGGTTTTTTAACTTACCAAGCAGTATCAGGAGGTAGGATTGTTTATCTAGGGTGTATATTATGAAGTTCTTATTGATCATAGCTTGTACTGTACTTATTTGTGGGAGTGAACCATCCATTAGAGTATTTATCTGATTATAGAGGGGTTCGCACTTCTTTTTTTTAATATATATTATATAACATGTAATGAGCTACTAGAAAAAAGTTACACCAGGAGTATTGGCTCTATATATTTTTTACACTAGCACTAGCAGTTTTTTAATTTTTAATTTTCCCTTTTCTTTATTGATCTCTTATTTGTCGGTATTCCTTTCAGGGTGTCAGATAGTTATTAGGAATTCAAATAATATTTGGTACAGAAATTACGCCCACAGGGGCTTTATTCCATGGACACATGTGAAATGCACATTTGTAGTAGTGATCTATTTCTATTATTCTAAGGGTAATGTGCTTTACCGTGATCTAGAGAAGCAGATTTATTGCTAAAAATCCGGTAAAGTTTTATGATAATCTTTTTGTATTTATACATGAATTTACAATGAATTTTAAAATATTTAATTATTAATATATTTTATAAATTGTATAAATGTGTAAATTGCATTGATGCATGAATTCCTATGTACAACATGGTTTAACAGTATTTTTTCTATGTTGTTTGTACTGTGTAAATTGCCCGCGCACTAGCACTTTAAATACCGACAACAGCTCTAAGCAACTTGCCATGTGATCAAGCTTTGTGAAAGGTGAAACGCGTAATGGCGGCTGGCTTGCTGGACGAAATAAAGCACCTTGACTGAGCACTTATCCATGGGTCTGCTCCTTCGTCATTTTGAATTGGGCTGGGGCGAGGGCTCGAGTCGGTTGGCGAATCACTTATATATATATATATATATATATATATATATATATATATATATATATGTTCAAAGGTACTACGTACATGTTTCTGGCTAGACATCCATCCATATACATATGTGTGTGTGTGTGTATTTTGTATATGGTCCGGGGGCCCGCACGTGGGTGGGACTATTCAGTGCTTATGACTATTGATGATTATCCCCTGGAAGAGAAAGGTTATTTCAATTGAAGCTGTGTTGTCTGTAATGGCAGTATGATAGCACACCATGCACATTTCACTGTACCCCACTCCACTCTACTCTACACGATCCACACTATGCCACATCACTCCACATTGTTCCAGTGCATTCTACTCTGCGCCACACCAATCTACGCCTCTCTACTCTATGCTAATCCACTATGCAGCACTCTAATCTACTCTACCCTATTCACCACTGTACTCTACCATACACCACTCCACTCTACAACAATCTACTCTACGCCACTCCACTCAGCGCCACACCACTCTGATCCACTCCACTATATTCTGCGCCATTGTACTCTGCTCTGCATCACTGCACCCTACACCACTTTACTCAAAACCAATGAACTCTACGCCAATCTACTCTTTACCACTGCACTCTACTTCATTATACTCTACTCTGCAACACTTTGCACCACTGCAACATTGTACTCCATCTCAATGCACTTTACGCCACTCTATTCTACTCTGCACCACTGTTCTCTACTCCACTCCATTCCAATGAACTGTACTATACACCAAGGTACTCTACAACAGTCTACTCTGCAACACTGCACTCTACTCTGCACAACTCAATGTCAATGCACTCTACCCAACTACACTTTGCATCACTCCACTCTACACTAGCCCACTCTACCCTGCATCACTCCAGTTTACACCACTTTACTCTGCAACACTACCCTTTATACCACTGCACTCTAGGTACACCACTCTACTCTACGGCACTCTATGTCAATACACGGTATGCCACTAAACTCTGTGCCTTTCTAATCTGCATCGCACCACTCTAAGCCACTGCACTCTATACCAATCCACTTTAAGCCACTCTAATCTACTTTGCACAACTACACTCTACAACTCTGCACTCTATGCCATTGGACTCTATGCCACTGCATTCTACCCTGAAACAATCTACTTTACACCACTGCACTCTACACCAACTCTATTACACTGTGCGCCATTCCACTCTATGCCAATGAAATCTACCCTGCGCCACTTCACTCAATTCTACGCCGCTGCACTCTATGCCACTGCATTCAATACCACGCTACTCAAAACCAATACACTCTACGCCTCTGCACTTTGCACCAATCTACTCTGCACCAATGCACTCTTCTCTACACCACTGCAGTCTACAACACTCTACTCTGCAACACTGCACATTCCGCCACTGAACTCTACGGCACTCTAGTCTATGCCACTCTGCTCTACTTACCACTACTCTAATCTATGCCACTCTACTGCACTCTAAGCCAATGCACTCTATACCAATGCACTGTACGCCACTCTATTCTACTCTGCACCACTGTAATTTATGCCAATGCTCTTTGCTCCACTCCTCTCTGTCCAACTCTACTCGGCACCACAGCACTCTGCATCACTGTACTCTATTCTGTTAGACTGTAGTCACTGAAACTGAACTCGACACCATTTTACTCTGCATTACTGCACTCTATGCCACTGCATGGTACGCCACTCTGACCATTGCGCTCTACATCAATGCACTCTTTGCCACTCTATTCTGCTCTGCACCACTCTACACCACTACACTCTACTAAGCACCACTCAATGCTACGCCACTCTACTGCACTCTATGCCACTCTGCTCTGCACCACTGTACTGTGTGCCACTTCACTCTAGACTACTCTAATCTACTCCACTCTACACTAAACTCTGCGATGCTCCACTCTATGATGCTCTACTCCACTCTGTGGCACTATACTCCACTCTATGACACTTCACTTTGCAACAGTACTACACTCTATGCCACTCTACAACACTACTCCACTGTAGGACGCTCTACATACATCCCTTTATAACCCATTCCATGCCACTTTACTCCACTCTATTCTACAACACACTACTCCACTCTATGCCACTCCGCTCTACACCACGTGACTCTACAACATTCTTCTCAACTCTATGCCATTCCAATTCCTACACTATTCCACTCCAAGACAATCAACTCCACTCTACGCCACTCTGTGCTACAACACTCTACGCCACTCCACTCTACCCCAAACCACAACACTCTCTTCCACTCCACTCTATGACACTTCTCCACTCTGATACTCTACTCCACGCCACTCAACTCCATGCCACTCTACTCCCTCCAGACACTCCACAACACTTTACAGCACTCCATGACACTCCACTCCATTCACCTCTACTCTACACCACTTTACGACACTCCACACAACTCGATAGCACTCCACTCTATGACACTCCACTCCACGCCACTCTCCTTTAACCCACTAACTATTAGCCATGCTGAAAGGAATCCACACTGGTGCGCAACATGGCTAAAACATATTGGCAAAGCCAATAGCTCTTGCATAGGAGAGACCAACTGGCTTTGCCAATGCTTGTTCCAGATTGCTGCTAAATACTGGAATACTCTACCCATTCATCTGCATTAGGTGTCTCGTCCTATTTGCTTTCTGAAAGGTTTAAAAACCTGGCTATTCTGCTGATCTCCTCCTCTTGCTTTATCCCCTAAATACTGGAATACTCTACCCATTCATCTGTATTAGGTGTCTTGTCAAAGTTGATTTCTGAAAGGTTTAAAAACCTGGCTATTCTGCTGATCTCCTCCTCTTGCTTTATCCCCTCTTTATAGGTTTTTTCAATGCCAGGACACCCAATTTCGAATATCAGCGGCAATCTATAAATACATGCTATCATCCTCATCAATGGTTAATGAATGGACAGACGGGTTATTTAAACACCAACCAATCTTTGGTCAGCCACATTTGCGAAAGCATACAGTCAAGCCTCACAAGCAGAGCAAGAGCACTCCACTTAGGAACAACTGCTGCAGTGCTGTTTCGAGAGTAAGAATTGTCTATCGTAAAGAAATAGACAGCATACCATCCGAAGTGGACTTGATAAAAACACGAAAGGAAATGTTAAAGCCCTTATAGTGAAAAAGCAAAACACCCTATATATGACACACACTCTCACACCCCTTTCAGACTTGCAACCACACAGTAACAGAAGCATGGTGTGACCCCTCACAAAATACTAGTGAGATACCATGGAATGATTCTTACATCCTTCATATGCCAAACGCCCTGCACTGCCAACATCACTTTCATAGCCCCGTAAAGTAACAGTACCACAATAACAGAAACACCCACATGCTCCTCACAGAGAAGCAGTCCAACACTACTCGTAGCACTCACACCCCTCACAGAGGAGCAGTCACCACTACAAGAAGCCCTCTGTTGCCCCTTACACAGGAACAGTCACACACTACTGGAAGCACTCATACGCTCCGAGATAAGCAGTCACAATTTATCTAGGACACTCTCACGTTCTTCAGAGATTAGAAGCAAAATCAACAGATCTTGCTGGTAGCTAAAACTGCATCTGCGGTGATTGGGGAGTTTGCATGTGTGTTACTGTGGATGGGCGAGTAGTTGAAGTCAAGAATGAATCAATGCATGGATGAATAGATGCATGTGTGCAATGATATGTGACTGAGCGCATTTATGATGAGAGAAGAAAACAAGTTACTTATCTGTAACTTCAGTTATCCAGTATTGGTATCTTTCATATATTCACATGCCTGAATCATTCCCCGTCGTCGAGGCGGGAGTCCCACGGTAAATAAAAAAGCAGTGCCAAAAGCACTTTGTAGTAGTAGTAGGCCCTAGAAATAGGCCTGAGGCCTAAATTATAGTAGCCTATCTACCTCATTATGTCAAAAAGACCAAAGTCTTTGCTCCAACCAATCAGCTCACAGCACCCTCTAGAACCCTCTCTGCAGAGCCAGCTCTCCTCAGATTTTCGTAGCACGTGGGAACAAGTATCCCAATCTTAGAGAACTGACTCTCCGGGGAGGAGGGTGGGTGCATGTGAATCTATAAAAGATACCAATACTGGATAACTGAAGTTACAGGTAAGTAACTTGTTTTCTTATCCAGTATTGGGGTATCTTTCATAGATTCACATGCCTGAATCAGAATAGCAAGCAGTAAACCCGGCAAAGTCGGTTGCGGATGGTGGGAGACTTATTGTAGTGCACCCCCATGAATGTACCGTTAACAACCAACAATCGCCTAGAGATTGATCTATTAACAAGTCATATTCCGAACCAACATAGAAATTATGCAATTTCCTACAGGAAAGGAACTTTAGTATAATAGAAACTCAGTATATGATAACATATGTCTGTATATTATAAACAACAACTTGAATGTTATGTACTTTTTAAGAAATAAGCCAACGTTAGAACCTGAATGTATTCCTATGGAAACATGTGGCGTAAAACAGCTTGGCCCACTGCCGCATCATTCTGATTTGCTGATTGTAGGCAGTAATATTTTGTAAACGTATGGACGCAGCACGGCAAATGTTTTCAAGCGTCACACCTGCAAACAAGGCTGCAGGCGCTGCCACAGCTCTTGTGGAATGAGATCGAACAGACCTTGTCAATGGTCGGTTAGCCTTGATGTGACAGAACTGGATGGCAGAGGCTATCCATCTGGAAAACGTAGCTTTAGTGACCGCTTTACCCAATGTAGTCTGGTCATAAGTCACAAACAGATGATCTGATTTTCTAAAAGTCTTGGTTCTCTGGAGGTAGAACTTTAAGCATCTTTTGATGTCTAAAGAATGCAATGTTCTCTCCGCTGGGGTTGAAGGATTTGGAAAGAAAACATGCATGTCTTTAATCTTACCGGTTCGTTAGAGTGAAATTGAGTTGGTACCCTAGGAATGAACCCGGGATTCGTCCAAAGGGTTACATAGTTCCGAGGAAAATGTAAAATTGAGGTGTTCCTTTATAGTGAAAGCTTGGATTTCACGAACCCTTTTTTCCAAAGTAAGAGCCAGTAAATGGGTAACCTTCCAGGTGAGGAATTTGAGATCTGGTTTATGGATCAGCTCAAATGTACACTGCATTAACTGCGCTAGCAATGCTGAGTTCTCACTCTGGGAGGGTGCTCGCACTGGAGAGAAAGGCTCGGAAAAGCCCTTTCATAAACTGTTTGACAAGTGCCGAAGAGCAGAAAAAAGAAAATTTTTAACATTTCCTAATTCTGGAAAGAGCAGCAAGACGCATTTTGTTCGTTGAAGAAAAACTAAGCCCAGACTTGGCTAGAAGAGCATATAACGGATATAACGGAGAACTTGTTCTGCAGTAACTGTAATTGAGTGAATGGCTTTCACCTCACACCAACCGCAAAATCGCTTCCATTTGAGGCGATAAGCCTTGATTGTGCCTCGGGCACGAGAATTGGCCAAAATTTCACAACAGTTCTTTGAAACGTTGATGCCCTTGAACTCTAACAAATGATAAGCTGTGCGTGCAAGTGTAATGACTGTGGATCCGGACGAACCACTTGATCTCCGTCCCCTGGCAACATCGTAGGCTCGAGCTGTAGCAGAATGGGCTTGTCTGTAAACAATAGCAGAAGTTCCGAGAACCAATATTGGCCAACGGGGTGCAATCGGAATCAGATGGTAACCTTGCAGCTTCATCTTGCAGAACACCTTCGGAACCAATGGTATTGGGGGAAAAGCGTACGCACAAACCCCTGACCAGTGCATGGACAGGGCATTCCCTCTTGATCCCTGTTAAGGGAACCTGCTGGCATAATATCGGCCTTCCTTGTTCTCTCTGAATGCAAATAGCTCCCATGCCGGCTTAACCCAAACTTGGAAAAAACTGGGTTCACCTGTCCCTTTTCCGGCGCCCACTCGTGACAGTCCGACTGAGACATGCTCAGAGCATTGTGGAGAGCCCTGACATGTTCAGCTCTCAAGACATCTTGTGCAATGCAACACCTTCTCACAATTCCTGAACCTCTTGCGAGAGTATAGCTGATTTAGTTTCTCCTTGTTTAATGATATAATACATGCTGATGGTATTGTCGGTCTGTACTGGCACAGAGGAACCCTCGATCCTCAGGAGGAATGCTTGGGGGGACAGAACAGCGTTGTGGAGCTCAAGCCTGTTGATCTGCTGTTGTCTTTGAGACCATTTTCCTTGAATTCTGCCGATGACCTCCCCATCCTTCCATGGAGGCATCAGTCGTTAAAACTAACCCTGGAATGGTTTGCAGGAACGTGCGACCCTGGGTTATATTGTCTGTCTGCGACCAGCAATGTACAGAATTTATCATGCACGTCGTAACCTTGATGGTATCGTCGAACGAACCCATTGTTTATTGTTCTTGAAACTGTAGTTCTTCCTGAAAAGGTCTCATTGTGAGCCATGCGAATGGTATGAGATGTATAGCTGAAGAGCACATCTTCAGGAACGAAACAAACATTTGAACTGAAACTGACCTTTTGAAGTTAACCTTGCCCATTTTTGAAAACACAACTGGTGGTCGTGTGACAAGAATGCTTTGTTCTGGATTGTGTCTAAACCTGCTCCGAGAAAATACATTTACTTGGAGAGGACCTAACTGCAATTTGCTGTAGTTGAGAATCAGCCCCAGAGAAAAAACGAGAAGGGTACATCTACTGTGGCAATCCTCGTTTCGTGTTCTGAAGGACCTTTGAGCAGCCAATCGTCTAGACAGGGGAATACTTGCATTCCTCAAGATCTCAATGCTGCTGCCACTAGTACCAAGTACTTCGTGAAAGGCTCTTGGTGACGATCTCAGCCCAAACGGGAGCACTACGCACCTATAATGGGCGTCAGCCGCGTGAAAGCGAAAATATTCGTGCTGTTTGGGGTGGACAGGTATGTGGAAATTCACACCCTCTCAATCCAGAGAAGCCATAAAATATCCTTTGTTTAAATAACATAATTGTTGTGAAAACGAGGGGGAGGGGGACCCCTGGACGGAGTAGTATATGGCTGTTTAATGAATTCCAGGGAGTGGCCTTGGTTACTAGGTTTAGAACACATTGGTCTGACATAGTTCCCTGTCACTTGTAACAAAAACCTGAAATCTTCGGGCCCACGCGAGAAAAGGGTAAAATGATTGGAGCCTTGTGGGGACCATGGCCTCCTGTTAGTGTCTCAGTCTTGATACTTAAATCTCTTTCGTGACGGGAGAAAGTAGACAGACTATCTACGGAAAGATGCTTGGCTGCAAGGCTGTACTAAGATTGCTACTGCTTATTCGATTGGTTTTGGTATCCTCCTCTTGATGAAAACCCCTTCATCACGCATCTCTGAAAGATCCGCGCCCATATTGAAGGGTGCTTAATGATCGTGCATTATCAGTGCCAGGTTTTATAACTAAGAGGGCTTCATTCAAATATTTAGCAAACCAACAACTCTTCATCATAGGCCATGCCTAGAAACTTTGCTCAGGGCTGAAGGTAGCGACTTCAAGCCATTCCTGGCGTTCACCTTCCAACAGAATCTTTCCTGCATCCCGCCTTCGGTCCTCAGTAATGAGGTCATTGAAACTCGCTATGTGCAACCACATTTGACGATCATAAAAACCGATCATGGATAAAGGATTGTCAGCTCTACTAGAGGCCGCTGCCAAAGTAGAGAATTTGTTTTTCTTCTTTTTTTTCCCCATAAGGTCCAAATGACATCCTTCTTTGTAAGGCGGTGTGGTGATAGGTATTGCAGGATTTTAGATTGCTATTGAGCGGTCTGTGAAATTACTGAATCTGGTCGAACGGTGGACTATCAGATCGGATGGGCTGCTAGTTGGTACACATCATTTCTGTTCTATGCGCAGAAACACTGCTGGAATAGACTTAGTCTATTATAGGTACCACTCTCGTGATCTTCCTGCATACCTCCTCGAAACCATTAAGGAGATATTCTGTTTGCCTGTAGCTGGCAGAATAAATCTAGCTGCTGCCCACTACATGAAAAATATATATGATGCTCTTACCGCTGAAGCCATCGCAGCCAATCTCATCATAGATTTTGTCGTAGACATGGTTATGTAAGCGAGGTTATTGCAGACTAGCACAACGTCATAGATAACCGTCATGAGCAACCCTCCTAGACAAGGCTGTCATAGACGACAGCCATATACAATGCCATTGAAGATGAGGCAATCATAAGTGAGGGCATCCGTAGATAAGGGTAACAAATGAGGCCATTCGCCCTTCGTAGATGAGGCCATCGGTAGATGAGGCCATTGGTAGATCAGGTCATCAGTAGATGAGGCCATTGGTAGATAAGGCCATTGGCAGATGAGGCCATTGGTGCACAGACATAATATCGACTCCAAAATATCGTTTGGACAGAATATCGAGTCAAAAATATCGTTTGGACAAAATATCGACAGGACAGAATATAGACAGACAAAATATCGTTTTTAAGGTAAGTGAAGTAATATCGACTGTAAATAATATAGAAAGTGAAAATATGTTAGTATATAATATAGATAGTAAAAAAATTCGTTTTTATTTTTAGGGTTCAGGGTCAGTTTTGGGTTTTTGGGTAAAGGGGTATTTTTAGGGTTCAGGGTCAGTTTTGGGTTTTTGGGTAAAGGGGTATTTTTAGGGTTCAGGGTCAGTTTTCAGGTAAAGGGGTATTTTTAGGGTTCAGGGTCAGTTTTCAGTTTTTGGGTAAAGGGGTATTTTTAGGGTCAGTTTTCAGTTTTTGGGTAAAGGGGTATTTTTAGGGTTCAGGGTCAGTTTGGGGTTTTTGGGTAAAGGGGTATTTTTAGGGTTCAGGGTCAGTTTTCAGTTTTTGGGTATTATTTTATTATATTTTGTTACTACATATATATGTTTTAATAAATATGAAATAAAAAAATATTTATTTAACTTTCATTAATTATTTAATTATTATAAGTTAATTTAAGTAATTTTAAGTATATTTTAGTAATTAATTATTAATATTAATTTAATTTAACACTGTTTTTAGTAAATACGATATTTTTTACAACTATATTTTTGTAAACGATATTTTTAACTCGATATTTTTGTACTTACCTGTTTGTAGATAGAAACTCGATATTTTGACTGTCGATATTTTGTCAACGATATTTTTGATGGTCGATATTCTGTCCCTCGATATTATTTCAGTGATCCGAGGCCATTGGCAGATGAGGCCATTGGTAGACGAGGCCATTGAAAGACGAGGCCATTGGTAGACAAGGCCATTGGTATACAAGGCCATTGTTAGAGTAGGCCATTGATAGACGAAGCCATTGGTAGACTAAGCCATTGATAGACAGAGCCATTGGTAGACTAGGTCATTGGTAGACGAGGCCATTGTTAGACAAGGCCATTGGCATACAAGGCCATTATTAGAGTAAGCCATTTATAGAGGAAGCCATTGGTAGACTAGGCCATTGGTAGACGAGGCCATTGGTAGACAAGGCCATTGGCAAACGTGGCCATTGTTAGAGAATGATGCTGTCATAGAAGACAGTCATAGCAATACCATCATAGATGAGGTTAAAATAGGTGATATCCTCCGTAGATGAGGCACTCATAGATGAGGCAATCGAATGATGGCCAGCCATAGATGATACCATTCATAGATGGTGCCATGTGTAGTGTAGACCATTCACAAATGAGGCCATATGTATATGAAGCTACCTTGATAAGACTGTCATATACGACCTTCGTAGCTAGGCATTGCCATTGTAGATGACACTATCAAAGATCAGGCAGTCATAGACGATCACCTTAGATGAGGCCGTCGTCAATGACCGTCCTTCGTCGACGACCGTCGCAGACGAATGAGGCCGTCGTCGACGACCGTCGCAAATGAGGTCATCGACGACGACCGTCGAAGACGAGGCCCGTCGTCGACGACCGTCGTAGACGAGGCCCGTCGTCGACGACCGTCGTAGACGAGGCCCGTCGTCGACGACCGTCGTAGACGACGGGCCGTCGCCGACGACCGTCGTAGACGAGGCCGTCGTCAACGACCGTCAAGGCCGTCGTCGACGACCGTCGTAGACGAAGCCGTCGTCGACGATCGTCGTAGACGAGGCTGTCGTCGACGACCACCGTAGATGAGGCGGTCGTCAACGACCCTCGTAGAAGAGGCCATCGTCGACGACCATCGAAGAAGAGGCCGTCGTCGACGATCATCGTAGATGAGGATCATAAAGGTGAGGCAGTAATAGTAGACATGGAGATATTTGTTATATACTCCTAATGTCCGGTCAAGAGGACTTCCCTGATGTAGTGTCAGGGATGAAAAGGGAGTTGTATCCTCTGTGAGAAGTGCCTATAAAGACTCAAGGTGAATCCTATGGCTTTTATGCGCGCCCTCAGTAGGCTCCTGGCGCGACTTCTCCCTTTGACCTCTCCTCATCAGAAGTGGCAGGTTAAAGTCTCTGACCCATAATAGCCTCATCTCTCAGAACGTGAGAGGTATTGAGGAAAAGGTTAGACATAAATCATAGTCTATTACCTTGTTTACTGCCATTCTGCCATATTACCGCCTTAATTGGGTCAGAGAAATGAAGTATGATCTTGTAATCCAAAAAGAAGTAAAGCTGAAGAAAAACTGAGCAGAGCTCAGGGAGACTCCCTTCACCCACGACGTGCGGTGAAAATCTGAGGAGAGCTGGCTCTGCAGAGAGGGTTCTAGAGGGTGCTGTGAGCTGATTGGTTGGAGCAAAGACTTTGGTCTTTTTGACATAATGAGGTAGATAGGCTACTATAATTTAGGCCTCAGGCCTATTTCTAGGGCCTACTACTACTACAAAGTGCTTTTGGCACTGCTTTTTTATTTACCGTGGGACTCCCGCCTCGACGACGGGGAATGATTCAGGCATGTGAATCTATGAAAGATACCCCAATACTGGATAATGGAGGAAAGTATCCAGGCATTTTAGGTACAAGCCAGAGCTATTTGCTTTGCTAATACGGTTAAAATAAGCCACTCGTCTTTGGTCATGTAAATAGTTAAATTATATTACACTCATACATACATTAGATCGCTTCTCTTATAACTAATATTAGATCTGAATTACTGCCCAACAGTGTTGAGCCAGCAGATAAGAGAATATGATTTTCTGCTGTTTAATATGATGCCAAAGATTAAAATAAGTTACTTATCAGTAATTACTGTTATCCAGTATTGGTATCTTTCATAGATTCACATGCTTGAATCATTTTCCGTTGTCGAGATGAGAGTCCCACAATAACATAATCAAGCCGTAGTTATTAAACATCACAGGCTATAATGGCCCTAAGCCATGTTATAAATAGTCTATCTATGTCCTTTTAAAAAAAGGACCGAATGTTGAATGCAGCCAATCAGCTGCTAGAATCCTCTAGAACTCTCCCAGCAGAGGCAGTTTCCCACAGATTTTCCAGGCACAAGTGAGAAATAAGTATCCCATAAAAAACAAAAGAGAAAAGACTCTACGGGGAGGAGGATGGGTTGCGTGTGAATCTATGGAAGATACCAATACTGGATAACTGTAGTTACAGGTAAGTAACTTATTTTCTTATCCAGTATTGGGGTATCTTTCATAGATTCACATGATTTAATCAGAATAGCAAGCAGTAACATCCAAGATGATTTTGTCTGTTGTGGATGGTGGGAGATATCTAAAATATGCTGGTCGTTAAACTCGTGATATAACAGATACACTTACTGATTTATATGTGCTTTTTTCTTTTCTTTTGTAATAGTTGTTGCATATTGTAGCAGTATAAATCAAAATCAACAACATATTCTCAAGCAAGGAATATAAGACAATTTATATAACAATTATGAAGAAATGTTAACTTATTCCTCATATATTCGCAATTGCATCTACAGAGTGGCAACGACAGGTAACAATAAACAGCGTAACATATACCTTACATATTTACTTATATCATACATAATCATATTCCTATATGGACATGTAATTAGCAGAAGAACAAAAGGCTCTTATTGCTAGAAAGAGGCTCACCTTAGTTGAAGAGGCGACAGAGCACTGCCTGGCCAACAGCTGCGTCTGCACTTTGTGCAAATTCCAGTCAGTAGTGCTGCGTGAAGGTATGAGTGCTTCTCCAGGTCGCAGCATGACAAATGATTTTCAGTGTCACTCCAACGAAAAGGGCTTCTGACGTGCCTAAGGATCTGGTGGAGTGAACTTTTATTGTCAAAGGCCTCTTAGCCTTGATGTGACAAAACTGAATTGCTGCCGAAATCCCTCTTGCAACAGTAGCTTTCGTGATCGCAGTTCCTTCCCTGCCTTGGCCTTAAGTCACCAGTAATTCATCAGTCTTTCAGATGTCCTTTGTCCTCTGGAGGTAGAACTTAAGGCATCATTTAACATCAAGCGTATGTAATGCCTTCTCGGACGGTGTTGATGGATTCGGGAAGAAGGAACAGATTATGACCAGCTCATTAAGGTGGAACTGGGATGGTACTATAGGGATAAAGACAGGATTAGTTCTTAGAATCACAGCATCCTGTTTAAATTGTAGAAAAGGGTACTTGATGGTGAATGCTTGTATTTCACTCACCCAGGAGAAGAGCGACCTTCACTGTTAAGAACTTTAATTCAGCTTTGTGAATTGGTTCGAATTGTCTTTTCATTAACTGTGCTGTACGTTAAGCTTTCATTCCGGGGAAGGAAAAGCGCAGAAAAGTCCTTTCATGAATTGCTTCACCAAGCTTGAGGCACAAAGGGAAGGGGCTTTAGAAGCTCTTCTGTAACGAGAGATGAAGGCCAGATGTACCTTGACTGAGGTGAACGCCAAAGCTGACTTTGCAAAGGAGAGGAGATATGGCAAAATCTGCTCCGGGGATGCTTGAAATGGATGCAAGTCATTTCGTTGGCACCAGAAGCAGAAAAGTTTCCATTTCAGCCTGTACGTCTTGTTGGTACTTTCCCTCTAGATTTCGCGAGGATGTCTCTACATTCCTGCAAGATGATCATGTCCCTAGATTCCAAGAACTCATGAGCCAGGCATGAAAGTGCAGAGATGCAGGGTCCAAGCGGCACACCTGTTCCTTGTCTCTGGTCAGGAGAGAAACAGCTGCAGTCGTAGGGGTCTGGATTCTGAAAGGTGAAGAAGTTCCGGGAGCCAATGTTGCCTGGGCCACCTGGGAGCTATAAGTATCAGGCGGCAATGCTCCAGCTTTATTTTGGTCAGTACTCTGGGGATCAATGGGATCGGGGTAAAGGCGTAGGCATATATCCCCGCTCATTGTATCGAAAGCGCATTGCCTTGAGACCCCTGGAGAGGGCACCTGCTGGCACAGGACTGGCATTTGGTGTTAACGTCTGTGGAAAATAGATCTAGTGCTGGTTTCCCCCACAGTGCAAATACTTTGTCCAGGTGGTGTTGCTTGAGCTCCTATAATTGTTTGTTGCACTGCTGAAAGCATCCGCTAGTGTATTGTGCAAGCCTGGAACGTGATCGGCTCTGAGAGAAATCCCATGCTTTGCTATCCAGTTCCATAACTCTAGAGCTTCCTGCGAAAGTGTGATAGACTTGGTTCCCACATGTTTGTTTATGGAGAACATACTGGTCATATTGTCTATAAGAACCAGCATGGAGGCACCTGCTATCCTTGGTAGAAAGGCTTTTAGAGAGAGGTATATGGCCTTTAATTCCAGACTGTTGATGTGGTGTAACTCCTGAGAACGGGACCATTTGCCTTGAATTTGGAGGTCCTGCAAGTGTTCTCCCGAGCCTTCCATAGAGGCATCGGTTGTCAGGATGTACATTGGAATCTCTTGCAAGAAAGTGAGGCCCTTCGAAAGATTTGGTCTGTGGAACTATCATTACATTGCTGCTTTCACAGCCGGGGTGATCCGAAGGAAGGATGTCTTCGAAGGACCCCGAAGTTTGCAGCCACTGTTGAAGTTACTCTTGGAGAGGTCTTATTTTGAGTCTGGCTAAGGGCACTAGGTCTATTACTGATGAGCACATTCCTAGGAGCGATTTGTACCTCCTTACGGAAATTGACCTTTTTCCAGAGATGGCCATCGCCAACTGATGTAGTCTTATCTGGTGCTCGTTCGATAGGAAGGGTTTGCATTGGATTGTATCTAGTCTGGCTCACAGAAATTGGTATGATTTAGCTGGGACGAAATGATGACATTTTGAAGTTCACTGTCAGTGAGCGTAGAGCTGCGGCTACTGTAGCGAGGAAAGTGGTAAATATTCTGGGTGCCGATTGGAGGCCAAAAGGGAGGACTTTGAATTGGTAGTGGGTATCAGCTACCATAAACCTGGGGAATTTTCGATGTTTTCGATGGATGGGATGTGGAAATACGTGTCTTCCAAATCGAGTGAGGTAATAAAGTCTCCTCTGTTGAGGCGATGTAGGATATCTGCCAAATTTACCATCCTGAATTTCTGTTTTCTCAGGAACTTGTTGAGCTTTCTGAGATCCAGTATTGGTCTCCATTCCTCTGATTTCTTCTTAATCAAGAAAAAACGGGAGTAGAAATCCTGAACCCTTTGTAGAGTTGAAACTTCCCCAATTGCTCCTTTTGAGAGCATGATTTTTGCCTCCTTTTGTAATCAGTGAAGACGGGGTGTCAGGCACTCCCTTGGGTTGAGTACTGGGAGGTCTCTTTGTAAACTCTTGAATATGACCAAAGGCGATCAGATCTAATGCCCATAGGTCCATTGTTATATTCTTCCATTCCTGGAACAACTTGGAGATATCGCATCCATGGGTTGGAGAAGGGAAGGGGGGGGGGGGGGGTTGGTACCAGGTGTAGATCACTGCTTTCGTCCAGCATCTTGTCTCTGGGTAGGTGTTCTTTTGTGGCCCCATTGATGAGAGAAACCAGCTGAAAAAGACTGACGGTAAGTAGGAGGCTGATAGGTTTGCCTGTATTGCAGTTGATAGGCTTGGTAATGATGTGTTCTCTCATAACCGCTTCTGTATGTAGTAAAACTGCGTCCTTTCGCTACTCTGAAAGGCATCTTTCTATATTGGAGGGTGCCCAAAGCCTTTAATGTGCCAGTGTCAGTTTTGATAGACAATAGCACCTCGTCAATATGTTTACCAAACATAGAGTCCCCATCAAATGCCATGTCAAAAATCTTTGTTTGGACTTCGGGTCTGAAGGTAGTGGTTTTCAACCAACCCTGGCGCCTTAAAACTGCTGTGCTTGCCAGCTTGCAGAAACCTGTGTTAGCTATATCCATGGCACAGCTGATGGTCTCTGAGGCGGCTTGCACTCCTTCCAATAGTATTTTCATCTTCCTAGCCTCCTGCCTCCTATCTTCAGGGATGAGGTCTAGCATAGAGGTCCTATCAGACCACATCTGACGATCATAGCGGATGATGATAACTAGAGCATCGGCTGCCGGTATAGTAATTGTAGCCATGGTAGAAAAACGCTTGCCCATAATGTCTAGCCCACACCCTTCCTTACCAGGGTAGGTTAAGATATGTGTCGCCAGATTTTTTTATCTTCTTTGCGCCGCCAGTGAAATGACCGAATCTGGCCTCGGGTGACCTGTGAGGCAAGAAGGGGAATCCTCTGGGACCCTGTATTTCTTATCTATTCCAGGAAGCACCGTTGAGATTGTGCCATAATCTTCACTCCCTCCTGCCAAATATAGTCAATTATGGGGATTGATCGAAGGTATTTTCTAGTTTCCTCTTTGAAATCATACAGGAAACAATCTGTATGCTTCACAGTCTTCAGGAGATAAAATCTGGTGGACACCCTTTCCATTAAATCGTGGAACCCCCAATGTCTTCAGTGGGCGAGTCCGCTGGATGATGTGGTGGAAGAGAGGGAGTGGGGATGATGCAGTCATCCCAAGGATCTTCAGGGGAGTGAGGAGCCGGGATCTCTCCTTCTCTCTCCTCGTCTGAGGACGAAGGGTCTTCCAGATCAGGCGCCATATTCGAGGGCCCGGCGTTATTGCAGGTGTCACTGATGGCGGTAAAGCCGGTGTTCCTGGGAACTCCGACTGAGTTGGTGGTGGTTGAATTTGGTCATCCTGGGGGGTAAACCTCTGTCTATAGTCCGCCAGCATCGCCTGAAGGTCTTGGATAAGAGATGGTGGCAAGTGTGACATTTCTCTAGGACGAGGTTCAGGAGGATTGCCATAAGGTTGGTAATGGCGCTGTGGAGCTAGATATGGCTACTATTGCTCCTCATCCTCCAAATCATCATCTTTCTTCTGGCATTTAAGATGCAATTCAGACGGGCTGTGAGCCACCCAATACATTACATAATCACCTTCATCATCAGGTTTGTAGGCTCAACAGGTGCGAAGGAGGCAAAGGGGAAATATTACTGAATGAAGATACATCTGGATGCAGAAAGATCTTCGTCACCCTAGCAATATTTACCATTGTCCATGGTACCGTAACCACCAATACAGGATTTTCTGTTGTCAACGGTGTGTTTATCGACGGGGTCTTCGTCAATGGGATTGATGTCAACAATGGGCTATTAGATAGTGAGATTCTGGTCAACGGTATGGGGCTGGAGATAGCTGCTGTCGTCATCGTTCCTGCCGCAGTACTTGTTGTAGACGACGATCGTGGTGTTGTCCTCGTCGATGCAGTCGCCGTCCACAATGGTTTTTTGTCTCTGTGCTTCATAGAATCTGTGGAAAAGGCTAGAGGACATTCCGTTTCCTTGCTGACAGGAGTGGTAGGTACAGATGATGTAGGCTCTGAGGAGACTTTACAATGTTTCTTCTTTTTAGAGCTCTTACTCTCTTGGGAGGGTTTGTGGTGTTTCCTGCCCTCTCCAGAGGTGTCCTCCTGGCCTCTGACTCTCTTGTGAGGCCTGGATGAACAATCACTGTTCTCGTCAGAAGACTTCTGTTGCTTTGTGGACTGGAAAAGAAAAAACTTAGTAGAACTCAGGGAGACTCCCTTCACACACGAAGTGCAGTGAAAATCTGAGGGAAACTGCTTCTGCTGGGAGAGTTCTAGAGGGTGTTAGCAGCTGATTGGTTGCATTCAACATTTGGTCCTTTTTAAAAAGGACATAGATAGGCTATTTATAACATGGCTTTGACCCGTTATAGCCTATGATATTTATTAACTACTGCTTGATTATGTTACTGTGGGACTCCCATCTCGACGACGGGGAATGATTCAACGATGGAAATCTATGAAAAATATCCCAATACCAGACAAGTATTTATAAGATAAAATACACGTTGCTATGTCCATAAGTCAACACTAACGCCAAATGGATAAACCATATGTTCCCCAAGGAGCTAAAGATACAACTGTATATATATTTGTATTCGGATTTTGAATCCATACTTTCCAACTGGTCATTTTGTCAGATAGCCATTTACATCACTGTGTTTTCACAAGATTCTGTTGCCAAATCTAGAAACCATGTCGAAAGGCAGCTGATTAACTGTAAGTTACTTATTTCATTAGATTTTTGAAGCCTCAAATGCCACCAAAGGATTAAATGCAAACCTGCATTACATAAATGTTGCTTATAACTTACCACCGGTTACGTATGATCTTGCCAACATCAGTATCGATATTCAGCATTGAAATATAAGCATACACAATTCCATAGACGGTGTCCATTTTGCCCACACACTGCAAAGCTTTCGCCTTCAGCTGCTTCACTGTGTACACGTCAACAATAGACTGCACTAGGAATTAAGTCGACATTTCGACAAATTAGTATTTCTTTTTCATTTAAGAGGCCTGCAGTTTTCAACTTTCCTTCAGTGATTCAAATTTCTCAGTGACATGAGATTTTCCAGAAAACATTTGTAAGGATCTGTAGTGACGGTATATTCGTTTATGCATGGGCTGTGCCAATACTGCGAGAAAATGATACTGGGGTCTGGGAGCTAGGGGGAGTCCGGCTGTTAATCGAAGTTAGATGATGGAAGGATTGAACCCAGGCTAGAACTACAATGCTGTGGCTGTGAAGGACCTGACACAGAATAAAGAACATACCTCCTAAGTGAATACAGACTAGTCTACCTCTAATTACAATAAAATCACGAGTCAGGAAATCACAAAACATTCCCAAATTACAATTATTACCTGGGGCAAAATCTATGATTTAATTTCTTCACCTAAATCACAGATTATTCATGGACATGGTGTCGGCTGTCAACAGCAGAGCACCTTTCTTCCCTCTCTCAGTCACTTGGGTCTGAAGGAAAAACAGAGATGATTTTCTAATAATGTCTCTAATAGACGTAGCCATCTTGATCAGAGTAATAAGTGTTAAAAGGGAAAATGTAGAACTTAGACAAGTGCCAGTCAACCTTGTGAGCTTGTTGAGGCGATCCATTATTGCCGGAGTGGTAATACCGTGCAGCAGTACTGAAACGTTTAGGTCATCATGGCTGTGCAGAGGCATATATCTAGTCTACAACTACAGTCTGGTCTTTCCAGCCTCTAATGAAGCTTAGCAAGAACTCACCCACAATCCCCAAAATCATTTTGTAATTGTCAGCAAATAGTTTCCCAAACAAGGTGAGGTAATGCCAATTTGGTCACCATGTAGCACTAGCATCATAGTATACACAGGCTAGGCCTTGATGAAGTACCAGCTAGGGCATATTACTTGGAGATTGTGAGTTTATGCTGGCAGTGTGACAATGCCACAGGAGTTCCTGGCTATATGATGTACATGCTAAGTTTAGGAACAGTTGGTTGATTGGCACGACTGAGAGAGCACAAGTTGGGAAAAAAAATGTATAAGTACGCCATATTTACAAGCACGTAGTTAGTTAACATGTACTTTGCACCAGAGTGTTTATATTCAGAAGTGAAATACACCGAGTGTCTTATATTCAGTGGTGAAATGCATAGAATGTTTAAAGTAGAGTAACGATAATCATAACTGTGTGAGACTAATGTAGAAATGTTTGGGATGAATATGAAAACCTCATGTTCTCATGTTAAAGGAATAATGTAAGAGTTGAATGTAACAAAAACCCAGTATTTTGTGTAGGCCTCATGGCAATTCACAAGCAAATCTAAACGTGCTGCTAAAATAATGTGAGACAAGGTTGACATGGTTCTTTCAAAATGTACTATTGAACTTAGGGTTAAAAGTATATGCTTTATAGATGTGTTATTTTAGAAACGTATGCTAGTTAAGAATGTTTGCTGTTTAAATCAAGTTAACGTTTTAAGAGTGCAGGAACCTGCTGCATGTAAATCAAGTAGGCCAGAGCCGATAATGTCATGTAGTTCAAATCGTCATGTGCTCGTTAGAGGAGAGGTCGTGAGGTGTCCAGTATGAAGCTCTGAGAGTGTTTTATGGCCTAAGATATGGTGAAGTCTGGAATTTGAGGCCCACTGCAGGAAGAGCTGTATGCAGGTGCGAGGGTCCTAATCAGCTCGAATGAAAGGGACTTTGTTCAGTGGCGCCTTGCGCAGGCCTGTAGGAGTTTCCAGGAATTTCAGGGGGTATCAGCGCACGGAAGAAGAAGCCTGGGAACCAAGGTCAACTTTAACGAGGGTCTTCAAGAGTACCATCATGGAGTTTGCCGCGGAAAGATGTACCACGTGAGGGGCGTCCCAAGGGGCGTTTCTATTGGAAATGTGATTTGGTATTAGGGAAAGTGACCCGGGAGGAGAGCAGAGCAGATGATTTTAGGAGCCTAAGGAAGCGGATGGGTAGGCAGATAGGCTGATCAGGAGAGACCCATTATCAGAGAAGAGACAAAGAGAAGTGCGTGATCTTCTTAGGAAGTCACCACGGCTGACACCTAGAGGGTTAAGATCTTGTTAAGTAGGGATGTCATTTAGTATAGTGTAGGGACAGACTAACTTTAATTTTCTTTTCTGTAATGACTTTGAGGTTGCAACTTGTATCCATTTTAGCAACCCTGATGGTATTCGAACTTGTACTTATTATTTTGTTCTTCAGACTCAGACTATTCAAGAAGTTCATGTTCATAGTGATTCCGATATACCTTTTGAATCTCATTTTGAGAAGTTTGTATCTTCAGTTATCTTTGACTTTATATTAAATCTTTAAAACTTAATTTTGGTCAGTGGTCATTTAGAGTGGTGTAAGTTCTTAAATTGATTGTTTACCTCGAGATTACCTTTTACTCAAGACAGGTACCAACGATTCAGTCGACAGGAAGAAGGGATTTGGCAAGATAATTAGTAACCAGTAATCCCGCGTTAGCAGTTGGTAGCAGAGTGAGGATGGTTATCTTCTTGAGGAAGGTAATCTAGAGAGGTTAGTTTACCCCAAGGCCCGAGACGTCGAGAGACGAGCAGCGGAAGAATCGTGTGCCGAAAGGTGCAGACGGTGCGAGAAAAGCAGCAGTATCGGAGAGTGAGTATAAAAAGGGTCATGCGTGAACAGATTGCGGTGTTTTGTGTTGTATTTGTATTGTAATGTCTTGCGGAGTTGAATGCCTGTAGTGTGAATGAGAGAGGGTTGTGAGCGCGCGCAACCTGGTAAACTGGTAACCTGGTAAACGGGTGTACTGGTGAAATCTTAAGTTCAGGCCAGAGCTTAAGTGGTTTTGGGTGTATCGAACATCCAGGGTAGTTGTCGACCATAGTACGGAGGTCACGAGGTACCATTGACCGCCGTGGATCCAAGATAGGGGGAGTGTAAGAGTGAGTGTATGAGTAACGGACGCTGGTCGAAAGTTACTGCGTGTGAGTAACCTATCGGAGAAGGCGATTGTCTGGAAGTAAACGGAAAGACATCTCGCCAAGTTAGGGTGACAACTACAGAAAGACTGTGGGCGTACAGTCAAAGAAAGGTGATCGCTTGGACGGAAGTAATCATTTTTCAGTGTATGAATGGGATGCGTGCATGACCGAGGAGACGAGCTGAGAAAGGAGGGGAACTGCTGCGAAGGGGGACGGGTGACGTCGGCTAGAGCCGCGCTGTGATTGAGCGGTTGGTGTGACGTTAGCTAGAGCCGCGCTCTGGTTGGGCGGCTAGAGTGACGTCGGAGGAAAGCCGCGTACGGATAGGCCAGTTAGTGAGAACGGCGCCGAGATTGGTGGAATATCATCAGGAAGTAAACAAACGCGGAGAAAAGAGAAATCATGAAGTGTTTTAAGTGTTTGAAAGGGATTTTTAAACGTAAACGAAGTGAACATTATTACGGGGAAGAGGCTCCCCCAGAGGGTACGCCAGCTCATTATATGGCAACGAATGTGGGGCTGCATACGATATTATGGATTGGGGCTTGGAATAAGCTTACGGAAGGAAATGAGGAAATGCAGTTCCCAAAGTACGGAACGTTTAAGTTAGAGGTGTTACATCGGCTAAAAGCAACCATGTCCTCATTGAAACCTTCACCTAGACCAACACAGTTTGAGGCTCTTAATGCATGGATTAAGGCTGCACACGACCGAAATTTGAACAGGCGTCAACAAAGGCTGACGCGATCGGTAAGGGCAGTGCGAGATTCCAAATGGGATGAGGAGGAAAAGCGTTGGAGGGTACAGGCTATTGAGGTGGAGAAAATGTATCCGATGAGGGAGGTGTCAGGAGGAGGAAACCTCATGGAAGAAGACGAGGAAAGCGAGTCGGAGGACAATCTGATAAACAGATTGTTAATGGATAGACCACCTCCGAGAGTGGGATTGATAGAAGATAGAGGGCTCGCAAGGGAAGATGGGAATGAGATAGAGGGGTATACACCACTCCCTATATCGGAATGGACACCTAGCAAAGGCGGAGAAACACCTCCAAACAACACTGTACAGAGTGTAGTGGGAAGGTTTGTGGTGCAGAAAACGCCAACCACAGAAAGGGTTGAGTCTGTGGGATTGCCAGACGCCCTTCAAGTGCCTGTTACCATAGGACCCATAGTTTCGATCTATAATTCTGAGAGAGATAGAGGGGAACAACAAAGGCAATTGGATAGGGAAAGGATTGAGATGGAAAGGAGGAATAATGTGACGAATGCATGGAAACAATTACCAGGTTCGGTAACGTGGAACACCCCATTAGACACAACTGTCGGTCCCAATTCAGAACAGGGAGGTCCGAGAGGACCAATGGATCTAAGGGGACCGCGGCCAAGATCTTTTTCAGAATTAAGAGCTGATTTGAGGGAATGGGACGGGTCCATAGTATCTCCGAGTAACAGGACAAGAACGGAACCAGAGTGGGAAAGCAGGGGTAACGGGACTGTATCTCATTGTGGGGCCAGCGAAAGCAGTCAGGGCCGGGAAGGCCAAAGTCAAGAGAATAGAGGGGATGCAGGTCCTACAAATCAGAGAGAACAGTCGGAACAAAATACTAGGATTGTAGAATGTGAGGAAATGTCCCGTCTTTGGGGGAACGGAGGAGATGAGGCGGTACGGAATTTTCAGAATAGGTTTAGGTGCCTTCATCATACGCTTGGGGAAGACGTTCAACATTGGAGAAAGGAGAACAGCGATAGGTCCCGCCACGCCTCGAATACTCAGGAAGCACAGGGAAGTAGGGAAGAAAGAGGGAGTAAGAGAACCTCTTATCCTCAATCCCGTGAAACTAGCCAGGATGGAGAGAGAGAGGCTGGGAGGCATGAAGGAGTGTTTCACCACCCACCCCGAGAAGACGGAAAGGCATGGGACTTAGAGAGATGGGAACAGGGGAGGACTCCCTATAATTCACCAATACCTAAACGTAGATCTCGGAGCTGGGATGGGAGAGATGCGGATGGAGGAGCTAAATTGAGTGTCTTGAAAGCTGAAATAAAGGCAAAAAGGCTTGATGTTACCAGTTTAAAGTCAGATGTAGATGAGATAATAGATGGAACATTGCCTTTGGAGAGGATAGAATTGTATGAACAGGATGAGTTATTGTTCATGGCAAAGGATATTACTAGGAAAGCTAGAGCGGTTCATGAAAAACTGACCGATTTGGCAGACAAGTATGCCGTGGATTTGTCTAGGACAAGGGCATTACAGAGTAACCACAGATTACAGTACGCAGACCAAGATCTAGATGAGAAGAGAACTGCTGGATTAAAAACACACATAAGAGAGCTGGTAACAGGGATAAGAGTGTGGAGAGAACTGGATAAATGGGAAGAAAGGTGGTCGAAAAAGGGCACAGTTAGGCGAAGTACAAATGTGATGACCCCTGAGGGAAGGGTAATGCAGATGGAGGCATTCCCTTTGCGAGAAATATCAAATGGAAATTATGTACATGTGCCCTGGAGTAGAGGAGACTTAGCCGCATTTACCAACTCATTCCCGAAGTTGCGGGACAACCCAGTCGAGTGGTATAAGCAGGTAGAGAGGTTTGTTAAAATTTCGAAAGTATTGTGGATAGATTTGAACACGTTGTTTGACATCGTGGTCCCATCTGATTTGTGGACCCCTTGTAAGACTAGTGTCGAATGGCCAAATGCTGAACCATTGAGAGATGTTCGAACTAATGGACCAGCTGAGATAGTCATGCGAAAGTATGAAAGGGTAATAGCATGGCTGAAAGATAAGGTACCACCACAGGATATAGATTGGGTAAAAATAGACCGAACAAGGCAGGAACCCAAGGAGACGGTTCACGAGTTTTATGAAAGATTATTGAAAACATTCAAGCAATACAGTGGACTAGACGTAATGGATCCCAAAGACATAGGGCAGTTCGTGTCAAAGTTTGTATTGGGGTTGAGACCTGATATTTGTTTGATGATACAGCAACATTTAATCTGTTGGCAGAACAAACCACTAGATGAGATTTTACGATATGCGAGGTACTGCAGTGACGAGATAGATTCTAAAGCCAAGAATCTAAAGGAGAAATTGATGGTGGTGCAAATGCAGTCCGCTGGGAAGGGTGGCCAGCAGAAGCAGGGGATGGGACGAAAACCAAATGGTCAGAACAAAGATAATGAAGAAGGGCAGAGACCTAGGATAGACTTTGCCACTTTAAAGAAAACGACCAAGTGTCATCTGTGTCACCAGGTGGGGCATTGGCGACGCGAGTGTCCCTTTAACCCTGAAAACGGAGAGCAAGAAGTAGAAGAGCAGGTCCAAGAAGACACAGTGCAAAAAGTGACAGTCCCAAGCAGTAAGGTGGCCAAAGGGGGGACTTCGGCTCCACGGGCCCAATTCCCACAGCCACCGAAGATAGCAGCTGGAGGAAAGGTCTTTAAACAAATGCCTCTGTTTATCGAGGAAGAAAAATGTTATTACATTGATCCATTGACAGGACAACGGGTGAGCAGTGAAGAAGACTGTACCCTCGGGGCAGTTCTAGAAGTGGATCAGAGAGGGCCATTTGTTGAGGCAGAAGTGGCAGGGTGTCCCACTACGTTCTTAGTGGACACTGGGGCTACTCGTTCGACTCTGAGATCAGCGGTGGTTCCAGACTTGCCGATGTCAGGGGAAACAATTCAGGTGGTAGGAGTCGCAAATAAAAGAATGACTAGTCCCTTGACAGAACCAGTGTCTGTGAAAATTGGAAACCACATGAACGAACATCAGTTTGTGGTTTGTGACTCGAGTCCGGTATGTCTGTTAGGTAGGGATTTGTTATGCAAATTGAATTGCACCATATACTGCACCCCACAAGGAGTGGAGGTACAGACTACCGACGATGATGCTACCTTTAAGGTGGCCAATTCAAAATTCTGTGTAGAACTATATCCTACTCTGACTGTAGAAGATCTTCCACAAGACTTAAGAGATGTAGTGGCGTCAGAGGTGTGGGATTTCACAGGAGAAGATATAGGATTGATTAAAGGGGTAGAACCGGTAAAAATTCTGGTAAAACCAAATGTTGAGTTTCCAAGAACGCCTCAATACAAATTGTCCCAGGAAACGATTGCAGGAATAAAGCCTGTGATCGAGTCAATGATACAGCAGGGAATACTGAAGGAAATCGTGGGCAGTCCTTGTAACTCCCCGATTATGGGTTTGCAGAAACCTAGTGGGAAGTTTAGGATAGTTCAGGATTTACGAAAGATTAACAACATAGTCGTTTCATGTTGTCCCGTGGTACCGAATCCATCAGTGATATTGTTTCAAATACCATGTCAAGCAGAATGGTTCACAGTGATAGATCTTTGCCAGGCTTTCTTTTCAATCCCATTGGATGAAGAGAGCAGGTACCTTTTTGCGTTTAAAATGGAAGATCGCGTTTTAACATGGTGTCGAATTCCACAAGGATTCACAGACAGTCCATCCATCTTTAATCAGTTGTTGAAAAAGAATCTTGAGAATCTAGTACTGCCACAGAACTCGGTTCTGGTACAGTACATAGATGACCTACTTGTTGCGTCAGAAACAGAGGAAGCTTGTAAAGTAGATTCAATTGCCTTACTGAATCATTTAGCTGAAAATGGACATAAGGTATCTCCGAGCAAGTTACAGTATTGTCTGACAGAAGTACAGTATCTAGGGCACAGGTTAGAAAAAGGGAAACGTAAGGTGTCCCCAGAGAGGATTGAGGCGATAATGAAAATGAATGCGCCTACAACTCAGAGAGAGGTTAGAATGTTCCTAGGAATGGTGGGTTACTGCCGACAGTGGATAGTTAACTTTTCACTGAAAGCAAAGCCCTTACAGAAACTGACGCACAAGGAGGTGAGTGATCCGGTACCATGGGATGAAGAATGTCTGGTGGCGTTTTTACAGCTGAGGGACGATTTATGTCGTGCTCCGGCTCTGGGAATGCCAGATTATGAAAAGTCGTTTTCACTCTATTGCTGTGAGAGAGAGGGATGTGCTTTGTCAGTCTTGGCACAGACCCACGGTAATGCCCGTAGACCAGTTGCATATTTTTCGGCTACATTAGATCCAGTAGCCGCAGCGTTGCCCGGATGTCTCAAATCCGTTGCTGCAACGGGTGTCAGCATTGAAAGGAGCAAAAGTATTGTAATGGGACATCCAGTAGTAGTGTATGTACCGCATTCAGTTGAATTGTTAATGACCAGGACGAAGACGCAGCATCTGACCAATAGTAGGCTCACGCGTTATGAGCAAGTTATACTTGCCGCAGAAAACGTGACTCTCAGGAGATGCTCTGTCTTGAATCCTGCTACTTTGATGCCATTACCTACTGTAATAGAAGGCGAAGGATGTGAAGACCACGATTGCCTTGATGTGACTGAACTATGCACGAAACCCAGACCAGATATAGTGGATGAGCCATTGTCTGACCCTGATGAGATTTACTTTGTCGATGGCTCATGTTTAAGAGACGATACTGGTCGGTTAAGAGCAGCTTATGCTGTTTGTACCATTACTGGAGTTGTGGAAGCCGCTTGCCTGGAAGGAGTACATTCCGCACAGGTAGCAGAGATTATTGCCCTAACTCGTGCCTGCATAGCAGGAAATGGAAAGAGAGTCACCATCTACACGGACAGCCAATATGGTTTCGGTGTGGTTCATGATTTCGGGCAGTTGTGGTCTCAGAGGGGTTACATGACCTCCTCTGGTTCGCCCATTCGAAATGGAGAATTTGTGAGATTGCTGATAGAAGCATTACAAGGTCCTGTTGATATTGCAGTGGTGAAGTGTGTAGCTCATACTAAGAATACAGATTTTGTGTCACAAGGTAATAGATATGCTGATGAAGTCGCACGCTATTGTGCGGAACAAAGTTATTCTTTCTCAAAGGTGGAAATAGAAGGTGCAGAAGAAAAGACTGAATTAAGTATGATGTTAGAAACTGTAGACACTTGGGAGGATTTAAGAATAATGCAGGAGAACGCACCTGAAAAAGAGAAAAAGGCATGGGAAATAGCAGGCTGTGTGCGAAGTGAAATGGATTTTTGGGTTTCAGCAGATGGGAGAGCTGTGTTACCTGAAAAATTAGCTAATCCCATGGCGAGAGAAATACATGGTCCAGTACATCTAGGAAGGGATGCTATGATGAGAGTTTTTAGGCAGACTTGGTATTGCCCGAAATTCAGAATAGCAGCAGAATCAGTATGTAAGCGATGTGTTACCTGCCAACAAC
The DNA here is from genome assembly GCF_964261635.1 of Lissotriton helveticus. NCBI lineage: Eukaryota > Metazoa > Chordata > Amphibia > Caudata > Salamandridae > Lissotriton > Lissotriton helveticus. The sequence goes on along the minus strand of NC_136071.1, from coordinate 102,877,928 downwards.
TGAACGTAGGCAAACGAACACCAGTCACACTGAGTCACATTGGGAGGTCAGGGGGGCCTTTCAATAGAATGCAACTAGACTTCATCGAAATGCCAAGAGTCAATCGCCTTCGGTATGTGTTGGTGATTGTATGCGTATTTTCCAGATGGGTTGAGGCATACCCTACACGTAGATGCGATACACTCACAGTGGCTAAATTGTTGCTCAGGGAGTTGATACCGCGCTTCGGGGTGCCTGCCTCTTTGGAATCGGACAGAGGAAAACATTTTAACAGCGAAATAGTGAAGATGTTGTGCTCCACGCTGAATATCGATCAAAAGCTGCATTGTAGTTATCGACCAGAGGCTTCAGGAATTGTGGAACAAGTGAATGGCACTTTGAAGAATAGATTGGCTAAAGTAGTGGCATCCACATCTTTGAGTTGGCCAGATGCTCTTCCATTGGTGCTCATGAGCATGCGCAGCACGCCTGATAGGAGGACAGGTCTTTCTCCCCACGAGATCCTGATGGGGAGGGCCATGAGACTTCCTACAGTTCCAACTACTGCTCTATTGAATATTACAGATGATCTGATCTTGGATTATTGTAAAGGACTGTCTGACGCCATCCATTCTGTGTCCCTTCAGGTGCATGCGGCTGAAGTTCCAACAGCGAGGAACCTGTGTCATGACCTGAACCCAGGGGACTGGGTCCTGGTTAAAAAACACGTCCGGAAGAACTGCCTAGATGTTCGCTGGCGTGGGCCCTTTCAGGTAATCCTGATCACGAACACCGCGGTGAAGTGCGGGGGGCTGCCAAATTGGATCCATGCATCCCATACTAGAAGAGTTCCAGCACCTCTAGAAGGAACAGCTCCCATCCCAGACGAAAGCCCGGAAGTGGAAGAAGAGTCGCAAGAAGGGATTGAGGCAGCTGAGGAGGTGTCGGAAGAAGTTGGGAACGCATCGGATTCAGAAGAAGAGCGAAGGCAGGACGGCAGTGAGACAGAAGACGCAACTGAAGGAGAGAGCAGAAGTGAATACGACTCAGACTCAGATCCGTATCGGAGCGATCAAGAACCAAATGGGAGGACAAGGAATAGGAGAATAAGGCTTGGAGCTGCCACTTGGCCGACAAGAAGAAGAAGGCTAAGTTTGAGGTCGGCCCAAGAAGAAACGCTTACTCCTATATCCGAAGACTCAGATCCAGAAGAAGATATCCAGGATCAAGCCGAGGAGGGTCTTAGAAGATCAAGTAGAGTGCGAGTGCCTAGCAGAAGATACTCTACTCCCGACTGGACCTACCTTGTTGCAGATGTCTGGGAGACACAGAACAGGGAGGATCAGGGAAGTGGAACTGATCAGAACTGACCCGATCATCACAGTGCAAATAAAGTTTCTACTGCCAGGAGCGGAGACCGAAAGGTTGCTGACACTCAACATCGTTCATCCTGCTCTCCTGAGTGGAATAAGAAAATTGCTTTTAGAGACAGTTGAGTTTCCAGTTTGCTGTTCACGATATCCAATATTGGAGGGAACTCTTCTTCGTTTGGAAATGCTTGAACGAGTAGTAGAATTGCTAGGAGTGCTTATTGTTGTGGACTAAAACCATACTACGAATGTTTTCGAAGGGGTGCAGATCTGGAAAAGTGAAGAAAGTGATCTTGATTAGAACGGACCCCTTTGTAATTGTGGATATAGAACTGATAGTACCAGGATTAGAAATTGAAAAAACGCTAACTCTCAATTTCGTCCGTCCACTTGTCTTGAGCGAAATAAGGAGAATAATCCTAGAAAAGGTTGACTTTCCATGGTGTGGTACGAATTGTCCAGAACCTGAGGGAATGATACTTCGGATGGACATTTATGAAGAAGTAGTGTTACTCCTTGAGTCATACATAACTTCAGACGAAAATAAGACTTTTGAAAAGAAATTGTAAACTTGTTGCAAGATAACCTAGCGCCGAGTGGAAGAAGAAAAGTGATAGGGGTTTCATTTTAGTGGATGGAGAAGGGCTAGGGTTGTCTATTTTCTACTGGACTTTGAACTGTTTTGCGGAAACAAATTGTCAAGCTTCCAAGTGTTTCAAGAAAGACATTGCAAGAGAGAAAGACTTTGTTTGAAAAGAAGAGGAAGTGAATGCTGGAAGATAGTCGAAAACTACACTGTTTGAGAACATGGAGGCTGGCAACCCGAACCGCAGGGCAAAATGTATAGCTGTTACATTTTTAGGAGTAGTGGTTTCTCTTATAATTTTAGTGGTAACTGTTTCATTCCTAGCGGGACACGAAGGGGATGGAACCACAGTTAAGGAGGATAGGGGAGTGTCAACACCGAGAACTACCACAGTTAAGGAGAAGGGAAACATCAATGAGAAAGACAAAGCGTTGTTAGATGCAGAAGTAAAAAGGTTACACATGGATGAATCACAGGGGAATTACAAGTCAAATGCTTATGCTAAGTTGCTTTATGAATATGTTGATGCCATGGAGGTAAAGGACTGCTATGTATGTATGCAGTTACCAATTTCGGTGGAGGAGGGTATCAAATACCATCATCTCCCGTTGACATATGGAATAACGTGCAGTTTATTGTTAAGTATGTTTTATGGACGAGACGGATTTGAGTATTACTTCTCGAATTTCGACTCGACATTGCCAGAGGTTCCGAATTTCAAGCATTTGAACAAATGGGACTACTACAAAAGCGAAGACAGGTTACACAAATGGTTTATTCCATGGAGAACGTTAGATACTTCACATGCTCGAAACAACAATCTGACTTGTCAAATATCAGAAGTTGAGAAAAAGTTTATAGCTCAGGTAGATACTAGATACAGAAAGCAGAAGGCATTGAAGGCATCAGGACAAGGAGAAACAGATTGGACCAAGGAAGAAAGGGCACAACAACGAAAAGGTAGTATTGGTCCAATTGCTTTGGATAAGGAGAAACGGGGGAAACTGTGCATTCACAGGAGTTATTCCTACTATGAAAACGTTTATGTAGGACAAGTCAATTGCGAACATGCTTTTCAATTGGAGTACTACTCTAAGAACTTCATGAAAGGGATGCAAGCAATACCAAATGTATATTTTGTATGTGGAAGATATGCCTATGTGAAGTTACCAGATAATTGGTACGGATCATGCTATCTGGCTGTTGTCTTCCCTAAAATATATCATGTTGAGAATTTAGACACGCCTAAGAAAGAAATATCAACTAGATGGAAGCGAGGGCTGGGTGCAGCAGAAGTAGTTGGAGATGTAATAGGTGCTGCATTCCCTTTCTTAGGATTGATAATGAATGACATTAAGATCAGGAGGTTAGCTACAGTCGTAGATAGACTGTCTGCCAGTACTGCAAGATCCTTGATGCTGATAGAGGGAGAGATGCAATCGATTAGGGCAATGGTTCTTCAGAACCGACTTGCTTTAGATGTTCTGTTAGCAAAAGAGGGAGGAGTCTGTAGGGCCTTGAAGGTCCAGGAATGTTGTACTTACATTCCAGACAATTCAAAGCCTCTAGAGAAGTATATACAAAACATCACTGCCATACACTACGAAATTGAGGACCTGGCAAAGGTAAATGTGTGGGAAAAAGTAGGCCATGGAATGGGTAAAGTTGGAAGTTGGTTTGCCAACTTAGGAAAGGGTATCGTTTGGTACATATTGAAGCCCATCATCATAGTAGTGATTTGTGTAATCACTTTGTGGGGATTGGTGCGTTTGTATCAATGGTATAGAGCAAATAGGTTACAGAGAGCTATGAAGAAACAGGAAGAAGAGTTGACAGCGATGCAGGACACTCAATATAAGAGTCTGAAAGCATTAGAGAGTATGAAAAGAAGTGGTACTGTCCTGACTTCACTTTAAAGGTTCTACATTTTAGTGTCATGGTGATGATGACCCCTGAAGGTCATCAAAGGGGGGACTGAGAGAGCACAAGTTGGGAAAAAAAATGTATAAGTACGCCATATTTACAAGCACGTAGTTAGTTAACATGTACTTTGCACCAGAGTGTTTATATTCAGAAGTGAAATACACCGAGTGTCTTATATTCAGTGGTGAAATGCATAGAATGTTTAAAGTAGAGTAACGATAATCATAACTGTGTGAGACTAATGTAGAAATGTTTGGGATGAATATGAAAACCTCATGTTCTCATGTTAAAGGAATAATGTAAGAGTTGAATGTAACAAAAACCCAGTATTTTGTGTAGGCCTCATGGCAATTCACAAGCAAATCTAAACGTGCTGCTAAAATAATGTGAGACAAGGTTGACATGGTTCTTTCAAAATGTACTATTGAACTTAGGGTTAAAAGTATATGCTTTATAGATGTGTTATTTTAGAAACGTATGCTAGTTAGGAATGTTTGCTGTTTAAATCAAGTTAACGTTTTAAGAGTGCAGGAACCTGCTGCATGTAAATCAAGTAGGCCAGAGCCGATAATGTCATGTAGTTCAAATCGTCATGTGCTCGTTAGAGGAGAGGTCGTGAGGTGTCCAGTATGAAGCTCTGAGAGTGTTTTATGGCCTAAGATATGGTGAAGTCTGGAATTTGAGGCCCACTGCAGGAAGAGCTGTATGCAGGTGCGAGGGTCCTAATCAGCTCGAATGAAAGGGACTTTGTTCAGTGGCGCCTTGCGCAGGCCTGTAGGAGTTTCCAGGAATTTCAGGGGGTATCAGCGCACGGAAGAAGAAGCCTGGGAACCAAGGTCAACTTTAACGAGGGTCTTCAAGAGTACCATCATGGAGTTTGCCGCGGAAAGATGTACCACGTGAGGGGCGTCCCAAGGGGCGTTTCTATTGGAAATGTGATTTGGTATTAGGGAAAGTGACCCGGGAGGAGAGCAGAGCAGATGATTTTAGGAGCCTAAGGAAGCGGATGGGTAGGCAGATAGGCTGATCAGGAGAGACCCATTATCAGAGAAGAGACAAAGAGAAGTGCGTGATCTTCTTAGGAAGTCACCACGGCTGACACCTAGAGGGTTAAGATCTTGTTAAGTAGGGATGTCATTTAGTATAGTGTAGGGACAGACTAACTTTAATTTTCTTTTCTGTAATGACTTTGAGGTTGCAACTTGTATCCATTTTAGCAACCCTGATGGTATTCGAACTTGTACTTATTATTTTGTTCTTCAGACTCAGACTATTCAAGAAGTTCATGTTCATAGTGATTCCGATATACCTTTTGAATCTCATTTTGAGAAGTTTGTATCTTCAGTTATCTTTGACTTTATATTAAATCTTTAAAACTTAATTTTGGTCAGTGGTCATTTAGAGTGGTGTAAGTTCTTAAATTGATTGTTTACCTCGAGATTACCTTTTACTCAAGACAGGTACCAACGATTCAGTCGACAGGAAGAAGGGATTTGGCAAGATAATTAGTAACCAGTAATCCCGCGTTAGCACGACCTTCCCTTGCCCTCCTAAATAAATGTGAGATGTAATATCGTGATTTCTGGTTGTCCTCTCCCGTGTTTTGTTTGATTTCTTTTAATATAATTAGGTATAGCAGTTGTTCAGCATGAAACCTTTTCAGCTAGAATACCTTAAATTAATCAATTCAAATGGTCTCTAAAAACATCAATTTTATCCTTCCACCACAAAAAAATTAGCCTGTATTGATGAGAATTTAAGTGTGATTGTGGCTGTATTAGACTTACTAAAGAAGCCTGTGGTTCGCTAACATTCAAGCATTTTGTGAGTCAGCAACAGGATGTTTGAGTGTGCTGATGGAGGCTCTGGTGTGGCTGAATGTGTTGGCCCAGGGACACGCAGTTTTCTTACCCTATTACAACATTACAAAAAGGCTTCAATTATAGTTTATTTATTCTTTTTAAAAGGTATATGGGAAATCCTTAGTCAGTGAAGTGCAATTTTTGAGCTGTGTTTTTAGTTCTTTTTGGAACGCCAGTGCTTTTTCTTTTTTCAAATCAAAATATTCTTTATTGTTTTAGTTAATTAAAACCATGACAATATACTCGCAAAAAGTAATTATACTGAATTTAAAAGAGATGTATACAGGTTTTAAAACATCAATTGTCCATATCGCGTTAGTTACACAGCTCTATTTAACCGTGCTAAAAGTGACAACATATGATTAAAATGAGACTGTGGAACACATAGTCTGTTTTGTGAAGCACAATCTCATAGGGGACTTTTAGGCTTACCACCTCAATTCATTGGACTTATTAACATATTGATATAATTTAATAAAATCGAGGCGGGCCAGAAGAGGACCATTGTGTGAGTTGTGGACTCTAAAGTGGTATTCTGGTCTCCCCTTGGAACAGAATGTACTAATTTTTCATACAAGGTTAGACATTTCATTAGGTTGCAGTTGAGCTGTGGGTTATTTGGATCAAGACATTTTAGTATTGCTGCTCTACAGTTGTGAATGCCTCTTAAATTAAACAGTTTTTTCAGTAACAGAAGACAATATGGTTTTAAGGTTGGACAGACGCAGATTAGGTGAATTAGGTCCTGCTTCAGTGCTCCACAAAGGCTGCATGATTTCGGGCCTTTGTATTGCCAGCTTGGCTGGTCAGCATTTGACGGAACTGAGCAAGACGTAGTGCTAAAAACTTTGGGGCATATTATCAAGGGCCTTATCTCCGCTTTTTTGGCTTTTGAAGCCAAAAAAGCAGAGATAATATTTTCACTCTATTTACAAGGTGGTGCTATCATGTATTAGCGCATGTGAACAGCCGTTTTCCCGACGCCTCGCCATGCATCTCTAATGAGATGCAAAGTGGGCGTCACTGGGCGTACCCCTCACGGAATACAATGTAAATTATGGCTATGTGCACATCGCGATATTTACAGGGCGGCCCACAACACGGTTAGCGATTTTAAAAATCCATGCTAACCGCGGTTTTCACCAAAAACTAACGTCTGCTGAAACCCTGACTTACCTGCATTATCCAATGGCAAGTGGATCGTCAGGCTGAGTGCACCTTGGCCTATCAACAAAGTTTTTGCCATTCCTGTGGACTCTTTGCTGGATTTCCGGCGATATTCCCTCCTACAATGCTGCCATCGCTGGAATTTTTTCGCCCTGGAGAAAAACGTTGTTAAGAACGAGCTAACCGGGCGATAAATTCCAGCGATAAATAAAAAAGCGCTATATTTTATATATTTATTTATCGCCGTCTGTTGCTGATATGCCCCTTTGTTTTTAAATATGGGGAGGCCTAAATACGTTGCTGGTTGCAGTTTAGTATACAATTGCAAGACCATCCATGCATGGGCTCGCTTGCTTAAACTTATTTTGTCCTCAATTAGCGAGTGCTTTATGGCCACTTTCTTTAGATTTTGCAGAAAGGAAGAAAATGGAAGATTCAACTGCCGGAGACCTGTTGTATTTCTGTGTTTTAAGGATGAACGTAGGTACTTAGTGTAAGCAGACTGAGGATCATCGTCTAGGGCCCTCCACAGCGCATTATTAATTGGGTTTTGCCGGTTAGACCAGATTTTGTACTATATTTTTATTGTTTTGTATCTTTTTTGTACGTGCTGCTGCTGCAACCCAAATTCCAACCTCACCTGGACCGATGAGGAGTTGTGGGGTAGAGAGAATACTTTCTTGTAAGCCTTTGTTTATAAGGCATCCAGTTTAACTGTGATAACTGCTAACAGCGGGTTGAATAATGGACCTTTTAGGTTTCTTGCCATTGGGCAAAAGGCAAATATTAACCTGTTTCCTATTTTTGTTTGGGTCTCATTATGTTTTCGAAAAGTGAGTCGATTATCCATGAGCACTCCCAAATACTTGTAGCTGCTAACTACTTCCAAGTCTGTATTGCCGATTTTGAATGGCAGATTTTTCTGAGCACGACAACTTATAATCATGGCTTTTGTTTTTGAAGTATTGATTTCCATCACGTTTCCCTTGGCGAATTGCGCCAGTTCATTGATTGCCCTTTGGAGGCCTGATCGTGTGTGACTGAACAGCACTATGTTGTCTGCATAAGATAGATGGGTGATAGGAAAAATGCCTAGGCGTGGTGGATGGGAATTCACCACATCTAACTTTGTAGAGAGATCGGCCATAAAGAGATTGAAAAGGTGTGGGGGCAGTACCCACCCTTGCTTTAATCCGGCATTTGTGTAGATCTTCCTAGTAAGCTTCTTGCCGTCGGCTATTTTGACTTGCATCCAAGTATTTGTATATAGTTGCAGTATGGCTCTAAGTGTTTTTTCCGGGAGACCCTACTGCCTTAGTTTATGCCACAATAGTCCTCTGTTTACTCAATCAAATGCCGCTTTGAAGTCTCTAAAGCATAGATATAAGCTCTTTTATTGCCGTAGACTCTTATCTGCCATTAAACCTAAGGCAAGGAGATTGGTAGTGGTACCCACGCCTTTTCGAAATCCCGACTGGTTAAGAGAGATTTTGTTATTCGTCTCTGACCAGTCTAGCAGTTCCGATAGAATTAAAGCTGCGTAGTATTTTGCTTCTGAGTCAAGTAAGGCGATCATTCGGTAACTGGCTGGATCAGCTCGGTCTCCTTCTTTATATACTGGGTTAATTATTGACCCTCTCCAACTCTCCGGTAGTCTATTTATATTACCCACCTCGTGAAAAAGGTGAGACAGCGGGACGGCCCAAAAGTTGGGGTCCTGTTTATAGATCGCTTGTGGTATCCGATTTGGGCCTGGTGCCCCATCTCGTCTGCCCGCTTGAATAACCTTAGCTGTTTTCCCCGCTATATATTGGGGTAATTGTAGGTCTACTGCCATCATGCCGTTTGGAGTGCTTCCTAGTACTTAAGCTTTCCTGACCATTGCTTGTGGTGGCTCGAAGTGGAATATTTGACTTGCTACTTCGACTGATGTAACAGGTGTGATCACATTGGTTGACATTGGTTGAATCAATTATTTACAGACTTTGGCGAAGGAGTGGTTAGATTTTTTCACAGCTTCAACCCCTTTGTCGGGTGCTATATAAAAGGTCGAAGGTATGTGTGTTATCCAAGCTGGCTCAGCTACACAGGTGTTGTTTATCGCCTTTGTTGGTCTTGTGAGGCCATTTACTAGTTCCCAGGAAGCTCTTGTGTTTGATCTTTTAGCATTGAATAAGATCTTTGACCATAAGTTGTCTATTTGGTTTTTTTGGAGTTCCCAGATTCGTTTTTTATATTGCCTTTTCAGCTTTTTTATTTGATCCCATGTGGCGTCAGGCACTGTAGTACCCCTTGTCCATTTGATGGTTCTTCTTAGCCCTGTTCTTAGGTTTACTGCTATTTTACTCAAATATTTGTCCTGTTCGCATCCAATGGGTCTAAGATGGAAGATGGTTGGTTTGCGGCGATTCCTTTAATATGTTGTTAACAATATGGTCCAAGCATCTATCAATAAGCCATCCTGTGCGTTGAGAGTTGCAATCAGTTCCTTTGCCCTCACAGAGATTTTTGGGAGAGAATTGCTTGTCCATCTTAGACGTTTTAAGTTAAGTGTTGTTACTGATCCTAGTTCTAATGAAGCTGTCATGTGTCTAGGGAAAGAGGATGTCAGCACGAGATGTTGACCCAAGTGATTTTGGTTTAGTCTGATGTGGTCAGGAATTGAGTACCAGAGTCTTGAGGGAAGGGATGAGAAGGCCTGTTTCGTGGGCTTATTTTTTAGTATTTGGAGGATCAGTTTGTCCGTGTTCCTTTTATTTCCTTTTCCGCTTATAAACTGCAGTTTTTCCATCAACTAGGAGGGAGAACTATTAGAGATAGATTTGTGAGTTATTCTTGTTACTTTGAATTCAATTTTTGATTTAAGGGGAAGCCAGTTGGAGTGGGAGTCAAATGGTTGATTTTTTGGCACTATGAAAAGCATTGCAGTATGATTTTTGGAGGAGCAATGGAGGTTTTGGGTGGGCCAATGAGGTCATCATTTCCTCTATTTAAATGGTTGAAAACGAATGCCTGTACTGAATATCTGAAGTGTTACTGAGGGATGGAAAACTTCAGATTCTTTAATAGATGTAGAGGTTTATTTACAAGCTCCTTGCGCCCCACAGTGTGCTGGTCTATATTTAGAAGGCCATGCTTTTCATGGCCTTGGACATAGGGCTCCTTTTCAGGCATCACTTTCCGTGAAAGGGTAGTGCCATGGGTGTTACTGTGAGTGTTCCCGCACAAAACACATGGATTCTTCCACAATCCCAGATTTACAAAGTTTCTTAAACCTGGTAATGCATCAGAATCCTACTCTTCCCCAGGGGAGGCGTAATGAGAAGAACTACTTTTTTTTCCCCTCGTTTTTCCTCTCTCTATGTGTGTTGCATTCTGTAGCACGCAAAAAAGAGGAAAATGTCATCAAATATTGTTTTTGTACAGGAAGGTGTCCCTTACTGCACAACAACAATCATCCCCGCAAAGCAGGCACAGTTACACCACGGTGCAAGGTGCATGTGTTGGCGCATGGCAGCCAATTGTGCGCAAACGCATGGGAAAGCACAGGGATGCGTTGTATTGTTTTAAATACAATGCAACACTGTGCTTTTAAAATGATGCAGCTTAGCGCAGCAAAATAGCTTGCTGCGTCTTTTTGTTGTAAATGAGGCCCGTCGTTTATAGGCAGCATATTTAGTTAGTCTAGCAACATGGTAAGTTATGTTTACATTTTGGAGAATGATGCACTCCAAAAATTTCATACATGGGGCTAAGGAATGGAAAATGCCTAGTGGATGCAGTCCATCTAGCCATTTTTGTCCAAGAGACAGAGGGCCACATGTATTAATATTAGGAATAGCGATTCCCTAATTGCGATTTTCTGCAAATGCCAATTAGGTAATCGCTATTCCCAATGTATGGAATGCCATGAGTTTCATTTAGCGATTCTTAAGGGGTCGCAAATTGACCTACCTCATGAATATTAATGGGGTAGTCCGCTATGTGCGACCCATTAGGAATCGCTAAAATCACAGGGATGGTGATCTACTGGGGTTAGCAGACCAACATGACCCTGAGTCCTTTTAACCCCTTCCGTGCGGGGCTGTTTCCCCCGCTGTGCTGGGGGCGGAGGGGGGCGCGTACAGCGCCCCCATGCTCATGACGAGGTCAGCTCGTCATGAGCTACGGCGCTCCGGTGCTCATGATGAGCTGAGCTCGTCATGGCCACACCCGTTCCAATGGAACGCTCAGCACAGCAGGGGAATCAGCCCAGCATGCAAGCGTTCCACGGAACGGGCGAGGTCATGACGAGATCAGCTCGTCATGAGCACTGGAGCGCCGTAGCTCATGACGAGCTGACCTCGTCATGAACACTCAAAGGGTTAAATAAAGCAATCTTTTTTTTATGCAGCCCGTTTTCCTTAGAGGAAAACAAGTTGCGTTTAAAAAAAGGAAAGTTTTCTTTTCATTTTTTAAGAGCAGTTTTGAGACTGGGATCCAGTTTGGATTCTCAAGAAGTGAGGCTTCTGGAGAAGTGGGCCTTTTTCAGGGAAATATTAACTGCATTTAATATTTGAAGACCAATGTTTTTTTTGGCAGCTTTTTGAAGAGTTGCAAGAACTGGGTCAGTAGCTTCAAAAAGGGGGTTATAGACGAGATGCTTATCAGCATATCTTGGGTGTCAGCTTTGTTCAAGGACAATGAGGCAGTGGATCCTTTGTGCCAGACCGATGAGAATGATGTTTTAGCCTTTTTCGGAGTTCTTCTGCATATGGCTCATTTGTTAACAGTCTGCAAGCTTCGTATTTTTGGAGTTGGAATAGGCTTCACACATAGTTGTGGCAGTTGGTGGCTTTCTTTATTTTTTGCCACAAAGTATTTGTTTTTTGGTGCTATATAGGTTTTTTATGGGTGATGCTTTTTTCTTAGAGTGCTGCTAAAGCTTCCTGATGTTTCTTTTCCTGTTGTTGAGATCTTTGTAGTACCATGTCACACAGGGGTTTCGCTAATAAATTGTAGTTTTAAATGAGCAAGACTGTTCAAGATGTGCGTTAGTGCTTCATTGTAGTAGTTTGTGAAGGAGCCTACAGTATTTGTTAGGTTAGGCGAGAGAGCTATGATTTTAAGATGATTTGATCGTTGCTGGACTGATATTTTTTAAGTCTCTTTTCTAGATTTTAAGGGTTTTGATTCATGAGTCTTTTTGTTCTTTTCCTTGTATGGAAAGAGAAGGCAAGGGGGTCAGACCAATCTAGCTTCAAATGGTTTTAAGGTGATATCACGTTTGAAGGCGGAAGAGGTCCCCAGTGTTACTTTTCTTGTGTTTCAATAAGGGTTGTTTCTTTAGGTTATGTCGCATATTTAGATATGATTAAGCTTTCCTGTGAATGTCTTCTTAATGCTCCATGGAGTGTCGAACTCTCCAAGAAAATTATTGTTGGCTGGACTTGTATTAATTAAGGTGGTTCATTCTAAAGAATATTCCGAAAAAGCTTGGTTGCAGCCTGGGAGACATTATGTGGTATGAAAACAGGAATATTTATTATGTGTTTGTTATATCAAGATTGATAAGAGTTAATTAACCAGTTCGATAGCACTAACCCCACAAAGGAGATTGCTGACTCCCTATTGAACCATGTCTCATTTATGAAAACTATATCAATGTCATGAGTGATTAAGGGGGTCAATGATTTTCAGTGTATGTGCTTGCACCGATCTTGCATTTATTAGGGTACAATTTATGTTTGATTCGTAGTGACTTAGCGAAGTACAAGCTACTCACCTTTGGTAACTTTCTTTCTGGTGGATTCTCTATTTAGTCAAATATTCTTCATATGTGGTCCCCCCCATGTGCTAGACCAAATCTGGAACTTTATCCAGCAACTGCTTCCATGTAGTGCAAGGTGACCCCGGTGGACTCTGCAGAAGCCTTGACTTGCCTCTGGAAGTGAATGCCTGGAGGTTTATATAGACGACACCCATGCATGCTGTCCTCAGTTTAAATCATCGCTCTTAAAAGAAGAGCATCAGTCACAGATGGCAAACAGCAATAAAGTGTAGAATCTAAAATGGAACCTAAAACACATAGAAGTTCACTCCAATGAAGGGGGAGGATGGCAGGCGGTAAGAAATCTGCAGTTAGCCTGAGTATGCTTCACAAAACGCATTACCGTAAGTAAATAATTTGTTCTCCTGCTGGATACTTACAACCATAGATGATTCACTTTTTGAATAGATACCAAAGCAGTACCCCTCAAAGGTGGTGGTTCTGAGAAGTGCACTTTACATCAGAAGTCCTATAGGGCCGAGCGGGCAAAATTGCCCTCTTTGGTGACCTACAAGTAAATATATTGATGAACACCCACGTAGCCACGCTTAGCTAAAGCCACATTGACAGCTTTGGCTCTGGTAGAATGAGCCTGATGGCCCTCAAGAGGCTCTTTCTTAACCAAGGCGTAGAAATGTTTGATACAGAGGAAGATCCGTTGTAAAAGGGTCCATTTCTGAACTGCCCTTCCTTTAATTTTGGCACCTTTGAATCCAACGGAGAGCTAGTCAACCACAAGCTGCTCATTAGTCTGACTGATATAGAAGCTAAGAGCTCTCTTGAGAAATATCCAGTGAGCATCTACTCTTCTTTAGATGGGTGTGGGGGAGATAGGAAAGCAGGGAGCTTGACATACTGCCCCACAAGTAAAGGCAATACCACCTTTGCCTGAGTTCAAAGCACCAGCTTGTTCGGAAAGAAAGTGGTATACAGTGATTGTACTGACAGCACCTGCAGTTGCTGACACACCATACAAAACTAACTCTAATGAAGAAGTGTGGCTTAAGAGGCAGCAATATCAAAGACAGCTGTGTTGAGGCTCAAGGTGGGTGTCTATCACTAAAATAAGCAACAAATTCAGGTTTCACTGCAACATACAGACCCAACAGGAGGAAACATATGTAAGCCATTTCAGAAAATGCATCATAACGGGTCCAGGAAGGGATGATCATGCAAATGCAAAAAAGAAGAGAGAGCTGGCAAATGAACTTTGACAGTGACCATAGCAAGATGTTTCCAGGACAACAATAGTTAAAAATAAATATGTCAGAAAGCTTTGCCCGCAGCGGATCGACCCAACGGTTCTCGCACTAAGCCGCAAATTTTGACCAGTGTCCTGACTTCGTGGATATACAACGAGTGGCCAAGATGAAATGCACAACTTCCTCAGGGAGGTCAAAATCACTTAGACAGTTACTCTAAATCTCCACACATGAAGGTGTAGGGTATGGAGGGGCGGATGAATAATCTGGCTTTAGTGCTAGGACCTAAGACCTCCCAAAGAGGACAATGGAGTGGAGGACAGATGCACAGACTCAGCAGTTCGGGGAACAAGATCCTACCAGCCCAGTTCTACCTGGATGATCTGAGGCTGGTCGTGCCTTACCTATCTTCAGAATTTGGGGAAGTAGAGGTGGAATCGGAAGGCCAGTACTACTTGAGCATCTGTTCTAGCATCCGAGTCCAAACAATAATATTTGGTAAACGTGTGAACAGCTCTCCATGTAGCCACTTTGCAAATGTTGGCAATGGGGACATTTCACATCCAAGCAGCAGTAGCCGCTTTCCCCCTTGTAGAATGAGCTTTAAGTTTAGCGGACAAATTCTTAATAGTTTTTTGGTAACATAATAGCATGCAAGATACCATCTATCAGCAGATGGATTTTTGGGAAATGGCTAGAACAGTATGGACTGGGCCACTGTTTACAAACAATTGGTCCGATTTAAGAATGTCTCCTGTTTTGTCCCAATAAAACTTTAAGACTAGCCTAATGTCTGGGACATGGAGATTTCTTTCAGAAGGTGTGGAAGGATGCTGAAAGAAAGTTGGTAAGGAAATTGTCTGACTGAAATGAAAATCCGAACTGACATTAGGAAGGAATTGTGGGGAGTCTTCATCACTACCTTATTGGAGTGAAAAATGGTGTATGGTTTGTGAGAATACAATGCCTGGATTTTGCTAACCCTACGTGCTGATGGATTGCTACAAGGAAAGCAGAGATGTTGCAAGGACTGATTTGTGAATAGGTTCGAAAGGGTCCTGCATGAGGCGTGAGAGAACTATATTGAGCTCCCAGGGAGGAGAAATATGCCTAATGGGAGGGAAGACCTTTTTCAACCCTTCTAAAAAATCCTTGATAACATTAATTTTGGAAAGAGGGTTTGTGAAGGACATTTTCTGTGGGCAGAAAGAGCTACCAAATAAACATTTATGGAAGACAATTGTACGCTAGATTTTGCCAAATTAAGAACGTATGGAAAAATGACATCTTCTTGGCAGGTTGTTGGCTCCACGTTAGAACACAAAATGTAAAATCTCTTCCATTTGAATGATTAGGCTGAATAAGTTCACGTCATTTAGCCTCCTTGAGAATATTCATGCATTTTTGCGGAAGGTTCAGGTGTCCACAGTGAACTAGCTCAGGAGCCATGCTGCCAAATTCAAGGAGGAGAGATTGGGGTGAACCATCTAGCCTCCAAATTACGTGAGAAGATCCGCTCTGCACTGTAGCCTGAGATGTGGATGGCTCTGACCGGTGAAGAAGGTCCATGAACCACCAATGACGATGCCACTTTGGAGCACTCAAGATCATTCTGGCTCTCGCGTATGACAGTTTGATGAGGACTAACGTGATCAGGGGGATCTGAGGAATGGCATAAAGACATTTGCCAGACCAGACGACCCGTAGGGCATTCCCCAGTATTCCTGGTTGGAATACTGGCCCAGGCTCGAGGCAAAGCCTGAGCATTTTCTGTTTTCAGTGGTGGTGAACAAGTCAATGTGCGGAGCGCCCCACAGTCTGAAGATGCTTTGCCTGTCACTTCGCCGTGAAGGACCTATTTGTGGTTTTCCTGCAGTATTCTGCTTAGACAGTCTGCTTGAACATTTTGAATGCCTGGGAGATGAGTTGCAGTGATCTGCAGGTCTCTGACCATCAGCCATTTCCAAATTATCTGTGCCTTGTGGGATAAAGGTCTGAACCCAGTTACTCCCTACTTGTTGAGGTAGTCCATCGTTGTCGTGTTGTCTGTCTGAACAAGCAGGGAGTGAGTCTTGAAGGACAGAAGAAAAGCTTTCAATGCCAGATTAACTGCTTTGAGCTCAAGGAGATTGATGTGGTAGGTCATCTCTCATGGAGACCATGGTCCCTGATTTTCGAGGCGATCAATGTGTGCTCCTTGTCCTAGTAACAAGGCATCTGTTACTATTGTCTGGGAAGGGACATCTTGACAAAACAGCATCCCTTGAAGCAGATTTGTTGAAGAACACCACCATTTCAGAGATTGTGTTGCATGGGGGAGTGTGATCCTGTCCTCCTGATTGCCTGTGAGTTGGTCCCACTGATCCTTGAGACATTCCTGAATAGGACACATAAGGAGATGGGCATTTGGAGATAGAACATGAAGCCATCGAGCTGAGGAGAAATGGCACTGTCTTCACTGTGGGTTGAGAAGATTTCATGAGAGATCGGCACTTCAGACAGATTGATAACATTCTCTCCTCTGAAGGACACACTCTTGCTTGACTGGTGGCGATGGAGGCCCCGCAAATAGTACAGTGTCTGAACAGGAGTAGACGTTGACTTGCTATGATTGATATCCAGCCCTAATTGTTGGAGGAGATCGCTTGTCCACTGGTAATGCAGTTGGGCTTCCTGAGTAGTCAACGCCTTGATAAGCCAATCGTCTAGGTAGGGGTAGACGGAAATTCAATGCTTTCCAAGGCGGACAGCTACCCCTGCCATGCACTTCGAGAAAGTTCCGGTGGCTGATATGAGGCCAAATGGAAGCGCTCTGTACTGGTAATGATCGTGATCCATGACGAACCTCAAGAATTTGCAATGCTTCTTTGGCTATTGGTATATGGACGTACGCATCTTGGAGGATTATCGAGCAGAGCCGGTCTCCCTAGTGTAACCGGGGATAGATCTGATGCAGTGCCAGCATTCAAAACTTTTCTCATCTGATCCACTTATTGGCCTGTTTCAAGTTGAGAATGGGTCTGAGCTCGTTTCTGGGGCCTTTCTTTTATACTGGAATGTATTGAGAATAAATACCAGTTCCTTGTTTGGGCGGAACAGTCTCAATTGCATGCTTCTGCAGAAGGATTTTGACTACCGAGTTCAGCGTCTGTAGATGGTGATTGGATGGTTTTGGTGGTATATTTGGCAGAGGACTGGTGAACCGGAGACAATACCTGTTCCGAAGAATATTTATTACCCAGGTGTCTTTTGTGGTAGATTGCCACTCCACCAGAAAATGTAAAATACTGCCCCCTACCGGAGTGGGTAACAGAAGAGGGGGAAAGGAAACATTCATGACTTGGAGCCTGCTGTAGGCACTCCTCCTGAGCAGGCTGTTGAGTGGCTCTACCGCTAGTCTGCCTCCACTGTTGTTGCTGGTAAGACCTCTGCTGTTGGGATTGCTGGTTACCTTGGTACCAGTGAGGGGGTTGAACCCGGTGAGGGAAGAAACACCGTTGGTAGGGCTTGTAGGGCTTTCCTTGTTCTTTTTGTTTTTTAAGGCCAAATGCCTTGAGTGTCTCCATTTCCAACTTCATCCGGACCATCTCATCGTCCATGTGACTGCCAAAGAGTGTGGATCCTGAGAATGGCAGAGTAAGGATCCGTTGTTGTGAGTCATGCTTGAGGGCTGAGAGGCAGAGCTATGAATGTCTGCGTAATGCCACCCTCTGATAGTATTTGTGTGCCGCTAGTAAGGATGAATCGGTTGTAGCACTGATGATCTGGTTGGAGACCATCATCCCCTTTTTGACAACCTCAAGGAAGTCCTCTCTTTTGTCTCTAGGGAGATCATCAGCAAATTTCTGTAAGGAGACCCATAAGGCCCTGTCGTACCTTCCCAGAAGAGCTGACGAACTTGCTGCCTTCATGAAGGTAGCTACTGTACAGCATACCTTAGGGTCCACTGAACCCAGTTTCTCACTCTCCTTGTTTGGAGGTACAGTCAAAAAAGGAGCTGTAGAATGGTGTTTCTTAGCCACTAAGATGACCACAGAATCTGGGGGAGGGTCGGAGAGGAGAAAGAGTGGATCCTGCTCTGGAGGTTTGTATTTCTTCTATAGCCTTCACAGCGCAGATTTAGCTGAAGCTGGAGTGAGGAACAAATCCACTGCCAGTTCCAGCAGACCCGGAACCAAAGGAAGGAGAGCCTTGACGCTGATCGGCGATGAAGAACCGGGTTATTTAAGACCCAGCGGCGCCAGGGGTAACGCCCGAAGTCTCCGAGTTCACCTGTCTTGACATAGAGACACGGGATACTTCTTGGTGATGTCAGAGATCAAATTTATTGGCTGCAACCAGTAACAGAGGTCCACGAAGTACAATGGCTGTATATTCGTAGGAGACTGCTCAATTTTACAAAGCAAGCCATCCCTTTTTATGCCAAAAATCGCATTCCAGACAAATACCTTACATTTACAAACTGTCCAATCACGTACATCCAAATCAGAGGTATCGCATGACGGTAAAACCCACTTTTCTGTTGCCCAGCCCATCACCAATTATTGGTCAAACCCAACATTCTTCATCAGACAGGTCGATCGAACCCCTAATAAAAACGGGCACATCCCCATCGTAAACGGACCATAAAGAAAGGAGCAGAGACAGGTGTGAGTAAGATAAGACATAGTTGTGTGCAATAAAAGGTTTATGGTGTCCTGTGCCTTGATCCGTAATCTTTTTTTTTTTTTTTAAACCTTTATTTGGCATCAAAAGGATATACAAGTCTAGGCCTACAACCAAACCGGCCGGCCGCAATGTGTAAAGCAATCAGAGGTTCCAAGGCAAACATTACAGAATCAATCAGCACGAAGCAGAGGCAGTACAATCGTTAAAAGGGGAGAAGAGACTTAGGAACCAGAGGGCCAAAACACAGGAGCAAAAAAAGGTTAATTTTATAATATGGGGATAAGGCGTATGACAGGCTCACTTTCAATATAGAGACGTCCGATGTCCCAGAACCAGCCTCAGCGTCAATAAGGGGGTAAGGGGCCGCAGTACAGGAGAGACAACACAATGCACACAAGAAGATCAGGATAATTGAGACATAATCGACACCTGAGCATTATCATCGTCACATGCCCACCACCCAAACCACAGCTAAGCCAGAACAGAGGGATCGGAGAAACAGCACATCAAAACCAGCCCGTCATAGTGACCTCTAGGAAAAAGGAGGGAGGGGGGCGGGGACGAGGAAAAGAGGGGGAAGAGGGGGGGAAGGAGGGGGAGGGGAGGAGGACAAGGTGGAACAATGAAAAAGGGAAAAAAGAAATGAAATATAAAAACAAAAGGAAGAATACACGTCGACACAGGCGTCCCGTGGCGGGAATACAGGAGACAACAGGAGTATCAGCACCAGTGAGGGTACAGCGATCGAGAAGAAAAGCCACCGAACCATAAAAGGAGGGTTAACGACGCCACACACCCCACCCCGAACACACCACGGGAGGCCGGGACAGACGCGGCTTTACGAAAAAGAGATACAAAAGGGCCATAGAACCATAAAACAAACAACAAATAGAACCCAACCCACCCATCCCACCCTGCACCCCTGTAGAAGGCTATGGCCTACCCTTCAGACAGCGTGCCTGTCGCCCTAAACCAGAACCCGAAATATAGCGAGAAAGAAAGAGAGAAGAACGAGACAAAAAAGAAACAGAAACGGAAAGAAGAAAACAGGAGGGAGGAGCATAGGAACAGCAATCAATATGGCCGGCCGCCGCCCTCCGCCCAACCAAACAATCACAGCAAAAACAGACCAGGACGACACCCCATCAAACGCCATAAAACGTACAGAGAAGGGGACCTCCCACCTCTCCACGGGTAGAAACAATTGCGCCACTAAGTCGTATACCAAGAATCAACCAAGAGTCGTGCATATCACCCCCATCCCTTCCGAACCACAAATCCCACCCACCACATGACAGTGTAAAATGAGATACTAAATACAAGACCAGCATACAATCGAGAAAAATGGTGACTACCATAACAACATGGGGGGTAAATCGGTCCGCAAAGGAGCAGAAGTCCAAACAGAGAGTTTAGATGTATCAGCAATCGCAGCACGGATGATAAAAAACAGGAGTTCAGTTTCGCCGCTGGGGAGGGCGAGGGGGTCTCTATGATAGACAAAGGCAAAGCCATCGGAGCAGGTGCAGGCGGCAGTCCACCAATAGTTCCAGGTATCCATGTCGGACAGGGCCGCGGCACAATGTCCAAGTCCCCGGGGTCAGAACCTCGAAAAGCCGGGAGCTCCAAAGTCACCGGCACACAAAACGATCTTCGAACAGCGGCAGCAACACTTGCAGCAATCGAGGGGGGCGAGGCAATGGAGTCACTGAAACAAGAGGGCGGCAAGAAGAAACGGCTGCCCAAAATGGCGGCAGATCGTGGCGGACCCACAGCGACATCGGGGTCCAGGGATGCGCGCAGGGATCTCAGAGCTTCCAGGATATCTCTGACCGTAAGCTCACGCTCACCAGACCAGATCCCCGCGCAATTAGGCAACCCAAGCCCGCCGCCACAGGGTGATTCTTGTTCCAGAGGGTCGGCCGCCATTTCGTGAAGTCAGCCCAGTCGCCGCCCTCCACGACCCCCGGAAAAACAGTTCAAAAATGTAGGACTTAACAGAGCTCCGGGGGTCCCAGCAATGGCAGCCAGGGTGCCGAAAGGATGTCCGCCCAATACGGGTCCCCGCCTACACCAGCACCGGCGCCCCCAACAAGCAGAGTCCGGGCGCAGAGGACCAGGGCCGCCGGACAAAGCAGCGGCGGGGGGAGGACCCCTTCACAGAGTCAGTCCCCGGTGCATCTCACCCACATCAGCCGCGCGGTCACCAGGGCAGGCCCGGATCAGGATCGCCGGGATTTTCGCACAACGGCTCTCATCATTGGTTCACGCTCTCGGCCGGGGCCGAGAGCCATCGGATCCCACAGGCTAGGTCCCGGTCTAGGTTCCACGGAGGCCCCGATCTTGCGGAGGGCACAACCTCGGAGCCGCTGCACATTGAGATCTCCGGGCCAAATGGTAAGTACAAACAAGGTGTTCTGTTTCCAATTCCCCGATAATGTGTCGTCTCCGGACAGGATAGAAGACAGGATAGGCAATCAGGCCGGAGGGCTGCGGGAGCCGAGCTAAAAGGCGACCATTACGCTCGCGAGCTTGGCTCCTCCCCTTGATCCGTAATCTTGATCAGCTACTGGGAAAGGAACTGGCCTAACAAGTTTGGCTTCAGGCAAGAGGGTCGCTCGCTCAGGTCATTCAGAAGTCAGCTAAAGTGTACGTGTGCTGGAGACTCGTTCGGCCGCAGTCATCGGCCTATGTGAGGGCAACCACAAAATGGCTGCCGTACACAAAATGGAACCCGAGGGTTCAGAACAGAATCCCATATTTCATAGTGAATCCATCACTCGAACATGACGAAAACACTCGTACATAATATACTCGCTATTTTCGGTCCGCTGATACCAAAATCGTCACGATACGACAACTTTTATTGAACGGGTTCAGAATCTCGGACCTCAGACCCTCCTTTTGCCCTTACATAGGCAATCACCTAAACTCACGTCAGTCTGAATCCAGGTCTATGCTCATCAGATCATCAAGATGTTGCTGTAGCATCATCCTATTACTTAGCACGTCTTTTGATACAGGTCTCCTTGCACACGAGGTAGCACAGAGGCCACATATAGCAGGAGCACACTGTACGCACAGACAGAACAGGAAAAGAATGGCTAAGATCATCCCAATGACCATCAGAATATTCCATCCCCAAGTGGATAACAATCCCCAAAACCATCCCATAAACAACCAATCTCCTCTGTCCACGTGTATAGACTCGGAGATCTTGTGTAGCTTGGAAATGGCTTGGTACACTGTCGGAGCATTGTCTGGAATGAAAACGCAGCAACTTGATTGGATCAATTTACATACCCCTCCTCTATCTGCAAGTAGGACATCCAACGCAACTCTGTTCTGCAGAGTCATAAGTCGATCCGACTGGAGCTCAGCAGTCAAGTTACCAAGGGCACCGGCAGTTTCAACCACGGTGGACTCAACCACTCTCGTCAGCTGCCGTATGTTCCTGCTGTTAACCATCGGTCCCCAAAACGGCAGAAAACCCTTCAAGAAATCTCCTAATTCTTGTCCTGTAGTATCTTCCTTACTGAAGACACCTCTAACTCTTCTTGTCTTGTGGTAATCTGCCGCAGCTGTGTAGGTGGGAGGCAACAGGAACGAGACAAAACATGTGCCCGAGAAATCAG
The DNA here is from genome assembly GCF_964261635.1 of Lissotriton helveticus. Taxonomy (NCBI): domain Eukaryota; kingdom Metazoa; phylum Chordata; class Amphibia; order Caudata; family Salamandridae; genus Lissotriton; species Lissotriton helveticus. Next base: position 102,855,727 of record NC_136071.1, on the reverse strand, counting down.
GGGGCAACCATGTGTACGCTCTATCGTGACAGACAAAACAGGTACCCTTAGCTGCCAGAAACGGTGGGGAAGTCTTAGACGCAAAAACGTACGTTTCCGTACAAGTACTCTTCCCTAACTGAGCTCTTGGATTCTTGCCATTACCTTGTAGACATAGATGACCCTGATGGGGTACGATCCAAATCGGAGAAGGACTTTTCACTCGCTGTTTCTCACTCAGACTCGCTCCATATCCGGTCACGTTCCATCCAATATACGCTAGCGTCTCATCTTTCGGGATAGTCTCATCGGAACTAGCTCCCTTAATCATATCGACTATACCCTTAACTAGAGCACTATTCTTTGGATTGTCTTTCACAGAACGTAGGGGGTAGACTTCACGAGCATAGATGAACATCGTTCTGTATGCCCACACAGAACCATTATAACTGAATGGCAGGACCAGGTAAGGAATACCTTTATCGGTAGTATGGGGCATAAGGCCACACACCCAACAGTTCGTCGTGTTCACTACTAGCTGGTGTTGGTGCAAAAGCTGAACAAAGGAGTTATTAACGAAATCCAATCTCCTAATGGACTCATGTTCGGGCAGAGGATGAAAAGAATGCGAAGAAACAGTAGAAGAAGGTATGTGTTGTGTAGTGGGTGCAAACGTCACTTGAAAAGAGAATATAATATATCCCATCAAAAACATCATTAAGCTAAGCAACATGAGAACACACAATATTAAAAAACATTTTCTGCTAATTATTTTACACATTTTGCTTCTAAAATTCATTTCTTTAACAGGTCTCTCCATCTCGAAAAACTCCATCCTCTAACCGTGCTGCTCGCGGAGGTAGGGTGTTCCGTGCTAAGGAATGCGTCTGTCAGTCCAGGGAACACCCTAGGACCAACCAGAACCGTCGACCTTGTGTCTTCGGCTTGCACTCCAAAGACTTGACACCGCGACCCTACAGCTGAACCCGGATGGCGGTTCGAAAAACAAAAATCAGTCAAAACAGTTTCTCAGATGGGAGAACTGAACTTTCAAAAATAGCAAAGAAAAAGAATTTCATTTTATTTGTCCCATGATTCTCGGTCGTAAATTATAACGGCTTTTCCCAGGCAATGTCTGGTCATGGAACAAAAGTTCAGGCTCGGTAGTGTCCAATCGAACTGACGGTGGCACAGCTTCTTGCAGAAGATCGTCACTTTCACGCTCAGAGCTTGTCCCCATTAAACGTGCGTCGCTAAAAGGCAGAAAACGAGGCACAGTCTCAGTCTCAGAATCAGGAATACCCTCCTGGACCCACCGGTCGTACGGCAGAGGCAAAGGAACCCTCTTACAATGTACGCCGTGGATCCAGTTTTTCTTCCCTTGCACTCGTACTGCAGTTCGCGTGGATAAAAGCACCAAGTAGGGACCAATCCAGCGGGGCTGATCATTCTTTGTCCGCTGAAAATTCTTGATCAATACCCACGAACCAGGATCGATTGCATGTCCTGGATCTTCAGAAGCCTGAGGCAATGTATCATGAACCTGTTGGCGTAAGACACGCAATTTAGCCGTCAAATCATACAAGTAATCAAGCAGTACAGGGTATTCAATCTCACTGAATTTTGTCGGCCTCGGCACTCCCCATATGTTTGCCGGACGACCAAAAACTATTTCGTAGGGACTAAGTCCCACTCGTGAATGTACAGTCATCCTTGTCGACAAAAGTGCTAATGGCAACGCGTCAGGCCATTTAAGACCAGAGCTCGCCTGTATCTTGGCCAACTTCAATTTGAGGGTGCCATTATAGCACTCCACTAGACCAGCTGATTGGGGGTGATTTGCAGCGTGGAACTTTTGTTGGATTCCTAGGCCTTCACACACTCTCTTCATCACTTGACCCACAAATTCACTCCCATTGTCACTCCAGACCATTCTCGGCAAACCATACCTAGGGAAAAACTCTTTGACAAGGGCTTTAGCTGTGGACAAGGCAGTATTATTTTTTAGGGGATATGCTTCTACCCATCTCGAAAAGGCACAAACAACCACGAGTACGTATTTCAGGTTGTGGCATATCTCCATGTGAATGAAATCTAATTGTAAAACCTCAAACGGATACGTCGGAGGCGCAAAATGACCAGCTGGAGTTGGAGTTCCCTTACCAGGATTGTACATCAGACAAACCATACAATTCTTGACCACATTTTCTGCACACTTAGGAATTCCAGCATTTTGCCATACTGGAGCCAACAACTTACAAATCCCTTTCACACTGATATGAGCCATTCCATGCGCCATCTTAACCACTGCAAGCACGTACGCATCAGGTAACAACCATCGCTGATGCTCTGACAACTCAACCCAACAACCATTCGAATCCAATTTACCCGTACTCTCTCTCCATACGCTCAACTCTTTCTCTGTAGTTTCAGCTTGGATAGACTTCACACTCTCTATCGTATCTTCACACATTCCAACATCACCAATCCATCTTGCAGGGCCTGCAACATACATTCGACTCATCACATCCCTCGCCACATCTTTCGCAACTTCGTCTGCAAACGCATTACTGCGACCAACGTCATCGGTAACCTTCTTGTGTGCACTGCATTTCACAATCGCAACAGCAACGTAAGTGACTCAAGAAGCTCGTTCACCAACTGACCATTCTGAATCTTTGTTCCATGAGACGTGAGGAACCCACGTTCCTTCCACAAACGTACAAAACTATGAGCCACACCAAACGCATACTGGCTGTCGGTGTATATGGTCCCTTTCTTCCCTTTTGATAACACACGCGCTCTCGTAAGTGCCATCAACTCTGCTGCTTGAGCTGAATTATGTGGGATACGTGCAGCTTCAACAATCGTATGCAAAGTCGTAACAGCATATGCCGCAGTCGTATCACCATTTGGAAGCTTGAAACACGAACCATCTACCCATAAGGTACCATCACACTTTATAAGAGGAGTGTCCCTAAGATCTACTCTCCCTTTCGTTTCCTCTTCTGTCCTGAGAAAACAATCATGCTGTTCAGAAACATCTGTCTCTACTGAAATCGGCAACAACGTGGCTGGATTCAACGTATTGCATCTCTTTATGTGCACATGACTCGCTAAAAGTGTCAACTCATAGCCTGACAGTCGAGCACTAGTTAAGTGCTGTGTCTCAGTCCTGTTTAACAAAGTATCCACTGCATGTGGAACCATCACAACTAGTGTATTATTCATCACCAAACCAGCAGACTGCCGAATAGAAACAGCTGCTGCCGCTGTGGCTCTCAAACAACTCGGCAACGCTCTAGCTACCGGATCCAAAGTCGACGAGAAATACGCACATGGGCGTTGCTTGTCCCCAAAAGATTGTGTCAACACCGACAATGCACATCCTCTCTCTAGTGGACATAAAGTGTAAAGGGCTTACTGTAGTCGGGAGTACCCAACACAGGAGCCGAACACAATGCATCGCGTAATTCCGAAAAACTCTTCTGACAATCATCAGACCATGGGAGGGGATTTGGTGTATCCTTACAAGTCAAAGCCAACAGAGGTTTGGCCAGCAGAGAAAAATTTGGTATCCATTGTCTGCAATATGACGTGATACCCAAGAAAGCACGCACTTCTCTCTGTGTAATTGGCACACTCATGTTCGCAATCGCTTGAATTCGTTCTGGGGTCAATCTTCTTCCCTCCTTCGATAAGAGATGACCTAAGTAGGTCACTTCTTGTCGACAATACTGTAACTTCGAAAGAGACACCTTGTGATGAAAGTCAGACAAATGGCGCAACAACGACAGAGTAGCTTCTTTACAGATCTCCTCAGTATCAGCAGTGACTAACAAATCGTCGACATACTGAATAAGAGCAGCACCATCAGGTAAAACAATCGTATCAAGCTGGGTTTTCAAAGCCTGACTATAGATTGATCGACTCTCACAATAGCCTTGAGGAGCGCGCTTGAACCGGAAGCTTCGACCTCCTAAAGAGAAGCCGAAAATATCCCTACTCTCCTCGGCAACCGGGATGCTGAAGAAAGCATTCTTTAAATCAATCACCGAGAACCAAGTGGCCGAAGCTGGAATCATCGTCAATAAGGCAGTGATATCTGGAACAACAGGAAATTGTGGAACTACTATCTTATTCACCTCGCGGAGATCGATCACAAACCTGTAAACGGGTGGCTGGGAAGAGTCAGTGCGTTTCAAGACAGGCAAAACAGGACTATTGCACACATTACCTCTTGTTTTCTCAATCACGCCTTTCTCAATTAAATCATGGATAATCGCTAGCAACGCCCTTTCACCGTCACTAGAGATCCTATATTGGGGAATACGTGGCATTTTAACATTCGCTTTCAACGTCACAACATATGGCGATATCTCCAAAAGACCCACATCATTAGGGCCAGTAGCCCAAATAGTATCAGAGAGAGAAGACAATTCTGTCGGAAGTTTATCCTTTGACAAATACACCCACTTTCCTACCCAATGTAATTTGTACTCCCGAGGGAGAACAATACAACGTCGCATACAATCTTTTTAACAGATCCAATCCCAACAAGTTCTCACCACAACCTGTCGTCAGAATAAGGGGTGCTTCGAATTCACGAGGTCCAACAGAAAGAGACATAGGACTAGAAATCGGGTTTCTAACTGGGGCGCCAGAAAAACCTACTGAAACATTCGTTAAGCCAGACAAAGGTGCGCCAGGGAGTCTAGAGTGCATGATAGAACTCTTCGTCGCACCAGTATCCAAGAGAAAAGGCTCTGACACACCTGATGTAATCACTTCAACATAAGGTCCACTCTGATATACTGGAACTGAAACAACTCCCTCTCTTTGTCCATAGCTGTCCTAGCAATCATTACCCTCCATATTCTCACCTTCAACATAGTAGTCGTCAGCATAGTACTGAGTCGTCCTACCTGACGCGTTATTCTGCTGATCAAAACAATTCATTGAATTTTGTGGAGGAAAGGAACGCGCGTTCTGGGGGAACCCTCCACGTCCCCTACCTCTAGAAGCTTGTGGAACACCTCGACCTCTTGCACCAGAAACACCATTCATACGCTGTGACAAAACAGGGCAACTATGTTTAAAATGACCCTCTTCTTTGCAATATGCGCATTGATTAGGGCCTACAGGAAAACGCGGTTGAGAGTTCTCGAACCTTTGCGAGTTCCGCTGAAACTGCTGAGGCTGCTGATAATCACACTGGTTACTACGAGGCGGATACGCTTGCTGTAAAAGAACCTTCGTCTTTAACTCTTTAGTTTTCTTCTCTGCTTTATCCTTCTCATCCTTATTCCTATTTTCGTAGTATTGTGCAGTAGCCAATATCTGTGCTGACGAGGAAACAGCCCAAGAACTCTCTGAATCCTTTAACTTGGTACACAACTCGGGAAGCAAATTATGCACAAACTTATCAACAAACAGCAGTTGACCACCCTCGGTACTCATGTCTTGACCACTGTGGTCAATAAATGTTTCTTCAAACCTAGTGAAGAAATCAGACACAGTTTCGTCTTTCTTCTGCTTACACGCAGACAATTTATCCCAATTTACTCGCATAGCGGGCATTAAAGTCTTCATGTAAGTAATGATCCTACCAGGGAGTTCTGCAACTACAGGCTCAGGTTTAGCGCCACCAACTTGTCGGCCATCTGCAGCACTAATGTTAGCCCACGTATCACCTAACTCCGGCGCATGATCAGTATGGCGAATCAAATCCCATAAAGGTTGCGGGACCACATTTCCAAACAACATGTCTATATCAGCTAGATTCATTACACATGAGTCTGCAGTCTGTGATAATTCCTTATAATACCCTGCAGGATTTTTACGGGGATCAGGTAAAGTCTGCTTAAGAGCCAAGACTTCAGCTCGTTTCCATGGAACATGCACCCAAACTCGTTGAAAATGAGCCGGTACGGCATCAATGTTATGAGCGGCATCAGCCTGAACTGCTTCCTTCCATACAGGAGGAACTTCTCTCATTGGGTACTGTCTCACCTTCCTCCTAACAGAAGGGTCAGGCTCAAACAACGACCGAGAAGGAGACTCGTTCCTAAACGAAAGCAGCGTCGCTACCGCTCTTTCAACGTCGAGACCCACAATCGTGCCTTTCGCAAACTCGGATTGTACACTGGACAATCCAGACGGAGTTTGTTCCAGATCACCATCTTCCCATTCCTCACGAAGGAAAATGCACATCTTATCAAAAACATATCTCTGCTTCGGTGCTTCCCATTGACGGAAGACATCCATAACAGACTCTACATCATATCTTAAGGGACGAGTGACCCATTTATGCGCTAAATGATCCAATACTTCCCTCGCTCTGGAATCAGGCAGTTGGCTACGCAACTGTGTACGCGCTGAAACAGGGGTCATACTCAGTGACCCAAAGAAAGGAGACAAAAGACTAGTAACAGTATCAGTCATTCTCTGTCGAACAGAAGGAGAAGTCGACAGGACAGGAGATAAAGCGGATTGAGAAAGAGCTAATGTAGGAGCAGTAGCAGAGGAGGCAGCAACAACAGGTGGAAAAGTAATAGGACTTAAAGACGGAGCAGGTAGCAAAGTCGGCGTCCCTTGAGAAGGCTGGACCAGAGGAGTAGGAGCCAACTGAAGAGGAGCTGGCGGCTGTGCAATAGCAAGAGGCAAAGCGCCTGGAGGTTGCGCAACTAAAAGTTGCAGAGGTGCTGTAGCACTCTGTGCATAAGGGGGTGGCGAACTCAACAAATGTGACATCAAAGGATCTTTCTCAAGCTCCTTCGCTGCATCTTGCTGAAGAGGCAGCAAAATAGGATAGCATTTATCATTCGCCAATTTACGTTGCATATGCAACTGCTCACTTGCCTGTTCTTCTTCGTTATCTTTAAACTGCATAGCAGCTTGCATTATCGAGATACCCTTTTCTCTTTTATTTCTCTTCGCTAATTTAATTTCTTTCTGTTTGGCTTCCTTTCGCCATAGGCGGAAAGAGTCAAACATCGCCGGCCGGGCTTTCTTCTTAAAAAGTCTAACCTCTAAATTATCTAAAACATCCGTGTCAAAACTACCATATTGGGGCCACTTTAGCACACCATCCTTCCTGGTGTATCGGATCCACACTTCATTATACGTGATGGGACCCACGCCATGTTTCACATAGAGCTCATAGGTTGGAGTTCCAATCGGAGGAACCGGACACGAGTCCTCCAATCGGGAATCCCTATTACAACCACAACAAAATATCTTACCAAGTCTGCTAAGACCAGGCATCTTCGCTCTCTAGTCTAGCTTCAAACTTCAAAGGATTATCGAATACGATAGCCTCGTGAATACACGAGTCCCTCGGCTTTGGTACTTGCAAGTCCCAAATCAAAGATCCCAAGGGGATACCCAAAACTAAGGACTGGGAGACGCTCCACTCATACTTAACTGAAGTATCGATGACGTCGCCAGAAGACCCGTCTATCGTCTCGCTTTACAAATCGTCTAAGGGGTCCAAGACAGGGCGGCAGTCCTTCGTAGCCGTCGGAAAGCGGGGAACCTCGCAGCAAAGACTTTCGGACCACGACGACATACAGGGGTCGATGAAGTGGCTGGCCTTCCTCCAGAATTTCCACACGAAGCTCCTTACGATCGTCAGGCTTGGACCGGTACCGCTGAAGTCGGCCCACGTTGGGCGCCAAATGAAGAACCGGGTTATTTAAGACCCAGCGGCGCCAGGGGTAACGCCCGAAGTCTCCGAGTTCACCTGTCTTGGCATACAGAGACACGGGATACTTCTTGGTGACGTCAGAGATCAAATTTATTGGCTGCAACCAGTAACAGAGGTCCACGAAGTACAATGGCTGTATATTCGTAGGAGACTGCTCAATTTTACAAAGCAAGCCATCCCTTTTTATGCCAAAAATCGCATTCCAGACAAATACCTTACATTTACAAACTGTCCAATCACGTACATCCAAATCAGAGGTATCGCATGACGGTAAAACCCACTTTTCAGTTGCCCAGCCCATCACCAATTATTGGTCAAACCCAACATTCTTCATCAGACAGGTCGATCGAACCCCTAATAAAAACGGGCACATCCCCATCGTAAACGGACCATAAAGAAAGGAGCAGAGACAGGTGTGAGTAAGATAAGACATAGTTGTGTGTAATAAAAGGTTTATGGTGTCCTGTGCCTTGATCCGTAATCTTGATCAGCTACTGGGAAAGGAACTGGCCTAACAAGTTTGGCTTCAGGCAAGAGGGTCGCTCGCTCAGGTCATTCAGAAGTCAGCTAAAGTGTACGCGTGCTGGAGACTCGTTCGGCCGCAGTCATCGGCCTGTGAGGGCAACCACAAAATGGCTGCCGTACACAAAATGGAACCCGAGGGTTCAGAACAGAATCCCATATTTCATAGTGAATCCATCACTCGAACATGACGAAAACACTCGTACATAATATACTCGCTATTTTCGGTCCGCTGATACCAAAATCGTCACGATACGACAACTTTTATTGAGAATCTCGGAACCTCAGCGATGAAGTGTCTCAAATATGACCAATGTGGATCATGTTGGAACCGACATCAGGATATTTAACTTCACAGCCCCTCTCACCAGAACCTCTTGGAGGCTAGTGACATCATCCACTGGAGAAACCCGTGGTTGTGGAGGCACCGGTGGAAGAGGTGCCAGAGGAGGCTGTGGTGGAGGCAAAGGAGGTGGTGGTGGAGGCGGTGGAGGAGATGAAGGCGGAAGAGCAGGAGAGTCTTGCAGCACTATCAGTTAATAAGGTGAATATATTCTGGATTAATCAGTCAGGAGAGGATGAAATACATCTCCGTTTCTTCTTCTGCATGCCTAGATGTTCTCACGTCGACATATTCCTCAACGTTGACCTTCTCCTACGTCCTGACATTGACACAGTCCTTGATGTAGACTTTCCTCTGTGTCTTGACATTGACACACTCCTTGATGTCAAACTCCTTTGGTGTCTCGACGGCGTAGTAACCTTCGATGTCGACATGCCCTGTTTGGACACCAATCTTTGCCTCCTCTTGAACATCAACCCAGCCATCGATGGAGAATAAGTTGGTGCTGTACCTTGTCTCGATTTCGATCCTCTCAATGTCGACCTGGAGGCAATTTTTCTAATTTTCCCTCAGGGTATGCCTGGAAATATTCCTGCAGTGCTGGCATTTGTCAGGAACATGGCTTTCAGGAAGGCAGATGATGCAGACATCGTGTGGGTCTGACTTGGCCTTCTTTACCCCACAGGCAACACACTTGTCAAATAAAGATGCCATTTTATATGACTAAATACCTCAAATTCCTTTCAGAAAAGGACAGGAAATGAAAGAACAGTTGGAAACCATCGAGTGAAGTAATAGTCACAAAAATCCACTTTTAAGAGAAAAACCCAAAAAGACCAAGCTCAGTGCCACAAGAACCTGTCACCAAGAGCCGGAAAAAAGTACTCCGGGTTTCCCGCACATAGGCGGGACTATTTAGTGCTAATGACTATCAATGGAGATCCCCTGAGAGAGAAATGGGATTACAGGTAAAACACCCAAATCTGGGCTCCCTCCAGAGACTCAAAACTGTTTCTCACATCAGTCAGTCTCCCACATTAATAAGGAACTTAAGCTATACACCAAGGTGTTGGCCAACAGGCTTCTCAGAGTACTCTCGATGTTGGCTCATCCCGACCAACGTGGGAGGCACCATATATGGAGAGTACATGCTGCTCTGGCTATATCGTAAGCATCTCGTCAGCTCAAGTGCCCTTAAGCTTGTTGACTGAAAAAGCATTTGATTCTCTCAACTTTGACTTCCTTATGGGAGTACTTACAAAGTTGGGATTTGGTCAATGTTTTATATCTTACGTGTGGGTGCTGCATGCTTCCCTCAAGGTGCAGGGGTGAGCCAATGGGGTCATCGCTCACACTTTCCTGATCAAGATGGGCACCAGGCAGGGATGTCCGCTCTCATCCGATTCTATTTGCACTGGCATTAGACCCCTTGGTGGCGTGAATCAGATGTGGTTTGCAGGTATGAGATGTAGATGGGAGAACAGTGAGGAAGTCTGCATTGCACTATATGAAGATGAGGTATTAATATTTCTCTCATGCCCAGACATTACAGGGCTACGGCTCCTACACCTGCTGGTCCTGTATGGACAGGCATCTGTGTCCGAGTAAACTGGTCCAAGTCCCTCCTGATCCCTCTCTCTAGGACGAAAGGCAGTGGATTGACAACCCTAACTCCCTATTCGCCAATTCAGTTTTCAATACTTTTGAATTCATATATCAGTGCTCTCGTCCCTCGTGTAGAGGAGTAATCTTAAACCCCTAGTATCAACCATGTGTACAGAGCACAATAGGTGGGCCAAATTACTGCTTAATATCTGGGATTGAATTGCACCAAAGATGATGGTGTTGCATAGGTTGCATAGGTTTCTTCTTGTCATAACTTCCCATTCTGCAGCGTTGGTTTGGTGCAATCCAGGCCAAATCTCTCTCATTCTTGTGGATAAACCACATTCAGTGAGAGAAAATGTGCACAATCCATGTTAGATGTTGGGTTAGGCATAGCAGATATCAGACTACATTTTCGGGCCTCCCTCCCTGTTGGCAATCTTGAATGAGTGGTTTCAGGGTGATTGGACAGACAATACCTACTGCACCGAAGTCGTCTTCGAAGGTTTCTGATGCTGTATGGAGATTCTACCCCTCGTTTCCTTCCGGATCTTCCTAAGATGGTTTTCTTGGACTCGAGGTCGGACTAGCATTGGACACATGGGAACGGAGGCTCCACCTGGTGGAGAGGCAACTGGCTGGGGTGGGTATCCCGCTTTGAAGTCTTCAGTCGATGGGACCTTATGGGCATCTCACGATTGGGGGATGTTTGATGGGGTCCCTTGAGGTTATTCCATGGGATACAGGAGAACTAAGAACCGCTCCAGTCTCACTTTTATCAATTCCTGCAGCTCTGCTATGCCCTAGTGTTCTTTGGCGATCGCCTCACCGACGTCCCTGAGTACAACCCTCTTCCCGCTTCCGAAGTAAAAGTGGAAAACATGGGCACTTTCCCTAAACAACAGCGGCTGACTGGACACCAGATTTGGATTATACAAGTTAAATATCTGCACATAATCTACTTGACACTGATAATGCTGTGGTGAGTGCAGAGACCCCCCTAACCTTTATGCTTCAGGTGCTCAGATGAATGAGTTGTTTTTTTCCATGTTGTTTGGACTCGCCCAGTGATTATGAAGTATGGGACATTCATTTTCACTACCCTATCTCACATTTTGAAGATATTCTTTGCTCCTATCCCACTCATTGCTCTCCTGGGCCTCTTAGAAGACTTGAGTGGGTACAACTGCGATCAGATCGGTCCCTAGTTGGATTGGATATATTGATTGCGAAATGGGACATTGCCCTGTCTGGAACTTTGCTGCACTGCCTTTCTTGACTGTGTGGCGACCCGCCATTGATTGTGGTGCCAAACTAGAAGAGCCCATCTATGTTGCACGCGGTTTCCCTAACAAACACAAGAAAATATGGAGCAAGTGTTGGGATTACTATGGGCTGGAGTAATTGTTATGACGAAATGTGTCCACTGCCCTTCTTACCTATTCTGCACCTCATTGCACCTACTGTCCGGGCCTTTTTGTGAACTGTAAAACGAATAAATGTTGGTTTATTAAAAAACAAATAAAAAAAAAATCAACAGACATTTCGATCCAGACTAACACAGCCTGGATTCTTGATTTGACCACAGTGCTCATCATACTCTTTAGCGTCTTCGCTGCGGCGAACATTCCGTGCGTGGTGCTGAAAAAAAATGACGCAAGCGCGGTACACGCCCACTGTGAGTCCGACGCATCGAAGAGGTTAGTGTTTGCAGTTTACTGGCTTGAATTGTCAAAAATTAACACTAAGGATTAGTTACTTACCTGTAATCATAGTTCTCTTCCAGGGGTATCCTCATCAAAGTCATAAGCATTAGAATATTCCCGACCATGTGCGGGACCCCGGAAACACTATATTATATGTGCCCCACATATATATATACTCATATATATATATAAATACATATATATATATAACATGCAATAGCAGCCAATAGAATCAGAGCTGAAATATGCTGTGTAGAATTTCCACCATACATGTAATAATAATAAGCATTAGAAACATGAGAAACAACAAAAAAGTTTGTTTAGAAACTGTTTTAATGCTCAGAAAGCAGTAGAAATTCTTATAACTCACTAGAAGCATAGAAAGCTCCCAGGCTGCATTGCAAACACACAGTCTAAAAAGACTGAAAAGCTAACCTGTAGCTGCATAGCAATAAACTGACACCGTGCCTTTAAGGCACTCATGACCCCCAGTATCCCATCATGCCTCAGGGGTGACAGTTAGGTCAGTTGTTCTTTTCGGAGACTGAAAATAAACCCAATAACAAATAGGTTAACCATATCTCCTTATTAAAGAATGTCCTTTGCCCGGGGAGGCGGGAGGGTTGCTTATGACTTTGATGAGGATACCCCTGGAAGAGAACTAGGATTACAGGTAAGTAACTAATCCTTCTCTTCCAGGGGATCCTCATCAATAGTCATAAGCATTAGAATAGAATAGCGAGCCTCACCTCATCTCCCTGCGGGCAAAGGAGTAACAATACAGTAATAAACCATATTAAGCCTAGTATTCACTAAGCTTGTACAGGCCGTAGGTTACCCAAATAGATTCCTCAAAGAGGCTTGTCCTACTTGAGTATCGGCCCTGAAATCAGACTCGAGACAGTAATGTCTCGTAAAGGTATGAACTGATTTCCAAGTCGCAGCCTTGCATATCTCCGACATTGGAATGTCGTGCAAGAAGGCTACTGTAGCGGTCTTCCCTCTAGTGGAATGCGCTTTGGGTGACTGCAACAAAGGCTTGCCTGCAAGCTGATAAGCCAATTTAATGCAAGAGACAATCCATCTCGCGATGGACCTCTTGGCCGCTGGAAAACCTGTTCGCATTGAACCATAGTTCACAAACAGTTGATCCGTTTTCCTAATCCCTTTGGTCATATCCAAATAGTACTTGAACAAAAAGAGAGAGGTCAGATCAATCACTGATCACACTTACAGGGATTTGTAAGGACCACAATAAACGGAGTCAGAATAAGGTTAGCACACCCGATTTGGGTGATAAAGAAAGCCCTCACACACCGACCTAGTCGGTGTCATGCTTCATCATCGGGCCCCACCAAAGAGGCCGAGTGCCTCTTTGGTGTGCTACGACGCCAGAAAGACTGCGGAGCTGGTTATTGTGGGGAGGGCGTGCTCTAAATTACAGTGAAGTAAAAAGTGCCTTAGAAAGGGTATCAAAAACAAAATTTAATGAGTGATCCCTAAGGCACGAAGAGTATTAAGTGTCTGGATTTAGTTGCCAAGGTTTATGGTTGGTTAAATACAGAATATACTCAAAATAAATTTATTAGTCAACATGTTTCTGCCATAAGGGTGGTTGTTTATTACCAAGGCATTCGTCAGGACTAAACCCCGGCGGTATGGGCTCTCTAATCACCCACCCTAACCTGGGGACGTGAAAGTGAAAATTAAAAAGGTGAAAAAAGTGCTTAAAAACGGGGGAAGAGTAAGTTACTCATTCCAAAAATACTCCTTAAATTTTGGAGTGTCACAGCACTTTCAAAAGGGGCGCTATTAGCACCATGGGTCTCGGGAGGGGATCGGAGCGAACCTGGCACATCGCCCTCAGTGCTCTCGATCCACCGGAAACCTAGTTGTGGCCTCGCATACCGGACCCCGAAGATATCCAAATAGAACTTGAGCACTCTTTTAAGATCTAAGGAGTGAAGTGACCGCTCGGCTGGGGTCGTAGGATTTGGAAAAAATGAAGGGAGGGAAATGGACTGATTTATATGAAAATCAGAGATGACTTTAGGTAAGAAAGCTGGATGAGCCCTTAGGACTACCCTATTGTGATGAAAGATAGTGTATGGTTCTTTCGCACAGAGAGCTTGAATCTTGCTGACTCTGCGAGCAGAGGTAATCGCCACCAAAAAGGCCGCCTTCCAAGAGAGATGTTGCAAAGAGGCCTTGTGGATGGGCTCAAAAGGTGGTGACATTAACCTGGATAGCACCAGGTTCAATTCCCATGGAGGAGAAGGATTTCGCACAGGGGGATACACTTTCTTCAACCCCTGGAGGAAGTCCTTAACCACTGGAACCTGAAAGAAAGAAACCTGATCTGGTGATTTTCTGTATGCTACTATGGCTGACAAATGCACCCTAATAGAAGCGTATTTTAAACCAGCAGTAGCTAGGGAAAGGAGGTATGGCAAGATGACGTCCTCCTGTCCTTTAGTCGGATCAAGGTGATGATCCCTACACCAAAGGAAAAACCGCTTCTACTTAAACGCATAGGACGTTCTCGTGGAAGGTCTCTTTGCCTCCCTTAAAATGTTCATGCACTCAGGAGGCAAGTTCAAATGTCCATATTGCAGGACCTCAGGAGCCATGCTGTTAGGTTCAATGATGGGAGGTTGGGATGCATTATCCTCCCGTTCATTTTGCTCAGCAGGTCCGGCCTGCAAGGGAGTCGTCTGTGTGGACACACAGACAGATGTAGAAGGTCCGGGTACCACCACTGCCGCGGCCAATCCGGAGCTATCAGGATCATTTCCATGTTCGACCTGCAGAGCTTGGAAACTACTCTCGGAATCAGAGCCAGGGGAGGAAACGCGTAAGCGAACGTCCCTGACCAATCCATCAGCAGAGCATTCCCCTGAGTCCCTGGCCGGTGGAACCTGGACGCGAAGGCGTGGCATTTGGAGTTTTCGTCGTCTGCAAACAAATCTATGGTTGGACGACCCCAGCAACGAAAAAGCTCTTCCACTACTTCGTCGTTTAGCACCCAGTCTGGCTGATCTTCGAAGTGCCTGCTGAGTGCGTCTGCTTTTACGTTCAACTCGCCTGGAAGGTGCACCGCCACTATCGTGAGGCCTCGAGAGAGGAGCCAATGCCAGATTGCCTGAGCCTCTCGAGACAGAGGGCGAGACCTTGTGCCTCCTTGCTTGTTCAGATAGAACATGGTGGTCGTGTTGTCCGTCTGAACTAGGACTGGGTTGGACTCTATCGCTGGTAAAAAAGCTTTGAGAGCCAGGAATACCGCTCTGAGCTCCAGCATATTGATGTGGTATGTCTGCTCCTGCGCAGACCACAGGCCTTGAATCTGAAGCGGACCCATATGTGCTCCCCAACCTTGCAGAGAGGCATCCGTCACTATCGACTGGGTTGGAAGAGGCTGGTGAAACCGAACCCCCACCCGCAGATTCTTTCTCCGTGTCCACCACTTGATGGCATCTTTTGTCGCTTGGGAGAGTTTGATGCGATCCTCCCAAAGATCTGTCGCCTGGTCCCATTGTTCCTCCAGAGCCTGCTGTAGAGGACGCATTCTCAGCCTGGCGTTTGGGATGAGAAAGATGCAGGACGCCATGGAACCTAGCAGGGATGCTACTTGTCGGGCTGTTGGAAGCCGAGATTTCAGCAGGATTCCACATTTCTGGCTCATGGAAAAAGTCTCTCCTCCGAAGGAAACGCTTTTCCCACTTTTGTGTCCAGAACGGAGCCTAGGTAGTGGATTGATTGAGTAGGCCGCTGGACTGACTTCTCCAGGTTCACATGGAGGCCGAGCCTGTGCAACTGGAGTAGACACAGATGTAGATCGTGCTTTACCTGCACTGGAGATGGACCTTTCAGGAGCTAGTCGTCCAGGTACGGGTAGATGAAGAGCCCCTTCTTGTGAAGAAAAGCCGCCACCACTGCCATGCATTTGGTGAAGACTCGTGGTGCGGACTTGAAACCGAAGGGTAGCACTGTGTACTGATAGTGTTTGTTCCCTACGACAAACCTTAAGTACTTGCGATGTTGTAGAGCAATAGGGATGTGAAAGTACGCATCTTGTAGGTCCACCGAACACATCCAATCTCCGACTTGAAGATGTGGGCATATTTGGTGAAGTGCCAACATGCGAAACTTTTCTCTGACGATGACCTTGTTTAGAAGTCGTAGATCGAGTATTGGTCTGAACTTGTCCTCCTGATCTTTTTTGGGGACAAGAAAGTACCTGGAGTAAACTCCCTTTCCTCTTTGAGCGAGAGGAACCTCCTCTATCGCTCTTTTTTGTAGAAGGACTTTTACCTCTCTTCGGAGCAAGCTTAGTTGATGATGGTAAGCGCTCTTTGGAGGGGCACGGAAACGTAGCCTGTATCCATTGCACAGTATATTCAGCACCCACTGATCCTTGGTGATGCTGACCCACTCTGCCAGGTGTTGTGAAGCACTTCCTCCCACTGGAGTGGGCAACGGCGCCACAGGAAGCCACTGATCAGGCTTTTCCTCCTCTTGTGGTGTTAGAGGATTGCTGATGACCTCCTCTACCTCTGCCAGGTTTACCTCGAAACTGGGGTTTCCCTTGGGTTTTACTTTGGGACCATTGAGGGGTTTGAACCCTCTGTTGAGCCCCTCTCCCCCTGTTGGGCTTGAAACGGTGCTTGAACTCTCTCTTCTTTTCCAAGCCCACCGCTTTCACTGTGTCCAGGTCCGTCTTCATTCGGGTCATTTCTTCGTCAGCATGCTCCCCGAAGAGAGCGGAACCCGAAAAAGGGAGATTAAGGATGCGATGTTGAGCATCCGGCTTCAGGCCTGTCAGACGCAACCATGCCGATCTCCTGGCACAAACCCCATGCGAATAGGAGTGCGCCGCCAGGACAGCACCATCCGCAGCCGTGCTTATCATCTGATTCGCCACCAGACATCCTTCAGTCACGGTCTCTTCAAAGTCCTGCTGGTCTTCTTTTGGCAGCTTGGCTTTCCATAGAGTCCCATAAGGCTCTGTCGTATCGACCCAGAAGTGCAGCCGCACTAGAAACCTTAAGAGTCGACGCAGCTAAGCTGCAAACTTTGCGACCCCAGGAGTCTTGCTGTCCTTGTCTGGTGGGACTGAAGAAGAACCGGCAACTGCGTGTGTCTTCCTCGCTGCCGCCACAATAACAGAGTCTGCTGGAGGGTCAGATCTTACAAAAACCGGGTCAGAAGAGGCCGGTTTGTATTTCTTCTGAATGCGGGCTGGCACAGCTCTGATAGCCGCCGGAGTTAGGAATACCTCCTTGACAGGATCCATAATCCCCGGGACTAATGGTAGTAGAGGACGGGTGATCGCTTTTTTGTGTAAAGTCTCAAAAATGACTGTCGTTGTAACCTGAGGGACAGACATTTCAATGCTCAGCTTCTGAGCTCCTCTTTGCAAGACATCCAGATACGTGCCAATGTCATCCACTGGGGAGGATCGGGACGTAGGACTGTCCGTCAAAGTAGGGGAGTAGTCCCTCTTGGAAGACCTGGTAGAAGAGGTAGATGAAGTAGACGGAGTTCGTCGACGTCTACGGTGAACACTGTGCCTCCTCTCTTTTGATCGTTTCGAACGCTCTTCTCGTCTGGGAGAGCGAGACCTGACCCACTCCTCTGGTTCTTTTCTGGGAGATCGGGGCCTTCTGGGAGATCTGGTTGGTGTTCTCACAGGAGATTTGCGCCTGGGAGGGCTATGCTTGTCCATCTCCTCCACCAGATCCTGAAGAGGAGACCTGTGCTGCGAGTTTGCATAGTCTTGCATACGTTTTGCAGCCCCAGAATCTCTCCAATGGTCCAAAGACCTGTACCATCTAGGTGACAGTCTGACTTTATCCGCCCAAGGGTCCGTCCGACGCTCAGGAGATTTGCGTACCGGACTTCTGGACTTCGAAGATGCAGTTGAGGAGCCAGAGGACCTTGAGGTGGAATGACGGGAAGCTGACTCCGTTACCATCACCACATCTGAACATCTCGACGTCGAGCGATGTTCCCTCGTGGTCGAGTGCTTTCGAGGAGTCGGTGGATCAAACAATCTTGTTTTTGATTGTCTATGCGAGGATGTATGGTCTCTCGACGTCGAGCGGCGATGAGCAGCCGCCGACGGAGTTCCATGTCTCGACGTCGAACGGCGAGTACCTGCCGTCGACGGAGCCCTCTCTCTCGACGTCGAACGACGATGCCCAGTCGTCGACGGAAGTCTCGACGTCGACAAAGCACCCTGCCTCGACGTCGAGTGACGATGTCCAGTCGTCGACGGAGGTCCTTCTCTCGACGTCGAACGGTGATGATCAGCCGTCGACGGAGTTTTCTGCCTCGACGTCGAATGTCTGTGCGACGACGGCGGAGGGGTATTGGTCACCCTCGACGCCGAGAGCTGACGAGACACTGACGGAGACTGCCTCCTCGACGCCGATCGACTTTTCCCTGTCGACGGCGGAGGGGTCTTGGTCCTCGACGCCGAACTGCGCTTCTTCGACGACGGCGGAGGTGTCACACTTCTCGACGCCGGTCGACGTCTGGATGACGACGGCAGAGGGGTGACCTCCCTCGACGCCGGTCGTCGCCTGGTTGACGACGGCGGAGGGGTCCTGGATCTCGACGCCGACCGCCGCCCAGTTGACGGCGGCGGAGTTCCCTTCCTCGACGTCGGACGTCGCCCGGTTGACGCCGGCGGAGGGGATTTCGACGATGGAACTGGATCCTTCGACGTCGTCGACGTACCTGGTCTTCTCTTCGACGGCGAGCCCGCCGTCGACGGTAGTTTAGACGATGAATGATCCACCGGTGGTTCTTTTCTCAGCGCGAGCCCGACGCTGAGGGTGAGGGGAGTGAAGACTTCTTTCTGGAAGATGAATGAGTCTTCTTGGAGCCCTTCCTCACCGGAGATCTTCCTCTTGATGACCTATGAGCTAGGCCATAAATGCAAATCCTCTCCCTGTCTTTTAAAGTTCTTCGTGACAGGTGTTCACAATGAGGACAGGTGCCTGGATCATGTTCCTCAGGCAGACACAGGATACAGACGTCGTGGTTGTCTGACTTGGCCTTCTTGTTGCCACAAGAAGGGCATTTGTCAAAGAGTGAAGGCATTTTCAGGAGAAAATGCTCACCAAATTGACTGAAAAAGACAGTGTCTTACTTGACTAGAAGTTAAATGTCGAGTAAGAACAAAAAATTGTCAAAAGTGAAGAGTTTTTCTGTCAAAAAACAGGAAAATTAGTGGAGCTGTGTAACCAGGGTCCTTCTCTGAAGGAGCCGGAAAGAACAACTGACCTAACTGTCACCCCTGAGGCATGATGGGATACTGGGGGTCATGAGTGCCTTAAAGGCACGGTGTCAGTGTATTGCTATGCAGCTACAGGTTAGCTTTTCAGTCTTTTTAGACTGTGTGTTTGCAATGCAGCCTGGGAGCTTTCTATGCTTCCAGTGAGTTATAAGAATTTCTACTGCTTTCTGAGCATTAAAACAGTTTCTAAACAAACTTTTTTGTTGTTTCTCATGTTTCTAATGCTTATTATTATTACATGTATGGTGGAAATTCTACACAGCATATTTCAGCTCTGATTCTATTGGCTGCTATTGCATGTTATATATATATATGAGTATATATATATGTGGGGCACATATAATATAGTGTTTCCGGGGTCCCGCACATGGGCGGGAATATTCTAATGCTTATGACTTTGATGAGGATCCCCTGGAAGAGAACCATGTATTACAGGAAAAGCAAAAGTGATGTTAATCCAACCTCGCCCCCCAGGACCCCGGTAACACACAGAATTTGAGACTAGACCAAAGAAGTATTCAGGGGAAAGTAATATGGCAAGCAAGAATAAAAGGGATTTAGTGTGCAGTTGTCAGTAATACACGGTCTAGTCCGGGCAACTCTTTCAGCTTCTGATGTTGCCTTTAAAAGCAAAACAGTACTTAGCACTAAGCCTTCATAAATGCTGAAACACTGCGTCTTGCTAACGTAACAACCACCTATTATACCCTGCTCTCTCTAGGGTGATCTTCTCTCACTACTTTTGCCATAGTTTGGATCACTGCTTTGATTTGACAATTCTTATAAGTTACAAAGTAATTTGTAAACTGTTGAAGACAGTAATGATCTTTCTGCTTTAAATCCTTTTTGTTTACAGATCTTATTTATCCTGATTCTCAATAGAAAGCCCCTACAACTTCACTGGGAGATTATACTTAATAGCAATATGAAAACAAGTTACTTACTTGTAACTGTAGTTCTCCAGTATTGGAAGCTTTCATAGATTCACATATCTGAATCATTTCCCCGTCGCCGAGACGGGAGTCTCCGGTATATAAAAAGCAATGCTTAGCAGTATAGCTAACTGAAAAAAGGGCTAGGCCCATTTCTCTTGTGCAACCCATAACCTTTGTTATGTAAAAAAGGACCAAACTTTTCTCTTAGCCAATCAGAGCTCCTCACCCTCCTGAGAGAACCTTTTGCCCCTCAGATTTTTGGGTACTTGTGCTATAATACTTTATGTGCCTAATCCGAGGTGAGCCTCTCAGGGGAGGAGGGTGAGCGTATGTGAATCTATGAAAGCTTCCAATACTGGAGAACTACAGTTACAGGTAAGTATCTTGTTTTCTTACTCCAGTATTGGAGCTTTCATAGATTCACATACCTGAATCAGAATAGCGAGCAGTAAAAACATAGCACATTTTGTTTTTGTCACCTACTTCACACAAATAGGTAAACACATGTTATTTTCACATAGCAGTAGCTGTTTCAAAATATCCATAGACATATCGCCCATAAATGACATATCAAACATACTACAATAATAAAATGTGCTTATCTTACCAACCAAAGGAAGGCCGGATGACAAAGAAGGCTCACCGTTATTGGAAAAGGTTCCTCAGCACAGCTTGTCCCACTGCTACATCGCCTCTTGCATGAGCATCCAGGCAGATGACAGAATTGAATGGCGTTCGATATCCATCATGCAATTTCCCGTTTTGACAATGGGAAACCTTTCCTGGGGCGCTAAAAGCCACAAACAATTGTGTAGATGTTCTGAAAGCTCTTGTCCTTTGTAAAAAAAATTTCAGGCAACGCTGAACATCCAGAGTGTGGAGAGTCCTTTCCGCCACCGTAGATTGTTGAGGAAAGAATCTTTTAAGGATCAATGGCTCATTCAAGTGGAAATCCATTGATACTTTCGGAATAAATTTTGGATTTGTTCTGAGCACCAATCTGTCCTCTCTGAATTGCAGAAAAGGTTATTGCGTTGTAAGTAAAACCAAAGGTGGTGATAGACGGAGCTTTGACAATACAAACACTCACCCCCAGTCAGCAGATCTGGGTTTAATCCATCACCGTTCTTTAGCTCACTCCGCCACCCCAGTTCAGACATGACCCTATGCAAATCAGTATGACCCTGTGCCTCAATGGAACAGTCCAGCCCAAACTGCCAAGCCATGTCTTCCATGGACCGGAAACAAGCATCCTGGGACCGGTTTCGAATTCATAATCCTCATCAGCCAGGCTATCTTGAATCCAGTGGCCAAGTGAGTGGGCTAAAGAATGGTGATGGATTAAACCCAGATCAGTTGACTGGGGGTGAGTGTTTGATTCGCTCAAACGCTCCGTCCATCATCCCCTTTTGTATCGTCTTGCGTTGTAAGTGCCTGTATTTCTCCCACTCTTCTGGCTGATGTCAGAGCTATTAATAGAGCCACCTTCCAGGATAGGAATTTTAGATCAGTTTTGTGAATTGCCTCAAATGGTGGTTTTATCAATTGTGATAAAACAATGTTCAGTTGCCATAGAGGAGGTGGAGGCCTGATAGGAGGGTAAATTCGAAACAACCCCTTCATGAACTGTTTCACAATTCTCTCCGACCACAGAGATGGACCTGCCGAGTTTCTCCTGTACCTAGAGATCGCTGCCAAATGCACTTTAATAGAGGCATGGGCCAATCCAGACTTCGCCAGCCTTAGTAAATATGGGATGATCTGATGCGTCTCTGCTTGCAGAGGATGAGAGCCGTTCTCCTGACACCACAAGCAGAATCTTTTCCATTTCATCCTATATGTCTTATTAGTGCTCTTGGCCCGTGCCTTTGCTAGGATTTCTCTGCATTCTGCCAGAATGTTCAAGCGATGAAATTCTCCGTAGTCAGGAGCCAGGCCACTAATTGAAATGATGTCGGGTCTGGATGTCGCACTTGTCCCTTCGCCATAGTCAATAGTGCTGGTATTGGCTGTAGACGTGTTGGCTCTGTTTCTGATAAAAGGAGCAGCTCTGTGAACCAATGCTGCCTGGGCCACCAAAGGGCTAATAGTATCATCCTGCACGGTTCCTTCTTCATCTTTGTGAGCACTCGTGGCAGGAGGGGAATCGGCGGAAAGGCGTAGGCAAAGACGCCGGACCACGCCATCGAAACCGCATTCCCCCATGATCCTCTTTGGTGATGCCAGCTTGCAAAGAATTTGGAATCAGAAGGGGGTCGTGCCCTATTTAGCCTGGGTAGGACACAATACTGTAGGAAGAAATAATTGAGAACCCAGTCGCTTTTTGATTCTGCCACTTTTTTTATTTAGAGAAGATTTTTTGCACACCACCGTGTTTAATCAGTGGGTGTTATAGTTATTTTTTTTCAATGTACAAGTTTCGTCACTTGTGTGGATTATTGTGATTGTCTGGGGACTTGCCTTGTCATACACAAGTGGGTATTTGCTATGTACAAAATTTACATTAAACACCATAAACAAACAATTATGTTACAAATATACAAAAACATTTATACTATACAATTATCACAATATGCATTTACGTGAGGAAAATTACGAATATACCCTACTAACTGGTTTCAACACTAGACCTTCATCATATGACCTTTGTATGTTTGAGGTCTAGTAACGCAAAGGCAAAATTTACAAAAATTATTTTTTGACCATAACTTATAGCATAGTGTTCAAAGCCCTTTGCGCTAATTAAAGTTCGTTTATTTCAGTGAACCAAGGAAAGACGACGCGTTTCCAAGCCTGTGTGTGTAATCGTCAGGCTCTTCTTCAGGGCGTTGGTTAGTTGGGTACCTATGTAAAAATAACATGGGATACATTTAAGAATAGGGCCTCTCTCTAATTCTGAATCAGTACTTTTTGGTTAGTTACACTTAGTTTTACCTTTCCGCGAAAGGCAGTTTGAGTCTGTCTGTCTGGGGGCGCTTCTGGCTGGCAGGTCGTTCTGCAGAGGTAAAGGGCACATCATAAATCTGTTTTCTTTGTATAAACAGGAAGCCTCTTAGCGTTTTTAATCTGATTAAATGTAAAAGGGGGGCAGGACTCACATTTACCTATTTTCTCTGTCAGTGCGGACCGTGATTGGGATTCTGATTTTCTTTATTCTTTGTTCCCACTTTGTTTGGGCGGTAGCGGCAGGGTCTATATTAACGACAAAGTATGGCAGGAAAAGATTTTGAGTATTAAAAGAGTTGTTAACTCTATTTCCCCATTTCTGGCCTTTACTTACTTCGAATTTCATCCCGCAGGCTGGCCGCTGCTCGGGCACTGTTAGCGGCGTCTTTTTTTGCTCTACTAAAGTTTTGTCGCATAAGCTGAAAAAACGAAAAAATTTGTTTTAGATTTAAGTCCTACTGCATTGCTTCTGCTTTCCCCTCGTTTATTATCTTACCTGGGGGGTTGTTTATGGTTTCCACAGTCTTCCTGCCTGCTTCTGTGTTGCGAGATTTGTTACACAGAGCAGGTCACATGACTATTTGAGTTTTACTCGTGTCATGTGATTTAGGGGTTGTGGGATATGTAGTCCTGACATGTTTAGATGACTATTTGAGTTTTACTCATGTCATGTGATTTAGGAGTTATGGGATATGTAGTCCTGACATGTTTAGATGAAGTGTTCTTATACAGAGGACGCAGCCACATATTCAAGTTTCAAATTGTTCATTGAGTCCTGTAAACTTCATGATTAGATACGCTTCTCTCCTGAGTAAAGGGGTTTCCACATTTCCTCCTCTTAATGGAGCTTTTATTCCAGAGAGAACCGACCACCTTAGATCTTTTTCTGTATGGTTTTCATCAATGAAGTGTTGTACCATGGGAGCAGTTAATACTTTTTGTTTGATCCTGGAGCGGTGTTGTGCCAGTCTTTGTGTAATTTGCTGATTTGTTTTTCCAATGTAGATTTTTTTGCATGGGCACATTATTACATAGACTATATTTTTGCTTTTGCAATTGGTAAATTCTTTATGGCTTCATTTTATGTTGTTGTGCTCGAACATAGTGCCTTCAATGGTGCTTGCACAAGAAACGCAAGTGCCACATTTGTGGTGTCCTTGCACCGGACTGAGGTTCCATATAGTTCGAAGGTCACTTTTTGCTTTTGGTATGCCTAGGTCTGCTCCTATTAATTGTTGGCCTAGATTTCTGTTCTTTTTGAGCGCAAACAATGGTCTTCAAACGGAGCTTCCAGATTTGACAACAAATGCCAGTTCTTCAGGATTATCGATTTGTATCGATTTGTGAGTGGACCATACGTTGTGACACAAACCAGCTGTTCCAGTGGTTTTTTCACTTTTTTGATTAGCAACTCTTCCCTCGGTGTGAACCATGCACGTTTGGTTGCGTGCTTCAACATTTTCTTGGGATAGCCTCTTGTCTCTAGTTGTTCACAAAAGATTTCTGCATTTGTTAGATAATCTTCTCCACAGCTTGCAAAGAATTGGCATTTCTTGTTCTGGGCTGTGGCAAACAGATCCACCGTTGGCATTCCCCACTTGGCAAAGATGGTCAACAGAGTGCCCTGATCTAGTTCCCACTCGTGACAGGTCGTTTTTTGCATGCTGAGGGTGTCCGCTGTCATGTTTTGATGTCCTGGAAGATATATAGCCTTCAGAGTTACTCCGTGATCTATAGCCCTTTTCCATATTTTCTGAGCTTCTTTTGACAGAGAGAGTGACCTTTTGCCCCCCTGTTTGTTTATATAGTGCATTGCGACCGTGTTGTCCGTTTGCACTAACACCGATCTCCCTTCTACCCTTGGCAGGAAGGCCAACAATGCCAATCCTATTGTCCTTAATTCCAATAAGTTTATGTGAAGGTGTTCTTGTTGCTTCCATCGGCCGCTGACTTGTAACTCTTGTAGGACTGCTCCCCATCCTTCTAGAGAGGCATCCGTGGTAACTACTAATGGAGCTGGTTCGGTCAGGAAGGACAGACCCACCGAGATATTGTTTCTGCGAGTCCACCACTTTACCGCCTGCAACATTGGTTGCGTGGCTTTGATCTTGTCCTCGAAGGATCCCTTTGTTTGGCACCACTGAAAGTCTAACTCCTCTTGTAACGGCCGCATTCTCAAACGACACAGGGGAATGAGTGGTATGCATGAAGACATAGTCCCCAGAAGCGATTTGTATTTTCGGAGTGAAAGACACTTTCTTTTCCTGAACTCTTTGGCTAGAGAGACAAGACCCAATTGCCTCTCTATGGATGGGAATGCCTTGTTTTGTGGCGTATCTAGGATTGCACCTAGAAACTTGATCCTTCTGGATGGTGGAGGAGATGATTTTTCAACATTTAAAGTCAGATCCAGATCTGCAAACAACTCCATGCAAGCCGAAGTTGAAGCGTGAGCCGCCTTCTGCGTTGGTGCCTTTATCAACCAGTCGTCTAGGTATGGGAATATTTGGTGTTTTTGTCTTCGGAGATAAGCTGCCACCGGCGCCAGACATTTTGTAAAAATTCTCGGTGCAGATTTGAGGCCGAATGGCAGCACTTTGAATTGGTAATGGTCTTTGGCCACTGTAAAACGAAGGAACTTTCTGGGGGAAGGATGGATGGGGATATGAAAATATGCATCCTGTAAATCTAGGGAGGTCATCTGATCTCCTGGGTTTAAGAGTAAAAAACAACAAGTGATGGACTGAATGTGGAACAATGTCACACACTCCCCCAGTCAAAAGATCTGGGCCCAAATCCATCGTTTTTTTGCACTCCACACCACCCTGGGTCAGATAATGGCTTTATGCAAATCAGCTCTGACCCTGTTGCCCCATGGGAACAGTCCAGTCCGAACTACAACAGCCATATCTTTCCCAGACCGGAATCAAGCATCCGAGGACCGGACCGGTTTCGAGGTAACACCTCTCTTCAGCCCGGCTAGCTTGACTCCAAGTGGTGTGGAGTGCCTGGGACCCACGTCTGGGCATCCCCAGCGCACTTAGGGCGGCAATTGCAAAAAACAACAAGTGATGGACTGAATGTGGATCAATGTCACACACTCCCCCAGTCAAAAGATCTGGGCCCAAATCCATCGTTTTTTTGCACTCCACACCACCCTGGGTCAGATAATGGCTTTATGCAAATCAGCTCTGACCCTGTTGCCCCATGGGAACAGTCCAGTCCGAACTACAACAGCCATATCTTTCCCAGACCGGAATCAAGCATCCGAGGACCGGACCGGTTTCGAGGTAACACCTCTCTTCAGCCCGGCTAGCTTGACTCCAAGTGGTGTGGAGTGCCTGGGACCCACGTCTGGGCATCCCCAGCGCACTTAGGGCGGCAATTGCAAAAAACAACAAGTGATGGACTGAATGTGGATCAATGTCACACACTCCCCCAGTCAAAAGATCTGGGCCCAAATCCATCGTTTTTTTGCACTCCACACCACCCGGGTCAGATAATGGCTTTATGCAAATCAGCTCTGACCCTGTTGCCCCAT
This sequence comes from Lissotriton helveticus, assembly GCF_964261635.1. Classification (NCBI taxonomy): domain Eukaryota; kingdom Metazoa; phylum Chordata; class Amphibia; order Caudata; family Salamandridae; genus Lissotriton; species Lissotriton helveticus. The sequence goes on along the minus strand of NC_136071.1, from coordinate 102,829,139 downwards.
GGGAACAGTCCAGTCCGAACTACAACAGCCATATCTTTCCCAGACCGGAATCAAGCATCCGAGGACCGGACCGGTTTCGAGGTAACACCTCTCTCCAGCCCGGCTAGCTTGACTCCAAGTGGTGTGGAGTGCCTGGGACCCACGTCTGGGCATCCCCAGCGCACTTAGGGCGGCAATTGCAAAAAACAACAAGTGATGGACTGAATGTGGATCAATGTCACACACTCCCCCAGTCAAAAGATCTGGGCCCAAATCCATCGTTTTTTTGCACTCCACACCACCCTGGGTCAGATAATGGCTTTATGCAAATCAGCTCTGACCCTGTTGCCCCATGGGAACAGTCCAGTCCGAACTACAACAGCCATATCTTTCCCAGACGGGAATCAAGCATCCGAGGACCGGACCGGTTTCGAGGTAACACCTCTCTTCAGCCCGGCTAGCTTGACTCCAAGTGGTGTGGAGTGCCTGGGACCCACGTCTGGGCATCCCCAGCGAACTTAGGGCGGCAATTGCAAAAAACAACAAGTGATGGACTGAATGTGGATCAATGTCACACACTCCCCCAGTCAAAAGATCTGGGCCCAAATCCATCGTTTTTTTGCACTCCACACCACCCTGGGTCAGATAATGGCTTTATGCAAATCAGCTCTGACCCTGTTGCCCCATGGGAACAGTCCAGTCCGAACTACAACAGCCATATCTTTCCCAGACCGGAATCAAGCATCCGAGGACCGGACCGGTTTCGAGGTAACACCTCTCTTCAGCCCGGCTAGCTTGACTCCAAGTGGTGTGGAGTGCCTGGGACCCACGTCTGGGCATCCCCAGCGCACTTAGGGCGGCAATTGCAAAAAACAACAAGTGATGGACTGAATGTGGATCAATGTCACACACTCCCCCAGTCAAAAGATCTGGGCCCAAATCCATCGTTTTTTTGCACTCCACACCACCCTGGGTCAGATAATGGCTTCATGCAAATCAGCTCTGACCCTGTTGCCCCATGGGAACAGTCCAGTCCGAACTACAACAGCCATATCTTTCCCAGACCGGAATCAAGCATCCGAGGACCGGACCGGTTTCGAGGTAACACCTCTCTTCAGCCCGGCTAGCTTGACTCCAAGTGGTGTGGAGTGCCTGGGACCCACGTCTGGGCATCCCCAGCGCACTTAGGGCGGCAATTGCAAAAAACAACAAGTGATGGACTGAATGTGGATCAATGTCACACACTCCCCCAGTCAAAAGATCTGGGCCCAAATCCATCGTTTTTTTGCACTCCACACCACCCTGGGTCAGATAATGGCTTTATGCAAATCAGCTCTGACCCTGTTGCCCCATGGGAACAGTCCAGTCCGAACTACAACAGCCATATCTTTCCCAGACCGGAATCAAGCATCCGAGGACCGGACCGGTTTCGAGGTAACACCTTTCTTCAGCCCGGCTAGCTTGACTCCAAGTGGTGTGGAGTGCCTGGGACCCACGTCTGGGCATCCCCAGCGCACTTAGGGCGGCAATTGCAAAAAACAACAAGTGATGGACTGAATGTGGATCAATGTCACACACTCCCCCAGTCAAAAGATCTGGGCCCAAATCCATCGTTTTTTTGCACTCCACACCACCCTGGGTCAGATAATGGCTTTATGCAAATCAGCTCTGACCCTGTTGCCCCATGGGAACAGTCCAGTCCGAACTACAACAGCCATATCTTTCCCAGACCGGAATCAAGCATCCGAGGACCGGACCGGTTTCGAGGTAACACCTCTCTTCAGCCCGGCTAGCTTGACTCCAAGTGGTGTGGAGTGCCTGGGACCCACGTCTGGGCATCCCCAGCGCACTTAGGGCGGCAATTGCAAAAAACAACAAGTGATGGACTGAATGTGGATCAATGTCACACACTCCCCCAGTCAAAAGATCTGGGCCCAAATCCATCGTTTCTTTGCACTCCACACCACCCTGGGTCAGATAATGGCTTTATGCAAATCAGCTCTGACCCTGTTGCCCCATGGGAACAGTCCAGTCCGAACTACAACAGCCATATCTTTCCCAGACCGGAATCAAGCATCCGAGGACCGGACCGGTTTCGAGGTAACACCTCTCTTCAGCCCGGCTAGCTTGACTCCAAGTGGTGTGGAGTGCCTGGGACCCACGTCTGGGCATCCCCAGCGCACTTAGGGCGGCAATTGCAAAAAACAACAAGTGATGGACTGAATGTGGATCAATGTCACACACTCCCCCAGTCAAAAGATCTGGGCCCAAATCCATCGTTTTTTTGCACTCCACACCACCCTGGGTCAGATAATGGCTTTATGCAAATCAGCTCTGACCCTGTTGCCCCATGGGAACAGTCCAGTCCGAACTACAACAGCCATATCTTTCCCAGACCGGAATCAAGCATCCGAGGACCGGACCGGTTTCGAGGTAACACCTTTCTTCAGCCCGGCTAGCTTGACTCCAAGTGGTGTGGAGTGCCTGGGACCCACGTCTGGGCATCCCCAGCGCACTTAGGGCGGCAATTGCAAAAAACAACAAGTGATGGACTGAATGTGGATCAATGTCACACACTCCCCCAGTCAAAAGATCTGGGCCCAAATCCATCGTTTTTTTGCACTCCACACCACCCTGGGTCAGTAATGGCTTTATGCAAATCAGCTCTGACCCTGTTGCCCCATGGGAACAGTCCAGTCCGAACTACAACAGCCATATCTTTCCCAGACCGGAATCAAGCATCCGAGGACCGGACCGGTTTCGAGGTAACACCTCTCTTCAGCCCGGCTAGCTTGACTCCAAGTGGTGTGGAGTGCCTGGGACCCACGTCTGGGCATCCCCAGCGCGCTTAGGACTGGGGTGAATGTGTGACATTGATCCACATTCTGTCCATCATTGTTGTGTTTGCAGGTACCGCTCTAAGTGTACTGGGGATGCTCAGACGTGAGTCCCAGGCACTCCACACCACTGGAATCAAGCTAGCCGGGCTGATGAGAGGTGTTACCTCGAAACCGGTCCGGTCCTCGGATGCTTGTTTCCGTTCTGGGAAGGACATGGCTTTTGTAGTTCGGACTGGACTGTTCCCATGGGGCACAGGGTCAGCGCTGATTTGCATATCGCCATTGTCTAACCCAGGGTGGTGTGGAGTGGAAAAACGATGGATTTGGGCCCAGATCTTTGGACTGGGGTGAATGTGTGACATTGATCCACATTCTGTCCATCATTGTTGTGTTTGCAGGTACCGCTCTAAGTGTACTGGGGATGCTCAGACGTGAGTCCCAGGCACTCCACACCACTGGAATCAAGCTAGCCGGGCTGATGAGAGGTGTTACCTCGAAACCGGTCCGGTCCTCGGATGCTTGTTTCCGTTCTGGGAAGGACATGGCTTTTGTAGTTCGGACTGGACTGTTCCCATGGGGCACAGGGTCAGCGCTGATTGGCATATCGCCATTGTCTAACCCAGGGTGGTGTGGAGTGGAAAAACGATGGATTTGGGCCCAGATCTTTGGACTGGGGTGAATGTGTGACATTGATCCACATTCTGTCCATCATTGTTGTGTTTGCAGGTACCGCTCTAAGTGTACTGGGGATGCTCAGACGTGAGTCCCAGGCACTCCACACCACTGGAATCAAGCTAGCCGGGCTGATGAGAGGTGTTACCTCGAAACCGGTCCGGTCCTCGGATGCTTGTTTCCGTTCTGGGAAGGACATGGCTTTTGTAGTTCGGACTGGACTGTTCCCATGGGGCACAGGGTCAGCGCTGATTTGCATATCGCCATTGTCTAACCCAGGGTGGTGTGGAGTGGAAAAACGATGGATTTGGGCCCAGATCTTTGGACTGGGGTGAATGTGTGACATTGATCCACATTCTGTCCATCATTGTTGTGTTTGCTGGGTTTAAGAGTAGCAGAATATCTTGGAGGGTCACCATTCTGAATGACTGTTTCTTGAGATAGTAACAGAAGAGCAAACCGCTGCACTCCAATAGGTGAGTCAATTATCCAATGGTAAAACCAGGTGAAAATAATTTTTAGGTGCTCAGGATAACACCTTCCGGTTCCATAAGGTGTTGCACAAACAGTAAAGGAAGAAGTCTTACCAAAGAGTAAGAAGCTGTCCTGAGCACTCTTTAAAGCACGGTCGTGCGTAGTATAAAGTTAATTGTTAGGAAACTGATGAGTTTTTAAAGAAAGGTTTATTCCTTATTGTAAATCCAAATGCAAGTTCATGGTAACAAAAAGACTTATATTTTCATGTTTCATAAATCCATTTTAAAGCAGATCCATTGTAAATTCATGGGATGAAATTAACACATGGTAAAATGGAAAAACCCCAATGCATTTCGTGCTACATTAGCACTTCTTCAGGGGGATATGGTTTCTAGAAAGAAAAGAAGAAAAAAGACTTTGTCGAACGCTGAAATGTACAGGAACTTGAAAGACACGCAAAAATGCGCCCAGTGAAAAAAGAAGAATTAGGAGGGCCACCACCCGTCACGTGATCAACACACCGTGTGAAGACGCCAGGTTGAACCGGTGGAATAAGTAAATAAATTAGATAAATACGAGAGTAGACATCAAAAAGTGACAAATGAGGGGTGTAGACCACAGTGTATGAAAAGTTTACGAGTGAAACGACAGGCATTAGTAATGTACAAAAAATAGTCATTAAGGAACCAGGAAAACGCGGAGTTGACAAGAAGAAAAGCCCAAGAGGAACACCCGGTGAAATTGGTAACTCGCCACCATGTAACAACAAAAGCGTGAGTCAGAGACTTACCCATTACCAAAAACGAACGCACGTGTAAAGAAGAACACGTTTGTAGTGCGGGACACGACCCGGAGGACGCCGGTGAAAGAACAGCATCCGTAATCAAGAACCCCAAGTAAGTGATAAAAATAGAAGTAGGACCAGAAACGGCTCCAGCGAAGAAACTGGGACACGAGATGACGTAAAGTAATAATAGACAGAGGACCAGAAATGCAGGAACAGAGCCCAGCAGGTGAAGAGATAGACAGAGAAGAAATACCCTAAACGAACAAATATAGAAGTAATTAAAGGATTAAAGGAACGGAGGCACTCGCTCAAAACGCCAAAGGAAAATATGTGAAAAGAATAAAAATTTGGAGAAATGCATAATCAGTATCTAAATAACCAATACAGGTCTTATACACAGTAAAAACATAATCATCAATAAACAAAATACTGGGCACAGTAAAAACAATATAAACAACACACAGGTCAAAGAGAGATCTCATAACAAGCGAAAAGGATTAAAGATGGCAACTAAGTTCAATTTTATCGTTAAGCCCCTTCGGTTGAAGGGCTTGTAAAAAGTAAATCCAGTGAAGCTCACGTTGCAGCATGTGCTTAGTATTGTCTCTGTGTGGAATTTTTTCAACCATTTCCAAAATTAAATAGCGGATTTGGCTGGGATTATGCGAGTGTGACACAAAGTGAGCAGCCAGACTTGATTTCAAATTCTTAGTCCTGATGTTGCTGCGGTGCTCATTCAGTCTGATTTTGATTTTTCTTTCAGTTTTTCCCACATATGGGAGGCCGCACGGGCATTTAAGCATATAGATGACATTAGCCGAGTCACAGGTGGCAGAGACTTTAAGATGAATTGGTGTTCCTTTAGAAGGGTGACATAGTATATTGCCTGGTATGATGCTATTACAATGGCCACAGTTGTGGCAAGGAATAGTACCTTTGTATGTCACTACGTTTTGCAACGGAGGATGTTTAAGTAGTGATTGTACGTTTTTTGACCGTTGGTAAGCAAAAATAGGAGGTTTCTCAAAAATGTTGTTGAAATCTTTCTCTAAATTCAGCATGGGCCAGTGTTTGCGAATCACTTCTTTGATCTTTTTGGATTGTGTCGAAAATTTAGATACAAAAACTGTACGATTCTCATCATCAAGGGTAATTTGTTTTGGTTTCAGCAAGTCATCCCTGTTGAGACACATAGCTCTGGTTTCTGCAGTTTTGGTAATTTGAAGGGGGTATCCTCGTTGTTGGAATTTTGTGATAATCTTGTCGCTGTCTTGTTTATACAATTCATCATTGGAGGCAATTCTTTTCGCTCTTACAAGTTGAGAGTAAGGCAGGTGGCGTTTCAAACTGGGTTGATGAAAGCTGCGAAAGTGTAAGTAGTTATTGCGATCCGTGTCTTTAGTGTATGTGGATGTGACAAAGCAGTTGTTAACCCATTTGATATTTACATCCAGAAAAGATATTTCAGTCATGCTGTGGGTATAGGTGAATTGAATGCGGTCGTTAATGTTGTTCAGAGCAGATATGGCATTGGTGAGTTGCATTTCGGTACCTTTCCAAATCAAAAAAATGTCATCAATGTACCGGTAATAAGAAAGGAGAAATGGTTCCCAATTTTTGTTTTTCAAAATGTGTTGGCTTTCAAAATGATACATAAACAAATTAGCATACGCTGGAGCGGCACAGTTGCCCATGGCAACTCCAGATAGTTGCAGATGGTACTGGTTGTCAGATGATTTGAAGTAACTGTGATGGAGTGTAAATTGCATAAGTTCCAGAATGAAAACCTGTAAATCAAGGGGTTTGGTGGTTTGCAGAAGAGTATTTTCTAATGCCTCGAGTCCCAAGTTGTGAGGGATCGATGTGTAGAGTGAACTTACATCAATGGTTGTTAATATGATAGATTGATCAGGTGGAATGACAATGCGATTCAGTTTACTCAAAAAATCAGTAGTGTCCAGCAAAAATGTCGACATTGTTCTAACACTGGGTTGCAAATGTTTATCAATGTAAAGGCCCGTGGGCTCATGTATTGAACCACAGGTGCTGACAATCGGTCGAAACGGAGGTTTTGTAGGATGTTTATGCACTTTAGGCAGTAAGTAGATATACGGTATTTGAGGATGTTCCTTGATTAAATATTTCTTGTCTTTTTCGGTAATTGTGTTCGCACTGACTGCATTATTGACTATGGTAACTAGGATGTTTTTGAACTCATTGGTGGGATCAGAGTTTAAGTTCATGTACAAATCTTGATTATTCAAATGAGAATTCAAACTTTCCACGTAGTAGCTATTGTCAAGTGCAACAATCGCGCCACCTTTGTCAGCTTTGGTAATTTTCAATTCAGAATTTGTAGCTAGTTGTTTCAGAGCTTGTCGTTCATTTCTGGTAAGATTGGATTTCATGGGAGTGTTAGTTGAAAAGATGCCATGTAATTCGCGTTGTACCACAACTTCAAAATTGTCTAACACTTTGTGGCTAATTGGAGGAATAAAGGTGCTTTTTGGGCGCAGACCCATCAAGGTATTTTCTTCACCAGTATTCGGAGCAACAATCACGTTGGAGAAAAAATGTCTTAATCGTAATGTTCTCATGAACTTAAAGAACGAAATGGTAGCACTCAGTTCATCAGTTTGGTGAGTTGGTACAAAATTCAGCCCTTTTTGTAAGACTAACTGTTGAGGCTTTGTCAAGGGAGTCTTGGAGATGTTGATAATTAAATTCTGTGGCTCCTGGTTGATTTGGCTGGAGGTAACGATGTGGCATTTCCTGCGAGACCTCCTGGGTCTCCGGAAGATGGATGGCCTACCCCTAAAAAAGGATCAGTAATGTTTGCAGTTTGAGGATGATCTGTAGAATCTCCACTTTGTCTCGACGATGATGCTTGTTCAGACACTTTAGACCCTTGTTGAGGACCTTGTGGCCGGGGTTTGCCCCTGAATTGACCCGTGCGTGATGGTTCTTCGGAAGAGGTAGAATCTCCATCTGTTGATCTATTTGTCTGCGTGCGATTTTGTCTCCTCGCTGCGTAAATCTCAGCCCAATTATACACTTCTCCTAACTTATAGTCGACTGTGTCGCGCTTGAACTTCCTTAGTTTACGTTCATTTATTTCTTTCACGTATTTGTCCAATTGAACATTAACCTCTTCTAATGATTTTGCAAGTTCCTCAGATGTCAACTTGGTACTAAGTTCATGTTTCAATTGTTTAACCTCATTCTCCAATTCTTCAAGTAATTTCGACAGTTCTTCTACAATCAGAAGAATTAGATCCAGGGAACATTTATTTAAAATTCCATACCACTTCTCAGTGAAACGCGGGTTGTTCTTGCACAAGGTGGATTTCAAAGGGATTCGCAAACCACGGGGAATGCGTTGTACTCTATGGTATCTAATTAATGTAGAGGCATGTAGCCTTTGGTTGATCTCTCTTTTTGCTGTGAATAAAAGTTGTCTGATGTTGGATTGAACCGATCCAGAACTGGATTCAATATATTCAGGTTCCTGTATCAGCGAGTAAATGCGATCAGTATCATCAGTATTAAACTCAAAGGTATCTGCCTTATTGCTGGTCAACCCAGCAATATCTGCGTAAGACATGATGTGAGCGGGTGCAGAAGCGGTGTAGAACCAGAGGGTCAAAATAGTAACAGAAGAGCAAACCGCTGCACTCCAATAGGTGAGTCAATTATCCAATGGTAAAACCAGGTGAAAATAATTTTTAGGTGCTCAGGATAACACCTTCCGGTTCCATAAGGTGTTGCACAAACAGTAAAGGAAGAAGTCTTACCAAAGAGTAAGAAGCTGTCATGAGCACTCTTTAAAGCACGGTCGTGCGTAGTATAAAGTTAATTGTTAGGAAACTGATGAGTTTTTAAAGAAAGGTTTATTCCTTATTGTAAATCCAAATGCAAGTTCATGGTAACAAAAAGACTTATATTTTCATGTTTCATAAATCCATTTTAAAGCAGATCCATTGTAAATTCATGGGATGAAATTAACACATGGTAAAATGGAAAAACCCCAATGCATTTCGTGCTACATTAGCACTTCTTCAGGGGGATATGGTTTCTAGAAAGAAAAGAAGAAAAAAGACTTTGTCGAAGAATTGGAGAATGAGGTTAAACAATTGAAACATGAACTTAGTACCAAGTTGACATCTGAGGAACTTGCAAAATCATTAGAAGAGGTTAATGTTCAATTGGACAAATACGTGAAAGAAATAAATGAACGTAAACTAAGGAAGTTCAAGCGCGACACAGTCGACTATAAGTTAGGAGAAGTGTATAATTGGGCTGAGATTTACGCAGCGAGGAGACAAAATCGCACGCAGACAAATAGATCAACAGATGGAGATTCTACCTCTTCCGAAGAACCATCACGCACGGGTCAATTCAGGGGCAAACCCCGGCCACAAGGTCCTCAACAAGGGTCTAAAGTGTCTGAACAAGCATCATCGTCGAGACAAAGTGGAGATTCTACAGATCATCCTCAAACTGCAAACATTACTGATCCTTTTTTAGGGGTAGGCCATCCATCTTCCGGAGACCCAGGAGGTCTCGCAGGAAATGCCACATCGTTACCTCCAGCCAAATCAACCAGGAGCCACAGAATTTAATTATCAACATCTCCAAGACTCCCTTGACAAAGCCTCAACAGTTAGTCTTACAAAAAGGGCTGAATTTTGTACCAACTCACCAAACTGATGAACTGAGTGCTACCATTTCGTTCTTTAAGTTCATGAGAACATTACGATTAAGACATTTTTTCTCCAACGTGATTGTTGCTCCGAATACTGGTGAAGAAAATACCTTGATGGGTCTGCGCCCAAAAAGCACCTTTATTCCTCCAATTAGCCACAAAGTGTTAGACAATTTTGAAGTTGTGGTACAACGCGAATTACATGGCATCTTTTCAACTAACACTCCCATGAAATCCAATCTTACCAGAAATGAACGACAAGCTCTGAAACAACTAGCTACAAATTCTGAATTGAAAATTACCAAAGCTGACAAAGGTGGCGCGATTGTTGCACTTGACAATAGCTACTACGTGGAAAGTTTGAATTCTCATTTGAATAATCAAGATTTGTACATGAACTTAAACTCTGATCCCACCAATGAGTTCAAAAACATCCTAGTTACCATAGTCAATAATGCAGTCAGTGCGAACACAATTACCGAAAAAGACAAGAAATATTTAATCAAGGAACATCCTCAAATACCGTATATCTACTTACTGCCTAAAGTGCATAAACATCCTACAAAACCTCCGTTTCGACCGATTGTCAGCACCTGTGGTTCAATACATGAGCCCACGGGCCTTTACATTGATAAACATTTGCAACCCAGTGTTAGAACAATGTCGACATTTTTGCTGGACACTACTGATTTTTTGAGTAAACTGAATCGCATTGTCATTCCACCTGATCAATCTATCATATTAACAACCATTGATGTAAGTTCACTCTACACATCGATCCCTCACAACTTGGGACTCGAGGCATTAGAAAATACTCTTCTGCAAACCACCAAACCCCTTGATTTACAGGTTTTCATTCTGGAACTTATGCAATTTACACTCCATCACAGTTACTTCAAATCATCTGACAACCAGTACCATCTGCAACTATCTGGAGTTGCCATGGGCAACTGTGCCGCTCCAGCGTATGCTAATTTGTTTATGTATCATTTTGAAAGCCAACACATTTTGAAAAACAAAAATTGGGAACCATTTCTCCTTTCTTATTACCGGTACATTGATGACATTTTTTTGATTTGGAAAGGTACCGAAATGCAACTCACCAATGCCATATCTGCTCTGAACAACATTAACGACCGCATTCAATTCACCTATACCCACAGCATGACTGAAATATCTTTTCTGGATGTAAATATCAAATGGGTTAACAACTGCTTTGTCACATCCACATACACTAAAGACACGGATCGCAATAACTACTTACACTTTCGCAGCTTTCATCAACCCAGTTTGAAACGCCACCTGCCTTACTCTCAACTTGTAAGAGCGAAAAGAATTGCCTCCAATGATGAATTGTATAAACAAGACAGCGACAAGATTATCACAAAATTCCAACAACGAGGATACCCCCTTCAAATTACCAAAACTGCAGAAACCAGAGCTATGTGTCTCAACAGGGATGACTTGCTGAAACCAAAACAAATTACCCTTGATGATGAGAATCGTACAGTTTTTGTATCTAAATTTTCGACACAATCCAAAAAGATCAAAGAAGTGATTCGCAAACACTGGCCCATGCTGAATTTAGAGAAAGATTTCAACAACATTTTTGAGAAACCTCCTATTTTTGCTTACCAACGGTCAAAAAACGTACAATCACTACTTAAACATCCTCCGTTGCAAAACGTAGTGACATACAAAGGTACTATTCCTTGCCACAACTGTGGCCATTGTAATAGCATCATACCAGGCAATATACTATGTCACCCTTCTAAAGGAACACCAATTCATCTTAAAGTCTCTGCCACCTGTGACTCGGCTAATGTCATCTATATGCTTAAATGCCCGTGCGGCCTCCCATATGTGGGAAAAACTGAAAGAAAAATCAAAATCAGACTGAATGAGCACCGCAGCAACATCAGGACTAAGAATTTGAAATCAAGTCTGGCTGCTCACTTTGTGTCACACTCGCATAATCCCAGCCAAATCCGCTATTTAATTTTGGAAATGGTTGAAAAAATTCCACACAGAGACAATACTAAGCACATGCTGCAACGTGAGCTTCACTGGATTTACTTTTTACAAGCCCTTCAACCGAAGGGGCTTAACGATAAAATTGAACTTAGTTGCCATCTTTAATCCTTTTCGCTTGTTATGAGATCTCTCTTTGACCTGTGTGTTGTTTATATTGTTTTTACTGTGCCCAGTATTTTGTTTATTGATGATTATGTTTTTACTGTGTATAAGACCTGTATTGGTTATTTAGATACTGATTATGCATTTCTCCACATTTTTATTCTTTTCACATATTTTCCTTTGGCGTTTTGAGCGAGTGCCTCCGTTCCTTTAATCCTTTAATTACTTCTATATTTGTTCGTTTAGGGTATTTCTTCTCTGTCTATCTCTTCACCTGCTGGGCTCTGTTCCTGCATTTCTGGTCCTCTGTCTATTATTACTTTACGTCATCTCGTGTCCCAGTTTCTTCGCTGGAGCCGTTTCTGGTCCTACTTCTATTTTTATCACTTACTTGGGGTTCTTGATTACGGATGCTGTTCTTTCACCGGCGTCCTCCGGGTCGTGTCCCGCACTACAAACGTGTTCTTCTTTACACGTGCGTTCGTTTTTGGTAATGGGTAAGTCTCTGACTCACGCTTTTGTTGTTACATGGTGGCGAGTTACCAATTTCACCGGGTGTTCCTCTTGGGCTTTTCTTCTTGTCAACTCCGCGTTTTCCTGGTTCCTTAATGACTATTTTTTGTACATTACTAATGCCTGTCGTTTCACTCGTAAACTTTTCATACACTGTGGTCTACACCCCTCATTTGTCACTTTTTGATGTCTACTCTCGTATTTATCTAATTTATTTACTTATTCCACCGGTTCAACCTGGCGTCTTCACACGGTGTGTTGATCACGTGACGGGTTGTGGCCCTCCTAATTCTTCTTTTTTCACTGGGCGCATTTTTGCGTGTCTTTCAAGTTCCTGTACATTTCAGCGTTCGACAAAGTCTTTTTTCTTCTTTTCTTTCTAGAAACCATATCCCCCTGAAGAAGTGCTAATGTAGCACGAAATGCATTGGGGTTTTTCCATTTTACCATGTGTTAATTTCATCCCATGAATTTACAATGGATCTGCTTTAAAATGGATTTATGAAACATGAAAATATAAGTCTTTTTGTTACCATGAACTTGCATTTGGATTTACAATAAGGAATAAACCTTTCTTTAAAAACTCATCAGTTTCCTAACAATTAACTTTATACTACGCACGACCGTGCTTTAAAGAGTGCTCAGGACAGCTTCTTACTCTTTGGTAAGACTTCTTCCTTTACTGTTTCTTGAGATAGGCATTTAGAGACCGTAGGTCCAAGATCGGACGCCACTTGAGAACATCCTTCCTGATCAAGAAAAAATGGGAATAAAATCCTTGTCCTCTTTGGGAGTTTGGCACCGGTTCTATTGCTCCCTTTCGGAGCATTGCCCGAATCTCCCAACGCATCTGAGACAGGTGTTTTACTTCTTGATATGTAGTTGGCGTGGGAAGAGGGAAGTGCAGGAATTCCAGAGTATGTCCGAATTTTACTATGTGGAGGACCCATTTGGCCGATGTTATTCTAATTACTATTATTTAACAAAAGGAGAACTTCTCACTTTTGTTCAACCACACACCCCATTAGGAATCTGTGATTCCACGTTGGTGGTACTCCTTTTTCTGTTTCTAGCGATGTTATTCTCTGCCACTGATGTAAATAATAAGTTACTCTTCCACCCAGGGGAACATTTGACCGGGTAGAAGGATAAGAATCCGGAACTTGAAGGCTGTCATTGTCTTTTATTGTTGTCTTTCCCTGAACGACCTCCTCGTCCTCTGGGAGTGGACTTAGAGTAGTTTCCAGAGTGCTTCTGCCCATATTGCTGCCGGTAGGGCTGTGATGAGGAAGAATAGGAGGTGTATCTTCCTTGCTGGTATCCACCTCTATACGAAGGTTGTCCTCTTCCACGGGCGCCTCGAAAGGGCACCTTCCGGTACTGCAACGTTCCCAAGGCTTTCGCCGTATCTGTGTCCTTCTTAATACTCTGAAGGATCTCATCCACCAGACGTCCAAACAAGTCTTCCCCATCAAAAGGTAGATCCAGAATCCTATTATGGACCTCCGGTCTAAAGGCAGTGGCTCTCAGCCAACCCTGGCGCCGTAAAACTACTGCCACTTCTAGGGAACGAAAGGCTGTGGTAGCTATGTCCATAGCACAATCAATGACTTCAGCTGAAGTCCTCTCCCCTTCCTGCAGAACCTTCTTCGCCTCCTGCTTACTGTCTTCCGGAAGGAGGTCAACATATGGTGCTATATAGCACCACATCTGCCTGTCATATCTGCCCAGAATGGCAAGGGCATTAGCTGCTCTGACCAGGAAAGCTGACATCGAGGAGAATCTTTTACCTGCGTTGTCTAAACGCCGTCCCTCCCTGTCCGGAGGCGCAGAAATAGGCGCCAACGGGTTTTTCGATTTTTGTTGCACTGCCTGCGAAATGATTAGAGTCGGGTTTAGGATGGCCCAGCAAACACGCCGGAGCGTCCGCGGGCGCCTTATATTTTTTGTCCAACCTAGCGAGCACAGGTGTAACCGTCGCTGGAGTTGTCATGACTTGTATTCCTTCCTTCCATACGTGGTCGGTGATTGGTATGGATCTGATTGATTTTTGATAGGGCTCTTTAAAGTCATAAAGAAAACACTCTGCCTGAGTTGTCTTCATCGGCAGCTGAAATCTCTTTGCAGCTCTCTCCATCAAGTTGTGGAATCCACCAATATCCACTGGTGGAGAATCCGCCGGCCCTTGGGTGGGTGATGGTGGAGAGGGGATTAGATAGTCACCCCATTCTCTGTGAGGCTCCGTTAGCTCCCCTTCTTCATGGTCCTCATTGTAGGAAGGTAGATCCCTGACTATGGTTGCCCCCAACTTTTTGCCTGGTGTTTTGCTGGTTTTCTGACTTAGTTGACCTGGGGCCCTGCTATTCAGGACCCCAGGCCTTCTGCTCTCTCTGTAAAATGGATTCCATGTACCTTAGGTACATATCTAATTGGATACTGAGTCACCTTATCAGTCCCTGTACAGTGTACCTTAGGTACCCAGGGCATAGGTGTACCCAGGGCCTACCAGGGGCTGCAGCATGTATTATGCCACCCCTGGCTGGCCATCCAAATCTGACACAACTGGCTGCTTGACAGCTGGGGCAAAGTGGTGTAATCACCCTTTGCTTTAGATATAGTATTCCTATATCTAACCCTAAAATGGGCACACAGATCTCCTATCAGTCACTCCTATGGCAGGCCTTGACAATCCTGAAGGCAGAGTGCTTGGAATCGTGTGAGATGGTGCTCTGGCATGAGCTGAGCCTGTCTGCAGCTTTCGGGATCTATCCCTTAGCCGTTTCCATGATAACGCATACCATATACTCTTAAGTGCATTATAATCCTCGCGGTTATATGCCAACTCTGGTATCGCTTTATCAAAACATGTCGAGTAAGGTGTCATACGAATTGGAATACTAACCCCTCGCCAATTCTGGCGACGGGGTTAGCATTCCACCCTTCTAGAGGGACACGACATGTTGGTAACCTGTAACCCCGGTTAAAGTCAGACAGAGCCTTAGCTCCACAAAATGGATGCTGCCACCGAGACACAAGTCTGCCCTCCTGCTGCTGGGAGTCCTCCCAGCGCAGGAGGCAAGGACAAAGGGTTTCCTGTCAGGGGCGGTGCCAGCACCGTCCCAGACAGGATTTTGTGTATCCTAGGTAGGCAGGGCTTTAGAGGAAGGTGACTGCAAGTGGCACCCCGGTGCTCACTGTGCATAGGCCGGCTTGAACCAGTTCCAGGGACACACCAGACCCTGAGCTGGGGAAAGCCCGCCAAAGGAGAGGGGTGTAACCACCCCCCTCCTAGTCCCACCCATAGGGCAGGACTTAGTTGCGTGCCAGCCCCCTTTTTCAGGATAAAGGTAGGAGCAGGCCCCCTTCCAAAGGAGATCAATCTTTGAATCCTGAACCGACCTTCTACACGAAGAACTCAAGACTCTTCTCAAGATTTTCTCCCTTGTGACTAAGGAGTAGTCACCCTGCAGCAGCAGGCACCAACCAAGCATCGCGGTTTGTTGCCAGTCTCTCCCTCGGATCAAGACTGCTCCAGCACGACGAGAACCGGCTTCCCTGGCACCTCTGACCTCTACCGACATCATCAGTTACGCGGAGATTCGTGGGTGTGACGAGACCTCGAGGGACCGGCCATCTTCAGAACTGCACGACGCTTGTCCAGCACGACCACCGAGTGACCCTCGACTGAGTGCTTTGGGGTAAGAGAAGCCCCGACCCTGAGCAGCTCCAGCACCGAAGTTCAGCCCCCCTGCATCCACGAGATCTGCGTGGGGCCCTTCTGCTCTTGGCTGCTCACCGCGTTGTCCAGGTCACTTGCCCGTTGGCTAGTGGCCCTTTTACGACGCTCCACGACGACAAACACTGCTGGTCTGGTTGCTCCAGACTAGCCCTTGCTCCCCTCCAAAAGAGGAGCACCCTGGACCCTCCTGGTCCCCTCAAGACGCCATTTTAGGTCCACCGCGTGGGCCTCGCATTTGCCAAGACTTGTTGCCCCAATCCTGGGTCCAGCGACGTCGACAGCAAGTACCTTCGTGGGACAGCTCGCACCTCCATCCTGGTCGCCGACAACGCCTCCTGGTCCGAGAGACTGCAGAGCCCAGCAGCGCCCACTCACCTGGTCGAGGTGACTTCGTCCGGTGCCACTCTGGTGCCCACTTAATCACTGGCTAGTGATTCAGAACTTGGTCCCCTCTGCTTACAGGTTTTCTTCTTCCCTGATCCAGGCTTGGATCTCCACGAACTTTCTTCACTGGCCGCCTGCCAGCAACTTCTTTCTTCAGGCTCCTGGTTCTTCAACGAGGGTTTCCGACGCAACTTCAACCCTATGCAGCCGCAGCCCCTGGGCTAGGTAAACTGAGTACTCCAGTGCTCCAGCATAGTCCAACACCCTAAGTGTTCGGATCCACTCCCGTTTTCGACCCACCTAGTCGGGTTCGCCCGAGAACAGTAACTTTGTCAATTGCTAGCATCCATAGACTTTTTCCCGCCTTACGCGTGAGAGTTCCCACTCTGCACACGACGTCCCTAGGTCTCCTGCTAGTAATCTAAAGGTTCAGTAGTCCAGTCCTAGCGATTCTAAAGCCTATGAGAATAGTACTTACCTGCTAGTAATTTCGCATTCCACTTTTTGTGTATATGGTTTTTCGTGCCCCTCGGGCATTTGTGTAAATTGTGCGACTTTAAGTATTTCTTTAAGAGTTTTGTTGTGTGCTTAGCTCCCTGTCTCATAAAGAGCCAGGGTAGTCTTGTTATAAATAAATATATGTTTATTTTCATAACAACTTGTGTGGTGTCCTTTCACTTGGTGTTCAAGGGGTAATGTGATGGTAAAACAGCTGGCTTAACACGCCCTCTAGAGTCTTAGCCTTAGGCTGCTCGTATCCATGCTACTAGGATAGCTGGTCTATAAGGTTGACTTACAACCAATCATCAATAAGGGTTGTTTGGACTGATACATAGTGATCACTAGAATAGTGAGCACTGCATAGCAGGCCAACTTCTCACATTGGTGAGCAGCGGTTGGGATTTGAGATTGCTGTTGTTTTACCACACGTATCCTAAGAATATCATTTGAAAGATCACATAAGTACTGAGGTACATATAACTTAGCTTAGAATACTCTGAGTTCTACTGAACCAGCTGTTGTAGCTCCTAGGGCCTAGCACACCCTAAACTACAACTCTAGCAAGGGATCAGTAGGTAAACATATAGTGTAGGTAAGTGCACCACTTACACCTCACTAGAAAAGCATGTCTACCCAGGGAGAGTCTACTGGGACCCCCCTTGTGGTTATTGACCCTCCACAGGTCAAATCAAGATATGCAGCTCTCAGTTTCCAGGAGATGAGACAAGTGTGTACCTCCAGGAAACTGAAACAGGGGTCTAACTCCACCATTCCCTTTCTGATAGGCCTCTTAGAGACTTATGATGCTAGGAAAGCATCTCAGGGAGATGGGAATATGCCAGCCTTAGAGGGTACTCGTGGTGATCCAGACCTCCTTGACACTGAAAATGCAGTTGAGGAGGAGGATCAAGAGGAACTCTCTGGGGATGAGGCAGACAGGCCTGAACTAGTCAGCAGACTCACTAGGGCCAACTTAGACCTGCTTGGGAAAGGAGCTGGGGGCCCCCCAGTACTGACCCTAATCAGGCCTAACATTGGAGTTAGGAGAGATAGATCTCCTTCTAGGGACTCCATTAGATCTCTGCACTCTAATGCCTCTTCTCAGGGGAGAAGGAACTCTCCCCAGAGGAGATTGACTTCCCCTCAGAGAAGAGAGCATGAAGCAAGGATGAGACAAGCTAAACTGAGGATTGAAAGGGAAGAACTTGCCCTGGACAAAGAGAAGCTTGCCTTTGCTAGAGAGCAGCAGATGAGTGGGATAGTTCCCACTGGTGGCAGCAATCTCCCAAGAGATAAAGAGAAGGGTTTAGATACTAAACACCTGACAAAGATAGTGCCCCCCTTTAAGCAAGGGGATGACATCCAGAAATGGATGGCTGCTTTGGAGAGGGCCTGCACTGTGCAGTGCATTCCCCAGAGTCAGTGGGCAGCTATACTGTGGCTCTCCTTAGATGGCAAAGGTAGAGATAAGCTCCTCACTACTAGAGTTGAGGATGCTAACAATTACCAGGTCCTGAAAAATGCACTGGTTGATGGGTTTGGCTTAACCACTGAGCAGTACAGGTTGCTGTTCAGAGACACCCAGAAAACTCAGTCTCAGGACTGGTCTGACTTTGTTGATTGTGCCACTAAGGCTTTGGAAGGCTGGCTACTGGGTAGTAAGGTTACTGATTTCAAAGGATTGTATAATCTAATTATGAGAGAGCAAGTCTTAAATAATTGTCAGAACCAGTTATTACACCAGCACCTGGTAGACTCTGATCTGACCTCTCCACAAGAATTGGGTAAGAGGGCAGACAAATGGGTCAGAACCAGGATTAGGCCCAAGAACCAAGGTGGTGACCAGAGAAAGGAATCAACCAAGCCTCAAGAGAAGGGTGGGAATAAATCTACAGATCAAACCACATCAGGGCCCCAAAAATCCTCTGAGGGGGGTGGGTCCCAGAATCCTTCTAATAACCAGAAGAAACCTTATTGTTATCCCTGTAAACAGGTGGGTCATTTAAAAACTGACAGCAGTTGCCCAAAGAACAACAATAAGGAGAACATACCCCCAAGTAACATTCCCAAACCTCCTGTTACTACTAGTAGTAATCCCCCAGGTGGTGGGAGTGCCCCCAAGAATTTGGGTGCATTTACTTTGGGAGTTCCTGGGGACTCTGGCCTAACCAGGTCCCCAAACCTAGATACTCTTGTCTGTGAGACTGGCATGGGGTTTGCCAACTTCACAACTTGTCCCAACACTTTGGGCAAGTACAGACAGGAGCCCCTCATCAATGGTATAAAAGTTGAGGCCTATAGAGATACAGGGGCTAGCATCACCATGGTGACTGAGAGTCTAGTCCCCTCAAGGCAACTTTTACCTGGTGCCACATACCAGGTGACCAATATTGATGGAGTACAGAGAGATCATTCCATGGCAGTGGTTAATCTCAGCTGGGGAGGTGTCACTGGCCACAAGAGAGTGGCAGTGTCACCAAACTTGCCTGTAGATTGCCTACTGGGGAATGATTTAGAGCTCTCAGCCTGGGCTGAAGTAGAGCAAGAAACCCATTCTAAAATGGTAAACCTCCATGGTAAGGTTAGTGGGGCAGTGATAGCCACAGCCCCAGTCCAAGATGTACTCCCTGAACAGGTCAGGAGGGTTGTGCCAGTCACAACCCAATCTCAGACAACTTCCTTCCCAGAACAGGTTGTCAAGGCTGTAATGGTAACAGCCCCCACCCAAACTGAGTCCCCTCCTGAAAAGGTTGGGAGAGTTGTGATGGCCACAGCTCAAACTCAGACAGATGATAGTGTTGTGAAGCCTGAAACTATGGATCACTCCACTCAGACAGAGAGCATTGAGGAGGAAGAGAAATCTCCCTCCCACCAGACTTTAGGAAAGGATCAGCCTCCTCAGGGAACTGATCTGACCCCTTGTGAAGAAACTGCCACAGAGGTAGTCAGGCCTAGCCTGGCAGAACCCCTGATGTCAGTGGACCCTTCCAAGGTGGGACCCTGTCTGGAGCAGGTAACCTGCCCCTCTCTACCCTGCCTCAGTCAGCCCAGGGCTGTAGAGGTCAGGGAGGCCAGTGTTGGACCCCAAAGGGCCCCCTGTCCAAAAGAACTTCCCAATCAGCAGATTAAGGGCACTGAACCTAGTAGTCCTAGCCAAGTGAAATTAAAACAAACTCCTGAGGGATCCCCCTTAAAATTAGTTAGGGACCTCCCACAGATGGACACTGTTGGGCACATCCAAACTTGGGACCTGAGGGCCCCAGACCTGACCTGTCCCTCCAGTAAGCCAAACAGAGGGACCCAGCCTCCAGCTTTAGGTAGCCAGAGGTTGACCCTGAGAGCTCATAGCAACTCAGTCCTGGAAAGAAAGGCACACATGGTAGATGGTGATTGGAGGAAGTTGAGCCCAACATTAATGGAGTCTCACTTCAGTACTCCATCCCAGCACCAGTCTTTTACTTTGCCAAAACACACCACAGGTAGAGATTGCCTATGGTGGAGACCCTCAGATACCCTTAGGGTGAGGGATTGCTTAGTGGACCATGAGATAGGGGGTAACCATGCCAGTGCTGGTACTTCCTTATATGGCCACTTAGGCAATATAGGCTTACCTGGTCAAGGATAGCCTTATCTCCTTTCGGTGGGGGGGGGGGGGGTTATGTAGGAAGGTAGATCCCTGACTATGGTTGCCCCCAACTTTTTGCCTGGTGTTTTGCTGGTTTTCTGACTTAGTTGACCTGGGGCCCTGCTATTCAGGACCCCAGGCCTTCTGCTCTCTCTGTAAAATGGATTCCATGTACCTTAGGTACATATCTAATTGGATACTGAGTCACCTTATCAGTCCCTGTACAGTGTACCTTAGGTACCCAGGGCATAGGTGTACCCAGGGCCTACCAGGGGCTGCAGCATGTATTATGCCACCCCTGGCTGGCCATCCAAATCTGACACAACTGGCTGCTTGACAGCTGGGGCAAAGTGGTGTAATCACCCTTTGCTTTAGATATAGTATTCCTATATCTAACCCTAAAATGGGCACACAGATCTCCTATCAGTCACTCCTATGGCAGGCCTTGACAATCCTGAAGGCAGAGTGCTTGGAATCGTGTGAGATGGTGCTCTGGCATGAGCTGAGCCTGTCTGCGGCTTTCGGGATCTATCCCTTAGCCGTTTCCATGATAACGCATACCATATACTCTTAAGTGCATTATAATCCTCGCGGTTATATGCCAACTCTGGTATCGCTTTATCAAAACATGTCGAGTAAGGTGTCATACAAATTGGAATACTAACCCCTCGCCAATTCTGGCGACGGGGTTAGCATTCCACCCTTCTAGAGGGACACGACATGTTGGTAACCTGTAACCCCGGTTAAAGTCAGACAGAGCCTTAGCTCCACAAAATGGATGCTGCCACCGAGACACAAGTCTGCCCTCCTGCTGCTGGGAGTCCTCCCAGCGCAGGAGGCAAGGACAAAGGGTTTCCTGTCAGGGGCGGTGCCAGCACCGTCCCAGACAGGATTTTGTGTATCCTAGGTAGGCAGGGCTTTAGAGGAAGGTGACTGCAAGTGGCACCCCGGTGCTCACTGTGCATAGGCCGGCTTGAACCAGTTCCAGGGGCACACCAGACCCTGAGCTGGGGAAAGCCCGCCAAAGGAGAGGGGTGTAACCACCCCCCTCCTAGTCCCACCCATAGGGCAGGACTTAGTCGCGTGCCAGCCCCCTTTTTCAGGATAAAGGTAGGAGCAGGCCCCCTTCCAAAGGAGATCAATCTTTGAATCCTGAACCGACCTTCTACACGAAGAACTCAAGACTCTTCTCAAGATTTTCTCCCTTGTGACTAAGGAGTAGTCACCCTGCAGCAGCAGGCACCAACCAAGCATCGCGGTTTGTTGCCAGTCTCTCCCTCGGATCAAGACTGCTCCAGCACGACGAGAACCGGCTTCCCTGGCACCTCTGACCTCTACCTACATCATCAGTTACGCTGAGATTCGTGGGTGTGACGAGACCTCGAGGGACCGGCCATCTTCAGAACTGCACGATGCTTGTCCAGCACGACCACCGAGTGACCCTCGACTGAGTGCTTTGGGGTAAGAGAAGCCCCGACCCTGAGCAGCTCCAGCACCGAAGTTCAGCCCCCCTGCATCCACGAGATCTGCGTGGGGCCCTTCTGCTCTTGGCTGCTCACCGCGTTGTCCAGGTCACTTGCCCGTTGGCTAGTGGCCCTTTTACGACGCTCCACGACGACAAACACTGCTGGTCTGGTTGCTCCAGACTAGCCCTTGCTCCCCTCCAAAAGAGGAGCACCCTGGACCCTCCTGGTCCCCTCAAGACGCCATTTTAGGTCCACCGCGTGGGCCTCGCATTTGCCAAGACTTGTTGCCCCAATCCTGGGTCCAGCGACGTCGACAGCAAGTACCTTCGTGGGACAGCTCGCACCTCCATCCTGGTCGCCGACAACGCCTCCTGGTCCGAGAGACTGCAGAGCCCAGCAGCGCCCACTCACCTGGTCGAGGTGACTTCGTCCGGTGCCACTCTGGTGCCCACTTAATCACTGGCTAGTGATTCAGAACTTGGTCCCCTCTGCTTACAGGTTTTCTTCTTCCCTGATCCAGGCTTGGATCTCCACGAACTTTCTTCACTGGCCGCCTGCCAGCAACTTCTTTCTTCAGGCTCCTGGTTCTTCAACGAGGGTTTCCGACGCAACTTCAACCCTATGCAGCCGCAGCCCCTGGGCTAGGTAAACTGAGTACTCCGGTGCTCCAGCATAGTCCAACACCCTAAGTGTTCGGATCCACTCCCGTTTTCGACCCACCTAGTCGGGTTCGCCCGAGAACAGTAACTTTGTCAATTGCTAGCATCCATAGACTTTTTCCCGCCTTACGCGTGAGAGTTCCCACTCTGCACACGACGTCCCTAGGTCTCCTGCTAGTAATCTAAAGGTTCAGTAGTCCAGTCCTAGCGATTCTAAAGCCTATGAGAATAGTACTTACCTGCTAGTAATTTCGCATTCCACTTTTTGTGTATATGGTTTTTCGTGCCCCTCGGGCATTTGTGTAAATTGTGCGACTTTAAGTATTTCTTTAAGAGTTTTGTTGTGTGCTTAGCTCCCTGTCTCATAAAGAGCCAGGGTAGTCTTGTTATAAATAAATATACGTTTATTTTCATAACAACTTGTGTGGTGTCCTTTCACTTGGTGTTCAAGGGGTAATGTGATGGTAAAACAGCTGGCTTAACACGCCCTCTAGAGTCTTAGCCTTAGACTGCTCGTATCCATGCTACTAGGATAGCTGGTCTATAAGGTTGACTTACAACCAATCATCAATAAGGGTTGTTTGGACTGATACATAGTGATCACTAGAATAGTGAGCACTGCATATCAGGCCAACTTCTCACACTCATCATCCGTGGTCACCGGATCCTGCTGCTGTTGGACCTGAGGTGTTTGTGGAGTAGTGACCAGTAGTGATTCCCTGCTGCGGACTGTAGTGGCCGGAATAGAACGGGGACGTGAAGGCGGAACGTCCTGAGGGACAACTGATGGAGGAAACCTCTTCTTATAATCCGCCAACATGAATTGCAAATCCATCATCATTGAAGATGGCATTGCGACCATCTCCTCCTGAGGCCCTTGTTGGTAGCGATGTTGTGAGAGGCTGTGGTATTCTTCATAACCCTCTTCTTCGTCGTCCTCTTGACATTTCACGTGGATTTGCGATGGGCTACTGGCATACCCGAAGGGTCCGTCATCCTCCTCCTCATCCAACTCTTCCTCCTCCAAAAGGTGCGATGGAACCAGAGGAGTAATCTTGCTTGGGGAAGTCACTGCCTGTATAATCTTCTTCTTCTGTTTTTCTGGAGTTTGTCTCGTTGACAGTGCACTAGAACCATTCCTCGCCGACGACATAGTAATCGCTGTCGACGTTCCCGTCGACAACCCAGCTGTCATCACCGTCGACGACGATCCCGTCGTCGACATGGTCGTCGTCATCACCTCCGTCGTAGACGATGTCGTCGTCGATGTTACCGGCGTCGATGTTACTGCCGTTGACGCTCCCGTCGACACTAAAACAATCAACGGTAGCTTCTATACCTCTTTGGTTGTCGCCGTAGACGCTGACTTCTTCGTCGACACTCTCGTCGACGGTCCCGTCGACGATGTCGATTTTTTGCTTTTCTCCTCGGGTATACTAGAGGATGGCTTCTTGAAGGACTCTTGAACCAAAGGTGGTGTCTTTGAAAGCTCAGAAGAGGCTCTCTTGGATACTTTTTCCTTAAAAGTGTGTCCTTTGCTCTCCTTTTCTCTTGGCTGAGGAGATTTGGAAGGACTACGCCCTGAAGACCCTTGGGTGGTCTTTTTTAGGGCCTTCTCAGGACGGTCCCCTGAGGAATGAGCCTGAGGAGATCTTGCTCTTTTTTGAGATCTCCTAGATGAAGAGGAGGATTCCTGGTCACTATCACTAGAAACCACCTCCTTTCTGTCCTTGATCTTCTGAAGCTAAATTAAAAGGCATCCCTCACCATCTCTAAGGGTCTTGCTAGAGAAAGTGCAACATACCTTGCAATCCTTTGCTTGGTGGTCCGGATAAAGACAGTAAATGCAGTCTTCATGTGGGTCATCAGTGTAGAGTCTCTTTTTAGAGCAGGTGGCACAGGCTCTAAAAAGACAATTTTTCTCTTTTCCAGACATTCTATAGGATGTAGATGAGAAACAGATCCCAACATTCTCAAATCCACAAGAAAATAGAATGAAATCAAGCTTCTACAAAGTTGGAAATCCAGAGTTTGAGCAGAGCTCAAAGGAGACTCCCTAGCACAACGTGCCGGTAGAAAATCTGAGGGACAAAAGGTTCTCTCAGGAGGGTTCTAGAGGGTGAGGAACTCTGATTGGCTAAGACAAAAGTTTGGTCCTTTCTTACCTAACAAAGGTTATGGGGGGGGAGGAGCTTAGCGCGCACCCAAGATGGTCGCGTGAGCTCAGAGCTCCCGGACCCTCGCCACCTCCACCGATTATCCTGCACCTTATCCTGATTTGGACGACGGGCTTTTGTGGTCGTGACCCTGCTGATCATTTCCTCGTTTCCGCATTTCGTCTAGGCTCCCGGGAGCCGGAAATATGGACTTTTGAAAATTTTCGGCCTGCTCCATGGTACTGCCCCGGGCTTGATTTCCCTGCCAGCCGGGTGGTAATTGAATAACAACGGCACGTGTGACTCTCCCCTGCCCGGTCTTCAACTTTCGGTTTCGATTCTTGTGCCTCCACCTCATGGACTCTGCCTTGGTCGCCTAGGTGATTTGCTCCTATCACATTGCCCGCAGTTGCTTGGCGATCCTGGATTTCACTGCTTCTTGACTGGTGGCTGGCCTTTACCGATTCTCCGAATTGCTGAGGGCGCTTCGAGTGTAGCCATTTTCACTAGGTCTCAGAGTACCCTTCGGGGCGCACGACCCAAAATGGCCACCAAGCCCGAGGGAGAAAGACGCAAGACCAGACCGGCAGCTCGAGGAGGCTCTGTGCAGTCCAACGTCATGGATCGATACACCCTCCCTAAGGGCTCTCCAGGCGGACCGATCAAACCCCCGGCCAACCTTGGGGACGACTCCCTGTTGGATGGAGATCTGTCGTTGAAAGACATCATGGGCGCCATTACTGGGATGAAGGTCACGCTAGGACAGCAATACGAGGCCCTGACCCATAAATTGGACACAGTTGCCATTGATGTTACCCTGATCAGGGCGGACCTTGCGAAGACTAACGAGAAGGTCAAATCCCTAGATCTGAAGACATCTAGCCTTATTACCGACGTCTCCGAATTACAGACTGAAGTTGGTAACCTGAGGTCCGCCCGGGACTACCTCTCTCGACGCCTGGATGATTTTGAAGGCCGCGCTCGACGGAACAACATCCGACTGGTCGGGGTCCCGGAGACGACGGAATCGTCATCGGTGGACCTACTAGTGGAGGACCTTGTCCTGAATCACTTAGCGCCCAAGGGCCTTAGCAAGTTTTTTGCAGTAGAACGGGCCCACCGTAGCCCGGGTGGCCCGCCTAAGCTTGGTGCTTCTCCGCGCCCCATCATCGCACGGATCTTTAACTTTCGTGACAGAGACGTGATCCTACAGGCTTCCCGCACGTCGGGCCCTACGGTTTATGAGAATGCCGCGGTTAACTTCTACCCGGACTTCACCCAGCAGGTCCAGAAGCAGCGCCTTGGATTCCAGGGGGTGAAGAGGAGACTGCGGGACAGAGACATGAAATATGCCATGCTTTTCCCGGCTCGACTGCGTGTGGTCTACAATGATAGAACATTTTTCTTTGATCATCCTGGAGCAGCCAGCGACTGGCTGGACTCACTGCCCCCTCGAGAACAATTTGACCGTCCTGATCACTCCGATGGTGCAGAGGGCGGCCCGGTGGAGCAGGAGTGAGGAGCGAAATCGGCTCCCGGACCAACATGTTGACTTTCGGAAGTGGTTTGATGCTACGCAACTATTGTTTGCTACTGTGTTGTCTGGACGGGGTGTGGGCGGGGGTCGGGTGAATCTTCCTCCTCTGGGGTTCTTTTCGTAGATTAGTTGTATACTAGGGCGACAGGCACACTGCAAGTTGGGGTGGCTTTTGAGTCTTACGCAGGGGTGCGGGGTGGGGGGTATGATGATGTTTTGGGGGGTTGAGGGGTTTCGGTTTCTGTTTCATTGTTTTCTTCAAGGCACTGTACTGATGATCTTCTGTATTTACGTGTTGCTTTGGGGGTGGGGGGGACCTTGGGGTGGCCTGTGGGATGGGGGATAGGGGACTACGTATACTGTGTTGGAACGTCAATGGGTTGGGTGATAGAATTAAGAGGGGGGTGGTTTTGCAGTTGCTGCGACGCCTGTCTCCGGATGTGGTTTTGCTTCAGGAGACGCATCTGCTTGGCAACACGTGCCATGCAATGAATAGGCGTGGCTATTGTCTCATTGCACACTCAGGTTTCACTTCTGGCTCCAGGGGGGTGGGTATTATGGTTCGGACCTCCCTCCCTCTTGCTGTAGACGATATTATACTTGATGATAGAGGGCGGTACGCCGCCATTGTTGGGCGCTGGGAGGGGAGGGTGATCACTTTGTTTTCGGTCTATATACCGCCAGGCCTCCAAACTACGACCTATGCCGATCTGGGAAGAGTGGTTCTGGGTGTCCCCGAAGGTTTGCTTGTGGTAGGGGGGGATTTCAACTCGGTAGTGTCTGGGATGTTTGACCGTTACCCTCCCCGTGTTATCGCACAATCTCAATCCTGGCTGGGGGACTTCCTGGAGGCGCTGGGGTTGGCTGATTGCTGGCGCTTACATCATCCTGGGCAACGCCAATATACCTTCCACTCTGGGGCCCACGGTAGCCTTTCGAGACTTGATTATGTACTGATGCCCTCCTCTCAGGCTTCCCTTATAGGGGAGGTAAAACATCTAGCCAGGGGTATCTCGGATCATCCCCCGTTGTGGTTGGTTGTGAACGCACATCTAGGTTCGGAGGGTCGTCTCGCCCCGATTAACCCATGGTACCTCCGCGATCCTAAGATCAGGAAGGAACTCCTTGCAGCGATCAATCACTACTTTGCTGACAACGTTGGTTCAGTGACCTCTACTGTTTCTCTATGGGAAGCGTACAAAACTGTAATTCGAGGCCAGGCCCTCTCATCGATTGGCAATGTTAAGAGATGTAGGCGGGAGGAGGTTGTCCGTCTTGAGACTGAAATTTCCGCTCTTGAAGGGGAGTTGGATTCTGGGGTCTCCCCTGAGAAGCTGCACCTTCTGGACCTGAAACAGCTTGAATATAGAGCGCTGGTGACTGATGCTGCGAAAGAGATGGGTCGTGAACGGCAGGGGCGGCTGTATGATGTGGGTGATAAGGCTGGGAAATTGTTGGCTTGGTTGGATAGGAGAGAATGCGCGAGTCGGGTAGTTCCTGTTGTGGTTGATGAGAATGGTGTGGATGTCACTGACCCAGCTGGGATCGTTACGCGATTTGCTGACTATTTTCGGGTGGTGTACTCCCCGGTGTCTGACCGACCGGAACGGGACTCCCACTTGCTTCTACGTCATATCTCGCTCCCATGCCTGTCTGATCCAGAGAGGGATCTGTTGGAAGCTCCGCCCACTGCGGATGAAATTGCGACCGCTATCCGCTCGATTCGCTCGGGGCGGGCCTCGGGCCCGAATGGACTCCCCATTGAGCTTTATAAGCTCTGTCCGGATGTATTGGCGCCGTATCTCCGATCGATGTTCTTGGAGTCACTGGAGGAGGGGTCTCTAACCTCCTGACCAGAGACTGGCCTCCATAGTAGTTATCCATAAGGAGGGTAAGCCGCGTGACCGTTGTGAATCCTTCAGACCTATTTCCCTGATCAATGCTGAACCTAAGATCCTGGCCAAAGTCTTTGCTAATCGTCTGGTGTCCGTTATAGGCGATCTGGTTCACCCGGACCAGTCCGGATTTATACCACACCGAAACACGGCACTTAACCTTCGGCGACTGCATGGAGTCCTCGCGCGAGTGGGGACTCTGCGGGAGCCGGCCATCTTGGCGTCCTTGGACGCCACCATGGCGTTTGACACGATCGAGTGGCCTTATCTTTGGCCGGTCCTCAGTAAATTCGGTTTTGGACCCGCCTTTATTCGCTGGGTGCAATTGCTCTATGCTGACCCCTTAGCCCGGGTGGTGGTGAATGGGCGTGCCTCGACCCCCTTTGCTCTTGGTAGGGGGACACGCCAGGGTTGTCCTCTGTCCCCGCTCTCGTTTGCCCTTGCTCTGGAGCCACTGGCGGCTTGGTTGAGATGGGAACCGTCATTGAAGGGCATTAGATGGTCCCCGGAATTTGAGGATCGAATATCTCTATATGCAGACGATATACTTTTGTACCTTACGTCACCTCGTAAGTCGTTAATCGTCCTTTTTGACGTTTTGACTTCTTTTCATAAAAATTCCGGTCTAGTTATCAACTGGTCAAAATCCTGTATTTATGTTCTTTCCGGTGATGCTCCACTTCTTCCACGTGGCTGTCCCATCTCGGTGGCACTGGAGGGTTTTAGGTATCTGGGGATCTTTATTACCCTGGACCCCGTACTTCCATATGAACGCAATCTGCTGCCCCCTCTCCAGCGCCTCCGTGCAGATGTTGGAACGTGGAGTAGGCTTCCTCTCTCTCCTCTGGGACGAGCAGCGTTGTTTAAGATGATGTCGCTCCCCCGATTTCTCTATGCGCTTCAAAACACGCTTGATGTTGTACCGGCTGGCTATTTTCGGGAGATTGAAAGCCTCCATCGGCAATTGCTATGGGGGGGCCGTTCTCGCATTGCCCTTTCGAAGCTTACGCTCCCGTGGTACGATGGCGGCATCGCTCTCCCTGACATCCGTCGCTATTATTGGGCCTCTCAGCTGGGGGCCATCAACCATGGCACCTACACTCCTTCGCCAAACCCGGCCTTTGCGATGGATAAATGGTTGTTGCCCGGTGGTGACTACAACAGGGCTCTATACGCGAAGTCGACCGTCGGGTCGCTTACGGGGCCCACTAAAACAGTCGTGCAGGTGTGGCATCGGGCCACAGCTGCTACAGGATGGGCTGATAAGCTGACCCGTGCCACGCCGCTTTATGCTTCGGATAAACTTGGCTCCCTCTGGCAGTCGAAGGGGTTCGATCGGTGGGACATGATTGGGATCAGCAAGGTTGATGATGTGTGGATCAAGGGTAGGATCAAGTCGTTTGAGGAAATGAAAGTTGAATATGGGCTGAATGATAGGGAATCCTTTAGATATGCGTAGGTCCGACACGCGGTCCTGTCTGTTTTTCCCCTGGGCTCGGATGTTCCGGAAGCGTCCCCGCTTGAAGATCGGATACTGGATGGGCATGTCCCTGATAGCACGATCTCGCTCATTTATAAAAAGTTAGTCAATACCAGGATTGATCTATTGGATAGCCTTCGAGAGTTGTGGACTAGTGATGGTCTGGAGCTGGATGATGAGGACTGGCAGGCTGCGCTCTCTTCTCCTAAGGAGGTAGCTATTCCGGCACGCCTTCGATTTGTCCAGCTCAAAATTCTTCATAGGGTATATGTGACTGGTCCGCGTCTGGTGCGCATGGGATTCTCGGCGGATGGATTGTGCAGACGTGGTTGCGGTATGGTGGCCACGTTCCTACATATCATTTGGGAATGCCCTGCTGTACTGCGCTATTGGGCTCGCGTGCATGATGTAATGAGTGAGGTCACGGGTGTGCGGTTGATGCCTGAAGCGCGGAGATGCTTGTTGAATGTTTGGTAACCGAATGATTGTACCCAAGCGCAGCTTCGATGGGTGACATTGGGTAACATGATAGCCAAGCGTGACATTGCCCAGCTTTGGGGCGCTCAGAGGCCTCCTACGATTCTGGCATGGCAACAGAACATGGACTGGTCCATGTTTCGTGAAAAGACTGTGTATGTCTCCCGAGGCAGACCTGGCAAGTGGGGGAAAATTTGGACTCAGTGGAACGCATACCGTGGAGATATATGTACCCCCCCATTTCGGAATTTGATACCGACCTGTCTTCCTCCCAGCCTGATGTTTCCTCCGCAGAAATATAGATGTATTGTTTGCTTCTGCTCTCCTTCTCTTCCCCCCATCCTACAGTATATTTTGAATGCGATAATGTCTGCTTTACATTTGTAACCCCCCCGCGAACCACATGGTGACACGCTTGTACCGGACTGTAGGAAGGTAGATCCCTGACTATGGTTGCCCCCAACTTTTTGCCTGGTGTTTTGCTGGTTTTCTGACTTAGTTGACCTGGGGCCCTGCTATTCAGGACCCCAGGCCTACTGCTCTCTCTGTAAAATGGATTCCATGTACCTTAGGTACATATCTAATTGGATACTGAGTCACCTTATCAGTCCCTGTACAGTGTACCTTAGGTACCCAGGGCATAGGTGTACCCAGGGCCTACCAGGGGCTGCAGCATGTATTATGCCACCCCTGGCTGGCCATCCAAATCTGACACAACTGGCTGCACGACAGCTGGGGCAAGGTGGTGTAATCACCCTTTGCTTTAGATATAGTATACCTATATCTAACCCTAAAATGGACACACAGATCTCCTATCAGTCACTCCTATGGCAGGCCTTGACAATCCTGAAGGCAGAGTGCTTGGAATCGTGTGAGATAGTGCTCTGGCATGAGCTGAGCCTGTCTGCGGCTTTCGGGATCCATCCCTTAGCCGTTTCCATGATATCGCATACCATATACTCTTAAGTGCATTATAATCCTCGCGGTTATATGCCAACTCTGGTATCGCTTTATCAAAACATGTCCAGTAAGGTGTCATACGAATTGGAATACTAACCCCTCGCCAATTCTGGCGATGGGGTTAGCATTCCACCCTTCTAGAGGGACACGACATGTATGTAACCTGTAACCCCAGTTAAAGTCAGACATAGCCTTAGCTCCACAAAATGGATGCTGCCACCGAGACACAAGTCTGCCCTCCTGCTGCTGGGAGTCCTCCCAGAGCAGGAGACAAGGACAAAGGGTTTCCTGCCAGGGGCGGTGCCAGCACCGTCCCAGACAGGATTTTGTGTATCCTAGGTAGGCAGGGCTTTAGAGGAAGGTGACTGCAAGTGGCACCCCGGTGCTCACTGTGCATAGGCCGGCTGAAACCAGTTCCAGGGGCACTCCAGCCCCTGGCCTGGGGAAAGCCCGCCAAAGGAGAGGGGTGTAACCACCCCCCTCCTAGTCCCACCCATAGGGCAGGACTTAGTCGCGTGCCAGCCCCTTTTTGCAGGATAAAGGTAGGAACTGGCCCCCTTCCAAATCAGATCATCTTTGAATCCTGAACCAACTTTCCACGAAAGGAACTCAAGACTCTTCTCAAGATTTCTCCCTTGTGACTAAGGAGTAGTCACCCTGCAGCAGCAGGCACCAACCAAGCATCGCGGTTTGTTGCCAGTCTCTCCTTCGGATCAAGACTGCTCCAGCACGACGAGAACCGGCTTCCCTGGCACCTCTGACCTCAACCTACATCATCAGCCCAGCTGTGATCCGTGGGTGTGACGAGACCTCGAGGGACCGGCCATCTTCAGAACTGCACGACGCTTGTCCAGCACGACGCCTGAGTGACCCTCGACTGAGTGCCTTGGGGTAAGAGAAGCCCCGACCCTGAGCAGCTCCAGCACCGAAGTCCAGCCCCCCTGCATCCACGAGATCGGCGTGGGGCCCTTCTGCTTTTTGCTGCTCACCGCGTTGTCCAGGTCGCTTGCCCGTTGGCTAGTGGCCCCTCACGACGCTCCACGACAACTAACACTGCTGGTCTGGTTGCTCCAGACTAGCCCGTGCTCCCCTCCAAAAGAGGAGCACCCTGGACCCTCCTGGTCCACTCAAGACGCCATTTTAGGTCCACCGCGTGGGCCTTGCATTTGCCAAGACTTGTTGCCCCAATCCTGGGTCCAGCGACGTCGACAGCAAGAACCTTCGTGGGACAGCTCGCACCTCCATCCTGGTCGCCGACAACGCCTCCTGGTCCGAGAGACTGCAGAGCCCAGCAGCGCCCACTCACCTGACTGCGGTGACTTCGCCCGGTGCCATCCTGGTGCCCACTTAATCACTGGCTAGTGATTCAGAACTTGGTCCCCTCTGCTTTCAGGTTTTCTTCTTCCCTGATCCAGGCTTGGATCACCACGAACTTTCTTCACTGGCCGCCTGCCAGCAACTCTTCTTCAGGCTCCTGGTCCGTCAACGTGGGTTTCCGACGCAACTTGAACCCTATGCAGCCGCAGCCCCTGGGCTAGGTAAATACAGCACTCCGGTGCCCCAGCATAGTCCAACACTCCAAGTGTTCGGATCCACTCCCGTTTTCGTCCCAGCTAGTCGGGTTCGCCCGAGAACAGTAACTTTGTGAGTTCTAGCTTCCATAGACTTTTTCCCGCCTTACGCGTGAGAGTTCCCACTCTGCACGTGGTGTCCCTAGGCCTCCTGCTCCTAACCTGAGTGTTCAGTATTGTAGGCCTAGCGTTTCTAAAGTTTCTGAGAATCGTTACTTACCTGCTAGTAATTCGCATTCCACTTTTGTAGTATATGGTTTTTCCTGCCCCTAGGGCATTTGTGTAAATTGTGCGACTTAAAGTATTTTCTTAAGAGTTCTGTTGTGTGCTTAGCTCCCTGTCTCATAAAGAGCCAGGGTAGTCTTGTTATAAATAAATACACTGTTTATTTTCATAACAACTTGTGTGGTGTCCTTTCACTGGGTGTTCAAGGGGTAATGTGATGGTAAAACAGCTGGCTTAACACGCCCTCTAGAGTCTTAGCCTTATACTGCTCGTATCCATGCTACTAGGATAGCTGGTCTATAAGGTTGACTTACAACCAATCATCAATAAGGGTTGTTTGGACTGATATATAGTGATCACTAGAATAGTGAGCACTGCACATCAGGCCAACTTCTCACATTGGTGAGCAGCGGTTGGGATTTGAGCTTGCTGTTTGTTTTACCACACATATCCTAAGAATATCTTGTGAAAGATCACATAAGTACTAAGGTACATATAACTTAGCTTAGAATACTCTGAGTTCTACTGAACCAGCTGTTGTAGCTCCTAGGGCCTAGCACACCCTAAACTACAACTCTAGCAAGGGATCAGTAGGCAAACATATAGTGTAGGTAAGTGCACCACTTACACCTCACTAGAAAAGCATGTCTACCCAGGGAGAGTCCTCAGGGACCCCTCTTGTGGTGATTGACCCTCCACAGGTCAGCTCAAGATATGCAGCTCTCAATTTCCAGGAGTTGAGACACTTGTGTACCTCCAGGAAATTGAAACAGGGGGCTAACCCCACCACTCCCTTCCTGTTGGATCTCTTAGAGACCTATGATGCTAGGAAAGCATCTCAGGGAGATGGGAATATGCCAGCCTTAGAGGGACACCTTGGTGATCCAGACCTCCACAACACTGTAAATGAGCTGAGGAGGAGGAGCCTGAGGAACCCTCTGGGGATGAGGCAGACAGAGGTCTTGAGGTAGTCAGAAGGCTAACTAGGGCCAACATAGACTTGCTTGGGCTAGGATCTGGGGGACCCCCAGTACTGACCCTAAGTAGGCCTAACCTTGGAGTTAGGAGAGATAGATCTCTTTCTAGGGACTCCATTAGATCTCGGCACTCTAATGCCTCTTCTCAGGGGAGAAGGAACTCTCCCCAGAGGAGATTGACTTCCCCTCAGAGAAGAGAGCATGAAGCAAGGATGAGACAAGCTAAACTGAGGATTGAAAGGGAAGAACTTGCCCTGGCCAAAGAGAAGCTTGCCTTTGCTAGGGAGCAACAGATGAGTGGGTTAGCTCCCACTGGTGGCAGCAATCTCCCAAGAGAAAAAGAGAAGGGTTTAGATACTAAACACCTGACAAAGATAGTGCCCCCCTTTAAACAAGGGGATGACATCCAGAAATGGATGGCTGCTTTGGAGAGGGCCTGCACTGTGCAGTGCATTCCCCAAAGTCAGTGGGCAGCTATACTGTGGCTCTCCTTTGATGGCAAAGGTAGAGATAAGCTCCTCACTACTAGAGTTGAGGATGCTAACAATTACCAGGTCCTGAAAAATGCACTGGTTGATGGGTTTGGTTTAACCACTGAGCAGTACAGGTTGCTGTTCAGAGACACCCAGAAAACTCAGTCTCAGGACTGGTCTGACTTTGTTGATTGTGCCACTAAGGCTTTGGAAGGCTGGCTACTGGGTAGCAAGGTTACTGACTTCACAGGATTGTATAATCTTATTATGAGAGAGCAAGTCTTAAATAATTGTCAGAACCAGTTATTACACCAGCACCTGGTAGACTCTGATCTGACCTCTCCACAAGAATTGGGTAAGAGGGCAGACAAGTGGGTCAGAACCAGGATTAGGCCTAAGAACCAAGGTGGTGACCAGAAAAAGGAATCAACCAAGCCTCAAGAGAAGGGTGGGAATAAATCTTCAGATCAAACCACATCAGGGCCCCAAAAATCCTCTGAGGGGGGTGGGTCCCAGAATCCTTCTAATAACCAGAAGAAACCTTATTGTTATCCCTGTAAACAGGTGGGTCATTTTAAAACTGACAGCAGTTGCCCAAAGAATAACAATAAGGAGAACATACCCCAAAGTAACATTCCCAAACCTCCTGTTACTATTAGTAGTAATCCCCCAGGTGGTGGGAGTGCCCCCAAGAATTTGGGTGCATTTACTTTGGGAGTTCCTGGGGACTCTGGCCTAACCAGGTCCCCAAACTTAGATACTCTTGTCTGTGAGACTGGCATGGGGTTTGCCAACTTCACAACTTGTCCCAACACTTTGGGCCAGTACAGACAGGAGCCCCTCATCAATGGTATAAAAGTTGAGGCCTATAGAGATACAGGGGCTAGCATCACTATGGTGACTGAGAGTCTAGTCCCCTCAAGGCAACTTTTACCTGGTGCCACATACCAGGTGACCAATATTGATGGAG
Source organism: Lissotriton helveticus (assembly GCF_964261635.1). NCBI lineage: Eukaryota > Metazoa > Chordata > Amphibia > Caudata > Salamandridae > Lissotriton > Lissotriton helveticus. Next base: position 102,793,935 of record NC_136071.1, on the reverse strand, counting down.
TACAGAGAGATCATCCCATGGCAGTGGTCAATCTCAGCTGGGGAGGTGTCACTGGCCACAAGAGAGTGGCAGTGTCACCAAACTTGCCTGTAGATTGCCTACTGGGGAATGATTTAGAGCTCTCAGCCTGGGCTGAAGTAGAGCAAGAAACCCATTCTAAAATGGTAAACTTCCATGGTAAGGTTAGTGGAGCAGTGGTAGCCACAGCCCCAGTCCAAGATGTCCTCCCTGAACAGGTCAGGAGGGCTGTGCCAGTCACAGCCCAATCTCAGACTACTTCCTTCCCAGAACAGGTTGTAAAGGCTGTGATGGTCACAGCCCACACCCAAACTGAGCCCCCTCCTGAAAAGGTTGGGAGAGTTGTGATGGCCACAGCTCAAACTCAGACAGATGATAGTGTTGTGAAGCCTGAAACTATGGATCACTCCACTCAGACAGAGAGCATTGAGGAAGAAGAGAAATCTCCCTCCCACCAGACTTTAGGAAAGGATCAGCCTCCTCAGGGAACTGATCTGACCCCTTGTGAAGGAACTGCCCCAGAGGTAGTCAGGCCTAGCCTGGCAGAGCCCCTGATGTCAGTGGACCCTTCCAAGGTGGGACCCAGTCTGGAGCAGGTAACCTGCCCCTCTCTACCCTGCCTCAGTCAGCCCAGGGCTGTAGAGGTCAGGGAGGCCAGTGGTGGACCCCAAAGGGCCCCCTGTCCAAAAGAACTTCCCAATCAACAGATTAAGGGCACTGAAGCTAGTAATCCTAGCCAAGTGAAAATAAAACAAACTACTGAGGGATCCCCCTTAAATTTAGTTAGGGACCTCCCACAGATGGACACTGTTGGGCACAGCCAGACCTGGGACCTAAGGGCCCCAAACCTGACCTGTCCCTCCAGTAAGCCAAACAGAGGGACCCAACCTCCAGCTGTAGGTAGCCAGGGGTTGACCCTGAGAGCCCAAAACAACTCAGTCTTGGAAAGAAAGGCCTCTATGGTGGAAAATGATTGGAGGAAGCTGAGCCCAAAATTAGTGGAGCCTCACTTCAGTACTCCATTTCAGCACCAGCCTTTTCCTTTGCCAAAACACACCACATGTAGAGATTCCCTATGGTGGAGACCCTCAGATACCCTTAGGGTGAGGGATTGCTTAGTGGACCATGAGATAGGGGGTAACCATGCCAGTGCTGGTACTTCCTTATATGGCCACTCAGGCAATATAGGCTTACCTGGCAAGGATAGCCTTATCTCCTTTCGTTTGGGGGGGGGGTTATGTAGGAAGGTAGATCCCTGACTATGGTTGCCCCCAACTTTTTGCCTGGTGTTTTGCTGGTTTTCTGACTTAGTTGACCTGGGGCCCTGCTATTCAGGACCCCAGGCCTACTGCTCTCTCTGTAAAATGGATTCCATGTACCTTAGGTACATATCTAATTGGATACTGAGTCACCTTATCAGTCCCTGTACAGTGTACCTTAGGTACCCAGGGCATAGGTGTACCCAGGGCCTACCAGGGGCTGCAGCATGTATTATGCCACCCCTGGCTGGCCATCCAAATCTGACACAACTGGCTGCACGACAGCTGGGGCAAGGTGGTGTAATCACCCTTTGCTGTAGATATAGTATACCTATATCTAACCCCAAAATGGACACATATTACTCCTATAAGTCACTCCTATGGCAGGCCTTATCAATCCTGAAGGCAGAGTGCTTGGAATTATGTGAGATGGTGCTCTAGCATGAGCTGAGCCTGTCTGCGGCTTTTGGAACCAAGTCCTTATAGCTGTTCCATGATAACGCTATACCATATACTCTTAAGTGCATTATAATCCTCGCGGTTATTGCTAACTTTGGCATAGCATTATCAAAACATGTCGTGTAAGGTGTCATACGCTTTGGAATACTACCCCCTCGCCAGTTCTGGCGACGGGGGTAGCAATCCACCCTTCTAGAGGGATAAGACATGTATGTAACTGTAACCCCGGTTAAAGTTAAGCAGAGCCTCAGCATCACAAAATGGATGCTGCCACCACAGACACAAGTCTGACCTCCTGCTGCTGGGAGTCCTTCCAGCGAGGGAGGCCAGGACAAAGGGTTTCCTGCCTTGGGAGGTGCTAGCACCACCCCAGACAGGATTTTGTGTATTGAGGTAGGGAGGGCTGAAAGGAATGAGACATGCCTGGGTCACACAAGGTGTCCCTGTGCATACCCCGGCTCAAACCAGTTGCTGAGTCACTCCAGCCCCAGCTCTGGCGCGAAACCGGACAAAGGATAGGGGGTGTAACCACCCCCCTTCCTGGTCCCACCCCTGGGAGGGAACTAGTCACTAGTGCAGCCCCCTTTAGCAGAATAAAGGTAGGAGCTGGTCCCATTCCAAATGAGATTATCCTGAACAACTCTACAAAGAAGAAACTCTGGACTTTGACGTTCTGCTCCACAGAAGACTGAAGAAATCTCCCTTGTGGCCAAGGAGTGACCACCCTGCACTGCAGGCACCATCAAGCGTTCTAGTGGTTCACTCTGTTGTCCTTCCTGCCGGAACCAGGCCTCAGAGCTCGATGAGACCCGGACTTCCAGACCTCTCCGACCTCAACTCACATCTGCAGCACAGCTGAGATCCATGGGTGCGACGAGACACGTGGGACCGGCCATCTTGAAGAAACTGTACTTCGCTTCCAGCACGACCTCTGAGGCACCCTCGAGTGAGTGCTTTGAGGATTGAGAAGCCCCAGCCCCGAGCAGCTCCTGCACCGAAGACCAGCCCTCTAGCCTCCACTAGATCTGCGTGGGGCCCTTCTGCCTGGTTGCGGCTCGACGCGTTGTCTGGTCACTTGCCGGCTGGCTTGTGGCCTCCTAGACGACGAACCTTAAAATCTACACCGCTGGTCTGGTTGCTCCAAACTGGCCCTTGCTTCCTTTCAAAAGAGAAGTACCCCGGACCCTCCTGGTCCGCACCAGACGCCATCTTCGTCCACCGCGTGGGTTGCCTTTGCCAAGGCCTGTTGACTCCGACCCCGGAACAGACACCGCCGACAGCGAGAGCCTGCGTGGGACAGCTCGTGCCTCCATCCTGGTCGTCGAAGACACCTCCTGGTCCATGTGGCTGCAGAGACAAGCGTCACCTCTTCACCTGATCGCGACGACAGCATCTGGTTCCTTCCTGGTTCCACACCGGTCACTGGCTAGTGACTTTGAACACTGTCCCCTCTGCTTTCAGGTCTCCATCATCTTCGATCCGCCCTTGGATCACTCCGGACATCTTCCTCCTGGTCGCCTGCAGCATCTTTCTCCAAGGCTCCATCGACTTCAACGCGGAAACCCGACGCACTTTCACACCTATGCACCCGCAGCCCGTGGGTGAGGTAACGAGAGCATTTCGGTGCTCATAGGTAGATTGACTCTCCTAGTGTCCAGGTATCCTGTAGTTTCGGCCTCAACCAGTCGGAACTGTCCTTACTTACCTATTTCGTAATTTGTTCATGCCCATTGACTTTGCATTGAAACCCGCGTGTGTGTTCCAACACTGCACACGTGTCCCGTGGGCCTCCTGCTCTTTACCTAAGGTTAGGGTAGTGTAGCCCCAGCGATTCTACAGCCTCTGGGCATCCTTATTTCTTCTATCGTTCTACTTAACCCATTTACTTAGTATATGGTTTGTGATGTCCCTAGGGCACCATTGTAATTTGTGCGACTTATTGTATTTTTCTGAAGAGTATTGTTATGTGCTTAGCCCTCTGATCTCATAAAGAGTTCAGAGGTGTTTGTTAGTAATACATATATTGTTTATTTTCATAACAACCTGTGTGGTGTCCTTTCATCTGGTATTCAAGGGGTTATATGTGGTAAAACAGCTGGCTTCACATGCCAAAAGAGTTTAGCCTAAGACTGCTCTGTCCATGCTACCATTAGGATAGCTGGTCTATAAGGTTGCCTTACAACCAATCACCATAAGGGTTGTTTGGACTGATACAAGGTGATCACTAGAACTAGTGAACATCATATATCAGGCCAACTTCTCACAATGAGGTGTCCAGGCCACTAGCATCAGCGAGTTCCTCATACCAATTATCCTTGGCCAACAGGGGTCAGAATAGCAACATAGATCCTCAGGTCCGCCCAAAGCATATTCCTCACTAAAACTGTCTCTGACCCTGAGAGTCTTGGTCTGGTTGGCACCGGAGTCATCGCTGGACACTGTCCGTCTGGCACTGTATCGCAATCAAGAATAACAATGGAGTCAGCACCGCAGAGGGTCATTAACAGCGATGGGAACTGTGCCATTGGGCCAGGCTCCGGTGAAGGTCATGGATTCATGACTGGAGCCGGTTCTGATCCGGGAAGGGATCCAAAGGGCCTGACTTGGGCTGAGTGTGAACCCGCCAGCGGGTGTCCAGTCAAGCACCTCAAAAACCATGGGCCTTAAGGCGCTTTAGAGGGGTTGACTTGTCCAGAGATGAGGTGCATTGCCTCCTAGAATTCTTTAAATTGGGCAGCGGTCACTCCGCCTTTTGGAAATTCTGGGAGGTGGGCGCAGGTTCTGCAGTGTTAGTAGGGGAGCAAGGCCTAGACTTGTGGCATTATTCCCACGTCTTGTCCGATGACTTAGAACTGCGCAGTAAATTTGAAGAGCGCTTTGACTTTGGTCTTCTTGTGTGACTTACCGAGGAATATTTTCACACTGACAATGACTGACAGAAACAACTCTGAGAGCGGGCCCACAACCTTTCATTGGACTGGGACCTGGAGCAGTGTGCAGTCGTTCAGTGGTGAGTGACAAGGAGCTTCAATACACACTCCAAGACTGATTTTTTTTGATAATCAAGTTTATTGGTATTTTTGAACAGATCACAAAAAATAATGGAAGCACAGTCAGACATGGTAAAGAAGGATAAGTTACTTACCTGTAATCCTAGTTCTCTTCCAGGGGTATCCTCATCAAAGTCATAAGCAACCCACCCGCCTCCCCAGGTAAATGAGATTTATCTGTTCTGTATATTGTGTTGGTGCCCTGACTTCAGGGTGATGCAAAGAACAACTGACTTAACTGTCACCCCTGAGGCATGATGGGAAGCCAGGGGTCATGGCTGCCTTAAAGGCACAGTGCCAGTTTTTGTTGAAAATGGTTTCATTTTCTATGATATTGCTTTACAATGCAGCCTATGGGCTAACAATGTGTGTTTATTAGCAATTTGCAGGATTTATGAGTGTTTGTGCTCATTAAAACACAAAGTTCAAGGGCTATTTGACCTAATGTGTTTTTTGTTTCCTTGCTAATTGCAGTATATGTATGGATATTTACATTGTTTAGCCTTCTGTTTTGGGGCTGCACTTGTGTGAGAAAAAATGATATATGTGTATACATATATGTGGAGCATTTATATGTGTTTTTTACATATATAATTTTTTATTATTTCCGGGGTCCCCGCACGTGGGCGGGAATATTCAGTGCTTATGACTTTGATGAGGATACCCCTGGAAGAGAACTAGGATTACAGGTAAGTAACTTATCCTTCTCTTCCAGGGGATCCTCTTCAATAGTCATAAGCACTGAATAGAATAGCAAGCCCAAGCACCACCAGCAAGTAAATGAGACATACATGACCCAACCGCAAAAAAACATTCATAGCAGCTGAGAATTCAGCTGCCAAACAGATTCCGCAAGGAGGCCTGGCCTACTTGGGTATCTGCTCTAGTGTCAGAATCAAGACAGTAATGCCTGGTAAATGTATGGACGGACCTCCAGGTTTCCGCCTTACAGATCTCAGACATGGGCACATTATGGAGGAAAGCCGCAGTCGCCGCTTTACCCCTAGTGAAATGTGCCTTGGGAGAAAAACCTAGAGTTTTCTGGGCCAATTGATAGGAAAGCTTGATACACGAAACTATCCACCGCGAAATGGACCGTTTCGAAGCTGCGTAGCCTGTTCTGATCGAACCGTAGTTGACAAACAGTTGATCAGACTTGCGAACAGATTTGGACCTGTCTAGATAAAACTTTAAAACCCTTTTCAGGTCCAAAGAATACAAAGCCCTCTCAGCTGGAGTAGAGGGATTAGGAAAGAAAGTGGGCAGAGAGCGGGTCTGATTTACATGAAAATCTGACACCCCCTTGGGTAGAAAAGACAGGTGTGTTCTCAATACCACTCTGTTTAAGTGAAATACAGTATAAGGCTCCTTGGAGAAGAGAGCCTGAATCTCGCTCACCCTACGAGCTGACGTGATTGCTACCAAAAATGCAGCTTTCCAGGAAATATGCTGCACAGTGGCTTTATGAATGGGCTCAAAAGGAGGACCCATTAATTTTGACAGAACCAGGTTCAGCTCCCAGGGAGGGGAAGGACGACGCACTGGAGGGTATACTTTTTTCAACCCTTGCAGGAAATCCTTCACAGCTGGCAGTTGGAAAAAAGAAGGTTGTGCAGGTGAACGCCTATATGCTGTTATAGCCGCTAAATGCACTTTAATAGAATTAAACTTTAAACCTGCTTTTGCCAGAAACAACAGATAGGGAAGAACGCCTTCTTCCTGACACTTAATAGGATGATGACTATTTTGCATGCACCACATATAAAAGCGCTTCCATTTACAGGCATAAGAATGTCTCGTGGAAGGCCGTCTCGCTTCCTTCAGGATGGACATGCAGACCTGTGGCAATCCTAGATGGCCGTATTGTATGACCTCAGGAGCCATGTTGTCAAGCTCAATGACGGAAGGTTGTGGTGATGAATCCTCCCGTCCATCTTGGATAATAGGTCCGGCCTGCATGGCAGTCTCTTGTGAGGAGCCACTGACAGATGAAGCGGGTCTGTGTACCACCATTGTCTCGGCCAGTCGGGGGCAATTAGAATCATTGTTGTGCACAAGTGTGTCAGCTTGCTCACAATCTTCGGGATCAGTGGAAGGGGTGGAAAGGCGTACACAAATTCCCCTGACCAGTCTATCAAAAGGGTATTTCCTCTTGATCCTGGATGGTAAAATCTCAAGGCGAAGTCTCGGCATTTGGTGTTTTCATCGTCCGCAAACAGATCTAAAGAAGGACGACCCCAAGACTGAAAGATGTCCTCGAGCACTTCGTCGTTTAGAACCCAGTCTTCTCTGTCCTCGGAATGGAGACTCAGAGCGTCCGCCCTCACATTCTGTTCTCCTGGGAGGTGGACTGCTGTGACTGACAATTTGCGAGCCAGAAGCCAATGCCATATGCGCTGGGCTTCCAGAGATAGAGTTTGTGATCGAGTTCCTCCCTGCTTGTTTAAATAGTACATCGTGGTGGTATTGTCCGTCTGTACTAGTATTGATGTTTCCTGAATCAAGGGAAGGAACGCTTTGAGAGCCAGGTGGACTGCTCTCAATTCCAGCATGTTTATGTGATATGTACATTCCTTGGCTGACCACAAACCTTGCACTTGTAGGTGACCCATGTGCGCCCCCCAGCCTTGCAGAGACGCATCGGTGATCAAGGTTTGTACAGGAGGAGGTTGATGGAAAGGAATCCCCACCTGCATATTCTGTTTCTTTGTCCACCATGGAATGGAAGCTCGAGCTGTTTCTGAAAGAGAAATTCAATCGTTCCATCGAGCTGACTGTTGGTCCCATTTGTCCTCCAGATCCTGCTGAAGAGGACGCATCCGAAGTCTGGCATTCGGGACTAGAAAGATGCATGAAGCCATCGAACCTAGCAGGGAGGCAATCTTGCGCACTTTCGGAGTCTTGTGAAGGAGTACAAGCTGACACTTTTGAACTATAGAAAACTGTCTCTCCTCAGAAGGAAACACTTTTCCCACTTCGGAGTCTAGCAGAGCCCCTAGGGAGTGAATCTTCTGGGTGGGATGCGAGACTGACTTGATGAAGTAGACCCGCAAACCTAGCCGGTGACATAGCTGGATGCAGGTTTGGAATTGCTGCTTTACAGAGTCTGGGGAAGGACCTTTTAGCAGCCAATTGTCCAGGTACGGGTACACGAAGACTCCCTTGCGGCGTAGAGCGGCCGCTACTACTGCAACACACTTCGTGAACACCTGGGGAGCCGACTTCAACCCGAAGGGTAGGAACTTGAATTGGTAGTGAGAGGTCCCCACCTGAAACCTCAGGAACTTTCTGTGTTTCTGGTGCACTGGGACATGAAAGTAAGCATCTTGAAGGTCCATCGAATACATCCAATCTCCCTTCCTGAGATTCGGATATATTTGGTGAAGGGCCAACATGCGGAACTTTTATTTTCTGATATGCAGGTTGAGTGTTCTTAAGTCCAGAATGGGTCTGAATTCTGCCTTCTGTCCCTTTTTTCTGTCCAAGAAATAACGGGAGTACACTCCTTACCCCCTTTGAGCAATTGGAACCCTCTCGATGGCTGATTTTTCGAGAAGCGTCGCCACTTCCTTTTTTAGAAGGACGAGTTGATGATTTAACGTTGGTCCTGGAGGAACGGGAGGAGGCAGGTGTTTGAAACGAAGACAGTACCCACTCTGAAGTGTAGTCAACACCCACCGATCTTGAGTAATGCTTTTCCACTCTGACAGATGCAGCGCAACACTTCCCCCCACAGGAGTGGCTAACGGCGCTGGGGGAAGGTAGGACTCATTGTTTCGTCTGCGATTTATTGGCATTATTGCCCTGGCGTTGATTTCCACCTCCTCTGGAATTACGCTTTCCTCTGTATTGGGACTTTTGTTGACCTTGCTGGTCCTGACCCTTCTGCCATTGAGGGGTTTGAACCCTCTGCTTGGCAGAGCCCTTGTTGTAGGAGAGGTACTTTTTGCGAAACTCTTTCTTCTTTTCAAGCCCTACGGCTTTAAGGGTGTCCAGCTCTGACTGACTTCATGCGTTCTTCGTCAGTACTTGCCCCAAACAGTGATGTTCCCGAAAAGGGCAGGTTCAAGATTCTAGCCTGAGCCTCAGGTTTTAGAGCTGTCAGGCGCAAGCATGAAGACCTTCTCGCTGTTATCCCATGCGCATAGCCATGCGCTGCAAGGGTAGCCCCATCTGTCGCGGCTCCTATGATCTGATTGGAGACCTGGCTGCCCTCCAAAAGAATCTCCTCAAAGTCCTTGTGGTCCTCTTGAGGGAGTTTTTCAGCAAACCTTTGGAGAGAATCCACAGGGATCTGTTGTACCTTCCTAAAAGAACTTCCGCATTTGAAACCTTGAGAAAAGAGGCAGAAGTGTTGCAGACTCTCCTCCCCCATGAATCTTGCACCTTGCTGTCTTTATCCGGAGGTACTGTGGATGAGGATGCTACAGCACTGGATTTCTTCGCCGCCGCAATGATCACCGAATCTGGTGGTGGATCAGATTTGAGGAACAGCGGGTCCTCTTCTGGCGATCGATATTTTTTAAGAATCCGTCCTGGGGCTGCTTTTACCGTTGCTGGTGTAAGGAAGACCTCGTTCACGGGATCCATAATTCCAGGCACCAAAGGAAGCAGAGGCTTGGGTGTCGATCTGTGAGGCAGGGTTTCAAAAATCACAGAAGTCTTGACCTAAGGAGTAGTCATAGGTACTCCTAGTTTCAAAGCACCCCTGCCCAAAATGTCCTGAAAATTGAAGAATCATCTATAGGGGATGGGCTGTCCGTCAGCGTCGGAGAATAATCCCTATGAGAACGGGTCGGGGATGAAGAAGAAGTTGAAGATCTGCAAGCCTGTCTCCTGCTGCTTGACCTCGTTCGCCGCCGAGCAGAGCGCACTCTGGAGCGCGACCGCTCTCTTTGACGTGAAAGTGGCTTGTCTCGATAAGACTGCAATCTGGCTGCCGTCTCCTTATCAGAAGCCCAGTGCTGCAGAGGTCTATACCATCTCGGGGATAGTCTGATGGAAGCAGATTTCTGAGTGACATCCCTTTCAGGAGAGCGTGTCGTAGGAGGTTGATCCGCTTGCTCCTGCTGTGAACGTGCAGGGGAATGTCTGGATCTCTCACCCTCAGAGGAGTAGATGACCACATCAGCAGACCCTCCATGCTAAGAAGACCTGGAGCCCGATGAGAATGTGGATCTTGAAGTAGACCTTGTGCGACTTCTTGCAGCACGGTCTCCTGAAGCCCTTTTTCTCTTAGCCCTAGGACTCCTGTGCACCGGAGAAGGCTCCACCTCCGCAGCTGAAGCCGATCTCGGAGACCTGTGCTCTGGTGCTGAGGCATGAGACTGATCCGATGGATGTGACTCCTGAGCAGTCCGCCCTGAAAGTCTAGTTGGAGAGACCTGCTTCAACGTCGACTCACGTTGCTGTGACAATGACAGAGACTCCCTCGACGTCGACAGCCGATGCCCAGGCAGTGACGGAGGCTGCAGTCTCTTGAGACGTCGAACGCCGATGACTGGGCGTCGACTGAGGGTGCCTCGACGTCGAACGCCGATGACTGGGCGACGACGGAGGATGGCTCGACGTCGAAGGCCGATGACTGGGCGTCGACTGAGGGTGCCTCGACGTCGAACGCCGATGACTGGGTGACGACGGAGGATGGCTCGACGTCGAAGGCCGATGACTGGGCGTCGACGGAGGGTGCCTCGACGTCGAACGCCGATGACGGGGCGACGACGGAGGATGCCTCGACGCCGAACGCCGATGACTGGGCGCCGACGGAGGGTGCCTCGACGCCGAACGCCGATGACTGGGCGTCGACGGAGGATGCTTCGACGTCAATGATTTGCAATGATGCTTCGACTGTCTCAACGCTGAGCTCCTATGCTCCAGCGGAGACCTATCCCTCGACGCTGCTCTCACCGTAGACTGCAGCGGAGGTGTCTTGCCTTTCGACGCTGAAGTCTACGTCGTCAGAGGTAGCATCGTCGTCTTCGCCGTCGTCGACGGTCTCTTCGACGCCGGAGGAGAACAAGTCGGGAGTTTTCTCGACGTCGAACGTGACCTGCGTCTCTTCTGCTTCTTAGGAGACCTACCTCTTTCAGAGAGACCATAAATACGAATTTTCTCTCTCTCCTTGATGGTTCTGCTCGATAAAGGCTTGCAGTGTTCGCAAGAACTTGGAGAATGCGAGTCAGGGAGGCAGAGGATACCCACAGGATGTGTGTCAGTCTTGGCCTTCTTCCTCCTACAGGAGGGGCAGTTGTCAAAGAGAGAAGGCATTCTTGACAGAAAAATTCCTTTTTTAAAGCTTAAAAAAGGTAGAACTCACACCCTAAGCCCAAAAGACGTCGAGTGAAAGTACAAAATTTAAGAAATTCTCAATAGTTTTTGACAGAAAGTCAAAAGTTAAGGGAGCTGCTGCACCAGGGTCCTGACAGAAGGAGCCGGAAAGAACAACTGACCTAACTGTCACCCCTGAGGCATGATGGGAAGCCAGGGGTCATGTCTGCCTTAAAGGCACAGTGCCAGTTTTTGTTGAAAATGGTTTCATTTTCTATGATATTGCTTTACAATGCAGCCTATGGGCTAACAATGTGTGTTTATTAGCAATTTGCAGGATTTATGAGTGTTTGTGCTCATTAAAACACAAAGTTCAAGGGCTATTTGACCTAATGTGTTTTTTGTTTCCTTGCTAATTGCAGTATATGTATGGGTATTTACATTGTTTAGCCTTCTGTTTTGGGGCTGCATTGGTATGAGAAAAAATGATATATGTGTATACATATATGTGGAGCGTTTATATGTGTTTTTTACATATATAATTTTTTATTATTTCCGGGGTCCCCGCACATGGGCGGGAATATTCAGTGCTTATGACTATTGATGAGGATCAGGCGTGTACGGGTAGGCACATCGCGGGACCCTGTTATTTTGGAAAACTCCCATGGGGTCCCCTAACCTGAGTTCCATGAAGTGACTATCAGACCTGATACACGTCACTACCGGCCTGGAGAATAACAGCAGATCGTAATTCATGGTAACACCGTGAGTTTTTTATCACTTACACATGACCAGAGGTTAGGGTACGCCTTAGCGCGCGTATACCGCCATGGTCACACACACCGATTTAATGGTCCTGATGAATGCTTAGCAAAACATGCACCACTATATAAGCTGAAACATGTTGATGTCGACCTAACACTATACGCTTACGGTTCTTCCAGCCTCTTTACCTTGCTGGGTTAGATCCGTCACTTGTTTTTAATCAGCAACCAGAACACCTCGAAATAAAGGCTGTTTACAGGTAGCTTCTGGTTACTTCTTAAATTTGCACCATATCACTTGCACTTATTCACATCATTTGACCTGCTCCGCTGCAATCGCAGGCGTCGTAGCACACCGGAACGACATTCGGTTGTTCCGGTGGGGACCCTATGATGAAGCATGTCACCCCAGGTTGGTGAGTGAGGGTCCTTCAAAAATATTTGTGTGTTTCTTCCTTTCCAGTATGTATTGATTCAGTCACTCTTTTGTTGTTATGAATTATATTGATGAGGATCCCCTGGAAGAGAAGTGAATTACACCAGGAAGAAGAACGACTAAGATTCGTACAACACTTGGGAATGAGTAGAGCACTTGCAGGCAAACATTCTTATACTGGACGTGTTCATGTCCCTCAGGGCACCAAGTTGAACCACTTGCCCCATATCCTACCAAAAAGCTTGGGACGGCCCTGGGCCTCAAAGAGGGGTTCCTCCTGAGTTCCGCACCAGTCCACACCCCGACTCCATTTCCGCACAGTTGGCGGCTTGGCCTGAGACCAAAGCGCGCTATGTCGCGTTTTGCCACAGCCGTTCTGAGGAAGCGCTGATCGGCCCGGGAACCATCGAGGCCATCAAACACTCCCAGGAGCAGGTGTAACGGGTCGCGGGGAACCTCCCAACCCAAGGTCCGTGTGAGCTCTAGCTCTACCCCCGCCCAGAATGGTGCCTGAGTGGGGCAATGCCGTGTCATGTGGTAGAAGTCTGCAGGCGCGTGGTTACATCGCGCACAGGACGGGTACGGCCGCATACGGGCGCTGTACAGAAGCACAGGGGTGAGGTATGCAGTGTGTAGGTAATAGAGTTGGACTAGACGCAGCTTGGAGGAGGTTGTCAGGGTTTTGAGAGCCATAAGGATATCCCTCCAATCCGCGTCCTCCATGGGGCCCAGCCACCCCTACCAGCGAGCGCGCAGCTGGTCTAGGGAAGCGGGGCCATTGTTCACCAGGGAGCGGTAAATCCGTATCTCCCCCTCTCTGCCTAGGTTCCCCATCATCACTTGGGCTTCCAAGGGACTGAATTCCGGAATATGTGTTCGGAGGTCCTTCCGTAGCTGTAAATACTCATAGAACTGGGAGGAATGGAGGGAGTGATGTTGCTGTAAGTCTGCAAAAGATCGAATGTGGTCCCCCACCCACACGTCCCCCAGTAACAAAATCCTGATGAGATCCCATCGGCGGAAGTCCTTGAGTGACGAGACCTCCTCCAGCCAAACACCACTCCACAGAGGCGTCTGTCTGGTGAGCTTCCGATCCTAATTTGTGTGGCGTAAGGCTGTACCCCAGGCCATAAGTACCGTTCAAGTGATGGGGGGAGAGACCGTGGCACGGGGGCCCGTAAAGGAAGGCTTGGAGCTGCGGGAAGTCCATTGACCAGAGTTCCACCCGGTACGCTCGGTCGGACCAGCCGCCCGCGAACCAGTCATGGATCACAATGAGTTTTGTGGCCAGGTAGTATAGGTGGAGATTGGTTACCCCCAAGCCCCCATCATAGGGAGGTATGCAGCAGTGCGCAAAAGACAAACGGGACCTCCCGCCACCCCACAAAAACCAGGTAAGAGCACGGTCTACCTCTCAGAACCAGCCCCTCGGAAGATGAAGGGTGATATTCTGTAAAATGTATAGAAAACGGGGTAGGACCATCATTTTAAAAAGGGTTCTCCTGCCAAGGGGATTGAGGGGAAGGGATTGCCACTTCTTGAGGTCCGCCTTGGCCTTAGTGACCAGGGGCGTGATGTTCAGGGCCCATTGGAGGTCCGGAAGGAGGGCGACCCACACTCCCAAATACTTAACGACTCCCGACGCAAGGAGATGGTCCTCTGCCAGTCGAAGCACGCCCGGGATGGATGTAAGGGAACCAGTGTGGAGCCGGAGGCCGGAAACTCGTTAGAAGGCAAGGAGGGCTTTCAAGCATCTCGGACCTGAGCTCTCTGGGTCCGCCAGGAAGAGGAAGACGTCGTCTGCATATAAGGCGATCTCGTCAGCCTGGTATGAGTCCCAAGGCCAGCCTAGTGTGAGGGGATCCTGACGGACAAGGGAGGCCAGAGGCTCCATTGCCAAGGCAAATAGGAGCATAGAGAGCGGACAGCCCTAACGAGTGCCTCTCCGAATGGGAAACGTCTCCGAAAGCACACCATCAATGAGGACTCTTGCTGTAGGGCTGGAGTATAGGAACCGGATAAGGCACTGAAACAGGGAGCCAAAACCCATCCCCTCCAATACGTCCCCAAGGTAAATCAAGTCCACTGTATCGGATGCTTCTTTGAAATCAACAAACAATAGAGCAAGATACGGGGTGTGGTGGTGACGGTACTCTCAGACTGATTTAGGGTTCATTGCACAGCAGTAAGGACGGGTCTTGGAGTTGTAATCGGCTCCAGGCACCATAAGCAAATCAAGTGGGGGTCTGTAACAGACGCTTGCATGTGACAGGCTCCACAGGTAAATAACTTAGGAGATATCCCTAAAATTGCTCAAAAATGTTGCCAAAAAGTTTTAAAAAGCAGTCAAAAAATTACTGAGGTAGCTCTTCCGGATCTACACTGATGGTGCGGAAAGAAAAGAACTGATGTAATTGCCCAGGGGTGGCGCCTATACAGGCATCAGACACGTCACTTCTGGCACAGCCAATGTGGAGCAAATTGGTGCCACCTACAGGCTTGTAGAGGTACTGCTCAAGATTTTCTGGATCGAGTCAATGTCTGGCAAATATTCTAAGGTAGAGAATCTGCGACTATAATTCTCTATCATATATTCTTCTTTAGTAAATATCTGTAATTGTAATTGTATTTACATAGTGCTCACTACCCCCAACGAGGCGTCAAAGCGTTTTTCGATGAGTAGCACATTACTCCAGACCCCAAAATGGATTAGTTGTGGATTAGTATAGGGGTATCTCAGTTAATTTGAGCAGTGGACATACACTGTTAGTTGAACTGAATACGATAATAGAGGTATAGAAGAGGCAAAAATGTAGAGGTCTGGGGAAGCCAAGAAGGGGTGATTCTAGAAAGGGTTATTTTGGAGATCATAGTAGTAGAATGAGGTTTGGGATGAGGCAGAGAGTGGAGGTAGATGATATATTGAGAGGTTTGGGGTGAGCCAGAGTAGTGCATTGAAGAAAGTCAACGTTTTTTCCCTTCTACAGAGGAAGTACAGTACTAAATATATAGATACACAACTACATAGAAAGGGTATACATGTATAAGGAAGATAATATGTTGAGATTTAAAGTTGTATTGTATAAACACAGACTTTCAAGTCGTTGAAGCTAATTTATTTGTGTATTTTTATAACTGTTTTTTTTAAAATTTTAATGTATTCTTT
This sequence comes from Lissotriton helveticus, assembly GCF_964261635.1. Classification (NCBI taxonomy): domain Eukaryota; kingdom Metazoa; phylum Chordata; class Amphibia; order Caudata; family Salamandridae; genus Lissotriton; species Lissotriton helveticus. The sequence continues at coordinate 102,778,516 of NC_136071.1, read as the reverse complement.
CCTCAATATTTCAATAGTGAAGCAATTTACATATTGTAATAGATAAATAAAACTGAGACCCATAAGCATCTACTCAAACAACTTATAATATGAAAACTATGCAGTGACCCATAATCGTGCTAAGCACAGAATATATATATATATATTTATATTTAACCATAAGTAATATGTACATTTGTTAAGCAGACCTAACGATTATCTATATATTTTAAAAACCATAGTTATAAATATTTGTAGAAAGACATACACATATCTAGATACATACATATAATCAAATTATAAATGTTTGCAAACACAGGGACATGCTGTACATTAGTGTTTTAGTATGGTGGTTATGTAGGAAAGAGCCAACTCTTCAGCAGTCTTCCGAAGATAAGACAGTTTTCCGTGGATCATATGTTTGGGGGTAATGAATTCCATAGTTTGGCTGCTTGAGCAGAGAAACATATACCACCTATGTGTTTTTTCTTGTATTGTTGGGTTTGAAGGTGAGGTACCAATTTTGAGCGGAGGTTCCTTTGTGTTGAATGCATTTCGTGATTTTGTTCCTGATAAAAAGTGGTCCTCTTCCATGTATTGCTTTATGAGTGATACAAAGCAGCTTGAATACGGATTATTTGTGTATTTTTATAACTGTTTTTTTTTTAATTTTCAATGTATTCTTTCCTCAATATTTCAATAGTGAAGCAATTTACATATTGTGATAGATAAATAAAACTGAGACCCATAAGCATCTACTCAAACAACTTATATGAAAACTATGCAGTGACCCATAATCGTGCTAAGCACAGAATATATATATATATATTTATATTTAACCATAAGTAATATGTACATTTGTTAAGCAGACCTAACGAATATCTATATATTTTAAAAACCACAGTTATAATTATTTGTAGAAAGACACACATATCTAGATACATACATATAATCAAATTATAAATGTTTGCAAACACAGGGATATGCTGTACATTAGTGTTTTAGTATGGTGGTTATGTAGGAAAGAGCCAACTCTTCAGTAGTCTTCCGAAGATAAGACAGTTTTCCGTGGATCATATGTTTGGGGGTAATGAATTCCATAGTTTGGCTGCTTGAGCAGAGAAACATGTACCACCTATGTGTTTTTTCTTGTATTGTTGGGTTTGGAGGTGAGGTACCAATTTTGAGCGGAGGTTCCTTTGTGTTGAATGCATTTCGTGATTTTGTTCCTGATAAAAAGCTGTCCTCTTCCATGTATTGCTTTATGAGTGATGCAAAGCAGCTTGAATGCGGATCGTCTGGCAACCAGTACCCAATGTAGGGCCCTCGGCAGGAGAGATGTGGGCTTGTGGCTTTACATATAGGAGTAGTCTGGTAGCAGAGTTCTGAATCCGCTGTAGTCTTTTCATAGTTGATAAACATTAAACCGCAGTAGAGGCCAATGTCATAATCAAGTTTAGACAGTACAAGATAGACAGTAGCTTGGACCTTGTGTGGAAATCCCAGGTGGGGGAAGACACGTCACCGACTTTTCATAGTAATGAAGCTTGATCCTGCTAGTTTGTCCACTTAGGCATTCGTTGATAATTTGGGGTCCATAGTAATTCCAAGGTTTCGTACTTCCTTAGATACTTTAGGAGGTAGTCGCAGATTGTCCGGCCAGGCGCAAAGTAGGTCATAATGTTTCCAATCGCCACATGGGAGTATTTCAATTTTGGAAGCATTCAATTTCAGATGGCTCTATGTAATTTACTGATCAATGGCTCTGTGGCAAACAAAGATTTTTTTGTTTCCAATGTCTTTGGGCTTTTCCAGTTTAAGGAATATTTATGAATCATCTGCATAGTTACAGCACATGAGGCGCAATTCATTGATCATTGCTGGTAATGACTTCATGTAGATGTAGAAAAGCATGGGTCAGATGATAGAGCTTTGAGGGATCGTGCTTTTGTCAAGTAAGGTTTGGATGCGAAAGGGGGGAGTATAGATGACATTTGTTCTGTTTTGAAGGTAGGATGTGATCCAGTCACAAGAAGTCCCCTCTATGCCGGCTTTGTAGAGTCTTTGTAATAGTGTGTCATGGTCCACTGTTTTGAAGGCAGCTGAGCGTTCCAAGAGATGTAGTGCAGCAACCCCGTTCCAGTGTACTGTGTTTTTAAGGTCATCTCAGAATGGGTTGATGGCAGATTCTGTGCCTCTTCCTGAGCGGAATTCTGAAAGTATGGAGTTATCTTCACTGAATTGTGACATCTGAGTAAATGCTGGTCATGCGGGTCAAGGTTAGTTTTCTTTAATAATGGGCTTATGTATGCCCTTTTGAGGTTTTCTTGAAAGATTAATGTAGTTAAAGAATTTTTGATGATTCTTCTTGCTAGTGTGGCAGCAGAGGCAGTTAAAAGAATGTTCTTGAAGATTTGTGGTAGACAAGGGTCAAAATGGCAGCCGGCTGACCTGCTTACTTTGACCAGATCCATAAATTCACTTTGTGATATTTGTTTGAAGGAATGCAGAGGCTGGGTTACCCTACTCTCGGAGGGGATTTTTGAAAATGGGTTGGTGCTGGTGGTTTTTCTTTGTTTTAAATAAGGAGTCGAACATGTCTGTTTGGGTTGTGTGATGATTTGCCAGTTTTGTCACGGATGGGATGAGTTCCTTCTGCGCATTTAGGTGTCCACATTTTTTTTAAATTCTTTATTTGCACATTTAGAATTTTGAATTCTGGGTGAAAAGTACCTTTTTTTGCTTGTCCACTTGTATATTCTGTTAGGTTTGCGTAGGTGAAGTTTGTCTTGATTGCTGCTTGTTTTGAGCCAGGTGCGTTGCAGCTTTTATATTTGATGCTTTATTTTTTTTGGTCTGTATTTCTCAAAGGTGCTTGTTTTATTTTGTCTTGTTTCGATGTTCGTAGTAGTATTAGTAGGTCAAAAGCTTCCTGTAGCCACGCATAAAGTTTTTTTAATAGAATTTATTGTATCTAGATCTATGTTGGACGTTAGTTGGGCTTCTAAGTATTCAAAATTGAGTTTCTTCCATGGTCGGTAGATGGATGCACGTAGGGTGATCTTAGTTGTGTTTATTTGGTTGTTTTATAATGGAAAGCTACCAAATGGTGGTCTGACCATGTGACTGAAATAATCCTTTGAAAGGTAACTAGTTCTGGATTTGCAAATATGACATCTAGGATGTGTCCAGCGATTTGTGTGGGTCTGATGTAGGCTCAGTGTGACTGGACCAGTGATGATAGTTTTGGGATGGGGCATATTGGGTTTGTCAAACAAATATTTAGGTCACCAAAATGCATAGGTTTGAGTGTAATGTTATAAGGTTTGAAACTGTGTCCTGAAACATGTCTGGGAATGTTGAAATTCTAGGTGGTGATCTGTAAAGTAGGAGGGAGTTACAGGAGGAAGTAGGTGCAGGGTTTCATCTGTTGATGAGGGCCTCACAACCTGGTATGGAAATGTCATCAGCTTTGGAGAGATTTATTGTTTGCTTGAATATAACAGCTAGTTCACCTCCTCTGTTGCCTATACAATGTTGTATGATAGTTTGATAGCCTGGAGGAACTGCTTCATGCAACACTGGAGCCATGTCATCTCCCAACCATGATTCAGTTATGAAGAGTAAGTTAGGTTGTGTGTCTATGAGTAGGTTGCAGATGTGAAGCTTGTTTTTAGAGAGTGATTGAGCATTAATTAGTAGGCAGTTTAGAGCATTATTTTGTTTTCTAAAAGAGTGAGCAGCACTTGTAGGAGGTATGTCTTTAGTGCTGGTGTTAACTGTATGAGGATAGTGATAGTATTTAACGTATTCCTCATCCAGCAGGCTTAGAAGGCATTTTGTTGGATCTGCATGTACAGGTGGTTGAGAGTGTGTTGGTGAGCTGTGTTGTTTTTATAGGTTGAATGCTTTTTCATGCATCTTTTAAAACAAAGAAATGGAATTTGACACAGTCTGTCTTAAGGGTGCAAATGAACAATAGTTACTTACCTGTAATCTGTGGTTCTCCAGTATTGGTGTCTTTCATAGATTCACATGCCTGAATCATTCCCCGTCGTCGGAGTGGGAGTCCCACGGTACATAGAAAAGCAATAATATGCAATTATATCCTTAGAAAAAACTAGTAATAACCAACCAGGAAGTAAAGTAGCCCAAGCTACCATAGAAAAAACTTCCACACTCATGACTATCCTAGTCATTTTGTATAGCCCAAACTGCAGCCAATCAGGCGACAGCACCCACCAGAAAGTGGCTCAGGCTCTCATATTTTCTCGCACAGGAGTGAAGGTAATACCAACCTAGCCTAAGAGCCTCTGAGGGGAGGTGGGCGGTTGCATGTGAATCTATGAAAGACACCAATACTGGAGAACCACAGATTACAGGTAAGTAACTATTGTTCTTCTCCAGTATTGGGGTGTCTTTCATAGATTCACATGCCTGAATCAGAGTCGATAGCAGTATATAATAATGCTTGGAAGATGCTATTTGTAGCATAAGACAGTGCATATGAAAGACACAATCTAAAGAAACCCACGGCTGATCCCTCGGACCTAAATAACTATCGCCCTATTTCCAACATCCCTACAGTGGCCAAATTTTTGGAAAACTGTGTACAACTTCAATTGACAAGGCACATTGAGAACTTCGACCTCCTGAACACACACCAGTCAGGTTTCCGAGCAGGGCACAGCACCGAATCAGCCATGACACACATAATTGATGATGCACTGCATATCCTCGATCAAAACGGCTCCTGCCTACTCATCTTACTCGACCTCTCCTCAGCGTTTGACACGGTCAAACATGAGCACCTGCTAGACCTCCTGGAACACAGAATAGGGCTCTCAGGAACAGTGTTAAAGTGGTTCACATAATTTCTCCAGAACAGGACTCAGCAATTCAAGGTAAACAACTCTCTATCCAAACCCGTCCCAGTAACCCTGGGTGTTCCACAAGGCTCCGCACTCTCCCCAACACTATTTAACCTCTCCATGGAGCCTCTCACTCAAATTTTGCAAGCATCCAACGTTCAATTTCACATGTATGCAGACGATACACAACTATACCTCAAGATTCACTGGGTAGACGACATCAACTTGCTTAACGGAACACTCAAACATGGCTGGCAGAAAACCATCTCAAACTGAATGCCCTAAAAACAGAATTCTTGCTAATGGCCCCTCCCGCCAAATTACGCATGATGCAAGAATGGATTAAACATCTATCGGCACTAAATGTCCAACCCACAATCGTGGATTCAGCAAAATCATTAGGAATAACCCTGGAAAGCAACCTCACCATGCAGAAACACATTAGTAATGCGACAAAGGGAGCAAACTTCCACATTAACATATTGAGGAAACTGAAACCCTTCCTACCAGCCAACGACCTCAAGCAGGCTGTTCAAGCCCTAGTCTTACCAAGACTGGACTATGGGTGCATCTCTCTCTGTGGCCTCCCCAAGACATCAACCGCCCCAGTAAGAGCGTCATTCAACGCCGCAGCGAGACTCATCACCGGTGCCAATAGAAGATCACACATATCCCCGGAGCTACACTCACTAAACTGGCTACCCTTGGAAGCCAGAATACATTTGAAAATTGCGTGTATGACTCATAAAGCCTTGCATCTAAATACACCCAGCTATTTAGCGCAGAAACTAACCCCTCGGGCGGGGCTAAAGCCTTAAGAAGCATGCAAAACCTATTACTTAAGCCACAAAAATTCCACAAGAAGAAAACATACAACCGATCCTTCTCCGGGATGGCACCCAGAATCTGGAATGCTCTCCCCCCAGAAGTCAGACTGAACCCCTCCACAGCCTCCTTCAAAAAACAAGTGAAGTCGATCCTCATGGCCAAATTCTGCGGAGCGTGATGCTCAAGATTATTTCAGCTCGGTCCTTGTTCCTATACCGGATACAGGCTCCATTAGGAGCCCTCTATTTCTCCTCAACTTACCTACGTCGCCCATACCGGGACAAAGATGACGACACACCATTAACCAGCCACGCCAAGATGGCACGATCATGTACTTTGCTCTCAACTTGACCTTCCCCAAGTTTCTATGATTTATCATGCATTTATGTACTTTACGTAACCTAACCGGTTTTGGTACGGTCTGTATTCTATTAACTTTACTGATTGTATAGCGCTCTGATAACCGCCTAGGATCTTGTTCGCGCTCTATAAAACTTTCTAAATAAATAAATGAAACCTTGTAGTCTTATAAGAATGTACATAATAATAATAATAATAATAAACATGAAATAGGCGTCTGGAAAGCAATAAAGAGGAGGAGGGAAACAGAGGCTCACCTTATCTGAAAAGATTACACAGAACTGCTTGACCCACTGGAGCATCAGTTTCGCTGGCTGCATCCAAACAATAATGCTTGGTGAAAGTATGCCTGCTGGCCCAGGTTGCTGCTCTGCAAATGTGCCGAAGAGGAACCTCAGTGAAAAAGAGCAGTCGAGGAAGACATGGCTCTCGTAGAGTGAGCCCTTGGAGCTGCCTGCAAAGGTCTTCCTGCTTGTATATGGAAAAAATCAATAGCTGCAGAGATCCATCTTGCTATTGTTTGCTTAGACACTGCATGACCTTGACAAATTTTTCCATAGGCGTCAAACAACTGGTCAGATTTGCGTATTGTAGAGGTTCTTTGTAAATAGAACTTTAAATACCTTTTGATGTCTAATGTATGCAATGCCCTCTCTGCAGGGGATTGTGGGTTAGGAAAAAATGTCCTTAAGATGACTGGCTCGTTCAGATGAAAATCCGAAGGCACCTTAGGCATGAATTTTGGGTTAGTGTGGAGCATAAACTGAATCGGACGTGAATTGTAAGAAGGGTGGATGGACCGTGAAAGCCTGGACATCACTGACCCTTCTAAATAAAGTCAATGCCAATAAAAGTGAAACTTTCCATGTACGAAATTTTAAATCCACTCTGTGCATTGGTTCAAGAGGGTGGTGCATTAATTGCGCTAACACTACATTGAGGTGCCACGATGGCGGTGGACGACGCACCGAAGGAAACATTCTAAAAAGTCCTTTAAAGAATTGGTGTATAATTCTTGAAGAGTAAAGTGAAGTGGACCCATCCTGACGATATCTTGAAATGGCAGCTAGGAAAAAACTTTCAAAGTTGCGTGAGATAATCCCGATTTTGCCAGATGTAAGAAAAAAGGCAATATCTGATCTGGTCTTGCCTGAAAAGGGTGAATCCCAGCCGATTGACACCAGATACAGAACCTCTTCCACTTAAGCCTGTATGTCTTTATCGTAGCAGGTGCTCTTGCTTTGGCTAGCACCTCCTTGCAATCTGCAGGGATATTCAGATGGGCAAATTCAAGGTACTCAGGCGCCAAGCCGCTAATTTCAGAGATGTCGGGTCCGGATGGTAAATCTGACCGTCCTGAATTGGAGATCCGGTATTGGGCGAAATTGGATAGGTTCGCATTCCGATAGAAGGAGCTCGGTGAACCAGTATTGGTGAGGCCATCTGGGGGCAATAAGAATCAGGCGACATGGCTCCTTCTTCATCTTCCGGAGCACTCTGGGAACCAACGGTATCAGAGGAAAGGCGTAAGCATATATTTGAGACCAGCTGATCGAAAACACATTCCACTGAGAGTGTTTGTGGGGATGCCAGCTTGCAAAGAACCGGCATTTGCTGTTCTTCTTGGTCGCAAAGAGGTCTAGATCTGGATGACCCCACTGTTGAAAAATCCGATCCACTGTAGGTTGATGAAGTTCCCATTCGTGGGTGGACACCGTTGTCCTGCTGAGAGTGTCCGCAAGAACGTTCGCCTTCCCGGGTACGTGGACCGACAGAAGATTGATTCTGTGACGTATTGCCCATGCCCATATATCTTGGGCTTCCTTAGACAGAAGAGCCGATTTTGTTCCTCCCTGTTTGTTCAAATAGTGCATGCTTGTAGTATTGTCTGTGCGAACCAATACCGTGGCCCCTTGAACGATAGCCCGAAAGGACTTGAGGGCTAGGAAGATGGCTCTTAGTTCCAACAGATTGATGTGCCAGACCTTCTGTTGAGGACTCAATCTCCCTCTGACTGTCAGCCCTTGAAGATGTGCTCCCCAGCCTTCGAGGGATGCGTCCGTGGTGATTGTGACGTTTGGTGCGTCTTGGAGGAACGCGCAACCGTGTTGTAAATTTTTTCTTTGAATCCACCAGCGAAGAGCACCTCGGATGCCAGGGGTGATCCGGATGATGTCCTCGAATGAGCCGGAGACCTGCAGCCATTGCAGGTTGAGTTCTTCTTGAAAAGGTCTCATCCTGAGACGGCAATTCGGTATCAAAGGAATGCAAGAAGAAATCATCCCCAGAAATGACTTGTACTGTCGGACTGAAACTGACTCTCTTGAGAGTAAGATTCGAGCCATGTTCTGTATTCTTTCTTGCATTTCGTCCGACACAAAAGCTGTCTGTCCAAGGTTGCTCCCAAGAAAGCTTGTCTTTGGGATGGTTCTAGCTGTGACTTGCTGACATTGATGGAGAGACCCAGTGACTGGAACAGAGACAGACACCGACGGATATGGTTGTCTGTGTCTGCGTAAGAACTCGCCTTGATAAGGCAGTCGTCTAAGTAGGGAAAAATCTGTATTCCCTCCAGTCGGAGGTATGCTGCTACAGGAACCAAGACCTTTGTAAATACCCTGGGTGCTGAACGCAGCCCGAAAGGGAGGACCTTGAACTCAAAGTCCCTGCCAGCCACTCTGAATCGCAGGAATCTCCTGTGACGAGGTAAAATGGGGATGTGGAAATATGCATCTTGGAGGTCCAAGGAGGCCATGAATTCTCCCGCCGAGAGAAGATGCAGTATTTACTGAAGAGTTAGCATCCGGAACGTTAGCTTATTCAGATACTTGTTTAGGGCCCGGAGATCCAGAATTGGACGCCACTCCCCAGACTTTTTCTTTATTAGGAAGAATCTGGAGTAGAATCCTGCTCCTTTCTGAATCTGAGGAACCTTTTCGATTGCTCCTTTTTTGAGCATCAAATTGATCTGGGAAAATAGCTCTTTGAGATGAGCTGGAGGTGGGCCCCTTGGGGGGACATTTGGAGGAAACTTTTCAAATTCGAGGGCATGACCCTTGGCCACAATGTCCAAGACCCACCAGTCTGTTGTTATTGAGGACCATTTCGAGTAGAATTTCGAGTTTTTTCCTCCAATTTTTATGGGAGACTGCGGCAGTAGCGGTGGCAGGCGATGATACTCATTGTCTCCTTTCCGCGGTAGGCTGGCTTTCTTTTATTTTGGGAATAATTAGTGTTGCGCTGGCCGTAGGACTGGTAACGTTGAGTTTGGTAACGTTGATTCCCTTGTCTGTAGGAGGACTGCTGATTATGACCTCCTCTATTGGAGGACGATCCACGTCCTCTCGCACTTCGAAAGGGCGGCTTCCGAAATTGTAAGGTGCCAAGTGATCTGGCTGTGTCCTTTTTGATCGTCTGCAAAGCTTCCTCTACTTGCGGACCAAACAAAAACTCCCCGTCGAAAGGCATATCTAATACCTTAGCTTGAACTTCTTGATGGAACGAAGTCGCTCTTAGCCAGCCTTGTCTACGCAAAACAGCAGCTCCTGCTAACTGCCTGAATCCGGTTGAAGCCACATCAACTGCAGAATCAATTATCTCAACCGAGATCTTTTCACCTTCTTGCAATATTTTCAGAGCTTCTGATCTGGAGAGCCCTGCAAGCATGTTGATATATGGCGAGATGTCAGACCACATCTGCCGGTCATATCTGCCCAGAATGGCTAATGAGTTGGCAGCCCGACTGTAGTTGCTGCCATCGTAGACACACGCTTCCCAATAGCGTCTAGACGCCTGCCGTCTCTATCCGGTGGGGCTGCGATTGGAGAGGAAGGATTTCTAGATCACTTCTGTGCAGCCTGAATGATCACCGAATCCAATTTCGGATGTCCTATAAGGCAAGCTGGGGACTTTTCAGGAGCCTTATATTTTTTATATAGCCTTGTCAGTACTGGAGGGATAGATGCAGGAGTAGACATAACGTTAATTCCCTCTTTTGAAATCAATAATAGGAATAGATTTAACCTGCTTCCTAGGCTGGTCTTTGAAATCTTAGAGGAAGCATTCCTGCTGTGTAATGTCCATGTCAATATGGAAACGTTTTGTAGCTCTTTCCATTAGAAGATGGAATCCTCCTACATCCACAGGAGGTGAATCAGCGGTTGCCGGAGGTGAAGGAGAAGGTGTTTGGACTTGATAATCGTCCCGCTCCGACATAATGGATCCGTCATTGACTTCCCCTTCTTCTCTTTCTTCTTCGTCAGAAGAATGTTGTTGTTCCTGCTGATGGGATGCTGCAGGTGGACGTTACCCTGGAGGTCTGAAATCAGAAATAGGTGTTGGCACCACAGGTGTAGGAGGCACACAGTCAGCTAACTCAGATGGTGGAAAACGTCTATAATAGTCATTCAGCATGTGCTGTAGATTTGTTAGCAATGTTACTGGCATCTGAGCTGATGGAACATTAGTAACAGGCGATGCCACATGCTCAGGTGAATGTTGGTCGTCTTGCTCGTCCTCCTGGTATTTGATGTTTAATTCTGAAGGACTTGTAGCCGTCACAAACCTTTCATCCATGTCAGAATCCTCCTCACCATCTGCAGAGTCCAGTAACTTGTCAGGGACCTGTAGAGGTACAGATTGAGGGGACAGTCGTAGAGGAGTTAAAGGTTCTAGGTCAGAACTGCGTCTCTGAAGCAAGGATGACTTTGGTGTCGACATAAAAGCCGTAGACGGTGACCAAACCTGCAAGGTGGTACATGTAGACAGTTGTGGCGTCGACAGAGGCCTTATCGACGGGCTCATCGACGGGGGTTTAGATTCAGAAACTGAAGAGGACGTCATCGACCATTGAGTTGTCTTAGTCGACGACGGTGTCTTTGTCGACGACGGTGTCTTCGTCGACGAGTTCGTCAACGGTGGGATGTTCGTCAACGGCGATGGAGCAATCGTCGACGGTGCTGTCGACGAAGCTGTCGTCGACGGAATCTTCTTCAGCCTGGCCGTCGATGGGGCGCTGGCCGTCGACTATTCTCTCGTCGACGATATAGGTCTGACAGCGACATAAACCATCGTCGACGGTGAAGACGCTGTCGACATTACCATCTCAGGCTTTGGAGAAGTAAAAGTTACCGTAGACGTAGATGTTGCGTCGACGGGAATCTTCATCGACGAAGGAGTCGACGACGGCGTCGTCAACGACAGGGTCTTTTTCTGAGGTAAAGCCTTCTCAGAAGGTAATTTTTGAGGTAAAATTTTGGTTGTTCTTCTCAGGGATGACATCAGTTTTGTCTTGGTAGGGGGAATAGCCTTAGAAGTGGAAGGCCCCTCAGACCCCTTAGAAGATAGTTGCTTCCTTACAATCTTGGCCCCAGGAGAAGATAACACCTCATCAGCAGCTCTCCTCCTGGAAGCTGCAGTAGACCCAGAGGCAATACTGCCCACTTCAGAAACAGGATTTTCTTGATCCTTGAGCATTTGTAGCCACAAAAGCAAGCCGACCTCTCTGTCATTGAGGGTTTTCTGAGAGAAGGTCCTACAAATCTTGCAGTCCTTCACCTGATGGTCAGGGTACAGGCAGTAAATGCACCTCTTGTGGGGATCTTCTTTGAAAAGTCTGAGCTTACCACAAGAGTCACAAGGCCTGAATAAAGACTTCTTAGATGAAGACATCTTCGAATCCAGATACTTGAAGGAAATAGAGAAGTACTTAGCAGAGCTCAGGGACACTCCCTTCACACGACGTGCGGTAGAAAATCTGAGAGCATGAGCCTCAGAGGAGGACTTTCTGGTGGGTGCTGTCGTCTGATTGGCTGCAGTGTGGGCTATACAAAATGACTAGGATAGTCATGAGTGTGGAAGTTTTTTCTATGGTAGCTTGGGCTACTTTACTTCCTGGTTGGTTATTACTAGTTTTTTCTAAGGATATTATTGCTGTTTTATGTACCGTGGGACTCCCACTCCGACGACGGGGAATGATTCAGGCATGTGAATCTATGAAAGACACCCCAATACTGGAGAATGTATATTTTCACACATACCTCCTTGACTACGGGCCGAGAACATGGGACAGCAGCGTATGGATTCTGCACGAATTCCACACAGCGAGGCCCATCTGTGGGCTTGAAATAGTTACCAACTGAACATTAGCGCGATGTGAGGCACTACAAGTCCCATAAGTCCCATCCAGGGCGTGTATTTAAGCAAGAAGGGGTGTGGTGCCTCAAGCGCTCCTTCATAACTGCCAAAGCCTCTGAAGAGAAGTGGGGACACTTCGAAACGCATCAGGCATCCAGGGCAGTATGAACAGTCAAAGGATATCGTTGTGATGGAGGCATGCTTACCATTCAAGGCTCCTTGTGTGCAGCTGAGGTCCGGGTGCTCCTTTGTACGTTGGGTACTTCGGAGCTGGAATATTTACGCGGCGACCCATGGCGCGAAAGGAGCACCACCCTGAAAGAATCGGGGGCCATGCGGTCTTGACTACGGGCCGAGAACATGGGACAGCAGCGTATGGATTCTGCACGAATTCCACACAGCGAGGCCCATCTGTGGGCTTGAAATAGTTACCAACTGAACATTAGCGCGATGTGAGGCACTACAAGTCCCATAAGTCCCATCCAGGGTGTGCATCTAAGCAAGAAGGGGTGTGGTGCCTCAAGCGCTCCTTCATAACTGCCAAAGCCTCTGAGGAGAAGTGGGGACACTTCGAAACGCGTCAGGCATCCAGGGCAGTTTGAACAGTCAAAGGATATCGTTGTGCTGGAGGCGTGCTTACCATTCAAGGCTCCTTGTGTGCAGCTGAGGTCCGGGTGCTCCTTTGTACGTTGGGTATTTCGGAGCTGGAATATTTACGCGGCGACCCATGCCGCGAAAGGAGCACCATCCTGAATGAACCGGGGGCCATGCGGTCTTGACTACGGGCCGAGAACATGGGACAGCAGCGTATGGATTCTGCACGAATTCCACACAGCGAGGCCCATCTGTGGGCTTGAAATAGTTACCAACTGAACATTAGCGCGATGTGAGGCACAACAAGTCCCATAAGTCCCATCCAGGGCGTGCATCTAAGCAAGAAGGGGTGTGGTGCCTCAAGCGCTTCTTCATAACTGCCAAAGTCTCAGAAGAGAAGTTCGGACACTTCGAAACGCGTCAGGCATCCAGGGCAGTTTGAACAGTCAAAGGATATCGTTGTGCTGGAGGCGTGCTTACCATTCAAGGCTCCTTGTGTGCAGCTGAGGTCCGGGTGCTCCTTTGTACGTTGGGTACTTCGGAGCTGGAATATTTATGCGGCGACCCATGCCGCGAAAGGAGCACCACCCTGAAAGAACCGGGGGCCATGCGGTTTTGACTACGGGCCGAGAACATGGGACAGCAGCGTATGGATTCTGCACGAATTCCACACAGCGAGGCCCATCTGTGGGCTTGAAATAGTTACCAACTGAACATTAGCGCGATGTGAGGCACTACAAGTCCCATAAGTCCCATCCAGGGCGTGCATCTAAGCAAGAAGGGGTGTGGTGCCTCAAGCGCTCCTTCATAACTGCCAAAGCCTCTGAAGAGAAGTGGGGACACTTCGAAACGCGTCAGGCATCCAGGGCAGTTTGAACAGTCAAAGGATATCGTTGTGCTGGAGGCATGCTTACCATTCAAGGCTCCTTGTGTGCAGCTGAGGTCCGGGTGCTCCTTTGTACGTTGGGTACTTCGGAGCTGGAACATATATATATATATATATATATATATAAAAAATCACATCACTAAAACATGATAAAATGCGAATACTTGAGCATGTGCACAATAAAATAAGCATAACAAGCGTCTGACAGCAGTAAAAGGAGGTGGGAAACAGAGGCTCACCTTATTTGAAAAGATTACGCAGAACTGCTTGACCCACTGAAGCACCGGTCTCGCTGGCTGCATCCAAACAGTAGTGTTTGGTGAAAGTATGCCAACTGGCCCAGGTCGCCGCTCTGCAGATGTGCTGGAGAGGGACTCCAGCGAAAAGAGCAGTTGAGGAAGACATTGCCCTTGTGGAGTGCGCTCTAGGAGCTGCTTGCAAAGGTCGTCCTGCTTGTGTATGGCAAAAGTTAACAGCTGCAGAGATCCATCTTGCAATTGTTTGCTTAGATACTGCTTGGCCTTTACGAATTGTCCCATAGGTGATGAATAGTTGATCAGATTTGCGTAGTGTAGATGTTCTTTGCAAATAGAATTTTAAACATCTCTTAATGTCCTGTGTATGCAATGTCATTTCTGCAGGGGATTGCGGATTAGGGAAGAATGTCTTTAAGATGACAGGCTCGTTAAGGTGAAAGTCCGAAGGCACCTTGGGTATATATCTTGGATTCGTGCGGAGCACCACTGAGTCATTAGTGAACTGTAAGAAAGGATGGTGAATTGTGAAAGCTGTATGTCACTGACTCTCCTACAGGAAGTCAAAGCCAATAGAAGTGACACCTTCCACATAAGGAATTTCAAATCTGCTTTGTGGATAGGCTCAAAAGGATGGCGAATGAGCTGCGTTAATACCACATTAAGATGCCACGATGGTGGTGGACGACGTATCGGAGGGAACATTCTGAAAAGACCCTTGAAGAATTGTTGTATAATTCTTGAAGAATACAGAGAAGTAGTCCCATCCTGTCGGTATCTTGAAATCGCTGCCAGGAAAACCTTTAGGGTTGCATGAGACAATCCCGATTTTGCTAGATGTAAGAAAAAAGGTAAGATTTGCTCTGGTTTAGCCAAAAGAGGATGAATCCCAGCTGAACGACACCAGATGCAAACACATTTCCATTTGAGACTGTACGTCTTTATAGTAGCAGGTGCTCTTGCATTGGCTAGTACTTCCTTGCAATCTGCAGGAATGTTTAGGTGGGCGAACTCAAGGTACTCAGGCGCCAGGCCGCTAACTTCAGAGATGCCGGGTCCGGATGGTGAATCTGACCGTCCTGGATGGAGAGCAGGTCCGGAGTTGGACGCAACTGAATTGGTTCGCACTCCGATAGGAGAAGGAGCTCGGTGAACCAATATTGGCGAGGCCACCTGGGGGCAATAAGAATCAGCCGACACGGTTCCTTCTTCATCTTCCGCAGGACTCTGGGAACTAGCGGTATCGGTGGAAAAGCGTAGGCATATATTTGAGACCAGTTGATCAAAAACGCATTCCCCTGAGAATCTTTCTGGGAATGCCAACTTGCAAAGTATCGGCATTTGCTGTTCCTTTTGGTTGCGAAGAGGTCTAGATCTGGATGACCCCACTGCCGAAAGATCTGATCCACCGTCTGCTGATCTGATGAAGCTCCCATTCGTGAGTGGACACTGTTGTCCTGCTGAGCGTGTCCGCAAGAACGTTATCTGTTCCCGGTACATGAACCGCTAGAAGATTGATTCTTGCCGTATTGCCCATGCCCATAGCTCCTGGGCTTCCTGAGACAAGAGAGCCGATCTTGTCCCTTTCTGCTTGTTGACACAATGCATGCTTGTCGTATTGTCCGTGCGAACCAATACAGTGGCTCCTTGGATGATCGCTCGGAACGATTTGAGGGCAAGGAAGATGGCTCTCAGCTCCAACAGATTGATGTGCCAACGTTTCTGCTGAGGGCTCCATTTGCCGCTGATTGTCAGGCCCTGAAGATGAGCTCCCCAGCCTTCGAGGGATGCGTCCGTGGTAATCGTAAAGCTTGGTGCGTCCTGAAGGAACGCGCAGCCCTGTTGTAGATTCCTTCTTTGCATCCACCAGAGAAGGGAACCCCGCATGCGAGGGGTGATCTGGATTAGGTCCTCGAATGAACCCGAGACCTGCAGCCATTGTAAGCCGAGTTCTTCTTGCAGAGGCCTCATTCTGAGACGGCAATTTAGTATCAACGGAATGCAAGACAATACCATCCCCAGAATGGACTTGAACCGTCGGACTGAAACGGACTTTTTTGAAAGCAGATGACGAGCCATGTCCCGTATTCTGACTTGTCTTTCGTCCGACACAAAGGCTTGGAGCAGCTGGGTGTCTAGGGTCGCCCCCAAAAAAACTTGTCTTCGGGACAGTATCAACTGGGACTGGCTGACATTGATGGAGAGGCCCAGAGATTGAAACAGATCTAGGCACTGTTGTAGATGGTTGTTTGTGTCTGCATACAAACTGGCCTTGATAAGGCAGTGGTCCAAATATGGAAATATTTGTATTCCCTCCAGCCGGAGGTGTGCTGCCACTTGAGCCAGGACCTTTGTAAAGACTCTGGGCGCGGAGCGCAGTCCAAAAGGAAGGACCTCGAATTGATAATCCCTGCCAGCCACTCTGAATCGCAGGAACCTTTTGTGCCGAAGTAAGATGGGGATGTGGAAATACGCATCTTGGAGATCCAAGGTGGTCATGTAGTCTCCAGGCGACAGGAGATGCAGTATTTCCTGTAGTGATAACATTCTGAACGTTAGTTTTTTCAGGTATTTGTTTAGGGCTCGGAGATCCAGGATTGGACACCATTCTCCAGACTTCTTCTTTATTAGAAAAAAACTGGAGTATAATCCTGTTCCCCTCATCATTTGAGGAACCTTCTCAATTGCTCCTTTCTTTAGCATCAAATTGATTTGGGTAAACAGCTCCTTTATATGAGCTGGAGGTGGACCTCGTGGTGGAACATTCGGTGGGAACTGTTCGAATTTGAGGGCATGGCCCTTGGCCACAATGTCCAGGACCCACCTGTCCGATGTTATTGATGACCATTGTGAGAAGTTGGCCTGATATGCAGTGCTCACTATTCTAGTGATCACTATGTATCAGTCCAAACAACCCTTATTGATGATTGGTTGTAAGTCAACCTTATAGACCAGCTATCCTAGTAGCATGGATACGAGCAGTCTAAGGCTAAGACTCTAGAGGGCGTGTTAAGCCAGCTGTTTTACCATCACATTACCCCTTGAACACCCAGTGAAAGGACACCACACAAGTTGTTATGAAAATAAACAGTGTATTTATTTATAACAAGACTACCCTGGCTCTTTATGAGACAG
Source organism: Lissotriton helveticus (assembly GCF_964261635.1). Classification (NCBI taxonomy): domain Eukaryota; kingdom Metazoa; phylum Chordata; class Amphibia; order Caudata; family Salamandridae; genus Lissotriton; species Lissotriton helveticus. The sequence continues at coordinate 102,761,474 of NC_136071.1, read as the reverse complement.
GGAGCTAAGCACACAACAAAACTCTTATAAAAATACTTCAAGTCGCACAATTTACACAAATGCCCGAGGGGCACGAAAAACCATATACTACAAAAGTGGAATGCGAATTACTAGCAGGTAAGTAACGATTCTCAGAGGCTTTGGGATCGCTAGGGCATGACTACTGAACCTTTCGATTCCTAGCAGGAGGCCTAGGGAACTCGGGTGCAGAGTGTGCACTCTCACGCGGGATGCGGGACAAAGTCTATGGAAGCTAGTAAAGACAAAGTTAGTGTTCTCGGGCGAACCCGACTAGGTAGGTCAAAAACGACAGTGGATCTGGGCCCTTGGATAGTGAGGCTATGCTGAGGCACCGAAATGCCGAAGTTACCTAGCCCAGGGGCTGCAGCTGCATAGGTCTGAAAAGACGTCGGGATTCTCCGTTGACGAACCAGGAGCCTGAAGGAAAGGAGTTGCTGGCAGGCGACCAGTGAAGATTGTTCGGGTGATCCAAGCCTGGATCGAAGATAGATGACACCTGAAAGCAGAGGGGACCAAGTTCGTGACTACTAGCCAGTAGTCAGGTGGCACCAGGAGGGCACCGGATGGTAGTCACCTCGACTAGGTGAGTGGGTGACGCTGGGCTCTGTAGTCTCACGGACCAGGAGGCGTTGTCGGCGACCAGGATGGAGGTACGAGCTGTCCCACGATGGATGATGCTCTCGACGTCGCTGGACCCAGGATTGGGGCAACAAGTCTTGGCAAATTCAAGCCCACGCGGTGGACCTAAAATGGCGTCTGGAGTGGACCAGGAGGGTCCGGGGTGCTCCTCTCTTGGAAGGGAGCAAGGGCCAGTCTGGAGCAACCAGACCAGCAACAGTGATGTCGTCGGGCGTCGTTAAGAAGGCCACAAGCCAGCGGGCTAGTAGCCAAACAACGCGGTGAGCAGCAAAAAGCAGAAGGGCCCCACGCAGATCATGGAGATGCTGGGAGGCTGAACTTCGGTGCTGGGGCTGCTCAGGGTCGGGGCTTCTCGGACCCCAAAGCACTCACCAGAGGATCCCTCGGCGGTCGTGCTGGAAAGAAGTCGTGCAGTCTTGAAGATGGCCGGTCCCTCGAGGTCTCGTCGCACCCACGGTTCTCTGCTTGGCTGTAGAGGTGGGTAGAGGTCAGAGGTGCCAGGGAAGCCGGTTCTCGTCGAGCTGGGCAGTCAGATTCCGGAGGAAGGACTTGCAGCAGACCGCAGTGTTCTTAAGATGGTGCCTGAGGATGCAGGGTGACTACTCCTTAGTCACAAGAGAGAATCTTGAAGAAGAAATCTTGATGTCCTTTCGTAGAAAGTCGTGTCTTGATTCCAAAGATGATCTAATTTGGAAGGGGGCCTGCTCCTACCTTTATCTGGGAAAAGGGGGCTGGCACGCGACTAAGTCCTGCCCTATGGGTGGGACCAGGAGGGGGGTGGTTACACCCCCTTCCTTGGCGGGCTTTTCCCCAGCTCAGGGTCTGGAGTGTCCCTGGAACTGGTTCAGGCCGGCCTATGCACAGTGAGCACCGGGGTGCCACTTGCAGTCACCTTCCTCTGTAGCCCTGCCTACCTAGAATACACAAAACCCTGTCTGGGACGGTGCTGGCACCGCCCCTGGCAGGAAACCCTTTGTCCTTGCCTCCTGCTCTGGGAGGACTCCCAGCAGCAGGAGGGCAGACTTGTGTCTCGGTGGCAGCATCCATTTTGTGGATGCTAAGGCTCTATCTGACTTTAACCGGGGTTACAGGTTACAAACATGTCGTGTCCCTCTAGAAGGGTGGAATGCTAACCCCGTCGCCAGAATTGGCGAGGGGTTAGTATTCCAATTCGTATGACACCTTACTCGACATGTTTTGATAAAGCGATACCAGAGTTGGCATATAACCGCGAGGATTATAATGCACTTAAGAGTATATGGTATGCGATATCATGGAAACGGCTAAGGGATGGATCCCGAAAGCCGCAGACAGGCTCAGCTCAGGCCAAAGCACTATCTCACACGATTCCAAGCACTCTGCCTTCAGGATTGTTAAGGCCTGCCATAGGAGTGACTGATAGGAGATCTGTGTGTCCATTTTAGGGTTAGATATAGGTATACTATATCTAAAGCAAAGGGTGAGTACACCACCTTGCCCCAGCTGTCGTGCAGCCAGTTGTGTCAGTTTTAGTTAGTCAGTCCAGGGGTGGCATAGTACATGCTGCAGCCCCTGGGAGACTTCTGGGTGCACCTCAGCCCTGGTTACAGGGACTTGAGAGGGCCCAGTGCCAATTCAGTACCTGGGTACAATTTGGATTAGAGAGAACAGCTAGGCTGTGGGTCTGATTAGCAGGCCCACAGCCAGGGAAAGTCGTAAACCAGTGAAGCAAAAAGCAAAAATCTGGGTGATCATAGGATTGCAGACCCTACTCTCCTACATGACCCCCCCCCCCAAACTTTGGGACAATAAACTAACCTTGACCAGGTGAGTCTTCTTGCTCTAAGTGGAAATACCTGGAGAGCCCATCAGCATTGCTGTGATCAGTACCAGGTCTATGCTCCACTGTAAAATCCATCCCCTGTAGGGAAATGGACCACCTAAGCAGTTTGGGGTTTTCACCCTTCATCTGATTTAGCCACAAGAGGGGCTTGTGGTCGGTCTGAATGGTGAAGTGAGTACCAAACAAGTAGGCCCTCAGCTTCTTCAGGGCCCAAACCACAGCAAAGGCCTCCCTCTCAATAGCTGACCAATTTTTCTCTCTGGGGGTCAGCCTCCTGCTAATGAAAGCAATAGGCTGGTCATTACCATCAAAATTCAGCTGAGACAGAACAGCTCCCACACCCAACTCAGAAGCATCTGTTTGGACAATGAATGGCTAGGAGTAATCTGGACTCTTAAGGATAGGTGCTGTGCACATGGCCTGCTTTAGGTCATTGAATGCTTTCTGACAGCTTGCTGTCCACTGAACTTTCTTTGGCATCTTCTTGCTTGTCAGGTCATTAAGAGGGGTCACTATGGACCCATAATTTCTGACAAACTTCCTATAGTACCCAGTCAGGCCCAAGAAAGCTCGAACCTGAGTCTGGGTGATTGGAGGAGTCCAGTCCTTGATGGCCTGTATCTTACTCTCCAGTGGCTGAACCTGGCCTCCACCTACAAGGTGGCCCAGGTATACAACCTGTGTCTGCCCTATCTGGCACTTAGTGGCCTTGATAGTGAGGCCTGCCTTTTGCAGGGCCTCTAACACTTTCCTCAGGTGGACCAGGTGATCCTCCCAGGTGGAGCTAAAGACAGCAATATCGTCAAGATATGCTGCACAGAAGTCATCCAGCCCAGTGAGGACTTGATTCACCAACCTTTGGAAGGTGGCAGGGGCATTCATCAACCCAAAGGGCATTACCACAAACTGATAATGACCACAAGGGGTAGAAAATGCTGTCTTGGGCCTGGCTTCCTCAGCTAACCTGATTTGCCACTACCCAGCTGTCAGGTCAAATGTGCTTAAGTAGTTGGCAGAAGCCAATCTATCTATAAGTTCATCTGCCCTTGGTATTGGGTGGGCATCAGTCTTAGTGACTGCATTGAGGCCTCTGTAGTCTACGCAAAACCTCATCTCTCTCTTACCACCCTGGGTGTGAGGCTTTGGCACTAGAACTACTGGGCTAGCCCAAGGGCTATCTGAGGGCTCAATGACTCCCAGCTCCAACATTTTCTGCACTTCTGTTTTGATGCAGTCTCTGACATGATCAGGCTGCCTGTAGATTTTACTCTTGACAGGCAGACTGTCTCCAGTGTCAACCTCATGGGTACACCAATCAGTTTGGCTGGGTGTCAGAGAGAACATATGTCTGAAGGATTGCAGAACTTGCCTGCAATCCTGTTGCTGATGTTCAGAGAGGCTGCCACAAAAGACAACACCATCTACTGATCCATCATCAGGATTCTGAGTGAGCAGGTCTGGGAGAGGGTCACTCTCTTCCTCCTGTCCCTCATCTGTGGCCATGAGCAAGCTCATGTCCTTCCTGTCAACATATGCCTTGAGCCTGTTTACATGGAGCACTCTGAGAGGGCTCCTGGGAGTTCCAAGGTCCACCAAGTAGGTGACCTCTCCCTTTTGCTCAATGATGGTGTGGGGCCCAGACCATTTGTCTTTGAGGGCTGCTGGTGCCACTGGCTCCAGTACCCACACCTTCTGCCCAGGCTGGTATACAGTCAGGACAGCCTTCTGGTCATGCCAAGCTTTTTGGAGTTCTTGGCTGGCCTCTAGGTTTTTGGATGCCTTCTCCATGTATTCAGCCATCCTGGAGCGGAGACCAAGTACATAGTCCACTATGTTGGTTGCAGGCTTTTTGAGAGGTCTCTCCCATCCTTCCTTCACCAAACACAGGGGTCCCCTTACAGGATGCCCATACAGAAGCTCAAAAGGGCTGTAGCCAACCCCCTTCTGTGGGACCTCTCTGTAAGCAAACAAGAGGCAGGGGATCAGGACATCCCATTTTCTCCTAAGAGTTTCAGGTAGTCCATGAATCATCCCTTTGAGGGTCCTGTTGAATCTCTCAACAAGCCCATTGCATTGTGGGTGGTAGGGTGTGGTGAACTTGTAGTTCACACCACACTCTTTCCACATTGCAGTCAGATATCCTGACATGAAGTTTGTACCTCTGTCAGAAACAACCTCCTTAGGGAAGCCCACTCTGGAGAACACTCCAACTAGGGCCCTTGCCACTACAGGTGCTGTAGTGGTCCTAAGTGGAATAGCTTCAGGATACCTGGTGGCATGGTCCACCACCACCAGTATAAACTTGTGCCCTGATGCTGTCTGGGGTTCCATTGGACCAACAATGTAAATCCCCACTCTTTCAAAGGGAACCCCCACCACAGGTAGTGGTATGAGGGGGGCCTTTGTTGTGCCACCTGACTTACCACTGGCTTGGCAAGTGACACAGGAGCGACAAAACTCCTTGGTATTCTCATTCATGTGGGGCCAGTGAAAGTGTGAGACAAGCCTGTCCCAAGTCTTTGTCTGACCTAAGTGACCTGCAAGGGGAATCTCATGGGCCAAGGTGAGAAGGAAACCTCTCAGAGACAAGGGGATGACCAGCCTCCTGGTTGCACCAGGCTCGGGGTCTCTTGACTCAGAGTACAGGAGTCCATCTTCCCAGTATACCCTGTGGGCACCTGTGGCATTCCCTGCCGCCTCAGCAGCAGGTTGCTGTCTGAGGGGTTCAAGGGAAGGGCAGTCTAACTGTGCCTTCCCCAGGTCTTCTCTGGAGGGTCCCCCTGAGCCCAGAAACTCAACTTGATCAAGTTCAAGCTCTTTAGGCTCAGTTTCCCTCAGCTCTCTCAGATCAGCCTCCTCAGAGACTTGATCCTCAACCTGGGGCAAGGGGGAAGGCAAAGCCTTAACCCTACTGCTCTTCTTCTTGGGAGGTGTCTGGTCCATTCTTTCAGGATCCAGCACCTGTTCAGTGGGGCATCTTCTGGCCTGTGACCTAGTCACAGCAAGCACATGTGCTGGCAAGCCTAACATTTCCATGTGAGTCCTCTGCTCCACTTCTGACCATAGTGATGACTCCAAATCATTGCCCAACAAACAATCAACTGGGAGGTCTGAACTGACTACAACTTTCTTTTGACCCTTCACTCCACCCCAGGAGAAAGCAACAATCGCCATACTATGACTGGTAGTGACGTTGCTGGCATTGGTCACCAGGAAATCTGTACCTGGCATGATCTGTCCAGGGTCCACAAAGTTAGGTGTCACCATGGTGACACTGGCACAAGTGTCCCTATAGGCCTGAGCCATTTTGCCATTGATTAAAGGTGTCTGCCTGTATTTGCCCAAAGTATTGGGACTTACATCAGGGGACATATCCATATCCCCTGTACAGACAAGGACAGCCTGAGTGAGAGTGCCAACTAAGTTGTCAGACCCCTCAGTTCCCAAGGTTAACCCAACTAATGCCTTGGGAGGTGCACTACCACTACTGACTGTACTAGGGGGTGCAGTTGCCTTAGGGGCTGTAGTGGTAGAGGTTTGCCCTCCTCTTTTGGTGCACTCACTAAACCAGTGAGACTTACTTTTACAGTACTGGCACCACCTTTTTGACTGGCCTTCTTGAGTCTTCTTCTTCTGGGAAGCCTGACCCCCACCCTCTTTGGTTTGTTGGGGACCCGGTGAAGACTTCTGGTCATTTTGTTCACTCTTAGCATTACCCTTCTGGTCTGCTTTCTTCTGACCACCCTGGTTCTGGTTCTGCTTGATCCTTGTTCTGACCCATTTGTCTGCCTTCTTTCCCAATTCTTGGGGAGAGGTCAGATCTGAATCAACAAGGTGCTGGTGCAACAACTGGTTCTGACAATTATTTAAAATTTGTTCTCTCATCATCAGATTATACAATCCTGTGTAATCAGTAACCTTGCTACCCAGCAACCAGCCCTCCAAAGCCTTAGTGGCACTATCCACAAAGTCAGACCAGTCCTGAGACTGAGTTTTCTGGGTGTCTCTGAACAGCAACCTGTACTGCTCAGTGGTTAAACCAAACCCATCAACCAGTGTATTTTTCAGGACCTGGTAATCATTAGCATCCTCCACTCTTGTAGTGAGGAGCTTGTCTCTACCTTTACCATCAAAGGAGAGCCACAGTATAGCTGCCCACTGACTCTGGGGAATGCACTGCACAGTGCAGGCCCTCTCCAAAGCAGCCATCCATTTCTGGATGTCATCCCCTTGCTTAAAGGGGGGCACTATTTTTGTCAGGTGTTTAGTGTCTAAACCCTTCTCTCTATCTCTTGGGAGATTGCTGCCACCAGTGGGAGCTAACCCACTCATCTTCTGCTCTCTTGCAAAGGCAAGCTTCTCTTTGGCCAGGGCAAGTTCTTCCCTTTCAATCCTCAGAGTAGCCTGCCTCATCCTAGCTTCATGCTCCATTCTCTGAGGGGAAGTCAATCTCCTCTGGGGAGAGTTCCTTCTCCTCTGAGAAGAGGCATTAGAGTGCAGAGATCTATTGGAGTCCCTAGAAAGAGATCTATCTCTCCTAACTCCAAGGTTAGGCCTACTTAGGGTCAGTACTGGGGGTCCCCCAGATCCTAGCCCAAGCAAGTCTATGTTGGCCCTAGTTAGCCTTCTGACTACCTCAAGACCTTTGTCTACCTCATCCCCAGAGGGTTCCTCAGGCTCCTCCTCCTCAGCTCATTTACAGTGTTGTGGAGGTCTGGATCACCAAGGTGTCCCTCTAAGGCTGGCATATTCCCATCTCCCTGAGATGCTTTCCTAGCATCATAGGTCTCTAAGAGATCCAACAGGAAGGGAGTGGTGGGGTTAGCCCCCTGTTTCAATTTCCTGGAGGTACACAAGTGTCTCAACTCCTGGAAATTGAGATCTGCATATCTTGAGCTGACCTGTGGAGGGTCAATCACCACAAGAGGGGTCCCTGAGGACTCTCCCTGGGTAGACATGCTTTTCTAGTGAGGTGTAAGTGGTGCACTTACCTACACTATATGTTTACCTACTGATCCCTTGCTAGAGTTGTAGTTTAGGGTGTGCTAGGCCCTAGGAGCTACAACAGCTGGTTCAGTAGAACTCAGAGTATTCTAAGCTAAGTTATATGTACCTTTAGTACTTATGTGATCTTTCACAAGATATTCTTAGGATATGTGTGGTAAAACAACAGCAAGCTCAAATCCCAACCGCTGCTCACCAATGTGAGAAGTTGGCCTGATATGCAGTGCTCACTATTCTAGTGATCACTATGTATCAGTCCAAACAACCCTTATTGATGATTGGTTGTAAGTCAACCTTATAGACCAGCTATCCTAGTAGCATGGATACGAGCAGTCTAAGGCTAAGACTCTAGAGGGCGTGTTAAGCCAGCTGTTTTACCATCACATTACCCCTTGAACACCCAGTGAAAGGACACCACACAAGTTGTTATGAAAATAAACAGTGTATTTATTTATAACAAGACTACCCTGGCTCTTTATGAGACAGGGAGCTAAGCACACAACAAAACTCTTATAAAAATACTTCAAGTCGCACAATTTACACAAATGCCCGAGGGGCACGAAAAACCATATACTACAAAAGTGGAATGCGAATTACTAGCAGGTAAGTAACGATTCTCAGAGGCTTTGGGATCGCTAGGGCTGGACTACTGAACCTTTCGATTCCTAGCAGGAGGCCTAGGGAATTCGGGTGCAGAGTGTGCACTCTCACGCGGGATGCGGGACAAAGTCTATGGAAGCTAGTAAAGACAAAGTTAGTGTTCTCGGGCGAACCCGACTAGGTAGGTCAAAAACGACAGTGGATCTGGACCCTTGGATAGTGAGGCTATGCTGAGGCACCGAAATGCCGAAGTTACCTAGCCCAGGGGCTGCAGCTGCATAGGTCTGAAAAGACGTCGGGATTCTCCGTTGACGAACCAGGAGCCTGAAGGAAAGGAGTTGCTGGCAGGCGACCAGTGAAGATTGTTCGGGTGATCCAAGCCTGGATCGAAGATAGATGACACCTGAAAGCAGAGGGGATCAAGTTCGTGACTACTAGCCAGTAGTCAGGTGGCACCAGGAGGGCACCGGATGGTAGTCACCTCGACTAGGTGAGTGGGCGACGCTGGGCTCTGTAGTCTCACGGACCAGGAGGCGTTGTCGGCGACCAGGATGGAGGTACGAGCTGTCCCACGATGGATGATGCTCTCGACGTCGCTGGACCCAGGATTGGGGCAACAAGTCTTGGCAAATTCAAGCCCACGCGGTGGACCTAAAATGGCGTCTGGAGTGGACCAGGAGGGTCCGGGGTGCTCCTCTCTTGGAAGGGAGCAAGGGCCAGTCTGGAGCAACCAGACCAGCAACAGTGATGTCGTCGTTAAGAAGGCCACAAGCCAGCGGGCTAGTAGCCAAACAACGCGGTGAGCAGCAAAAAGCAGAAGGGCCCCACGCAGATCGTGGAGATGCTGGGAGGCTGAACTTCGGTGCTGGGGCTGCTCAGGGTCGGGGCTTCTCGGACCCCAAAGCACTCACCAGAGGATCCCTCGGCGGTCGTGCTGGAAAGAAGTCGTGCAGTCTTGAAGATGGCCGGTCCCTCGAGGTCTCGTCGCACCCACGGTTCTCAGCTTGGCTGTAGAGGTGGGTAGAGGTCAGAGGTGCCAGGGAAGCCGGTTCTCGTCGAGCTGGGCAGTCAGATTCCGGAGGAAGGACTTGCAGCAGACCGCAGTGTTCTTAAGATGGTGCCTGCGGATGCAGGGTGACTACTCCTTAGTCACAAGGGAGAATCTTGAAGAAGAAATCTTGATGTCCTTTCGTAGAAAGTCGTGTCTTGATTCCAAAGATGATCTAATTTGGAAGGGGGCCTGCTCCTACCTTTATCTGGGAAAAGGGGGCTGGCACGCGACTAAGTCCTGCCCTATGGGTGGGACCAGGAGGGGGGTGGTTACACCCCCTTCCTTGGCGGGCTTTTCCCCAGCTCAGGGTCTGGAGTGTCCCTGGAACTGGTTCAGGCCGGCCTATGCACAGTGAGCACCGGGGTGCCACTTGCAGTCACCTTCCTCTGTAGCCCTGCCTACCTAGAATACACAAAACCCTGTCTGGGACGGTGCTGGCACCGCCCCTGGCAGGAAACCCTTTGTCCTTGCCTCCTGCTCTGGGAGGACTCCCAGCAGCAGGAGGGCAGACTTGTGTCTCGGTGGCAGCATCCATTTTGTGGATGCTAAGGCTCTATCTGACTTTAACCGGGGTTACAGGTTACATCCATGTCGTGTCCCTCTAGAAGGGTGGAATGCTAACCCCGTCGCCAGAATTGGCGAGGGGTTAGTATTCCAATTCGTATGACACCTTACTCGACATGTTTTGATAAAGCGATACCAGAGTTGGCATATAACCGCGAGGATTATAATGCACTTAAGAGTATATGGTATGCGATATCATGGAAACGGCTAAGGGATGGATCCCGAAAGCCGCAGACAGGCTCAGCTCAGGCCAGAGCACTATCTCACACGATTCCAAGCACTCTGCCTTCAGGATTGTTAAGGCCTGCCATAGGAGTGACTGATAGGAGATCTGTGTGTCCATTTTAGGGTTAGATATAGGTATACTATATCTAAAGCAAAGGGTGAGTACACCACCTTGCCCCAGCTGTCGTGCAGCCAGTTGTGTCAGTTTTAGTTAGTCAGTCCAGGGGTGGCATAATACATGCTGCAGCCCCTGGGAGACTTCTGGGTGCACCTCAGCCCTGGTTACAGGGACTTGAGAGGGCCCAGTGCCAATTCAGTACCTGGGTACAATTTGGATTAGAGAGAACAGCTAGGCTGTGGGTCTGATTAGCAGGCCCACAGCCAGGGAAAGTCGTAAACCAGTGAAGCAAAAAGCAAAAATCTGGGTGATCATAGGATTGCAGACCCTACTCTCCTACAACCATTTTGAGTAAAATTTTGATATTTGTCCTCCAATTTTTGAGTGGGTTTGGGACAGAAGCGGTGGCAGGTGATAAGGCTCATTGTCATTTATCCTTTCCGCGGTAGGCAGGTCTCCTTTTGTTCTGGGAATAATTATTACCTCGTTGACCAAAGGATTGATAACGCTGTGTTTGATAGCGTTGGTTTTGCTGTCTGTAGGAGGACTGCTGTAAATATCCGCCTCGATTAGAGAACGACCCGCGTCCTCTCGCTCCTCGAAAGGGCGGCTTACGAAATTGCAGGGTGCCCAAGGATTTAACGGTGTCTGTATCCTTTTTTATTGTCTGCAGGGCTTCTTCCACTTGAGGACCAAACAGAAACTCTCCGTCATAAGGCATATCCAATACCTTTGCCTGCACTTCCTGACGGAACAAAGTGGAGCGCAGCCAACCTTGCCTACGCAGGACAGCAGCACCTGCCAATTGCCTGAAGCATTCATTATGAAGCCCATTGAGGCCACATCAACGGCACAATCAATCATCTCAGCCGAGATTCTTTCACCTTCCTGCAGTATCTTTTGTGCTTCAGTCTTAGCAGGTTCTGGAAGCTGGTCTATGTATGGCGAGATGTCTGACCACATCTGCCCAGGATGGCCAATGAGTTAGCAGCACAGACGTGGTAGCTGCCATTGTAGAGACACGCTTGCCAATGGCATAAAGGCGCCTACCGTCTCTATCAGGTGGAGCTGCGATTAGAGATGAAGGGTTCCTAGAACTCTTTTGTGCAGCTTGCACAATTACTGAATTTAGTTTTGGTTGTCCTATAAGGCAAGCAGGGGACTTATCTGGAGCTTTATACTTTTTATCAATCCTTGGCAGGACCGGAGGAATGGTAGCCGGATGAGCCATGACTTTAATCTCCTCCTTCCAGATGAAATCTATAATATGGATAGATCTCGCTTGCTTTCTTGGCTGGTCTTTAAAATCATTTAAAAAGCATTCCTGTTCTGTATGCTCCATATGAATGTGGAAGCGTTTCGTGGCCCGCTCCATTAAAAGGTGGAATCCACCTACGTCCACTGGAGGAGAATCTGAAGTAGCCGGTGGCAAAGGAGAAGGAGTTTGAACTTGGTAATCATCCCACTCCGACAATACTGATTCGTTATCGACTTCTCCTTCCTCTCTTTCTTCTTCGTCTGAAGAATGCTGATCGTCCATTACATTGAATGATGCAGGTGGTGGAGATTTTGAAGGTCTGGGGTCAGGCAAAGGTGCCACAACCACCGGTGTAGGAGGTATAGAGCCTGTTGATTCTGATGGCGGAAAACGCCTGTAATAGTCGTCAAGCATGCATTGAAGGTTGGTAAGTAATGCAATAGGCACCTGAGCTGAAGGGACATTTGGCACAGTTGATGTCATTTGCTCAGGCGGATGTTGATCTTCTTGGTCGTCCTCTTGATACTTTATATTTAGTTCAGAAGGACGTGTCGCCATTCCAAATGTCTCCTCAATAAGAGAATCCTCATCACTGTCCTCAGAATCCAGCAGTTTCTCTGGAACATGCAGTTATTTTCTGTGGTGAAATATGTAGAGGAGATAAAGGTTCCAAGGCTGAACCACGTCTCTGAAGTAAAGACGGCTTTGGCATCGACAGAAAAGCTGTAGACGGCGACCACACCTGTAAAGTGGTACAAGAAGATAACTGTAGCGTCGACGGGGGACCTAGCAAAGGACTCGTCGACTCGACGATCCCGTCGACGGTGGCTTCTTCGTCGGTGGGAGAGCAGGCATCGACGGTGTCGTCGACGGAGTCTTCTTTAGTTTAGCCGTCGACGAGGCGCCGACGATGGCAGAGGACTCTGCCGTCGACGAGATTGGTCTAACAGTGACATAGACCATCGCCGGCGAAGAAGACGCCGTCGACATGATCATCTCAGGTTTAGGAGAGGAAAACTTTACCGCAGACGTAGCGTCGACGGAGATCTTCGTCGACGAAGGCGTCGACGACGGCGTCGTCGACGACAGGGTCTGTTTCTGAGGTACAGTCTTCTCAGAAGATGTTTGAGGTAACTTCTTAAAGGATTTTCTTGGGGGAGCGGAAGAACCACTTTTCTCCTTAACAAGGGGAGTAGCCTTAGAAGAGGAAGGCCTCTCAGAACCCCTGACAGAAAGGTGCTTCCTAGCAACCTTAGCCCCAGGAGAGGTTAAAACTTTATCAGCAACTGTCTTCCTAGAGGCTGAAGTAGACCCAGAGGCGATACTGAATACCTCAGACGCAGGATAATCCGAATCCTTGAGCTTTTGTAGCCACAAAAGCAAGCGGCCCTCTCTGTCCCTGAGGGTCTTCTAAAGGAAGGTCCTACAGATCTTGCAGTCCTTCACCTGATGTTCAGGATACAGGCAGTAGATGCATTTCTTGTGGGGGTCTTCTTTAAAAAGCCGGAGCTTTCCACAAGAGTCACAAGGCCTGAATAAAGATTTCTTGGAAGACATTTTCAAAATACTAGATTCCAGAAGGAAAATAGAGAAGTACTGAGCAGAGCTCAGGGAGACTCCCTTCACACGACGTGTGGTAGAAAATCTGGGAGCCTGAGCCTCTGGGGAGAACCTTCTGGTGGGTGCTGTCGCCTGATTGGTTGCAGTTTGGTCTATACAAAATGACTAAGATAGTCATGAGTGTGGAAGTTTTTTCTCCTGTAGCTTGGGCTACTTTACTTCCTGGTTGGGAATTACTGTTTTTTTACTATGATATTATGGCATATTATTGCTATTTTATGTACCGTGGGACTCCCACTCCGACGACGGGGAATGATTCAGGCATGTGAATCTATGAAAAACACCCCTAATACTGGAGAACAATGGTTCATTTAGATGAAAATCTGTGGGCACTTTTGGAATGAATTTGGGATTAGTCCTGAGGACAATCCTGTCCTCCCTGAATTGCAAAAATGGTTCATGTATACTGAGAGCCTGTATTTCCCCAACTCTCCTGGCTGAAGTGAGAGCTATCAGAAGAGCCACTTCCCAGGATAAGAATTTTAGATCCGCCCTGTAAATTGGTTTGAAGGGCTGTTTCATCAATTGGGATAGAACAATGTTCAACTCCCAGAGAGGTGGTGGAGGTCTTATGGGAGGGAAGGTCCGAAACAATCCCTTCATGAACTGTTTTATAATTCTTTCCGACCACAATGTTGGACCTGAAGAAGTCCGTCTATATCGAGAAATCGTCGCTGGGTGCATCTTAATAGAAGCATGGACCAAACCAGATTTTGCTAGCATCAGAATATATGGAATAATTTGATGTGCAGCTGAATTTAGAGGATGGATATTATTTTCCTGGCACAACAAACAGAATCTTTTCCATTTCATCCTATACGTTCTGTTTGAACTTTCTGCCCTGGCCTTTGCTAGTATATCTCTGCATTCTGCAGAAATATCGAAGTGGTGAAATTCGCAGTATTCAGGAGCCAGGCCGCTAAGCACAGCGAATTCAGGTCTGGATAAAGCACTTGTCCCCGGGACTTTGTCAAGAGTGATGGTATCGGTTGCAGTTGAATTTGATGATCCTCTGACAATAGGAGCAACTCTGTGAACCAGTGTTGCCTGGGCCAACACGGAGCTATCAGTATTACTTTGCACGGTTCCTTCTTTATCTTCGTGAGAACACGTGGCAGGAGGGGAATCGGAGGAAAGGCGTAGGCAAAGACGCCTGACCATGCCATCAAAAACGCATTCCCCCAAGACCCCCGTTGGTAATGCCAGCTGGCGAAGAAGGATTAGTTACTTACCTGTAATCCTAGTCCTCATCCAGGGGTATACTCATCAAAGTCATAATCTATTAATAATCCCCACCCATGTGCGGGATCCCGGAGCATATAGAAAATATATACATATATATATATATATTGTATTGTATTGTATTGTATTGTGATTTGTAAAGCGCGATTGCTGCCCAAATGGGCGTCCAAGCGCTAGAGCATGGATAGCCGAGCTGAGGGTGGCGGAGACTGAGATTTAAGTGGGCCTGGCAAACAGAAAGGTTTTCAATTGTTTGCGGAATGAGAGTAGGTTAGGGTTGGACCGGATTTGTAGTGGGAGTGAGTTCCACATTTTAGCGGCCTTTAAGGAAAACATCCTTACACATACACACACATATACATACATATGTGAAAACATATACATGCAGCCTAAAATGTTTCCAACATGGCAAATATGCTGAAATTACATAGGTTTGCATTGTGGTACCTATACCTTCCCGACCAATAAGGAAAAGAGGAAGCAGTAAACAATTGCCATACAACAATGCTTTATTGCCATAAAGAAAGCTTGTAATTGCAAGCATTTGCCCGTAGGCTGCAGCAGAGTACTAAGAAACAAATAAAAACTGACACCTTGCCTTTAAGGCATTAGAGTAGGGGTACCATGCCTTTAAGACCTGCAGGAGACCCCTTGCTCCCATGATGCACCGCAAGTGGCAGTTAGGTCAGTTCTTTTTGATGGTGCATAGGCACCTGTGTAGATCTGCAATCAACATACAATAACTTCTAAAGAATGCTCGTACGGGGAGGTGCGTGGGTCGCTTATGACTTTGATGAGTATACCCCTGGATGAGAACTAGGGTTACAGGTAAGTAACTAATCCTTCTCATCCAGGGGATACTCATCAATACTCATAATGTATGAATAGAGTAGCAAGCCCATACCCAAAGTCTCGCGGACGAGCAACAGAGTATACAGAACATGAAGTAACATCACATTCAAATTGCAGTTATGCAAATAAATTTCTCAAAGAGGCCTGCCCCACCTGGGCATCGGCCTGGGCATCCGAATCTAGGCAGTAATGGCGTGTAAAGGTATGTACTGAGCGCCATGTGGCCGCCTTGCAAATCTCAGATTTAGGAATGTTGAGAAGGAGAGCTGTGGTAGAAGCTTTCCCTCTAGTAGAGTGTGCACGTGGTCTGCCCTGCAAAACCTTGTTAGCTAGTTGGTAGGACAAAGCTACACAGGAGACAATCCATCTAGAAAGAGATCTTTTGGAAGCAGCCAGCCCAGTATTTGTAGAACCATAGTTGACAAAGAGCCGGTCTGACTTCCTAAGTGGAAGGGTTTTAGCAAGGTAAAACTTCAATTCCCCCCTGGAGGTCTAGAGAATGTAAAGATCTCCCTGGGGGAGTGGTTGGATGAGGAAAAAATGTGGGCAGTGTGATAATCTGATTGATGTAGAAATCCGAGACCACCTTGGGCAGGAAGCTCGGGTGAGTCCGCAGCACTACTCTATTGGCGTGGAACACAGTGTAAGGCTCCTTGCAGCACAGGGCCTGAATCTCACTCACCTTGCGGGCTGAAGTGATAGCTAGTAAGGAAGCAGCCTTCCAGGTCAAATGCTGTAAAGATGCCTTATGAATAGGCTCGAAAGGAGCACCCATCAACTTGGTGAGAACAATGTTAAGCTCCCACAGAGGAGAGGGGGACCTCACTGGCGGAAATACTTTCTTAAGCCCTTTTAGGAAATCCTTGCCCAGAGGCATTTGGAAGAATTAGGTCTGGGATGGAGACTTTCTATAAGCTGTGATAGCAGCCAGGTGCACCCTGATGCAGGGGTACTTCAGGCCTGACCTCGCCAAGTGCAATAAGTATGGAAGAATCACCTGCTCCTGACCTTGAGTCGGATCAAGAGCGTTGTCCTTACACCAAAGGGAAAATCTCTTACACTTGAAAGCAAAAGACTTTCTGGTGGAGGGTCTCTTTGCTTCTCTAAGAATGTCCATACAGTCAGCCGATAGGTCTAGATGTCCATACTGGATGACTTCAGGAGCATGCAGTCAATCTGATGGAAGGGAGGTTGGGATTAAATACTCTCCCCTCGTTCTTGGTCAGTAAGTCCGGGCGGCAGGGCAGCCTCTGGTGAGGAACCTCTGACAGTTGAAGGAGATCCGGGTACCACCATTGGCGTGGCCACTCTGGCGCTATCAGGATCATTCTGGTGTTGGTCCTGTAGAACTTCTGTATAACCGCCGGGATCAGAGGTAGCGGCGGAAAAGCGTACAGCAATGTCTGCGACCAGCTGAACAAAAGTGCGTTCCCCGTGATCCCTGCTGAGGGAATCTGGACGCGAAGACGGGGCATTTCGTGTTTGCCGCATCTGCGAACAGATCGATGTCCGGCACTCCCCATTGCCGAAAGAGCTCCTGAGCGACGTCGTCGTTGAGCACCCAGTCGTGCGCTTCTACGAAGTCTCTGCTGAGACCGTCTGCCTGCACGTTTAGGGTTCCTGGAAGATGGACTGCGACGATTGAGAGGCCCCTCGCCAGCAGCCACTGCCATATGGATTGGGCTTCCAGAGACAGGACTCGTGATCTGGTGCCTCCTTGCTTGTTCAGATAGAACATTGTTGTTGTGTTGTCCGTCTGAATCTGAATGTGGTTGGATTGAAGAGACGAATACAGGGACTTGGGAGCCAGATGGACCGCCGGTAGCTCCAAGAAGTTGATGTGATAACTTCTTTCTGTTTCGGACCAGAGACCTTGTACCTGAAGCTGGCCCATATGAGCTTCCCAGCCTTGCAATGAGGCATCTGTGACCACTGTCTGTGTTGGAGGCGTCTGATGAAAGAGGACCCCTTGTAACAGGTGAGAACGTTTCATCCACCATCTGATGGAGTCCCTGGCCGCTTGATGGAGAGAGACACGATCTTCCCAGCGACCTGATCTCTGAGACCATTGATCTCCGAGGGACTGTTGTAGAGGCCGCATGTGAAGACGTGCATTGGACACAATGTAGATGCACGAGGCCATCGATCCCAGCAGTGAAGACACTTGCCTCGTTTGGGATGTGCAGTCTCGAGGAGGGTGTAGCACTTGAGAAGTATTGATAACAACCTCTCCTCCGAAGGACACACGCTTGCCTTTGCGGGGTCCAGGGAGGCGCCCAGATAGTGTATCCGTTGCGTGGGGTTGAGGACCAACTTCTTGTAGTTGACTTGCAACCCCAAGGAATGCAGCAGGTTGAGGCAGTACGAGAGATGGCTCTGGAGAAGCGCAGGTGTCGAACTTTTCAGGAGCCAGTCGTCTAGGTATGGATAGACGAAGATCTTCCGCCTGCGGAGAAAGGCAGCCACCACCGGCATGCACTTGGAGAATGTCCGCGGTGCGGATTTGAGTCCGAACGGAAGCACTCGATACTGATAGTGGTGGAGAGAGACCTGAAACCTGAGAAATTTGCGATGTTTCACTGAGACAGGAATGTGAAAGTAGGCGTCCTGCAGGTCGATGGCCCACATGGGAAACATCCTTTACGACGCAACTTTTACCACGCAGTGCCTTTACAACGCAAGTTTTTCAATGCAAGTCATTACAACGAATTGCGCTGGGGGGCGCTCTAGGATAGGTAATAGTTTAATTTACTATCCAACACCTTCCCTACTATCCACAGGGACTGGAGTTGGAATAGTAAATGAAACTATTCACTATCCAGCACCCCCCCCAACGCGAGTCGTTGTAACGACTTGCGTTGAAAAACCTGCGTTGTAAAGGCATGCGTAGTAAAAGCATGCGTTGTAACAACGTGCATCCGGCACACATCCAGTCTCCCTGGTGAAGGTGCGGAAAGATTTGATGCAGGGTTAGCATTCGGAATTTCTCCTCCTTTCTCATAAACCTGTTCAGCAGGCGCAGGTCGAGGATAGGTCTGTACTCTTTGGCTACTCCTCGCTTTTGGACAAGCAAGTACAGAGAGTATACCCCCTGGTTTCTTTGGGGAGGTGGGACCTCCTCTATGGCTCTCTTGTCGAGGAGGATAGATACTTCGTCCTGTAACAGCCGACTTTGAAGTTGAGGAAGGCGCTTCAATTGCGGGGGCACTTGCGGAGGTGGAGACTGGAACCTTAGCAAGTAACCATGCTGCATAATATTCAGCACCCATTTGTCTCTTGTACACCGTTTCCCAATCTTCCAGGAGAAAAAGGATACTCCCTCCTACCGGAGTGGCGAACGGGTGCGGAGGAAACAATGCCTCACTGTTTGGGAGGCTGCTTAGAGGAGGACTGTTGCTGCTTGTTGTTCCTCCTTCCTCTTTCAGGGCCCTTTTGGTGGAATTGGGACCTCTGCTGGCTCTGGGAGTACCATTGTGGGCTTTGAACCCTCTGCTGGAAGGAACATTTGTCGCCCTGACGAAAGCGTTTCCGGAATTCCTTTAGTTTCTCCAGACCAACAGCCTTGACAGTATCCAGCTCTGTCTTTATCTTGTTCATTTCCTCATCGGCGTGAGCCCCGAACAAGGAGGAGCCATTAAACAATAGGTTTAAAATCTTTTTCTGTGCATCAGACTTGAGGCCTGTGAGGCGCAGCCAGGCTGAGCGCTGTGAACAGACGCCATGGGAGTAACCATCGCGGCGCGATCTGAAGCTTCCGCTGCCGCACTTATAACTTGATTGGCTACTAGTCCACCTTCTAGCAGAATTTCGCTGAAGCCTTGCCGGTCTTCTTTGGGGAGCTTTTTGGTAAACCTTGCCAGGGAGTGCCAAAGAGACCTGTCATATTGCACGAGAAGGGCTGAGGCACTCGCAATCTTCATGGATGAAGCCGAAGTATTGCAAATTTTTCTGCCATAGGAGTCCATCTGCTTACTGTCCTCCAGGGGGACAGAAGATAACGCAGAAGCTGAATGCGACCTCATGGCTGCTGCCACAATGACAGAGTCCTCTGGTGGATCAGCTCTGAGAAATAAGGGATCCTCGGCTGGGGCCTTATACTTTTTTAGCAATCCTGGATGGGACGGAACCCACCGTAGCAGGGGTGAGGAATGTAGCCATAGCTGGTGCCAAGAATCCTGACACCAAAGGAAGCAGCGGTCTAGGAGCTGTACGATGGTGTAATGTGTCAAAGATTAAGGACGTTGGAACTACAGGGTATGCAAAGTGATGTTCAATTTCTTCGCACCCCTACCCAGCACATCCATATAAAGTCGCAATGTCATCGATGAGAGACACCCGCGATTGAGGAGTAGAGGAGAAGGTCGGAGAGTAGTCCGGACCCAGGACCCCGTGGAGGAAAACCATGTAGGTGATCTTGTGCGTCTTCTCTTATGGGGACGGTCGTGATGAGAGCTGTAACGACCCCTGGACCATGATCGGTGCTTGGAAGGTGATCTTGGTCTTCTGGGGGGAGACTGACGACCCCTGGACTGTTACCGGTGCGTGGAAGGCAATCTAGGTCTTCTGGGGGGAGACCTGGAGGGTCTAGCAGGAGCGCTTCTCTGAGGAGAGGTCCTGGAAGGCAAGTATGTGCGAGAGTAGTCCAAGCCCAGACTTCTGCAGTCACCTGTCCTGACACCTTGCAGCCAGCGAGGCGACAGACCATAGACCCTCTTCTCTCCAGCTCTGGGCGATTTTTTCCGGTGGAGGATGACTGGTCCCCAGATGACGATCTGGAGCTGGATATCGACTTACGCCGGGTCTCCTCTGTGGCAGCGGTTATTTTTTCCCTCGACGTCGCTGAAGTCTGCGTCACCATCGGCATCGATCGAGGTGATGGGCTATGGGAAAGCCGTCCTGTTCTCGGCGGTGGTCTCGAAGTCGATCGCCTACGGCGATACAGAGACCTCGGCGTCGACCTTCGACGTAGGCCTGGGGACCTCGACGTCAATCTCCCATGACGTTGTGTTGGTGTCGAGTGGTGGGACCTTGACGATGCTCTCGAGGTCGACAAGCCCACTTGTGGCGAGGTGTTCGCAGTCGTGACTCTGGACGCCGACCCCCTCGAGGGTGGCGGAGAGTGTCTCGAAGTCGACGGAAGCGTCGACGGAGACTTTTCAGGTCTCTCAGGACCCGCAGCCTTCGAGCCTGAAGTGCTGTGCCTCAATGCCAACTTACTTGCATGCGGCGGAGAATCTCGACGTCGAGATGGTGATTTGTCCCTCGACGCTGAAGAGTGTCTGGGTCTCTTCGACGACGACTTCGAATCTACTGTTACCTTCTTCTTTCTGGACTCAGGAGAGGTGGTATGTCGCCATTTTCGGTGTTGTTTGCTTGAAGAAGGTGGTCTGAAGTCTCCATGGTCACTTCCGTGATGGCTTCTGTCCTTCTCCAGCTGAGCATGAAGTGTAATGCGCTCCCTGTCGCGCAGAGTCCGCATGGAAAACTTCTGGCAGTGGTAACACTGGTCAAGATTGTTTAAGGATGGAAGGCACACAATACACAGTGTGGATCTGCCAGTGCCATCTTCTTGCCACAGGAAGGACATTTCCTGAATAAAGCTGGCATTCTGACTGGAAACTTTTTTGGTAAAACCAAAAAACCAGTAGAATAAGCTTCTACAAGTCAGAAAATGTTGAGTTTTCTGAGAAAAATATCTCTAAATCACATTTAGTCAAAAGACTGAAGAGCTCAAGCTCCAGGATCTTCACAGAAGGAGCCGGAAAAAATAGCTGGCCTAACTGCCACCTGTGGTGCATCATGGGAGCAAGGGGTCTCCTGCAGGTCTTAAAGGCATGGTACCCCTACTCTAATGCCTTAAAGGCAAGGTGTCAGTTTTTCTTTGTTTCTTAGTACTCTGCTGCAGCCTACAGGCAAATGCCTGCAAATTCAAGCTTTCTTTATGGCAATAAAGCATTGTTGTATTGCAATTGTTTACTGCTTCCTCTTTTCCTTATGGGTTAGGAAGGTATAGGTACTACAATGCAAGCCTATGTAATTTCAGCATTTTTGCCATGTTGGAAACATTTTAGGCTGCATGTATATGTTTTAACATATGTGTGTGTGTGTATATATATATATATATATATATATATATATATATATATATATATATATTCACTGAAAAAACATAGATTTCAGGCCTGATATAGTTAGGAATTCGCATTTAAAAAACCTTAGAAATTCACTGAAAAAACTGTAGATTTTAGGGGTGTTATAGTTAGCTGGACATTTCAGTCATACAAAACCATTGAAATTCCTCCGATATAGTTAGTTGTACTAACTATATCTCGCGCGCCCGCAATCCAGTGCTGATGATGTCACATATTACATCATTCATGACATGGTCAGTGACATCACTGATGACATCTCAAATGACATCACTGATGACATCATCCAGTGAATGTGGTTTGCTTTGTTATTTAAATATGTATTATATATATAGCAATTTGCATTGAAGAATGAGTGGATATATAAATATAAATATCTGGATGGACGATTTAGTAGCAGTGTGATTGACTGTTTACTTGACTAATTTAAAGTGTCTCTCTAAATATATTGGATAGTGACTAAACTGTGTGAACATCTGTATCACTTTGTCAGTTGTTGTAAAAACTGCTTCTCCAGTTGGTTACTAGCTATTTGAAAGTCTATATTAGTTATTGATTAGTTAACTAAGTATTTAAATGGGAGAGTGAATGTGTGTGGTTCGGTGGGAGGTGTGTGACTGCCCAAAGATGTGTGAATTGTTGATTTAGTAGGTATATGACGTTAAGACTACATGTTAT
This sequence comes from Lissotriton helveticus, assembly GCF_964261635.1. Taxonomy (NCBI): domain Eukaryota; kingdom Metazoa; phylum Chordata; class Amphibia; order Caudata; family Salamandridae; genus Lissotriton; species Lissotriton helveticus. The sequence goes on along the minus strand of NC_136071.1, from coordinate 102,739,631 downwards.
AACCGTTGTTTGGGTGAGTGAATATCTTTATGGGTGTAGTGATGAGCAAATATCTCTCTTAATGGTACATGTCCAACAAAGTAGAAAAATTAAAGGCAATGTATGTGTCAGTTGTTGTTTATAAATAAGTATACGTAAGACTCACTGATTGTATGCTTGACTGTATAGATAACTGTATACTTGTAATAGTGATTTTTAAGTATAATTTACTATCTATATGAATAGATAAAGTGGTGTTTGTATAAGTGTATAGCTAAGTAAATGTAAGTATGATCCATTGTTTGCATAAGTGAATAGGATGTGTGCTGGTGTGTAATGTCGATATAGGTGTATAAGTATATTTGATAGTGTTCTATTGATCATTGACTGCATGTATGAGTGAATCTGTAGGTAAGTGATTAGATGTGTGTATAGATCTAGGAATCACTGAGTGGCTTTTTAGAAACTTGTATCGGTGTGTCAATGGATTTAAATATGGTACTCTGTATTTTGCAGTGAGTGACGAAAGGTTATTTTAGTGTATGATGAGGTGTATCGTCACGTGGATGATGTAATCAGTGATGTCATTTGAGATAGCATCAGTGATGTCACTGACCATGTCATGAATGATGTAATATGTGACATCATCAGCAGTGGATTGCGGGAGCGCGAGATATAGTTAGTACAACTAACTATATCGGAGGAATTTCAATGGTTTTGTATGAGTGAAATGTCCAGCTAACTATAACACCCCTAAAATCTACAGTTTTTTCAGTGAATTTCTATGGTTTTTTAAATGCTAATTCCTAACTATATCAGGCCTGAAACCTATGGTTTTTTCAGTCAATTTCAAAGGTTTTTTAAATGCTAATTCCTAACTATATCAGGCCTGAAACCTATGTTCTTTTCAGTGAATTTGCAAGGTTTTTTAAATGTTAGTTCCTAATTATGATGTGTGTGAAACGTATGGTTTTCTGTGAATTTCTAAGGTTTTTTCAATGCTAATTCCTAACTATAACGTGTGTGAAATCTATGTTTTTTTCAGTGATTCTACAAAGTTTTTTAAGTGCTAATTCCTAAATATAACGTGTGAAACCTATGGTTTTTTGAGTGAATTTCCAAGGTTTTTAAAATGCTAATTTCTGTATCAATTTTTATATTTTATATATATTTATTTTCCAACAAACTGCCTTTGTATATTGTAATACATTGACTGTATCCTGTAGTATGCAACAGCACAGCTAGTTTTTATGATTTGGATAAAGTTAAACAGTATAGTCTACATCTTCAATCAAAATATAAACAGTCAAATTTGTCCCAAAAATTTTTTTTTTCAACGTGCGCGCACCTCGTGATATTTTTTTTTTTGAATGTTTTTTCTGCACTTCGGGGTCCTTCAGAGACCCCTGAGAAGGCCTAGGGGGTCAGGGGGTCTCTACCCTGCCAAATGTTTTTTTTGCCCTTCGGGGTCCTTCAGGGACCCATTAGAAGGCCTAGGGGGTCTGGGAGTCTCTTCGCTGCCTCCTTTTCACGTTTTTAAAAGCTTTTACGAAAATCGGGTAAAACGTCATTTATATGCGACGGTCGCGCAACGTGCATGCATGCGTGCGCACACGTTGCGCGCACGTAAAGTCATGTGACATGAAAACAACACTTTTGATTGGTTTATAGTAGTTTCTTTTCCAGAATCTTGAAAAACCCCACCCACTTCCCTCACTCTCTTTTGGTTTCCTGAGAGGATCTCTGCTTTGTTGCAGCTTTTTTCATATCAAAATGGCAGAACAGCAGCCACAGGATTCTTCTGAGTTTGTGTGTGAGTAACTCTATAGATGAGTGTCCGTGTGTAATAAGATGTATAGGTGTATGAGTACATATGATGAGTGAGTATATGTATGAGTGCCCATATAGAACTGTTAGTGAATGACTGGATGTGTATGTAGATTTTGGAATTACTGAATAGGTTGTTCTACCTGGAATTGGTGTCTCAATTTTTTTGAAAATGTTAGTTTCTATTTGTGAATGTGTGTATAAGGGTTATATTACGCTGAGAGGAGGTCTGCCACTCTTTCACAAAGATGATGTCATCAGTGATGTCATTTGAGATGTCATCAGTGATGTCACTGACCATGTCATGAATGATGTAATATGTGACTTCATCAGCAGTGGATTGCGGGCGCGCGAGTTATAGTGAGTACAACTAACTATAATGGGGAAATTTCAAAGGTTTTTTAAATGGTAATTCCTAACTATAACGTGGCTGAAACCTATGGTTTTTTCAGTGAATTTCAATGGTTTTGTAAATGATAATGTTTAAATGTATTGTTATATTTTTTATACCGATGTACTACATTATTTTAAATTATTTATTTTTAGATATTTTATTTTTTAAATTACATTACATATTTTTAATACAAATCGAAAAAAATGATTTTTTACACCTCTCTGCAACGCAGCCCCCTGACGTGTTTGCAGAGGGGGAACTAATTCCCCTTGCATATTAGGGGTCCCTGGGGGCCAACTAGCCCACCTGGAACCTCCAGTATGCGCCAGGGGGCTGCATTGCAGAGAGGTGTAATGAGGCCACACCCTTTTTTACACCTCTCTGCAACCGAGCCCCCGGGCGCGTTTGCAGAGGGGGGAACTGATTTCCCTTGCATACTGGGGGTCCCTGGGGGCCAACTAGCCCACCTGGAACCTCCAGTATGTGCCAGGGGGCTGCATTGCAGAGAGGTGTAATGAGGCTATGCCCCTTTTTACACTTCTCTGCAACGCAGCCCCTGGCGCGTTTGCAGAGGGGGAACTAATTCCCCTTGCATATTGGGGGTCCCTGGGGGCCAACTAGCCCACCCGGAGCCTCCAGTATGCGCCAGGGGGCTGCGTTGCTTTGCCCCGGCGGACGGCGGTCCCCGGGGCAGTGTAGGGGGGATTGGGACCCCCCACACTTCTTTATCACTATGCCCCTGCGATTTGGTCCCCCCGGGGGTAATTTGAAAAAAAACAGACCGGGTGTTTAAAAAACATTTTTGGGGCCTTGGGGGTTCTTGTGGGACCACCTGGGCAGGCCTAGGGGGTCACCTTCCTGGTTTGTAGTGTTGAAAGCCAATGAGCATGCAGCTCGTGCTGATTGGCTGCCACTGTCTGCCAACACTCCAAAACAGAAATTGTTGGCAGCCATCTTGTGCCTCGGTAGACTGAGGCACAAGAAAGCAGAAAAACAAACGTGTAGAACTCAAAAAGGGGGCAGGGTAGAAGCACCCTGACCCCCTAGGCCTGCTCAGGAGGTCCCACAAGGACCCCCAAGGCCCAAAAAATGTTGTTGTTTTTTTTAAATCGCGGGGCACGTGTACCGTACTCGTATGGTACGCGTACGGTGCACGCTTATAGATATATATATTTTTTCTCTTTTGATTTTCTCAGGAACTACAGGAGGTATTTACACCATTTAAGCAAAACCTAATGCATTTCGAGCCTCCTGGCTCTTGTTCACAGGCTTTGCTGGCAAAACGGAAACCATATCAATTTCGGCATTTAAGCAGGTAACTTCCTTTTTTGCGCCGTAGGCGAATTAATGAACATGAATGCACAGTTTCTCCTCCTGAAATTAATAAAGCTGTGTCTTCAATCCTCTGTGGAGTGGCGCTCTCGTTTTTGGACGATATGTGGAAGCATATATATATATATATATATATATATATAAATAAGCAACTGAAGCCTCATATACACCAGAGCTGAATAATGCTGTAAGGACTTCCCATTATATCATAAAAAAACACATTAGAAACAGGGAAAAACAACAGCAAAACATGTTTTGAAACGGTTTTAATGCTCAGCAGTCAGCAGAAAACTCACATAGGACTGAAAGCATATACAGCTCCCAGGCTGCATTGCAAAAACACAAGTCTAAAAATACTGAAAAGCTAACTCATAGCAACATAGAAATAAACTGGCACCGTGCCTTTAAGGCAGTCATGACCCCCAGCTTTCCATCATGCCTCAGGGGTGACAGTTAGGTTGTAGTTCTTTGCGGTGACTAAAAAGCCGTGGCACAAAGAGTTAACAATACCTTCAAAATACCATAATCCTTTGCCCGGGGAGGTGGGAGGGTTGCTTATGACTTTGATGAGGATACCCCTGGAAGAGAACTAGGATTACAGGTAAGTAACTAATCCTTCTCTTCCAGGGCATCCTCATCAATAGTCATAAGCACTAGAATAGAATAGCGAGCCTCACCTCATCCACCTGCGGGCAAAGGAAAATAAAGGTACATTTAACAATAAGCTCAGAAATCTAAGCCAAGATAGCCAGATAACTATCCGAACAGGTTCCTCAAGGAGGCTTGGCCTACTTGAGTATCCGCTCTGGAATCAGATTCTAGGCAATAATGCCTGGTGAAGGTATGAACCGGTCTCCAGGGACATCATGCAAGAAAGCCACTGTGCCCGCTTTCCCCCTAGTGTAGTGGAGTGTGCTTTAGGCGACAACAACAAGGGTCTTTTAGCCAGATGGTAAGCTAATTTTAAGCAGGACACAATCCACCTGGAAATGGATCTTTTAGAAGCTGGGAAGCCTGTCCTCATGGCACCATAATTCAGGAATAACTGATCCGTCTTTCTTATACCCGTGGTTCCCTCTAGATAGAATTTAAGAACCCTTCTGAGGTCCAAGGAGTGTAACGACCTCTCCGCAGGTGTCGTGGGGTTTGGAAAGAAGGATGGCAGGGAGATTGACTGATTAATATGAAAATCAGACACAACCTTAGGCAAAAAAGAAGGATGAGCCCTTAAGACAACCCTGTTATGGTGAAATACAGTGTAAGGCTCTTTCGCACACAGCGCCTGGATTTCACTTAGTCTGCGCGCTGATGTTATTGCTACCAGAAAAGCGGCCTTCCAAGATAAGTATTGCAAAAAGGCTTAGTGAATTGGCTCAAAAGGCGGACCCATTAATTTGGCTAGGACCAGGTTCAACTCCCATGGAGGAGAAGGGTTTCGAAAAGGGGGATATACTTTTTTCAACCCCTGTAAGAAGTCCTTGACCACCTGCATCTGGAAAAAAAGATGGCTGGTTGGGTGTCTTCCTATATGCCGTAATGGCAGCCAAGTGAACTCTAATCGAGGCATACTTTAATCCTGACTAAGCTAGGTATAGAAGGTAAGGAAGAATGACATCCTCCTGTCCCTTTGTAGGATCAAAGTGATGTTCTACACACCAAAGGAAGAACCTTTTCCACTTGAACGCAAATGACGCTCTTGTGGAAGGTCTTTTGGCCTCTTTCAAAATGTTCATGCAATCTTGCGGCAGCCTCAAATTTCCGTATTGGAGGACCTCAGGAGCCATGCTGCCAAGTTCAGCGAGGGAAGATTGGGATGGAGAATCTTCCCGTCCATCTTGGTCAGCAGGTCCACTCTGCAAGGCAGTCTCCTGTGTGGAAGTACTGACAACTAGAAGGTCCGGGTACCACCACTGCCGCGGCCAGTCTGGAGCTATCAGAATCATCTCCATGTTGGATCTGATGAGCTTCAACACCCCCTTCGGAATCAGAGGCAGGGGAGGAAAGGCATAGGCAAATGTCCCTGACCAAACCATCAAAAGCGCATTCCCCCTTGTTCCTGGACGGTGGAATCTGGACGCGAAGGCGTGGCATTTTTTGTTTTTGTCGTCTGCAAACAAATCGATTGATGGACGACCCCAACGATGGAAAAGATCTGCCACCACCTCGTCGTGCAGCACCCAGTCTGGCTGATCTTCGAAGTGCCGACTGAGAGCGTCCGCTTTGATGTTTTGCTCTCCTGGATGGTGCACTGCCACCACCGAGAGGTTTCGGGCTAACAGCCAGTGCCAGATCGTCTGAGAATCCAGAGAGAGAGGACGTGATCTTGTACCTCCCTGTTTGTTTAAATAAAACATGGTGGTCGTGTTGTCCTTTTGGATCAGGACCGAGCTGGACTTGATCGCAGGAAGAAAAGCTTTTAGAGCCAGGTGGACCGCTCGCAGTTCCAGCATGTTGATGTGATAGGACTGCTCCTTCCTGGACCACCGTCCCTGCATCTGAAGGGACCCCATGTGTGCCCCCCATCCTTGCAGAGAGGCATCCCTCACCAGCGATTGTACTGGAAGCGGCTGGTGAAAAGGAACTCCCACCAACAGATTTTGAGGCCGAGTCCACCACTTGATAGAGGATTTTGCTGCTTGGGAGAGCAAGAGTCGATCCTCCCAGCGACCCGTTGCTTGATCCCACTTGTCTTCGAGATCTTGCTGCAACGGTCGCATTCTCAGCTGGGCGTTGGGTATGAGAAATATGCAGGAAGCCATGGACCCCAGCAGGGATGCCACCAGCCGGACAGTTGGGTGTTTCATCTGGAGCAGAGTCCTGCACTTCTGCTGCATCGAAGAAAGTCTCTCCTCCGAAGGAAACACTTTTTCTGTGCTTGTATCCAGAACTTATCCCAGGTAGTGGATCGTCTGGGTGGGTTACTGCACGGACTTCTCCCTGTTGACATGGAGGCCCAGGTCGTGCAACTGCTGAAGACAAATTTGAAAATTGCTCCTTACTTGTTGAGGAGATGGGCCTTTGAGAAGCCAATCGTCTAAGTAAGGGTAGATGAACAGACCTCTTCTGTGAAGTGCGGCTACCACCACCGTCATGCATTTGGTGAAGACTCGTGGGGCAGACTTGAGCCCGAAGGGCAAGACTTTGTATTGGTAGTGCTTGAGTCCGTCAACAACAGGGAGGGACACAGGGGGGGACGATGTTTATAGGGGTCCAGTGTGCGTGTCCCATCAATCTATAAAACAAAAAGATGCACACAGTTCCCCTGGGGAAGGGTGATAGCGTAGTGCAGTAAGTTGTCTTCCTCTCTTCGTGGGGTACAAAGATGTTAATGTACCAAAGTGAAACAGGGAATGGTATCCCTTTTCGGAACTAGGTTGTATCCTTTACACGCCTCAGCCTTGTGCGGGGCACATCACTAAGTTTATGAGCACACCCTAGGTCCTGAAGAATTGCCAATAGGGCATGAAACATGTTGACCTGTTCACAGATGAGGGTTGAACGGGACTAACTTTCTTAACTACTGTAATCCCATTGCCCCTCTTGTTTTAAACAAGGTGGTGAACTACACGAATAAAGAGAAGGGAGTAGACTACACCAACCTTTTTTAACACACTTTACTCACGCTCACTACTTTACATTCTAGGGGCCCTCACACCCACTCATTCACCGGCAAGGAACAAAAGATCTCCACAAAAGTGTAGCACTTTGTGCTACCCGTCAGGCATTGCAGCGCCGGCTTGACGCTGGAGCAGGAAGTCGATGATGACACGAGACAACTAGCTGGTGATATGACAACAGTCGTTAAACCAGCCTGTTGTGTGAGGCATCCCTAGTTCCGAAAAGGGATACCATTCCCTGTTTCACTTTGGTACATTAACATCTTTGTACCCCACGAAGAGAGGAAGACAACTTACTGCACTACGCTATCACCCTTCCCCAGGGGAACTGTGTGCATCTTTTTGTTTTATAGTGCTTGAGTCCGACCACAAACCGCAGGTACTTGCGATGTCGTGGAGCAATGGGAATGTGGAAGTACGCATCTTGGAGGTCCACCGAACACATCCAGTCTCCGACTAGGAGATGTGGACATATTTGATGAAGGGCCAACATGCAAAACTTCTCCCTGATGATGACTCTGTTCAGAAGGCGAAGATCCAGGATCGGCCTGAAATTGTGCTCCTGATCTTTTTTGGGTACAAGAAAGTACCTGGAGTAGACTCCCTTTCCTCGCTGAGAGGAAGGAACTTCTTCAATAGCCTGTTTTTGAAGAATATTACGGCCCTGATATTGGGACATGCCCTGGGACCACTGAGGGGTTTGAACCCTCTTTTGGGAACCCTTGCCTTTGCTGGGCCTCCAGCAACGTTTGAACTCCTTCTTTTTTTCCAAGCCGACGGCTTTGAGGGTGTCAAGCTCAGACTTCATTCTGTTCATCTCCACGTCAGCGTGGGTGCCAAAGAGAGAGGAGCCAGAGAATGGGAGTTTTAAAATTCTCTGTTGCGCATCAGGTTTGAGGCCTGTGAGCCTCAACCAAGATGATCTTCTGGTGCAGATCCCATGAGCGTAGGTATGTGCTGATAACGTAGCGCCGTCCGCTGCTGTGCTGATCATCTGATTTGCTACCAGTGATCCTTCGGTGACTATCTCAGCAAAGTCTTTCTGGTCTTCCTTTGGTAACTTTTCTTTGAAGCGATCCAAATAATCCCATAACGCCCTATCGTAGCGGCTTAACAACGCAGGTGCGCTGGAAACCTTCAAGGTAGAGGCCGCCGAATTGCAGACTTTGCGTCCCCAAGAGTCCTGGGACCTGCTCTCCTTATCGGGGGAACCGAGGAAGAGGCAGTAGCAGCATTTGTCTTCCGTGCTGCAGCAACGATTACAGAGTCTGCAGGCGGATCCATCTTCACGAAGACGGGATCCGAAGAAGCTGGCTTATACTTTTTCTGTATTCGAGCTGGAACAGCTTTGATGATAGCTGGAGACAGGAAAGTGTCCATCACAGGGCAAGAATCCCTGGAACCAAGGGTAGCAATGGACGGGACGCCGCTTTTTGGTGCAGAGTCTCGAAGATCACTGTCGTTGCTATCTGAGGGACAGACATCTCTATGTTGAGTTTCTGGACCCCTCTCTGAAGTACCTCCTGGTAGGTATTGATGTCATCTACCGGAGAGATCCTAGAGATAGGACTGTCTGTTAAAGTAGGGGAATAATCTCTCCTTGACGAGTGGGTAGAAGAAGAAGTAGTAGATAGTGTTCTCCTACTTCTGCGATGGACACTGTACCTTCTTCCCCTCGATCTGTCAGTTCTGGGCAAACGGGATCTGTCCAGCCGTCTGCCACAGGATTCCTCCGCGCGTTCTCCACGCCTAGGGGAACTCGCCCTTTCCACTTCTTGCACCAGTCTCTGAAGAGGCGACCTGTGGATAGGACTGGCATATTCCTGCATCCGTCTTGCAGCACCAGAATCCTTCCAGTGGTGCAAGGAGCGAAGCCAACTTGGGGACAATTGCACAGCAGAGGAAGTCTCCCTTCGAGAAGGAGACTGATGGACAGGACTGCTGGCTGTTGGAGAGGCTGGTCTTGAAGAAGGCTGTCTGGAGGAGTGAGAAGACGAATAGCGTGATGCAGACTCCGTCACCAATACCACCGATCCTTCTCTAGACCTCACTGAGGCAGGTCTCGATGCCTGGCGTAAGCCCCTCGACGTCGAACCTGAGCGTCCCCTAGACGTCGATCTCCGGTCCGAAGTGACTGGTCTCGATAGGACTTCACTTCTTGAAGCCGTCTGAAACTCTCTTCTACTCGACGTCGAACGTCGAATTGACGGCGAGCGACTCCACTCCAGACCAGATGGATGTCTGTGCCTCGACGCCGAACGTCGGTGTGAAGACGTCGGGGAGGACTCCTCTTACTCGACCTCGAGTGTCGTCGAGATGACGGAGGAGTAGTGTCCATCCTCGACGTCGAAAGCCTCTGTGACGACGGCGGAGGGGTGTTTATCCTTGACGCCGAACGTCGTGCTACCGACGACGGAGGCCTCGACGCCGATCGTCGCCGGGTTGACGACGGCGGAGGCTTCTCGCTCCTCGACGTCGTCTGCTGCTGGACTAGCGACGATGGAGGGGAACCTGCTCTCGACGCCGAATGTCGTGCTGACGTCGGCGGAGGGCCTCTGCTCCTCGACGCCGATCGTCACCGGGTTGACGACGGCGGAGGGCTGGTACATCTCAACGCCGATCGTCGCCGGGTTGACGACGGCGGAGAGCTGGTACATCTCGACGCCGATTGTCGCCGAGTTGACGATGGCGGAGGGCTTCTCGACGCCGATCGTCACCGGGTTGACGTGGTCGGATGGTCACAAAACGTCGACGACGTACCTGATAAACTATGTCCTCTCGACGGCGAGCCCGCTGTCGAAAGTCGTTTTTAGACAAATGACCCACCGGTGGTTGTTTCTTCAGCGCTGAGCCCGACGCTGATGTAGAAGGATGAGCGGCCTTGGTTCTAGATGGTGTTCTAGACCTCTTGGAACCCTTCCTCACCGGAGACCTTCCTCTTGAAGACTTCTCTGCTAGGCCATAAAGGCGGATCCTTTCTCTGTCTTTCAAAGTTCTCCTATACAGAGACTGACAGTGAGAACAAGTCTTGGGGTCATGGTCCTCAGGTAGACAAAGGATACAGACTTCATGTAAGTCTGTCTTGGCCTTCTTTTTACTACAAGAAGGACAGGTGTCAAAAAGGGATGGCATTTTGAGAGGTAAAAAATGCCCAAAACTGTCAAAAAAAGACAGCCTCTTACTTCAGAAGGTAGAAGGCGACGAAGTAAGGTGAAAAAATTGAGGAAAGTTAAGATTATTTCTGACTAAAATCAGAAAGAAGTGGAGCTGTGTTACCAGGATCCTTCCTGAAGGAGCCGGAAAGAACAACTGAACTAACGGTCACTCCTGAGGCATGATGGGAAGCTGGGGGTCATGACTGCCTTAAAGGCACGGTGCCAGTTTATCTCTATGTTGCTATGAGTTAGTTTTCAGTATTTTTAGACTGTGTTTTTGCAATGCAGCCTGGGAGCTGTATTTGTTTTCAGTCCTAGGTGAGTTTTCTGCTGACTGCTGAGCATTAAAACAGTTTCAAAACATGTTTTTGCTGTTGTTTTTACCTGTTTCTAATGTGTGTTTTATATGATATAATGGGAAGTCCTTACAGCATTATTCAGCTCTGGTGTATATGAGGCTGCAGTTGCTTATTTTTATACATATATATGTATATATATATATATATATATATATATGGAGATACATATATGTGGGGCACATATATGATTGTGTTTCCGGGGTCACGCGCATGGGCGGGAATATTCTAGTGCTTATGACTATTGATGAGGATCCCCTGGAAGAGAAGCAAGTAGTGCTAAGCCTACTGCCCTGATCTCCAGCAAGTTGATGTGAAGTTGCTTTTCCTGCAATTTCCACCGACCACTGACCTGCAGATCCTGAAGGACTGCTCCCCATCCTTCCAGAGATGCATCCGTGGTGATTACCAATGGAGCTGGTACGGTCAGGAAGGAAAGACCCACCGAGATGTTCCTGTTTTGGGTCCACCATGTTACTGCTTGCACAATAGCCAGCGTGACTTTCACCTTGTCCTTGAAGGATCCCTCTGCCTGGTGCCATTGTCGATCCAGCTCTTCCTGTAATGAACGCATTTTTAGTCGTCAAAAAGGAATGAGAGGTATGCAAGAGGACATTGTCCCCAGCAGTGTCTTGTACTTGCGTCCTGAAAGACACTTTTTTCTTGTGACCTCCTTGGCCGGAGTTACGAGCCCAAGTTGCCTCTCTGTGGAGGGAAATGCTTTGTTTACTAAGGTGTCCAGAATTGCTCCTAGGAATGGGATCTTCCTTGAAGGCTGAAGGTATGATTTTTCCATATTCAAAGTCAGTCCCAGTTTGGCAAACAACTGTATGCATGCCATAGTTGAAGCCTGGGTTGAAGTTTCTGATGGTGCTTTTTATCAACCAGTTGTCCAGGTATGGAAATACTTGTTTTTTTGTTTTCTGAGAAAAGCTGCCACTGGCGCCAGAAATTTTCTAAACATTCTCTGGGCAGACTTGAGGCCAAATGGTAGCACTTTGAACTGGTAATGGTCTCCTGCCACTGTAAACCGAAGATACTGTCTGTGGGAAGGATGAATGGGGATGTGAAAATATGCATCTTGCAAGTCTAGGGTGGTCATATGATCCCCTGGGTTTAGGAGCAGCAGGATGTCTTGGAGGGTCACCATCCGGAAAGACTTCTTCTTGAAGTAAGTATTCAGAGTTCTCAGGACTAGAATCGAACGCCATTGGAGAACATTCTTCTGGACCAGGAAGAAATGGGAATAAAATCCCTTTCCTTTATGGGAGATCGGCACCGGTTCTATTGCTCCCTTTCGGAGCATTGTCCGAATCTCCAGATGCATCTGAGCTAAATGTTGGATCTCTTGACCTGTAGGTAGAGGCCAAGGGGGGAAGTGAAGGAATTCTAGTGTATGTCCGAATTGTATTATATTGAGGACCCATCTGTCCGTCGTTATCTTCTGCCAATGATATAGAATCTTTGTGCAAAGCAATGGAATGATTTGGTTTATTGTTCGTCATCTATAATTGGCTGTGCATCCAGTACACTGGTGAACATTCACCAGAAGGGTTACTTGTATTTCGAATCTGGCTGCCTCTCACTGGGTAGCACGCAACCTTGTTTGTAATTGGTAAGCAGAGTTGAGTCATTTGAAATAGGTGTGCTCTGACTTCACAACATATTTACTTTAGCTTTTGAAGCCATATCAAAAGGCGTCCCTCACGATCTCTCAAAGTCTTACTTGAGAAAGTGAGACATACCTTGCAGTCATTGGCCTGGTGATCCGGGTATAGACAGTAAATGCAGTCAGTATGAGGGTCAGCAGTGTAGAGCCTCTTCTTTGAACAAGTGGCACAGTCTCTAAATAGACCTTTCTTCTCTTTTCCAGACATTCTCTAAAGCATGTACCTGAAGACAGTCCAGAGTATTACAAAATCCAGTTCAAGATGTAAGAACAAAGTTCCTCAAAAATGTTGAAAATAGCAGAATCTGAGCAGAGCTCAAAGGAGACTCCCTAGCATGAAGTGCGGTAGAAAATCTGAGGGGCAAAAGGTTCTCTCAGTAGTGTTCTAGAGGGTTAGGAGCTCTGATTGGTTCAGAGACAAGTTTGGTCTCTTTTACATAACAAAGGTTATGGGTTGCAAAAGGGAAATGGGCCTAGGCCTCTTTTCAGTTTGCTATAAAACTAAGCATTGCTTTTTTATATATCGGAGACTCCCGTCTCGACGACGGGGAATGATTCAGGCATGTGAATCTATGAAAGCTCCAATACTGGAGTAAACATATTTTCCTATTCTCCTTCTAAAGGTAATATATTTTGCTGAAAAGCTGTATTTAGTAAAGTCATTCATTTCATTTCACAGTCTGAGATGAAACTATATCTATGCATTCATGTCCACTTTTGCAGAACATAGAACAACTACTCTTCATTGGTTTTCAAATACCATTTTAGCCCCCATATTTAAATAACAAAAAGGATTAAAACTTACAATTTACAGCAGATTCCTTTGAGTGTTCATCATTGTCTTCATTGAAGGCTCCTGTGAATGCACACTCCCTTGAAAAGTTTATTAGCATATTTGCTTCTTGTGTATCTTGTGAAAACAAAAGAGAACATAAGAAGGAAACTCAGGCATGGTAAAAATGTGCATCTTGTTTGAGCATTCGTATATATAAAAACAGTAATATGTGCATGTATATATTAGCTCCTCTTTGTTTATTGAAGCAGTGTATTTGTAATAAGTAAAATGCTTACATACATTTATCCTTCAACATATTCTGTTCAATGTAGATGACACACACATACTCAAAAGCACTGTTATAATGAAGTTATGGTTAGGACAAAACCTGAAAATCATTCAAATTTGTCAGATATGAAAACAATAACTCACAACTCTGCCAAGCACTGCTCATGACCCCCATAATAAATTATCCGTGACATCAGTGGTTAGCGGGAATTGGCCACAGGCTGCCTGCACAACCACCTGCATTCACAATCGTCGCTGTACTGCATAGCGGAAGTGCTGAATTCAGCCACGCCCTTCGGGATCTGGGTGTAAGCCATGCATTAGCCCTTGCCTCACTGAACCAGCTGCGTACGGCCATCAACAGGGCACATGTAATCTGGATGTAGGTCCAGCTGTATCCAAACTCTTTGCCTCTGTGCCACCGAACCAGCTGTGCATGGCCTTCAGCCGTGTATAGCGTGCTTTGGGTCCAGGGCATGCTGATGTCCCCATGCCACTAAACCGTTCAGCCTTGCGCAACCAGGCCCTGGGTCCAGAGAGCTCCTTGGCAGTCTCTGTTATGCACAGTTGCAGTGCATTGTAAGTGTTTACTGGTGAATAGGGAGGGGTGCTAGGTGAAGGTTAAGGTCGGTGGAGGGTGCTCTTGTGACCGTACCGCATTAAATACCCTAACTCTGCACAAAATAAAAAGTTACATACCTGCAGTAACGATCTTTCAGGTGTATATTCTATCTACCCTCAGGGCCATTATCTGTACTGTAATCCCAAGCGTCATACTAGATTCAAAAAGTTATAGTCCTCAAGTCACAGAGCGCTAAAAATAAAAGTGGTCTGCAGGGTTGTGGACTCTCCTAAGTAAAAGGGAGTCACCACTTTAAGACGGTTCACAACCAATTTGTTAGCGGGAAAAAAGAGGTGAATGGCCGATGGGAATTTAGGGCCTGTAATTTGCTAATCCACCTCACTGAGGTGATTGCCACCAAAAACACTGTTTTGAGACTTAACATGTGTAACTAGCAAATGTGAAGGGACTCAAAGGGAGACCCCATCAGAAATGTCAAAACAAGATTAAAAATTATACTGACTCTGAAGGAGAGGAGGCATTAGGGAGCACTCTCCGAGAGGCAGAAGTGTCACCGCAAGCTGCGGCAAGACAAATAGTTTTATTACTCTTAAATAGAACTCACCTACTGTTATTCCACGCAGCACCCCCGATCTCCTGCCAAAGCCGCCTATTTCCCCGTTCCACCACGGAGTGTTCCGCTTGTGTGGAGGGAAAACGGCGGAAGGAGGCGGGGCACTGGGCAAAGGTCAGGAGGCGGAGCCACTGACTACATTAGTCGTATGGCAGCGCGGACGCACCGCTGGGGCGCCTAAGGCAAGCCCGTCTGTGCCCGTCTGGGACCAGGGGCCAGAACCCCTGGACCAAGTGCAAGGCGTCTGACATATGAACAATTGTTACTTACCTGTAAACAGGTGGTTCTCCAGTATTAGTGTCTTTCATAGATTCACATGCTTGAATATTCCCCGTCGTTGAAGTGGGAGTCCCACTGTACATAAAATAGCAATAATGCTAAATATATATATATATATATATATATATATATATATATATATATATATATGTGAAAACATAATACATAATAAAAGAAGAGGAAAATACAACTGAAAACCTCCAAAACAATTCCTACATAGGAATGCATGGTAAAGAGAAAAAAACACTTGTAACACATTAGTGTCATTATGTTAGTCCAAACTACAGCCAATCAGGCGCAAGCACCCTCTAGAACCTTCTCCTCAGAAGCTCCAGTCCTCAGATTTTCGTAGCACCAAAGAGACCTAGAGTGCATGAGGAGAAGAGAGCCTCTGAGGGGAGGAAAGGGTGGGTCGCATGTGAATCTATGAAAGACACTAATACTGGAGAACCATCTGTTTACAGGTAAGTAACAATTGTTCTTCTCCAGTATTAGGGGTGTCTTTCATAGATTCACATGCTTGAATAGAATAGAGAGCAGTAACCTCCGTAGAGCTGAGATTGCTAGGCACATATGGAAAAAGCCAAAGACAGTAATAATACAGTCATGTAAACATTATTAGCAATCACAGAAAACACAAAGGAGGAGGGAACAGAGGCTCACCTTATTTAAAAAGATGACGAAGCACTGCCTGTGCCACTGCGGTATCCGCTTCATTGATGGCATCCAAGCAATAATGCTTGGTGAAGGTGTGCCTGCTGGACCATGTCGCTGCACGGCAAATCTGATGAAGTGGCACACCGGCAAACAAGGCGGTGGATGAAGACATCGCCCTCGTAGAATGAGCCTTCACTGAACACTGCAATGGTTTGACAGCTTGTTGATGGCAGAAAGTAATGGCTGAAGAAAGCCAACGGGCAATTGTTGGTTTGGTAACTGGATGCCCCTTACGCAGTCGCCCATAAGCAATGAACAGTTGATAGGACTTGCGGAAGGAGGCAGTTCTGGCAATGTAAAATTTAAGGCATCGTTTGATGTCCAAAGAATGCAAGCGCTGCTCCGCCGGAGACCTTGGGTCCGGAAAGAAAGTTTTTAGGAACACAGGCTCATTCAGATGAAAATCAGTAGGCACTTTAGGTAGGAAAGAGGGGTTGGTGCGAAGCGCCACGCCGTCACGTTTGAACTGTAGATAAGGTGGCTTGATAGTGAAAGCGTGAAGGTCGCTCACGCGACGAGATGAAGTCAAAGCCAAAAGCAGCGCAACCTTCCAGGTGAGGAACTTGATATCTGCCCTATGGATAGGTTCAAATGGTGACTTCATAAGTTGAGATAGGACAACATTGAGGTGCCATGGTGAAGGAGGGCGCCGAACAGGTGGGAACTTTCGGAAGAGCCCTTTGAAGAACTGGCGTATGATTCTGGACGAGCAGAGGGAGGAAGAGCCATCGTGTCGGAAGCGAGAGATTGCAGCTAGGAAAACTCTCAAGGTAGCATGTGAAAGTCCGGACTGAGCGAGACTTAAGAAGAACGGAAGAAGTTGCTCCGGAGTAGAATGGATTGGATGGACATTGCTGCCACGCACCAATGACAGAATCTCTTCCACTTGAGTTTGTAAGTTTTGATGGTAGACGGAGTCCTAGCATGAGCGAGGATGTCCCTGCATTCCTGAGATATGTTTAAGTCTGCGAATTCAAGGTGCTCAGGTTCCATGCTGACAATTGTAGCGTGGAGGGATCCGGATGGCACACTTGGCCCCTGTCCATCGTTAGGCGGTCTGGACGAGGACGCAGAGGAATGGGCTCGCACTGGGACAGCAGAAGCAATTCCAAAAACCATGCCTGTCTGGGCCAACGAGGGGCGATCAATAGGATGTGGCAAGTGTGAGAAGTTGGCCTGATATATGATGCTCACTAGTTCTAGTGATCACCTTGTATCAGTCCAAACAACCCTTATGGTGATTGGTTGTAAGTCAACCTTATAGACCAGCTATCCTAATGGTAGCATGGACAAAGCAGTCTTAGGCTAAACTCTTTTGGCATGTGAAGCCAGCTGTTTTACCACAATATAACCCCTTGAATACCAGATGAAAGGACACCACACAGTTTGTTATGAAAATAAACAGTATATGTATTAATAACAACACCTCTGAACTCTTTATGAGGTCAGAGGGCTAAGCACATGACAATCTCTTAGGAAAAATACGATAAGTTGCACAAAATTACAATGGTGCCCTAGGGGCACGACAAACCATATACTAAGTAAGTGGAATGTGAAAGTCAATAGAAGGAATGGAGCTGTCTAGAGGCTGTAGGATCGTTGGGACCACGCTACACTAACACTAGGTAAGTAATAGGAGGACCACGGAACGCGTGTGCAGAGTGTGAACTCACACGCGAGATGGTTACCAACGTCTATGGACAGTACAGTTCAAGGTAAAGGTAAGTACGGACAATCCTGACTAGTTAGGACAACAACGACTGTGGAACTGGACACTAGGACAGTTAAACTACCCTTGAGCACCGAAATGCTCTCGTTACCTCACCCACGGGCTGCGGGTGCATAGGTGCCAAAGTGTGTCGGGTTCTCGCGTTGAAGTCAATGGAGCCTGAAAGAAAAAATGCTGCAGGCGACCAGGAGGAAGATGTCCGGTGCGATCCAAGGGTGGATCGGTGAAGAAGAGGACCTGAAAGCAGAGGGGACAATGTTCAAAGTCACTAGCCAGTGACTGGAGTGGAACCAGGAAGGAACCAGATGTCGTCGTCGCGATCAGGTGAAGAGTGGACGCTTGACTCTGCAGCCACGTGGACCAGGAGGTGTCTTCGACGACCAGGATGGAGGCACGAGCTGTCCCACGCAGGCTCTCGCTGTCGGCGGTGTTGGATCCGGAATCGGCGTCAACAGGCCTTGGCAAAGGCAACCCACGCGGTGAGTGAAAAAGCGTCTGGTGCGGACTAGGAGAGTCCGGGGTGCCCCTCTTTTGGAAGGGAGCAAGGGCCAGTCTGGGGCAACCAGACCAGCAGCAAAGATTCAAAGGTTCGTCGTCTAGGAGGCCACTAGCCAGCCGGCAAGTGACCAGACAACGCGTCGAGCAGCAAACAAGCAGAAGGGCCTCACGCAGATCTCGTGGATGCTGGAGGGCTGATCTTCGGTGCAGGGGCTGCTCGGGGCGGGGGCTTCTCCGTCCCCAAAGCACTTGGTCGAGTTTACCTCGGGAGTCGTGCTGGAAGCGAAGTGCAGTTTCTTCCAAGATGGCCGGTCCCACGTGTCTCGTCGCACCCACGGGTTTCAGCTTTGCTGTAGATGTGAGTTGAGGTCGGAGAGGTCTGGGAATCCGGGTCTCGTCGGGCTCTGAAGTCTGGATCCTCGAGGGAAGACGACAAAGGGAAGCCGCTGGACGCTTCATGGTGCCTGCTTGTGCAGGGTGGACACTCCTTGCCCACAAGGGAGATTTCTTCAGTCTTCTGTGGAGCAGAACGTCGAAGTCCAGAGTTTTTTCTTGTAGAGTAGTTCAGGATTAATCTAATTTGGAATGGGACCAGCTCCTACCTTTATCCTGCTAAAGGGGGCTGCACTACTGACTAGGTCCCTCCCCTGGGTGGGACCAGGAAGGGGGGTGGTTACACCCCCAATCCTTTGTCCAGCTTCCCGCCAGAGCTGGGGCAGGGATGCCCCAGCAACTGGTTGGAACCGGTGTATGCACAGGACACCTTGTGTGCCCCGGGCATGTCTCATTCCTTTCAGGCCTATCCTACCCAATACACAAAATCCTGTCTGGGGTGGTGCTAGCATCTCCCAAGGCAGGAAACCCTTTGTCCAAGCCGCCCTCGCTGGAAGGACTCCCAGCAACAGGAGGTCAGACTTGTGTCTGTGGTGGCAGCATCCATTTTGTGATGCCAAGGCTCGAGTTAACTTTAACCGGGGTTCTCAGTTACATACATGTCGTGTCCCTCTAGAAGGGTGGAATGCTACCCCCGTCGCCAGAATTGGCAAGGGGTAGTATTCCAAATCGTATGACACCTTACTCGACATGTTTTGATAAAGCGATACCAGAGTTGGCATATAACCGCGAGGATTATAATGCACTTAAGAGTATATGGTATGCGATATCATGGAAACGGCTAAGGGATAGATCCCGAAAGCCGCAGACAGGCTCAGCTCATGCCAGAGCACCATCTCACACGATTCCAAGCACTCTGCCTTCAGGATTGTTAAGGCCTGCCATAGGAGTGACTGATAGGAGATCTGTGTGTCCATTTTAGGGTTAGATATAGGTATACTATATCTAAAGCAAAGGGTGAGTACACCACCTTGCCCCAGCTGTCGTGCAGCCAGTTGTGTCAGTTTTAGTTAGTCAGTCCAGGGGTGGCATAATACATGCTGCAGCCCCTGGTAGGCCCTGGGTACACCTATGCCCTGGATACCTAAGGTATACTGTACAGGGACTGATAAGGTGGCCCAGTACCAATTGGTAAATGCACCTAGGGTACATGGAGTCAATTTTAACAGAGAGAGCAGGAAGCCTGGGGTCCTGAATAGCAGGATCCCAGGCCAACTAAGTCAAAAACCAGCTAAACACCAGGCAAAAAGTTGGGGGTAACCATAGTCAGATATCCACCTTCCTACATAACCCCTCCCCCCCCCCCAAACGAAAGGAGATAAGGCTATCCTTGACCAGGTAAGCCTATATTGCCTGAGTGGCCATATGAGGAGGTGCATGCACTGGCATGGTTACCCCTATCTCATGGTCCACTAAGCAATCCCTCACCCTAAGGGTATCTGAGGGTCTCCACCATAGGGAATCTCTACCTGTGGTGTGTTTTGGTAAAGAAAGAGGCTGGTGCTGGGATGGAGTACTGAAGTGAGGCTCCACTAATGTTGGGCTCAACTTCCTCCAATCACTATCCACCATATATGCCTTTCTTTCCAGGACTGAGTTGCTGTATGCTCTCAGGGTCAACCTCTGGCTACCTAAAGCTGGAGGCTGGGTCCCTCTGTTTGGCTTACTGGAGGGACAGGTCAGGTGTGGGGCCCTTAGGTCCCAGGTTTGGCTGTGCCCAACAGTGTCCATCTGTGGGAGGTCCCTAACTAATTTTAAGGGGGATCCCTCAGGAGTTTGTTTTATTTTCACTTGGCTAGGACTACTAGCTTCAGTGCCCTTAATCTGCTGATTGGGGAGTTCTTTTGGACAGGGGGCCCTTTGGGGTCCACCACTGGCCTCCCTGACCTCCACAGCCCTGGGCTGACTGAGGCAGGGTAGAGAGGGGCAGGTTACCTGCTCCAGACTGGGTCCCACCTTGGAAGGGTCCACTGACATCAGGGGATCTGCCAGGCTAGGCCTGACTACCTCTGGGGCAGTTTCTTCACAAGGGGTAAGATCAGTTCCCTGAGGAGGCTGATCCTCTCCTAATGTCTGGTGGGAGGGAGATTTCTCTTCCTCCTCAATGCTCTCTGTTTGTGTGGAGTGATCCATAGTTTCAGCCTTCACAACACTATTATCAGTCTGAGTTTGGGCTGTGGCCATCACAACCCCATCAACATTTTCAGGAAGGGACTCAGTTTGGGTATGGGCTGTTACCATCACAGCCCTGCTAACCTTTTCAGGGAAGGAAGCTACTTGAGATTGGGCTAAGACTGGCACAGCCCTCCTAACATGTTCAGGAAGATTTACCATTTTAGAATGGGTTTCGTGTTCTACCTCAGCCCAGGCTGAGATCTCTAAATCATTCCCCAGTAGACAATCTACAGGCAAGTTTGATGACACTGCCACTCTCTTGGGGCCAGTGACACCTCCCCAGCTGAGATTTACCACTGCCATGGGATGATTTTTCTGAACTCCAACAATGTTTGTCACCTGGTATGTGGCACCAGGTATAAGTTGCCTTGAGGGGACTAGGCTCTCAGTCACCATGGTGATGCTAGCCCCTGTGTCTCTGTAGGCCTCAACTTTCAGACCATTGATGAGGGGCTCTTGTCTGTACTTGCCCAAAGTGTTGGGACAAGCAGTGAAGTTGGCAAACCCCATGCCAGTTTCACAGACAAGAGTATTTGAGTTAGGGGACCTGGTTAGGCCAGAGTCCCCAGGAACTCCCAAAGTAAATCCACCCAAATTCTTGGGGGCACTCCCACCACCTGGGGGATTACTACTAGTAGTAACAGGAGGCTTGGAAGTGTTACTTTGGGGTATGTTCTCCTTATTGTTGTTGGCCCTTGGGCAACTACTGTCAGTTTTCCAATGGCCTACCTGTTTGCAGGTATAGCAATAAGGTTTCTTCTGGGTATTGGAAAGATTCTGGGACCCACCCCCCTCAGAGGATTTTTGGGGCCCTGATGTGGTTTGATCTGTAGATTTATTCCCACCCTTCTCTTGAGGCTTGGTTGATTCCTTCTTTTGGTCACCACCTTGGTTCTTAGGCCTAATCCTGGTTCTGACCCATTTGTCTGCCCTCTTACCCAATTCTTGTGGAGAGGTCAGATCGGAGTCTACCAGGTGCTGGTGTAATAACTGGTTCTGACAAATATTTAAGACTTGCTCTCTCATAATTAGATTATACAATCCTGTGTAATCAGTAACCTTACTTCCCAGTAGCCAGCCCTCCAGAGCCTTAGTGGCACAATCAACAAAGTCTGTCCAATCTTGAGCCTGAGTTTTCTGGGTATCCCTGAACATTAACCTGTACTGTTCAGTGGTTAAGCCAAACCCATCAATCAGTGCATTTTCAAGACTTGGTAATCATTAGCATCCTCATCTCTAACAGTGAGGAGCTTGTCTCTTCCTTTACCTTCAAAGGAGAGCCACAATATAGCTGCCCACTGACTCTGGGGTACCTGCTGTACTTTGCAGGCTCTCTCCAAAGCAGTTATCCACTTGTGGATATCATCTCCTGTCTTATAGGAGGGCACTATCTTGCTCAGGTTTCTAGTATCAAAACCTCTTTATCCCTAGGGATATTGCTGCCACCAGTGGGGACTACCCCACTCAACTGTTGCTCTCTAGCAAAGGCAAGCTTCTCTTTGGCAAGGGCAAGTTCTTCCCTCTGGATCCTCAGATTAGCCTGTCTCATCTTTGCTTCATGCTCTCTCCTCTGAGGGGAAGTCATTCTCCTCTGAGCAGAGGCATGAGAGTGCACAGATCTATTGGAGTCCCTAGAATGAGATCTATCTCTCCTAGCTCCATAGTTAGGCCTGCTCAGGGTCAGTACTGGGGGTCCCCCAGATCCTTCCCTATGTAGGTCTAAGTTGGCCCTTGTAAGTCTGCTGACTAAAGGTTGCCTATTGTCTGCCTCATCCCCAGAGATTTCCTCCTCCTCCTCTACATTCTCTGTTTCAGGGAGGTCTGGATCTCCAGGAGTACCTTCTAAGGGGGGCATGCTCCTATCTGGATTAGAGGGGTCTGTGTTAGCAGCCCTTCTGGCATCATATGTCTCTAAGAGACCTAACAGAAAAGGAGTGGTAGGGTTAGAACCCTGTTTCAATTTCCTGGAGGTACACAATTGTCTCATCTCCTGGAAGCTGAGGGCTGCATATCTGGAAAGGACCTGTGGAGGGTCAATAACGACTAGGGGAGTCTCTGAAGACCTTCCATAGGTAGACATGCTTCTAGTGAGGTGTAAGTGATGCACCTACCTACACTATGGGTTTTCCTACTGATCCCTTGCTAAGAGTTGTAGTCAGGGTGTGCTAGGCCCTTTCTACTACAACAGCTGGTTCAGTAGAACTCAGAGTATTTCTAAGCTTGTTATATGTACCTATAGTACCTCATGTGATCTTTCAAATGATATTTCAAGATTATACGTGGTAAAAACAACAGCAAGCTCAAATCCCAACCGCTGCACACCAATGTGAGAAGTTCGCCTGATATATGATGCTCACTAGTTCTAGTGATCACCTTGTATCAGTCCAAACAACCCTTATGGTGATTGGTTGTAAGTCAGCCTTATAGACCAGCTATCCTAATGGTAGCATGGACAAAGCAGTCTTAGGCTAAACTCTTTTGGCATGTGAAGCCAGCTGTTTTACCACAATATAACCCCTTGAATACCAGATGAAAGGACACCACACAGGTTGTTATGAAAATAAACAGTATATTTATTAATAACAACACCTCTAAACTCTTTTTGAGGTCAGAGGGCTAAGCACATGACAATCTCTTAGGAAAAAAATGATAAGTTGCACAAAATTACAATGGTGCCCTAGGGGCACGACAAACCATATACTAAGTAAGTGGAATGTGAAAGTCAATAGAAGGAATGGAGCTGTCCAGAGGCTGTAGGATCGTTGGGACCACGCTACACTAACACTAGGTAAGTAATAGGAGGCCCACGGAACGCGTGTGCAGAGTGTGACCTCACACGCGAGATGCGTAACAACGTCTATGGACAGTACAGTTCAAGTTAAAGGTAAGTACGGACAATCCTGACTAGTTAGGACAACAACGACTGTGGAACTGGACACTAGGACAGTTAAACTACCCGTGAGCACCGAAATGCTCTCGTTACATCACCCACGGGCTGCGGGTGCATAGGTGCCAAAGTGTGTCGGGTTCTCAAAATTGAAGTCAATGGAGCCTGAAAGAAAAGATGCTGCAGGCGACCAGGAGGAAGATGTCCGGTGCGATCCAAGGGTGGATCGGTGAAGAAGAGGACCTGAAAGCAGAGGGGACAATGTTCAAAGTCACTAGCCAGTGACTGGAGTGGAACCAGGAAGGAACCAGATGTCGTCGTCACGATCAGGTGAAGAGTGGACGCTTGACTCTGCAGCCACGTGGACCAGGAGGTGTCTTTGACGACCAGGATGGAAGCACGAGCTGTCCCATGCAGGCTCTCGCTGTCGGCGGTGTTGGATCCAGAATCGGCGTCAACAGGCCTTGGCAAAGGCAACCCACGCGGTGAGTGAAGAAAGCGTCTGGTGCGGACTAGGAGAGTCCGGGGTGCCCCTCTTTTGGAAGGGAGCAAGGGCCAGTCTGGAGCAACCAGACCAGCAGCAAAGATTCAAAGGTTCGTCGTCTAGGAGGCCACTAGCCAGCCGGCAAGTGACCAGACAACGCGTCGAGCAGCAAACAAGCAGAAGGGCCCCACGCAGATCTCGTGGATGCTGGAGGGCTGATCTTCGGTGCAGGGGCTGCTCGGGCTTCCCAGTCCCCAAAGCACTTGGTCGAGTTTACCTCGGGAGTCGTGCTGGAAGCGAAGTGCAGTTTCTTCCAAGATGGCCGGTCCCACGTGTCTCGTCGCACCCACAGGTCTCAGCTTTGCTGTAGGTGTGAGTTGAGGTCGGAGAGGTCTGGGAATCCGGGTCTCGTCGGGCTCTGAAGTCTGGATCCTCGAGGGAAGACGACAAAGGGAAGCCGCTGGACGCTTGATGGTGCCTGCTTGTGCAGGGTGGACACTCCTTGCCCACAAGGGAGATTTCTTCAGTCTTCTGTGGAGCAGAACTTCGAAGTCCAGAGTTTTTTCTTGTAGAGTAGTTCAGGATTAATCTAATTTGGAATGGGACCAGCTCCTACCTTTATCCTGCTAAAGGGGGCTGCACTACTGACTAGGTCCCTCCCCTTGGTGGGACCAGGAAGGGGGGTGGTTACACCCCCAATCCTTTGTCCGGCTTCCCGCCAGAGCTGGGGCAGGAATGCCCCAGCAACTGGTTGGAACCGGTGTATGCACAGGACACCTTGTGTGCCCCGGGCATGCCTCATTCCTTTCAGGCCTATCCTACCCAATACACAAAATCCTGTCTGGGGTGGTGCTAGCACCTCCCAAGGCAGGAAACCCTTTGTCCAAGCCGCCCTCGCTGGAAGGACTCCCAGCAGCAGGAGGTCAGACTTGTGTCTGTGGTGGCAGCATCCATTTTGTAATGCCAAGGCTCGAGTTAACTTTAACCGGGGTTCTCAGTTACATACTTGTCGTGTCCCTCTAGAAGGGTGGAATGCTACCCCCGTTGCCAGAATTGGCGAGGGGGTAGTATTCCAAATCGTATGACACTTTACTCGACATGTTTTGATAATGTTATACCAGAGTTAGCATTTAACCGCGAGGATTATAATGCACTTAAGAGTATATGGTATAGCGTTATCATGGAACAGCTATTAGGACTTGGTTCCGCAAGCTGCAAACGGGCTCAGCTCATGCCAGAGCACCATCTCACATAATTCCAAGCACTCTGCCTTCAGGATTGATAAGGCCTTCCATAGGAGTGACTGATAGGAATATATGTGTCCATTTTAGGTTTAGATATAGGTAACTATATCTAACGCAAAGGGTGATTACACCACCTTGCCCCAGCTGTCGTGCAGCCAGTTGTGTCTGTTTAGATGGCCAGCCAGGGGTGGCATAATACATGCTTCAGCCCCTGGTAGGCCCTGGGTACACCTATGCCCTGGATACCTAAGGTATACTGTACAGGGACTGATAAGGTGTCCCAGTACCAATTGGTAAATGCACCTAGGGTACATGGAGTCAATTTTAACAGAGAGAGCAGGAAGCCTGGGGTCCTGAATAGCAGGATCCCAGGCCAACTAAGTCAAAAACCAGCAAAACACCAGGCAAAAAGTTGGGGGTAACCATAGTCAGATATCCACCTTCCTACAGCAGGGCTGCCTCCGCATCTTCCACAGCACCCGCGGTACTAACGGAATTGGCGGAAAAGCGTAAGCGAATAGATCGCACCAATCGATCAAAAGGGCATTCCCGCACGAACCGGGGTGGGGATGCAAACTTGCGTAGGATGGGCATTTTCGATTCTCTGGCGTTGCAAAGAGGTCTAGAGCTGGGCGACCCCATCGGTGGAACACAAGATCCAGAGTCGGCTGGTGCAGTTCCCATTCGTGTGTCGATGATGTGGACCTGCTTAGAGAGTCCGCCAGGATGTTGGACACGCCCGGCAGATGGACAGCCGTCAAGGTGATCTGATGACGGAGAGCCCAATCCCAGATAGACTGGGCCAAGCGAGACAGGTGTGGAAACTTGGTTCCACCCTGTTTGTTCACGTAGTGCATGCTGGTGGTATTGTTCGTTTGGATAAGCACTGACTCCCCGTGAACTACAGGTAGGAATGACTTGAGCGCTAGGAAGATCGCCATCAACTCTAGCCTGTTGATATGCCACGTGCGTTGGGGCGGAGTCCACTTGCCTTTGATGGATAGGCCTTGGAGATGAGCGCCCCAGCCCTCCAGAGAGGCGTCCGTCGTGAGCGTGAGATCTGGTGAGTGAACGAGGAACGA
Organism: Lissotriton helveticus; assembly: GCF_964261635.1. Classification (NCBI taxonomy): domain Eukaryota; kingdom Metazoa; phylum Chordata; class Amphibia; order Caudata; family Salamandridae; genus Lissotriton; species Lissotriton helveticus. The sequence continues at coordinate 102,713,555 of NC_136071.1, read as the reverse complement.
CGTCCCCGTCTTCAGGTTGGTTGGCTGCGCCCACCAATGCAAACTCTTTCTCACGCGGGCTGTGACAGCAACTAGGTCGTTGAAGGACCCGGAGACCTGACGCCACTGTACGTCCAGTTCCTCTTGAATGGGACGGGTTCGCAATCTGCAATTTGGGATCAGTGCGATACAAGATGATGCCATCCCCAAAAACGACTTTAACGTCCGAACAGAAACGGACTGTCTTATTCAAATGAGGGAGACCAGACGAAGGATCTTCTGTTGCCGCTCGTGTGAGACGAACGCTTTTGATCGTCTCGTGTCTAGGATAGCTCCCAAGAAGTTTCTGGTTTGCGGTGGCGCAAACTGTGACTTTTCGACGTTGATGGCCAACCCCAGGGACTGAACCACCTGCTGACAAAGACGAGTGTCCTGACATAGTTGATGGTGGGATTGAGATTTGCGGAGGCAATCGTCCAAGTATGGAAAGATTTGAACGCCCTGGAGACGCAGGTGAGCCACCACAGGAGCCAGTACCTTCGTGAACACACGAGGAGCTGATCGAAGTCCGAAGGGCAAGACCGTGAACTGATAATGCGTTTGCCCCACCTTGAAACGCAGGTACTGGCGATGCTGTTGGATAATCGGGACATGAAAGTACGCGTCTTCAAGGTCTATGGTGGTCATGAAATCCCCGCTGGATAGAAGACGCAGGATTTCCAGTAATGTCAGCATGCTGAAAGATTGGCTTTTGAGGAATTGGTTGAGAGCCCTCAAATCCAGAATGGGTCGCCAATCTCCGGTCTTCTTGAGTATGAGGAAGAATCGAGAGTAAAACCCCTCTCCTCTTTGATGCACCGGGACCACTTCGACTGCACCTTTTTGAACAAGAAGACAGACTTGATGGTAAAGCTCCTTGAGGTGTGGAGGAGGCGGGCCAGATGGTGGAGTACGAGGAGGAATATCGACGAACTCTAAGGTATGACCCCTTCGTACAATGTCTAAAACCCAGCGGTCCGAAGTGATGGAGGACCGCTGAGAATAAAACAGAGAGATTCGACCTCCAACACTTTGGGGATGACAAAAGTCATTGGCGCTTAGGAGTGGATCCGCGGTAGAAGGACTTTCCCCTATAGGGTTTGGAGGACTGCTGACGATTGAACTGCTGCTGATTGGATGCGTAACGCTGGTTGCCCTGATTGTAGGAGCGGTACTGTTGTCCTCCTCGAAAAGTGGAAGAAGTGCCGCATCCGCGCGCACCTCGAAGGGGCTGCTTCCGGAATTGCAACGTGCCCAATGACTTTGCCGTATCGATGTCCTTCTTAATGGACTCCAGAGCGTCATCTATGTGGGACCCGAATAGCGATTCACCATCATACGGCATATCAAGGAGAGTAGGGTCTGCAATCCTATGATCACCCAGATTTTTGCTTTTTGCTTCACTGGTTTACGACTTCCCCTGGCTGTGGGCCTGCTAATCAGACCCACAGCCTAGCTGTTCTCTCTACTCCAAATTGTACCCAGGTACTGAATTGGCACTGGGCCCTTTCCAAGTCCCTGTACCCAGGGCTGAGGTGCACCCAGAAGTCTCCCAGGGGCTGCAGCATGTATTATGCCACCCCTGGGCTGACTAACTAAATCAGACACAACTGGCTGCTTGACAGCTGGGGCAGAGTGGTGTACTCACCCTCTGCTGTAGATATAGTATTCCTATATCTAAACCTAAATGGACACACAGATCTCCTATCAGTCACTCCTATGGCAGGCCTTGACAATCCTGAAGGCAGAGTGCTTGGAATCGTGTGAGATGGTGCTCTGGCATGAGCTGAGCCTGTCTGCGGCTTTCGGGATCTATCCCTTAGCCGTTTCCATGATATCGCATACCATATACTCTTAAGTGCATTATAATCCTCGCGGTTATATGCCAACTCTGGTATCGCTTTATCAAAACATGTCGAGTAAGGTGTCATACGAATTGGAATACTAACCCCTCGCCAATTCTGGCGACGGGGTTAGCATTCCACCCTTCTAGAGGGACACGACATGTATGTAACCTATAACCCCGGTTAAAGTTCGACAGAGCCTTAGCTCCACAAAATGGATGCTGCCACCGAGACACAAGTCTGCCCTCCTGCTGCTGGGAGTCCTCCCAGAGCAGGAGGCAAGGACAAAGGGTTTCCTGCCAGGGGCGGTGCCAGCACCGTCCCAGACAGGGTTTTGTGTATTCTAGGTAGGCAGGGCTTCAGAGGAAGGTGACTGCAAGTGGCACCCCGGTGCTCACTGTGCATAGGCCGGCTTGAACCAGTTCCAGGGGCACACCAGACCCTGGGCTGGAGAAAGCCCGCCAAAGGAGAGGGGTGTAACCACCCCCCTCCTAGTCCCACCCATAGGGCAGGACTTAGTCGCGTGCCAGCCCCTTTTTGCAGGATAAAGGTAGGAACTGGCCCCCTTCCAAATCAGATCATCTTTGAATCCTGAAACTACTTTCCACGAAAGGAACTCAAGACTTCTTCCCAAGATTCTCCCTTGTGACTAAGGAGTAGTCACCCTGCAGCAGCAGGCACCAACCAAGCATCGCGGTTTGTTGCCAGTCTCTCCTTCGGATCAAGACTGCTCCAGCACGACGAAAACCGGCTTCCCTGGCACCTCTGACCTCAACCTACATCATCAGCCCAGCTGTGATCCGTGGGTGCGACGAGACCTCGAGGGACCGGCCATCTTCAGAACTGCACGACGCTTGTCCAGCACGACCACCGAGTGACCCTCGACCGAGTGCTTTGGGGTGAGAGAAGCCCCGACCCTGAGCAGCTCCAGCACCGAAGTTCAGCCCCCCTGCATCCACGAGATCTGCGTGGGGCCCTTCTGCTCTTTGCTGCTCACCGCGTTGTCCCGGTCACTTGCCCGTTGGCTAGTGGCCCTTTTACGACGCTCCCCGACGACAAAGACTGCTGGTCTGGTTGCTCCAGACTGGCCCTTGCTTCCCTTCTTCAGTGAAGCACCCTGGACCCTCCTGGTCCACTCAAGACGCCATTTTAGGTCCACCGCGTGGGCCTTGCATTTGCCAAGACTTGTTGCCCCAATCCTGGGTCCAGCGACGTCGACAGCAAGTACCTTCGTGGGACAGCTCGCACCTCCATCCTGGTCGCCGACAACGCCTCCTGGTCCGAGAGACTGCAGAGCCCAGCAGCGCCCACTCACCTGGCTGAGGTGACTTCGTCCGGTGCCATCCTGGTGCCCACTCAAATCACTGGCTAGTGATTCAGAACTTGGTCCCCCCTGCTTACAGGTTTCTTCTTCCCTGATCCAGGCTTGGATCTCCACGAACTTTCTTCACTGGCCGCCTGCCAGCAACTTCTTTCTTCAGGCTCCTGGTTCTTCAACGTGGGTTTCCGACGCAACTTCGACCCTATGCAGCCGCAGCCCCTGGGCTAGGTAAACTGAGTACTCCGGTGCTCCAGCATAGTCCAACACCCTAAGTGTTCGGATCCACTCCCGTTTTCGACCCACCTAGTCGGGTTCGCCCGAGAACAGTAACTTTGCAATTTCTAGCATCCATAGACTTTTTCCCGCCTTACGCGTGAGAGTTCCCACTCTGCACACGACGTCCACAGGCCTCCTGCTCCTAACCTAAGTGTTTAGCATTGTAGGCCTAGCGATTCCAAAGTCTAGAAAAGTATTACTTACCTGCTAGTAATTTCGCATTCCACTTTCATAGTATATGGTTTTTCGTGCCCCTCTGGCATTTGTGTAAATTGTGCGACTTAAAGTATTTTCGTAAGAGTTTTGTTGTGTGCTTAGCTCCCTGACTCATAAAGAGTTCAGGGTAGTCTTGTTATAAATAAATATCTGTTTATTTTCATAACAACTTGTGTGGTGTCCTTTCACTTGGTGTTCAAGGGGTAATGTGATGGTAAAACAGCTGGCTTAACACGCCCTCTAGAGTATTAGCCTTAGACTGCTCGTATCCACGCTACTAGGATAGCTGGTCTATAAGGTTGACTTGCAACCAATCATCAATAAGGGTTGTTTGGACTGATACAAAGTGCTCACTAGAATAGTGAACATTATATATCAGGCCAACTTCTCACATTGGTGAGCAGCGGTTGGGATTTGAGCTTGCTGTTGTTTTACCACACATATCCTAAGAATATCATTTGAAAGATCACATAAGTACTAAGGTACATATAACTTAGCTTAGAATACTCTGAGTTCTACTGAACCAGCTGTTGTAGCTCCTAGGGCCTAGCACACCCTAAACTACAACTCTAGCAAGGGATCAGTAGGCAAACATATAGTGTAGGTAAGTGCACCACTTACACCTCACTAGAAAGGCATGTCTAACCAGGGAGAGTCTACTGAGACCCCCCTTGTGGTTATTGACCCTCCACAGGTCACTTCAAGATATGCAGCTCTCAGTTTCCAGGAGATGAGACAAGTGTGTACCTCCAGGAAACTGAAACAGGGGTCTAACCCCACCATTCCCTTTCTGATAGGTCTCTTAGAGACTTATGATGCGAGAAAGATTTCTCAGCTACATGGGAATATGCCAGCCTTAGAGGGTACCTCTGGGGATCCAGACCTCCCCAACACTGCCAATGCAGTTGAGGAGGAGGATCAAGAGGAACTCTCTGGGGATGAGGTAGACAAAGGTCTTGAGGTAGTCAGAAGGCTAACTAGGGCCAACTTAGACTTACTTGGGCTAGGATCTGGGGAACCCCCAGTACTGACCCGAAGTGGGCCTAACCTTGGAGTTAGGAGAGATAGATCTCTTTCTAGGGACTCCAATAGATCTCTGCACTCTAATGCCTCTTCTCAGAGGAGAAGGAACTCTCCCCAGTGGAGATTTACTTCCCCCCAGAGAAGAGAACATGAAGCTAGGATGAAACAGGCTGCTCTGAGGATTGAAAGGGAAGAACTTGCCCTGGCCAAAGAAAAGCTTGCCTTTGCTAGAGAGCAGCAGATGAGTGGGGTAGTTCCCACTGGTGGCAGCAATCTCCCAAGAGATAGAGAGAAGGGTTTAGATACTAAACACCTGACAAAAATAGTGCCCCCCTTTAAACAAGGGGATGACATCCAGAAATGGATGGCTGCTTTGGAGAGGGCCTGCACTGTGCAGTGCATTCCCCAGAGTCAGTGGGCAGCTATACTGTGGCTCTCCTTTGATGGTAAAGGTAGAGATAAGCTCCTCACTACAAGAGTAGAGGATGCTAACAATTACCAGGTCCTGAAAAATACACTGGTTGATGGGTTTGGTTTAACCACTGAGCAGTACAGGTTGCTGTTCAGAGACACCCAGAAAACTCAGTCTCAGGACTGGTCTGACTTTGTGGATTGTGCCACTAAGGCTTTGGAGGGCTGGTTGCTGGGTAGCAAGGTTACTGATTACACAGGATTGTATAATCTGATGATGAGAGAACAAATTTTAAATAATTGTCAGAACCAGTTGTTGCACCAGCACCTTGTTGATTCAGATCTGACCTCTCCCCAAGAATTGGGAAAGAAGGCAGACAAATGGGTCAGAACAAGGATCAAGCAGAACCAGAACCAGAACCAGGGTGGTCAGAAGAAAGCAGACCAGAAGGGTAATACTAAGAATGAACAAAATGACCAGAAGTCTTCACCAGGTCCCCAACAAACCAAAGAGGGTGGGGGTCAGTGTGAGAAGTTGGCCTGATGTGCAGTGCTCACTATTCTAGTGATCACTATATATCAGTCCAAACAACCCTTATTGATGATTGGTTGTAAGTCAACCTTATAGACCAGCTATCCTAGTAGCATGGATACGAGCAGTCTAAGGCTAAGACTCTAGAGGGCGTGTTAAGCCAGCTGTTTTACCATCACATTACCCCTTGAACACCCAGTGAAAGGACACCACACAAGTGTTATGAAAATAAACAGTGTATTTATTAGAATCACAACAACCCTGTACTCTTTATGAGGACAGGGTGCTAGGCACACAACAAAACTCTTACGAAAATACTTAAGTTAGCACGTTATACACAAATGCCCGAGGGGCACGAAAAACCATATACTTTAAAAGTGGAATGCGAATTACTAGCAGGTAAGTAACAGTTCTAATAGGCTTTGGAATCGCTAGGACTTGACTAGGGAATCGTTAGATTACTACTAGGAGGCCCAGGGGACTCGGGTGCAGAGTGTGCACTCTCACGCGGGATGCGGGACAAAGTCTATGGAGGCTAGTAAAGGCAAAGTTAGTGTTCACGGGCGAACCCGACCTGGTAGGAAGAAAACGACAGTGGATCCTGACCCTAGGATAGTGAGGCTATGCTGGGACACCGAAGTGCCGAAGTTACCTAGCCCAGGGGCTGCAGCTGCATAGGTCTGAAAAGACGTCGGGGATCTCGTTGCCGGACCAGGAGCCTGGAAGGAAGAAGTTGCTGGCAGGCGACCAGTGAAGAAAAGTTCGATGGATCCAAGCCTGGATCAAGGAAGAAGAAAACCTGAAAGCAGAGGGGACCAAGTTCTTGAATCACTAGCCAGTGATTAAGTGGGCACCAGGATGGCACCGGGCGAAGTCACCGCAGTCAGGTGAGTGTGCGCTGCTGGGCTCTGCAGTCTCTCGGACCAGGAGGCGTTGTCGGCGACCAGGATGGAGGTGCGAGCTGTCCCACGAAGATTCTTGCTGTCGACGTCGCTGGACCCAGGATTGGGCAACAAGTCTTGGCAAATGCAAGGCCCACGCGGTGGGCCTAAAATGGCGTCTTGAGTGGACCAGGAGGGTCCAGGGTACTTCTCCGATTGAGGGAAGCAAGGGCCAGTCTGGAGCAACCAGACCAGCAGCAGAAATGTCGTCGGGCGTCGTCAGGAAGGCCACAAGCCAGCGGGCTAGTAGCCAAACAACGCGGTGAGCAGCAAAAAGCAGAAGGGCCCCACGCAGATCGTGGAGATGCTGGGGGGCTGCTCTTCGGTGCTGGAGCTGCTCAGGGTGGGGGCTTCTCGGACCCCAAAGCACTCACCAGGAATTCACTCGGCGGGCTTGCTGGAAAGAAGTCGTGCAGTCTTGAAGATGGCCGGTCCCTCGAGGTCTCGTCACACCCACGAATCTCAGCGTGACTGATGATGCAGGTAGAGGTCAGAGGTGCCAGGGAAGCCGGTTCTCGTCGAGCTGGGCAGTCGGATTCCGGAGGAAGGACTTGCAGCAGACCGCAGTGTTCTTAGATGGTGCCTGCGGGTGCAGGGTGACTACTCCTTAGTCACAAGGGAGAAATCTTAGGAAGAAGTCTTGAGTTCCTTTCGCAGAAAGTAGTTTCAGGATTCAAAGATGATCTGATTTGGAAGGGGGCCAGTCTCTACCTTTATCCTGTAAAAGGGGGCTGGCACGCGACTAAGTCCTGCCCTATGGGTGGGACTAGGAGGGGGGTGGTTACACCCACTTCCTTGGCGGGCTTTTCCCCAGCACAGGGTCTGGAGTGACCCTGGAACTGGTTCCAGCCAGCCTATGCACAGTGAGCACCGGGGTGCCACGTGCAGTCACCTTCCTCTAAAGCCCTGCCTACCTACAATACACAAAACCCTGTCTGGGACGGTGCTGGCACCGCCCCTGGCAGGAAACCCTTTGTCCTTATCTCCTGCTCTGGGAGGACTCCCAGCAGCAGGAGGGCAGACTTGTGTCTCGGTGGCAGCATCCATTTTGTGGATGCTAAGGCTCTGTCTGACTTTAACCGGGGTTAGGGGTTACATACATGTCGTGTCCCTCTAGAAGGGTGGAATGCTAACCCCGTCGCCAGAATTGGCGAGGGGTTAGTATTCCAATTCGTATGACACCTTACTCGACATGTTTTGATAAAGCGATACCAGAGTTGGCATATAACCGCGAGGATTATAATGCACTTAAGAGTATATGGTATGCGATATCATGGAAACGGCTAAGGGATGGATCCCGAAAGCCGCAGACAGGCTCAGCTCATGCCAGAGCACCATCTCACACGATTCCAAGCACTCTGCCTTCAGGATTGTTAAGGCCTGCCATAGGAGTGACTGATAGGAGATCTGTGTGTCCATTTTAGGGTTAGATATAGGTATACTATATCTAAAGCAAAGGGTGATTACACCACCTTGCCCCAGCTGTCAAGCAGCCAGTTGTGTCAGATTTTGGATGGCCAGCCAGGGGTGGCATAATACATGCTGCAGCCCCTGGTAGGCCCTGGGTACACCTAGGCCCTGGGTACCTAAGGTACACTGTACAGGGACTGATAAGGTGACTCAGTATCCAATTTAGATATGTACCTAAGGTACATGGAATCCATTTTACAGAGAGAGCAGTAGGCCTGGGGCCCTGAATAGCAGGGTCCCAGGTCAACTAAGTCAGAAAACCAGCAAAACACCAGGCAAAAAGTTGGGGGCAACCATAGTCAGGGATCAACCTTCCTACATAACCCCCCCCCAAACGAAGGGAGATAAGGCTATCCTTGTCCAGGTAAGCCTATATTGCCTAAGTGGCCATTTAAGGAAGTACCAGCACTGGCATGGTTACCCCCTATGTCATGGTCCACTAAGCAATCCCTCACCCTAAGGGTGTCTGAGGGTCTCCACCATAGGGAATCTCTACCTGTGGTGTGTTTTGTCAAAGAAAAAGGCTGGTGCTGAAATGGAGTACTGAAGTGAGGCTCCACTAATTTTGGGCTCAACTTCCTCCAATCATTTTCCACCATAGAGGCCTTTCTTTCCAAGACTGAGTTGTTTTGGGCTCTCAGGGTCAACCTCTGGCTACCTACAGCTGGAGATTGGGTCCCTCTGTTTGGCTTACTGGAGGGACAGGTCAGGTCTGGGGCCCTCAGGTCCCAAGTTTGGCTGTGCCCCACAGTGTCCATCTGTGGGAGGTCCCTAACTAATTTTAAGGGGGGTCCCTCAGGAGTATGTTTTATTTTCACTTGGCTAGGACTACTAGCTTCAGTGCCCTTAATCTGCTGATTGGGAAATTCTTTTGGACAGGGGGCCCTTGGGGGTCCACCACTGGCCTCCCTGACCTCTACAGCCCTGGGCTGACTGAGGCAGGGTAGAGAGGGGCAGGTTACCTGCTCCAGACTGGGTCCCACCTTGGAAGGGTCCACTGACATCAGGGGTTCTGCCAGGCTAGGCCTGACTACCTCTGTGGCAGTTGCTTCACAAGGGGTCAGATCAGTTCCCTGAGGAGGCTGATCTGTTCCTAAAGTCTGGTGGGAGGGAGATTTCTCTTCCTCCTCAATACTCTCTGTCTGAGTGGAGTGATCCATAGTTTCAGGCTTCACAACACTGTCATCTGTCTGAGTTTGAGCTGTGGCCATCACAACTCTCCCAACCTTTTCAGGAGGGGGCTCAGTTTGGGTGTGGGCTGTGACCATCACAGCCTTGACAACCTGTTCTGGGAAGGAAGTTGTCTGAGATTGGGTTGTGACTGGCACAACCCTCCTGACCTGTTCAGGGAGGATATCTTGGACTGGGGCTGTGGCTACCACTGCCCCACTAACCTTACCATGGATGTTTACCATTCTAGAATGGGTTTCTTGCTCTACTTCAGCCCAGGCTGAGAGCTCTAAATCATTCCCCAGTAGGCAATCTACAGGCAAGTTTGGTGACACTGCCACTCTCTTGTGGCCAGTGACACCTCCCCAGCTGAGATTGACCACTGCCATGGGATGATCTCTCTGTACTCCATCAATATTGGTCACCTGGTATGTGGCACCAGGTAAAAGTTGCCTTGAGGGGACTAGACTCTCAGTCACCATAGTGATGCTAGCCCCTGTATCTCTATAGGCCTCAACTTTTATACCATTGATGAGGGGCTCCTGTCTGTACTTGCCCAAAGTGTTGGGACAAGTTGTGAAGTTGGCAAACCCCATGCCAGTCTCACAGACAAGAGTATCTAAGTTTGGGGACCTGGTTAGGCCAGAGTCCCCAGGAACTCCCAAAGTAAATGCACCCAAATTCTTGGGGGCACTCCCACCACCTGGGGGATTACTACTAGTAGTAACAGGAGGTTTGGGAATGTTACTTGGGGGTATGTTTTCCTTATTGTTATTCTTTGGGCAACTGCTGTCAGTTTTTAAATGACCCACCTGTTTACAGGGATAACAATAAGGTTTCTTCTGGTTGTTGGAAGGATTCTGGGACCCACCCCCCTCAGAGGATTTTTGGGGCCCTGATGTGGTTTGATCTGGAGATTTATTCCCACCCTTCTCTTGAGGCTTGGTTGATTCCTTTTTCTGGTCACCACCTTGGTTCTTGGGCCTAATCCTGGTTCTGACCCATTTGTCTGCCCTCTTACCCAATTCTTGTGGAGAGGTCAGATCAGAGTCTACCAGGTGCTGGTGTAATAACTGGTTCTGACAATTATTTAAGACTTGCTCTCTCATAATAAGATTATACAATCCTGTGAAGTCAGTAACCTTGCTACCCAGTAGCCAGCCTTCCAAAGCCTTAGTGGCACAATCAACAAAGTCTGACCAGTCCTGAGACTGAGTTTTCTGGGTGTCTCTGAACAGCAACCTGTACTGCTCAGTGGTTAAACCAAACCCATCAACCAGTGCATTTTTCAGGACCTGGTAATTGTTAGCATCCTCAACTCTAGTAGTGAGGAGCTTATCTCTACCTTTGCCATCAAAGGAGAGCCACAGTATAGCTGCCCACTGACTCTGGGGAATGCCCTGCACAGTGCAGGCCCTCTCCAAAGCAGCCATCCATTTCTGGATGTCATCCCCTTGCTTAAAGGGGGGCACTATTTTAGTCAGGTGTTTAGTATCTAAACCCTTCTCTCTATCTCTTGGGAGATTGCTGCCACCAGTGGGAGCTAGCCCACTCATCTGCTGCTCTCTTGCCAGGGCAAGCTTCTCTTTGGCCAGGGCAATTTCTTCCCTTTCAATCCTCAGTTCAGCTTGTTTCATCCTAGCCTCATGCTCCCTTCTCTGAGGGGAAGTAAATCTCCTTTGTGGAGGATTCCTTCTCCCCTGAGAAGAGGCATTAGAGTGCAGAGATCTATTGGAGTCCCTAGAAAGAGATCTATCTCTCCTAACTCCAAGGTTAGGCCCACTTCGGGTTAGTACTGGGGGTCCCCCAGATCCTAGCCCAAGTAAGTCTAAGTTGGTCCTAGTTAGCCTTCTGACTACCTCAAGACCTTTGTCTACCTCATCCCCAGAGAGTACCTCCTGATCCTCCTCCTCAACTGCTGAATCAGTGTTGGGGAGATCTGGATCCCCAGAGGTTCCCTCTAAGGCTGGCATGTTCTCATGTAACTGAGAAAGCTTTCTGGCATCATATGTCTCTAAGAGACCTATCAGAAAGGGAGTGGTGGGGTTAGACCCCTGCTTCAGTTTTCTGGAGACACAGATTTGTCTCATCTCCTGGAAACTGAGAGCTGCATATCTTGAAGTGACCTGTGGAGGGTCAACACTGACCAGGGGAGTCTCAGTAGAATCTCCCTGGGTAGACATGCTTTTCTAGTGAGGTGTAAGTGGTGCACTTACCTACACTATATGTTTGCCTACTGATCCCTTGCTAGAGTTGTAGTTTAGGGTGTGCTAGGCCCTAGGAGCTACAACAGCTGGTTCAGTAGAACTCAGAGTATTCTAAGCTAAGTTATATGTACCTTTAGTACTTATGTGATCTTTCACAAGATATTCTTAGGGGCATGTGTGGTAAAACAACAGCAAGCTCAAATCCCAACCGCTGCTCACCAATGTGAGAAGTTGGCCTGATGTGCAGTGCTCACTATTCTAGTGATCACTATATATCAGTCCAAACAACCCTTATTGATGATTGGTTGTAAGTCAACCTTATAGACCAGCTATCCTAGTAGCATGGATACGAGCAGTCTAAGGCTAAGACTCTAGAGGGCGTGTTAAGCCAGCTGTTTTACCATCACATTACCCCTTGAACACCCAGTGAAAGGACACCACACAAGTGTTATGAAAATAAACAGTGTATTTATTAGAATCACAACAACCCTGTACTCTTTAGGAGGACAGGGTGCTAGGCACACAACAAAACTCTTACGAAAATACTTAAGTTAGCACGTTATACACAAATGCCCGAGGGGCACGAAAAACCATATACTTTAAAAGTGGAATGCGAATTACTAGCAGGTAAGTAACAGTTCTAATAGGCTTTGGAATCGCTAGGACTTGACTAGGGAATCGTTAGATTACTACTAGGAGGCCCAGGGGACTCGGGTGCAGAGTGTGCACTCTCACGCGGGATGCGGGACAAAGTCTATGGAGGCTAGTAAAGGCAAAGTTAGTGTTCACGGGCGAACCCGACCTGGTAGGAAGAAAACGACAGTGGATCCTGACCCTAGGATAGTGAGGCTATGCTGGGACACCGAAGTGCCGAAGTTACCTAGCCCAGGGGCTGCAGCTGCATAGGTCTGAAAAGACGTCGGGGATCTCGTTGCCGGACCAGGAGCCTGGAAGGAAGAAGTTGCTGGCAGGCGACCAGTGAAGAAAAGTTCGATGGATCCAAGCCTGGATCAAGGAAGAAGAAAACCTGAAAGCAGAGGGGACCAAGTTCTTGAATCACTAGCCAGTGATTAAGTGGGCACCAGGATGGCACCGGGCGAAGTCACCGCAGTCAGGTGAGTGGGCGCTGCTGGGCTCTGCAGTCTCTCGGACCAGGAGGCGTTGTCGGCGACCAGGATGGAGGTGCGAGCTGTCCCACGAAGATTCTTGCTGTCGACGTCGCTGGACCCAGGATTGGGCAACAAGTCTTGGCAAATGCAAGGCCCACGCGGTGGGCCTAAAATGGCGTCTTGAGTGGACCAGGAGGGTCCAGGGTACTTCTCCGATTGAGGGAAGCAAGGGCCAGTCTGGAGCAACCAGACCAGCAGCAGAAATGTCGTCGGGCGTCGTCAGGAAGGCCACAAGCCAGCGGGCTAGTAGCCAAACAACGCGGTGAGCAGCAAAAAGCAGAAGGGCCCCACGCAGATCGTGGAGATGCTGGGGGGCTGCTCTTCGGTGCTGGAGCTGCTCAGGGTGGGGGCTTCTCGGACCCCAAAGCACTCACCAGGAATTCACTCGGCGGGCTTGCTGGAAAGAAGTCGTGCAGTCTTGAAGATGGCCGGTCCCTCGAGGTCTCGTCACACCCACGAATCTCAGCGTGACTGATGATGCAGGTAGAGGTCAGAGGTGCCAGGGAAGCCGGTTCTCGTCGAGCTGGGCAGTCGGATTCCGGAGGAAGGACTTGCAGCAGACCGCAGTGTTCTTAGATGGTGCCTGCGGGTGCAGGGTGACTACTCCTTAGTCACAAGGGAGAAATCTTAGGAAGAAGTCTTGAGTTCCTTTCGCAGAAAGTAGTTTCAGGATTCAAAGATGATCTGATTTGGAAGGGGGCCAGTCTCTACCTTTATCCTGTAAAAGGGGGCTGGCACGCGACTAAGTCCTGCCCTATGGGTGGGACTAGGAGGGGGGTGGTTACACCCACTTCCTTGGCGGGCTTTTCCCCAGCACAGGGTCTGGAGTGACCCTGGAACTGGTTCCAGCCAGCCTATGCACAGTGAGCACCGGGGTGCCACGTGCAGTCACCTTCCTCTAAAGCCCTGCCTACCTACAATACACAAAACCCTGTCTGGGACGGTGCTGGCACCGCCCCTGGCAGGAAACCCTTTGTCCTTATCTCCTGCTCTGGGAGGACTCCCAGCAGCAGGAGGGCAGACTTGTGTCTCGGTGGCAGCATCCATTTTGTGGATGCTAAGGCTCTGTCTGACTTTAACCGGGGTTAGGGGTTACATACATGTCGTGTCCCTCTAGAAGGGTGGAATGCTAACCCCGTCGCCAGAATTGGCGAGGGGTTAGTATTCCAATTCGTATGACACCTTACTCGACATGTTTTGATAAAGCGATACCAGAGTTGGCATATAACCGCGAGGATTATAATGCACTTAAGAGTATATGGTATGCGATATCATGGAAACGGCTAAGGGATGGATCCCGAAAGCCGCAGACAGGCTCAGCTCATGCCAGAGCACCATCTCACACGATTCCAAGCACTCTGCCTTCAGGATTGTTAAGGCCTGCCATAGGAGTGACTGATAGGAGATCTGTGTGTCCATTTTAGGGTTAGATATAGGTATACTATATCTAAAGCAAAGGGTGATTACACCACCTTGCCCCAGCTGTCAAGCAGCCAGTTGTGTCAGATTTTGGATGGCCAGCCAGGGGTGGCATAATACATGCTGCAGCCCCTGGTAGGACCTGGGTACACCTAGGCCCTGGGTACCTAAGGTACACTGTACAGGGACTGATAAGGTGACTCAGTATCCAATTTAGATATGTACCTAAGGTACATGGAATCCATTTTACAGAGAGAGCAGTAGGCCTGGGGCCCTGAATAGCAGGGTCCCAGGTCAACTAAGTCAGAAAACCAGCAAAACACCAGGCAAAAAGTTGGGGGCAACCATAGTCAGGGATCAACCTTCCTACATAACCCCCCCCCAAACGAAGGGAGATAAGGCTATCCTTGTCCAGGTAAGCCTATATTGCCTAAGTGGCCATTTAAGGAAGTACCAGCACTGGCATGGTTACCCCCTATGTCATGGTCCACTAAGCAATCCCTCACCCTAAGGGTGTCTGAGGGTCTCCACCATAGGGAATCTCTACCTGTGGTGTGTTTTGTCAAAGAAAAAGGCTGGTGCTGAAATGGAGTACTGAAGTGAGGCTCCACTAATTTTGGGCTCAACTTCCTCCAATCATTTTCCACCATAGAGGCCTTTCTTTCCAAGACTGAGTTGTTTTGGGCTCTCAGGGTCAACCTCTGGCTACCTACAGCTGGAGATTGGGTCCCTCTGTTTGGCTTACTGGAGGGACAGGTCAGGTCTGGGGCCCTCAGGTCCCAAGTTTGGCTGTGCCCCACAGTGTCCATCTGTGGGAGGTCCCTAACTAATTTTAAGGGGGGTCCCTCAGGAGTATGTTTTATTTTCACTTGGCTAGGACTACTAGCTTCAGTGCCCTTAATCTGCTGATTGGGAAATTCTTTTGGACAGGGGGCCCTTGGGGGTCCACCACTGGCCTCCCTGACCTCTACAGCCCTGGGCTGACTGAGGCAGGGTAGAGAGGGGCAGGTTACCTGCTCCAGACTGGGTCCCACCTTGGAAGGGTCCACTGACATCAGGGGTTCTGCCAGGCTAGGCCTGACTACCTCTGTGGCAGTTGCTTCACAAGGGGTCAGATCAGTTCCCTGAGGAGGCTGATCTGTTCCTAAAGTCTGGTGGGAGGGAGATTTCTCTTCCTCCTCAATACTCTCTGTCTGAGTGGAGTGATCCATAGTTTCAGGCTTCACAACACTGTCATCTGTCTGAGTTTGAGCTGTGGCCATCACAACTCTCCCAACCTTTTCAGGAGGGGGCTCAGTTTGGGTGTGGGCTGTGACCATCACAGCCTTGACAACCTGTTCTGGGAAGGAAGTTGTCTGAGATTGGGTTGTGACTGGCACAACCCTCCTGACCTGTTCAGGGAGGATATCTTGGACTGGGGCTGTGGCTACCACTGCCCCACTAACCTTACCATGGATGTTTACCATTCTAGAATGGGTTTCTTGCTCTACTTCAGCCCAGGCTGAGAGCTCTAAATCATTCCCCAGTAGGCAATCTACAGGCAAGTTTGGTGACACTGCCACTCTCTTGTGGCCAGTGACACCTCCCCAGCTGAGATTGACCACTGCCATGGGATGATCTCTCTGTACTCCATCAATATTGGTCACCTGGTATGTGGCACCAGGTAAAAGTTGCCTTGAGGGGACTAGACTCTCAGTCACCATAGTGATGCTAGCCCCTGTATCTCTATAGGCCTCAACTTTTATACCATTGATGAGGGGCTCCTGTCTGTACTTGCCCAAAGTGTTGGGACAAGTTGTGAAGTTGGCAAACCCCATGCCAGTCTCACAGACAAGAGTATCTAAGTTTGGGGACCTGGTTAGGCCAGAGTCCCCAGGAACTCCCAAAGTAAATGCACCCAAATTCTTGGGGGCACTCCCACCACCTGGGGGATTACTACTAGTAGTAACAGGAGGTTTGGGAATGTTACTTGGGGGTATGTTTTCCTTATTGTTATTCTTTGGGCAACTGCTGTCAGTTTTTAAATGACCCACCTGTTTACAGGGATAACAATAAGGTTTCTTCTGGTTGTTGGAAGGATTCTGGGACCCACCCCCCTCAGAGGATTTTTGGGGCCCTGATGTGGTTTGATCTGGAGATTTATTCCCACCCTTCTCTTGAGGCTTGGTTGATTCCTTTTTCTGGTCACCACCTTGGTTCTTGGGCCTAATCCTGGTTCTGACCCATTTGTCTGCCCTCTTACCCAATTCTTGTGGAGAGGTCAGATCAGAGTCTACCAGGTGCTGGTGTAATAACTGGTTCTGACAATTATTTAAGACTTGCTCTCTCATAATAAGATTATACAATCCTGTGAAGTCAGTAACCTTGCTACCCAGTAGCCAGCCTTCCAAAGCCTTAGTGGCACAATCAACAAAGTCTGACCAGTCCTGAGACTGAGTTTTCTGGGTGTCTCTGAACAGCAACCTGTACTGCTCAGTGGTTAAACCAAACCCATCAACCAGTGCATTTTTCAGGACCTGGTAATTGTTAGCATCCTCAACTCTAGTAGTGAGGAGCTTATCTCTACCTTTGCCATCAAAGGAGAGCCACAGTATAGCTGCCCACTGACTCTGGGGAATGCCCTGCACAGTGCAGGCCCTCTCCAAAGCAGCCATCCATTTCTGGATGTCATCCCCTTGCTTAAAGGGGGGCACTATTTTAGTCAGGTGTTTAGTATCTAAACCCTTCTCTCTATCTCTTGGGAGATTGCTGCCACCAGTGGGAGCTAGCCCACTCATCTGCTGCTCTCTTGCCAGGGCAAGCTTCTCTTTGGCCAGGGCAATTTCTTCCCTTTCAATCCTCAGTTCAGCTTGTTTCATCCTAGCCTCATGCTCCCTTCTCTGAGGGGAAGTAAATCTCCTTTGTGGAGGATTCCTTCTCCCCTGAGAAGAGGCATTAGAGTGCAGAGATCTATTGGAGTCCCTAGAAAGAGATCTATCTCTCCTAACTCCAAGGTTAGGCCCACTTCGGGTTAGTACTGGGGGTCCCCCAGATCCTAGCCCAAGTAAGTCTAAGTTGGTCCTAGTTAGCCTTCTGACTACCTCAAGACCTTTGTCTACCTCATCCCCAGAGAGTACCTCCTGATCCTCCTCCTCAACTGCTGAATCAGTGTTGGGGAGATCTGGATCCCCAGAGGTTCCCTCTAAGGCTGGCATGTTCTCATGTAACTGAGAAAGCTTTCTGGCATCATATGTCTCTAAGAGACCTATCAGAAAGGGAGTGGTGGGGTTAGACCCCTGCTTCAGTTTTCTGGAGACACAGATTTGTCTCATCTCCTGGAAACTGAGAGCTGCATATCTTGAAGTGACCTGTGGAGGGTCAACACTGACCAGGGGAGTCTCAGTAGAATCTCCCTGGGTAGACATGCTTTTCTAGTGAGGTGTAAGTGGTGCACTTACCTACACTATATGTTTGCCTACTGATCCCTTGCTAGAGTTGTAGTTTAGGGTGTGCTAGGCCCTAGGAGCTACAACAGCTGGTTCAGTAGAACTCAGAGTATTCTAAGCTAAGTTATATGTACCTTTAGTACTTATGTGATCTTTCACAAGATATTCTTAGGGGCATGTGTGGTAAAACAACAGCAAGCTCAAATCCCAACCGCTGCTCACCAATGTGAGAAGTTGGCCTGATGTGCAGTGCTCACTATTCTAGTGATCACTATATATCAGTCCAAACAACCCTTATTGATGATTGGTTGTAAGTCAACCTTATAGACCAGCTATCCTAGTAGCATGGATACGAGCAGTCTAAGGCTAAGACTCTAGAGGGCGTGTTAAGCCAGCTGTTTTACCATCACATTACCCCTTGAACACCCAGTGAAAGGACACCACACAAGTGTTATGAAAATAAACAGTGTATTTATTAGAATCACAACAACCCTGTACTCTTTAGGAGGACAGGGTGCTAGGCACACAACAAAACTCTTACGAAAATACTTAAGTTAGCACGTTATACACAAATGCCCGAGGGGCACGAAAAACCATATACTTTAAAAGTGGAATGCGAATTACTAGCAGGTAAGTAACAGTTCTAATAGGCTTTGGAATCGCTAGGACTTGACTAGGGAATCGTTAGATTACTACTAGGAGGCCCAGGGGACTCGGGTGCAGAGTGTGCACTCTCACGCGGGATGCGGGACAAAGTCTATGGAGGCTAGTAAAGGCAAAGTTAGTGTTCACGGGCGAACCCGACCTGGTAGGAAGAAAACGACAGTGGATCCTGACCCTAGGATAGTGAGGCTATGCTGGGACACCGAAGTGCCGAAGTTACCTAGCCCAGGGGCTGCAGCTGCATAGGTCTGAAAAGACGTCGGGGATCTCGTTGCCGGACCAGGAGCCTGGAAGGAAGAAGTTGCTGGCAGGCGACCAGTGAAGAAAAGTTCGATGGATCCAAGCCTGGATCAAGGAAGAAGAAAACCTGAAAGCAGAGGGGACCAAGTTCTTGAATCACTAGCCAGTGATTAAGTGGGCACCAGGATGGCACCGGGCGAAGTCACCGCAGTCAGGTGAGTGGGCGCTGCTGGGCTCTGCAGTCTCTCGGACCAGGAGGCGTTGTCGGCGACCAGGATGGAGGTGCGAGCTGTCCCACGAAGATTCTTGCTGTCGACGTCGCTGGACCCAGGATTGGGCAACAAGTCTTGGCAAATGCAAGGCCCACGCGGTGGGCCTAAAATGGCGTCTTGAGTGGACCAGGAGGGTCCAGGGTACTTCTCCGATTGAGGGAAGCAAGGGCCAGTCTGGAGCAACCAGACCAGCAGCAGAAATGTCGTCGGGCGTCGTCAGGAAGGCCACAAGCCAGCGGGCTAGTAGCCAAACAACGCGGTGAGCAGCAAAAAGCAGAAGGGCCCCACGCAGATCGTGGAGATGCTGGGGGGCTGCTCTTCGGTGCTGGAGCTGCTCAGGGTGGGGGCTTCTCGGACCCCAAAGCACTCACCAGGAATTCACTCGGCGGGCTTGCTGGAAAGAAGTCGTGCAGTCTTGAAGATGGCCGGTCTCTCGAGGTCTCGTCACACCCACGAATCTCAGCGTGACTGATGATGCAGGTAGAGGTCAGAGGTGCCAGGGAAGCCGGTTCTCGTCGAGCTGGGCAGTCGGATTCCGGAGGAAGGACTTGCAGCAGACCGCAGTGTTCTTAGATGGTGCCTGCGGGTGCAGGGTGACTACTCCTTAGTCACAAGGGAGAAATCTTAGGAAGAAGTCTTGAGTTCCTTTCGCAGAAAGTAGTTTCAGGATTCAAAGATGATCTGATTTGGAAGGGGGCCAGTCTCTACCTTTATCCTGTAAAAGGGGGCTGGCACGCGACTAAGTCCTGCCCTATGGGTGGGACTAGGAGGGGGGTGGTTACACCCACTTCCTTGGCGGGCTTTTCCCCAGCACAGGGTCTGGAGTGACCCTGGAACTGGTTCCAGCCAGCCTATGCACAGTGAGCACCGGGGTGCCACGTGCAGTCACCTTCCTCTAAAGCCCTGCCTACCTACAATACACAAAACCCTGTCTGGGACGGTGCTGGCACCGCCCCTGGCAGGAAACCCTTTGTCCTTATCTCCTGCTCTGGGAGGACTCCCAGCAGCAGGAGGGCAGACTTGTGTCTCGGTGGCAGCATCCATTTTGTGGATGCTAAGGCTCTGTCTGACTTTAACCGGGGTTAGGGGTTACATACATGTCGTGTCCCTCTAGAAGGGTGGAATGCTAACCCCGTCGCCAGAATTGGCGAGGGGTTAGTATTCCAATTGGTATGACACCTTACTCGACATGTTTTGATAAAGCGATACCAGAGTTGGCATATAACCGCGAGGATTATAATGCACTTAAGAGTATATGGTATGCGATATCATGGAAACGGCTAAGGGATGGATCCCGAAAGCCGCAGACAGGCTCAGCTCATGCCAGAGCACCATCTCACACGATTCCAAGCACTCTGCCTTCAGGATTGTTAAGGCCTGCCATAGGAGTGACTGATAGGAGATCTGTGTGTCCATTTTAGGGTTAGATATAGGTATACTATATCTAAAGCAAAGGGTGATTACACCACCTTGCCCCAGCTGTCAAGCAGCCAGTTGTGTCAGATTTTGGATGGCCAGCCAGGGGTGGCATAATACATGCTGCAGCCCCTGGTAGGCCCTGGGTACACCTAGGCCCTGGGTACCTAAGGTACACTGTACAGGGACTGATAAGGTGACTCAGTATCCAATTTAGATATGTACCTAAGGTACATGGAATCCATTTTACAGAGAGAGCAGTAGGCCTGGGGCCCTGAATAGCAGGGTCCCAGGTCAACTAAGTCAGAAAACCAGCAAAACACCAGGCAAAAAGTTGGGGGCAACCATAGTCAGGGATCAACCTTCCTACAGTCAGGCTTCCCAGAAGAAGAAGACTCAGGAAGGCCAGTCAAAAAGGTGGTGCCAGTACTGTAAAAGTAAGTCTCACTGGTTTAGTGAGTGCACCAAAAGAGGAGGACAAACTCCTACCACTACAGCCCCTAAGGCAACTGCACCCCCTAGTACAGTCAGTAGTGGTAGTGTACCTCCCAAGGCATTAGTTGGGTTAACCTTGGGAACTGAGGGGTCTGACAACTTAGTTGGCACACTCACTCAGGCTGTCCTTGTCTGTACAGGGGATATGGATATATCCCCTGATGTCAGTCCCAATACTTTGGGCAAATACAGGCAGACACCTTTGATAAATGGCAAAATGGCTCAGGCCTATAGGGACACTTGTGCCAGTGTCACCATGGTGACACCTAACTTTGTGGACCCTGGACAGATCATGCCAGGTACAGATTTCCTGGTGACCAATGCCAGCAACGTCACTACCAGTCATAGTATGGCGATTGTTGCTTTCTCCTGGGGAGGGGTAAGTGGCCAAAAGAAAGTTGTGGTTAGTTCAGACCTCCCAGTGGATTGTTTGTTGGGCAATGATTTGGAGTCATCCCTATGGTCAGAAGTGGAGCAGAGGACTCACATGGAAATGTTAGGCTTGCCAGCACATGTGCTTGCTGTGACTAGGTCACAGGCCAGAAGATGCCCCACTGAACATGTGCTGGATCCTGGAAGAAAGAACCAGACACCTTCCAAGAAGAAGAGCAGTAGGGTTAAGGCTTTGCCTTCCCCCTTGCCCCAGGTTGAGGATCAAGTCTCTGAGGAGGCTGATCTGAGAGAGCTGAGGGAAACTGAGCCTAAAGAGCTTGAACTTGATCAAGTTGAGTTTCTGGGCTCAGGGGGACCCTCCAGAGAAGACCTGGGGAAGGCACAGTTAGACTGCCCTTCCCTTGAACCCCTCGGACAGCAGGCTGCTGCTGAGGCTGCAGGGAATGCCACAGGTGCCCACAGGGTATACTGGGAAGATGGACTCCTGTACTCTGAGTCAAGAGACCCCAAGCCTGGTGCAACCAGGAGGCTGGTCATCCCCTTGTCTCTGAGAGGTTTCCTTCTCACCTTGGCCCATGAGATTCCCCTTGCAGGTCACTTAGGTCAGACAAAGACTTGGGACAGGCTTGTCTCACACTTTCACTGGCCCCATATGAATGAGAATACCAAGGAGTTTTGTCGCTTCTGTGTCACTTGCCAAGCCAGTGGTAAGTCAGGTGGCACAACAAAGGCCCCCCTCATACCACTACCTGTGGTGGGGGTTCCCTTTGAAAGAGTGGGGATTGACATTGTTGGTCCAATGGAACCCCAGACAGCATCAGGGCACAAGTTTATACTGGTGGTGGTGGACCATGCCACCAGGTATCCTGAAGCTATTCCACTTAGGACCACTACAGCACCTGTAGTGGCAAGGGCCCTAGTTGGAGTGTTCTCCAGAGTGGGCTTCCCTAAGGAGGTCGTTTCTGACAGGGGTGCAAACTTCATGTCAGGATATCTGACTGCAATGTGGAAGGAGTGTGGTGTGAACTACAAGTTCACCACACCCTATCACCCACAATGCAATGGGCTTGTTGAGAGATTCAACAGGACCCTAAAAGGGATGATTCATGGACTACCTGAAACTCTTAGGAGAAGATGGGATGTCCTGATCCCCTGCCTCTTGTTTGCTTACAGAGAGGTCCCACAGAAGGGGGTTGGCTACAGCCCTTTTGAACTTCTGTATGGGCATCCTGTAAGAGGACCCCTGTGTTTGGTGAAGGAAGGATGGGAGAGACCTCTCAAAAAGCCTGCAACCAACATAGTGGACTATGTACTTGGTCTCCGCTCCAGGATGGCTGAATACATGGAGAAGGCATCCAAAAACCTAGAGGCCAGCCAAGAACTCCAAAAAGCTTGGCATGACCAGAAGGCTGTCCTGACTGTGTACCAGCCTGGACAGAAGGTGTGGGTGCTGGAGCCAGTGGCCCCAGCAGCACTCAAAGACAAATGGTCTGGGCCCCACACCATCATTGAGCAAAAGGGAGAGGTCACCTACCTGGTGGACCTTGGAATTCCCAGGAGCCCTCTCAGAGTGCTCCATGTGAATAGGCTCAAAGCATATGTCGACAGGAAGGACATGAGCTTGCTCATGGCCACAGATGAGGGACAGGAGGAAGAGAGTGACCCTCTCCCAGACCTGCTCACTCAGAATCCTGATGATGGATCAGTAGATGGTGTTGTCTTCTGTGGCAGCCTCTCTGAACATCAGCAACAGGATTGTAGACAAGTTCTGCAATCCTTTAGACATATGTTCTCTCTGACACCCAGCCAAACTGATTGGTGTACCCATGAGGTTGACACTGGGGACAGTCTGCCTGTCAAGAGTAAAATCTACAGACAGCCTGATCATGTTAGAGACTGCATCAAAACTGAAGTGCAGAAAATGTTGGAGCTGGGAGTCATTGAGCCCTCAGATAGCCCTTGGGCTAGCCCAGTAGTTCTAGTGCCAAAGCCTCACACCCAGGGTGGTAAGAAAGAGATGAGGTTTTGCGTAGACTACAGAGGACTCAATGCAGTCACTAAGACTGATGCCCACCCAATACCAAGAGCAGATGAACTTATAGATAGATTGGCTTCTGCCAACTACTTAAGTACATTTGACCTGACAGCTGGGTATTGGCAAATCAGGTTAGCTGAGGAGGCCAAGCCCAAGACAGCATTTTCTACCCCTGGTGGGCATTATCAATTTGTGGTAATGCCCTTTGGTTTGAAAAATGCACCTGCCACCTTCCAAAGGTTGGTGAATCAAGTTCTCACTGGGTTGGATGACTTCTGTGCAGCTTATCTTGACGATATTGCTGTCTTTAGCTCCACCTGGGAGGATCACCTGGTCCACCTGAGGAAAGTGTTAGAGGCCCTGCAAAAGGCAGGCCTCACTATCAAGGCCACTAAGTGCCAGATAGGGCAGACACAGGTTGTATACCTGGGCCACCTTGTAGGTGGAGGCCAGATTCAGCCATTGGAGAGTAAAATACAGGCCATCAAGGACTGGGCTCCTCCAATCACCCAGACTCAGGTTCGAGCTTTCTTGGGCCTGACTGGTTACTATAGGAAGTTTGTCAGAAATTATGGGTCCATAGTGACCCCCCTTAATGACCTGACAAGTAAGAAGATGCCAAAGAAAGTTCAGTGGACAGAAGGCTGTCAAAAGGCATTCAATGACCTAAAGCAGGCCATGTGCACAGCACCTATCCTAAAGAGTCCAGACTACTCCAAGCCATTCATTGTCCAAACAGATGCTTCTGAGTTGGGTGTGGGAGCTGTTCTATCTCAACTGAATTTTGATGGTAACGACCAGCCCATTGCTTTTATTAGCAGAAGGCTGACCCCCAGAGAGAAAAATTGGTCAGCTATTGAGAGGGAGGCCTTTGCTGTGGTTTGGGCCCTGAAGAAGCTGAGGTCCTACTTGTTTGGAACTCACTTCACAGTTCAGACCGACCACAAGCCCATCTTATGGCTAAGTCAGATGAAGGGTGAAAACCCCAAACTACTTAGGTGGTCCATTTCCCTACAGGGGATGGATTTTACAGTGGAGCACAGACCTGGTACTGATCATGGCAATGCTGATGGGCTCTCCAGGTATTTCCACTTAGAGCAAGAAGACTCACCTGGTCAAGGTTAGTTTATTGTCCCAAAGTTTGGGGGGGGGGTCATGTAGGAGAGTAGGGTCTGCAATCCTATGATCACCCAGATTTTTGCTTTTTGCTTCACTGGTTTACGACTTCCCCTGGCTGTGGGCCTGCTAATCAGACCCACAGCCTAGCTGTTCTCTCTACTCCAAATTGTACCCAGGTACTGAATTGGCACTGGGCCCTTTCCAAGTCCCTGTACCCAGGGCTGAGGTGCACCCAGAAGTCTCCCAGGGGCTGCAGCATGTATTATGCCACCCCTGGGCTGACTAACTAAATCAGACACAACTGGCTGCTTGACAGCTGGGGCAGAGTGGTGTACTCACCCTCTGCTGTAGATATAGTATTCCTATATCTAAACCTAAATAGACACACAGATCTCCTATCAGTCACTCCTATGGCAGGCCTTGACAATCCTGAAGGCAGAGTGCTTGGAATCGTGTGAGATGGTGCTCTGGCATGAGCTGAGCCTGTCTGCGGCTTTCGGGATCTATCCCTTAGCCGTTTCCATGATATCGCATACCATATACTCTTAAGTGCATTATAATCCTCGCGGTTATATGCCAACTCTGGTATCGCTTTATCAAAACATGTCGAGTAAGGTGTCATACGAATTGGAATACTAACCCCTCGCCAATTCTGGCGACGGGGTTAGCATTCCACCCTTCTAGAGGGACACGACATGTATGTAACCTATAACCCCGGTTAAAGTTCGACAGAGCCTTAGCTCCACAAAATGGATGCTGCCACCGAGACACAAGTCTGCCCTCCTGCTGCTGGGAGTCCTCCCAGAGCAGGAGGCAAGGACAAAGGGTTTCCTGCCAGGGGCGGTGCCAGCACTGTCCCAGACAGGGTTTTGTGTATTCTAGGTAGGCAGGGCTTCAGAGGAAGGTGACTGCAAGTGGCACCCCGGTGCTCACTGTGCATAGGCCGGCTTGAACCAGTTCCAGGGGCACACCAGACCCTGGGCTGGAGAAAGCCCGCCAAAGGAGAGGGGTGTAACCACCCCCCTCCTAGTCCCACCCATAGGGCAGGACTTAGTCGCGTGCCAGCCCCTTTTTGCAGGATAAAGGTAGGAACTGTCCCCCTTCCAAATCAGATCATCTTTGAATCCTGAAACTACTTTCCACAAAAGGAACTCAAGACTTCTTCCCAAGATTCTCCCTTGTGACTAAGGAGTAGTCACCCTGCAGCAGCAGGCACCAACCAAGCATCGCGGTTTGTTGCCAGTCTCTCCTTCGGATCAAGACTGCTCCAGCACGACGAGAACCGGCTTCCCTGGCACCTCTGACCTCAACCTACATCATCAGCCCAGCTGTGATCCGTGGGTGCGACGAGACCTCGAGGGACCGGCCATCTTCAGAACTGCACGACGCTTGTCCAGCACGACCACCGAGTGACCCTCGACCGAGTGCTTTGGGGTGAGAGAAGCCCCAACCCTGAGCAGCTCCAGCACTGAAGTTCAGCCCCCCTGCATCCACGAGATCTGCGTGGGGCCCTTCTGCTCTTTGCTGCTCACCGCGTTGTCCCGGTCACTTGCCCGTTGGCTAGTGGCCCTTTTACGACGCTCCACGACGACAAAGACTGCTGGTCTGGTTGCTCCAGACTGGCCCTTGCTTCCCTTCTTCAGTGAAGCACCCTGGACCCTCCTGGTCCACTCAAGACGCCATTTTAGGTCCACCGCGTGGGCCTTGCATTTGCCAAGACTTGTTGCCCCAATCCTGGGTCCAGCGACGTCGACAGCAAGTACCTTCGTGGGACAGCTCGCACCTCCATCCTGGTCGCCGACAACGCCTCCTGGTCCGAGAGACTGCAGAGCCCAGCAGCGCCCACTCACCTGGCTGAGGTGACTTCGTCCGGTGCCATCCTGGTGCCCACTCAAATCACTGGCTAGTGATTCAGAACTTGGTCCCCTCTGCTTACAGGTTTCTTCTACCCTGATCCAGGCTTGGATCTCCACGAACTTTCTTCACTGGCCGCCTGCCAGCAACTTCTTTCTTCAGGCTCCTGGTTCTTCAACGTGGGTTTCCGACGCAACTTCGACCCTATGCAGCCGCAGCCCCTGGGCTAGGTAAACTGAGTACTCCGGTGCTCCAGCATAGTCCAACACCCTAAGTGTTCGGATCCACTCCCGTTTTCGACCCACCTAGTCGGGTTCGCCCGAGAACAGTAACTTTGCAATTTCTAGCATCCATAGACTTTTTCCCGCCTTACGCGTGAGAGTTCCCACTCTGCACACGACGTCCACAGGCCTCCTGCTCCTAACCTAAGTGTTTAGCATTGTAGGCCTAGCGATTCCAAAGTCTAGAAAAGTATTACTTACCTGCTAGTAATTTCGCATTCCACTTTCATAGTATATGGTTTTTCGTGCCCCTCGGGCATTTGTGTAAATTGTGCGACTTAAAGTATTTTCGTAAGAGTTTTGTTGTGTGCTTAGCTCCCTGACTCATAAAGAGTTCAGGGTAGTCTTGTTATAAATAAATATCTGTTTATTTTCATAACAACTTGTGTGGTGTCCTTTCACTTGGTGTTCAAGGGGTAATGTGATGGTAAAACAGCTGGCTTAACACGCCCTCTAGAGTATTAGCCTTAGACTGCTCGTATCCATGCTACTAGGATAGCTGGTCAATAAGGTTGACTTGCAACCAATCATCAATAAGGGTTGTTTGGACTGATACAAAGTGCTCACTAGAATAGTGAACATTATATATCAGGCCAACTTCTCACAACCATCATACGGCATATCAAGGATCTTGGATTGGACTTCCTGCCGGAAGGAGGTGGATTTTAACCAACCCTGGCGTTGGAGGGCAGCTGCACTTGCAAGCGGACGGAAACCTGTACCAGCAATATCGACTGCACAGTCGATCATTTCTTCCGATGCTCTCATCCCATTCTGAAGAATCTGCTGAGCGTCTGCCTTGGAAGCCTCAGGTATTAGATCTACTAATGCAGATATGTCCGACCACATCTGCCGGTCATAGCGTCCCAAAATGGCTAAGGCATTGGCTGCTCGAACAGAAGTGGAAGCCATGGTAGAAAACTTGCGGCCAATAGCATCTAGGCGCGACCCTCTCTATCGGAAGGCGCGGTGATTGGAGACGCTGGGTTCCGGGCTCTACGGTGTGCAGCTTGAGTTACTACTGAGTCCGGCTTAGGGTGAGAGATCAAGCATGCCGGAGAACTGGTTGGGGCCTTGTATTTCTTCTCAAGGTGCGGTACTTGAGCAGGTAACGTGTTTGGAGCCTGCATGAGTTTAATTCCTTCCTTCCAAATAAAATCGATTATTGGAATCGTGTGGACTTGTTTGTAAGGCTTATTTTTAAAATCGTAGAGGAAACAGTCCTCCTCACGTTGCGTTCTACGTAATTTGAAACGCTGAGCCGCTTTATCCATTAGTAGATGGAAACTGGCGATATATACTGGAGGTGAATCACCAGAGTCTCCTGGCTGAGGAGAGGGCGTCTGCATTCGGTAATCATCCCACTCCGCCATACCGTGTTTGCCTGCATCCTCGTCCGAATCCTCAGGGACCTCTCCGTCCTCTCGTTCTGGAACCGCCTCATCATCCGCATCCTGCGGATAAACAGTCCTATGAATTCTGATGGACGTCTGAACCTGGGGCGAAGTTGTGGGCGGCAAAGTCGGTGGAAGAGACGGTGGAGGCAGTGCAACGGCAGCAGGAGATTGCACAGGAGTACCTTGCGGCGTTGCTGGGAAACGACGGTTGTAATCATCCAGCATATGCTGGAGATTGGAGATCAAGGACAATGGTAACGTAGCCATAGGGACTTGGACAAACTGTTCCTAAGGTTGAGACTCTTGGTCTCCGCCATCTTCGTCAGTGTCAGACTCCTGACATTTGATGATCAAATCAGAGGGACTATGGGCTGCCCCAAACGTGTCACCTTCATTCTCAGAATCTGTGTCATGCTCAGAGGTAGTGGCAAACATTGGAGAAGGTGGTTGCAGCTCTGGGGCAGATAACTGGTGGCATGGAGCCTTACTGCGACGTTGGGAAAGATCAGCAATGCCAGAGGATCCTGAAGTCTTCAAAGGCACTAAAGGCAACGAGGCAAAGGAAGCCGGTGCCACCGTCGACGGTGCCGTCAACGCTATTGTCAACGGTGCTAATTTGGCTGTCGACGAAGACAATTTGGAATCCATCATCGACGGTGTGGCCGTCGACGGAGTAGCCGTCAGAGTTACCGTCGACGGGCGATCCATCGTAGACGAAGTCGTCGACGGTACAGTCGTCGACGGAGTCGTTGACGTAGGCAGAACCTCCGTAGACGGAGCCCTTGTCGATGGGGCTTTGGTCGACGGAGTCTTCGTCGACGAGGCCTTGGTCGACGGAATCTTAGTCGACGACGAAGATTTCTCAGTGGCTTTCGTCGACGAGGAATTTTTCTTCGCCGGCGAGGTGATGGGAATCGTCGACGAGACAGGCTGGGAAGGGAAAGAAACTCTTGTCGACGTGAAGGCTGACGACGAGACCATCGTCGACGAAGGAAAAGCTGATGGCGTCGTCAGCGTCGTCGTCGACGATGAAGACATTGCTGTTCTCGTCATCGGAACGCTCGTAGACGCTCCCGTCGAGGACGGAACTCTAAGAGGCGTGGAAACACACCTAGAGGCAGCAGAAGACGCCTGAGAGCCAGGTCTCGTGGGCGTAGCGGTAGTAGGAGTGGTAGGAGACACCACAGAAGCCAGAAGCAGAGCCAGTTTCTTCTTTTTGAGGAAAGGAGAAGGAATATCCTGTACACTACCACGCTTAGAGGCTGCTGTAGAAGGACCAGATTGAAAGCTTTCTGCATCTGACAGAGCAGAATGCTTGTCTTTTAGACGTTGGAGCCAAAGGAGAAGTCGGCCTTCTCTGTCCTTCAGAGTCTTTGTAGAAAAAGTTCTACAGAACTTGCAGCTGCCAACTTCATGATCAGGGTATAGACAATAAATACACTTCTGGTGGGGGTCCTTATCAAAAAGACGCAGCTTCCCACAAGAAGAGCAAGGTCTGAATAAAGATTTCTTACTTGACATGTTGAGGAGACTGGAACTAGAAGATTTGAGGCAAAGAACTGAGCAGAGCTCAGGGAGACTCCCTTCACATGCGGTAGAAAATCTGAGGACTGGAGCTTCTGAGGAGAAGGTTCTAGAGGGTGCTTGCGCCTGATTGGCTGTAGTTTGGACTAACATAATGACACTAAGTTGTTACAAGTGGTTTTTTCTCTTTACCATGCATTCCTATGTAGGAATTGTTTTGGAGGTTTTCAGTTGTATTTTCCTCTTCTTTTATTATGTATTATGTTTTCACATATATATATATATATATATTTAGCATTATTGCTATTTTATGTACCGTGGGACTCCCACTTCGACGACGGGGAATATTCAAGCATGTGAATCTATGAAAGACACCCCTAATACTGGAGAATCTGAGTACCACCTGAAATCACTCTGAAAACCGATCGATGATAAATGCAAACACTGCATCAATCCAACCTCAAGCAGCAAAACCTGTAACAATTGCCCCTTTAAACTGCACCCCCCAGGGCAGCGCCTGACTAATAAAGAGATCAATTCAGAAATAAAACTACTTCTGCTGAACTGCAGGTCCCTGCCAAAACACCACCTTGAAATTAACATCCTACTTACTGAACAACAGCCTGAAGCCCTATTCCTGAGAGAAACATGGCTGCACAAAGATGCTGACCCTGATGTAGTGCAAGCACTCCCCCAAGGATACTACATCTTGAGGAAAGATAGGACACCCCGGAAAGGGGGGTGGGGAAATTGACATTATCCTTAAAGACCATGTAAAGGGACGCATCGAACCAGATATGATACAAGATTGCGAGAGCATGGGTTTTACGCTCACATTCACCCCCACATGCTCCCTTTCAGGAATTTTAATATATAGACCCCCCGGCCCATGCGGAATGTTTATTGAATCCCTCACCGACACAGTAGCTATAAGGGCAAATACGGCATTCAACTTTACCATTCTAGAAGACCTAAATCTTCATCTGGAAGACACTAATAAAGGTGATGCACACAACCTCATACTCAATATGCAGGAATTACAACTTGAGCAAAGAGTAACATGCCCAACGCACAATAAAGGTCACATACTGGACTCAGTCTTCTCAAACTTAGACAATATATCAATACTCAACCCCTCCCCAGTCCCTTGGTCAGACCATTTCTTAATACCAATCAGTTGGAAGATATCAAGGACTCCCCCCAGCAATCAGCCCCCAAAAACTTGGGACCGACCATGGGCAAAACTAGAGCCCGAAGCTTAGGCAAACACCCTTGAAACCACCAACCCCATAATCAATACCGACCCTACCAAAGTATTTGATAAATTTGATGAATGGATCACAACTTCTCTAGACGCCATTATACTATACAAATGGAGCTCGAAGAAACCCACCGATAAGAGACTCCCATGGTACACCCCTAAAAAAGGAGAGACCAAGCAAAAATGCAAAGGATTGGAAAGGGCATGGAGGAGGGACTACAACTCAGAGAAAAAACATAAATACAAAGAGGCCACAAAAATATACCAAACAGAAATCAAAAAAGCCCAGGCACAAAACTATGAGGAGAAAATTAACCTGACATCCAACGCACCCAGGGAAATCGCCAGAATAGCAAAAAAACTATCTCTATGCCCCCAGCCAGAAAGGCCCTCAGAATCAGCCCCACTGCGATTTAGGGAATTTCCAGAGTTTTTTTAACACCAAAATCCTTAACATCTAAAACGCCTTCCCTCCTCTGCAGCAAACGGAAAACCCTAGCACCAAAATGGAAAGTAACACGAAGGCAGCGAACTCTCTGAGCGACCTCTCAGCACTTAACATGACCACCCTCTCCACACTCTTCACGAAAGTTAAATCCGGATACCCTTGTGATCCAGCTCCAGCACATCTGCTGCATAAGGTAAAGGAATCCGTACTCCCTACACTATTGGAAGTCCTCAACCTGTCCCTAACTACCGCAACAGTACCATCAATCTGGAAACATGCCATGGTCAAAGCACTCTTGAAGAAGCCCAATTTAAATCCAGAAATATGGAGCAACTACCGTCCAGTTTCTCTGCTCCCCCTGGTCAGTAAGATTCTGGAAAAACATGTAAACACCTCCCTCTCAAACTACCTTGAAGCCCATAAAATCTTACAGACACCTCCCAGACAGGGTTTCGCCCCAAACAGGGCACAGAGACAGCCCTGATAACAGTGACTGAGGAATCAAGGAAAGTCCACGACTGGGTGGGCACGGTGGCACTCATCCTATTGGATCTGAGTGCCGCATTTGACACGGTACATCATGGCACTTTACTAGACAGACTCAAGGAGGTGGGAGTGACAGGAAATGGTTTTTCCTGGATCAAGTCCTTCCTAATGGACAGAACATTCCAAGGGCCAGATGTAGGAAAAGCGTATTTACCGATTCATAAATACCGAATTTTACCGATTCGGTATTTATGAATCGGTAAATATGAAGGAGGGAGATTTAGGAAGATTCGGTAATTGAATTACCGAATCTGTAAAAATCGGTATTTACCGAATCGGTAAATACCGATTCGGTATTGCCCATTAATTCCTATGGGCCTTGAAGCCCATAGGAATCAATGGGCAACCGATTCGGTAAGTACCGATTTTTGCAAGGGTGCAGGGGGTGTCACTTTGACACCCTCTAGCACCCCGAATACAGGCATGTGTGCCATGTGGCACACAGACATGCCCTAAGGGCATGTTTGTCTGTCACATGGCATAGGTGTGCATGCACGCATGTGCATGCAGACATGGATTCGGTATTTTACCACCCAATTGGATTGGGTGGTAAAATACCGAATCTGTAAGGCCTGTGGGACTCAGAAGAGTCCCACCTACATCTTGCAGTTACCGAATGTGTAAAAATACCGATTCGGTATTTTACCGATCCGGTAAATTTACCGAATCGGTAAAATAGGGCCCCTACATGCCAATTCTTAAATACTGGTCGGTAACGGCCGAAATCCGTCGTTACCGACCGGTATTTTGGCTCCTACATCTGGCCCCAGGTGTTTGAAGGCAACCATACATCAAGAAAGATCCCACTCACCTGTGGGGTGCCTCAGGAGTCCTCACTGAGCCCACCCTATTCAACGTGTACGTGAGACCCCTTGCCGATCTAGTTACCCCATTTGGAGCTCAGATAGTAACATATGCCGACGACACCCAACTGGTGGTAGCCCTCAACCACCCTGATGGCAGCACAATTGACTTGGAAGAGTGTCTGACTAAGGTGGCTATCTAGATGTACCAGTCTTACCTGAAGCTTAAAGGGGACAAGACTGAACTCATGATCCTCGGTAATACAGCCAGTGGCCCCACAGACTTAAGATGGCCAGTATGTCTCGGACCAATCCCCTAACCCAAGGAAGGAATAAAGAGCAATGGAATCTGGCTGGATAAGTCACTTAAACTAGACCATCAAGGGGTACAAGTGGTAGCCACATGCTTTGGCATCCTAAGGCAACTTAGGAAAATACTACCACTTCTCCCAGATACCGCACGCAGAACGATGGTACAAGCCCTTATACTTCCCCGGTTGGACTACTGCAATGCACTTTACCTGGGCACCCCTAACGCCGTAATAAGAAAACTCCAAGTGGTACAGAACTGCACAGCCAGACTACTATACAACATCGAAAAACCAAAGGGGATGATGGACGGACCGTTGACAATACAAACACTCACCCCCAGGCAACTGATCTGGGTTTAATCCATCACCGTTCTTTAGCTCACTCCGCCACCCCAGTTCAGACATGGCCATATGCAAATCAGTCTGACCCTGTGCCTCATGGGAATAGTCCAGCCGAACTGCCAAGCCATGTCTTCCCTGGACCGGAATCAAGCTTCCCAGGACCGGTTTCTGGCATTACAGCCGTCTTCAGCCGGGCTTGCTTGAATACAGTGGCAAAGTGAGCAAGGGACTCACGTCTGAGCATACCCTGCCAACTTAGGGCGAACAAAGAAAAACCAAAGGGGATGATGGACGGAGCGTTGACAATACAAACACTCACCCCCAGTCAACTGATCTGGATTTAATCCATCACCGTACTTTAGCTCACTCCGCCACCCCAGTTCAGACATTGCCATATGCAAATCAGTCGGACCCTGTGCCTCATGGGGACAGTCCAGCCCGAACTGCCAAGCCATGTCTTCCCTGGACGGGAATCAAGCTTCCCAGGACCGGTTTCTGGCATTACAGCCGTCTTCAGCCGGGCTTGCTTGAATCCAGTGGCAAAGTGAGCAAGGGACTCACGTCTGAGCATACCCTGCCAACTTAGGGCGAACAAAGAAAAACCAAAGGGGATGATGGACGGAGCGTTGACAATACAAACACTCACCCCCAGTCAACTGATCTGGGTTTAATCCATCACCGTTCGTTCCGTCCGTCATCCCCTTTGGTTTTTCTTTGTTCGCCCTAAGTTGGCAGGGTATGCTCAGACGCGAGTCCCTTGCTCACTTTGCCACTGGATTCAAGCAAGCCGGCTGAAGAGAGCTGTAATGCCAGAAACCGGTCCTGGGAAGCTTGATTCCGGTCCAGGGAACACATGGCTTGGCAGTTCGGGCTGGACTGTTCCCATGAGGCACAGAGTCAGACTGATTTGCATATGGCCATGTCTGAACTGGGGTGGCGGAGTGAGCTAAAGAATGGTGATGGATTAAACCCAGATCAGTTGACTGGGGGTGAGTGTTTGTATTGTCAACGCTCCGTCCGTCATCCCCTTTGGTTTTTCTTACTATACAACATCCCTAGAAAACAATCAGCCAAGCCAGCACTGAGAACACTGCACTGGCTCCCCATTTCAGAGGGTGTTAGGTTGAAATCACGTTGCATTGCACACAAGACCCTCTGGGACAAAGGCCCAAAAATTCGTTCCACCCTTGTCTCCTTCCACCGCCCCCGGCGCAATCTGAGATCTGCCAATCTGTTCCTAGCCAAAGCTCCAAAGATAGGAGGGTAAGAACGGGGGGACGTATGTTTTCGTACAACGCAGCCATTCTGTGGAACACACTTCCTCTACAACTTAGATCCACATCACAGCACCTCTCTTTCAGGAAACAGCTAAAAACGTGTGGTGCCGTCGCAACCTGCGCTGGGATGCCTAAGGGTTGCCATGAGCTATTCCAAGAATCGATTTAATAATAATAATAATAGTAATCCTATTGGGGTATGTGAAAAGGAGTTGGGAGGTACATATTAGTCAGTTCCTTCATAAAATGCATAACAGTGGGGGATCTGAACAGGAAATAAAGGTCTGTGAGGCAGAGGAACACTGACAGAACCACCAAGTACTCTTTCACAATGCCTACTGCACATCCCCTGTGGGCTAGTGTGTGAACTGCAAGATCTGGGACACATGAGCCCGAAGAGGGGTTACATTGTACAAAACTGTTCCCTCTCCTGGAAAAAAAGAAAAGAATGATTTTGTGGAGTGGTGACAAGCTTACATGATTATGTCCACCATCTCCTTTGGCAGCTGAAAGGAGCTTAAATGTCCCAGTTCAATCTCCAGACCTGAAGGTGGATGTCTCAGAGACTAGGGTGCAGCATCATTCCCTTCAACAGGGAGAGATGGTCCTGTCTGAATGGTAGCTTGAGCAGGAAACATAGGGGGAAGCGCAGATGGTCTGCATACCACATCCTTCTTAGCCAATCCTGGGCAATTAGAATGACTTGGGCCTGGTCTGGGCGAATCTTCCTCGGAACTTGAGGAATCAAAGATATGGGTGAGCAGCTGGAAGTTCTACTTCAACTGAAACACGTCAACCTAGGCTCCACTCAATGAATACTGAACGGCACAGAACTGCTGGTAGTGAGCATACTATGAGGAAATGAACAAAATGACTTGAGGAGTTCCCCCATTGGGCGAAGAGGTCCTGTACTACCTACGATATGAGACACCACTTGTGATCATCAAGTTGAAATCAGCTGAGGCTGTCATCTCGGACATTCAGAGACAACGCTAGATGATTGGCTGTTACTCAGATCCCTTAAGAGTGTGTCCAAACCCACAGACTCAATTTCCCCATCAATGCAAATGCATCACATCACAGTTGTATCGTCCATCAAAATCTGAATGGATGGGCCTTGCATGGAGGGAGGAAATCCTTGAGCAACAGTGAATAGCTCACAGTTCCAGCAGGTTGATCTGAAGTACCTTCTCCTCTGGAGACCAAAGGCCCCTAACATTCAGTCCCCCAGATCAGTTTCCCACCATAGGGTGGAGGCATCCTTCACTGTCATGGCCACAGTTAGAGGGGACTAAAGACAATCCCTCTGTACAGGTTCGCCTAGTTTCTCCACCAAAGCACACCCACTGCTGCATTTGGGGAGTTCACAATGGAATCAAACAGGTCTCCCACAAGCTGGAACAACTGTCTGCGGAGGTACAACTACAGATCCCTCATATGCCAATGTGCATGAGTGACCAGGAAAATGCAGGAAGCCAGCACACCTAGCAAACGCAGGCCTTTCAAGATTGTAACTCGCGTGCTCTCCTGAAAGGATGGGATCATCTCCGGAGGTTCGTCAATTCTCTGAAACACCTTGCTGAGTATTTCTTGTATATATATATATATATATTTGGATACGCATGAGCAACCAAACGAAAGTATTCTACATCTGTTACAATGATTTTATTGGGGAGTCAGGTTGTCATGTTCTGAGGTTGCACAATCTATTTGTAACCTCATCAGGTCTAGGGTACAGACGGTGCACTGTGAGCTAGCAGTACTAAGGCCAACATATCCTGAGGGTGAGCACAGAATCATTCTCGCACAATCCTGACGTTTATGTTGTCCAAGAAACGCACAGTTTTTACTGAGAAAGTATAAGCTGTTTGACAAGGGTAGTGTCCAGAATTGACCCTTCGAACTGGAGACGCTGACAGGGCTCCAGTTGAGATTTGGGCCTGTTGCCTGAAAAGCCGAAGGGAAACAGTAGTGATAGCATAGACTGCATGTGATGCGTCACCAGCTCCGGCAACCCGGCTTTAATCATCCAGTTGTTCAGTTATCTAAAATTGGGATGCCCAACCTTCTGAGATGGGCCCCAACCATACCCATTATCTTGGTGAAGGCTCGAGGTACCAATATAAAACCAAACAGGAGTATTGTAGAACCCGCCACCAAACTCAAGTACTTCGATGGGACCGAAGGATCACAATGTGGAATTACGCATCCTGTTACTCGCGTGACACCAGCTAGTCTTCAACTTCTAACACCAACAAGCACTAAGGTAGAGTCAGCATCTTAAACATTCCCTTCTTGAGGAGGAAATTCAAGTCCCTGAGGCCCAGGATAAGACATAAACCACTGTCTTTCTTGGGAATGAGGAACTATCAGGAGTAACAATCCAATCCTAATTCCTGCTATGTCACTAACTCCACAGCTCGTTTCAGGAGTGCTGCCACCTCTTGCAGCATAATGGAGAGATGGTCTGGTGGAAGGGAAAAGACAGGGGAGGAATGGGAGGTAGAGTCTGAAGGAACGGTAGGGTATACCCACATTTTATGATATGATGGACCCACTGGTCCAAAGTAATGGCCTTCCAGGCCAGCAGAAAGGAGGAACCCTGTCCCCTGTAAGCTCTGTGTGGGCTTGGAGTAGCAAACTAGGCCTGCTTTCCCAGTGGAGCATGGGAGGAAGCAGAGGACGAGGAGGGGGCTTGTTGGAGGGATACAAGTTTTTTTTTACCTCTGACTCTGCCCTTATACTGCAGAATCAGGAGATTCTGGGTTGCTGAGCTTAAGGCTGAAAGGGTTCGTTCTGATGAGAAGAGAATCCTCTAGGGAACCCGAAAAAGCTCTGAATCTGACAATAGTTCCTCTGTAGTTGAGGCTGTTAGAGTCCCATTGATCAACTGTGACCTTGCTTGTCTTAAAGCACTCTGGGGAGGCATCAGCTGTGTCTCCCAACAAGCAAGCTCAATCGAAGGGGAGGTCCTCTGGTTGGCCTGAACATTGCAGGAAAAAACAGAAATCCGAAGCTATGCATGGCAACAAATAGAAACCGAGGTCCCCATGGTATGTCCCACAGAATCTGCAATATCCAGGCCTGATTGAATGATATGGCGAAAGATGTTCTGTCCATCTCAGACAACTCCTGAAAATGTGTTCTCATGAATTCCGGTAGGTGTGGAGTGAACAACCAAGCTATTTCTCATAACGCATGCATGTACCACACCAAAAGGCAGTTAAAATGTTGTGATTTCAAAGCCATTGTGCCTGCAAAGAACGTCTTCTTGCCAAATGCTTCTAGTCAGTTAGACTTCCTGTCTGAGAGAACTGAGAGAAAGGTACCCGATACATGGCCTGAGGAACATGAAACTTGTATTGCCAAGCTCTCAGGTGATGGGTGCTGGGAGGGGAAAGGGGTATACCCCAGTGCGAGGAGGTAGCGCCTTGCTACAAGTCTGCTAACCTCCAGTTCTCTTCCAAGGGATCCTCATCAATAGTCAGAAGCATTAGAATATTCCCGCCCATGCGCGTTACCCCAGAAACACCACATTATATGTGCCCCACATATATATAACCATATATATATATATATATATATATATATATATATATATATATATATATATATATATATATATATATATATATATATATGTATATATAAATAAGCAATTGCAGCCCAATAAACACTAGAGCTGAATCATGCTGTAAAGAATTTCCACCATACATGAATAACATGCATTAGAAACATGAGAAACAACACAAAGTGTGTTTAGAAACTGTTTTAATGCTCAGAAAGCAGTAGAAATTCTCATAAAACACTGAAAGCATAGAAAGCTCCCAGGCTGCATTGCAAATACACAGTCTAAAAAGACTGAAAAGCTAACCTGTAGCTGCATAGCAATAAACTGACACTGTGCCTTTAAGGCACTCCTGACCCCCAGCTTCCCATCATGCCTCAGGGGTGACAGTTAGGTCAGTTGTTCTTTCCGGCTCCTTCAGGAAGGATCCTGGAAACACAGCTCCACTCATTTCTGATTTCTGTCAGAAATTCACTTCATTTTCCACAACTTTTTTGTCTTACTTCGACGTTTTACATCTTGTCAAGTAAGAATCTGTCTTTTATTGACAGTTTTTTGGGCATTTTCTACCTCACAATGCCTTCTCTTTTTGATGCCTGCCCTTCTTGTGGTAACAAGAAGGCCAAGACAGACAACCATGAAGTCTGTATACTTTGTCTACCTGAAGAATATGATCCAAGGACCTGTCCTCATTACAAAACCCTGTCAGGAAGAACTCTGAAGGACAGGGAGAGAACTCGCATCTATGGCCTAGCTCACAAGTCATCCAGAGGAAGGTCTCCGGTAAAGAAGGGCTCTAAGACGTCTAGAACACCTTCTAAGGACAAAACTTCACACCCTTCAGCTTCAGCGTCGGGCTCGGCGCTGAGAAAAGAACTACCAGTGGGTCATTTATCTAAAAAACGACCTTCGACAGCGAGCTCGCCGTCGAGAAGAAAAGATTCAGGTACGTCGTCGACGTCGAGAATTCAAGATCCTCCGCCTTTGTCAACTCGGCGACGATCGGCGTCGAGGACTGAGACCCCTCTGCCGTCGGCAAACCCGGTGACGATCGGCGTCGAGGAGCATCACCCTCCGCCGTCGTCAACCAGGCGACGATCGGCGTCGAGAAGTGTGACACCTCCGCCGGCGTCAACCCGGCGACGATCGGCGTCGAGGAGCAGAGACCCTCCGCCGTCGTCGACACGACGTTCGGCGTCGAGGGCAGGCTCACCTCCATCGTCGCAGATACAGCGATCGACGTCGAGAGCCCAGAGTCCTCCGCCGTCGACAACCAGGCGTCGTTTAGCGTCGAGGATGAGATCTCCGTCGTCGTCTCGTCGGCGTTGAGGGTGCCCAATACCCCTCAGCCGTCGTCGCGTAGACCCTCGACGTCGAGATTGGCTGCTCCGCCGTCGTCCCAGCGACGTTCGGCGTTGAGAGAGAGAAACGCTCCGTCGTCGGCTGCACATCGTCGTTTGACGTCGAGGGATCACCGATCTTCATCAGCCTCTCACCCGCATCGCTTACCGTCGAGGCTGTCGACGTCAGAGCACCCGTCGTCGAAGCGACAAGAATCGAGGAAGCAAGGATCGACGTCGAGGGAATTCCGTCCGACGTCGAGGCCCGCTTCAGAGAGATCCAGAGAAGGATCGGTGATTCTGGTGACGGATTCAGGATCCCGCCACTCATCCTGGCGTTCGTCCAGGCGAGCTTCTTCAAAGTTAGCCTCTCCAGAGGCTAGAAACCCTGTCCTCAAGTCACCTTTGCGATGGACGGAGCCTTCTTCTACTGAGGTGCGGTTGTCCCCGAGATGGAATCTGCCATTACATCACTGGCGGGATTCAGGGGCTACGAGGTGGATGCAGGAGTATGCCAGTCCCCTGCACAGGTCTCCTCTTCAAAGACTGGTTGAAGAAGCGGATAGACACAGCCCTCCCAGGCACAGAGTCCAAGCTGAGAGATCACCTAAGAGGAGGTCGGCTTGGTCCCGTTCCCCCATAAGGGAGGACCGCCCAAGCAGATCACGGGATAGGAGGCACAGTGCTCATCGCAGAAGTAGGAGAACACCGTCTACTTCTTCTACCTCCTCTGACCACTCTTCAAAGAGGGATTATTCCCCCACGCTTTCGGATAGCCCTATCTCTAGGGTTTCACCGATTGATGACATTAATACGTACCATGATGTCCTGCAGAGGGGTGCTCAGAAACTCAACATTGCGATGTCTGTTCCCCAGGTCACAACAGTGATTTTTGAGACGCTTCACCAGAAGTCTGCGTCTCGTCCACTGCTTCCATTGGTTCCAGGGATTGTGGAACCTGTCATGGACGTATTCCTGTCTCCAGCGACCATTAAGGCGGTCCCGGCTCGCATCCAAAATAAATACAAGCCAGCTACCTCTGACCCGGTCTTTGTGAAGTCTGATCCCCCTGCAGACTCGGTGATCGTAGCAGCAGCACGTAAGACACATGCGGTCACAGATACCTCTTCAGTTCCTCCACATAAAGACAGCAGATCCCAGGACTCGTGGAGTCGCGAGGTCTGCAACTCTGCCGCTTCTACACTGAAGGTCTCCAGTGCGGCCGTACTTTTAGGCAGATATGATAGAGCCTTATGGGATTCCATGGAGCGCTTCAAATCTAAACTGCCAAAAGAAGACGAGAAAGACTTTGAAGAGACACTGACAGAGGGCTGTCTGGTAGCGAACCAGATGATTAGCACGGCGGCGGACGGCGCAGTGCTGTCGGCGCATTCGTATGCGCATGGAATATGTGTCAGAAGGTCGTCTTGGTTATGCTTGACAGGCCTTAAACCCGATGCTCAGCAATGCATTTTAAATCTTCCATTCTCTGGTTCCTCTCTCTTCGGCACGCACGCTGACGAAGAGATGACTAGGATGAAAACCGAGTTGGACACTGTCAAGGCGGTTGGGTTGGAGAAGAAGAAGGAATTTAAGTGCCGCTACAAATCCAACCAGCGCAAGGGGCCTCAACAGAGGGTTCAAACCCCTCAGTGGTCCCAGAACAAGAACCAGGGGAAAGCCCAGTTTCGAGGAGGAAAGTCCAACAGGGGTAGAGGTGGTCACCAACAGCAGTCCTCTACCACGGCGAGAGGTGTAAAGTCCTGAACAGTGGCTTCCTCCGCCTCCGTTGCCCACTCCAGTTGGAGGAAGTGCTTCTCAACATCTAGCAGAGTGGGCCAGCATCACAGGAGATCGTTGGGTGCTGAATATACTACGCAATGGATATGCGCTACGTTTCTGTGCGCTGCCAAAGGACATTCCACCAAAGAAGTCTCGTCCTCATCAGTTAAAACTGCTTTGAAAAGAGGTGAGAGCTCTTCTCCAAAAGCAAGCAATAGAGGAGGTTCCACCCTCTCAAAGAGGAAAAGGAATTTACTCCAGATATTTTCTTGTCCCCAAAAAAGATCAGGAGGGCAAGTTTCGACCAACCCTGGACCTTCGACTTCTGAACAAGGTCATAATCAGGGAAAAGTTTTGCATGTTGGCCCTTCACCAAATAGGTCCACATCTGCAAGCAGGCGATTGGATGTGTTTGGTGGACCTCCAAGATGCGTACTTCCACATCTCCATTGCAAAACGTCATCGGAAGTACCTGCGGTTTGTGGTCGGCCACAAACATTATCAATACAAGGTCCTGCCCTTCGGGCTGAAGTCGGCTCCTCGAATCTTCACCAAATGCATGGCGGTGGTGGCAGCTTTTCTTCACAGAAAAGGTCTCTTCGTCTATCCATACCTGGACGACTGGCTTCTGAAAGGTCCATCCCCACTGTAAGTGAGGAGCGACTTCCAGTTTTGTCTGCGACAGCTGCATGACCTCGGGCTGCATGTCAACATGGAGAAGTCAGTGCAGCAACCCACCCAGTCTATCCACTACCTCGGCCCTGTTCTGGACACAAGCGTGGGAAGAGCGTATCCTTCGGAGGAGAGACTGTCTTCCATGACGCAGAGGTGCAGGCTTCTGCTCCAGGTGCAGTATCCGACAGTCCGGCAGGTGGCATCCCTGCTAGGATCAATGGCTTCCTGCATCTTCCTCATTCCCAATGCCAGGCTGAGGTTGCGTCCTTTGCAGCAGACGCTAGAGGACCAGTGGGATCAGTCAACTGGGAGGATCAGATATCTCTCTCCCATGCGGCGAGATCCTCCCTTTCATGGTGGACTCAGCAGCGGAATCTGATGGTGGGAGTCCCTTTTCACCAGCCACTACCAGCACAATCGGTGGTGACAGACGCATCTCTGCAAGGCTGGGGGGCACACATGGGGTGCCTTCAGATACAAGGGCGGTGGTCTGCAAAAGAACGGACCTACCACATCAACATGCTGGAGCTACGAGCAGTCCATCTAGCTCTGAAGGCTTTCCTACAGCAATAGAGTCCGATTCAGTCCTGGTCCAAACCGACAATACGACGACCATGTTCTACCTGAACAAGCAGGGTGGGACTCGGTCGCGTCCTCTCTCCCTGGAGTCACAAGCGATCTGGCACTGGCTACTCGCCCGGAACCTCTCGGTGGTGGCGGTACATCTTCCGGGAGAGCTAAATGTCAAGGCAGACGCACTCAGCAGGCACTTCGAAGATGAGCCAGACTGGGTGCTACACGACGAGGTGGTGGCAGATCTTTTCCATCGCTGGGGGTCATCCGGATATAGATTTATTCACGGACGAAGAAAACACGAAATGCCACACCTTCGCGTCCAGATTCCACCGTCCAGGGACAAGGGGGAATGCTCTTTTGATGGACTGGTCAGGGACATTTGCCTACGCCTTTCCTCCTCTGCCCCTGATCCCGAAGGTGGTGTCCAAGATACTCAGATCCAGCATGACCATGATTCTGATAGCTCCAGACTGGCCACGACAGTGGTGGTACCCGGACCTTCTTCCTCTGTCAGTACTTCCACACAGGAGACTACCTTGCAGGCCGGACCTGCTGACCAAGATGGGAGGGAGCATTCGTCACCCCAACCTTCCCTCACTGAACTTGACAGCATGGCTCCTGAGGTCCTGCAATACGGACATTTAAAACTGCCTCCTGATTGCATGCACATTTTAAAAGAATCCAAGAGACCCTCCACAAGAACGTCTTACGCGTTTAAGTGGAAGAGGTTTTTTCTGTGGTGTAGAGAGCATCAATTTGATCCTATGAAGGGGCAGGAGGATGTAATTCTCCCTTACCTTCTGTACTTAGCATAATCTGGTTTAAAATATGCTTCTATCAGAGTGCATTTATCTGCCATTACAGCTTACAGGAAGTCACCTAGTAAGCCCTCGTTTTTTCAGATGCAGGTGGTCAAGGACTTCTTACAGGGGTTGAAGAAAGTCTATCCACTTGTTCGAAACCCTTCTCCTCCTTGGGAGTTGAACCTGGTGTTATCAAAGTTGATGGGCCCTCCTTTTGACCCAATCCACAGAGCTTCCTTGCAGCATTTGTCTTGGAAGGCAGCTTTTCTGGTAGCCATTACATCTGCGCGCAGAGTAAGCGAGATCCAAACACTGTGTGTACCAATGAGCCTTACACTATTTTCCACTGTGAGAAGTTGGCCTGATGTGCAGTGTTCACTATTCTAGTGATCACTATATATCAGTCCAAACAACCCTTATTGATGATTGGTTGTAAGTCAACCTTATAGACCAGCTATCCTAGTAGCATGGATACGAGCAGTCTAAGGCTAAGACTCTAGAGGGCGTGTTAAGCCAGCTGTTTTACCATCACATTACCCCTTGAACACCCAGTGAAAGGACACCACACAAGTGTTATGAAAATAAACAGTGTATTTATTAGAATCACAACAACCCTGTACTCTTTATGAGGACAGGGTGCTAGGCACACAACAAAACTCTTACGAAAATACTTAAGTTAGCACGTTATACACAAATGCCCGAGGGGCACGAAAAACCATATACTTTAAAAGTGGAATGCGAAATTACTAGCAGGTAAGTACAGTACTAATAGGCTTTGGAATCGCTAGGACTTGACTATAGAATCGTTAGATTACTTCTAGGAGACCTAGGGGACTCGGGTGCAGAGTGTGCACTCTCACGCGGGATGCGGGACAAAGTCTATGGGAGCTAGTAAAGGCAAAGTTAGTGTTCACGGGCGAACCCGACCTGGTAGGAAGAAAACGACAGTGGATCCTGACCCTTGGATAGTGAGGCTATGCTGGGACACCGAAGTGCCGAAGTTACCTAGCCCAGGGGCTGCAGCTGCATAGGTCTGAAAAGACGTCGGGAATCTCGTTGCCGGACCAGGAGCCTGGAAGAAGGAAGTTGCTGGCAGGCGACCAGTGAAGAAAAGTTCGATGGATCCAAGCCTGGATCAAGGAAGAAGGAAACCTGAAAGCAGAGGGGACCAAGTTCTTGAATCACTAGCCAGTGATTAAGTGGGCACCAGGATGGCACCGGGCGAAGTCACCGCAGTCAGGTGAGTGGGCGCTGCTGGGCTCTGCAGTCTCTCGGACCAGGAGGCGTTGTCGGCGACCAGGATGGAGGTGCGAGCTGTCCCACGAAGGTTCTTGCTGTCGACGTCGCTGGACCCAGGATTGGGCAACAAGTCTTGGCAAATGCAAGGCCCACGCGGTGGACCTAAAATGGCGTCTTAGCCGGACCAGGAGGGTCCAGGGTACTTCTCCGATGGAGGGAAGCAAGGGCCAGTCTGGAGCAACCAGACCAGCAGCAGTGTTGTCGTCGGGCGTCGTTCGGAAGGCCACAAGCCAGCGGGCTAGTAGCCAAACAACGCGGTGAGCAGCAGAAATCAGAAGGGCCCCACGCCGATCGTGGAGATGCTGGGGGGCTGCTCTTCGGTGCTGGAGCTGCTCAGGGTGGGGGCTTCTCGGACCCCAAAGCACTCACCAGGAAATTACTCGGTGGGCTTGCTGTGCAGAAGTCGTGCAGTCTTGGCGATGGTCGGTCCCTCGAGGTCTCGTCACACCCACGAATCTCAGCGTGACTGATGATGTAGGTAGAGGTCAGAGGTGCCAGGGAAGCCGGTTCTCGTCGAGCTGGGCAGTCTTGATCCGGAGGAGAGACTTGCAGCAGACCGCAGTGTTCTTAAGATGGTGCCTGCGGATGCAGGGTGACTACTCCTTAGTCACAAGGGAGAAATCTTAGGAAGAAGTCTTGAGTTCCTTTCGTGGAAAGTAGTTTCAGGATTCAAAGATGATCTGATTTGGAAGGGGGCCAATTCCTACCTTTATCCTGTAAAAAGGGGCTGGCACGCGAC
The DNA here is from genome assembly GCF_964261635.1 of Lissotriton helveticus. Classification (NCBI taxonomy): domain Eukaryota; kingdom Metazoa; phylum Chordata; class Amphibia; order Caudata; family Salamandridae; genus Lissotriton; species Lissotriton helveticus. Next base: position 102,668,654 of record NC_136071.1, on the reverse strand, counting down.
TAAGTCCTGCCCTAGGGGTGGGACTAGGAGGGGGGTGGTTACACCCACTTCCTTGGCGGGCTTTTCCCCAGCACAGGGTCTGGAGTGACCCTGGAACTGGTTCCAGCCAGCCTATGCACAGTGAGCACCGGGGTGCCACGTGCAGTCACCTTCCTCTGAAGCCCTGCCTACCTACAATACACAAAACCCTGTCTGGGACGGCGCTGGCACCGCCCCTGGCAGGAAACCCTTTGTCCTTATCTCCTGCTCTGGGAGGACTCCCAGCAGCAGGAGGGCAGACTTGTGTCTCGGTGGCAGCATCCATTTTGTGGAGCTGAGGCTCTGTTTGACTTTAACCGGGGTTAGGGGTTACATACATGTCGTGTCCCTCTAGAAGGGTGGAATGCTAACCCCGTCGCCAGAATTGGTGAGGGGTTAGTATTCCAATTCGTATGACACCTTACTCGACATGTTTTGATAAAGCGATACCAGAGTTGGCATATAACCGCGAGGATTATAATGCACTTAAGAGTATATGGTATGCGATATCATGGAAACGGCTAAGGGATGGATCCCGAAAGCCGCAGAAAGGCTCAGCTCATGCCAGAGCACCATCTCACACGATTCCAAGCACTCTGCCTTCAGGATTGTTAAGGCCTGCCATAGGAGCCTATCTACAGCAGAGGGTGAGTACACCACTCTGCCCCAGCTGTCAAGCAGCCAGTTGTGTCTGATTTAGTTAGTCAGCCCAGGGGTGGCATAATACATGCTGCAGCCCCTGGGAGACTTCTGGGTGCACCTCAGCCCTGGGTACAGGGACTTGGAGAGGGCCCAGTGCCAATTCAGTACCTGAGTACAATTTGGATAGAGAGAACAGCTAGGCTGTGGGTCTGATTAGCAGGCCCACAGCCAGGGAAAGTCGTAAACCAGTGCAGCAAAAAGCAAAAATCTGGGTGATCATAGGATTGCAGACCCTACTCTCCTACATGACCCCCCCCAAACTTTGGGACAATAAACTAACCTTGACCAGGTGAGTCTTCTTGCTCTAAGTGGAAATACCTGGAGAGCCCATCAGCATTGCTGTGATCAGTACCAGGTCTATGCTCCACTGTAAAATCCATCCCCTGTAGGGAAATGGACCACCTAAGCAGTTTGGGGTTTTCACCCTTCATCTGATTTAGCCACAAGAGGGGCTTATGGTCTGTCTGAATGGTGAAGTGAGTGCCAAACAAGTAGGCCCTCAGCTTCTTCAGGGCCCAGACCACAGCAAAGGCCTCCCTCTCAATAGCTGACCAATTTTTCTCTCTGGGTGTCAACCTTCTACTAATGAAAGCAATAGGCTGATCATTACCATCAAAATTCAGTTGAGACAGAACAGCCCCCACACCCAACTCAGAAGCATCTGTTTGGACAATGAATGGCTTGGAGTAATCTGGACTCTTTAGGATAGGTGCTGTGCACATGGCCTGCTTTAGGTCATTGAATGCTTTCTGACAGCTTGCTGTCCACTGAACTTTCTTTGGCATCTTCTTGCTTGTCAGGTCATTAAGAGGGGTCACTATGGACCCATAATTTCTGACAAACTTCCTATAGTACCCAGTCAGGCCCAAGAAAGCTCGAACCTGAGTCTGGGTGATTGGAGGAGTCCAGTCCTTGATGGCCTGTATCTTACTCTCCAGTGGCTGAACCTGGCCTCCACCTACAAGGTGGCCCAGGTATACAACCTGTGTCTGCCCTATCTGGCACTTTGTGGCCTTGATAGTGAGGCCTGCCTTTTGCAGAGCCTCTAACACTTTCCTCAGGTGGACCAGGTGATCCTCCCAGGTGGAGCTAAAGACAGCAATATCATCAAGATAAGCTGCACAGAAGTCATCCAGCCCAGTGAGGACTTGATTCACCAACCTTTGGAAGGTGGCAGGTGCATTTTTCAAACCAAAGGGCATTACCACAAACTGATAATGCCCACCAGGGGTAGAAAATGCTGTCTTGGGTTTGGCCTCCTCAGCTAACCTGATTTGCCAATACCCAGCTGTCAAATCAAATGTACTTAAGAATTTGGCAGAAGCCAATTTATCTATAAGTTCATCTGCTCTTGGAATTGGGTGGGCATCAGTCTTAGTGACTGCATTGAGGCCTCTGTAGTCTACGCAAAACCTCATCTCTCTCTTACCACCCTGGGTGTGAGGTTTTGGCACTAGAACTACTGGGCTAGCCCAAGGGCTATCTGAGGGCTCAATGACTCCCAGCTCCAACATTTTCTGCACTTCAGTTTTGATGCAGTCTCTAACATGATCAGGCTGTCTGTAGATTTTACTCTTGACAGGCAGACTGTCTCCAGTGTCAACATCATGGGTACACCAATCAGTTTGGCTGGGTGTCAGAGAGAACATATGTCTGTAGGATTGCAGAACTTGCCTGCAATCCTGTTGCTGATGTTCAGTGAGGCTGCCACAAAAGACAACACCATCAACTGATCCATCATCAGGATTCTGAGTGAGCAGGTCTGGGAGAGGGTCACTCTCTTCCTCCTGTCCCTCATCTGTGGCCATGAGCAAGCTCATGTCCTTCCTGTCAACATATGCCTTGAGCCTGTTAACATGGAGCACTCTGAGAGGGCTCCTGGGAGTTCCAAGGTCCACCAAGTAGGTAACCTCTCCCTTTTGCTCAATGATGGTGTGGGGCCCAGACCATTTGTCTTTCAGAGCTGCTGGGGCCACTGGCTCCAGCACCCACACCTTCTGTCCTGGCTGGTACACAGTCAGAACAGCCTTTTGGTCATGCCAAGCTTTTTGAAGTTCCTGGCTGGCCTCAAGGTTTTTAGATGCCTTTTCCATGTACTCAGCCATCCTGGAGCGGAGACCAAGTACATAGTCCACTATGTTGGTTGCAGGCTTTTTGAGAGGTCTCTCCCATCCTTCCTTCACCAAACACAGGGGTCCTCTTACAGGATGTCCATACAGAAGCTCAAAAGGGCTGTAGCCAACCCCCTTCTGTGGGACCTCTCTGTAAGCAAACAAGAGGCAGGGGATCAGGACATCCCATCTTCTCCTAAGAGTTTCAGGTAGTCCATGAATCATCCCTTTCAGGGTCCTGTTGAATCTCTCAACAAGCCCATTGCATTGTGGGTGGTAGGGGGTGGTGAACTTGTAGTTCACACCACACTCCTTCCACATTGCAGTCAGATATCCTGACATGAAGTTTGTACCTCTGTCAGAAACGACCTCCTTAGGGAAACCCACTCTGGAGAACACTCCAACTAGGGCTCTTGCCACTACAGGTGCTGTCGTGGTCCTAAGAGGAATAGCCTCAGGATACCTGGTGGCATGATCCACCACCACCAGTATGAACTTGTGCCCTGATGCTGTCTGGGGTTCCATTGGACCAACAATGTCAATCCCCACTCTTTCAAAGGGAACCCCCACCACAGGTAGTGGTATGAGGGGGGCCTTTGTTGTGCCACCTGACTTACCACTGGCTTGGCAAGTGACACAGGAGCGACAAAACTCCTTGGTATTCTCATTCATATGGGGCCAGTGAAAGTGTGAGACAAGCCTGTCCCAAGTCTTTGTCTGACCTAAGTGACCTGCAAGGGGAATCTCATGGGCCAAGGTGAGAAGGAAATCTCTCAGAGATAAGGGGATGACCAGCCTCCTGGTTGCACCAGGCTTGGGGTCTCTTGACTCAGAGTACAGGAGTCCATCTTCCCAGTATACCCTGTGGGTACCTGTGGCATTCCCTGCAGCCTCAGCAGCAGCCTGCTGTCTGAGGGGTTCAAGGGAAGGGCAGCTCAACTGTTCCTTCCCCAGGTCTGCTCTGGAGGGTCCCCCTGAGCCCAGAAACTCAACTTGATCAAGTTCAAGCTCTTTAGGCTCAGTTTCCCTCAGTTCTCTCAGATCAGCCTCCTCAGAGACTTGATCCTCAACCTGGGGTAAGGGGGAAGGCAAAGCCTTACCTTTACTGCTCTTCTTCTTGGAAGGTGTCTGGTCCATCATTTCAGGATCCAGCACCTGTTCAGTGGGGCATTTTCTGGCCTGTGACCTAGTCACAGCAAGCACATGTGCTGGCAAGCCTAACATTTCCATGTGAGTCCTCTGCTCCACTTCTGACCATTGTGATGACTCCAAATCATTGCCCAACAAACAATCAACTGGGAGGTCTGAACTGACTACAACTTTCTTTTGTCCCTTCACTCCACCCCAGGAGAAAGCCACAATTGCCACACTATGACTAGTAGTGACATTGCTGGCATTGGTCACCAGGAAATCAGTACCTGGCATGATCTGTCCAGGGTCCACAAAGTTAGGTGTCACCATGGTGACACTGGCACAAGTGTCCCTATAGGCCTGAGCCATTTTGCCATTTATCAAAGGTGTCTGCCTGTATTTGCCCAATGTATTGGGACTTATTTCAGGGGACATATCCATATCCCCTGTACAGACAAGGACAGCCTGAGTGAGTGTGCCAACTAAGTTGTCAGACCCCTCAGTACCCAAGGTTAACCCAACTAATGCCTTGGGAGGTACACTACCACTACTGACTGTACTAGGGGGTGCAGTTGCCTTAGGGGCTGTAGTGGCAGGAGTTTGTCCTCCTCTTTTGGTGCACTCACTAAACCAGTGAGATTTACTTTTACAGTACTGGCACCACCTTTTCGACTGGCCTTCTTGAGTCTTCTTCTTCTGGGAAGCCTGACCCCCACCCTCTTTGGTTTGTTGGGGACCTGGTGAAGACTTCTGGTCATTTTGCTCATTCTTAACATTACCCTTCTGGTCTGCTTTCTTCTGACCACCCTGGTTCTGGTTCTGGTTCTGCTTGATCCTTGTCCTGACCCATTTGTCTGCCTTCTTTCCCAATTCTTGGGGAGAGGTCAGATCTGAATCAACAAGGTGCTGGTGCAACAACTGGTTCTGACAATTGTTTAAAATTTGTTCTCTCATCATTAGATTATACAATCCTGTGTAATCGGTAACCTTGCTACCCAGCAACCAGCCCTCCAAAGCCTTAGTGGCACAATCCACAAAGTCAGACCAGTCCTGAGACTGAGTTTTCTGGGTGTCTCTGAACAGCAACCTGTACTGCTCAGTGGTTAAACCAAACCCATCAACCAGTGTATTCTTCAGGACCTGGTAATTGTTAGCATCCTCTACTCTTGTAGTGAGGAGCTTATCTCTACCTTTACCATCAAAGGAGAGCCACAGTATAGCTGCCCACTGACTCTGGGGAATGCACTGCACAGTGCAGGCCCTCTCCAGAGCAGCCATCCATTTCTGGATATCATCCCCTTGCTTAAAGGGGGGCACTATTTTAGTCAGGTGTTTAGTATCGAAACCCTTCTCTCTATCTCTTGGGAGATTGCTGCCACCAGTGGGAGCTAACCCACTCATCTGCTGCTCTCTTGCCAGGGCAAGCTTCTCTTTGGCCAGGGCAATTTCTTCCCTTTCAATCCTCAGTTCAGCTTGTCTCATCCTAGCTTCATGCTCCCTTCTCTGAGGGGAAGTAAATCTCCTCTGTGGAGGATTCCTTCTCCCCTGAGAAGAGGCATTAGAGTGCAGAGATCTATTGGAGTCCCTAGAAAGAGATCTATCTCTCCTAACTCCAAGGTTAGGCCCACTTCGGGTTAGTACTGGGGGTCCCCCAGATCCTAGCCCAAGTAAGTCTAAGTTGGCCCTGGTTAGCCTTCTGACTACCTCAAGACCTTTGTCTACCTCATCCCCAGAGAGTTCCTCCTGATCCTCCTCCTCCTCAACTGCAGTAGCAGTGTTGGGGAGGTCTGGATCCCCAGAGGTTCCCTCTAAGGCTGGCATGTTCTCATGTAACTGAGAAAGCTTTCTGGCATCATATGTCTCTAAGAGACCTATCAGAAAGGGAATGGTGGGGTTAGACCCCTGCTTCAGTTTTCTGGAGACACAGATTTGTCTCATCTCCTGAAAACTGAGAGCTGCATATCTTGAAGTGACCTGTGGAGGGTCAACACTGACCAGGGGAGTCTCAGTAGATTCTCCCTGGGTAGACATGCTTTTCTAGTGAGGTGTAAGTGGTGCACTTACCTACACTATGTGTTTGCCTACTGATCCCTTGCTAGAGTTGTAGTTTAGGGTGTGCTAGGCCCTAGGAGCTACAACAGCTGGTTCAGTAGAACTCAGAGTATTCTAAGCTAAGTTATATGTACCTTTAGTACTTATGTGATCTTTCACAAGATATTCTTAGGGCATGTGTGGTAAAACAACAGCAAGCTCAAATCCCAACCGCTGCTCACCAATGTGAGAAGTTGGCCTGATGTGCAGTGTTCACTATTCTAGTGATCACTATATATCAGTCCAAACAACCCTTATTGATGATTGGTTGTAAGTCAACCTTATAGACCAGCTATCCTAGTAGCATGGATACGAGCAGTCTAAGGCTAAGACTCTAGAGGGCGTGTTAAGCCAGCTGTTTTACCATCACATTACCCCTTGAACACCCAGTGAAAGGACACCACACAAGTGTTATGAAAATAAACAGTGTATTTATTAGAATCACAACAACCCTGTACTCTTTATGAGGACAGGGTGCTAGGCACACAACAAAACTCTTACGAAAATACTTAAGTTAGCACGTTATACACAAATGCCCGAGGGGCACGAAAAACCATATACTTTAAAAGTGGAATGCGAAATTACTAGCAGGTAAGTACAGTACTAATAGGCTTTGGAATCGCTAGGACTTGACTATAGAATCGTTAGATTACTTCTAGGAGACCTAGGGGACTCGGGTGCAGAGTGTGCACTCTCACGCGGGATGCGGGACAAAGTCTATGGGAGCTAGTAAAGGCAAAGTTAGTGTTCACGGGCGAACCCGACCTGGTAGGAAGAAAACGACAGTGGATCCTGACCCTTGGATAGTGAGGCTATGCTGGGACACCGAAGTGCCGAAGTTACCTAGCCCAGGGGCTGCAGCTGCATAGGTCTGAAAAGACGTCGGGAATCTCGTTGCCGGACCAGGAGCCTGGAAGAAGGAAGTTGCTGGCAGGCGACCAGTGAAGAAAAGTTCGATGGATCCAAGCCTGGATCAAGGAAGAAGGAAACCTGAAAGCAGAGGGGACCAAGTTCTTGAATCACTAGCCAGTGATTAAGTGGGCACCAGGATGGCACCGGGCGAAGTCACCGCAGTCAGGTGAGTGGGCGCTGCTGGGCTCTGCAGTCTCTCGGACCAGGAGGCGTTGTCGGCGACCAGGATGGAGGTGCGAGCTGTCCCACGAAGGTTCTTGCTGTCGACGTCGCTGGACCCAGGATTGGGCAACAAGTCTTGGCAAATGCAAGGCCCACGCGGTGGACCTAAAATGGCGTCTTAGCCGGACAAGGAGGGTCCAGGGTACTTCTCCGATGGAGGGAAGCAAGGGCCAGTCTGGAGCAACCAGACCAGCAGCAGTGTTGTCGTCGGGCGTCGTTCGGAAGGCCACAAGCCAGCGGGCTAGTAGCCAAACAACGCGGTGAGCAGCAGAAATCAGAAGGGCCCCACGCCGATCGTGGAGATGCTGGGGGGCTGCTCTTCGGTGCTGGAGCTGCTCAGGGTGGGGGCTTCTCGGACCCCAAAGCACTCACCAGGAAATTACTCGGTGGGCTTGCTGTGCAGAAGTCGTGCAGTCTTGGCGATGGTCGGTCCCTCGAGGTCTCGTCACACCCACGAATCTCAGCGTGACTGATGATGTAGGTAGAGGTCAGAGGTGCCAGGGAAGCCGGTTCTCGTCGAGCTGGGCAGTCTTGATCCGGAGGAGAGACTTGCAGCAGACCGCAGTGTTCTTAAGATGGTGCCTGCGGATGCAGGGTGACTACTCCTTAGTCACAAGGGAGAAATCTTAGGAAGAAGTCTTGAGTTCCTTTCGTGTAAAGTAGTTTCAGGATTCAAAGATGATCTGATTTGGAAGGGGGCCAATTCCTACCTTTATCCTGTAAAAAGGGGCTGGCACGCGACTAAGTCCTGCCCTAGGGGTGGGACTAGGAGGGGGGTGGTTACACCCACTTCCTTGGCGGGCTTTTCCCCAGCACAGGGTCTGGAGTGACCCTGGAACTGGTTCCAGCCAGCCTATGCACAGTGAGCACCGGGGTGCCACGTGCAGTCACCTTCCTCTGAAGCCCTGCCTACCTACAATACACAAAACCCTGTCTGGGACGGTGCTGGCACCGCCCCTGGCAGGAAACCCTTTGTCCTTATCTCCTGCTCTGGGAGGACTCCCAGCAGCAGGAGGGCAGACTTGTGTCTCGGTGGCAGCATCCATTTTGTGGAGCTGAGGCTCTGTTTGACTTTAACCGGGGTTAGGGGTTACATACATGTCGTGTCCCTCTAGAAGGGTGGAATGCTAACCCCGTCGCCAGAATTGGCGAGGGGTTAGTATTCCAATTCGTATGACACCTTACTCGACATGTTTTGATAAAGCGATACCAGAGTTGGCATATAACCGCGAGGATTATAATGCACTTAAGAGTATATGGTATGCGATATCATGGAAACGGCTAAGGGATGGATCCCGAAAGCCGCAGACAGGCTCAGCTCATGCCAGAGCACCATCTCACACGATTCCAAGCACTCTGCCTTCAGGATTGTTAAGGCCTGCCATAGGAGTGACTGATAGGAGATCTGTGTGTCCATTTTAGGGTTAGATATAGGTATACTATATCTAAAGCAAAGGGTGAGTACACCACCTTGCCCCAGCTGTCGTGCAGCCAGTTGTGTCAGTTTAGTTAGTCAGCCCAGGGGTGGCATAATACATGCTTCAGCCCCTGGGAGACTTCTGGGTACACCTCAGCCCGGGGTACAGGGACTTGGAGAGGGCCCAGTGCCAATTCAGTACCTGAGTACAATTTGGATAGAGAGAACAGCTAGGCTGTGGGTCTGATTAGCAGGCCCACAGCCAGGGAAAGTCGTAAACCAGTGCAGCAAAAAGCAAAAATCTGGGTGATCATAGGATTGCAGACCCTACTCTCCTACATCCACCATAGCAGAGTAGTCTTGAGGGCGCATCCTTCTTTTCTCCCTAAGGTGGTGTCTGATTTCCATATCAATCAGTCCATTTCCCTGCCATCTTTTTTCCCTAATCCAGCGACCCCGGCTGAGCGGTCGCTTCATTCCTTAGACCTTAAGAGGGTGCTTAAGTTCTACCTGGAAAGTACCAAGGGCATTAGGTAAACAGATCAATTATTTGTCAATTATGGCACCATGAGAACAGGCTTCCCAGCCGCTAAGAGATCCATTTCGAGATGGATTGTGCCCTGCATTTCCTTAGCTTACCAGCTGGCGAAAAGGCCTTTACCTTTACCTCCTAAGGCACATTCCACTAGGGGGAAAGCAGCCACAGTTGCTTTCCTACATGACGTCCCAATGTCAGAGATTTGCAAGGCTGCCACCTGGAAATCAGTTCATACCTTTACGAGGCACTACTGCCTAGAATCTGATTCCAGGGCTGATGCTCAAGTAGGCCAAGCCTCCTTGAGGAATCTGTTTGGATAGTTTTTTTATCTATCCTAGCTTGGTTTTTCTAAGCTTAATGATCTCGTTTCTATGTTCTCCTTTACCCGCAGGGAGATGAGGTGAGGCTCGCTATTCTATTCTAATGCTTATGACTATTGATGCGGATCCCCTGGAAGAGAAGGATTAGTTACTTACCTGTAATCCTAGTTCTCTTCCAGGGGTATCCTCATCAAAGTCATAAGCAAACCTCCCGCCTCCCCGGGCAAAGGTCTACTATACTTTGGGGATATTGTTAACCTCATTGTTCCATGGTTTATTCAGTCTCCGCAAAGAACAACTGACCTAACTGTCACCCCTGAGGCATGATGGGAAGCTGGGGGTCAGGAGTGCCTTAAAGGCACGGTGTCAGTTTATTGCTATGCAGCTACAGGTTAGCTTTTCAGTCTTTTTAGACTGTGTATTTGCAATGCAGCCTGGGAGCTTTCTATGCTTTCAGTGTTTTATGAGAATTTCTACTGCTTTCTGAGCATTAAAACAGTTTCTAAACAAACTTTGTGTTGTTTCTCATGTTTCTCATGCATGTTATTCATGTATGGTGGAAATTCTTTACAGCATGATTCAGCTCTAGTGTTTATTGGGCTGCAATTGCTTATTTTTATATATATATATATATATGGTTATATATATGTGGGGCACATATAATATGGTGTTTCCGGGTTCCCGCGCATGGGCGGGAATGTTCTAATGCTTATGACTTTGATGAGGATCCCCTGGAAGAGAACTGCATGGTACACGTTCTTTGCCGCAGGCATATTAACCCTCTGACCTTAAAACTTCCACTAGAGAAAACTCCGATCTCTCTCCAGGCAGAACATTAATCACCAGAGTTATCCTGACATATTTATTATTTCCTGAAAATTGCTGGAGGCAAGGAACGTCACAGCAGGTGCTTTTAAAACAAGAATTTACCTGCAAACATGGCACCCCCACATGAAGTCAGGACCCGGTGCAGTGGAACCGGTTGCACCGACCTAGAGCCGGCTCTGGCATGAATCACAGGATCGAGAGTCATGTTCTGACCCCAAACACCAAAACAGATGGAATGAGGGTCTCTTTATGGACAGCTGTCCATCCCAATCCCTTGAAGTCCTAACATTTAGTAGGACACATCGTACGGCACTTGAAGAATTTTGAGTGACAATATCCTCACAACTCACCTGAGAGAGTCTGATCCGGATTTGCATCGAAGGCACAGAAAAAATAGGACTGATGTCCGTGCGATTGGCACTACGAACCGACGATTTGAAAGCTTTCAAGTTTCTGATCCAGCATGATTCCTGGGATTATTATTTGTCAGGTGAGGAATCTGCAGGTAGAAGTATCTATCAGAAGGCATTCTTAAATGCTTTTTCGTCATACTGACAGAGGATGAGTTCACTGTAGTTCTAGGCAGAAAACAGTTGTGGGATGAAGTCCCTGCTTACCTGGGAGATTTTTAAGAATATTGCAAGGTTTCACCAGATGGCACTTGGGACCAAACTCAAGAAAATTAGAGTGGCAGCCCAGACCGCTTTGATTGAGGAACTGATGGTATGATAGGTTAGCTATAAGACAACAGGCTCCCACACCTTATGGAGGAAGAGTTTAGCAGTGAGGGGACTATTCGACATGTTTTCCATTTTCCATTGAAGAAGTGGAACATTGTTTACAAAGGCTATGGCAAAAGAGTTATGAAGAGCGGCAAGGATGTTTGTGACCAAATTGAGGCTTCTCAACAGGTATGTCACCCCAAAGACCCTTCACTTTTCCCCATAAAGGTGGGAGGCAGACTGGCCCCATTCTCTGGAAACTGGGACATTGTGACACAAGACCCCTGGATCCTACAAACGGTCAAAGGGTATCATATAGAATTCGTGGACACTCCCTTTCAAAACAAAATCCCAAGGGAAATCACATTTTCACGAGAACACTCGGATCTTGTAACAAAAGAGGTACAAGACTTACTGGCCAAGGGTGCCATCAAAGAAGCAAGTCACCTCAAGGGTGGATTTATCAGCAACATATTTCTGGTAGAGAAAAAGAACAAAGAGATGAGACCTGTCATAAATGTAAAAGATTTGAACGAATCGGTAGTTTACCGCCACTTCAAAATGGAGGGCATTTATCTCCTAAGGGACATCCTAAGAAAAGGGGATTGGCTAACAAGACTAGACCTCAAAGATGCCTATCTTACTATCCCCATTTGGCCCCCTCATCAAAAAAACCTCCGTTTTACATGGCAAGGCAAGACATGGGAATTCTCAAGTCTCCCCTTCGGTCTCTCTTCAGCACCTTGGTGCTTCACAAAAGTACTCAGACCGATAGCATCATGGCTAAGGGCAAGAGGGGTGAGACTAATTATCTAGCTTGACGAAATCCTCCTGATGGGCCAATCAAAAGAAATTGTATCCCTTCATACTCAATGGGCAATAGAAATTCTGGAAAAATTGGGATTTGTGATGAATCTAAAAAAGTCTTGCCTCACCCCAGCACAAGACACTCAATTCTTAGGTTTCGCGGTAGACACCGTTCACACAGTACTTCGCCTTCCCAGAGACAAATGAAAAAAGCTAAGAAAGGAAATAAAGAAAATCCTATTAACAAAGAGCCGTCTTCAGCCAGGATAGCTTGACTCCAGTGGCGTAGTGAGCACAGGACCCACGTCTGGGTGAACAGCAAAACAAGACTTTGGTGAATGTTTTGCCATTGTGCAACATTGCGTCCATCATCTTGTTCGTTTTGCTGTTCACCCTATGTGGGAAGGGTATGCCCAGACGTGGGTCCCTTGCTCACTACGCCACTGGAGTCAAGATATCCTTGCTGAAGACAGCTGATAGCCAGAAACCGGTCCTAGGATTCTTAATTCCGGTTCAGGGAAGACATGGCTTGGCAGTTCGGGCTGGACTGTTCCCATGAGGCACAGGGTCAAGACTCATTTGCATATGGCCATGTCTGAACTGGGGTGGCTTGGTGAGCAAAATAACGATAGATTAAACCCAGATCTGTGACTGGGGGTGAATGTTTTGCAATTGTGCAACATTCCGTCCATCATCTTGTTCGTTTTAGTGTATGTGATGTATCAATAATTCTATATTACTCAACTCTGGCCATCCATTGACATTGGACTGTGTCCGATCAAAGCTGGAAACGGCAAATGAAAAGTAGCACTTTACATTGATTTCCGTAGTCATATAAGGGGTTCGTCCTTATAGTTGGTGGTTGGTGTAGAGTTCCAGATTACGGAAGCACAACCTGAAAAGGCTTATTTTAGAGGCCTCCCTTTTTTGAAGGATGGAATTTCCACATGGTAACAATCCGCTCTTCCTAGTGAGCTGGACCTTTCTGAGACGAATATTTTGTGCACCAATCAGTTTGCTGTCTTCCCAAGTAAGGGCTCTAATTAAAGAAGTAACATGGGTCCGCAGAATGCCAGTCAGTAGGGTGTTGCTTTAGCTGAGCCTCAAAAAGATCAATTACCTCACTAGTGATTTGAAGTCTTGAACTTCCTACGAAGTCTTAATTGGTGCTGGGCTCCTTTAACTATTCGCCTAGGATAAATTCTAAAGATTCATTCAGAACAATTTTTATCTCTGCCTGTTGTGTCTGCCTGGGTACTATCGCTCAATCAACGATTGCTTGAGTCACAAAAACATTCGACATCATTTGCCCAACTGAATACAAGAAAACGCCCAGAATACTGTACAGGATAGGAAAGTAGCAAAGAAATGTTTATTTAAACAACCGGGTCTAATATTCTGCAATGCAAAAAGCAGACATAAAAAAGTCTACCTGGATTGGTTGTGATTAGGGTTTTCGACATTATAGTGGCAACCATGCAGTTTCGGAAGCTGTCCCAATTTATTCTCATATCGGCAGCAAATATTACTACACAAAAAGAAAACACGGCTGTTTATTATTGATACAGTAAATGAAAATTGTATTGCCTTTTTCAGATGCCAAACTTAACTGTGATATACCTGTCTCACGTGGTATCCAACTCTGCGCCAACTGAATGGATTCGTTATCCCAACTAAATGGAATAGAAAAAGAGTTTATATAACTACAAACAGTTGTAATGGTACATACTTTGGGAATCAGGAAATAATAATACAATGAAACTTGCATTAAATCTCAAATCTGTGTAATGTAGCTGTCATAAATGCAAGAAGTATTTAAAATAGTTGATTGTGTTTTATTTTTACTCTCTGTTTTACCCACAGATGAATCAACTTGAAGAAATGCGTTACTTACCTGTAAGAACAATTGTTACTTACCTGTAAACAGGTGGTTCTCCAGTATTGGTGTCTTTCATAGATTCACATGCTTGAATATTCCCCGTCGTCGAAGTGGGAGTCCCACGGTACATAAAGATAGCAATAATGCTAATATAATATATGTAATAACATAATACATAATAAACTAGAGATAATACACACTGAAAAACCTGTACAATGGTTCCTCCATAGGAATGCATTATCAGAGAAAAAACTCATTTGTAACATATCAGTGTCATTATGTTAGTCCAAACTGCAGCCAATCAGGCTCAAGCACCCTCTAGAACCTTCTCCTCAGAAGCTCAAGCCCTCAGATTTTCGTAGCACTAGTAATAATAGCGCATGAGGAGAAGAGAGCCTCTGAGGGGAGGATGGGTGGGTCGCATGTGAATCTATGAAAGACACCAATACTGGAGAACCACCTGTTTACAGGTGTAGGAGAGTAGGGTCTGCAATCCTATGATCACCCAGATTTTTGCTTTTTGCTGCACTGGTTTACGACTTTCCCTGGCTGTGGGCCTGCTAATCAGACCCACGGCCTAGCTGTTCTCTCTATCCAAATTGTACTCAGGTACTGAATTGGCACTGGGACCTCTCCAAGTCCCTGTACCCAGGGCTGAGGTGTACCCAGAAGTCTCCCAGGGGCTGAAGCATGTATTATGCCACCCCTGGGCTGACTAACTAAACTGACACAACTGGCTGCACGACAGCTGGGGCAAGGTGGTGTACTCACCCTTTGCTTTAGATATAGTATACCTATATCTAACCCTAAAATGGACACACAGATCTCCTATCAGTCACTCCTATGGCAGGCCTTAACAATCCTGAAGGCAGAGTGCTTGGAATCGTGTGAGATGGTGCTCTGGCATGAGCTGAGCCTGTCTGCGGCTTTCGGGATCCATCCCTTAGCCGTTTCCATGATATCGCATACCATATACTCTTAAGTGCATTATAATCTTCGCGGTTATATGCCAACTCTGGTATCGCTTTATCAAAACATGTCGAGTAAGGTGTCATACGAATTGGAATACTAACCCCTCGCCAATTCTGGCGACGGGGTTAGCATTCCACCCTTCTAGAGGGACACGACATGTATGTAACCCCTAACCCCGGTTAAAGTCAAACAGAGCCTCAGCTCCACAAAATGGATGCTGCCACCGAGACACAAGTCTGCCCTCCTGCTGCTGGGAGTCCTCCCAGAGCAGGAGATAAGGACAAAGGGTTTCCTGCCAGGGGCGGTGCCAGCACCGTCCCAGACAGGGTTTTGTGTATTGTAGGTAGGCAGGGCTTTAGAGGAAGGTGACTGCACGTGGCACCCCGGTGCTCACTGTGCATAGGCTGGCTGGAACCAGTTCCAGGGTCACTCCAGACCCTGTGCTGGGGAAAAGCCCGCCAAGGAAGTGGGTGTAACCACCCCCCTCCTAGTCCCACCCCTAGGGCAGGACTTAGTCGCGTGCCAGCCCCTTTTTACAGGATAAAGGTAGGAACTGGCCCCCTTCCAAATCAGATCATCTTTGAATCCTGAAACTACTTTCCACGAAAGGAACTCAAGACTTCTTCCTAAGATTTCTCCCTTGTGACTAAGGAGTAGTCACCCTGCATCCGCAGGCACCATCTTAAGAACACTGCGGTCTGCTGCAAGTCTCTCCTCCGGATCAAGACTGCCCAGCTCGACGAGAACCGGCTTCCCTGGCACCTCTGACCTCTACCTACATCATCAGTCACGCTGAGATTCGTGGGTGTGACGAGACCTCGAGGGACCGGCCATCTTCAAGACTGCACGACTTCTGCACAGCAAGCCCGCCGAGTAATTTCCTGGTGAGTGCTTTGGGGTCCGAGAAGCCCCGACCCTGAGCAGCTCCAGCACCGAAGTGCAGCCTCCCAGCATCTCCACGATCTGCGTGGGGCCCTTCTGCTTTTTGCTGCTCACCGCGTTGTTTGGCTACTAGCCCGCTGGCTTGTGGCCTTCTGAACGACGCCCGACGACATCATTGCTGCTAGTCTGGTTGCTCCAGACTGGCCCTTGCTTCCCTCCATCGGAGAAGTACCCTGGACCCTCCTGGTCCGGCTAAGACGCCATTTTAGGTCCACCGCGTGGGCCTTGCATTTGCCAAGACTTGTTGCCCAATCCTGGGTCCAGCGACGTCGACAGCAAGAACCTTCGTGGGACAGCTCGCACCTCCATCCTGGTCGCCGACAACGCCTCCTGGTCCGAGAGACTGCAGAGCCCAGCAGCGCCCACTCACCTGACTGCGGTGACTTCGCCCGGTGCCATCCTGGTGCCCACTTAATCACTGGCTAGTGATTCAAGAACTTGGTCCCCTCTGCTTTCAGGTTTCCTTCTTCCTTGATCCAGGCTTGGATCCATCGAACTTTCCTTCACTGGTCGCCTGCCAGCAACTTCCTTCTTCCAGGCTCCTGGTCCGGCAACGAGATTCCCGACGTCTTTTCAGACCTATGCAGCTGCAGCCCCTGGGCTAGGTAACTTCGGCACTTCGGTGTCCCAGCATAGCCTCACTATCCTAGGGTCAGGATCCACTGTCGTTTTCTTCCTACCAGGTCGGGTTCGCCCGTGAACACTAACTTTGCCTTTACTAGCTCCCATAGACTTTGTCCCGCATCCCGCGTGAGAGTGCACACTCTGCACCCGAGTCCCCTAGGTCTCCTAGAAGTAATCTAACGATTCTATAGTCAAGTCCTAGCGATTCCAAAGCCTATTAGTACTGTACTTACCTGCTAGTAATTTCGCATTCCACTTTTAGAGTATATGGTTTTTCGTGCCCCTCGGGCATTTGTGTATAACGTGCTAACTTAAGTATTTTCATAAGAGTTTTGTTGTGTGCTTAGCACCCTGTCCTCATAAAGAGTACAGGGTTGTTGTGATTCTAATAAATACATTGTTTATTTTCATAACACTTGTGTGGTGTCCTTTCACTGGGTGTTCAAGGGGTAATGTGATGGTAAAACAGCTGGCTTAACACGCCCTCTAGAGTCTTAGCCTTAGACTGCTCGTATCCATGCTACTAGGATAGCTGGTCTATAAGGTTGACTTACAACCAATCATCAATAAGGGTTGTTTGGACTGATATATAGTGATCACTAGAATAGTGAACACTGCACATCAGGCCAACTTCTCACATTGGTGAGCAGCGGTTGGGATTTGAGCTTGCTGTTGTTTTACCACACATGCCCTAAGAATATCTTGTGAAAGATCACATAAGTACTAAAGGTACATATAACTTAGCTTAGAATACTCTGAGTTCTACTGAACCAGCTGTTGTAGCTCCTAGGGCCTAGCACACCCTAAACTACAACTCTAGCAAGGGATCAGTAGGCAAACATATAGTGTAGGTAAGTGCACCACTTACACCTCACTAGAAAAGCATGTCTACCCAGGGAGATTCTACTGAGACTCCCCTGGTCAGTGTTGACCCTCCACAGGTCACTTCAAGATATGCAGCTCTCAGTTTCCAGGAGATGAGACAAATCTGTGTCTCCAGAAAACTGAAGCAGGGGTCTAACCCCACCATTCCCTTTTTAATAGGTCTCTTAGAGACTTATGATGCGAGAAAGCTTTCTCAGCTAGATGGAAATATGCCAGCCTTAGAGGGAACCTCTGGGGATCCAGACCTCCCCAACACTGCTACTGCAGTTGAGGAGGAGGAGGATCAGGAGGAACTCTCTGGGGATGAGGTAGACAAAGGTCTTGAGGTAGTCAGAAGGCTAACCAGGACCAACTTAGACTTACTTGGGCTAGGATCTGGGGGACCCCCAGTACTAACCCGAAGTGGGCCTAACCTTGGAGTTAGGAGAGATAGATCTCTTTCTAGGGACTCCAATAGATCTCTGCACTCTAATGCCTCTTCTCAGGGGAGAAGGAATCCTCCACAGAGGAGATTTACTTCCCCTCAGAGAAGGGAGCATGAAGCTAGGATGAGACAAGCTGAGCTGAGGATTGAAAGGGAAGAAATTGCCCTGGCCAAAGAGAAGCTTGCCCTGGCAAGAGAGCAGCAGATGAGTGGGTTAGCTCCCACTGGTGGCAGCAATCTCCCAAGAGATAGAGAGAAGGGTTTAGATACTAAACACCTGACTAAAATAGTGCCCCCCTTTAAGCAAGGGGATGATATCCAGAAATGGATGGCTGCTCTGGAGAGGGCCTGCACTGTGCAGTGCATTCCCCAGAGTCAGTGGGCAGCTATACTGTGGCTCTCCTTTGATGGTAAAGGTAGAGATAAGCTCCTCACTACAAGAGTAGAGGATGCTAACAATTACCAGGTCCTGAAGAATACACTGGTTGATGGGTTTGGTTTAACCACTGAGCAGTACAGGTTGCTGTTCAGAGACACCCAGAAAACTCAGTCTCAGGACTGGTCTGACTTTGTGGATTGTGCCACTAAGGCTTTGGAGGGCTGGTTGCTGGGTAGCAAGGTTACAGATTACACAGGATTGTATAATCTAATGATGAGAGAACAAATTTTAAACAATTGTCAGAACCAGTTGTTGCACCAGCACCTTGTTGATTCAGATCTGACCTCTCCCCAAGAATTGGGAAAGAAGGCAGACAAATGGGTCAGGACAAGGATCAAGCAGAACCAGAACCAGAACCAGGGTGGTCAGAAGACAGCAGACCAGAAGGGTAATGTTAAGAATGAGCAAAATGACCAGAAGTCTTCACCAGGTCCCCAACAAACCAAAGAGGGTGGGGGTCAGGCTTCCCAGAAGAAGAAGACTCAAGAAGGCCAGTCAAAAAGGTGGTGCCAGTACTGCAAAAGTAAATCTCACTGGTTTAGTGAGTGCACCAAAAGAGGAGGACAAACTCCTGCCACTACAGCCCCTAAGGCAACTGCACCCCCTAGTACAGTCAGTAGTGGTAGTGTACCTCCCAAGGCATTAGTTGGGTTAACCTTGGGTACTGAGGGGTCTGACAACTTAGTTGGCACACTCACTCAGGCTGTCCTTGTCTGTACAGGGGATATGGATATGCCCCCTGAAATAAGTCCCAATACTTTGGGCAAATACAGGCAGACACCTTTGATAAATGGCAAAATGGCTCAGGCCTATAGGGACACTTGTGCCAGTGTCACCATGGTGACACCTAACTTTGTGGACCCTGGACAGATCATGCCAGGTACTGATTTCCTGGTGACCAATGCCAGCAATGTCACTACTAGTCATAGTGTGGCAATTGTGGCTTTCTCCTGGGGTGGAGTGAAGGGACAAAAGAAAGTTGTAGTCAGTTCAGACCTCCCAGTTGATTGTTTGTTGGGCAATGATTTGGAGTCATCACAATGGTCAGAAGTGGAGCAGAGGACTCACATGGAGATGTTAGGCTTGCCAGCACATGTGCTTGCTGTGACTAGGTCACAGGCCAGAAGATGCCCCACTGAACAGGTGCTGGATCCTGAAATGATGGACCAGACACCTTCCAAGAAGAAGAGCAGTAAGGGTAAGGCTTTGCCTTCCCCCTTACCCCAGGTTGAGGATCAAGTCTCTGAGGAGGCTGATCTGAGAGAACTGAGGGAAACTGAGCCTAAAGAGCTTGAACTTGATCAAGTTGAGTTTCTGGGCTCAGGGGGACCCTCCAGAGCAGACCTGGGGAAGGAACAGTTGAGCTGCCCTTCCCTTGAACCCCTCAGACAGCAGGCTGCTGCTGAGGCTGCAGGGAATGCCACAGGTGCCCACAGGGTATACTGGGAAGATGGACTCCTGTACTCTGAGTCAAGAGACCCCAAGCCTGGTGCAACCAGGAGGCTGGTCATCCCCTTGTCTCTGAGAGGTTTCCTTCTCACCTTGGCCCATGAGATTCCCCTTGCAGGTCACTTAGGTCAGACAAAGACTTGGGACAGGCTTGTCTCACACTTTCACTGGCCCCATATGAATGAGAATACCAAGGAGTTTTGTCGCTCCTGTGTCACTTGCCAAGCCAGTGGTAAGTCAGGTGGCACAACAAAGGCCCCCCTCATACCACTACCTGTGGTGGGGGTTCCCTTTGAAAGAGTGGAGATTGACATTGTTGGTCCAATGGAACCCCAGACAGCATCAGGGCACAAGTTTATACTGGTGGTGGTGGATCATGCCACCAGGTATCCTGAAGCTATTCCCCTTAGGACCACTACAGCACCTGTAGTGGCAAGAGCCCTAGTTGGAGTGTTCTCCAGAGTGGGTTTCCCTAAGGAGGTCGTTTCTGACAGAGGTACAAACTTCATGTCAGGATATCTGACTGCAATGTGGAAGGAGTGTGGTGTGAACTACAAGTTCACCACACCCTACCACCCACAATGCAATGGGCTTGTTGAGAGATTCAACAGGACCCTGAAAGGGATGATTCATGGACTACCTGAAACTCTTAGGAGAAGATGGGATGTCCTGATCCCCTGCCTCTTGTTTGCTTACAGAGAGGTCCCACAGAAGGGGGTTGGCTACAGCCCTTTTGAGCTTCTGTATGGGCATCCTGTAAGAGGACCCCTGTGTTTGGTGAAGGAAGGATGGGAGAGACCTCTCAAAAAGCCTGCAACCAACATAGTGGACTATGTACTTGGTCTCCGCTCCAGGATGGCTGAGTACATGGAAAAGGCATCTAAAAACCTTGAGGCCAGCCAGGAACTTCAAAAAGCTTGGCATGACCAAAAGGCTGTTCTGACTGTGTACCAGCCAGGGCAGAAGGTGTGGGTGCTGGAGCCAGTGGCCCCAGCAGCTCTGAAAGACAAATGGTCTGGGCCCCACACCATCATTGAGCAAAAGGGAGAGGTTACCTACTTGGTGGACCTTGGAACTCCCAGGAGCCCTCTCAGAGTGCTCCATGTTAACAGGCTCAAGGCATATGTTGACAGGAAGGACATGAGCTTGCTCATGGCCACAGATGAGGGACAGGAGGAAGAGAGTGACCCTCTCCCAGACCTGCTCACTCAGAATCCTGATGATGGATCAGTTGATGGTGTTGTCTTTTGTGGCAGCCTCACTGAACATCAGCAACAGGATTGCAGGCAAGTTCTGCAATCCTACAGACATATGTTCTCTCTGACACCCAGCCAAACTGATTGGTGTACCCATGATGTTGACACTGGAGACAGCCTGCCTGTCAAGAGTAAAATCTACAGACAGCCTGATCATGTTAGAGACTGCATCAAAACTGAAGTGCAGAAAATGTTGGAGCTGGGAGTCATTGAGCCCTCAGATAGCCCTTGGGCTAGCCCAGTAGTTCTAGTGCCAAAGCCTCACACCCAGGGTGGTAAGAAAGAGATGAGGTTTTGCGTAGACTACAGAGGCCTCAATGCAGTCACTAAGACTGATGCCCACCCAATACCAAGAGCAGATGAACTTATAGATAAATTGGCTTCTGCCAACTTCTTAAGTACATTTGATTTGACAGCTGGGTATTGGCAAATCAGGTTAGCTGAGGAAGCCAAACCCAAGACAGCATTTTCTACCCCTGGAGGGCATTATCAATTTGTGGTAATGCCCTTTGGACTGAAAAATGCACCTGCCACCTTCCAAAGGTTGGTGAATCAAGTCCTCACTGGGCTGGATGACTTCTGTGCAGCATATCTAGACGATATTGCTGTCTTTAGCTCCACCTGGGAGGATCACCTGGTCCACCTGAGGAAAGTGTTAGAGGCCCTGCAAAAGGCAGGCCTCACTATCAAGGCCGCCAAGTGCCAGATAGGGCAGACACAGGTTGTATACCTGGGCCACCTTGTAGGTGGAGGCCAGGTTCAGCCACTGGAGAGTAAGATACAGGCCATCAAGGACTGGACTCCTCCAATCACCCAGACTCAGGTTCGAGCTTTCTTGGGCCTGACTGGGTACTATAGGAAGTTTGTCAGAAATTATGGGTCCATAGTGACCCCTCTTAATGACCTGACAAGCAAAAAGATGCCAAAGAAAGTTCAGTGGACAGCAAGCTGTCAGAAAGCATTCAATGACCTAAAGCAGGCCATGTGCACAGCACCTATCCTAAAGAGTCCAGATTACTCCAAGCCATTCATTGTCCAAACAGATGCTTCTGAGTTGGGTGTGGGGGCTGTTCTGTCTCAACTGAATTTTGATGGTAATGATCAGCCTGTTGCTTTCATTAGTAGGAGGTTGACACCCAGAGAGAAAAATTAGTCAGCTATTGAGAGGGAGGCCTTTGCTGTGGTCTGGGCCCTGAAGAAGCTGAGGGCCTACTTGTTTGGCACTCACTTCACCATTCAGACAGACCATAAGCCCCTCTTGTGGCTAAATCAGATGAAGGGTGAAAACCCCAAACTGCTTAGGTGGTCCATTTCCCTACAGGGGATGGATTTTACAGTGGAGCATAGACCTGGTACTGATCACAGCAATGCTGATGGGCTCTCCAGGTATTTCCACTTAGAGCAAGAAGACTCACCTGGTCAAGGTTAGTTTATTGTCCCAAAGTTGGGGGGGGGGGTCATGTAGGAGAGTAGGGTCTGCAATCCTATGATCACCCAGATTTTTGCTTTTTGCTGCACTGGTTTACGACTTTCCCTGGCTGTGGGCCTGCTAATCAGACCCACGGCCTAGCTGTTCTCTCTATCCAAATTGTACTCAGGTACTGAATTGGCACTGGGCCCTCTCCAAGTCCCTGTACCCAGGGCTGAGGTGTACCCAGAAGTCTCCCAGGGGCTGAAGCATGTATTATGCCACCCCTGGGCTGACTAACTAAACTGACACAACTGGCTGCACGACAGCTGGGGCAAGGTGGTGTACTCACCCTTTGCTTTAGATATAGTATACCTATATCTAACCCTAAAATGGACACACAGATCTCCTATCAGTCACTCCTATGGCAGGCCTTAACAATCCTGAAGGCAGAGTGCTTGGAATCGTGTGAGATGGTGCTCTGGCATGAGCTGAGCCTGTCTGCGGCTTTCGGGATCCATCCCTTAGCCGTTTCCATGATATCGCATACCATATACTCTTAAGTGCATTATAATCCTCGCGGTTATATGCCAACTCTGGTATCGCTTTATCAAAACATGTCGAGTAAGGTGTCATACGAATTGGAATACTAACCCCTCGCCAATTCTGGCGACGGGGTTAGCATTCCACCCTTCTAGAGGGACACGACATGTATGTAACCCCTAACCCCGGTTAAAGTCAAACAGAGCCTCAGCTCCACAAAATGGATGCTGCCACCGAGACACAAGTCTGCCCTCCTGCTGCTGGGAGTCCTCCCAGAGCAGGAGATAAGGACAAAGGGTTTCCTGCCAGGGGCGGTGCCAGCACCGTCCCAGACAGGGTTTTGTGTATTGTAGGTAGGCAGGGCTTTAGAGGAAGGTGACTGCATGTGGCACCCCGGTGCTCACTGTGCATAGGCTGGCTGGAACCAGTTCCAGGGTCACTCCAGACCCTGTGCTGGGGAAAAGCCCGCCAAGGAAGTGGGTGTAACCACCCCCCTCCTAGTCCCACTCCTAGGGCAGGACTTAGTCGCGTGCCAGCCCCTTTTTACAGGATAAAGGTAGGAACTGGCCCCCTTCCAAATCAGATCATCTTTGAATCCTGAAACTACTTTCCACGAAAGGAACTCAGGACTTCTTCCTAAGATTTCTCCCTTGTGACTAAGGAGTAGTCACCCTGCATCCGCAGGCACCATCTTAAGAACACTGCGGTCTGCTGCAAGTCTCTCCTCCGGATCAAGACTGCCCAGCTCGACGAGAACCGGCTTCCCTGGCACCTCTGACCTCTACCTACATCATCAGTCACGCTGAGATTCGTGGGTGTGACGAGACCTCGAGGGACCGGCCATCTTCAAGACTGCACGACTTCTGCACAGCAAGCCCGCCGAGTAATTTCCTGGTGAGTGCTTTGGGGTCCGAGAAGCCCCGACCCTGAGCAGCTCCAGCACCGAAGTGCAGCCTCCCAGCATCTCCACGATCTGCGTGGGGCCCTTCTGCTTTTTGCTGCTCACCGCGTTGTTTGGCTACTAGCCCGCTGGCTTGTGGCCTTCTGAACGACGCCCGACGACATCATTGCTGCTAGTCTGGTTGCTCCAGACTGGCCCTTGCTTCCCTCCATCGGAGAAGTACCCTGGACCCTCCTGGTCCGGCTAAGACGCCATTTTAGGTCCACCGCGTGGGCCTTGCATTTGCCAAGACTTGTTGCCCAATCCTGGGTCCAGCGACGTCGACAGCAAGAACCTTCGTGGGACAGCTCGCACCTCCATCCTGGTCGCCGACAACGCCTCCTGGTCCGAGAGACTGCAGAGCCCAGCAGCGCCCACTCACCTGACTGCGGTGACTTCGCCCGGTGCCATCCTGGTGCCCACTTAATCACTGGCTAGTGATTCAAGAACTTGGTCCCCTCTGCTTTCAGGTTTCCTTCTTCCTTGATCCAGGCTTGGATCCATCGAACTTTCCTTCACTGGTCGCCTGCCAGCAACTTCCTTCTTCCAGGCTCCTGGTCCGGCAACGAGATTCCCGACGTCTTTTCAGACCTATGCAGCTGCAGCCCCTGGGCTAGGTAACTTCGGCACTTCGGTGTCCCAGCATAGCCTCACTATCCTAGGGTCAGGATCCACTGTCGTTTTCTTCCTACCAGGTCGGGTTCGCCCGTGAACACTAACTTTGCCTTTACTAGCTCCCATAGACTTTGTCCCGCATCCCGCGTGAGAGTGCACACTCTGCACCCGAGTCCCCTAGGTCTCCTAGAAGTAATCTAACGATTCTATAGTCAAGTCCTAGCGATTCCAAAGCCTATTAGTACTGTACTTACCTGCTAGTAATTTCGCATTCCACTTTTAGAGTATATGGTTTTTCGTGCCCCTCGGGCATTTGTGTATAACGTGCTAACTTAAGTATTTTCATAAGAGTTTTGTTGTGTGCTTAGCACCCTGTCCTCATAAAGAGTACAGGGTTGTTGTGATTCTAATAAATACATTGTTTATTTTCATAACACTTGTGTGGTGTCCTTTCACTGGGTGTTCAAGGGGTAATGTGATGGTAAAACAGCTGGCTTAACACGCCCTCTAGAGTCTTAGCCTTAGACTGCTCGTATCCATGCTACTAGGATAGCTGGTCTATAAGGTTGACTTACAACCAATCATCAATAAGGGTTGTTTGGACTGATATATAGTGATCACTAGAATAGTGAACACTGCACATCAGGCCAACTTCTCACATTGGTGAGCAGCGGTTGGGATTTGAGCTTGCTGTTGTTTTACCACACATGCCCTAAGAATATCTTGTGAAAGATCACATAAGTACTAAAGGTACATATAACTTAGCTTAGAATACTCTGAGTTCTACTGAACCAGCTGTTGTAGCTCCTAGGGCCTAGCACACCCTAAACTACAACTCTAGCAAGGGATCAGTAGGCAAACATATAGTGTAGGTAAGTGCACCACTTACACCTCACTAGAAAAGCATGTCTACCCAGGGAGATTCTACTGAGACTCCCCTGGTCAGTGTTGACCCTCCACAGGTCACTTCAAGATATGCAGCTCTCAGTTTCCAGGAGATGAGACAAATCTGTGTCTCCAGAAAACTGAAGCAGGGGTCTAACCCCACCATTCCCTTTTTAATAGGTCTCTTAGAGACTTATGATGCGAGAAAGCTTTCTCAGCTAGATGGAAATATGCCAGCCTTAGAGGGAACCTCTGGGGATCCAGACCTCCCCAACACTGCTACTGCAGTTGAGGAGGAGGAGGATCAGGAGGAACTCTCTGGGGATGAGGTAGACAAAGGTCTTGAGGTAGTCAGAAGGCTAACCAGGACCAACTTAGACTTACTTGGGCTAGGATCTGGGGGACCCCCAGTACTAACCCGAAGTGGGCCTAACCTTGGAGTTAGGAGAGATAGATCTCTTTCTAGGGACTCCAATAGATCTCTGCACTCTAATGCCTCTTCTCAGGGGAGAAGGAATCCTCCACAGAGGAGATTTACTTCCCCTCAGAGAAGGGAGCATGAAGCTAGGATGAGACAAGCTGAGCTGAGGATTGAAAGGGAAGAAATTGCCCTGGCCAAAGAGAAGCTTGCCCTGGCAAGAGAGCAGCAGGTGAGTGGGTTAGCTCCCACTGGTGGCAGCAATCTCCCAAGAGATAGAGAGAAGGGTTTAGATACTAAACACCTGACTAAAATAGTGCCCCCCTTTAAGCAAGGGGATGATATCCAGAAATGGATGGCTGCTCTGGAGAGGGCCTGCACTGTGCAGTGCATTCCCCAGAGTCAGTGGGCAGCTATACTGTGGCTCTCCTTTGATGGTAAAGGTAGAGATAAGCTCCTCACTACAAGAGTAGAGGATGCTAACAATTACCAGGTCCTGAAGAATACACTGGTTGATGGGTTTGGTTTAACCACTGAGCAGTACAGGTTGCTGTTCAGAGACACCCAGAAAACTCAGTCTCAGGACTGGTCTGACTTTGTGGATTGTGCCACTAAGGCTTTGGAGGGCTGGTTGCTGGGTAGCAAGGTTACAGATTACACAGGATTGTATAATCTAATGATGAGAGAACAAATTTTAAACAATTGTCAGAACCAGTTGTTGCACCAGCACCTTGTTGATTCAGATCTGACCTCTCCCCAAGAATTGGGAAAGAAGGCAGACAAATGGGTCAGGACAAGGATCAAGCAGAACCAGAACCAGAACCAGGGTGGTCAGAAGAAAGCAGACCAGAAGGGTAATGTTAAGAATGAGCAAAATGACCAGAAGTCTTCACCAGGTCCCCAACAAACCAAAGAGGGTGGGGGTCAGGCTTCCCAGAAGAAGAAGACTCAAGAAGGCCAGTCAAAAAGGTGGTGCCAGTACTGCAAAAGTAAATCTCACTGGTTTAGTGAGTGCACCAAAAGAGGAGGACAAACTCCTGCCACTACAGCCCCTAAGGCAACTGCACCCCCTAGTACAGTCAGTAGTGGTAGTGTACCTCCCAAGGCATTAGTTGGGTTAACCTTGGGTACTGAGGGGTCTGACAACTTAGTTGGCACACTCACTCAGGCTGTCCTTGTCTGTACAGGGGATATGGATATGCCCCCTGAAATAAGTCCCAATACTTTGGGCAAATACAGGCAGACACCTTTGATAAATGGCAAAATGGCTCAGGCCTATAGGGACACTTGTGCCAGTGTCACCATGGTGACACCTAACTTTGTGGACCCTGGACAGATCATGCCAGGTACTGATTTCCTGGTGACCAATGCCAGCAATGTCACTACTAGTCATAGTGTGGCAATTGTGGCTTTCTCCTGGGGTGGAGTGAAGGGACAAAAGAAAGTTGTAGTCAGTTCAGACCTCCCAGTTGATTGTTTGTTGGGCAATGATTTGGAGTCATCACAATGGTCAGAAGTGGAGCAGAGGACTCACATGGAGATGTTAGGCTTGCCAGCACATGTGCTTGCTGTGACTAGGTCACAGGCCAGAAGATGCCCCACTGAACAGGTGCTGGATCCTGAAATGATGGACCAGACACCTTCCAAGAAGAAGAGCAGTAAGGGTAAGGCTTTGCCTTCCCCCTTACCCCAGGTTGAGGATCAAGTCTCTGAGGAGGCTGATCTGAGAGAACTGAGGGAAACTGAGCCTAAAGAGCTTGAACTTGATCAAGTTGAGTTTCTGGGCTCAGGGGGACCCTCCAGAGCAGACCTGGGGAAGGAACAGTTGAGCTGCCCTTCCCTTGAACCCCTCAGACAGCAGGCTGCTGCTGAGGCTGCAGGGAATGCCACAGGTGCCCACAGGGTATACTGGGAAGATGGACTCCTGTACTCTGAGTCAAGAGACCCCAAGCCTGGTGCAACCAGGAGGCTGGTCATCCCCTTGTCTCTGAGAGGTTTCCTTCTCACCTTGGCCCATGAGATTCCCCTTGCAGGTCACTTAGGTCAGACAAAGACTTGGGACAGGCTTGTCTCACACTTTCACTGGCCCCATATGAATGAGAATACCAAGGAGTTTTGTCGCTCCTGTGTCACTTGCCAAGCCAGTGGTAAGTCAGGTGGCACAACAAAGGCCCCCCTCATACCACTACCTGTGGTGGGGGTTCCCTTTGAAAGAGTGGAGATTGACATTGTTGGTCCAATGGAACCCCAGACAGCATCAGGGCACAAGTTTATACTGGTGGTGGTGGATCATGCCACCAGGTATCCTGAAGCTATTCCCCTTAGGACCACTACAGCACCTGTAGTGGCAAGAGCCCTAGTTGGAGTGTTCTCCAGAGTGGGTTTCCCTAAGGAGGTCGTTTCTGACAGAGGTACAAACTTCATGTCAGGATATCTGACTGCAATGTGGAAGGAGTGTGGTGTGAACTACAAGTTCACCACACCCTACCACCCACAATGCAATGGGCTTGTTGAGAGATTCAACAGGACCCTGAAAGGGATGATTCATGGACTACCTGAAACTCTTAGGAGAAGATGGGATGTCCTGAACCCCTGCCTCTTGTTTGCTTACAGAGAGGTCCCACAGAAGGGGGTTGGCTACAGCCCTTTTGAGCTTCTGTATGGGCATCCTGTAAGAGGACCCCTGTGTTTGGTGAAGGAAGGATGGGAGAGACCTCTCAAAAAGCCTGCAACCAACATAGTGGACTATGTACTTGGTCTCCGCTCCAGGATGGCTGAGTACATGGAAAAGGCATCTAAAAACCTTGAGGCCAGCCAGGAACTTCAAAAAGCTTGGCATGACCAAAAGGCTGTTCTGACTGTGTACCAGCCAGGGCAGAAGGTGTGGGTGCTGGAGCCAGTGGCCCCAGCAGCTCTGAAAGACAAATGGTCTGGGCCCCACACCATCATTGAGCAAAAGGGAGAGGTTACCTACTTGGTGGACCTTGGAACTCCCAGGAGCCCTCTCAGAGTGCTCCATGTTAACAGGCTCAAGGCATATGTTGACAGGAAGGACATGAGCTTGCTCATGGCCACAGATGAGGGACAGGAGGAAGAGAGTGACCCTCTCCCAGACCTGCTCACTCAGAATCCTGATGATGGATCAGTTGATGGTGTTGTCTTTTGTGGCAGCCTCACTGAACATCAGCAACAGGATTGCAGGCAAGTTCTGCAATCCTACAGACATATGTTCTCTCTGACACCCAGCCAAACTGATTGGTGTACCCATGATGTTGACACTGGAGACAGCCTGCCTGTCAAGAGTAAAATCTACAGACAGCCTGATCATGTTAGAGACTGCATCAAAACTGAAGTGCAGAAAATGTTGGAGCTGGGAGTCATTGAGCCCTCAGATAGCCCTTGGGCTAGCCCAGTAGTTCTAGTGCCAAAGCCTCACACCCAGGGTGGTAAGAAAGAGATGAGGTTTTGCGTAGACTACAGAGGCCTCAATGCAGTCACTAAGACTGATGCCCACCCAATACCAAGAGCAGATGAACTTATAGATAAATTGGCTTCTGCCAACTTCTTAAGTACATTTGATTTGACAGCTGGGTATTGGCAAATCAGGTTAGCTGAGGAGGCCAAACCCAAGACAGCATTTTCTACCCCTGGAGGGCATTATCAATTTGTGGTAATGCCCTTTGGACTGAAAAATGCACCTGCCACCTTCCAAAGGTTGGTGAATCAAGTCCTCACTGGGCTGGATGACTTCTGTGCAGCATATCTAGACGATATTGCTGTCTTTAGCTCCACCTGGGAGGATCACCTGGTCCACCTGAGGAAAGTGTTAGAGGCCCTGCAAAAGGCAGGCCTCACTATCAAGGCCACCAAGTGCCAGATAGGGCAGACTCAGGTTGTATACCTGGGCCACCTTGTAGGTGGAGGCCAGGTTCAGCCACTGGAGAGTAAGATACAGGCCATCAAGGACTGGACTCCTCCAATCACCCAGACTCAGGTTCGAGCTTTCTTGGGCCTGACTGGGTACTATAGGAAGTTTGTCAGAAATTATGGGTCCATAGTGACCCCTCTTAATGACCTGACAAGCAAAAAGATGCCAAAGAAAGTTCAGTGGACAGCAAGCTGTCAGAAAGCATTCAATGACCTAAAGCAGGCCATGTGCACAGCACCTATCCTAAAGAGTCCAGATTACTCCAAGCCATTCATTGTCCAAACAGATGCTTCTGAGTTGGGTGTGGGGGCTGTTCTGTCTCAACTGAATTTTGATGGTAATGATCAGCCTATTGCTTTCATTAGTAGGAGGTTGACACCCAGAGAGAAAAATTGGTCAGCTATTGAGAGGGAGGCCTTTGCTGTGGTCTGGGCCCTGAAGAAGCTGAGGGCCTACTTGTTTGGCACTCACTTCACCATTCAGACAGACCATAAGCCCCTCTTGTGGCTAAATCAGATGAAGGGTGAAAACCCCAAACTGCTTAGGTGGTCCATTTCCCTACAGGGGATGGATTTTACAGTGGAGCATAGACCTGGTACTGATCACAGCAATGCTGATGGGCTCTCCAGGTATTTCCACTTAGAGCAAGAAGACTCACCTGGTCAAGGTTAGTTTATTGTCCCAAGGTTGGGGGGGGGGGGGTCATGTAGGAGAGTAGGGTCTGCAATCCTATGATCACCCAGATTTTTGCTTTTTGCTGCACTGGTTTACGACTTTCCCTGGCTGTGGGCCTGCTAATCAGACCCACGGCCTAGCTGTTCTCTCTATCCAAATTGTACTCAGGTACTGAATTGGCACTGGGCCCTCTCCAAGTCCCTGTACCCAGGGCTGAGGTGTACCCAGAAGTCTCCCAGGGGCTGAAGCATGTATTATGCCACCCCTGGGCTGACTAACTAAACTGACACAACTGGCTGCACGACAGCTGGGGCAAGGTGGTGTACTCACCCTTTGCTTTAGATATAGTATACCTATATCTAACCCTAAAATGGACACACAGATCTCCTATCAGTCACTCCTATGGCAGGCCTTAACAATCCTGAAGGCAGAGTGCTTGGAATCGTGTGAGATGGTGCTCTGGCATGAGCTGAGCCTGTCTGCGACTTTCGGGATCCATCCCTTAGCCGTTTCCATGATATCGCATACCATATACTCTTAAGTGCATTATAATCCTCGCGGTTATATGCCAACTCTGGTATCGCTTTATCAAAACATGTCGAGTAAGGTGTCATACGAATTGGAATACTAACCCCTCGCCAATTCTGGCGACGGGGTTAGCATTCCACCCTTCTAGAGGGACACGACATGTATGTAACCCCTAACCCCGGTTAAAGTCAAACAGAGCCTCAGCTCCACAAAATGGATGCTGCCACCGAGACACAAGTCTGCCCTCCTGCTGCTGGGAGTCCTCCCAGAGCAGGAGATAAGGACAAAGGGTTTCCTGCCAGGGGCGGTGCCAGCACCGTCCCAGACAGGGTTTTGTGTATTGTAGGTAGGCAGGGCTTTAGAGGAAGGTGACTGCACGTGGCACCCCGGTGCTCACTGTGCATAGGCTGGCTGGAACCAGTTCCAGGGTCACTCCAGACCCTGTGCTGGGGAAAAGCCCGCCAAGGAAGTGGGTGTAACCACCCCCCTCCTAGTCCCACCCCTAGGGCAGGACTTAGTCGCGTGCCAGCCCCTTTTTACAGGATAAAGGTAGGAACTGGCCCCCTTCCAAATCAGATCATCTTTGAATCCTGAAACTACTTTCCACGAAAGGAACTCAAGACTTCTTCCTAAGATTTCTCCCTTGTGACTAAGGAGTAGTCACCCTGCATCCGCAGGCACCATCTTAAGAACACTGCGGTCTGCTGCAAGTCTCTCCTCCGGATCAAGACTGCCCAGCTCGACGAGAACCGGCTTCCCTGGCACCTCTGACCTCTACCTACATCATCAGTCACGCTGAGATTCGTGGGTGTGACGAGACCTCGAGGGACCGGCCATCTTCAAGACTGCACGACTTCTGCACAGCAAGCCCGCCGAGTAATTTCCTGGTGAGTGCTTTGGGGTCCGAGAAGCCCCGACCCTGAGCAGCTCCAGCACCGAAGTGCAGCCTCCCAGCATCTCCACGATCTGCGTGGGGCCCTTCTGCTTTTTGCTGCTCACCGCGTTGTTTGGCTACTAGCCCGCTGGCTTGTGGCCTTCTGAACGACGCCCGACGACATCATTGCTGCTAGTCTGGTTGCTCCAGACTGGCCCTTGCTTCCCTCCATCGGAGAAGTACCCTGGACCCTCCTGGTCCGGCTAAGACGCCATTTTAGGTCCACCGCGTGGGCCTTGCATTTGCCAAGACTTGTTGCCCAATCCTGGGTCCAGCGACGTCGACAGCAAGAACCTTCGTGGGACAGCTCGCACCTCCATCCTGGTCGCCGACAACGCCTCCTGGTCCGAGAGACTGCAGAGCCCAGCAGCGCCCACTCACCTGACTGCGGTGACTTCGCCCGGTGCCATCCTGGTGCCCACTTAATCACTGGCTAGTGATTCAAGAACTTGGTCCCCTCTGCTTTCAGGTTTCCTTCTTCCTTGATCCAGGCTTGGATCCATCGAACTTTCCTTCACTGGTCGCCTGCCAGCAACTTCCTTCTTCCAGGCTCCTGGTCCGGCAACGAGATTCCCGACGTCTTTTCAGACCTATGCAGCTGCAGCCCCTGGGCTAGGTAACTTCGGCACTTCGGTGTCCCAGCATAGCCTCACTATCCTAGGGTCAGGATCCACTGTCGTTTTCTTCCTACCAGGTCGGGTTCGCCCGTGAACACTAACTTTGCCTTTACTAGCTCCCATAGACTTTGTCCCGCATCCCGCGTGAGAGTGCACACTCTGCACCCGAGTCCCCTAGGTCTCCTAGAAGTAATCTAACGATTCTATAGTCAAGTCCTAGCGATTCCAAAGCCTATTAGTACTGTACTTACCTGCTAGTAATTTCGCATTCCACTTTTAGAGTATATGGTTTTTCGTGCCCCTCGGGCATTTGTGTATAACGTGCTAACTTAAGTATTTTCATAAGAGTTTTGTTGTGTGCTTAGCACCCTGTCCTCATAAAGAGTACAGGGTTGTTGTGATTCTAATAAATACATTGTTTATTTTCATAACACTTGTGTGGTGTCCTTTCACTGGGTGTTCAAGGGGTACTGTGATGGTAAAACAGCTGGCTTAACACGCCCTCTAGAGTCTTAGCCTTAGACTGCTCGTATCCATGCTACTAGGATAGCTGGTCTATAAGGTTGACTTACAACCAATCATCAATAAGGGTTGTTTGGACTGATATATAGTGATCACTAGAATAGTGAACACTGCACATCAGGCCAACTTCTCACATTGGTGAGCAGCGGTTGGGATTTGAGCTTGCTGTTGTTTTACCACACATGCCCTAAGAATATCTTGTGAAAGATCACATAAGTACTAAAGGTACATATAACTTAGCTTAGAATACTCTGAGTTCTACTGAACCAGCTGTTGTAGCTCCTAGGGCCTAGCACACCCTAAACTACAACTCTAGCAAGGGATCAGTAGGCAAACATATAGTGTAGGTAAGTGCACCACTTACACCTCACTAGAAAAGCATGTCTACCCAGGGAGATTCTACTGAGACTCCCCTGGTCAGTGTTGACCCTCCACAGGTCACTTCAAGATATGCAGCTCTCAGTTTCCAGGAGATGAGACAAATCTGTGTCTCCAGAAAACTGAAGCAGGGGTCTAACCCCACCATTCCCTTTTTAATAGGTCTCTTAGAGACTTATGATGCGAGAAAGCTTTCTCAGCTAGATGGGAATATGCCAGCCTTAGAGGGAACCTCTGGGGATCCAGACCTCCCCAACACTGCTACTGCAGTTGAGGAGGAGGAGGATCAGGAGGAACTCTCTGGGGATGAGGTAGACAAAGTTCTTGAGGTAGTCAGAAGGCTAACCAGGACCAACTTAGACTTACTTGGGCTAGGATCTGGGGGACCCCCAGTACTAACCCGAAGTGGGCCTAACCTTGGAGTTAGGAGAGATAGATCTCTTTCTAGGGACTCCAATAGATCTCTGCACTCTAATGCCTCTTCTCAGGGGAGAAGGAATCCTCCACAGAGGAGATTTACTTCCCCTCAGAGAAGGGAGCATGAAGCTAGGATGAGACAAGCTGAACTGAGGATTGAAAGGGAAGAAATTGCCCTGGCCAAAGAGAAGCTTGCCCTGGCAAGAGAGCAGCAGATGAGTGGGTTAGCTCCCACTGGTGGCAGCAATCTCCCAATAGATAGAGAGAAGGGTTTAGATACTAAACACCTGACTAAAATAGTGCCCCCCTTTAAGCAAGGGGATGATATCCAGAAATGGATGGCTGCTCTGGAGAGGGCCTGCACTGTGCAGTGCATTCCCCAGAGTCAGTGGGCAGCTATACTGTGGCTCTCCTTTGATGGTAAAGGTAGAGATAAGCTCCTCACTACAAGAGTAGAGGATGCTAACAATTACCAGGTCCTGAAGAATACACTGGTTGATGGGTTTGGTTTAACCACTGAGCAGTACAGGTTGCTGTTCAGAGACACCCAGAAAACTCAGTCTCAGGACTGGTCTGACTTTGTGGATTGTGCCACTAAGGCTTTGGAGGGCTGGTTGCTGGGTAGCAAGGTTACAGATTACACAGGATTGTATAATCTAATGTTGAGAGAACAAATTTTAAACAATTGTCAGAACCAGTTGTTGCACCAGCACCTTGTTGATTCAGATCTGACCTCTCCCCAAGAATTGGGAAAGAAGGCAGACAAATGGGTCAGGACAAGGATCAAGCAGAACCAGAACCAGAACCAGGGTGGTCAGAAGAAAGCAGACCAGAAGGGTAATGTTAAGAATGAGCAAAATGACCAGAAGTCTTCACCAGGTCCCCAACAAACCAAAGAGGGTGGGGGTCAGGCTTCCCAGAAGAAGAAGACTCAAGAAGGCCAGTCAAAAAGGTGGTGCCAGTACTGCAAAAGTAAATCTCACTGGTTTAGTGAGTGCACCAAAAGAGGAGGACAAACTCCTGCCACTACAGCCCCTAAGGCAACTGCACCCCCTAGTACATTCAGTAGTGGTAGTGTACCTCCCAAGGCATTAGTTGGGTTAACCTTGGGTACTGAGGGGTCTGACAACTTAGTTGGCACACTCACTCAGGCTGTCCTTGTCTGTACAGGGGATATGGATATGCCCCCTGAAATAAGTCCCAATACTTTGGGCAAATACAGGCAGACACCTTTGATAAATGGCAAAATGGCTCAGGCCTATAGGGACACTTGTGCCAGTGTCACCATGGTGACACCTAACTTTGTGGACCCTGGACAGATCATGCCAGGTACTGATTTCCTGGTGACCAATGCCAGCAATGTCACTACTAGTCATAGTGTGGCAATTGTGGCTTTCTCCTGGGGTGGAGTGAAGGGACAAAAGAAAGTTGTAGTCAGTTCAGACCTCCCAGTTGATTGTTTGTTGGGCAATGATTTGGAGTCATCACAATGGTCAGAAGTGGAGCAGAGGACTCACATGGAGATGTTAGGCTTGCCAGCACATGTGCTTGCTGTGACTAGGTCACAGGCCAGAAGATGCCCCACTGAACAGGTGCTGGATCCTGAAATGATGGACCAGACACCTTCCAAGAAGAAGAGCAGTAAGGGTAAGGCTTTGCCTTCCCCCTTACCCCAGGTTGAGGATCAAGTCTCTGAGGAGGCTGATCTGAGAGAACTGAGGGAAACTGAGCCTAAAGAGCTTGAACTTGATCAAGTTGAGTTTCTGGGCTCAGGGGGACCCTCCAGAGCAGACCTGGGGAAGGAACAGTTGAGCTGCCCTTCCCTTGAACCCCTCAGACAGCAGGCAGCTGCTGAGGCTGCAGGGAATGCCACAGGTGCCCACAGGGTATACTGGGAAGATGGACTCCTGTACTCTGAGTCAAGAGACCCCAAGCCTGGTGCAACCAGGAGGCTGGTCATCCCCTTGTCTCTGAGAGGTTTCCTTCTCACCTTGGCCCATGAGATTCCCCTTGCAGGTCACTTAGGTCAGACAAAGACTTGGGACAGGCTTGTCTCACACTTTCACTGGCCCCATATGAATGAGAATACCAAGGAGTTTTGTCGCTCCTGTGTCACTTGCCAAGCCAGTGGTAAGTCAGGTGGCACAACAAAGGCCCCCCTCATACCACTACCTGTGGTGGGGGTTCCCTTTGAAAGAGTGGAGATTGACATTGTTGGTCCAATGGAACCCCAGACAGCATCAGGGCACAAGTTTATACTGGTGGTGGTGGATCATGCCACCAGGTATCCTGAAGCTATTCCCCTTAGGACCACTACAGCACCTGTAGTGGCAAGAGCCCTAGTTGGAGTGTTCTCCAGAGTGGGTTTCCCTAAGGAGGTCGTTTCTGACAGAGGTACAAACTTCATGTCAGGATATCTGACTGCAACGTGGAAGGAGTGTGGTGTGAACTACAAGTTCACCACACCCTACCACCCACAATGCAATGGGCTTGTTGAGAGATTCAACAGGACCCTGAAAGGGATGATTCATGGACTACCTGAAACTCTTAGGAGAAGATGGGATGTCCTGATCCCCTGCCTCTTGTTTGCTTACAGAGAGGTCCCACAGAAGGGGGTTGGCTACAGCCCTTTTGAGCTTCTGTATGGGCATCCTGTAAGAGGACCCCTGTGTTTGGTGAAGGAAGGATGGGAGAGACCTCTCAAAAAGCCTGCAACCAACATAGTGGACTATGTACTTGGTCTCCGCTCCAGGATGGCTGAGTACATGGAAAAGGCATCTAAAAACCTTGAGGCCAGCCAGGAACTTCAAAAAGCTTGGCATGACCAAAAGGCTGTTCTGACTGTGTACCAGCCAGGGCAGAAGGTGTGGGTGCTGGAGCCAGTGGCCCCAGCAGCTCTGAAAGACAAATGGTCTGGGCCCCACACCATCATTGAGCAAAAGGGAGAGGTTACCTACTTGGTGGACCTTGGAACTCCCAGGAGCCCTCTCAGAGTGCTCCATGTTAACAGGCTCAAGGCATATGTTGACAGGAAGGACATGAGCTTGCTCATGGCCACAGATGAGGGACAGGAGGAAGAGAGTGACCCTCTCCCAGACCTGCTCACTCAGAATCCTGATGATGGATCAGTTGATGGTGTTGTCTTTTGTGGCAGCCTCACTGAACATCAGCAACAGGATTGCAGGCAAGTTCTGCAATCCTACAGACATATGTTCTCTCTGACACCCAGCCAAACTGATTGGTGTACCCATGATGTTGACACTGGAGACAGCCTGCCTGTCAAGAGTAAAATCTACAGACAGCCTGATCATGTTAGAGACTGCATCAAAACTGAAGTGCAGAAAATGTTGGAGCTGGGAGTCATTGAGCCCTCAGATAGCCCTTGGGCTAGCCCAGTAGTTCTAGTGCCAAAGCCTCACACCCAGGGTGGTAAGAAAGAGATGAGGTTTTGCGTAGACTACAGAGGCCTCAATGCAGTCACTAAGACTGATGCCCACCCAATACCAAGAGCAGATGAACTTATAGATAAATTGGCGTCTGCCAACTTCTTAAGTACATTTGATTTGACAGCTGGGTATTGGCAAATCAGGTTAGCTGAGGAGGCCAAACCCAAGACAGCATTTTCTACCCCTGGAGGGCATTATCAATTTGTGGTAATGCCCTTTGGACTGAAAAATGCACCTGCCACCTTCCAAAGGTTGGTGAATCAAGTCCTCACTGGGCTGGATGACTTCTGTGCAGCATATCTAGACGATATTGCTGTCTTTAGCTCCACCTGGGAGGATCACCTGGTCCACCTGAGGAAAGTGTTAGAGGCCCTGCAAAAGGCAGGCCTCACTATCAAGGCCACCAAGTGCCAGATAGGGCAGACACAGGTTGTATACCTGGGCCACCTTGTAGGTGGAGGCCAGGTTCAGCCACTGGAGAGTAAGATACAGGCCATCAAGGACTGGACTCCTCCAATCACCCAGACTCAGGTTCGAGCTTTCTTGGGCCTGACTGGGTACTATAGGAAGTTTGTCAGAAATTATGGGTCCATAGTGACCCCTCTTAATGACCTGACAAGCAAAAAGATGCCAAAGAAAGTTCAGTGGACAGCAAGCTGTCAGAAAGCATTCAATGACCTAAAGCAGGCCATGTGCACAGCACCTATCCTAAAGAGTCCAGATTACTCCAAGCCATTCATTGTCCAAACAGATGCTTCTGAGTTGGGTGTGGGGGCTGTTCTGTCTCAACTGAATTTTGATGGTAATGATCAGCCTATTGCTTTCATTAGTAGGAGGTTGACACCCAGAGAGAAAAATTGGTCAGCTATTGAGAGGGAGGCCTTTGCTGTGGTCTGGGCCCTGAAGAAGCTGAGGGCCTACTTGTTTGGCACTCACTTCACCATTCAGACAGACCATAAGCCCCTCTTGTGGCTAAATCAGATGAAGGGCGAAAACCCCAAACTGCTTAGGTGGTCCATTTCCCTACAGGGGATGGATTTTACAGTGGAGCATAGACCTGGTACTGATCACAGCAATGCTGATGGGCTCTCCAGGTATTTCCACTTAGAGCAAGATGACTCCCCTGGTCAAGGTTAGTTTATTGTCCCAAAGTTGGGGGGGGGGGGGGTCATGTAGGAGAGTAGGGTCTGCAATCCTATGATCACCCAGATTTTTGCTTTTTGCTGCACTGGTTTACGACTTTCCCTGGCTGTGGGCCTGCTAATCAGACCCACGGCCTAGCTGTTCTCTCTATCCAAATTGTACTCAGGTACTGAATTGGCACTGGGCCCTCTCCAAGTCCCTGTACCCAGGGCTGAGGTGTACCCAGAAGTCTCCCAGGGGCTGAAGCATGTATTATGCCACCCCTGGGCTGACTAACTAAACTGACACAACTGGCTGCACGACAGCTGGGGCAAGGTGGTGTACTCACCCTTTGCTTTAGATATAGTATACCTATATCTAACCCTAAAATGGACACACAGATCTCCTATCAGTCACTCCTATGGCAGGCCTTAACAATCCTGAAGGCAGAGTGCTTGGAATCGTGTGAGATGGTGCTCTGGCATGAGCTGAGCCTGTCTGCCACTTTCGGGATCCATCCCTTAGCCGTTTCCATGATATCGCATACCATATACTCTTAAGTGCATTATAATCCTCGCGGTTATATGCCAACTCTGGTATCGCTTTATCAAAACATGTCGAGTAAGGTGTCATACGAATTGGAATACTAACCCCTCGCCAATCCTGGCGACGGGGTTAGCATTCCACCCTTCTAGAGGGACACGACATGTATGTAACCCCTAACCCCGGTTAAAGTCAAACAGAGCCTCAGCTCCACAAAATGGATGCTGCCACCGAGACACAAGTCTGCCCTCCTGCTGCTGGGAGTCCTCCCAGAGCAGGAGATAAGGACAAAGGGTTTCCTGCCAGGGGCGGTGCCAGCACCGTCCCAGACAGGGTTTTGTGTATTGTAGGTAGGCAGGGCTTTAGAGGAAGGTGACTGCACGTGGCACCCCGGTGCTCACTGTGCATAGGCTGGCTGGAACCAGTTCCAGGGTCACTCCAGACCCTGTGCTGGGGAAAAGCCCGCCAAGGAAGTGGGTGTAACCACCCCCCTCCTAGTCCCACCCCTAGGGCAGGACTTAGTCGCGTGCCAGCCCCTTTTTACAGGATAAAGGTAGGAACTGGCCCCCTTCCAAATCAGATCATCTTTGAATCCTGAAACTACTTTCCACGAAAGGAACTCAAGACTTCTTCCTAAGATTTCTCCCTTGTGACTAAGGAGTAGTCACCCTGCATCCGCAGGCACCATCTTAAGAACACTGCGGTCTGCTGCAAGTCTCTCCTCCGGATCAAGACTGCCCAGCTCGACGAGAACCGGCTTCCCTGGCACCTCTGACCTCTACCTACATCATCAGTCACGCTGAGATTCGTGGGTGTGACGAGACCTCGAGGGACCGGCCATCTTCAAGACTGCACGACTTCTGCACAGCAAGCCCGCCGAGTAATTTCCTGGTGAGTGCTTTGGGGTCCGAGAAGCCCCGACCCTGAGCAGCTCCAGCACCGAAGTGCAGCCTCCCAGCATCTCCACGATCTGCGTGGGGCCCTTCTGCTTTTTGCTGCTCACCGCGTTGTTTGGCTACTAGCCCGCTGGCTTGTGGCCTTCTGAACGACGCCCGACGACATCATTGCTGCTAGTCTGGTTGCTCCAGACTGGCCCTTGCTTCCCTCCATCGGAGAAGTACCCTGGACCCTCCTGGTCCGGCTAAGACGCCATTTTAGGTCCACCGCGTGGGCCTTGCATTTGCCAAGACTTGTTGCCCAATCCTGGGTCCAGCGACGTCGACAGCAAGAACCTTCGTGGGACAGCTCGCACCTCCATCCTGGTCGCCGACAACGCCTCCTGGTCCGAGAGACTGCAGAGCCCAGCAGCGCCCACTCACCTGACTGCGGTGACTTCGCCCGGTGCCATCCTGGTGCCCACTTAATCACTGGCTAGTGATTCAAGAACTTGGTCCCCTCTGCTTTCAGGTTTCCTTCTTCCTTGATCCAGGCTTGGATCCATCGAACTTTCCTTCACTGGTCGCCTGCCAGCAACTTCCTTCTTCCAGGCTCCTGGTCCGGCAACGAGATTCCCGACGTCTTTTCAGACCTATGCAGCTGCAGCCCCTGGGCTAGGTAACTTCGGCACTTCGGTGTCCCAGCATAGCCTCACTATCCTAGGGTCAGGATCCACTGTCGTTTTCTTCCTACCAGGTCGGGTTCGCCCGTG
The DNA here is from genome assembly GCF_964261635.1 of Lissotriton helveticus. NCBI lineage: Eukaryota > Metazoa > Chordata > Amphibia > Caudata > Salamandridae > Lissotriton > Lissotriton helveticus. The sequence goes on along the minus strand of NC_136071.1, from coordinate 102,628,398 downwards.
AACACTAACTTTGCCTTTACTAGCTCCCATAGACTTTGTCCCGCATCCCGCGTGAGAGTGCACACTCTGCACCCGAGTCCCCTAGGTCTCCTAGAAGTAATCTAACGATTCTATAGTCAAGTCCTAGCGATTCCAAAGCCTATTAGTACTGTACTTACCTGCTAGTAATTTCGCATTCCACTTTTAGAGTATATGGTTTTTCGTGCCCCTCGGGCATTTGTGTATAACGTGCTAACTTAAGTATTTTCATAAGAGTTTTGTTGTGTGCTTAGCACCCTGTCCTCATAAAGAGTACAGGGTTGTTGTGATTCTAATAAATACATTGTTTATTTTCATAACACTTGTGTGGTGTCCTTTCACTGGGTGTTCAAGGGGTACTGTGATGGTAAAACAGCTGGCTTAACACGCCCTCTAGAGTCTTAGCCTTAGACTGCTCGTATCCATGCTACTAGGATAGCTGGTCTATAAGGTTGACTTACAACCAATCATCAATAAGGGTTGTTTGGACTGATATATAGTGATCACTAGAATAGTGAACACTGCACATCAGGCCAACTTCTCACATTGGTGAGCAGCGGTTGGGATTTGAGCTTGCTGTTGTTTTACCACACATGCCCTAAGAATATCTTGTGAAAGATCACATAAGTACTAAAGGTACATATAACTTAGCTTAGAATACTCTGAGTTCTACTGAACCAGCTGTTGTAGCTCCTAGGGCCTAGCACACCCTAAACTACAACTCTAGCAAGGGATCAGTAGGCAAACATATAGTGTAGGTAAGTGCACCACTTACACCTCACTAGAAAAGCATGTCTACCCAGGGAGATTCTACTGAGACTCCCCTGGTCAGTGTTGACCCTCCACAGGTCACTTCAAGATATGCAGCTCTCAGTTTCCAGGAGATGAGACAAATCTGTGTCTCCAGAAAACTGAAGCAGGGGTCTAACCCCACCATTCCCTTTTTAATAGGTCTCTTAGAGACTTATGATGCGAGAAAGCTTTCTCAGCTAGATGGGAATATGCCAGCCTTAGAGGGAACCTCTGGGGATCCAGACCTCCCCAACACTGCTACTGCAGTTGAGGAGGAGGAGGATCAGGAGGAACTCTCTGGGGATGAGGTAGACAAAGTTCTTGAGGTAGTCAGAAGGCTAACCAGGACCAACTTAGACTTACTTGGGCTAGGATCTGGGGGACCCCCAGTACTAACCCGAAGTGGGCCTAACCTTGGAGTTAGGAGAGATAGATCTCTTTCTAGGGACTCCAATAGATCTCTGCACTCTAATGCCTCTTCTCAGGGGAGAAGGAATCCTCCACAGAGGAGATTTACTTCCCCTCAGAGAAGGGAGCATGAAGCTAGGATGAGACAAGCTGAACTGAGGATTGAAAGGGAAGAAATTGCCCTGGCCAAAGAGAAGCTTGCCCTGGCAAGAGAGCAGCAGATGAGTGGGTTAGCTCCCACTGGTGGCAGCAATCTCCCAAGAGATAGAGAGAAGGGTTTAGATACTAAACACCTGACTAAAATAGTGCCCCCCTTTAAGCAAGGGGATGATATCCAGAAATGGATGGCTGCTCTGGAGAGGGCCTGCACTGTGCAGTGCATTCCCCAGAGTCAGTGGGCAGCTATACTGTGGCTCTCCTTTGATGGTAAAGGTAGAGATAAGCTCCTCACTACAAGAGTAGAGGATGCTAACAATTACCAGGTCCTGAAGAATACACTGGTTGATGGGTTTGGTTTAACCACTGAGCAGTACAGGTTGCTGTTCAGAGACACCCAGAAAACTCAGTCTCAGGACTGGTCTGACTTTGTGGATTGTGCCACTAAGGCTTTGGAGGGCTGGTTGCTGGGTAGCAAGGTTACAGATTACACAGGATTGTATAATCTAATGATGAGAGAACACATTTTAAACAATTGTCAGAACCAGTTGTTGCACCAGCACCTTGTTGATTCAGATCTGACCTCTCCCCAAGAATTGGGAAAGAAGGCAGACAAATGGGTCAGGACAAGGATCAAGCAGAACCAGAACCAGAACCAGGGTGGTCAGAAGAAAGCAGACCAGAAGGGTAATGTTAAGAATGAGCAAAATGACCAGAAGTCTTCACCAGGTCCCCAACAAACCAAAGAGGGTGGGGGTCAGGCTTCCCAGAAGAAGAAGACTCAAGAAGGCCAGTCAAAAAGGTGGTGCCAGTACTGCAAAAGTAAATCTCACTGGTTTAGTGAGTGCACCAAAAGAGGAGGACAAACTCCTGCCACTACAGCCCCTAAGGCAACTGCACCCCCTAGTACAGTCAGTAGTGGTAGTGTACCTCCCAAGGCATTAGTTGGGTTAACCTTGGGTACTGAGGGGTCTGACAACTTAGTTGGCACACTCACTCAGGCTGTCCTTGTCTGTACAGGGGATATGGATATGCCCCCTGAAATAAGTCCCAATACTTTGGGCAAATACAGGCAGACACCTTTGATAAATGGCAAAATGGCTCAGGCCTATAGGGACACTTGTGCCAGTGTCACCATGGTGACACCTAACTTTGTGGACCCTGGACAGATCATGCCAGGTACTGATTTCCTGGTGACCAATGCCAGCAATGTCACTACTAGTCATAGTGTGGCAATTGTGGCTTTCTCCTGGGGTGGAGTGAAGGGACAAAAGAAAGTTGTAGTCAGTTCAGACCTCCCAGTTGATTGTTTGTTGGGCAATGATTTGGAGTCATCACAATGGTCAGACGTGGAGCAGAGGACTCACATGGAGATGTTAGGCTTGCCAGCACATGTGCTTGCTGTGACTAGGTCACAGGCCAGAAGATGCCCCACTGAACAGGTGCTGGATCCTGAAATGATGGACCAGACACCTTCCAAGAAGAAGAGCAGTAAGGGTAAGGCTTTGCCTTCCCCCTTACCCCAGGTTGAGGATCAAGTCTCTGAGGAGGCTGATCTGAGAGAACTGAGGGAAACTGAGCCTAAAGAGCTTGAACTTGATCAAGTTGAGTTTCTGGGCTCAGGGGGACCCTCCAGAGCAGACCTGGGGAAGGAACGGTTGAGCTGCCCTTCCCTTGAACCCCTCAGACAGCAGGCTGCTGCTGAGGCTGCAGGGAATGCCACAGGTGCCCACAGGGTATACTGGGAAGATGGACTCCTGTACTCTGAGTCAAGAGACCCCAAGCCTGGTGCAACCAGGAGGCTGGTCATCCCCTTGTCTCTGAGAGGTTTCCTTCTCACCTTGGCCCATGAGATTCCCCTTGCAGGTCACTTAGGTCAGACAAAGACTTGGGACAGGCTTGTCTCACACTTTCACTGGCCCCATATGAATGAGAATACCAAGGAGTTTTGTCGCTCCTGTGTCACTTGCCAAGCCAGTGGTAAGTCAGGTGGCACAACAAAGGCCCCCCTCATACCACTACCTGTGGTGGGGGTTCCCTTTGAAAGAGTGGGGATTGACATTGTTGGTCCAATGGAACCCCAGACAGCATCAGGGCACAAGTTTATACTGGTGGTGGTGGATCATGCCACCAGGTATCCTGAAGCTATTCCCCTTAGGACCACTACAGCACCTGTAGTGGCAAGAGCCCTAGTTGGAGTGTTCTCCAGAGTGCGTTTCCCTAAGGAGGTCGTTTCTGACAGAGGTACAAACTTCATGTCAGGATATCTGACTGCAATGTGGAAGGAGTGTGGTGTGAACTACAAGTTCACCACACCCTACCACCCACAATGCAATGGGCTTGTTGAGAGATTCAACAGGACCCTGAAAGGGATGATTCATGGACTACCTGAAACTCTTAGGACAAGATGGGATGTCCTGATCCCCTGCCTCTTGTTTGCTTACAGAGAGGTCCCACAGAAGGGGGTTGGCTACAGCCCTTTTGAGCTTCTGTATGGGCATCCTGTAAGAGGACCCCTGTGTTTGGTGAAGGAAGGATGGGAGAGACCTCTCAAAAAGCCTGCAACCAACATAGTGGACTATGTACTTGGTCTCCGCTCCAGGATGGCTGAGTACATGGAAAAGGCATCTAAAAACCTTGAGGCCAGCCAGGAACTTCAAAAAGCTTGGCATGACCAAAAGGCTGTTCTGACTGTGTACCAGCCAGGGCAGAAGGTGTGGGTGCTGGAGCCAGTGGCCCCAGCAGCTCTGAAAGACAAATGGTCTGGGCCCCACACCATCATTGAGCAAAAGAGAGAGGTTACCTACTTGGTGGACCTTGGAACTCCCAGGAGCCCTCTCAGAGTGCTCCATGTTAACAGGCTCAAGGCATATGTTGACAGGAAGGACATGAGCTTGCTCATGGCCACAGATGAGGGACAGGAGGAAGAGAGTGACCCTCTCCCAGACCTGCTCACTCAGAATCCTGATGATGGATCAGTTGATGGTGTTGTCTTTTGTGGCAGCCTCACTGAACATCAGCAACAGGATTGCAGGCAAGTTCTGCAATCCTACAGACATATGTTCTCTCTGACACCCAGCCAAACTGATTGGTGTACCCATGATGTTGACACTGGAGACAGCCTGCCTGTCAAGAGTAAAATCTACAGACAGCCTGATCATGTTAGAGACTGCATCAAAACTGAAGTGCAGAAAATGTTGGAGCTGGGAGTCATTGAGCCCTCAGATAGCCCTTGGGCTAGCCCAGTAGTTCTAGTGCCAAAGCCTCACACCCAGGGTGGTAAGAAAGAGATGAGGTTTTGCGTAGACTACAGAGGCCTCAATGCAGTCACTAAGACTGATGCCCACCCAATACCAAGAGCAGATGAACTTATAGATAAATTGGCTTCTGCCAAATTCTTAAGTACATTTGATTTGACAGCTGGGTATTGGCAAATCAGGTTAGCTGAGGAGGCCAAACCCAAGACAGCATTTTCTACCCCTGGAGGGCATTATCAATTTGTGGTAATGCCCTTTGGACTGAAAAATGCACCTGCCACCTTCCAAAGGTTTGTGAATCAAGTCCTCACTGGGCTGGATGACTTCTGTGCAGCATATCTAGACGATATTGCTGTCTTTAGCTCCACCTGGGAGGATCACCTGGTCCACCTGAGGAAAGTGTTAGAGGCCCTGCAAAAGGCAGGCCTCACTATCAAGGCCACCAAGTGCCAGATAGGGCAGACACAGGTTGTATACCTGGGCCACCTTGTAGGTGGGGGCCAGGTTCAGCCACTGGAGAGTAAGATACAGGCCATCAAGGACTGGACTCCTCCAATCACCCAGACTCAGGTTCGAGCTTTCTTGGGCCTGACTGGGTACTATAGGAAGTTTGTCAGAAATTATGGGTCCATAGTGACCCCTCTTAATGACCTGACAAGCAAAAAGATGCCAAAGAAAGTTCAGTGGACAGCAAGCTGTCAGAAAGCATTCAATGACCTAAAGCAGGCCATGTGCACAGCACCTATCCTAAAGAGTCCAGATTACTCCAAGCCATTCATTGTCCAAACAGATGCTTCTGAGTTGGGTGTGGGGGCTGTTCTGTCTCAACTGAATTTTGATGGTAATGATCAGCCTATTGCTTTCATTAGTAGGAGGTTGACACCCAGAGAGAAAAATTGGTCAGCTATTGAGAGGGAGGCCTTTGCTGTGGTCTGGGCCCTGAAGAAGCTGAGGGCCTACTTGTTTGGCACTCACTTCACCATTCAGACAGACCATAAGCCCCTCTTGTGGCTAAATCAGATGAAGGGTGAAAACCCCAAACTGCTTAGGTGGTCCATTTCCCTACAGGGGATGGATTTTACAGTGGAGCATAGACCTGGTACTGATCACAGCAATGCTGATGGGCTCTCCAGGTATTTCCACTTAGAGCAAGAAGACTCACCTGGTCAAGGTTAGTTTATTGTCCCAAAGTTTGGGGGGGGGTCATGTAGGAGAGTAGGGTCTGCAATCCTATGATCACCCAGATTTTTGCTTTTTGCTGCACTGGTTTACGACTTTCCCTGGCCGTGGGCCTGCTAATCAGACCCACGGCCTAGCTGTTCTCTCTATCCAAATTGTACTCAGGTACTGAATTGGCACTGGGCCCTCTCCAAGTCCCTGTACCCAGGGCTGAGGTGTACCCAGAAGTCTCCCAGGGGCTGAAGCATGTATTATGCCACCCCTGGGCTGACTAACTAAACTGACACAACTGGCTGCACGACAGCTGGGGCAAGGTGGTGTACTCACCCTTTGCTTTAGATAGAGTATACCTATATCTAACCCTAAAATGGACACACAGATCTCCTATCAGTCACTCCTATGGCAGGCCTTAACAATCCTGAAGGCAGAGTGCTTGGAATCGTGTGAGATGGTGCTCTGGCATGAGCTGAGCCTGTCTGCGGCTTTCGGGATCCATCCCTTAGCCGTTTCCATGATATCGCATACCATATACTCTTAAGTGCATTATAATCCTCGCGGTTATATGCCAACTCTGGTATCGCTTTATCAAAACATGTCGAGTAAGGTGTCATACGAATTGGAATACTAACCCCTCGCCAATTCTGGCGACGGGGTTAGCATTCCACCCTTCTAGAGGGACACGACATGTATGTAACCCCTAACCCCGGTTAAAGTCAAACAGAGCCTCAGCTCCACAAAATGGATGCTGCCACCGAGACACAAGTCTGCCCTCCTGCTGCTGGGAGTCCTCCCAGAGCAGGAGATAAGGACAAAGGGTTTCCTGCCAGGGGCGGTGCCAGCACCGTCCCAGACAGGGTTTTGTGTATTGTAGGTAGGCAGGGCTTTAGAGGAAGGTGACTGCACGTGGCACCCCGGTGCTCACTGTGCATAGGCTGGCTGGAACCAGTTCCAGGGTCACTCCAGACCCTGTGCTGGGGAAAAGCCCGCCAAGGAAGTGGGTGTAACCACCCCCCTCCTAGTCCCACCCCTAGGGCAGGACTTAGTCGCGTGCCAGCCCCTTTTTACAGGATAAAGGTAGGAACTGGCCCCCTTCCAAATCAGATCATCTTTGAATCCTGAAACTACTTTCCACGAAAGGAACTCAAGACTTCTTCCTAAGATTTCTCCCTTGTGACTAAGGAGTAGTCACCCTGCATCCGCAGGCACCATCTTAAGAACACTGCGGTCTGCTGCAAGTCTCTCCTCCGGATCAAGACTGCCCAGCTCGACGAGAACCGGCTTCCCTGGCACCTCTGACCTCTACCTACATCATCAGTCACGCTGAGATTCGTGGGTGTGACGAGACCTCGAGGGACCGGCCATCTTCAAGACTGCACGACTTCTGCACAGCAAGCCCGCCGAGTAATTTCCTGGTGAGTGCTTTGGGGTCCGAGAAGCCCCGACCCTGAGCAGCTCCAGCACCGAAGTGCAGCCTCCCAGCATCTCCACGATCTGCGTGGGGCCCTTCTGCTTTTTGCTGCTCACCGCGTTGTTTGGCTACTAGCCCGCTGGCTTGTGGCCTTCTGAACGACGCCCGACGACATCATTGCTGCTAGTCTGGTTGCTCCAGACTGGCCCTTGCTTCCCTCCATCGGAGAAGTACCCTGGACCCTCCTGGTCCGGCTAAGACGCCATTTTAGGTCCACAGCGTGGGCCTTGCATTTGCCAAGACTTGTTGCCCAATCCTGGGTCCAGCGACGTCGACAGCAAGAACCTTCGTGGGACAGCTCGCACCTCCATCCTGGTCGCCGACAACGCCTCCTGGTCCGAGAGACTGCAGAGCCCAGCAGCGCCCACTCACCTGACTGCGGTGACTTCGCCCGGTGCCATCCTGGTGCCCACTTAATCACTGGCTAGTGATTCAAGAACTTGGTCCCCTCTGCTTTCAGGTTTCCTTCTTCCTTGATCCAGGCTTGGATCCATCGAACTTTCCTTCACTGGTCGCCTGCCAGCAACTTCCTTCTTCCAGGCTCCTGGTCCGGCAACGAGATTCCCGACGTCTTTTCAGACCTATGCAGCTGCAGCCCCTGGGCTAGGTAACTTCGGCACTTCGGTGTCCCAGCATAGCCTCACTATCCTAGGGTCAGGATCCACTGTCGTTTTCTTCCTACCAGGTCGGGTTCGCCCGTGAACACTAACTTTGCCTTTACTAGCTCCCATAGACTTTGTCCCGCATCCCGCGTGAGAGTGCACACTCTGCACCCGAGTCCCCTAGGTCTCCTAGAAGTAATCTAACGATTCTATAGTCAAGTCCTAGCGATTCCAAAGCCTATTAGTACTGTACTTACCTGCTAGTAATTTCGCATTCCACTTTTAGAGTATATGGTTTTTCGTGCCCCTCGGGCATTTGTGTATAACGTGCTAACTTAAGTATTTTCATAAGAGTTTTGTTGTGTGCTTAGCACCCTGTCCTCATAAAGAGTACAGGGTTGTTGTGATTCTAATAAATACATTGTTTATTTTCATAACACTTGTGTGGTGTCCTTTCACTGGGTGTTCAAGGGGTAATGTGATGGTAAAACAGCTGGCTTAACACGCCCTCTAGAGTCCTAGCCTTAGACTGCTCGTATCCATGCTACTAGGATAGCTGGTCTATAAGGTTGACTTACAACCAATCATCAATAAGGGTTGTTTGGACTGATATATAGTGATCACTAGAATAGTGAACACTGCACATCAGGCCAACTTCTCACAACAGGTAAGTAACAATTGTTCTTCTCCAGTATTAGGGGTGTCTTTCATAGATTCACATTCTTGAATAGAATAGATAGCAGTAACCTCCTTAGAGCTGGGATTGCTAAACACATTCTCCAAACTTGAAGACAATAACCTACAGCTTAAAAGCATATAGCAATCACAGAAAGAAATGGAGGAGGGAATAGAGGCTCACCTTATTTAAAAAGATGACGAAGCACTGCTTGCCCCACTGCGGTATCCGCTTCATTGATGGCCTCCAAACAGTAATGTCTGGTAAAGGTGTGCCTGCTGGACCATGTCGCTGCCCGGCAAATCTGGTGAAGAGGCACCCCAGCAAACAAGGCGGTGGAGGACGCCATCGCTCTCGTCGAATGTGCCTTCACTGAACACTGTAAAGGCTTGCCAGCCTGCTGGTGACAAAAGGATATGGCTGCCGAGAGCCATCTTACAACTGTTTGTTTTGTCACTGGATGTCCCTTCCGCATCCGTCCATATGCTACAAACAGCTGATCGGATTTACGGAAAGGGGTAGTCCTTGAAATGTAAAATTTTGGGCAACGTTTGATGTCTAGAGAATGTAAACGTTGTTCAGCCGGAGATTTTGGATCCGGGAAAAAAGTCTTTAAGAAGACAGGTTCGTTCGAATGGAAATCAGTAGGTACTTTCGGCAAAAAAGAAGGATTGGTACGAAGTGACACTCCATCGGGCTTAAATTGCAAGTACGGAGGCTTAATCGTGAAAGCGTGCAGATCACTAACACGACGAGAAGAAGTCAAGGCCAGAAGTAATGCAACCTTCCAGGTAAGATACTTGATGTCAGTTCTATGAATTGGCTCAAAAGGAGGCTTCATAAGTTGTGACAATACCACGTTGAGGTGCCATGCCGGAGGAGGGCGCCTAACAGGAGGAAACTTCCTGAAGAGACCTTTGAAGAACTGTCGGATTATTCTGGATGAACAGAGAGACGTTGAACCATCGTGTCGAAAGCGTGAGATAGCCGCTAGAAAAACCCTCAAGGTGGCATGAGAGAGACCAGACTGAGCAAGGCTCAGAAAGAAAGGCAAAAGCTGCTCCGGAGTGGAATTGATAGGATGGACATTGGATGCAGCGCACCAATGACAAAAACGCTTCAATTTTAGCTTGTACGTTTTGATTGTTGATGGAGCTCTAGCAGACGCTAGAATGTCTCTGCATTCTTGGGGCATATCTAAATTTGCAAATTCGCCGAATTCAGGTTCCATGCCGATAATTGAAGTGTGGCTGGGTCTGGATGACAAATTTGACCTTCGTCCATCGTTAGGAGGTCTGGACGTGGATGCAGATGAATGGGTTTGCACTGGGATAACAGAAGCAGTTCTGAAAACCATGCTTGTCTGGGCCAACGAGGGGCGATCAGTATTAAGTGGCAGGGCTGCCTGCGCATCTTCCACAATGTCCTCGGCACCAACGGGATTGGTGGAAATGCATAAGCAAACAGGCCGCTCCAATCCATGAGAAGGGTATTTCCGCTGGACTCTGGGTGGGGATGCCAGCATGCGAAGCATCGGCACTTCCGATTTACTGGGGTTGCAAAAAGGTCTATCATGGGATGACCCCAACGGCGGAACACCAGGTCCAGAGTCGGCTGATGTATCTCCCACTCGTGAGTGGATGACGTGGACCTGCTCAGAGAATCCGCAAGGATGTTGGACACCCCCGGCAGATGGACCGCCGTCAAAGAAATTTGATGACGAAGAGCCCAATCCCAAATCCTTTGAGCCAGTCGAGACAGTGGCTGAGATCTTGTGCCGCCCTGTTTGTTCATGTAGTGCATGCTGGTGGTGTTGTCTGTCTGAACCAGCACCGACTCCCCTTGCACTACGGGCAAAAATGATCTGAGCGCTAGGAAGATTGCCATCAACTCCAGCCTGTTGATATGCCAGGTTTGTTGTGTCGCCGTCCATTTGCCTTTGATTGAAAGGTCCAGGAGATGAGCGCCCCAACCCTCCATGGACGCATCTGTGGTCAACGTCAGATCCGGAGACTGGGCCAGAAACAAAGTTCCCTCGTCCAGATTGGATGGTTCTTGCCACCAAAGCAAACTGGTCTTCATGCGGGACGTTACTCTCACTAGGTCGTTGAAAGACCCCGACACCTGGCGCCATTGCAGGTCCAATTCCTCCTGTATAGGACGAGTGCGTAACCTGCAATTCGGGATCAGTGCGATACAGGACGATGCCATCCCCAGAAACGACTTTAACGTCCGCACAGAAACTGACTGCTTTGACCGGATGAGGGAGACCAGACGGACTATCTTTTGATGACGTTCTAGGGAGATGAAGGCTTTTGACAGGTCCGTGTCTAGAATTGCTCCCAGGAAGTTTCTTCTTTGCAACGGTGCAAAGTGTGACTTCTCCACGTTGATGGTTAACCCCAGTGACTCGAACGTCTGTTGACAGAGACATGTGTCGTGAGCCAGCTGTTGAGGGGATTGAGATTTTAGAAGACAATCGTCCAGATAAGGAAAGATCTGAACTCCCTGAAGACGCAGATGAGCCATGACCGGGGCCAACATTTTTGTGAAGACACGAGGTGCTGACCGTAGGCCAAAAGGTAGCACCTTGAACTGATAGTGCATGTGCCCCACTTTGAACCTCAGAAACTGGCGATGCCGATGGAGTATTGGCACATGAAAATAGGCGTCTTGCAGGTCTATCGTTGTTAGGAAATCTCCGCTGCAGAGAAGTCGCAAGACTTCCGATAGCGTAAGCATGCGGAAAGATTGTTGTTTTAGAAAAAAATTGAGAGCTCTCAAATCCAGAACGGGTCGCCACTCTCCCGTCTTCTTGATAATGAGGAAAAACGGTGAGTAGAAACCTTTCCCTCGCTGAGATACAGGAACCACTTCGACTGCACCCTTTTCTATCAGAAGACGAACCTGATGTTGTAATTCCTCGAGATGGGGAGGTGGCGGGCCTGATGGTGGAGAATTTGGAGGAAACTCTGTGAACTCCAAGGCATGACCCCTGTGGACAATGTCTAATACCCATTGGTCCGATGTTATCATAGACCACTGGGAATAAAACCGCGAGATTCTCCCTCCAACTCTCAGCGGAACCTGAAAGTCATTGACGTTTGTTGTTGGAGGCCCTATAATTAGGTTTTCCTCTATAGGGCTTTGACTGCTGCTGACGATTTGACTGCTGGTTGGAGTAACGCTGGTTTCCTTCATTGTACTGGCGGTACTGAGACTGTCCTCCTCGAAAAGTGCTTGAAGACGAGCCTCGTCCACGCGCACCACGAAAGGGCAGCTTCTTGAATTGCAAGGATCCAAGCGACTTTGCCGTATCGGTGTCTTTCTTTATTGATTCTAGTGCCTCATCGATGTGAGAGCCAAAGAGAGACTCACCGTCATACGGCATGTCGAGTATCTTCGGCTGGACCTCCTGTCGAAATGATGTGGATTTAAGCCAACCCTGACATCGGAGAGCCGCAGCACTGGCAAGGATACGAAAAGCAGTACCCGCCACGTCCACCGCACAATTGATCATCTCTTCGGATGCCCTCCTGAAGGATCTGTTGCGCCTCCGCTCTGGATGCCTCCGGTATCAGCGAAACTAACGCAGAAATATCTGACCACATTTGTCGGTCGAAACGACCTAAAATGGCCAATGCATTTGCGGCACGGACTGATGTAGACGCCATGGATGAAAAAATTTTCCCAATCGCATCCAAACGTCGACCTTCTCTATCAGGTGGAGTAGTGATAGGAGTTGCAGGGTTACGTGAGCGTCGTTGCGCTGCCTGGGTCACCACTGAATCCAGCTTAGGATGCGAGAGCAAGCAAGCGGGGGAACCAGTTGGGGCCCTATATTTCTTTTCCAGCCGAGGGAGTTGAGCAGGTAAGGAGTTGGGAGCGTGCATGATCTTTAAACCCTCCTTCCACACGAATTCGATAATAGGTATGTGTGGACCTGTTTATAAGGTTGGTTTTTGAAATCATAGAGAAAACAGTCTTCCTGCCGCTGCGCTCTCGGTAATTTAAAGCGGTCTGCCGCCTTATCCATCAATATATGGAAACTAGCGATGTCAACCGGAGGTGAATCACCGGTGTCGGCCGGCTGAGGAGAGGGCGTCTGCATTCGATAGTCATCGAATTCCGCCATATTCGGGTCTTGTTCATCATCGGAATCCTGGGGAACTTCTCCTTCCTCTCTGTCCGTCTCTGCCTCATCCTCCGCATCTTGTTGATAATTAGTGGGGATAGCTTGATGGGGCCATTCTGAATGAGCAGTCTGCTCTGAAGATTGCTGCTGATGTTGAGTAGGCTCTGTTGTCTCAGATGTGGCATGGCATGGTGTACCCTGAGGTGTTGGAGGAAATCTTCTATTGTAATCATCCAGCATATGCTGGAGGTTGGAAAATAGAGATACTGGAAATGTTGCCATAGGAACCTGTACATATTGTTCCTCTTGCTGGTCACCGTCCTCCTCCTCATCGTCTCCAGAACTTGTGTCCTGACACTTAATAATCAAGTCTGATGGACTATGGGCATTACCAAGGACATCGTCGTCCGCAATGGATTCCGTCTCATGGTCAGTAGCCATCATTGGTGAGGGTGGCTGGAGAGTAGGAGTAGGCAATTGGAGAGTAGACTCCTTGCAAATGTCCATAGAAGGCTCCGTAAGGACTGGAGAATTTGAAGTGTTCAAAGGCACTAGGGGCATAGTGGCGAAAGACCTGGATTCTGCCTGCTGTGTTCCAGAATTTAACGGCAAAACTGCCGTCGACGTAGCCGGTGCCGTCGACGAGTTAATCGACTTAGATATTTTCCCTGGAGCGATCGTCGACGACGATGATGTAGACACAGCTGTCAGAGACGGTGTCTTTTTAAATGTAGTCGTCGACGATGAGTGTTTTGCCACAGCCGTCGACGGTGCCTTCGTTGACGGGATCTTCGTCGACGAATCCTTGGATGTTATCTTCTTCGTCGACGAAGCCTTCGTCGACGGGATAAAACTCGTCGACGAGCTGGTCGACGGAGCTTTAGACGTCGACGGGACCTTCGTCGACGTGAGACTCGTCGTCGGGACCTTCAGCGTCGACGATGATTTCTTCGTCGACGGCAGCTTCTTCGCCGACGAGGTAATAGGGATCGTCGACGAGACTGTGGAGAGTGAAGCTCTCGACGACGTGCAAGACGTCGACGAAACAATCGCCGACGACGATGAAGCAGACGTCGTCGTCACTGTAATCGTCGACGAAGCCACCGCAGCCAATTTAGTCGTTGGAATGGTCGTCGACGACCGCGGTGTCAGAATAGTAACAACACTTATAGAGGCTGGAAATGACGCCTGAGAGCCAGGTCTCGTGGGCGTAGACACAGAAGTCACAGGAGCAGTAGGTTTTACTTGGGCTACTGTTAAAGCCATCTTTTTCTTCTTCAGAAAAGGAGAAGGTTACTCCTGAACACTGCCACGCTTGGAAGCAACAGTTGAAAAACCTGACTGGAAACTCTCTGCGTCAGACAAAACTTCCTCCTTGTCCCGAAGGCGCTTCAACCACAGAAGAAGACGACCTTCCCTGTCTCTGAGAGTTTTTGCTGAAAAAGTTCTACAGAACTTGCAGTCAGCCACCTTGTGTTCAGGATATAAACAGTAAATACACTTTTGGTGGGGGTCCTTCTCAAACAAACGCAGTTTCCCACAGGAAGAGCAAGGTCTAAACAAAGACTTCTTACTTTACATCTTTGAGAAAACAACTGAAGTAGTAGAAGTAGAAGAAAACTGAGCAGAGCTCAGGGAGACTCCCTTCACACGACGTGCGGTAGAAAATCTGAGGGCTTGAGCTTCTGAGGAGAAGGTTCTAGAGGGTGCTTGAGCCTGATTGGCTGCAGTTTGGACTAACATAATGACACTGATATGTTACAAATGAGTTTTTTCTCTGATAATGCATTCCTATGGAGGAACCATTGTACAGGTTTTTCAGTGTGTATTATCTCTAGTTTATTATGTATTATGTTATTACATATATTATATTAGCATTATTGCTATCTTTATGTACCGTGGGACTCCCACTTCGACGACGGGGAATATTCAAGCATGCGAATCTATGAAAGACACCCCTAATACTGGAGAACTGCAGTTATCCTGTATTGGTATCTTTCATAGATCCACATGCCTGGATCATTCCCCGTCGTCGGGATGGGAGTCCCCGGTACATAAATAAATAAATGTCCCATTAGACATAAATAGTAATAGGCCCAAGGGCCCCACATTAGTAACATATCCATGTCCTTTTGTAAAAAGGAACAAACTCTAGAGAAGAGCAAATCAGCTATCACCTCCCTCTAGAACCCTCCTGGAAGGAGCTCCTGTCCCTCAGATTTTCGGAAGCATCGTGCTAAGTAGGCGTACTACTGAGAGAATTAGATGAGCCCTTCCAGGGGAGGTGGGAGGGTTGCATGTGAATCTATGAAAGATACCAATACTGGATAACTGCAGTTACAGGTAAGTAACGCATTTCTTATCCAGTATTAGGGTATCTTTCATAGATTTACATGCCTCAATCAGAGTAGCAAGCGAAGAGTGTCATGGATGTAGACATCCCCCCTAGTGGAATGTGCCCTTACTTTAGATTGCAGCGGTTGCCCCGCCTGTTCGTGACAGAATGAAATACCTGCAGAGATCCAGCGAGAAATACTTTGTTTAGTGAGTGGAAGGCATTTTCTAGGTCTACTGTAGGCCACAAAGAGCTGGTTGGATTTACGGAAGGTTTTTGTCTTCTCAATATAAAACTTTAGGCAGCGTTTGAGATCCAGAGAATGCAGAGTCCTCTCTGCCGTAGTGTGGGGGTTTGGAAAGAAAGAGCGTAAAACTACAGGTTAGTTGAGATGGAAATCCGACGGGACCTTTGGTACAAATTTTGGGTTTGTTCGTAATATTACTCTGTCCTGTTTGAACTTCAGAAAAGGCTCCTGAATTGAGAAAGCCGGGAGCTCACTTACTCGTCTTGTTGAAGTAAGTGCGAGAAGGAGTGCCATTTTCCAAGAGAGGTACTTAAGATCAGCCCTGTGTATCAGCTCAAAGGGATGTTTCATGAGTTGATTAAGGACTGTGTTGAGCTGCCAAGTAGGAGGTAAAGTCTTCACAGGAGGAAAAGTCCTGAAGAGGCCTTTAAGTAATTGCTTGATCAATCTGTGAGACCAGAGAGAAGGGCTAGAAGAAGATCTTCTGTAACGGGATATTGCCGCCAAGTGAACTCTGATGGAGGCATGAGCAAGGCCTGAGTTTGCCAAATGGAGACGGTAAGGCAATATTTGCACTGGAGAAGAAGAAAAGGGGTGTATTTTCTGAGTTTTACACCAAATGCAAAACCTCTTCCATTTGAAAGAGTATGTCTTGTTGGTACTGTCTGCTCGAGTCCGAGCTAGAATGGCCCTATAATCCGGCTGAATATTTAGATTCTGAAATTCTTTGAACTCAGGAGTCAGGCGGATAACCTGAGAGATGCCAGATTCGGATGCTGGACTTGCTGGTTGTTCATCGTGAGGAGAGAAGGAAACTGCCTCAACTGTAT
Organism: Lissotriton helveticus; assembly: GCF_964261635.1. NCBI lineage: Eukaryota > Metazoa > Chordata > Amphibia > Caudata > Salamandridae > Lissotriton > Lissotriton helveticus. Next base: position 102,612,295 of record NC_136071.1, on the reverse strand, counting down.
CGGCGGTTCCAGAGAAAGAAGGTGAAGCTCTGTGAACCAATGTTGGCGTGGCCAAGCTGGGGTTATGAGAATGAGCGTGCAAGGTTCCGCTTTCAATTTCCTGAGGACTCTGGGAATCATCGGAAACGGTGGAAAAGCGTATGCAAAGACGATGCACCATGCGATCGAAAATGCATTCCCTAGAGATCCCTTCTGGGGATGCCAGCTTGCGAAGTTTAGGCATTTGACGTTGTGCTTTGTAGCGAACAGATCGATGAGGAGTGTCCCATTGTGAGAATATCTGGTCGAGGATCCCCTGATCCAATTCCCACTCGTGAGACGTTGTGTGTTGTCTGCTTAGTGAATCAGCTAGAACGTTGTCCGTGCCTGGGACATACTCCGCCCGAAAGGAGATATTGTGCAGGACCAACCAGTTCCAGATTTTTTGGACTCGCGAGAGAGTGTAAGAGAGCGAGTTACTCCCTGCTTGTTGAGATAGTGCATTGTCGTGATATTGTCTGTACGTACAAGCACCAGAGAATTTTTGATTCTTGGGAGAAAAGCTTGAAGGGCGAGGAAAACTGCCCTTAGTTCGAGGAGATTTATATGAAGCCCTTTTTTGAAGAGGGACCACTTTCTGCTTATCTGTAGTTCTTGAAGGAAAGCTACCCAGCCTCCCAGTGAGGCGTCTGTTGTGATGATATGCGGTGAAGCTGGAAGCAAGAAGGGCAAGCGTTGAGAAAGGTTCTAAGGAGAAATCCACCATTGCAGAGCCTTGACCATCTGAGGGGTCATTCTTATGAGATCGTCGAATGAACCTGTGCATTGGACTCATTGCGCTGAGAGCGCCTCCTGGAGAGGGCGCATTCGAAGGCGGCAGTGTGGAACCAGCAAGATACATGATGACATCATTCCGAGATGGGATTTGAAGAGGCGAACCGTCAAGGTTCTCTTGGAGGCTACGAGAATGGCTAGTGTCAAGAGCTTGTCCTTTCTTTCCTGTGATGGATAAGCTTTCTTTAGTCTTGTGTTGAGGGTAGCGCCTAGGAAATTTATACGTTGAGAAGGTAAAAGGACTGATTTGTCCCGATTGAGTGTGAGTGCTAAACGATTGAAAAGTTGTAGACAAGCGTTGGAAGACCTGGACGCGTCTTCCAAGGATGGTGCCTTGATCAGCCAATCGTCCAGATATGGAAAAACTTGATGGTGATGTTGTCTGAGGTATGCAGCCACTGGAGAGAGGCACTTCGTAAAGATGCGTGGTGCAGACTTGAGTCCGAAAGGCTGGATGCAAAATTGAAAGTGTCTGCCCGCTACTGCAAACCTTAAGAACTTCTTGTAATTCCTGTGAATAAGGATATGAAAGTAAGCGTCCTGAAGATCCAGAGACACCATGTAATCTTCCACATCTAGAAGTTGCAAAACCTCCTGGATTGTCACCATACGAAACAACTGCTTTTTTAGGAATTTGTTGAGGGCTCTGAGGTCTAAAATTGGTCTCCATTTCTTTTCCTTTTTCTGTATCAGGAAGAAGCAGGAGTAAAATCCTTTCCCCTGTTGAGACAGAGGAACTCTTTCTATCGCTCCCTTCTGGAACATAAGAGAAATCTCCCGGTGAAGTATACGTAGATTTTTGTGAAGCATAGGTCTGGAAAGGGTTTGGGGAGGGATGTGAATAAATTCTAGTGAATGGCCGAATTGAACTAATTGTAGAACCCAACGGGCCGTCGTAATTTGCTTCCAATTTGTCAGAAAATGGGAAATTCTTCCTCCAATTCTTGAGGGTGGAGATGAACTGGAGACTGGCTGAAGTGAAGGGTCATTGCCGACGAGGGTTGCCTTTTTGTTGACCTTTACCACAAAAGGATGATTTTCCTTAAGACGATTGCTATTGCTGTTGCTGGCGCTGTTGATATTGTGGTCGATGTTGCTGACCAGAAGAGTATGACGACCGATATTGGTAATCCCCTCTATAGGAGGACTTCCCTCTCCCCCTTGATCCAAGGACGTACTTTTGAATTGGAGAGTTCCCAATGTTCTGGCCGTATCCGTATCTTTCTTTATACTTTGGAGAGCCTCATCAATTTGTGGTCCAAAAAGAAACTGGCCATCATAGGGCATATCCAAGATTTTTGTCTGAATTTCAGGACGAAAAGAAGTTGCCTTTAACCAACCTTGTCGTCTTAACACTGCCGCACCAGCCAGCTGACGAAATCCAATTGACGTGATATCCATCGCGCAGTCTATTATTTCAGACGCTGAGCGTTCACCTTCAAGTAATATTTTCTTTGCCTCTTCTTTTGAGTCTTCAGGCAAGGCCGCCAGATATGGAGCTATGTCTGCCCATAACTGTCTATTATTTCGCCCCAATAGCGCTAAAGCATTTGACGCTTTTACTGTCAATGCAGACATCGAGTAAAAACGCTTTCCGATGTTATCCAACCTTCTGGACTTTTTCTGAGCCGCCTGTGTTATAACCGAGTCCGGCTTGGGATGTCCTATTAAACAAGCTGGAGCAGTATCAGGCGCCCTGTATTTCTTATCCAAGCGAGGTAACACTGGAGGCACTGAGGAAGGATTTTGCATAATTTTCACACCTTGACCACACAAGCATTCTATTATGGGTATAGATCTTACTGCTTTCTTGAAAGGCTCCTTAAAATCATACAAGAAGCAGTCTCTCTGGTGCAAAGTCATGGGAATTTGAAAACGTTGAGCTGCCCTCTCAACGACATTATGGAACCCCCCGATGTCTTCAGGTGGTGAGTCAGCCTGTGCAGGCACTGGAGAAGCAGAACAGGGAATGACATAGTCGTCCTATTCATCATGGTTAGACTGGGTGTCTTGAAGTTCTCCCTCCTCATGCTGATCCTCCTCCTCATCATCATCAGTAGATGGAGGATGAAGTGAAATGACAGGTTCCGGCTGTAAATATAAAGGTGGAGGCCTTGGTCTTGGTGAAGGAGACACCCCCAGGGGTTGAGGTTTAGGAGATGTTGGAAACCTCTGTTTGTAGTCCGTAATGAGGTACTGCAAGTCCGAGACCAAAGAGGCTGGAAGACACACCATTGGCGGAGGAGGTGGTTGATATTCTTCTTCCTGTTCATGGTCTTCCCCATCTGAACCGTCCTGATATTTTACATTAAGTTCAGAGGGGCTTGACGCAGTCTGAAACATGTCCCCCTCATCTGAGGCAGTGGTTGGACCCTACTTGGCGATGTTAGGGCCGGCGTCAATGTCTTCTTTGTAATCTTTAGATGCACATACGTGCTTTTCAGATTTGGATCTGTCATCGCAGACGGAGCCGTCGTCGGCACGCTGTCATCACCGGTGGAGATCTCGTTGACGGTGTAGTCTTCATCGACGGAGCGGTCGTCGACTATGGCGTGGACGTCGACGGGGCTGTCTTCGTCGACGGGGCTGTCTTCGTCGTCGAGCTCGTCGACGACCCAGTCGTCAGCGATCGCAGCGTTGACGGTTGCTTCGCCGTCGACGATGTCTTCTTGATCTTTATCGTCGACGACACGGTCTTACCTGCTGTCGCGACGGAGTCGTTGTTGTCGACGAGGTGAATGACGACGTTGCCATCGACCTGGAGACATTTGTCGTCGACGAAGTCACACATAAGGCTGCAGATACAGTTCTCCTCGTCGCTGAAGTCGTCGTCGACGATGTCGTCGTCGTCGACGGAGTAGAAGTAGGCTTTTTGAAGGTGAGAACTTCCTGAGAGGACACCTTCGATGGTAGAGCCTTGGAGTGGACATCTGAAGAATTCTTAAGTGTTTTCTTTTGAGGAGGCTGTGACGAAGGGCCCGGAGAAGCCACCCTTGGTCTCTTTTGAGGGGACTTAGAGGATAGTGAAGATCCCTCACTCTCCTCAGAAGACTCCAGTTGGTCCCTGTCTTTCAGCCTTTGTAGCCAAATTAAAACGCGTCCCTCCCGATCTTTGAGGGTTTTTGTGGAGAAGGTACGACATACCTTGCAATCCTTGGAAGAATGGTCTGGATAAAGGCAATATAGACAATCTTGATGTTGATCATCTTTATGTAGTCTCTTTTTTCCACAGGAACCACAGGGCCTAAAAAGACCCTTTTTAGGGGTCTCAGCCATGACGATAACAGGAAACTCAGTCCAGAATATGAGGAAAATCACCAGAGAACACTGGAAAACCAGTTGAGAAGCAAACTGAGCAGACCTAAGAGGAGACTCCCTTAGCACAACGTGCGGTAGAAAATCTGAGGGACAGGCGCTCCTTCTAGGAGGGTTCTAGAGGGAGGTTATAGCTGATTGGCTCTTCTCTAGAGTTTGGTCCTTTTTACAAAAGGACATGGATATGTTACTAATGTGGGGCCCTTGGGCCTATTACTATTTATGTCTAATGGGGCATTACTTTATTAATGTACCGGGGACTCCCATCCCGACGACGGGGAATGGTTCAGGCATGTGAATCTATGAAAGATACCCTAATACTTGATAACCCCAAATTCTAGTTTAAAATACAGAACGTAATGCCCTAACCAGGCAAAGGCCAATTCTTTACCAAATGACGGTGAAAAGTAATGAAGAGTCTTCCGAACTGACTGGGTAAGTGGATGTAAAACGTCATGAGGGAGGCAGTGAGTGGTTTAGGAAAATGAGGAACATTTCTAATTGGGCTCACCTTAGAATCACCAAATGTGTTTTTGTGGTTCAGGATCCAAAAAATTGTGCTTTGAAGTTGAAGGTGCTTCTTCAAGGGAGTGACGAGTATTACTAAACGCTAAACCTGCCTTTCTCTTGCAAAGAACACACTAGAAAGTTCTACGGATGATCAAATACAATCCCTCCATAGGTTCCCTGGACCTAAAGACCCAGACGTTAAGTGACTGATCTTAACTTGAGAGAATTGGGTCTTATAGAAAATGATAATTCAATAGGGATAATAAACAGACTTTAGTGTCCAGTCGGAAAGGTTGAGTATTACGTCTGACATTCTTCAATCGCAGATGCTGGGAGAAGTTTTAGGCAATGGTTTTCTTGCAATGTTCAGCGTTGAGTAAGAAGTTCTAAGAATGGGATGTTTGGAACTGCATCAATTTTTCCTTTCTCAAACCAACATCTTTTAACTAAACCACTTACCAAAATGATGCATCTTACTCTTGCAGTAAAAATATATAAATAACTCTGTCAACCAATGTGTATTACGTTGCTATGCTTTTTTACTTATGGGAAGAAGAAGTTACTCTCTGTAGTAACAGATACACCTTTCCTTTAATATTCCTTTACATTTCAAGATTGTGCTCTAAACAGCAGTCCAGATTAGAATATGTGTCTTCGACTTTGCAATCTTTGCAATTAACATGCAGGTTTCATTGTTTACACTTTCAAAACAAAGCCTAATTGCATCTTTCACATTACTAACTTTAGGCAATTTTAAAAAAACTATTTCAAATAAATAATCCTGAAGCAAGAAGCTTGACATGGAACATTGGCAGAGATGACATGTAAGTAAGCTTGGGGTGTAATTAGGAGCAGGACCAGTTTCCATACCACTGCAATGCCCAGAATCACATGCACAGCGAAGCATTACCTCTTCCTCAGCCATACCAAGAGTATGATCATTGGTCTTATATCCTCAACTTGTCCGTTAGGTATTGATTATGGGGAATGCTAAGAAGCCTGCCAACAACATTGTGGAAAGATTGTTGGATTTGCGAGGGACTTGTTTACGATTATCACCAGTGTATCAAATGTCTCACTGAGTGCATGCCCTGCAGCTGAGTTGTGGCGTGGCATGGGTACGCTGCCCCAAGCCTTATTTCTACCCCCTTAACAGAATTATATTTTATGAGCTTTTCTGTTTCTGGGCCACTGGAGGGGGCACAGACATTCCACTTCCTATTAGAATGGGGCTATGCTTAGCTGTGTATGAACTCTAGCTGTTGTTGACTTTTGATACTGTTCTCGTTGAAGTTCTATATTTCTGGTGCGATGTGGCTCTCTAATTTGTTTGGATTGGTGGAGATGAGGTGGTAGCACAGTGGTTGTCTACAATTTCCTGTTACCTGTCCTTTTTGTTTGCTTTTCATTTAATCTTTCTATCTATTTCTGCAATCACTGGTATTTATGGAACTACTTCGCAGTTCCAGAAAGTGACCTGTGTGTGGTGCAACTTAACTTCACGGAAAGAGTCTGTTTCGCTAATGATACTACTTGAGCAGGCGTGTTGGTGTTTCACTTCAAGAAGATTCCTCCTGGCTAACTTGCACTTTTGTTTCCAGTGGACTGTTCTCGATAAGAACCCTCCGTTGCCATATCATTTTAGAGCAGATACTCTTCATTTTAGAGTCCAATTCCTTGGATGTGTACTCAGAATTGCACACTGGCAGTAACATCTAAAACGTGCCTTTCCAAGCATAATTTCACATCGGTGGTAGAAGGGCTGCTACTACTACTGTGCATACACTTTCGAATGGGGTTTTGTGAATCTAGAAATATTATTCTAGATGAACACTTGGAAATTTGGCACTTAATATTTACCCTCTGCTTAAGGAATAACACTTGAGGTACAGGAAAGAGTGGAGGGTTAACATGAAAACAAGTTACTTACCTGTAACTGTAGTTCTCCAGTATTGGAAGCTTTCATAGATTCACATACCTGAATCATTTCCCCGTCGTCGAGACGAGAGTCTCCGGTATATAAAAGAGCAATGGTTAGGAGTATAGCTCACTGAAAAAAAGCCTTAGGCCCATTCCCTTTTGCAACCCATAACCTTTGTTATGTAAAAAAGGACCAAACTTTTCCCTTGGCCAATCTGAGCCACTCACCCTCTAGAACCCTCCTGAGAGAACCTTTTGCCCCTCTGATTTTTGGGCACTTGTGCTATAATACTTTTTGTGCCTAATCCGAGGTGAGCCTCTCAGGGGAGGAGGGTGGGCGTATGTGAATCTATGAAAGCTTCCAATACTGGAGAACTACAGTTACAGGTAAGTAACTTGTTTTCTTACTCTAGTATTGGAGCTTTCATAGATTCACATACCTGAATCAGAATAGCGAGCAGTAAATTATAGCACATTTTGTTTTTGTCACCTGCTTTTCACAAATAGGCAACACATGATACTTGCACAAAGTAGTAACTGTATCAAAGACACATATCGCCCATAAATGATGTTAGACCTGACACCTTTTGGCGTGGTTCTTCCCCCATCTTTTTGCCTCTGACTCATGTGCTTTGATGCTGTGTTGGATTTCGTTTTTGCTGATTTAGATGCTTTGGATACTCTGCCACTGCTGATCAGTGTCAGAGTGTAAGCGCTCCCTCTGTAAATTGTGATATTGATTGGCATATTTGTATCACCACGAAGTCCCTAGTAAAGTGCACTGTGTGTGCCAGGGCTGGTGATGACAAATGCTACTAGTGGGCCTGCAGCGCAGATTGCGCCACCCACATGAGTAGCTTTAAAATGGTGACTCAGGCCTGCCAGCGCAGAGCCTGTGTGCAGTCAGTGACTGCCAGGTCAGCCTGGCCAGTGTCCCCACTGGCTAGGCCTAACCCTTCCCTGTCTGTGCACATCAGTCACCCCTATGGAAGGCTCAAGGTACCCCCATGGGCAGGGTGCAGTGTATGGATAAGGTAGAGCATGTACTAGTGCAGGTAGTATGCTCTGGTAGTGGGCTGCAGCCATGTTATGTGCTCACTGCTGAAAGGCTATCTTGCTCCATAGAGTAACATGGAGGAGGCTGGGCCCATGTGATACCAGCCTATCTTCCCATAGGAACAAGATGGGACAGAAGTGAAAGATATCCCTGAAGAACAAGTTACTTACCTTCGGTAACGATATATCTGTAAGAAACAGTAGTTAGTATTAGATTCCTTACCTTAGAATAACCCCAGGCGTCAGTCTGGATCCGGAAACTTTTGCGTAGCAGTACCCCTGCGCGTCGGTAGGCGTCGTCTGCAGGCGTCCCCTGCGGCTCCGCGTCGTCGGCGTCGTGCGCCGTGATGACGTCGCTGGAGTATATAGACGCCGCCTCCGCGCGCTGACGTCAGTTCTTTGCACACAGCTTTTCCGCGCCAGAACACGCAGAGCCATGTGAGAACCAACACTGGTGCCATTTGAAAACTAGGGCCCTGAAAGGGATGTCCTTAACCCTAGGTATCAGTTCGCAGAACGGGGAGGATGGGAGGGGCGGTAAGGAATCTAATACTAACTACTGTTTCTTACAGATATATCGTTACCGAAGGTAAGTAACTTGTTCATCTGAAAGAAACAGGTTAGTATTAGATTCCTTACCTTAGAATAGATACCCCAGCAATACCAACCCCGGTGGTGGGTCTGCGAACCAATACAACCTACACCAGAAAGTCCTGGAGGACCGAACGGCCAAAGAAGCCATCCCTCCGGACTTGACTGTCCAGGCAGTAGTGCCTCGCAAAGGTGTGCAGCGAGGCCCACGTGGCCGCCTGGCAAATGTCCTGCAAAGGGACTCCCCGGCCCAGGGCAGTAGTAGCCGCCGTGGCCCGAGTGGAATGGGCCCTCAGCCCAACAGGAGGCTCCTTCCGAGCCAAAGAGTAGCATGCTTTGATGCACAGGACGACCCACCGAGAGATGGTCCGTTTCTGTACCGCCCTTCCCTTCTTCTCACCCACGTAGCCAACAAACAGTTGGTCATCCACCCGGAACTGGCGTGTGCGATCCATATAGAATGAAAGCGCACGTTTTGGGTCCAGACGATGGAGCCGCTCTTCATCCTTTGAAGGATGCGGAGGCGGGAAGAAGGAGGGCAAGGTGATGGACTGCCCAATGTGAAAAGCAGAGACTACCTTGGGCAGGAAAGAAGGTCTGGTCCGAAGAACCACCTTATCAGGATGAACAGACAAGAAAGGAGGTTGAACAGAAAGAGCCTGGAGCTCACTCACTCTCCTGGCAGAGGTGATGGCTACCAGGAAGGCCGTCTTTAAGGTGAGAAGACGGAGAGGACAGGAATGAAGGGGCTCAAAGGGAGCGCACATCAGGAAAGTCAAAACCAGGTTCAAGTCCCACTGAGGCATCACGAACGGAGCTGGAGGATACATGTGCGTGATGCCCTTTAAGAATCTTAACACAATAGGGGACTTGAACAAAGATGGCTGATCAGGTAGCCTCAAGAAGGCGGAAAGGGCAGAAAGATAGCCCTTGATAGTGCCCAGAGCAGAGCCCTGCTGGGCAAGGGAAAGGAGGAAGAGGAGAACCTCAGATAGAGGGGCAGAAAGGGGATCCACAGCCTTTGCTGTGCACCATGCCACAAATCTGTTCCACCGGCAGGCGTATACCGACTTTGTGGAGGGACGCCTGGCTGCCAGAATGACATCACAGACTTCAGGAGGCAAGTCAAATGGCCTCAACTGTCGCCGCTCAATCTCCACGCATGGAGGTGGAGACTGGACAGGTTCGGGTGGAGGACCGTCCCCTGCTGCTGCGACAGAAGGTCCTCCAGAAGGGGCAGGCGGATCGAGGGACCGACTGTCATGCTGAGTAGCTCGGGATACCAGTACCTTCGAGCCCAGTCCGGAGCCACAAGGATAACTTGGGCCCGGTCGCGCCTGATCTTCTTCAGCACTCTGGGCAGAAGTGGTATAGGCGGAAAGGCGTACAACAGACCGCAACTCCACTCGCGCCGAAAGGCGTCGCCGAGCGAGTGCCGTCTTGGAAACTCCAACGCGCAGAACTGATGACATTGCGCGTTCTCTTCTGTGGCGAATAGATCTAACCAAGGCTCTCCCCATTGCTGAAAGAGGCCTCTCGCCACATCCGAGTTCAGACGCCATTCGTGATCCACCGAGCACCGACGGCTGAGTTCGTCCGCCCTGGCGTTCAGAGAACCTGCCAGGTGTTGAACCGTCAGAGTCACGCCCTGACGTTCCAGCCATTGCCAGAGGCGCAGAGCCTCTTGGCAAAGGGTCCACGACCCCACACCGCCCTGTTTGTTGCAGTACCACATGGCGGTGGTGTTGTCCGTGAACACCTGCACTACACTCCCGTTGACAAAGGGGAGGAATGCCTTCAGTGCCAGGCGAATCGCCCGCAGCTCCAACATGTTGATATGGAGCCGGGACTCCGCCGGAGACCAGAGGCCTCTGATCTCCGCCTCTCCCAAGTGGCCACCCCAGCCTTGGAGGGACGCGTCCGTCACAACCACGTGCTCCGGCTGGGGAAGGGAGAGGGATCTGCCCCTGACCCAATCGCGGTCTGTAAGCCACCACTGCAACTGTCTCGCAGTGCCCTCCGAGATCAGGACATGGTCGGATAGGTTGCCCTGATGCTGGGCCCACTGAAACTTCAGGTCCCACTGCAGAGCCCGCATCCGCCATCTGGCGTGATGCACCAGAAGGATGCAGGAGGCCATCAGCCCCAGAAGCCGCAGCGTCAACCTGACCGAAACCCGGGATAACGGCTGAAAGATGGGAATCAGAGCCTGAATATCCCGGACCCGCCGTTCCGGGGGATAAACCCGAAACTGCGCCGAGTCGAGAACCGCTCCGATGAAAGGGAGCTTTTGAGAGGGACACAGGTGTGATTTCGGCACATTGATGGAAAACCCCAACTCGTGCAGGAGGTCTGCCGTCATCTGAAGGTGGTGGACGACTGTCTGGGGCGAGCCCGCCTTCAACAGCCAGTCGTCGAGGTAGGGGAAGACTGAAACCCCTAACCGGCGCAGATGAGCTGCGACCACCGCCATCACTTTCGTGAACACCCGTGGGGCGCTGGTAAGGCCGAATGGGAGCACGATAAACTGAAAATGCTCGTGGCCTACCGTGAACCGCAGGTAACGCCGGTGGGCCGGCAGGACGGGGATGTGAAAGTACGCATCCTGCAAGTCCAACGCTACCATCCAGTCGTGTGGGTCTAGAGCAGCCAAGACCTGAGCCAAAGTCAACATCTTGAACTTCTCCTTCCGGAGGAAGCCGTTGACGTTCCGTAGATCCAAGATAGGACGCAGGCCTCCCTTGTCCTTCTTGGGTACCAGAAAGTAGTGGGAGTAGCAACCACACCCTACTTCTGGCCCAGGAACGCGCTCGATGGCCCCCTTGGCCAAGAGGGCCGTAACTTCCTCCTGCAGAAGTGTCAAGTGGTCCCCCGACACACGGTGGTTCTGCGGTGGCATGGCTGGAGGAGTGGACTCGAAGGGGAGGGCATAGCCCCTTCGGACAAGCTGCAGCACCCACCTGTCCGATGTTATCGCGCGCCAGCGGGAGTGGTGATGGCGAACCCTGCCACCCACTGGCGTCACGTGAGCCCGAAAGCTCGGACTAGGAAGGCTTGGATGCCGCAGCGGAGGGAGGCGTGGACTGACCACGACGCTGGCCTCTACCGCCACCACGGCGGAAACCACGGGCGCCACCGCGCTGGGGAGCGCTCTGCGCCGCGTGGCTGGCAGCACGTGTGGGACCTCCTCTCCCTTGGCCACGAAAGGGCCGAAACGAACCCGTCTGCTGGCGCTGGGTCTGGGTCGAGAGACCCAAGGACTTGGCCGTGACCCTGGAGTCCTTGAAGCGCTCCAGCGCGTGGTCCGCTTTGTCACCAAATAGGCGACTGCCATCAAATGGCATGTCCATAAGCGTATTTTGGACGTCTGGTGAGAAGTTGGCAGATCTCAGCCAGGCATGGCGACGAATCGCCACCGTAGTGGACATGGCCCGTCCCAGTGAGTCCGTGGTGTCCAGACCACAACGGATCGAGTACCGCGCCGCATCCCGGCCTTCAACAAAGGCCCGGGTGAGCTTGTCCCGCACTTCCTGGGGGCATTGCGGCAAACACTCCTCGACCGTATCCCACAGGGAGTGGGTGTAGCGGCCCAAGAGGCACGCGGTGTTACAAGACCGCAGCCCAGCACTCAAAGAGGAAAACACTTTCTTTCCGAATTGGTCGTACCTCTTTGATTCCCGGTCGGGCGGAGCCGACGGAAATGCGGACTGCGAAGTGGAGGCCTGGATCACCAGACTCTCCGGGGAGGGATGGGTGGACAGGAAGGCAGGGTCGTCCGCGCAGGGACGGTGACGCCTGGCAACGTTCCGGTCAACCGGCGCACCAGAGGCGGGCCTGGACCAGGTGCCCAGAAGGACATCCGTCAGGGCCTCATTAAACGGCAGCAGAGGCTCCTGGGGGCATGACTGCGGTTTAAAAACTTCCGTCAGGATATTCGGTTTGACCTTCGCGACGGGGAGCTCAAGGTGTAAGGCCTTGGCAGCCCTCATCAGGACCACCGAATAGGCAGCACCCGCCTCGGACGCCACAGGGGACGGAGAGACAAACCCAGGGTTGGGCGACTCGTCCAGGCCACTGGCATCACCCAGATCACCTACCCAGTCCACATCGTACTGGCAGGCACGGGATAGAGGGTCCTCAGACCCCTCCCAACCCTCTCCATACTCCTCCTCGTCATACCCATATTCTGGGTCGACGATATAGACATCGGGGTCAACAGGCCCCATCGGCGTCGGGTCCGGCGTCGGCCGACGCCGGTCCGGCTCCGAGTCCGGAGTCGGGGAGGAAAGGGGGGTGGCGCCGCGCGGCGTCGGTGCCGGGGACCCGACGCCGGCCGGAGCCGACGGCGGAGTCGCTGCACCACGCGGGGGCGGTACCATGGGCTGGCCCACAGGAACCGACGCCGGAGAGGCCGGGAGACCAGCCGGCGACGAACCAGAGGGAACCAGCGGCGCCGGGGCCGGAGCCACCGGCGGCGCCGGGGCAGGAGCACCCGAACCGCTCGGGCCCCCAGACGGGACCGACGGGCCCGCAGGCGCCGAAGGCCCCGCCGGAGAAGACCTCGCCCTCATAGCAATGAGGAAGGCCTCGATCTCCTCACGCGACGCGCCTGCCCCAGGGACCGACAGGTGTGGGGCAGACGGCGTCGGCGACCCATGCGGGACCGCGGGGGTGGGGTCACCCGAGCCCCCGGCCGCAGCACGCGGGCGTCGGGGGGAGTCGGGGGTGCGATGGCGACGCCCCGACTTCTTGTGCTTACCTGACGAGCCGGAGGAATGGTGGCGACTCCCGGAGCGCCCATGGCGGCTCCGCGACCGCTCCCTCGACCGCTCCCTCGACCTCCGACCGGACCGGGACCGCTCTCGACGCGGGGCCGACAACCGGAGTTCGAGAAGCTTGCGGGACCGCTCCCGCCTAGCTTTTCCAGTCAAGGCCCGACAGTCGACGCAGGACTCCACGTCGTGGTCCGCGCCCAGACACCGGAGGCAGAGTCGATGGTGGTCGGTGACCGACATCATGCGGTCGCACTCGTCACAACTCTTGAAACCGGGCATCCTACCGGCACCGTAAAGAAGTTAACAAAAAACTTGGTCAAAAGACCGGAGTACTGCTCTTCGGATCTGCGCTAACTGGCGCGGAAAAAAGAAGAACTGACGTCAGCGCGCGGAGGCGGCGTCTATATACTCCAGCGACGTCATCACGGCGCACGACGCCGACGACGCGGAGCCGCAGGGGACGCCTGCAGACGACGCCTACCGACGCGCAGGGGTACTGCTACGCAAAAGTTTCCGGATCCAGACTGACGCCTGGGGTTATTCTAAGGTAAGGAATCTAATACTAACCTGTTTCTTTCAGATCTCAGAATTTAATGACACATCTTTTAGTGAAGGGTGTTTTTAAATCCTGTGTTGGAGAATAGCACTTTTAGAAAGTGGTTGTTCTCTTGTCTAAACCTTTCTGTGTGCCTGGGTTTGTGGAATGCCTGCCTGGTCTGGATGTGACAGGGGGGGCTGCAGAGCCCCAGAGGAGAGGGTCGGAGACAGCCCGGGGATGAAAGGGCACATCTGCCTGCCTGGGAGGAGGGAGGAAGGAATGCCTGATAAGTGCTGAGCTGCGCCTGCCTACCTCCCCCACGTTAGCTCTCTCCTGGTGGTCAACTGACACCTCTGGCCCTGAAGCTGACAGGAAGAAGAAAACCAGAGACACCTCGGTGCTCCGCAACCCCCAGAACTGGTTTAGACTGGACCAAGGGCCTCCATGCACAAAGACTTCAAAGAACTTCAAAGACATTGAGGGGTATAAGGAAAGGACCCCTGACTACAGAAGTTTAGATTCTGAAATTCTGCAACCAAGAAGGAACCTCGGCTGGAAGGAGGACGACTAGAGAACCAAAGGAAGATTGCCTTGCTGTGTGCTCTAAGGGCTGACCTGTTCTGTTGTCTGACTGGAAGCTAAGGAGAAGAAAGGGGCTTTGCTGTGTGCTGTGACCCTGCCTACCTGAAACTGCCAAGACTCTGCTGTGTGCTGTGTCTACAACTGAATCTCCAAGGGCCTGAGAAGAGCTGGCCTCCTGTTGGGAACCTAGGACTAAAGGTTCCTAAAGCTATCCCAGAAAACGGCTGAAAAATCGTGCTGTTGGGACCCGAGACGCGTGGTGCTGGACTGCGGAGCGTGAGGAAGGGATCGGTGTGCTCATCGGCACATTAACCGTGAGGGTCGGAGGCTTGTGGAGCCTCCCCTCGTGAAATCCGCTCCCAGGTGGTGGCAAGGTCGAGAGGGGGGTCTAGTCGAGACCAGCGCCCTTGAAAACCCTTTGCCGCCAAATCACCACCGCGGCCCGGGGCCAGGAAAACCCCCCGCAACTTGCTCCGAGATCCAGGAGCTGCCGCGGCGAAGAACGAAGCCGCCGCGCTCCCATTGGTGGAGGGAGCCGAGCCCCCTCACTAACGCCGCGACGGGATTGGCCCGTGCGGCGCAGCGTCATCAGCAGGATCGGGCCGTGATTGGCCCGCGGAGCGTAGCGTCATCAGCGAGGCCGCGCTGCCATTGGTTGGCGGCCTCGCGCTCAGAGGGGCTCGTCTGGAGAGCCGCGACGGTATTGGCTGCCTCGAATGAAGCTGCCGAGGAGCCGGGAGATCACCGCCGGGACCGGGGAAGAGATCTGACCCCGCCGAGGGACTTGGAAGCGTCCCGCACCCCTGGCCAGCCGTCCCCCCACCAGGTGAGCCTCACCGCCTCCCCCGCCGCTCGTTGGATTGTCGAGAGCGGGCGGGAGAGGAAAGGGGACCGGCCGGGGCGGGGACGTGTGCAATCTGCACGGCCGGCGCGCCTGAGTTTCAAGGAGGCGCGAGGCTGCACCTGGGACGAGAAAGAGTCCCCGAGCCTCGCGCAGAAGCGCATTGCCAGCGCTTGAAGCCCGGAGGTGGGGGCCAAAGGGGGCATTGTGTTTATTGCTCGTTTTTAGAGCTACTTGAACAGAAATCAGGGGCACTATTATTTTTAGACTCCTGATCTGAGAGACTAGAGACTATTTTTGTTTGGAACCTGAGACTATTGTTTTAAATGACAAGAACTGCCTATTTACAAGTACCATCCTAGAAATTAAGTGCAACCTTTAAGATAAAATGCTAAGTTGTCTACAGAAGTGATTATCATGCAACTGCTTCATTTACATGCTGAAACTAGATAAAGCTATATATTTTTATAAAATATACTTACCTGTGTGGTCTCGGTTTGTGGTGGATTGGGGATTATTGTTGTGTTAAGTGCAAATGTTATCCACATTGCCTCTGTTTAGCCTAGACTGCTCGCGCCATGCTACCTAGAGGGTGAGCAGGGGTTATCTCAGAGGGTTATTCCGTCGCCCTGACCGGAACCAGGGGTCCCTACTTGGGCTAAGGTACTTACCTCTGCCAACCAGAGACTCCCGGGTTCTAACATTGGTGGCTCGCGGTGCAGATTTTGAACTAATGATTGCACTTGACCGGCAGTGATTTCTTGTACATCACTAGTCTAGTTTAGCAGAACAGGTTGCGCAAGATTTTTTCTTTTTTTGGTGAAACCTTTTTAGTTGAAAAAGGGTAGGAAGTACCATGTCTCAGAACGCGCAAAGCGTGAATGTAGAAGGGGAAGTGGAATTTGAAATCCAGGAGTTGCTCACCTATAACAAGGAGCAACTGAGAAAAGTCTGCAGACAGCTTGAATGCCCAGTAAGGGGCGGCGCAAATAAGGAAGAGCTACGGACAGCTCTGAGGGCCTGGTGGGAGGCCAAACATGGTGAACCAGAAGCTATTACTGGAGAGGTTGGCGCACAGGAGATTGTTTTTCTGCCTAGTGATTTGCCAGTGGCGAAGCCAGCGTCTAGGGCCGGCAGCACCCACTCCAGTAGGATTCTTTCTCCAGAGGAGGTGGAGGAGAATCAGAGAGCTAGGGCCCATGAGATTGAGCTTTTGAAGCTCAGAGCGGAAGCCGACGAGAAGAGACTGCGCCTAGAAGTTGAGAAAGAGGCGCAGGAGAGAGCGGCGCAGGAGAGAAGGCATGCTCTCGCTTTGGAGGAGAAGAAGCTCCAATTGGCTCATGAGAGGAGCATGAAGGAGTTGGACTTCAAATATAAAGAGAGGGGGTCCAGTTCTAATGGTGGCAGCGCACAACCAGTACAGGCGGGTAAGATATACATACCAAAGGATCTGGTACAGAATTATCAGAGGGGTGAGGATATTTATGCGTGGTTCAGAGCGTATGAACTTGCCTTAAAGATGAATGAGGTGCCTGAAAAGAATTGGGGATGTGAGAAGTTGGCCTGATGTGCAGTGCTCACTATTCTAGTGATCACTATATATCAGTCCAAACAACCCTTATTGATGATTGGTTGTAAGTCAACCTTATAGACCAGCTATCCTAGTAGCATGGATACGAGCAGTCTAAGGCTAAGACTCTAGAGGGCGTGTTAAGCCAGCTGTTTTACCATCACATTGTTATGTTATGTTATGTTATTTGTGATTTTTATAGCGCACGGCTACTCAGTGAGTGTCCCGGCGCTTTATTGACATCCTAAAAGCAAACATAACACATAAAGAATAAAGAGGAAAGCACAAAAAGAATTTTAATTGTTTTGTAAAATCAAAGAGGCAAACAGCCAGGTTTTGAGGGCCTTTCTAAAAGATAGCAAATTAGAGTTGCTTCGTAGCAAAAAAGGCAGAGAGTTCCAAAGCTGAGGAGCCCGAAGCATAAAGGAACGACCTCCCAGTCGGGCCTTCCTCACACGGGGTACAACGGCAAGAAGCTGTGATCCAGATCTCAAAGATCGCGACGGGCAATATTGCTTGAGCCTCTTCTGCAGGTATTTAGCCCCAGTTGAGTGAAAGGCCTTATGGGCAAGGGTCAGAGTTTTAAAAACTATCCGCTGTCGGATAGGCAGCCAATGGAGTGCCTGTAGCAGGCCAGAAGCATGCGCTCGCCTATGCAAGCCAAAAATGGCGCGAGCCGCCGCATTTTGGACCACCTGCATCCGCTGCAGGAGGTATTCGGGCAGGCCAAGATATAAGATGTTAGCATAGTCCAATCTTGAACCAATCAAGGCCTGGACCGCAATCCTCCTGTGATCTTCTGAGAGCAGCGGAAAGAACTTCCGCAACATGCGGAGAAGTCCAAAACACGAGCCTGTAAGAGTGAGGATCTGAGATCTGAGGGTCAGACCGTTGTCAATTTTGACCCCCAGATTCTTTGCTACCTGCGACGACTGGCTCGGAGGAGACATGTCTGTCGGCCACCACATCTGCCAGTCCGGGTCGGATTGGCAACCGAAGAAGAGTACCTCCGATTTATCTGAGTTGCACTTGAGGCTGTTTAGTTGGAGCCATTTGAAAACAGCCCCAAGGCACTCACAGATACTCTCTCCGTCAAAATCCTCCCCTTTCCGGCAGGTGAAGAGCAGCTGGGTGTCATCCGCGTAGGATACGATCTGGGCTCCATAGGACTCCGCCAGGGCCGCCAATGGGGTCATGAAGATGTTAAACAGAGTCGGGCTCAATACCGAGCCCTGCGGGACTCCGACTCCCAATGGCGGCATCTCGGCGGAAGCCGAGGAAACCCAGACCGACTGTCGGCGACCAGCTAGAAAAGATGTAAACCATCTCAACACCGTCCCCCTCAGACCGATCTCATGAAGTCTTAAGAGGAGACCCCCATGGGGGACGGTGTCGAAGGCCGCCGACAGATCGAGCATGATCAACATCGCTCTACCACCCAGATCTAGCATCTCCTTGATGGCCTCAGAGACCTCCAACAGCGCCGTCTCCGTACTCAGATTAGGGCGAAAGCCCGACTGAGTAGGGTGAAGCAGGTCGTTGGTTTCCAGAAAATTGGAAAGCACGCTGTGAACATGCTTCTCCAGGGTCTTGGCTAAGGCCGGAAGAAGAGAAATCGGCCTATAATTGGCCAAGACCTCAGGAGCCAGACCGGGCTTTTTAATCAAAGGAATGACCATAGCCCGCTTCCACGCCACAGGAACCTCACCTAGGCTAAGGGAGCGATTCAGGAGAGGGTTAACCAACGGGTTGACTACCTCCGCCATCCTCGCCAGAAATTTGGCCGGGCATGGATCAAGCGGTGACCCAGATTTAAGATTGGCGAGCAGAGCCAAGGAGGAGGCCATAGATAAAGGCGGGAAATCAGAAAGAATAGGTCCCGCGAAAATCGATGGGACAGAGCCAGCATCAGGGCCAGACAGAGCAGCCTCCGGCCGCGATGGAAATGACTCCTGTATCATCTTGATCTTTGTGGTAAAGAAGCCAGCCAGATCCGCCGCCCACTTCCGACTAGGAGCGGACTGAGTCCCATTCGACCGCGGGGTAATGTATTCCCTAACGATCGAGAAGATCTCCTTGCCGGAGTTCGAAGCATCCTCGATCCTCCTGGCAAAATAGCTTTTCTTCTCGACCAAAATCGCTCGATGGTAGGTTTTGACCATATTCCTGTATTCGAGCTTGGCTTCTGAATTATACTGGGCTCGCCAGGTCCTTTCAGCCACCTTGCATTGCCTGCGAGAAGCGTGCAGCGCCCCGGTGAACCACGGGGCAGAGACCCGTTTAGATAATGGCCGAGAAGGTCTTACCGGGGCCAGATCATTTAGCCTCTCCTCAAACCAATCCTGCAAGGATTCCAAGTCGCTGTCCAGATCTCCTGTCAATGGACACGGATGGTCAAGTAGTGCCTTAGATAACAATTCAGGGGTCACCTGGTGTAGCGCCCTTGTCTCAGCACCAAACTGTCTAGAGGCATTGCTCCGGAGTCTCTCATTGGCCGGTATATAAAACTGCACCAGGTAATGATCGGTCCAAAGCACCGGTAGAAGTGCAGTCACCTCTATGGAGGAAGAGGAAAAGACCTGGTCCAAGGTATGGCCTTTATCGTGCGTAGGCCCGAAAAGAAAAGGGGCTAGGCCCAAGGGAATTGTGATATCCGCTAATTTAATCACATCAGGGTCTAGGGCATCATCCATGTGAAAGTTAAAGTCGCCGGCCAAGATACAATGGTCAGCTCTCATGGCCAACGATGACATGGCAGACTGAAGTTCATCGAAAAATGAGCCTGCAGGGCCCGGCGGTCTATAGATTAACAAACCTTTCACAGACTGATGCGGTGCCAGAGCTAACGAAAAGGCAAGGGACTCAGACCCTTTAATGACCTCCATGGGAATGATAGAGCACGCCACAGAATCATTCACCACGATGGCCACCCCACCCCCCCTTCCTCCCTGCCGATCCTGTCTATAAATGCTATAGCCTGACGGGATAGCTGAAGCGATATCCGGATTGGAGGCAGCTCCCAGCCAAGTCTCCGTAAGCATCAGACAAGTCGGTTTTTCCAAAGTTAAGAGATCTGAGAGCTCCTGAGCGTGACTACGCACAGATCTAGTGTTCAAAAGCATACACAAATGCTTCACCGGTACCACCTTCCAAAGGGGAGGTAGCCGCGGACCAGCGTGTCTTAACCAGCCACAACCAGGACATGTGCTCTTACCTCTATAACGCCCGGGAAAAACCCTGCGACAACTATAGGACACCCTATTTAGCGACCGAAGTTGCGCGGAGGTATAGCTCACCATCATTGCTACCCTGTGATGTCGTCGCCCAGAGTCCAAATTACCCTCGCCCCGACCGCCTCCGGGACGCTGACGGGCGCAGACGGGCTGGACTCTGGCGCGACTCAGGCGCAGGTAAGGCGCGACCGCTACGCGTCACCGCTACGCAGGGAAGCGAGCTTTAAATAGTAGTCCCTGTGGACATCCGGAGCACTACACTGCTCACTAATGCACCTCGTGGCATTCACCCCACTCCAAGATGGCTGCCGTAACTAGCCCACCACCCAGAACCGGGAACCGGACCCGCAAATGCGGTGACCAACTATTAGAGTGCAGGTAAGGGACCCTAGAAGCTGCGCAATAAAAGCAGGGTTAAAGAAAACATAAAATAAATTAAATAGAAAAACGGGAACTTTAAAAGAGAGAGCGCGATCAAACAGCGCCCAGCGTAAATGCAGACTTCAGGTGTCTTCAGATGTTGTCCAAAGGGATTGTCCTTCAAATGCTCGCCTTAAATAGTAGTCCCTGTGGACATCCGGAGCACTACACTGCTCACTAATGCACCTCGTGGCATTCACCCCACTCCAAGATGGCTGCCGTAACTAGCCCACCACCCAGAACCGGGAACCGGACCCGCAAATGCGGTGACCAACTATTAGAGTGCAGGTAAGGGACCCTAGAAGCTGCGCAATAAAAGCAGGGTTAAAGAAAACATAAAATAAATTAAATAGAAAAACGGGAACTTTAAAAGAGAGAGCGCGATCAAACAGCGCCCAGCGTAAATGCAGACTTCAGGTGTCTTCAGATGTTGTCCAAAAAAAAAAAAAAATTACCCCTTGAACACCCAGTGAAAGGACACCACACAAGTTGTTATGAAAATAAACAGTGTATTTATTTATAACAAGACTACCCTGGCTCTTTATGAGACAGGGAGCTAAGCACACAACAAAACTCTTACGAAAATACTTTTAAGTTAGCACGTTACACAAATGCCCGAGGGGCACGAAAAACCATATACGCTAAAAGTGGAATGCGAATTACTAGCAGGTAAGTAACAGTTCTAATAGGCTTTGGAATCGCTAGGACTGGACTAGGGAATCGTTAGATTACTACTAGGAGGCCCAGGGGACTCGGGTGCAGAGTGTGCACTCTCACGCGGGATGCGGGACAAAGTCTATGGAAGCTAGAATTCACAAAGTTAGTGTTCACGGGCGAACCCGACCTGGTAGGGAGAAAACGACAGTGGATCCTGACCCTTGGATAGTGAGGCTATGCTGGGACACCGGAGTGCCGAAGTTACCTAGCCCAGGGGCTGCAGCTGCATAGGTCTGAAAAGACGTCGGGGATCTCGTTGCCGGACCAGGAGCCTGGAAGGAAGAAGTTGCTGGCAGGCGACCAGTGAAGGAAAGTTCGATGGATCCAAGCCTGGATCAAGGAAGAAGAAAACCTGAAAGCAGAGGGGACCAAGTTCTTGAATCACTAGCCAGTGATTAAGTGGGCACCAGGATGGCACCGGGCGAAGTCACCGCAGTCAGGTGAGTGGGCACTGCTGGGCTCTGCAGTCTCTCGGACCAGGAGGCGTTGTCGGCGACCAGGATGGAGGTGCGAGCTGTCCCACGAAGGATGAAGTCGTTGGCGTCGAAGTTACCCAGGATTGGGCAACAAGCCTTGGCTAATTCAAGCCCACGCGGTGGACTCAAAATGGCGTCTTGAGTGGACCAGGAGGGTCCAGGGTGCTCCTCTTCTGGAAGGGAGCAAGGGCCAGTCTGGAGCAACCAGACCAGCAGCAGAAATGTCGTCGGGCGTCGTCAGGAAGGCCACAAGCCAACGGGCTAGTAGCCAAACAACGCGGTGAGCAGCGGAAAGCAGAAGGGCCCCACGCAGATCGTGGAGATGCTGGGGGGCTGCACTTCGGAGCTGGAGCTGCTCAGAGTCGGGGCTTCTCGGACCCCAAAGCACTCACCAGTAGATTACTCGGCGGGCTTGCTGGAAAGAAGTCGTGCAGTCTTGCAGATGGCCGGTCCCTTGAGGTCTCGTCGCACCCACGGTTCTCAGCTGGGCTGTAGAGGTGGGTAGAGGTCAGAGGTGCCAGGGAAGCCGGTTCTCGTCGAGCTGGGCAGTCGGATTCCGGAGGAAGGACTTACAGCAGACCGCAGTGTTCTTGGATGGTGCCTGCGGATGCAGGGTGACTACTCCTTAGTCACAAGGGAGAAATCTTAGGAAGAAGTCTTGAGTTCCTTTCGCAGAAAGTAGTTTCAGGATTCAAAGATGATCTGATTTGGAAGGGGGCCAGTCTCTACCTTTATCCTGTAAAAAGGGGCTGGCACGCGACTAAGTCCTGCCCTATGGGTGGGACTAGGAGGGGGGTGGTTACACCCACTTCCTTGGCGGGCTTTTCCCCAGCACAGGGTCTGGAGTGACCCTGGAACTGGTTCAAGCCGGCCTATGCACAGTGAGCACCGGGGTGCCACTTGCAGTCACCTTCCTCTAAAGCCCTGCCTACCTACAATACACAAAACCCTGTCTGGGACGGTGCTGGCACCGCCCCTGGCAGGAAACCCTTTGTCCTTATCTCCTGCTCTGGGAGGACTCCCAGCAGCAGGAGGGCAGACTTGTGTCTCGGTGGCAGCATCCATTTTGTGGATGCTAAGGCTCTGTCTGATTTTTAACCGGGTTATAGGTTACAGGCATGTCGTGTCCCTCTAGAAGGGTGGAATGCTAACCCCGTCGCCAGAATTGGCGAGGGGTTAGTATTCCAATTCGTATGACACCTTACTCGACATGTTTTGATAAAGCGATACCAGAGTTGGCACATAACCGCGAGGATTATAATGCACTTAAGAGTATATGGTATGCGATATCATGGAAACGGCTAAGGGATGGATCCCGAAAGCCGCAGACAGGCTCAGCTCATGCTAGAGCACCATCTCACACGATTCCAAGCACTCTGCCTTCAGGATTGTTAAGGCCTGCTATAGGAGTGACTGATAGGAGATCTGTGTGTCCATTTTTAGGGTTAGATATAGGTATACTATATCTAAAGCAAAGGGTGAGTACACCACCTTGCCCCAGCTGTCGTGCAGCCAGTTGTGTCAGTTTTAGTTAGTCAATCCAGGGGTGGCATAATACATGCTTCAGCCCCTGGGAGACTTCTGGGTGCACCTCAGCCCTGGGTACAGGGACTTGGAGAGGGCCCAGTGCCAATTCAGTACCTGAGTACAATTTGGATAGAGAGAACAGCTAGGCTGTGGGTCTGATTAGCAGGCCCACAGCCAGGGAAAGTCGTAAACCAGTGCAGCAAAAAGCAAAAATCTGGGTGATCATAGGATTGCAGACCCTACTCTCCTACATGACCCCCCCCCAAACTTTGGGACAATAAACTAACCTTGACCAGGTGAGTCTTCTTGCTCTAAGTGGAAATACCTGGAGAGCCCATCAGCATTGCTGTGATCAGTCCCAGGTCTATGCTCCACTGTAAAATCCATCCCCTGTAGGGAAATGGACCACCTAAGCAGTTTGGGGTTTTCACCCTTCATCTGATTTAGCCACAAGAGGGGCTTATGGTCTGTCTGAATGGTGAAGTGAGTGCCAAACAAGTAGGCCCTCAGCTTCTTCAGGGCCCAGACCACAGCAAAGGCCTCCCTCTCAATAGCTGACCAATTTTTCTCTCTGGGTGTCAACCTTCTACTAATGAAAGCAATAGGCTGATCATTACCATCAAAATTCAGTTGAGACAGAACAGCTCCCACACCCAACTCAGAAGCATCTGTTTGGACAATGAATGGCTTGGAGTAATCTGGACTCTTGAGGATAGGTGCTGTGCACATGGCCTGCTTTAGGTCATTGAATGCTTTCTGACAGCTTGCTGTCCACTGAACTTTCTTTGGCATCTTCTTGCTTGTCAGGTCATTAAGGGGGGTCACTATGGACCCATAATTTCTGACAAACTTCCTATAGTACCCAGTCAGGCCCAAGAAAGCTCGAACCTGAGTCTGGGTGATTGGAGGAGTCCAGTCCTTGATGGCCTGTATCTTACTCTCCAGTGGCTGAACCTGGCCTCCACCTACAAGGTGGCCCAGGTATACAACCTGTGACTGCCCTATCTGGCACTTTGTGGCCTTGATAGTGAGGCCTGCCTTTTGCAGGGCCTCCAACACTTTCCTCAGGTGGACCAGGTGATCCTCCCAGGTGGAGCTAAAGACAGCAATATCGTCCAGATATGCTGCACAGAAGTCATCCAGCCCAGTGAGGACTTGATTCACCAACCTTTGGAAGGTGGCAGGTGCATTTTTCAGTCCAAAGGGCATTACCACAAATTGATAATGCCCTCCAGGGGTAGAAAATGCTGTCTTGGGTTTGGCTTCCTCAGCTAACCTGATTTGCCAATACCCAGCTGTCAAATCAAATGTGCTTAAGAAGTTGGCAGAAGCCAATCTATCTATAAGCTCATCTGCTCTTGGTATTGGGTGGGCATCAGTCTTAGTGACTGCATTGAGGCCTCTGTAGTCTACGCAAAACCTCATCTCTCTCTTACCACCCTGGGTGTGAGGCTTTGGCACTAGAACTACTGGGAAAGCCCAAGGGCTATCTGAGGGCTCAATGACTCCCAGTTCCAACATCTTTTGCACTTCAGTTTTGATGCAGTCTCTAACATGATCAGGCTGTCTGTAGATTTTACTCTTGACAGGCAGACTGTCTCCAGTGTCAACATCATGGGTACACCAATCAGTTTGGCTGGGTGTCAGAGAGAACATATGTCGAAAGGATTGCAGAACTTGCCTGCAATCCTGTTGCTGATGTTCAGTGAGGCTGCCACAAAAGACAACACCATCAACTGACCCATCATCAGGATTCTGAGTGAGCAGGTCTGGGAGAGGGTCACTCTCTTCCTCCTGTCCCTCATCTGTGGCCATGAGCAAGCTCATGTCCTTCCTGTCAACATATGCCTTGAGCCTGTTAACATGGAGCACTCTGAGAGGGCTCCTGGGAGTTCCAAGGTCCACCAAGTAGGTAACCTCTCCCTTTTGCTCAATGATGGTGTGGGGCCCAGACCATTTGTCTTTCAGAGCTGCTGGGGCCACTGGCTCCAGCACCCACACCGTCTGTCCTGGCTGGTACACAGTCAGTACAGCCTTTTGGTCATGCCAAGCTTTTTGAAGTTCCTGGCTGGCCTCAAGGTTTTTAGATGCCTTTTCCATATACTCAGCCATCCTGGAGCGGAGACCAAGTACATAGTCCACTATGTTGGTTGCAGGCTTCTTGAGAGGTCTCTCCCATCCTTCCTTCACCAAACACAGGGGTCCTCTTACAGGATGCCCATACAGAAGCTCAAAAGGGCTGTAACCAACCCCCTTCTGTGGGACCTCTCTGTAAGCAAACAAGAGGCAGGGGATCAGGACATCCCATCTTCTCCTAAGAGTTTCAGGTAGTCCATGAATCATCCCTTTCAGGGTCCTGTTGAATCTCTCAACAAGCCCATTGCATTGTGGATGATAGGGTGTGGTGAACTTGTAGTTCACACCACACTCTTTCCACATGGCAGTCAGATATCCTGACATGAAGTTTGTACCTCTGTCAGAAACGACCTCCTTAGGGAAACCCACTCTGGAGAACACTCCAACTAGGGCTCTTGCC
Organism: Lissotriton helveticus; assembly: GCF_964261635.1. Lineage (NCBI taxonomy): Eukaryota > Metazoa > Chordata > Amphibia > Caudata > Salamandridae > Lissotriton > Lissotriton helveticus. Next base: position 102,586,875 of record NC_136071.1, on the reverse strand, counting down.
ACTACAGGGGCTGTAGTGGTCCTAAGGGGAATAGCCTCAGGATACCTGGTGGCATGGTCCACCACCACCAGTATAAACTTGTGTCCTGATGCTGTCTGGGGTTCCATTGGACCAACAATGTCAATCCCCACTCTTTCAAAGGGAACCCCCACCACAGGTAGTGGTATGAGGGGGGCCTTTGTTGTGCCACCTGACTTACCACTGGCTTGGCAAGTGACACATGAGCGACAAAACTCCTTGGTATTCTCATTCATATGGGGCCAGTGAAAGTGTGAGACAAGCCTGTCCCAAGTCTTTGTCTGACCTAAATGACCTGCAAGGGGAATCTCATGGGCCAAGGTGAGAAGGAAACCTCTCAGAGACAAGGGGATGACCAGCCTCCTGGTTGCACCAGGCTTGGGGTCTCTTGACTCAGAGTACAGGAGTCCATCTTCCCAGTATACCCTGTGGGCACCTGTGGCATTCCCTGCAGCCTCAGCAGCAGCCTGCTGTCTGAGGGGTTCAAGGGAAGGGCAGCTCAACTGTTCCTTCCCCAGGTCTGCTCTGGAGGGTCCCCCTGAGCCCAGAAACTCAACTTGATCAAGTTCAAGCTCTTTAGGCTCAGTTTCCCTCAGCTCTTCTAGATCAGCCTCCTCAGAGACTTGATCCTCAACCTGGGGCAAGGGGGAAGGCAAAGCCTTACCCTTACTGCTCTTCTTCTTGGGAGGTGTCTGGTCCATCATTTCAGGATCCAGCACCTGTTCAGTGGGGCATTTTCTGGCCTGTGACCTAGTCACAGCAAGCACATGTGCTGGCAAGCCTAACATCTCCATGTGAGTCCTCTGCTCCACTTCTGACCATTGTGATGACTCCAAATCATTGCCCAACAAACAATCAACTGGGAGGTCTGAACTGACTACAACTTTCTTTTGTCCCTTCACTCCACCCCAGGAGAAAGCTACAATTGCCACACTATGACTAGTAGTGACATTGCTGGCATTGGTCACCAGGAAATCAGTACCTGGCATGATCTGTCCAGGGTCCACAAAGTTAGGTGTCACCATGGTGACACTGGCACAAGTGTCCCTATAGGCCTGAGCCATTTTGCCATTAATCAAAGGTGTCTGCCTGTATTTGCCCAAAGTATTGGGACTTATTTCAGGGGACATATCCATATCCCCTGTACAGACAAGGACAGCCTGAGTGAGTGTGCCAACTAAGTTGTCAGACCCCTCAGTACCCAAGGTTAACCCAACTAATGCCTTGGGAGTGACACTACCACTACTGACTGTACTAGGGGGTGCAGTTGCTTTAGGAGCTGTAGTGGCAGGAGTTTGTCCTCCTCCTCTTTTGGTGCACTCACTAAACCAGTGAGATTTACTTTTGCAGTACTGTCACCACCTTTTTGACTGGCCTTCTTGAGTCTTCTTCTTCTGGGAAGCCTGACCCCCACCCTCTTTGGTTTGTTGGGGACCTGGTGAAGACTTCTGGTCATTTTGCTCATTCTTAACATTACCCTTCTGGTCTGCTTTCTTCTGACCACCCTGGTTCTGGTTCTGGTTCTGCTTGATCCTTGTCCTGACCCATTTGTCTGCCTTCTTTCCCAATTCTTGGGGAGAGGTCAGATCTGAATCAACAAGGTGCTGGTGCAGCAACTGATTCTGACAATTGTTCAAAATTTGTTCTCTCATCATTAGATTATACAATCCTGTGTAATCTGTAACCTTGCTACCCAGCAACCAGCCCTCCAAAGCCTTAGTGGCACAATCCACAAAATCAGACCAGTCCTGAGACTGAGTTTTCTGGGTGTCTCTGAACAGCAACCTGTACTGCTCAGTGGTTAAACCAAACCCATCAACCAGTGTATTCTTCAGGACCTGGTAATTGTTAGCATCCTCCACTCTTGTAGTGAGGAGCTTATCTCTACCTTTACCATCAAAGGAGAGCCACAGTATAGCTGCCCACTGACTCTGGGGAATGTTCTGCACAGTGCAGGCCCTCTCCAGAGCAGCCATCCATTTCTGGATGTCATCCCCTTGCTTAAAGGGGGGCACTATTTTAGTCAGGTGTTTAGTATCTAAACCCTTCTCTCTATCTCTTGGGAGATTGCTGCCACCAGTGGGAGCTAGCCCACTCATCTGCTGCTCTCTTGCCAGGGCAAGCTTCTCTTTGGCCAGGGCAATTTCTTCCCTTTCAATCCTCAGTTCAGCTTGTCTCATCCTAGCCTCATGCTCCTTTCTCTGAGGGGAAGTAAATCTCCTCTGTGGAGGATTCCTTCTCCCCTGAGAAGAGGCATTAGAGTGCAGAGATCTATTGGAGTCCCTAGAAAGAGATCTATCTCTCCTAACTCCAAGGTTAGGCCCACTTCGGGTTAGTACTGGGGGGCCCCCAGATCCTAGCCCAAGTAAGTCTAAGTTGGTCCTAGTTAGCCTTCTGACTACCTCAAGACCCTTGTCTACCTCATCCCCAGAGAGTACCTCCTGATCCTCCTCCTCAACTGCTGAATCAGTGTTGGGGAGGTCTGGATCCCCAGAGGTTCCCTCTAAGGCTGGCATGCTCTCATGTAACTGAGAGAGCTTTCTGGCATCATATGTCTCTAAGAGACCTATCAGAAAGGGAATGGTGGGGTTAGACCCCTGCTTCAGTTTCCTGGAGACACAGATTTGTCTCATCTCCTGAAAACTGAGAGCTGCATATCTTGAAGTGACCTGTGGAGGGTCAACACTGACCAGGGGAGTCTCAGTAGAGTCCCCCTGAGTCGACATGCTTTTCTAGTGAGGTGTAAGTGGTGCACTTACCTACACTATATGTTTGCCTACTGATCCCTTGCTAGAGTTGTAGTTTAGGGTGTGCTAGGCCCTAGGAGCTACAACAGCTGGTTCAGTAGAACTCAGAGTATTCTAAGCTAAGTTATATGTACCTTTAGTACTTATGTGATCTTTCACAAGATATTCTTAGGGCATGTGTGGTAAAACAACAGCAAGCTCAAATCCCAACCGCTGCTCACCAATGTGAGAAGTTGGCCTGATGTGCAGTGCTCACTATTCTAGTGATCACTATATATCAGTCCAAACAACCCTTATTGATGATTGGTTGTAAGTCAACCTTATAGACCAGCTATCCTAGTAGCATGGATACGAGCAGTCTAAGGCTAAGACTCTAGAGGGCGTGTTAAGCCAGCTGTTTTACCATCACATTACCCCTTGAACACCCAGTGAAAGGACACCACACAAGTTGTTATGAAAATAAACAGTGTATTTATTTATAACAAGACTACCCTGGCTCTTTATGAGACAGGGAGCTAAGCACACAACAAAACTCTTACGAAAATACTTTTAAGTTAGCACGTTACACAAATGCCCGAGGGGCACGAAAAACCATATACGCTAAAAGTGGAATGCGAATTACTAGCAGGTAAGTAACAGTTCTAATAGGCTTTGGAATCGCTAGGACTGGACTAGGGAATCGTTAGATTACTACTAGGAGGCCCAGGGGACTCGGGTGCAGAGTGTGCACTCTCACGCGGGATGCGGGACAAAGTCTATGGAAGCTAGAATTCACAAAGTTAGTGTTCACGGGCGAACCCGACCTGGTAGGGAGAAAACGACAGTGGATCCTGACCCTTGGATAGTGAGGCTATGCTGGGACACCGGAGTGCCGAAGTTACCTAGCCCAGGGGCTGCAGCTGCATAGGTCTGAAAAGACGTCGGGGATCTCGTTGCCGGACCAGGAGCCTGGAAGGAAGAAGTTGCTGGCAGGCGACCAGTGAAGGAAAGTTCGATGGATCCAAGCCTGGATCAAGGAAGAAGAAAACCTGAAAGCAGAGGGGACCAAGTTCTTGAATCACTAGCCAGTGATTAAGTGGGCACCAGGATGGCACCGGGCGAAGTCACCGCAGTCAGGTGAGTGGGCACTGCTGGGCTCTGCAGTCTCTCGGACCAGGAGGCGTTGTCGGCGACCAGGATGGAGGTGCGAGCTGTCCCACGAAGGATGAAGTCGTTGGCGTCGAAGTTACCCAGGATTGGGCAACAAGCCTTGGCTAATTCAAGCCCACGCGGTGGACTCAAAATGGCGTCTTGAGTGGACCAGGAGGGTCCAGGGTGCTCCTCTTCTGGAAGGGAGCAAGGGCCAGTCTGGAGCAACCAGACCAGCAGCAGAAATGTCGTCGGGCGTCGTCAGGAAGGCCACAAGCCAACGGGCTAGTAGCCAAACAACGCGGTGAGCAGCGGAAAGCAGAAGGGCCCCACGCAGATCGTGGAGATGCTGGGGGGCTGCACTTCGGAGCTGGAGCTGCTCAGAGTCGGGGCTTCTCGGACCCCAAAGCACTCACCAGTAGATTACTCGGCGGGCTTGCTGGAAAGAAGTCGTGCAGTCTTGCAGATGGCCGGTCCCTTGAGGTCTCGTCGCACCCACGGTTCTCAGCTGGGCTGTAGAGGTGGGTAGAGGTCAGAGGTGCCAGGGAAGCCGGTTCTCGTCGAGCTGGGCAGTCGGATTCCGGAGGAAGGACTTACAGCAGACCGCAGTGTTCTTGGATGGTGCCTGCGGATGCAGGGTGACTACTCCTTAGTCACAAGGGAGAAATCTTAGGAAGAAGTCTTGAGTTCCTTTCGCAGAAAGTAGTTTCAGGATTCAAAGATGATCTGATTTGGAAGGGGGCCAGTCTCTACCTTTATCCTGTAAAAAGGGGCTGGCACGCGACTAAGTCCTGCCCTATGGGTGGGACTAGGAGGGGGGTGGTTACACCCACTTCCTTGGCGGGCTTTTCCCCAGCACAGGGTCTGGAGTGACCCTGGAACTGGTTCAAGCCGGCCTATGCACAGTGAGCACCGGGGTGCCACTTGCAGTCACCTTCCTCTAAAGCCCTGCCTACCTACAATACACAAAACCCTGTCTGGGACGGTGCTGGCACCGCCCCTGGCAGGAAACCCTTTGTCCTTATCTCCTGCTCTGGGAGGACTCCCAGCAGCAGGAGGGCAGACTTGTGTCTCGGTGGCAGCATCCATTTTGTGGATGCTAAGGCTCTGTCTGATTTTTAACCGGGTTATAGGTTACAGGCATGTCGTGTCCCTCTAGAAGGGTGGAATGCTAACCCCGTCGCCAGAATTGGCGAGGGGTTAGTATTCCAATTCGTATGACACCTTACTCGACATGTTTTGATAAAGCGATACCAGAGTTGGCACATAACCGCGAGGATTATAATGCACTTAAGAGTATATGGTATGCGATATCATGGAAACGGCTAAGGGATGGATCCCGAAAGCCGCAGACAGGCTCAGCTCATGCTAGAGCACCATCTCACACGATTCCAAGCACTCTGCCTTCAGGATTGTTAAGGCCTGCTATAGGAGTGACTGATAGGAGATCTGTGTGTCCATTTTTAGGGTTAGATATAGGTATACTATATCTAAAGCAAAGGGTGAGTACACCACCTTGCCCCAGCTGTCGTGCAGCCAGTTGTGTCAGTTTTAGTTAGTCAATCCAGGGGTGGCATAATACATGCTTCAGCCCCTGGGAGACTTCTGGGTGCACCTCAGCCCTGGGTACAGGGACTTGGAGAGGGCCCAGTGCCAATTCAGTACCTGAGTACAATTTGGATAGAGAGAACAGCTAGGCTGTGGGTCTGATTAGCAGGCCCACAGCCAGGGAAAGTCGTAAACCAGTGCAGCAAAAAGCAAAAATCTGGGTGATCATAGGATTGCAGACCCTACTCTCCTACAGGGAGCAGGATTGTGGAAGCATTTTGAGGCCTCAGGGAGGGATGTCTTGGCACCCTTAGACGCAAAGAATGCTTTAGCCTACTCCGCCATGAAGGAGGCTTTGTGCCTCAGGTATGGGCTCACTGCTGAACAGTACCGCCAGAAGTTTAGGAACTTCAAGAAGCTTGATTCAAGTACTTGGGTGGAGTGTGTGAGTATGTACACGCGTGCACTGGAAGGTTGGATGAAGGGCAGCAAAGTTACTGATTATGTGGGGTTGTGTCACTTGATTAGTAGGGAGCACTTAAGTAGTTTATGTGTCCCAGAGCTGCGCCAGCATCTTTTGGATAGCAAGTTAACTGATCCCAGTGAGCTTGCTAAAGAGGCGGACCAGTGGACGAGCACCAGGGTCCACAAGGGGGTGGTAAGTACCCCAGCCAAAGGTGGACAGGGTCCCCAGCAGAGGAGTGGGGGGGACACGGGTACTCAAAAGGAGTCTTCTAAAGGGCCCCAAAGTAGTTCCCAGGAGAAGGTGTCTCAACCCCCCAAGCCTAAGAAGTCCTGGCCCCATAAGGGCCCGCAGGACAAAAAGACCCTTACTTGCTATTCATGCAGGGAGGTGGGGCACATTGCTCCAAGCTGTCCAAAGAAGAAATCAGCACCCACTGGTGCTCCAGCTCCAGCTCCGGCGTTGGCCAGTGTAGCTTTGGGAGGGGATTTGATTTCTAGTGGGGAGGAGGGGTTAGCATTGATGACCCTTGTCTCTCTAGGAGACCAAGAGATGGTCCAGGAAACCTTGCTGCCCCAAAATACTAAGAAATACGGGCAGAGGGTGACCATCAATGGACAGGTGGTGGAGGCTCTGAGAGACACAGGGGCCAGCGTGACATCTGTTAGGTGTCGGTGGGTGTCTGAAGAGCAAATTGTTCCCCAGGTACTCCGGCCTGTGGTGGCAGCTGACAGTTCAGTGCGCTACTGCAAGTTGGCGAAAGTTCCATTCGAATGGGGAGGAGTCTCCGGTATTCTGGAGATTGTTGTAAGTGATGCCTTGCCTGTAGATTGTCTATTAGGTAATGACCTGGAGAGCTCCCCCTGGAAAGAGGTGGAGCACAGGACTCACTTGGAAATGTTGGGTTTGCCTGCGTGGATCTGTGTGTCCACCCGTGCAATGACAGCAAGAGAGGGCGGTCTAACAGAGCTGGAGCCTGGAACAATGGCCCAGGGACCTGCCAAGAGAGGAAGGGGTAGAGGGCGTGGGAAACCGGCCCCCACTGTTCCCACGGTCCAGGAGGAGGCAGACCCGGAAGGGGATGCCATGGAACCTACAGGGGAGCAGGTGGCCGAACTAGGGGAATTGCCTGAGCTGTCCCAGTGGCAGCAAGAGGGTGGTCCCTCCAGGGAGGAATTCTGCCAGGCTCAGAAGGAGTGCCCTTCTCTCATTGGTGTGCGGCAGCAGGCAGCCGACCAGGCCGCAGGCCTGGGGTCCAAGGAGCATTTGATCTACTGGGAGGATGACTTACTTTATAGTGAGCCTAAGTTCGCTGAGCCCGGTGCAGCCCGTGTGCTGGTGGTACCGGAGCGCTTCAGGAACTTCCTACTGGGTCTGGCTCATGACGTGCCTCTCGCAGGACATCTGGGGCAAGACAAGACCTATCACAGGCTTGTCACCCATTTCTACTGGCCCCAGATGAAGACACACGTCTCTGCCTTTTGTAAATCTTGCCAGACTTGTCAGGCCAGTGGCAAGAGTGGAGGGAAGCGCGTGGCTCCCCTCCAACCCTTTCCCGTGGTGAGCACCCCTTTTGAGCGGGTGGGCATTGACATCGTGGGGCCCCTGGATCCCAAGACAGCCCTAGGCAACAGGTTTATCCTGGTCTTGGTGGACCATGTCACTCGGTACCCGGAAGCCCTTCCGCTCAGGACAATCACCGCCCCAGTGGTGGGCCGTGCCCTGATGGGGATCTTTTCCCGGGTGGGATTTTCGAAGGAGGTCGTTTCGGACCGAGGGACAAACTTCATTTCTAAGTATATGAAGTCCCTGTGGAATGAGTGTTAGGTGACATACAAATTCACCACTCCTTACCACCCTCAAGGAAATGGTTTGGTTGAGAGATTCAACCGCACATTGAAGGGCATGATCATGGGCCTGGAGGAGCCCATGAGGCGGAAATGGGATGTCTTGTTGCCATGCCTGTTGTTTGCCTACAGGGAGGTGCCTCAGAAATCCTTAGGGTTCAGTCCCTTTGAGTTGCTGTATGGCCACCCTGTCAGAGGGCCTCTTACTCTGGTGAAGGAGGGGTGGGAGAAATCCCGTGGGAAAACCCCTCAGGATGTGTTCAGCTATGTGCTGGCCATTCGCAACCAGACCAAGCGCTTCAGGAAGCTCGCTCAAGAGAACCTGGAGGCTAGCCAGGAGGAAATGAAGAGGTGGTATGACCAGAACACTTCTCTGGTTGAGTTCCAACCTGGTCAGAAGGTGTGGGTGATGGCGCCAGTGGAGCCTTGTGCGCTCCGCGACAAGTGGTCTGGGCCATATGAGGTGGTGGAGCGCAAGAGCGAGGTTACCTATTTGGTTAACCTGAAGACTTCCAGGCAGCCCCTGAGAGTGCTACATGTGAACCGCCTCAAACCCAACTTTGAAAGAACTGAAGTGACTATGCTCATGGCTACAGATGTTGGAGGGGAGGAGGATAGTGATCCTCTCCCTGACCTGCTGGCAGTCAAGGAGCAAGATGGGTCAGTGGATGGTGTGGTCCTCTCCCCCACCCTGACCCCAGAACAGCAGGAGGACTGTCGCCAAGTCTTGGGTCAGTTCGCCCCACTGTTCTCCCTGACCCCAGGTGTCACCAAGTGGTGCGTCCACTACGTGGACACTGGAGACAGCATGCCTGTGAAACAGAAGTTTTATAGGGTGGCTGACAAGGTCAGAGCTAGCATCAAGGAAGAAGTTTCCAAGATGTTGGCGCTTGGGGTTATTGAGCCCGCCAGCAGCCCCTGGGCTAGCCCAGTGGTCTTAGTGCCTAAGAAAGCTGCTACCCCCGGTGGCACCCCAGAACTTCGGTTCTGCGTGGACTACCGTGGGCTCAATGCGGTCACGAAGACTGACGCGCACCCCATCCCCAGAGCTGATGAGCTGGTGGATCGGTTGGGAGCTGCCCAGTACCTGAGTACTTTTGATTTGACTTCAGGGTACTGGCAGATTGCCTTAACTGACGGGGCCAAGGAGAGGTCAGCATTTTCAACGCCAGAAGGACACTTCCAGTTCCGTGTCATGCCCTTTGGGTTGAAAAATGCCCCCGCCACATTTCAGAGATTGGTCAACCAGGTACTGGCAGGGCTGGAGCAATTCAGCGCAGCCTACCTGGATGACATTGCTGTGTTCAGCTCCACGTGGGAGGAACACCTGCAACACCTCACTGAAGTGTTGAAGGCTCTGCAGAAGGCAGGCCTCACTATCAAGGCCAGTAAATGCCAGATAGGGCAGGGATCGGTGGTGTACTTGGGACACCAGGTGGGGAGCGGCAAGGTGGCGCCCCTACAGGCAAAAATTGATACCATTCTGGCTTGGGAACCCCCCAAGACCCAGACTGAGGTGAGAGCCTTTTTAGGTCTCACCGGGTATTACAGACGGTTTGTCAAAGGCTATGGCACCATCGTGGCCCCTTTGACAGAGCTGACATCTAGAAATCAGCCCAGGAAAGTGAATTGGACGGAGGCCTGTCAAACTGCTTTTGACACCCTCAAAACTGCCATGTGCACAGCACCGGTGCTTAAGGCACCTGACTTTTCCAGTGAGTTCATTGTGCAAACTGACGCTTCAGAGCAAGGCGTGGGAGCAGTGCTCTCACAGATCAATGAGGAGGGAGGAGACCAACCAGTGGCTTTCATTAGCCGAAGGCTAATCCCCAGGGAACAGAAATGGAGTGCCATTGAAAGAGAAGCTTTCGCTGTGGTCTGGGCTCTGAAGAAGCTGAGGCCCTACCTGTTTGGGACTCACTTCCGTGTTCAGACCGACCACAGGCCCCTCAGATGGTTAATGCAGATGAGGGGTGAGAATCCAAAATTGTTGAGGTGGTCCATTTCCCTACAGGGGATGGACTTTACGGTGGAGCACCGCCCTGGTACAGAACACGCCAATGCTGACGGTCTGTCCAGATTCTTCCGCCTTAGTGATGAGGACTCCCAAGAGGTTGGGTAGTTCTCCCCACTTTCAGCTGGAGGGGACACGTGTTAGACCTGACACCTTTTGGCGTGGTTCTTCCCCCATCTTTTTGCCTCTGACTCATGTGTTTTGATGCTGTGTTGGATTTCGTTTTTGCTGATTTTGATGCTTTGGACACTCTGCCACTGCTGATCAGTGTCAGAGTGTAAGTGCTCCCTCTGTAAATTGTGATATTGATTGGCATATGTGTATCACCACGAAGTCCCTAGTAAAGTGCACTGTGTGTGCCAGGGCTGGTGATGACAAATGCTACTAGTGGGCCTGCAGCGCAGATTGCGCCACCCACATGAGTAGCTTTAAAATGGTGACTCAGGCCTGCCAGCGCAGAGCCTGTGTGCAGTCAGTGACTGCCAGGTCAGCCTGGCCAGTGTCCCCACTGGCTAGGCCTAACCCTTCCCTGTCTGTGCACATCAGTCACCCCTATGGAAGGCTCAAGGTACCCCCATGGGCAGGGTGCAGTGTATGGATAAGGTAGAGCATGTACTAGTGCAGGTAGTATGCTCTGGTAGTGGGCTGCAGCCATGTTATGTGCTCACTGCTGAAAGGCTATCTTGCTCCATAGAGTAACATGGAGGAGGCTGGGCCCATGTGATACCAGCCTATCTTCCCATAGGAACAAGATGGGACAGAAGTGAAAGATATCCCTGAACTCAGAATTTAATGACACATCTTTTAGTGAAGGGTGTTTTTAAATCCTGTGTTGGAGAATAGCACTTTTAGAAAGTGGTTGTTCTCTTGTCTAAACCTTTCTGTGTGCCTGGGTTTGTGGAATGCCTGCCTGGTCTGGATGTGACAGGGGGGGCTGCAGAGCCCCAGAGGAGAGGGTCGGAGACAGCCCGGGGATGAAAGGGCACATCTGCCTGCCTGGGAGGAGGGAGGAAGGAATGCGATAAGTGCTGAGCTGCGCCTGCCTACCTCCCCCACGTTAGCTCTCTCCTGGTGGTCAACTGACACCTCTGGCCCTGAAGCTGACAGGAAGAAGAAAACCAGAGACACCTCGGTGCTCCGCAACCCCCAGAACTGGTTTAGACTGGACCAAGGGCCTCCATGCACAAAGACTTCAAAGAACTTCAAAGACATTGAGGGGTATAAGGAACGGACCCCTGACTACAGAAGTTTAGATTCTGAAATTCTGCAACCAAGAAGGAACCTCGGCTGGAAGGAGGACGACTAGAGAACCAAAGGAAGATTGCCTTGCTGTGTGCTCTAAGGGCTGACCTGTTCTGTTGTCTGACTGGAAGCTAAGGAGAAGAAAGGGGCTTTGCTGTGTGCTGTGACCCTGCCTACCTGAAACTGCCAAGACTCTGCTGTGTGCTGTGTCTACAACTGAATCTCCAAGGGCCTGAGAAGAGCTGGCCTCCTGTTGGGAACCCAGGACTAAAGGTTCCTAAAGCTATCCCAGAAAACGGCTGAAAAATCGTGCTGTTGGGACCCGAGACGCGTGGTGCTGGACTGCGGAGCGTGAGGAAGGGATCGGTGTGCTCATCGGCACATTAACCGTGAGGGTCGGAGGCTTGTGGAGCCTCCCCTCGTGAAATCCGCTCCCAGGTGGTGGCAAGGTCGAGAGGGGGGTCTAGTCGAGACCAGCGCCCTTGAAAACCCTTTGCCGCCAAATCACCACCGCGGCCCGGGGCCAGGAAAACCCCCCGCAACTTGCTCCGAGATCCAGGAGCTGCCGCGGCGAAGAACGAAGCCGCCGCGCTCCCATTGGTGGAGGGAGCCGAGCCCCCTCACTAACGCTGCGACGGGATTGGCCGTGCGGCGCAGCGTCATCAGCAGGATCGGGCCGTGATTGGCCCGCGGAGCGTAGCGTCATCGGCGAGGCCGCGCTGCCATTGGTTGGCGGCCTCGCGCTCAGAGGGGCTCGTCTGGAGAGCCGCGACGGTATTGGCTGCCTCGACTGAAGCTGCCGAGGAGCCGGGAGATCACCGCCGGGACCGGGGAAGAGATCTGACCCCGCCGAGGGACTTGGAAGCGTCCCGCACCCCTGGCCAGCCGTCCCCCCACCAGGTGAGCCTCACCGCCTCCCCCGCCGCTCGTTGGATTGTCGAGAGCGGGCGGGAGAGGAAAGGGGACCGGCCGGGGCGGGGACGTGTGCAATCTGCACGGCCGGCGCGCCTGAGTTTCAAGGAGGCGCGAGGCTGCACCTGGGACGAGAAAGAGTCCCCGAGCCTCGCGCAGAAGCGTATTGCCAGCGCTTGAAGCCCCGAGGTGGGGGCCAAAGGGGGCATTGTGTTTATTGCTCGTTTTTAGAGCTACTTGAACAGAAATCAGGGGCACTATTATTTTTAGACTGAGAGACTAGAGACTATTTTTGTTTGGAACCTGAGACTATTGTTTTAAATGACAAGAACTGCCTATTTACAAGTACCATCCTAGAAATTAAGTGCAACCTTTAAGATAAAATGCTAAGTTGTCTACAGAAGTGATTATCATGCAACTGCTTCATTTACATGCTGAAACTAGATAAAGCTATATATTTTTATAAAATATACTTACCTGTGTGGTCTCGGTTTGTGGTGGATTGGGGATTATTGTTGTGTTAAGTGCAAATGTTATCCACATTGCCTCTGTTTAGCCTAGACTGCTCGCGCCATGCTACCTAGAGGGTGAGCAGGGGTTAGCTCAGAGGGTTATTCCGTCGCCCTGACCGGAACCAGGGGTCCCTACTTGGGCTAAGGTACTTACCTCTGCCAACCAGAGACTCCCGGGTTCTAACAAATGACATATCCAATATCGTACAACAATAAAATGTGGTTTTCTTACCAACCAAAGGAAGGAGGGATGAGAAAGGAGGCTCACCGTTATTGTAAAAGGTTCCTCAGCACAGCTTGTCCCACTGCTACATTGCGTCTTGCATATGCATCCAGGCAGTAATGCCTGGTGAAGGTATGTGTACTCCTCCAGGTAGCTGCTCTACAGATGTCCTGAATAGAGACGCCTGAAAATAGAGCAGTAGAGGTTGATACCGCCCTTGTGGAATGTGCACGAACATGTGCTGGTAATGGCTTCCCCGCCGCCTGATGACAAAATTGAATGGCATTTGAGATCCATTGTGCAATTCCCCGTTTTGATAACGGGAAACCTTTCCTGGGGGCACTAAAAGCCACAAACAATTGTGTAGATTTTCTGAAAGGTCTTGTCCTTTGCAAATAAAATTTCAGGCAACGCTTGACATCCAGAGTGTGGAGAGTCCTCCCCGCCGCCGTAGATGGTTGAGGAAAGAATCTTTTCAGGATTAATGGCTCATTTAAGTGGAAATCCGTTGCTACTTTTGGAATAAACTTGGGATTTGTTCTGAGCACCAATCTGTCTTCCCTGAATTGCAGAAAAGGTTCTTGTGTCGTAAGGGCTTGTATTTCTCCCACCCTTCTGGCTGATGTTAGAGCTATTAATAGAGCCACCTTCCAGGATAGGAATTTTAGATCAGTTTTGTGAATTGGCACAAATGGTGGTTTCATCAGTTGTGATAAGACAATGTTCAGTTGCCATAGAGGCGGTGGAGGCCTAATGGGTGGATAAACTCGAAACAACCCCTTCATGAACTGTTTCACAATTCTTTCCGACCACAGAGATGGGCCTGCTGAGTTTCTCCTGTATCTAGAAATCGCCGCCAAATGCACTTTAATTGAGGCATGGGCTAATCCAGACTTTGCCAGCTTTAGTAAATATGGGATGATTTGATGCGCCTCTGCTCGCAGAGGATGCAATGCATTCTCCTGACACCAGAAGCAGAATATTTTCCATTTCATCCTGTACGTCCTATTAGTGCTTTCAGCTCTTGCTTTTGTCAGGATGTCTCTGCATTCTGCCGGAATGTTTAAGCTATGAAATTCTCCGTAGTCAGGAGCCAGGCCACTAATTGCAGTGATGTCGGGTCTGGATGCCGCACTTGTCCCTTCTCCATGGTCAATAGTGCTGGTATTGGCTGTAGAGGTATTGGCTCGGTCTCTGACAAAAGGAGCAGCTCTGTGAACCAATGCTGCCTGGGCCACCAAGGGGCTATTAGTATCATCCTGCATGGTTCCTTTTTCATCTTCGTGAGCACTCGTGGCAGGAGGGGAATCGGCAGAAAGGCGTAGGCAAAGACGCTTGACCATGCCATGGAAAACGCATTCCCCCATGATCCCCTTTGGTGACGCCAGCTTGCAAAGAACTGGCTTTTCTTGTTCTGGGCTGTGGCAAACAGTTCCACCGTTGGTATCCCCCACTTGGCAAAGATGGTCCTCAGCTTGTCCTGATCCAGCTCCCACTCGTGACAGGTCGGTTTTTGCCTGCTGAGGGTGTCCGCTGTCGTGTTTTGATCTCCTGGAAGATGTATGGCCGTCAGAGTCACTCCGTGATCTATCGCCTATTTCCAAATCTTTTGAGCTTCCTTTGACAGAGAGAGATCTTGTGCCCCCCTGTTTGTTTATGTAGTGCATTGCCGTTGTGTTGTCTGTTCGCACTAGCACTGATCTCCCTTCTAATATTGGCAGGAAGGCCAACAATGCCAATCCTATTGTCTTTAATTCCAATAGGTTTATGTGAAGGTGTTGTTCTTGTTTGTTACATCGGCCGCTGACTTGTAACTCCTGTAGGACTGCTCCCCATCCTTCGAGAGAAGCGTCCGTGGTAACTACTAACGGAGCTGGTTCGGTCAGGAAGGACAGACCCACCGAGATATTATTCCTGCGAATCCACCACTTCACCGCCTGCAACATGGGTTGCGTGACTTTGATTTTGTCCTCAAAGGATCCCTTTGCTTGGCACCACTGAAGGTCTAACTCTTCTTGTAACGGTCGCATTCTCAAACGACATAGGGGAATGAGTGGAATGCATGAAGACATTGTCCCCAGAAGCGATTTGTATTTTCGGACTGAAAGAGACTTTCTTCTGCTGAATTCTTTGGCTAGAGATACTAGTCCCAATTGCCTCTATATGGATGGGAATGCCTTGTTTTGAGATGTATCTAGGATCGCACCTAGAAACTTGATCGTTCTGGATGGCTGCAGAGATGATTTTTCCACATTTAAGGTCAGGCCCAGATTCGCAAACAACTCCATGCAAGCCGAGGTCGAAGCGTGAGCCGTCTCCTGCGATGGTGCCTTTACCAACCAGTTGTCCAGGTATGGGAATATTTGATGTTTTTGTCTTCTTAGATAGGCTGCCACTGGCGCCAGACATTTTGTAAATATTCTCGGTGCAGATTTGAGGCCGAATGGCAGCACTTTGAATTGGTAATGGTCTTTGGAAACTGTAAAACGAAGGAACTTTCTGTGTGACGGATGGATGGGGATATGAAAATATGCATCCTGTAAATCTAGAGAGGTCATCTGATCTCCTGGGTTTAAGAGCAACAGAATATCTTGGCGGGTCACCATTCTGAATGACTGTTTCTTGAGATAGGCATTTAGGGACCGTAGGTCCAAGATTGGACGCCACCTGAGAGCATCCTTTCTGATCAAGAAGAATCAGGAAAAAAATACTCGTCCTTTTTGGGAGTTCGGCACCGGTTCTATTGCTCCCTTTCGGAGCATTGCCCGAATCTCCCGACGCATCTGAGACAAGTG
Organism: Lissotriton helveticus; assembly: GCF_964261635.1. NCBI lineage: Eukaryota > Metazoa > Chordata > Amphibia > Caudata > Salamandridae > Lissotriton > Lissotriton helveticus. Next base: position 102,571,426 of record NC_136071.1, on the reverse strand, counting down.
TTTTACTTCTTGATATGTAGGTGGCGTGGGAGGAGGGAAGTGGAGGAATTCCAGCGTATGTCCGAATTTTATTATGTGGAGGACCCATATGTCCGATGTTATTTTCTGCCACTGCTGTAAATAATAAGTTACTCTTCCACCCAGGGGAACATTTGACAGGGTAGGAGGATAAGCACCCGGAACTTGTAGGTTGTCATTGTCTTTTATTGTTATCCTTCCCGGAACGACCTCCTCGACCTCTGGGCGTGGACTTAGAGTAGCCCCCAGAATGCTTCTGGCCATATTGCTGCCGGTAGGGCTGCGAAGAGGAAGAATAGGATGTGTATCTTCCTTGCTGGTAGGCACCTCTATACAAAGGTTGTCCTCTTCCACGGGCGCCTCGAAAGGGCACCTTTCTGTACTGTAACGTACCCAATGCTTTCGCCGTATCAGTGTTCTTTTTAATACTTTGAAGGGTCTCATCCACTAGACGTCCAAACAGATCTTCCTCATCAAAAGGTAGGTCCAAAATCTTATTTTGGACCTCCGGTCTAAGGCGGTGGCCCTCAGTCAACCCTGGCGCCTTAAAACTGCTGCTCCTCCTAGGGAACGAAAGGCTGTGGTAGCTATGTCCATAGCACAATCAATAACTTCAGCTGAAGTTCTCTCCCCTTCCTGCAGAACTTTTTTTGCCTCCTGCTTGCTGTCTTCCGGAAGGAGGTCGAGATATGGAGCTATATCCACCACTGCTGTCTGTCATATCTACCCAGGATGCCCAGGATGTCAAGGGCATTAGCTGCTCTGACCAGGAGAGCTGACATTGCGGAGAATCGTTTACCTGCGTTGTCTAAACGCCGTCCCTCTCTATCCGGAGGTGCAGAAATAGGTGCTGATTAATTTTTTTTACTTTTGTTGGGCTGCCTGCGAAATGATAGAGTCCGGTTTAGGATGGCACAGTAAACACGCCGGAGCGTACGCAGGCGCCTTATATTTCTTGTCCAGCCTCGCTAGTACCGGTGTAACCGTCGCTGGAGTCGTCATTACTTGTAACCCTTCCTTCCATATGTGGTCAATGATTGGTATGGACCTGATTGACTTTTGATAGGGCTCTTTAAAGTCATAAAGAAAACACTCTGCTTGAGTTGTTTTCATTGGTAGCTGAAATCTCTTTGCAGCTCTCTCCATTAAGTTGTGGAATCCACCAATATCCACTGGTGGATAATCCACTGGTACTTGGGTGGATGATCGTGGAGAGGGAATTAGATAGTCATTCCATTCTCTGTGGGGCTCCGTTAGCTCCCCTTCTTCGTGGTCATCATCATCTGTTGTCACAGGATCCTGCTGCTGTTGGACCTGAGATGTCTGTGGAGCAGTGTCTAGTAGGCTTTCCCTACTGCGGACTGAAGTAGCTGGAATAGAACGAGGACGTGAAGGTGGAACGTCCTGAGGGAGCCCTGATGGAGGAAACCTCTTCTTATAATCCGCCAACATGAATTGTAAATCCATCATCATTGAAGATGGCATCGCGACCATCTCTTCCTGAGGCTCTTGTTGGTAGCGATGGTGTGAGAGGACGTGGTATTCTTCATTCCCCTCTTCATCGTCATCTTCTTGACATTTTACGTGGAGTTCAGATGGGCATGTGGCATACCCGAAGGGTCCATCATCCTCATCCGACTCTTCCTCCTCTAAAAGGTGCGACGGGACCAGAGGAGTAATCTTGCTTGGGGAAGTCACTGCTGGCGTGATTTTCTTCTTCTGCTTTTCTGGAGTTTGTCTTGTCCTCGATACTACCGTCGACGAAGCTGTTGTCGTCGTCAACAGTGCTGAAGAACCACTCCTCGCCGTCGACATAGTAATCGTCGTCGACGGCTGTTGTCTTCATCGCCGACGACGATCCCGTCGTCGACATTACCGTCATCATCACCACCGTCGTTGACGATGTCGTTGTTACCGGCGTCGACGCTGCTGTCGTCGACACTCCCGTCAACGCTCCCGTCGAAGCTTTCGTCGATGCTCCCGTCGACGCTGACTCTAATGCAATCAAAGGTAGCTTCTGTACCTCCGTGGTCGTCGCCGTAGACGATGACTTCTTCATCGACGGCCTCGTCGACGATGTTGATTTGTTCACTTTCTCCTCAGGAATACTAGAGGATGGCTTCTTGAATGAGGCTGGAGCCAAAGGTGGTGTCTTTGAAGGCTCAGAAGAGGCTCTTTTGGATTCTTTTTCTCTCAAAGTGTGTCCTTTGCTCTCCTTTGGTTTCGGTTGAGGAGATTTGGAAGGACTACGCCCTGAAGTGCCTTGAGTGGTCTTTTTTCGGGCCTTCTCAGGACGGTCCCCTGAGGAATGAGCCTGAGGAGTTGATCTTTTCTGAGATCTCCTTGACGAAGATGAGGATTCCTGGTCACTATCACTAGAAACCACCTCCTTTCTGGCCTTGATCTTCTGAAGCCAAATCAAAAGGCGTCCCTCACGATCTCTAAGGGTCTTGCTAGAGAAAGTGCGACATACCTTGCAATCCTTTGCTTGGTGGTCCGGATAAAGACAGTAAATACAGTCTTCATGTGGGCCATCAGTGTTGGTCTCTTTTTAGAGCAGGTGGCACAGGCTCTAAAAAGACCCCTTTTCTGACATTCTCAAGGATGTAGATGAGAAATAGATTATAAAATTCTCAAATCAACAAGAAATAGAATGAAAATTAAGCTTCTACAAAGTTGGAAATCCAGAGTTTGAGCAGAGCTCAAAGGAGACTGCCTAGCACAACCTGCCGGTAGAAAATCTGAGGGGCAGAAGGTTCTCCCAGGAGGGTTCTAGAGGGTGAGTGGCTCTGATTGGCCAAGGGAAAAGTTTGGTCCTTTTTTACATAACAAAAGTTATGGGTTGCAAAATGGAATGGGCCTAAGGCCTTTTTTCAGTTAGCTATACTGCTAACCATTGCTTTTTTATATACCGGAGACTCCTGTCTCGACCACAGGGAAATGATTCAGGTATGTGAATCTATGAAAGCTCCTATAGTGGAGTAATTGGCCATTCCTTGGATGATGCATTATTTCAGTTTCCATGCCCATCCAGTAATTGAAGTGTAAAATTAAAAACAATAGAACTGTGAGCAAAAAATGGGAAGTGGGGACATGAAATGACTGGGATATCTAGTAGTTGCGTGTCTGTTGCCTCTCCTAGTTCATTCTGATTCATTAGAAATTCCCCAAGAATACACTTACAGCTCAATTTAATTATTAAGCACGCTAATAATTTAGTGAACGATGTCCAATGTGATCATGCCTTGAGGATTACTATGTGATGAAGGCTAAACTTCAGCATAGATAATGGGAGATAAAGGTGAGTAGTGAGTGAGTATGCTTCTGTGATAAGAAACACAACAGGGCATCTACTGATGATCATTAGTGAGTGACTCTCACAGAAGAAAAAGTAACACCTTGGGTAACTGTATTTTTCCCAGATACATAATCTTCCGAAATACTGCACACCTTATACTCTTTTTGGGCTTCAGACTAATCCAGATAAGCTTTTCCCCAGCAATGACTAATCAGTGACACCAGGTGCAGTCATGCACATCCTGCCGCAACACTAGGTCATGAGGATACATCAGCTGCTTGGTGGCGCACTCTCATCAGCTCCTCATATTGTTTCCACTCCCCATCAAGGCATGAAGAGAGGAGCTAAGAAAGCCAGGACAGTGACACATGCAAAGCATAACAAGTTTGCATAAACTGGGAACCTAATAACCACTATACTAACTGAAGCGAGGGGTGGTGAGGAATCTGCTGAAAGATTATGTATCCAACAGAAATATTGTTACTGAAGGTCAGCAACCTTTTCTTCTGATGGATACATCTTCACACAGATGCCACACCTTTTGAATGAGTCTAAAATCTGTACCTTCCTGGTAAATGCAACAGAGTAGTGCCAGTTATCCAAGGAAGTTATGTAACACAGTTCAGGTAAAGTGTCAGCCACTGCATGATTGAGACAGGAGGCAGTAGTGCTTGGCAGATGTCAGCAACTGTGATGCCTCTGCAAAGGGCTTTGGAAGCAGCTAATGCCCTGGTGGAGAGATCATACATGCAGAGATGTTTTAAGGCATGGACAAAGTGGGCTCTGGCCAAGGCGCAGCTGGCACAAGTAAGATCAGTGGGGTGGGGGGCGGGGGAAGTCAACAGACGATGGAATAGGGAAAATAACATTTAAAAAAAGAAAACATCTTACCTTGTGCAGGCTGCATTGCTAAGTCGGCGATGCGCCGAGCGCAAGGTAAGTGGTTTTCTTTATTTTTTTATTTTATTTTCCCTATTCCATTACCTGTTGACTCCCCCCACCCCACCTGCCCCATCTCGCCCCTCTGCTATTACCTGTACTGGCTGAGCCTGTCCAGGTACCCAGCCTTTCAGGGGACACTTGATAGAGCCAGATCTGTTCTGCAGAGGATATCTCAAAGCGACATAATGCATTTAGCCACCCCTCTGCTATTTTCAGTTCCAGTGAAGCCCTTAGTCATTGAAAGAACCTATATTGTTAATATAACAATATCATAGGATCACTAATTATTGACGAAAGCAGATAACTGCATTTAGACCACCGGTCAAGCAAAAGTAAATATTTTAGTTATGTTATGTTATGTTACGGGTTTGTTGAGCGCGACAGCTGCTCCAGCAACGGGGCGTCCCGGCGCTGAGAAACCATAGCATATCCTACTGGGGGGGGGGGGTGGGGAGGGCGGAGGCTTACAGTAGTGGTAACAGGTGAGTTTTTATTGCTTTGCGAAAAGTGGCCAAGTTGTCAAGGCGGCGGATATTCAAGGGAAGGGAGTTCCAAAGTTTTGCTCCCAATAGTCTGAAAGAGCGACCCCCGACACGGCAGAGTTTCGTGCGGGGGACCACTACTAAGTGTTGACCCAAGGAGCGAAGATTGCGCTGGGGAGTGTAGGGTGTTAGAAGCGGACGGAGGAGTTCAGGGCCATCTGTTTTGAGGATTTTGAAGGCAGTGATAAGGGCCTTAAATTGAATACGGGCTTCCACTGGAAGCCAGTGGAGTCTATGTATAGTGGCTCTAGCAGAGCATCTTCTAGGAAGGCCAACTATTGCCCTAGCCGCAGAATTCTGAATTTGCTGAAGCCTGGTTGTCTCGGCTTTGTTAGCGCCTAGCAGTAGGACGCTAGCATAATCTAACCGGGAAAGAATGGTGGATTGGACTATGAGCTGCTGTGTTTTGGGGTCGAAGAACCCTAGAATGGAATTAAGGCTTCTCAGCAGCCCGATGCATGTAGCTGCTACTCTTTTGGTGTGAGTTTGGTAGCTCAGCGAGGAGTCCAACCACACTCCCAGGTTTTTAACCAGAGATTTAGAAGGAGGGATGGGGCCCAGCAGGGGGGGCCACCAATGGTCGCTCCAAAAACTGGGGTTCTTACCCAGGAGCAGCACCTCGGTGTTCCCTGCATTCAATTGTAAGCAGTTAGCCGTCATCCAATGGGCGACTGCAGCCAGTCCATCCCTGAATCTTGTGGCAGAGGTTGAGGGCGCCTCAGTGAGGGTGATTACCAGCTGTGTGTCGTCGGCGTACGACACCAGCGTGAGGTCCCATTCTTTGGCCACTGCCGCGAGAGGCTGCACATACAGGTTAAAAAGGGATGGACTGAGAGCCGAACCCTGCGGAACTCCTTGGCCGATAGAGTGTGATTGGGAGGTGAACGGGGGTGCTGAGACACGGAAGGATCTGCTCGTCAGGAACGAGCGGAACCATTCTAGGGCCAGATCACTGATCCCAATGTTTTCCAGGCGACTCAGTAAGATATTATGGGAGACCGTGTCAAAGGCTGCGCTGAGATCGAGTAGTATCAGCGCAGCACTTTGACCGGTATCTGGTACCCTACGGAGGTGTTCGGTGGTGGATAGAAGGGCGGACTCTGTACTATGCCCAGGCCTGAACCCGTGTTGGGAGGTGTCCAAGATGTTATTTTATGCCATGTGGTCTGATAGTACGGTGTTAGCATGGGCATCTGCTAGTTTGGACACCCAGGGGAGCAATGAGATGGGCCTGTAGTTCTCCGGCTTTGTGGGGTCTAGGGTGGACTTTTTGATAATGGGAGTGACCCATGCCTGTTTCCAACATGTAGGTACAGTAGCCGATGAGAAGGAGAGATTAAGGAGCGTGGCCAGAGATGGAAGAAAGAAGTCCAAAGCCTCTAAAAAGTGAGCCGGTCTCATGGGATCTGAAGGGGCACCGGATTTCACCTTTCTACAGAGTTTAGCTAGATCCTCGTGAGAGATAGCAGGCAAACAAGTAAGTCTGATGCCTTTAAAGGGGGAGTTGGAGGAACTAGTGCAGTCAGAAGAATTCTGTGAGAAGGTGTTATAAATTTTCCTCACCTTTTCAGTAAAGAAGGTGGCGAGGTCCTCACACTGCTGAGTGGGAGATACACGAGGCAGGATTGCCACGGTTTTGCAGCTTTTGAACCAGTTTAAAAATGGTTTTTGTAGGGTTGGGACTGGAGACGATTTCCTTGGCATAGAAGGATGCGCGGGCTGCGCGTATAGCTTTATGATACGATTTAAGTTTGGACAGGTAAAAAGCTTTGTCCTTGTCCTTATAGTCTTTTCTCCAGTAACGTTCAGCTACTTTGCATTCCTTTCAGAGATGTTTCAAGTTCTCGTCGTACCATGGATTAGAGGGGGTGCTACGTCCTCTGGTCCATTTGGCCGGTATGAGTGTGTCGAGTCCTTTAGTGATCCACTCCTGAAAGGAGGCGTACGACGTATTAATGTCGTTAGTGGTTGAGAAGTTAGGTTCTCCTAGAATAACGGAAAGATCCTTATTTTGGAGTTTGTGCCAGGGCCGTTTTAAACAGGAGGGAGGCGAAACCTTGTTGGATTGGGTATCGGCCGATATCACAAATTTGATGAGGAAGTGGTCAGTCCAGCCCATGGGTTTGGGCGGATCAGCTCTGGCTTCCAGGATATTGGTGAATACAGGGTCGAGTAAGTGACCAGCAGAGTGAGTAGTGGACTGTATAAGGGGGATCAACTGTAGGGCTGTTAGGTCCGCTAGGAGATTACTGATGGTAGGATCCGAGGTGGAGTCAAAGTGGAGGTTTAGGTCTCCCAAAATAGTGAAGTTGGCGGAGCTCATAACCAGAGCGTGGGCTACCTCTAAAAGTTCCTCCGTAAATCTAGAGGTGGGCCCCGGGGGTCGGTAGATAAAAAGGCCAGAGAGGGAGAAATGAGGGCTAGTGGTGATTTTGAAGCGGGCACACTCACATCCCGTGATGTCTTCCTTCAGAAAGGAGCAAGAGTATGGCGTTTTGTAGATAACGGCAATGCCGCCTCCCCTAGAGTCTCTATTAATGGCTGTCATAGAGAATCCATCCGGTAACGTAAGATTAGGAATGCTGGTTAGCTCGTCCTTGAGCCAGTTTTCGCACAGGAATAGTATGTCTGGGTTCTCATCGGTCAATAGAGTATTTACCTCAGGATGGTGCTTTACCAGGGACCTGACATTAAGCTAAGAAATCGTGAGCGGAGTATGTTTTCTTATGCTGGCTTAAGATGTCTTACAGAAGCCCATTTTGAGGCGAATCAAATATTATGTTTAAACATGAGGAGTGTGATGAAAGAGAAGCCATAATATTATGGAGTAGTACTTGAGAATAAATATAAAACATGAAGTAATTACAGTCCAAAAAGAATCACTGAAGGAATAGGAAGGATCACATTATTACTTTAATGATGAGAGACCTGGAGAGATCATTTGAATTGAAAAATAAACATATTATTAGGCTCACCAAATATTAGAAAAACGATTAAAGGTGAAAATTAAAAATACATTATTTGTGAAGTGTTTTAACAGTTTTCTATTGTATATAATATACCTTTTAGCCAGTGCTTCATTTGTAAAAACATAGGTGCCAGCCCCTCATCAGGAGGCCACTGCAGCTTGCACCACTCGTTGCTCCCTCCAGTGCAGCCTGTGCCAGCAACACAAATATTAACCATCACACCCCTACAGGTGTGACAATTGAGACTATTCCAGGCACCCAAAGCTATAAGAACGACATGTATCAGTTGTTTTTAATGTTCATGGAACTAATAAGCAAGTGTTGTTGTTCTCACCACCAAATTACAGAAAGCCCCTAAAGAGGTGAGCACACCACAAAACACGATCTGGCTAAAGAGAAACAACTATTTCTGAAATGTACTGGAATTTTATGTAATGGCAAATAAAGAAATTAAACCAATCAAGAAATCAAGCTATTTCAAGTGGTGATTTTTCTCTGGTGCCTCAAACAAAGGGAACATAATTTGTGCAGTAGCAAGTAACTGCATCCTTTAGGAATAGGCGGAAAAATATTCACAGCCCAATAAGCTCTGGGTCTAATGTCTTACTTTTCCATATTTTAACCTGCCAGATGAACAACTTCAGAAGTTGGAGATCCTGGATGTGGTATTCTGCTCGCCCTCCAATGATGACGCGATGCAGTCGGTCTCTTTCAGGTACTTTTATTGTCTGTCTGTACACAGCCTGTCGTGCGTCCTGCTCCTCGCCCTCTGCCCTCCTGAATGCCCATGTCCTGCCCCTTGACCGGATGTGGTGTCCGGTGTCCCCTCCCCACATCTGTGACCCCAGGGTCCTAGTGCCCATTGCCAGGTCATGACATCTCCCCCTTTGTTGCAAACAAACATTTAAACATTTGTCGTGACGCGGCCTGAACCACTAGTCAGTGAGTGCTGAGAGAGAGAGAGAGAGAGAGAGGGTGAGAGAGAGAGAGAGAGAGAGAGAGAGAAAGAGAGAGAGAGAGAGAGAGAGAGAGAGAGAAAGAGAGAGAGAGAGAGAGAGAGAGAAGAGAGAGAGAGATCTTCACAGGCCCTCGCCCCATTACATCTCTTCAATCAGTCTCTGTGGCTTCTTGCATGTCCTTCTCGGCCGTGTTTTTCTGTCGTCCGCCTGTACACTTTCTTCCTCTTTTGTTGCCTCTGGTGCTGGAGCTGGCTGTTCTTCTTCTTTCATTCTAAACTCTTTGAAATGTGAGCTGTTCCTTGTGATGCTGTACCGCCCGGCAGACGCTGTGATCATCGTTCATTTCACTTCCGTCACGGTCAGCGGGTCCTTCGAGAACGCACTGTCCGATTTCCTCTGCTGTCTTTGCCGTACCACCACTGTGTCCCCTTCTTTTAGTCTTGCGTAGGTGGCGTGCCTTCTTTGATCTGCGTGCGCCTTAATTTTTGCTTTTGCCTCTTCGTCTTTTGCAGCTATGTTGCTTCGCTCCACACTTGACATCGTTTCCACCTGCGGTAGCCTGGTCCTGCTCGGGCGTCCGAGCACGAGCTCGGCCGGGCACCGGCCTGTGGAGCTGTGAGGCGTGTTCCTGTAGTCCCTCAATACCTGGTATAGTGCTTGTCCTATCGATATTTGTGTTCTCTTTGCTCTCTGCACCACCTTCTTTATTGTCCCCATGAACCTTTCTGCCATCCCATTCGCTTGTGGCCACAGAGGCGTTATCTTCCGATGGCGGATGCCTAGGTAATCCATGAACTTCCGGAACTCTTCTCCTGGGAATGGCGGCCCATCGTCAGTTTTTAATGTCTCAGGCGAGCCCCATGCTGCGAACACGTCATCCATGACAGGTAGTGTCGCGCTTGCTGACGTTGACGCCACTTGCCTGACAATTGGAAAACGAGAGAACTCATCTATTATTACCAACAGGTAGTTTCCTGTCTCCAGTGGTCCATAGAAATCTGCCGCCAGCTCGGTCCACACTGCTTTTGGTAGTTCCGACATCTGAAGTGGCTCTGGCTTGGGCAGCGGCCCCGTCACTTGGCAGACGTGACAACGCATGACAGTCGCCTCGACCATGCTGTCTAGCCCCGGGAACCACACTTTTTCTCGTAGCATTTTGTTAGTTGTGACCATCCCTCTGTGTGACTCGTGTTCCAGTTCCATTGTCTGCTTCCTCAGTGTTCGAGGCATCACGATTCTCGTTCTTCTCACCATGATTCCATTTTCGGTCTCTGAGAGCTCTTCGTGGATCTTCTTGAATGCTAACAGTTCCTCCTTCATTACTCTGTCATCCACGATGCTGTTATTGTTGATGTGTCTCCACTTTTGCTGTCTTGCCACTTTCTGTATTGCTCGCATGGTGGGATGCCGCTTGATCTCATGTTCCAGTTCTGCCATTGTTATTGAGGCCGGCGTGTTGTGTTTCAGTATGAAGTTCAGGTATTCCTCCGCCATTGTCGTGGCCTCAGTTGCGTGTGGCAACGGATGTCTGGACATGTGGTCAGCCGGGTTGTGTTCTTTGCCAGGCTTGTATATTATTTTGAAATTGTAATCCATTAGTCTTATCCCCCACCTCTCTATCCGGGGTGGTATCTTTGCGTTGGGGTTTCCATAGATTGTTATGAGTGCCTGGTGGTCTGTTATCGTGAATGGTTTCCCATAGATGAACATGTGATAATGTTCGCAGGCCCACACAACTGCTAAACTCTCTTTTTCCAGTTGAGAGTATGCTCGCTCAACGTCAGAGAGACTCTTACTTCCAAATGCCACCACACATCCTTTCCTGGTCTGAGTTGTGCCAGTATTGCTCCCAACCCCACTGGGCTGGCATCCACTGTCAATTGAGTGCACAGTCGCGGATCAAATTATGCTAGATGATCTACTGCAGTCACGGCTTTTCTGATCTCTTCAAAGGCTTTGCTGCATTCCTCTGTCCATGCAAAGCTCTGTCCTTGTTTTGTCAGTTCTCGCAATGGTGCGCTTACTGTGGCAAAGTCTTTGATGTACCTTGCACAGTAGCTGGCAAGACCAAGAAATTACCTTACTTCTGCCACATCACTTGGCTGCCTGGCTTTTTCCAATGTGTCCACCTTGCTGTGATCTGGCCGCATTCCTTTTTTTGAAAAAATGTGTCCGAAGAATACTAGTTCATCTCGCCCCAGTTCACATTTGTCTTTGTTTAACGTGAGCCCTGCCTGCTCTAGTTGAGAGCATACTTCTCGCAGCGCCTTGTCGTGTTCTTCATCCGACTTGCTGAACACTAGGATGTCGTCGCTGTAGTTCAGACTATTCTTTACTGGCCTTATCACTTGTCTTATTGTCTCTTGAAATATCTCGGCGGCTGAGGATATTCCAAAACTCAGACGATTGTAGCGGAACAGACCAAGGTGCGTGGAGAATGTGGTTATGTATCGTGACTGAGGATCAAGCTCTAGCTGGTGATATCCTTTGCACAAGTCTAGTTTAGAGAATCTTCTGGTGCCTGTTAGGCAGCTGATCATGTCGTCGAGATGAGGTCCAGGGTGTCTTTCCCGTTCAATTGCTGTGTTTGGTACCCTCATGTCAACACAGATGCAAATTTTGGACGTGTTTTTCTTTGGTACAGCCACTATTGGCGACACACAGGGTATCGGCCCTTCAGCTGCTTCTATAATGTCCTGTTTGAGCAGTGCCTCAATCTCTTCTTCTACTTGCGGTTGCAGGTGTATCGGCACTCGCTGGTGGTGTGGAGCTACTGCCTTATCGCTTTGTCGATGTTCAGCGTTATTTGGCGCCCCTTTAGCTTCCCCAGCCCTTTCAGTAGTTTGGGATATTCTTTTAAGATGCTCTTTTTTTCCGACATGTTATACGTCATCTCAAGCAGGCCCATCACTTGGGCTGTGACGTTGCTCAACAGGCACGGTGCTGGAATGTCACCTCTTCCTTTGTAGTTTGACTTTTGTATGTTAGGTTCTCTGTGAATTTTCCCAGTTTGGTCACGGGCCTTTTTGACCCCGATGTGAACACCTCAACTTTCGACGGTTTCAGCGCTGGTTTTACTTCCATCCTTTCGTATTCCGACGCACACATGATGTTGCATGTGGCGCCGCTGTCGAGCACGAACCGTGTTCTGTGTGGTCCTACGTCAATGGTCACAGACTCTGTCTTTTTTATGGTGCTTTTGTCGACGAAGCGGATGTTTTCTTCAGTTTTGTCTTCATCTGTGGACATGACAGCAGTGTCTGACATGAGGTACAGTCTCTCTACCTTTTCTTCTTCTTCTTCATCTGCCAACTCTATTGAAGAGCTTCTGTTTGCCGTCTCGACATGCCTGACGTGTCTGCTCGTTGTCGTCCGCTGTCTTCCCGGTCTTCCTCTTTCACTTCTAAATTGCAGCTGTAGGAAGGTGGATATCTGACTATGGTTACCCCCAACTTTTTGCCTAGTGTTTTGCTGGTTTTTGACTTAGTTGGCCTGGGATCCTGCTATTCAGGACCCCAGGCTTCCTGCTCTCTCTGTTAAAATGGACTCCATGTACCTTAGGTACATATCTAATTGGATATGGGTCACCTTATCAGTCCCTGTATAGTGTACCTTAGGTACCCAGGGCATAGGTGTATCCAGGGCCTACCAGGGGCTGCAGCATGTATTATGCCACCCCTGGCTGGCCATCCAAACTGACACAACTGGCTGCTAAGACAGCTGGGGCAAGGTGGTGTAATCACCCTTTGCTGTAGATATAGTATACCTATATCTAACCTCAAAATGGACACATATACTCCTATCAGTCGCTCCTATGGCAGGCCTTATCAATCCTGAAGGCAGAGTGCTTGGAATTATGTGAGATGGTGCTCTAGCATGAGCTGAGCCTGTCTGCAGCTTGCGGAACCAAGTCTTTATAGCTGTTCCATGATAACGCTATACCATATACTCTAAGTGCATTATAATCCTCGCGGTTATTGCTAACTTTGGTATAGCATTATCAAAACATGTCGAGTAAGGGGTCATACGAATTGGAATACTACCCCCTCGCCAGTTCTGGCGACGGGGGTAGCATTCCACCCTTTTAGAGGGACACGACATGTATGTAACTCTGAACCCCGGTTAAAGTTAAGCAGAGCCTCAGCATCACAAAATGGATGCTGCCACCACAGACACAAGTCTGACCTCCTGCTGCTGGGAGTCCTTCCAGCGAGGGAGGCCTGGACAAAGGGTTTCCTGCCTTGGGAGGTACTAGCACCACCCCAGACAGGATTTTGTGTATTGAGGTAGGGAGGCCTGAAAGGAATGAGACATGCCTGGGGCACACAAGGTGCCCTGTGCATACACCGGTTCAAACCAGTTGCTGGGGCACTCCAGCCCCAGCTCTGGCACGAAACCGGACAAAAGATAGGGGGTGTAACCACCCCCCTTCCTGGTCCCACCCATAGGAGGGACCTAGTCGTAGTACAGCCCCCTTTAGCAGGATAAAGGTAGGAGCTGGTCCCATTCCAAATTAGATTATCCTGAACAACTTTTACAAGAAGAAACTCTGGACTTCCGACGTTCTGCTCCACAGAAGACTGAAGAATCTCCCTTGTGGGCAAGGAGTGTCCACCCTGCAACTGCAGGCACCATCAAGCGTCCAGCAGGTTCACTTTGTCGTCTTTCCTCGAGGATCCAGACTTCAGAGCCCGACGAGACCCGGATTCCCAGACCTCTCCGACCTCAACTCACATCTGCAGCACAGCTGAGATCCGTGGGTGCGACGAGACACGTGGGACCGGCCATCTTGGAGAAACTGCACTTCACTTCCAGCACGACTTCTGAGGTAACCTCGACAAAGTGCTTTGGGGATTGAGAAGCCCCAGCCCCGAGCAGCTCCTGCACCGAAGATCAGCCCTCCAGCATCCACGAGATCTGCGTGGGGCCCTTCTGCCTGTTTGCTGCTCGACGCGTTGTCTGGTCACTTGCCGGCTGGCTAGTGACCTCCTTGGCGACGATCCTTGAAAACTACACTGCTGGTCTGGTTGCTCCAGACTGGCCCTTGCTCCCTTCCAAAAGAGGAGCTCCCTGGACCCTCTTGGTCCACTCCAGACGCCGTTTCCACTCACCACGTGGGTTGCCTTTGCCAAGGCCTGTTGACTCCAAATCCGGATTCGACACCGCCGACAGCGAGAGCCTGCGTGGGACAGCTCGTGCCTCCATCCTGGTCGTCGAAGACACCTCCTGGTCCACGTGGCTGCAGAGACAAGCGTCCACTCTTCACCTGATCGCGACAACGACATCTGGTTCCCTCCTGGTTCCACTCCAGTCACTGGCTAGTGACTTTGAACATTGTCCCCTCTGCTTTCAGGTCATCAGCATCCCTGATCCACCCTTGGATCACACCGGACATCTTCCTCCTGGTCGCCTGCAGCATCTTTTCTTTCAGGCTCCATTGACTTCAACGCAGAAACCCGACACAACTTCGCACCTATGCACCCGCAGCCCGTGGGTGAGGTAACAAGAGCATTTCGGTGCTCAAGGGTAGATTAACTCTCCTAGTGTCCAGATTCACAGTCGTTTTAGTCCTAACCAGTCAGGATTGTCCGTACTCACCTTTTTCTTGAACTGTACTGTCCATAGACGTTGTTACGCATCCCGCGTGCAAGTTCACACTCTGCACACGCGTTCCGTGGGCCTCCTATTACTTACCTAAAGTTAGGGTAGTGTAGTCCCAGCGATCCTACAGCCTCTGGACAGCTCCATTCCTTCTATCGATTTCCTTATACCATTTACTTAGTATATGGTTTGCCGTGCCCCTAGGGCACCATTGTAATGTTGTGCAACTTATCGTATTTTTCCTAAGAGATTGTCATGTGCTTAGCCCTCTGATCTCATAAAGAGTTCAGAGGTGTTTGTTATTAATAAATATATTGTTTATTTTCATAACAACCTGTGTGGTGTCCTTTCATCTGGTATTCAAGGGGTTATATTGTGGTAAAACAGCTGGCTTCACATGCCAAAAGAGTTTAGCCTAAGACTGCTTTGTCCATGCTACCATTAGGATAGCTGGTCTATAAGGTTGACTTACAACCAATCATCATAAGGGTTGTTTGGAGTGATACAAGGTGATCACTAGAACTAGTGAGCATCATATATCAGGCCAACTTCTCACAGCAGCCCTTGGCAAACACTGGCAAAGTGATTGCTCCTGTTGCATTTCCTGCAGGTTTGGTCAAACGCTGGGCACGCGCCTCTATGTGGAAATTTCAGTCCGCATCTGTAGCATGATGATTCTGGTTGTTTTCTTGCTGTTTGGTCATTTTTTCCTTTCTTCCAGTTATTGGTGCGACTGTGTTCTGTCATGCGGTGTGCCTGTTCGACTCGTTGTTCTTTTCCTCGTTCCATTTCCTTCGCTTGTATTGCCGCTCTTGCTTCCGCCCTTGCTAGTGATAGGATGTTCTCTAGTGATGCCGGTTCCTTCAGAATCCTTGTGCGGAACTCTGTGTCACGACACCCTTCAATGATGCGTAGGCGAATTGCTTGCTCGTTGTCATAATTGTCGAACTCGCAGTGAGTTACTAGTTTCCTTAGTCTCGTCGCAAAATCATCTAGTGACTCATCGGTGTGTTGGAACGCTATGGTGAAAGTATATCGCTCGAAATCAATGTTTCTTTGCGGGTCGAATTTGTTTGTTAGGCACTTTATTAGGTCTTTGTACGTTGATATCTCATTTTCTGGTAGGGTCACCAGTAGGTCATCTACTTCTTCACCCACTAAGTTGAGGAACAGGCCTAGTTGCTTGGCCTCTTTACATCAGTTGCTTCCATGTACCTTTCAAATCTTTTGACCCACCTCTCCCATCTTATTCCCACTTGTGGCTCTGAGAGGTTGAATGGGAGAGGTCTGCGATATTGGACGCTGTGCCTTTCACTCCTTGGCTCTGCCATTTTCTTTTTGCTTTGTGCTCTTGGTGGCCCTTGGCTGTTTATGCTTGACTTCCTGTTATTTTCTATTGATTCTCTTTGTGTGGCATCTCTTGGTGACTTCTTTAATTTCCTTCTCTTTTTAGGTCGAGGACTCCGTCGCACTGCGTAAGCAGTGGAGCGGAGCTCCGAAGATTTAATGCTTCTTAGAGGGGGTTGGAACCCGCCTCTCTTCTCCATTGGCTGGCTTCCTAAACGGAGGCCAGCCATTGGAGGAGAGGGGCATCACTCGTTTCAAGCCCCGTCTTTTTCGGATTCGGGGGCGTTTTTTAAGCTTCTTTCTATTTACTTTCTCTCCTCTTCCCATTGGCTGGAATTTTACCTTCCAGCCAATGGGAAGAGGAGAGAACGTAAACACGCCCCCGAATGTGAAAAATGACCATGCTTTCTACGCTGCCTCGCCTCGGAGAGAGAAGATGGTTGGTGTTGCGGCGTGGCCCTGTTTCTTGTTAGCATTTACTACCCATCTGCAACAAAACCTGGTTAAACAGCCACTACTCCCTTGTATTACAAGTCCTACATGTTTCTGCTATAATTATGGACTTACAATTCCCAGCATGCTTAGTTCTGTTTACTTAAACATTAAAAACAACAACCAAAACGGGACTTGACGGGAAGTTACCCTCATGGCATTGAGAGCCACTGGGCAGTTGTATCATATATTGATACTCTATAACATCCTTCAGAAGGCCGAATCCTCCCTCGTCGACAAATTGCATCTATGCCAGCCGTTTACACACCCACGCCGTTTGCACCCAGATTAGTGGACAGATCGCTCCTTTTTGCTTGGATGACAATTGGTTTAATTGAAGTAAACGAACTACAATTCACACAATGTATTAAATTGTTAAAAGGAAGCACGAGACTGTTAGCATCCCATTGACACAGAGCGACCTGCAACCAGAATGCCAAGCACCAAGCTCGAACTCAACTGCGAAGGTCAATTACACACTCAAATGTTATTTGCACACCAGCTGCTGCGCTGCAACAGACCCCAGACACAGACAGCCCCGTGTGTACTTGTTGAGCACATCACGCCGGGGGTTGTACGCTCTGTAAAGGGCATGCTGCAGACTGTGGTACACAGGCCTTTGATGTACACTGGCTTAAAGGCCCCTCCAGCACCAACCGCCGGACCCCACCCTCGGCAGGCCCCGGCAGGCAGGGCCCCCGCCTTGGAGCGCAGGCATGCCAGAGAGCATTCCTGGGAGCCCGCCCGGGCAAGCAGCCGCCACTCCGGAGGAGCCTGGGAGGAGCCTCCCCGGGACGGGCATCTGTGCAAGGAGCCTGGGCTCTGCAGACTTCAGTCACCCCGGAGACCCCGGACCTGCCCTGCCGCCGCCTCCAGGAAGCGTCCGCAGCTCCACGCCGCCCGGGGTAGGTGGAAAGAACTGCAACAAGAGGGTCTGAGACTTCTAGGAGGAGACCGGGAAGGAGGAGAAAGAGAGCTGTGTATGGGATGGAGGGTGGGAGGAGGTAGGGGAGCAGCGCGGGAGAGGGAGGCAGTGCAGCGCCAGGGAAGGGAGTAAGTATACTGTCAGTCCTCGCAGACCTCCCCTGGGACAGCTGCTCCCGGGCCGGAGACCGAAAAAGTGAGGGCAGGAAACACCCCTGACTTAAGACTGCTCGAAACACCCAAGAGTGAGTATACGTGTTTGTGGTGCTCTGCTGTGTGACGGGGTCTGGCTGTGCGATGATGTCAGCCTGGTATTGATTGGTCATGTGTGTGGCTTAGCTGCTAAGCTTCCACATACCACGCGTGACTGCGTCAGACAGCCAAGATTTTTAAACTAACAGTATCTTGCATTCTGGGGATTGTAGTTTAACTTCTGTCAAAATACGCCTGAGCCTCAATTCCGGCCTGCCAAGTGTTGTTGAAAGAACAGCTGCAGGTGTCACGCACAAGGCTGACTACGTAACTTCTGGTGTTTGGGATAGTGTCGGCCATGTAAGACAGTGCGAGTGTGTGTCCGACAGTATGAGACTGTGTGAATTTGTGTTTTAAGAGTGATAGTATGTCAGTGCGAGTGAGTGTGTGTTAGGTTTTAACACAGAGCACACAAGACAGCGTGTGTCAAAGAGACATGAAAGTGCGTAGGGCTGTTAAAGTGGCTGTGACAGTGAATGTCACTGCATGACAGTGTCTGTGGCAGCGGGCCGCAGACAGGATCGTATTATCTTTTGACAAGGTTAGATGCAGTACTTAATTTGTGCCGGTGTTTGCAACCAGTGGGCATCAACACTGAATTTTGAGAGCCCAAACTTACTTTTCATCATCAAAGTTTGACCCAGAACGACAGGAAGAAAAGGGAGAAAAATGAGGAAATGAAGGGTAAGCAAACATCGACAAAGGGAGGAAGCAGGAATGGAATAAGAATGCAATTGCGAGACAAAGTGTAGGGTAGAAATCAAAACTAGGCAACTCCTGCACTTGTATATTTTTTATATTTTTGCAGATTAGGTTCTTGTGAGATTGTAATTGTATTTAAATAGGATTTACTACCACTGATGTGGAGTTGAAGCACTTTACACAGTACTGCTCCCGAACTCAAGGTTATTGATTAGTCCCGTATTATTGGTTATTGGAAGTTATTGATTGGGATTATTCTTGTGCTCTCAGCAAACCATTCCATGTATTCATTCTAGTTTCTTGGTGATTATATCAATAAAAGTTAGGGTTGATCATTAGTTGGGGTGGGAGTATGTGCGCTCATGCAGATGGTTGGAGGGATTAACAGGTTGGATTGAGTAAACCTTACATTACAGGGATATGCCTGTCAACAAAGGAGAGGATGTAGTCTTTGTTATGAGTTGTGGGCAGTTTTCAGAAATGCAATCCTAGAGGTTAAGGAAACCTGCATGTGACTTTGAGAAGGTTGTGCTCAGAGAGAGGGCGGAGGCATGCACAGGATGGAAGAGAAGGAGAGGCCCAGTTGAAAGAAAAAGGAGAGGAGACAATGGGAAGTAAAGGTCAGTTTCCATGCCAGATTTAGAAATGCTGTGAACACCCTTAGTGGTTTGCGGGAGTACTGGGGAGTGCCTATGGTGAAACCTTCAGAACTGTGAGGCGCTTTAATAGGGTTACAAATGGCTTCACTTTATCTGGACAAATAGGCCTCATTTAGATTGGGACATTAATGGGAAATATGTGACCTCATGTCCCCATCTCCAATGACCCCCTGTTTCCTGTCTATCTGGCTTTTGCAGATTTTCACCCACGCTTTATCTATAGAGTGCATCTATCACTGTTACTGTACATTATGTTTTTGGACGCCTGTTGCCTTTTGCTGCCAGTTCTGAGTTTTCCCTATGCAGGTAAGAATTACGCGTGCTAGCGGCCTTTGTGACTGGGATTACTACACCGTTTGCCCTATGAGCACTGTGTTCTCTTAATAGATTTCTCCAGGTACTACCTGGAGTGTTTTGTTGTGAGAAGTTGGCCTGATGTGCAGTGTTCACTATTCTAGTGATCACTATATATCAGTCCAAACATCCCTTATTGATGATTGGTTGTAAGTCAACCTTATAGACCAGCTATCCTAGTAGCATGGATACGAGCAGTCTAAGGCTAAGACTCTAGAGGGCGTGTTAAGCCAGCTGTTTTACCATCCCATTACCCCTTGAACACCCAGTGAAAGGACACCACACAAGTGTTATGAAAATAAACAATGTATTTATTAGAATCACAACAACCCTGTACTCTTTATGAGGACAGGGTGCTAAGCACACAACAAAACTCTTACGAAAATACTTAAGTTAGCACGGTATACACAAATGCCCGAGGGGCACGAAAAACCATATACTTTAAAAGTGGAATGCGAAATTACTAGCAGGTAAGTACAGTACTAATAGGCTTTGGAATCGCTAGGACTTGACTAGGGAATCGTTAGATTACTTCTAGGAGACCTAGGGGACTCGGGTGCAGAGTGTGCACTCTCACGCGGGATGCGGGACAAAGTCTATGGAGGCTAGATTTCACAAAGTTAGTGTTCACGGGCGAACCCGACCTGGTAGGGAGAAAACGACAGTGGATCCTGACCCTTGGATAGTGAGGCTATGCTGGGACACCGAAGTGCCGAAGTTACCTAGCCCAGGGGCTGCAGCTGCATAGGTCTGAAAAGACGTCGGGAATCTCGTTGCCGGACCAGGAGCCTGGAAGAAGGAAGTTGCTGGCAGGCGACCAGTGAAGAAAAGTTCGATGGATCCAAGCCTGGATCAAGGAAGAAGGAAACCTGAAAGCAGAGGGGACCAAGTTCTTGAATCACTAGCCAGTGATTAAGTGGGCACCAGGATGGCACCGGGCGAAGTCACCGCAGTCAGGTGAGTGGGCGCTGCTGGGCTCTGCAGTCTCTCGGACCAGGAGGCGTTGTCGGCGACCAGGATGGAGGTGCGAGCTGTCCCACGAAGGTTCTTGTTGTCGACGTCGCTGGACCCAGGATTGGGCAACAAGTCTTGGCAAATGCAAGGCCCACGCGGTGGACCTAAAATGGCGTCTTAGCCGGACCAGGAGGGTCCAGGGTACTTCTCCGATGGAGGGAAGCAAGGGCCAGTCTGGAGCAACCAGACCAGCAGCAGTGTTGTCGTCGGGCGTCGTTCGGAAGGCCACAAGCCAGCGGGCTAGTAGCCAAACAACGCGGTGAGCAGCAAAAAGCAGAAGGGCCCCACGCCGATCGTGGAGATGCTGGGGGGCTGCTCTTCGGTGTTTGAGCTGCTCAGGGTGGGGGCTTCTCGGACCCCAAAGCACTCACCAGGAAATTACTCGGTGGGCTTGCTGTGCAGAAGTCGTGCAGTCTTGGCGATGGTCGGTCCCTCGAGGTCTCGTCGCACCCACGGTTCTCAGCTGTGCTGTAGAGGTGGGTAGAGGTCAGAGGTGCCAGGGAAGCCGGGTCTCGTCGAGCTGGGCAGTCGGATTCCGGAGGAAGGACGTGCAGCAGACCGCAGTGTTCTTAGATGGTGCCTGCGGATGCAGGGTGACTACTCCTTAGCCACAAGGGAGAATCTTGAGGAAGAAATCGTGAAGTCCTTTCGTGGAAAGTGGTATCTTGATTCCAAAGATGATCTGATTTGGAAGGGGGCCAGTCTCTACCTTTATCTGGGAAAAGGGGGCTGGCACGCGACTAAGTCCTGCCCTAGGGGTGGGACCAGGAGGGGGGTGGTTACACCCACTTCCTTGGCGGGCTTTTCCCCAGCACAGGGTCTGGAGTGTCCCTGGAACTGGTTCAAGCCAGCCTATGCACAGTGAGCACCAGGGTGCCACGTGCAGTCACCTTCCTCTGAAGCCCTGCCTACCTACAATACACAAAATCCTGTCTGGGATGGTGCTGGCACCGCCCCTGGCAGGAAACCCTTTGTCCTTATCTCCTGCTCTGGGAGGACTCCCAGCAGCAGGAGGGCAGACTTGTGTCTCGGTGGCAGCATCCATTTTGTGGATGCTAAGGCTCTGTCTGACTTTAACCGGGGTTAGGGGTTACATACATGTCGTGTCCCTCTAGAAGGGTGGAATGCTAACCCCGTCGCCAGAATTGGCGAGGGGTTAGTATTCCAATTCGTATGACACCTTACTCGACATGTTTTGATAAAGCGATACCAGAGTTGGCATATAACCGCGAGGATTATAATGCACTTAAGAGTATATGGTATGCGATATCATGGAAACGGCTAAGGGATAGATCCCGAAAGCCGCAGACAGGCTCAGCTCATGCCAGAGCACCATCTCACATGATTCCAAGCACTCTGCCTTCAGGATTGTTAAGGCCTGCCATAGGAGTGACTGATAGGAGATCTGTGTGTCCATTTTAGGGTTAGATATAGGTATACTATATCTAAAGCAAAGGGTGAGTACACCACCTTGCCCCAGCTGTCGTGCAGCCAGTTTTGTCAGTTTAGTTAGTCAGTCCAGGGGTGGCACAATACATGCTTCAGCCCCTGGGAGACTTCTGGGTGCACCTCAGCCCTGGGTACAGGGACTTGGAGAGGGCCCAGTGCCAATTGGATATGTACCTAGGGTACATGGAATCCATTTTAACAGAGAGAGCAGTGGGCCTGGGGTCCTGATTAGCAGGGCCCCAGGTCAACTAAGTCAGAAAACCAGCAAAACACCAATCAAAAAAGTTGGGGGCAACCATAGTCAGGGATCTACCTTCCTACATAACCCCCCCCAAACGAAAGGAGATAAGGCTAGCCTTGCCAGGCAAGCCTATATTGCCTGAGTGGCCATATAAGGAAGTACCAGCACTGGCATGGTTACCCCCTATCTCATGGTCCACTAAGCAATCCCTCACCCTAAGGGTGTCTGAGGGTCTCCACCATAGGGAATCTCTACCTGTTGTGTGTTTTGGCAAAGTAAAAGGCTGGTGCTGAAATGGAGTACTGAAGTGAGGCTCCACTAATTTTGGGCTCAGCTTCCTCCAATCATTTTCCACCATAGAGGCCTTTCTTTCCAAGACTGAGTTGTTTTGGGCTCTCAGGGTCAACCTCTGGCTACCTACAGCTGGAGGCTGGGTCCCTCTGTTTGGCTTACTGGAGGGACAGGTCAGGTTTGGGGCCCTCAGGTCCCAGGTTTGGCTGTGCCCAACAGTGTCCATCTGTGGGAGGTCCCTAACTAAATTTAAGGGGGATCCCTCAGGAGTTGGTTTTATTTTCACTTGGCTAGGACTACTAGCTTCAGTGCCCTTAATCTGCTGATTGGGGAATTCTTTTGGACAGGGGGCCCTTTGGGGTCCACCACTGGCCTCCCTGACCTCTACAGCCCTGGGCTGACTGAGGCAGGGTAGAGAGGGGCAGGTTACCTGCTCCAGACTGGGTCCCACCTTGGAAGGGTCCACTGACATCAGGGGTTCTGCCAGGCTAGGCCTGACTACCTCTGTGGCAGTTTCCTCACAATGGGTCAGATCAGTTCCCTGAGGAGGCTGATCCTTTCCTAAAGTCTGGTGGGAGGGAGATTTCTCTTCCTCCTCAATGCTCTCTGTCTGAGTGGAGTGATCCATAGTTTCAGGCTTCACAACACTATCATCTGTCTGAGTTTGAGCTGTGGCCATCACAGCTCTCCCAACCTTTTCGGGAGGGGGCTCAGTTTGGGTGTGGGCTGTGACCATCACAGCCTTGACAACCTGTTCTGGGAAGGAAGTTGTCTGAGATTGGGTTGTGACTGGCACAACCCTCCTGACCTGTTCAGGGAGGACATCTTGGACTGGGGCTGTGGCTATCACTGCCCCCCTAACCTTACCATGGGAGTTTACCATTTTAGAATGGGTTTCTTGCTCTACTTCAGCCCAGGCTGAGAGCTCTAAATCATTCCCCAGTAGGCAATCTACAGGCAAGTTTGGTGACACTGCCACCCTCTTGTGGCCAGTGACACCTCCCCAGCTGAGATTGACCACTGCCATGGGATGATCTCTCTGTACTCCATCAATATTGGTCACCTGGTATGTGGCACCAGGTAAAAGTTGCCTAGAGGGGACTAGACTCTCAGTCACCATAGTGATGCTAGCCCCTGTATCTCTATAGGCCTCAACTTTTATACCATTGATGAGGGGCTCCTGTCTGTACTTGCCCAAAGTGTTAGGACAAGTTGTGAAGTTGGCAAACCCCATGCCAGTCTCACAGACAAGAGTATCTAAGTTTGGGGACCTGGTTAGGCCAGGGTCCCCAGGAACTCCCAAAGTAAATGCACCCAAATTCTTGGGAGCACTCCCACCACCTGGGGGATTACTACTAGTAGTAACAGGAGGTTTGGGAATGTTACTTGGGGGTATGTTCTCCTTATTGTTATTCTTTGGGCAACTGCTGTCAGTTTTCAAATGACCCACCTGTTTACAGGGATAACAATAAGGTTTCTTCTGGTTATTAGAAGGATTCTGGGACCCACCCCCCTCAGAGGATTTTTGGGGCCCTGATGTGGTTTGATCTGGAGATTTATTCCCACCCTTCTCTTGAGGCTTGGTTGATTCCTTTTTCTGGTCACCACCTTGGTTCTTAGGCCTAATCCTGGTTCTGACCCATTTGTCTGCCCTCTTACCCAATTCTTGTGGAGAGGTCAGATCAGAGTCTACCAGGTGCTGGTGTAATAACTGGTTCTGACAATTATTTAAGACTTGCTCTCTCATAATAAGATTATACAATCCTGTGAAGTCAGTAACCTTGCTACCCAGTAGCCAGCCTTCCAAAGCCTTAGTGGCACAATCAACAAAGTCAGACCAGTCCTGAGACTGAGTTTTCTGGGTGTCTCTGAACAGCAACCTGTACTGCTCAGTGGTTAAGCCAAACCCATCAACCAGTGCATTTTTCAGGACCTGGTAATTGTTAGCATCCTCCACTCTTGTAGTGAGGAGCTTATCTCTACCTTTACCATCAAAGGAGAGCCACAGTATAGCTGCCCACTGACTCTGGGGAATGCACTGCACAGTGCAGGCCCTCTCCAGAGCAGCCATCCATTTCTGGATGTCATCCCCTTGTTTAAAGGGGGGCACTATCTTAGTCAGGTGTTTAGTATCTAAACCCTTCTCTTTTTCTCTTGGGAGATTGCTGCCACCAGTGGGAGCTAACCCACTCATCTGCTGCTCTCTAGCAAATGCAAGCTTTTCTTTGGCCAGGGCAAGTTCTTCCCTTTCAATCCTCAGTCTAGCTTGTCTCATCCTTGCTTCATGCTCTCTTCTCTGAGGGGAAGTCAATCTCCTCTGGGGAGAGTTCCTTCTCCCCTGAGAAGAGGCATTAGAGTGCAGAGATCTAATGGAGTCCCTAGAAAGAGATCTATCTCTCCTAACTCCAAGGTTAGGCCCACTTAGGGTTAGTACTGGGGGTCCCCCAGATCCTAGCCCAAGTAAGTCTAAGTTGGCCCTGGTGAGCCTTCTGACTACCTCAAGACCTTTGTCTACCTCATCCCCAGAGAGTTCCTCTTGATCCTCCTCCTCAACTGCAGTAGCAGTGTTGGGGAGGTCTGGATCCCCAGAGGTTCCCTCTAAGGCTGGCATATTCTCATGTAACTGAGAAATCTTTCTGGCATCATATGTCTCTAAGAGACCTATCAGAAAGGGAATGGTGGGGTTAGACCCCTGCTTCAGTTTCCTGGAGACACAGATTTGTCTCATCTCCTGGAAACTGAGAGCTGCATATCTTGAAGTGACCTGTGGAGGGTCAACACTGACCAGGGGAGTCTCAGTAGATTCTCCCTGGGTAGAAATGCTTTTCTAGTGAGGTGTAAGTGGTGCACTTACCTACACTATATGTTTGCCTACTGATCCCTTGCTAGAGTTGTAGTTTAGGGTGTGCTAGGCCCTAGGAGCTACAACAGCTGGTTCAGTAGAACTCAGAGTATTCTAAGCTAAGTTATATGTACCTTTAGTACTTATGTGATCTTTCACAAGATATTCTTTTGGCATGTGTGGTAAAACAACAGCAAGCTCAAATCCCAACCGCTGCTCACCAATGTGAGAAGTTGGCCTGATGTGCAGTGTTCACTATTCTAGTGATCACTATATATCAGTCCAAACAACCCTTATTGATGATTGGTTGTAAGTCAACCTTATAGACCAGCTATCCTAGTAGCATGGATACGAGCAGTCTAAGGCTAAGACTCTAGAGGGCGTGTTAAGCCAGCTGTTTTACCATCACATTACCCCTTGAACACCCAGTGAAAGGACACCACACAAGTGTTATGAAAATAAACAATGTATTTATTAGAATCACAACAACCCTGTACTCTTTATGAGGACAGGGTGCTAAGCACACAACAAAACTCTTACGAAAATACTTAAGTTAGCACGGTATACACAAATGCCCGAGGGGCACGAAAAACCATATACTTTAAAAGTGGAATGCGAAATTACTAGCAGGTAAGTACAGTACTAATAGGCTTTGGAATCGCTAGGACTTGACTAGGGAATCGTTAGATTACTTCTAGGAGACCTAGGGGACTCGGGTGCAGAGTGTGCACTCTCACGCGGGATGCGGGACAAAGTCTATGGAGGCTAGATTTCACAAAGTTAGTGTTCACGGGCGAACCCGACCTGGTAGGGAGAAAACGACAGTGGATCCTGACCCTTGGATAGTGAGGCTATGCTGGGACACCGAAGTGCCGAAGTTACCTAGCCCAGGGGCTGCAGCTGCATAGGTCTGAAAAGACGTCGGGAATCTCGTTGCCGGACCAGGAGCCTGGAAGAAGGAAGTTGCTGGCAGGCGACCAGTGAAGAAAAGTTCGATGGATCCAAGCCTGGATCAAGGAAGAAGGAAACCTGAAAGCAGAGGGGACCAAGTTCTTGAATCACTAGCCAGTGATTAAGTGGGCACCAGGATGGCACCGGGCGAAGTCACCGCAACCAGGTGAGTGGGCGCTGCTGGGCTCTGCAGTCTCTCGGACCAGGAGGCGTTGTCGGCGACCAGGATGGAGGTGCGAGCTGTCCCACGAAGGTTCTTGTTGTCGACGTCGCTGGACCCAGGATTGGGCAACAAGTCTTGGCAAATGCAAGGCCCACGCGGTGGACCTAAAATGGCGTCTTAGCCGGACCAGGAGGGTCCAGGGTACTTCTCCGATGGAGGGAAGCAAGGGCCAGTCTGGAGCAACCAGACCAGCAGCAGTGTTGTCGTCGGGCGTCGTTCGGAAGGCCACAAGCCAGCGGGCTAGTAGCCAAACAACGCGGTGAGCAGCAAAAAGCAGAAGGGCCCCACGCCGATCGTGGAGATGCTGGGGGGCTGCTCTTCGGTGTTTGAGCTGCTCAGGGTGGGGGCTTCTCGGACCCCAAAGCACTCACCAGGAAATTACTCGGTGGGCTTGCTGTGCAGAAGTCGTGCAGTCTTGGCGATGGCCGGTCCCTCGAGGTCTCGTCGCACCCACGGTTCTCAGCTGTGCTGTAGAGGTGGGTAGAGGTCAGAGGTGCCAGGGAAGCCGGGTCTCGTCGAGCTGGGCAGTCGGATTCCGGAGGAAGGACGTGCAGCAGACCGCAGTGTTCTTAGATGGTGCCTGCGGATGCAGGGTGACTACTCCTTAGCCACAAGGGAGAATCTTGAGGAAGAAATCGTGAAGTCCTTTCGTGGAAAGTGGTATCTTGATTCCAAAGATGATCTGATTTGGAAGGGGGCCAGTCTCTACCTTTATCTGGGAAAAGGGGGCTGGCACGCGACTAAGTCCTGCCCTAGGGGTGGGACCAGGAGGGGGGTGGTTACACCCACTTCCTTGGCGGGCTTTTCCCCAGCACAGGGTCTGGAGTGTCCCTGGAACTGGTTCAAGCCAGCCTATGCACAGTGAGCACCAGGGTGCCACGTGCAGTCACCTTCCTCTGAAGCCCTGCCTACCTACAATACACAAAATCCTGTCTGGGATGGTGCTGGCACCGCCCCTGGCAGGAAACCCTTTGTCCTTATCTCCTGCTCTGGGAGGACTCCCAGCAGCAGGAGGGCAGACTTGTGTCTCGGTGGCAGCATCCATTTTGTGGATGCTAAGGCTCTGTCTGACTTTAACCGGGGTTAGGGGTTACATACATGTCGTGTCCCTCTAGAAGGGTGGAATGCTAACCCCGTCGCCAGAATTGGCGAGGGGTTAGTATTCCAATTCGTATGACACCTTACTCGACATGTTTTGATAAAGCGATACCAGAGTTGGCATATAACCGCGAGGATTATAATGCACTTAAGAGTATATGGTATGCGATATCATGGAAACGGCTAAGGGATAGATCCCGAAAGCCGCAGACAGGCTCAGCTCATGCCAGAGCACCATCTCACACGATTCCAAGCACTCTGCCTTCAGGATTGTTAAGGCCTGCCATAGGAGTGACTGATAGGAGATCTGTGTGTCCATTTTAGGGTTAGATATAGGTATACTATATCTAAAGCAAAGGGTGAGTACACCACCTTGCCCCAGCTGTCGTGCAGCCAGTTGTGTCAGTTTAGTTAGTCAGTCCAGGGGTGGCACAATACATGCTTCAGCCCCTGGGAGACTTCTGGGTGCACCTCAGCCCTGGGTACAGGGACTTGGAGAGGGCCCAGTGCCAATTGAATATGTACCTAGGGTACATGGAATCCATTTTAACAGAGAGAGGAGTGGGCCTGGGGTCCTGATTAGCAGGGCCCCAGGTCAACTAAGTCAGAAAACCAGCAAAACACCAATCAAAAAAGTTGGGGGCAACCATAGTCAGGGATCTACCTTCCTACATTTGTGCATTTAAAAACCCTGGGACTGCGTCCAATGTATCTTAAAACCGAGCACAAACTCTGTATGCATTCAACTTTAAACCTATTACGGGGTTGCGAATGAGGCTGAAGTGCATGTGATGATGTGTGAGGCGGCATGTGTAATATTTATTTCAAGTGATGATATGTGCTTGGCTGTGTGTATGACATGAATGCTTGTGGTGTGTTTAAGTGCTTTTGTGCAGTGCGTGCCCGTGGCGATGTTAGCGTTCGTGTCTCTCTTGGTTACTGGGCCCACTTCTTAATACACTGTTGACTGTCTTACTCAACCCCACTGCACACACTTGGGAAAACATGGCTGGCTGTTTCATCCCCTGTCTTTCGGTCTACTTATGTTTGTAGGAAGTGAATCTGAGTTCACACCTTTCTCTAGGAGGAGGATCAGCTGTATATTCATTTAGTCTTGTATTACAAATATGTACAATAACATAACGTGTATTTGTAAAGCCACGTTCACCCGTAGGCAACTTGGCGCTGAATAACAGATGTTTATTGTTACTCAACGGTACTCATTTCATCTACCTCAGATGGATGAAAGGTTGAGTAGACCTGCCAAGATTAGAACCTGTGACTATGAGGTCGAACATAGGCCCCTGCAGTGGGTGCATTAGTCCACTGAGCCATCAGACCCCACAATCCAAGACCAGAGTTGTAAAAACTGACATAAAAGAACCCGACCAGCCAGTGAGCGATACAAACTCGAATACATTTATTTCCGAGCAGATATAAAGTAGACTTAAAGTCATTAAGAAGGTAAAATGATAAGTTACTTACCTGTAATCCTAGTTCTCTTCCAGGGGTATCCTCATCAAAGTCATAAGCACTGAATATTCCCGCCCATGTGCGGGACCCCGGAAACAATATAAAAATATATATGTAAAAAACACATATATCTCGCTCCACATATATGTATGTACATATATCATTTTTCTCACACCAATGCAGCTCCACAACTGAGGCTAAAACAATGTAAACACATATACATGCACTGCAATTAGTAAGGAAACAAAAAACACATTAGGTCAAATAACCCTTGAACTTTGTGTTTTAATGAGTAAAACCACTCATAAATCCTGAAAATTGCTCATAAATAGACATTGTTAGCCCTCAGGCTGCATTGTAAAACAATAGCATAGAAAATGAAACCATTTTCAACAAAAAACTGGCACCGTGCATTTAAGGCAGCCATGACCCCAGGCTTCCCATCACGCCTCAGGGGTGACAGTTAGGTCAGTTGTTCTTTGCAAAACCCTGAAGACAGGGCTCAACCACAAGATTGTAATAGTACCGAATCTCATTTACCTGGGGAGGCGGGTGGGTTGCTTATGACTTTGATGAGGATACCCCTGGAAGAGAACTAGGATTACAGGTAAGTTACTTATCCTTCTCTTCCAGGGGATCCTCATCAATAGTCATAAGCACTGAATAGAATAGCAAGCCCATCAACCCCCTGCAGGTAAATGAGAAGTACATGACCCAACCAAGCCATAACAGCCAATAACTCAGCTGTTAAACAGATTCCTCAGGGAGGCCTGGCCCACCTGGGTATCTGCTCTCGTGTCCGAATCTAGACAGTAATGTCTGGTAAATGTATGGACAGACCTCCAGGTCGCCACTTTACAAATCTCAGACATGGGCACATTATGCAGGTAAGCTGCCGTGGCAGCTCTACC
The DNA here is from genome assembly GCF_964261635.1 of Lissotriton helveticus. Lineage (NCBI taxonomy): Eukaryota > Metazoa > Chordata > Amphibia > Caudata > Salamandridae > Lissotriton > Lissotriton helveticus. The sequence continues at coordinate 102,541,874 of NC_136071.1, read as the reverse complement.
TCTAGTGGAATGCGCTTTAGGGGTAAACCCCAGAGGTTTCTGTGCCAATTGGTAAGCAAGTTTGATACACGAAACGATCCACCTGGAAATAGAACGTTTCGATGCTGCATGACCAGTTCTGATCGATCCATAGTTAATAAATACTTGATCAGAATGTCGAATAGACTTGGACCTGTCCAGATAGAACTTTAAAACCCTTTTCAGGTCCAAAGAGTGTAAAGCCCTCTCAGCTGGAGTAGAGGGATTGGGAAAGAAAGTGGGGAGAGAGATCGACTTATTAACATGAAAATCTGAAACCACTTTCGACAGGAAAGAAGGGTGCGTTCTGAGCACCACTCTATTCAAATGAAACACTGTATAAGGCTCTTTGGTACAGAGGGCCTGAATCTCGCTCACCCTACGGGCTGACGTAATCGCTACCAAAAAAGCCGCTTTCCAGGAAATATGCTGTAAAGTAGCTTTATGAATGGGCTCAAAAGGATGGCCCATCAACTTTGATAGTACTAGGTTCAGCTCCCAGGGAGGAGAAAGAGGCCGTACAGGAGGATACACCTTTTTCAGACCTTGCAGGAAATCTTTTACTGCTGGCAACTGGAAAAAAGAGGTTTGTGAAGGTGATCGCCTAAAAGCAGTTATAGCGGCTAAATGCACCTTAATGGAGTTAAACTTCAAACCTGCTTTAGGCAGATACAACAAGTATGGAAGAACTGCTTCTTCCTGACTCTTCACCGGATTGTGACCATTCTGCATGCACCACATATAGAACCTCTTCCACTTGCATGCGTAAGAATGTCTTGTGGAAGGACGTCGTGCTTCTCTCAGAAAGGACATGCAGTCTTGTGGCAGTCCTAGATGGTCGTACTGAATGACCTCAGGAGCCATGCTGCCAAGTTCAGTGACAGAAGGTTGGGATGGTGAATCCTCCCGTTCATCTTCGATAACAGGTCCGGCCTGCATGGAAGCCTCTTGTGAGGAGACAATGACAGGTGAAGTAGGTCCGTGTACCACCATTGCCTCGGCCAGTCGGGGGCAATCAGGATCATTGTAGTGCACGAGTGGCTCAGCTTGCTCACCACCTTCGGGATCAGAGGAAGGGGTGGAAAGAGGTACACAAATTCCCCATACCAGTCGATCAAAAGAGCATTCCCTCTCGTTCCTGGTCGATAGAACCTTGAGGCGAAGCTTGGGCATTTGCTGTTTACGTCGTCCGCGAAGAGATGTATGGAAGGACGACCCCAAGACTGGAAAATGTCTTCTAGCACTTCGTCGTTGAGAACCCAGTCTTCTCTGTCTTCGAAGTGCCGACTTAGTGCGTCCGCCCTCACGTTCTGCTCTCCTGGGAGGTGGACTGCTTGAACAGACAACTTGCGAGCCAGAAGCCAATGTCAGATGCACTGAGCTTCTAGTGATAGAGTCCTTGAGCGGGTTCCTCCCTGCTTGTTCAAATAGTACATCGTGGTGGTGTTGTCCGTTTGTACTAGAACCACTTCTTCCTGAAGTGAGGGAAGGAACGCTTTGAGAGCCAGGTGGACTGCTCTCAATTCCAGCAAGTTGATGTGGTAGGTGCTTTCTTTGGACGACCACAGACCCTGCACCTGAAGAGGCCCCATGTGCGCCCCCCAGCCTTGCAACGACGCGTCTGTGATGATCGTTTGTGCAGGAGGGGGTTGATGGAAGAGAACTCCCACTTGCATGTTCTGCTTCTATTGTCCACCACGGGATGGAAGATCGAGCTACCTCCGACAAAGTGATCTGATCGTCCCAGCGATCTGATTGCTGGTCCCATTTGTCCTCCAGATCCTGCTGAAGAGGACGCATCCGAAGTCTGGCGTTCGGTACTAAGAATATGCAGGAAGCCATCGACCCTAAGAGGGAGGCTATCTTTCGCACTTTGAGTCCTGTTGCGAAGAACTTGCTGGCACTTGAGCGCTATCGAAAACTGTCTCTCCTCCGAAGGAAACACTTTTCCTACCTCGGAGTCTAGCAGAGCTCCTAGGAAGTGAATCTTCTGAGTGGGTTGGGAGACAGATGTGTTGTAGTTGACATGCAAGCCTAGACCCTGACAAAGTTCTATGCATGTCTGGAATTGATTCCTTACATTGTCTGGAGTTGGACCTTTCAACAGCCAATCGTCTAAGTATGGGTATACGAAGACTCCCCTGTGGCGTAGAGCTGCCGCCACCACTGCGACACACTTCGTGAACACCCTGGGGGCCGACTTCAACCCAAACGGAAGGACTTTGAACTGGTAGTGGGAGGTCCCCACCCGAAATCGAAGGAATCTCCTGTGATCAGGCCGTATCGGGACATGAAAATATGCATCTTGAAGGTCCACCGAACACATCCAATCCCCCTTCCTGAGATGTGGATATATTTGGTGAAGCGCCAACATGCGAAATTTTTCTTTTCGTACATGTAGATTGAGTGTTCTCAAGTCCAGAATAGGCCTGTATTCCGCCTTTTGGCCCTTTTTTCTGACCAGAAAATACCTCGAGTATACTCCTTTCCCCCTTTGAGCCACCAGCACCCTCTCGATGGCTGATTTCTCGAGGAGTGTCGCTACTTCTTTCTTTAACATTTGTAGCTGGTGGCTTGACGTTGACATCGGAGGAACGGGTGGAGGTAGACGATGGAAACGAAGACAGTACCCATTCTGCAGCGTAGACAACACCCATTGGTCTTTTGTAATGGCCTGCCACTCTGTCCTGTGATGTGCAATGCTTCCCCCCACTGGAGTGGACAACGGCGCTGGGGGAAGTGAAGACTCATTGCTTCTGCTGAGGCTTTTTGAAGTTGTTGCCTTGGCGCTGATTTCCATTTCCTTTGGAATTGCGCTTGCCTTTATCCTCTTCCATGCTCATGACAAGGTCAGCTCGTCATGCAGTACACTGGAGCTGTGCTTATGACGAGCTGACCTTGTCATGAACAATGGGAATTCTGAATAGTCAGCACCCAGCGGGAATTGCCTTAGCAGCCAAGGTGTTATATTGCGATTTTTGTTGGCCTTGCTGGTTCTGGCCCTTGTGCCAGTGAGGGGTTTGAACCCTCTGCTTCGAAGAGCCCTTGTTGTCAGAACGGAGCTTCTTCCAGAATTCCTTCTTCTTTTCAAGTCCCACAGCTTTAAGGGTGTCTAACTCCGTTTTCATCCGTTGCATCTCCTCATCAGCACTCGCCCCAAAGAGAGATGTGCCTGAAAAAGGAAGATTTAGAATTCTGGATTGAGCCTCGGGTTTCAATGCTGTAAGGCGCAACCATGAGGATCTCCTCGCTGTGATTCCATGCTCCATCTGCCGCCGCTCCTATAATCTGATTGGAGACTTGACTGCCCTCCATCAGAATCTCCTCAAAGTCCTTTCTATCTTCCTGAGGCAGTTTGACAGAAAACCTCTGAAGCGAGTCCCACAGAGATATATCAAATCTGCCCAGAAGAGCTTCCGCATTGGAGACCGAGGTGTTACAAACTCTTCTCCCCCATGAGTCTTGTACCTTGCTGTCCTTATCCGGAGGTACCGTGGATGAGGAAGCCACGGCATTGGATTTTCTAGCCGCCGCAATGATTACTGAATCTGGCGGTGGATCGTACTTGAGGAACAGAGGATCTTCTTCAGGAGGACGATATTTCTTGAGAATCCTCGCTGGGACTGACTTCACCGTCGCCGGAGTCAGGAAGACTTCATTCACTGTATCCATTATACCCGGGACCAACGGCAATAAGGGTTTGGGTGCCGTTCTGTGCTGCAGGGTGCAAAAGCCAATTTTTAGCTAATCAAATAGCATTTAGCGATGTGTAGCACATAGCGGGCAAAAGTTCAGAGTATCAGAGATGAAATTCAAGTGGGAGAATGATTTAAAAATGGGAGCATTAAGTGTTGAATTAGCTTAAAGTTTCATTTATGGTTATAATGTGAAAGATTTAAGTGATGAAGTACTGAATTGATTAGCTAAAAATTGGCTTTTACATTTATATTTATAGATGCCCCTGAAGAAGGAAATGTACTTTCCGAAATGCATTGGGCCATTTTAATAAACAGTATGGGATGTGGAACCCACATTGGACTCCCGAGCCTTTTTGAAATAGTTTCATTCACAATTGAGTAAAATGAATCGATTAACATATGAGATGAAATGAACTTAAATGGTTGAAAAATGATGAAGTAACAAGAGAAAAGCGGAGAAAATATTGATTCACTGGATTCAATGTAATATACGCAGTACAACCTGACGAAATCGGAATTGGAGATTTCTTGTGTAATGTTTGTTATACAGCGCACTGAGACGAAGCGCGAAGCAGGTGCATGCACGCCGCGACCACTAACGAAATGACAAAGATTTAATGAAATGCAGATGACCAGGTGTGCATCTCTTTCCTTGAGATGACTGTCCTTCGCCATAGAGCGTCTCGCCATTGAAGGATGCCTGCTCGACGACGACGGAGGCTGCTTCGACGCCGATTGCCGGTGCTCTGTCGGCGACTGAGGGTGCCTCGAGGTCGAATGCCACTTGTCTGAATGCGACGGAGGCTGCCTCGACGTCAAACGCCGTTTACCGGGCGTCGACGTGGGCTGCTTCGACGTCGATCGACGATGTGTCGGCATAGGTGAACAAGTTACTTACCTTCGGTAACGATATATCTGTAAGAAACAGTAGTTAGTATTAGATTCCTTACCTTAGAATATCCCCAGGCGTCAGTCTGGATCCGGAAACTTTTGCGTAGCAGTACCCCTGCGCGTCGGTAGGCGTCGTCTACAGGCGTCCCCTGCGGCTCCGCGTCCGTCGTCGGCGTCGTGCGCCGTGATGACGTCGCTGGAGTATATAGACGCCGCCTCCGCGCGCTGACGTCAGTTTTTTGCACACAGCTTTTCCGCGCCAGAACACGCAGAGCCATGTGAGAACCAACACTGGTGCCATTTGAAACTAGGGCCCTGAAAGGGATGTCCTTAACCCTAGGTATCAGTTCGCAGAACGGGGAGGATGGGAGGGGCGGTAAGGAATCTAATACTAACTACTGTTTCTTACAGATATATCGTTACCGAAGATAAGTAACTTGTTCATCTGAAAGAAACAGGTTAGTATTAGATTCCTTACCTTAGAATAGATACCCCAGCAATACCAACCCCGGTGGTGGGTCTGCGAACCAATACAAACCTACACCAGAAAGTCCTGGAGGACCGAACGGCCAAAGAAGCCATCCCTCCGGACTTGACTGTCCAGGCAGTAGTGCCTCGCAAAGTTGTGCAGCGAGGCCCACGTAGCCGCCTGGCAAATGTCCTGCAAAGGGACTTCCCGGCCCAGGGCAGTAGTAGCCGCCGTGGCCCGAGTGGAATGGGCTCTCAGCCCAACAGGAGGCTCCTTTCGAGCCAAAGAGTAGCACGGTTTGATGCACAGGACGACCCACCGAGAGATGGTTAGTTTCTGTACCGCCCTTCCCTTCTTCTCACCCACGTAGCCAACAAACAGTTGGTCATCCACCCGGAACTGGCGTGTGCGATCCATATAAAATGAAAGCGCACGTTTTGGGTCCTGACGATGGAGCCGCTCTTCATCTTTTGAAGGATGCGGAGGCGGGAAGAAGGAGGGTAAGGTGATGGACTGCCCGATGTGAAAAGCAGAAACTACTTTGGGCAGGAAAGAAGGTCTAGTTCTCAGAACCACCTTGTCTGGATGAATGGACATGAAAGGAGGTTTGACAGAAAGAGCCTGGAGCTCACTCACTCTCCTGGCAGAGGTGATGGCAACCAGGAAGGCCGTCTTTAAAGTCAGAAGACGGAGAGGACAGGAATGAAGCGGCTCAAAGGGAGCACACATCAAGAAAGTCAGAACCAGGTTCAAGTCCCACTGAGGCATCACGAACGGAACAGGTGGATACAAGTGCGTGATGCCCTTCAAGAATCTCGTTACAATAGGGGACTTGAACAAAGATGGCTGATCAGGTAGCCTTAAGAAGGCGGAAAGGGCAGAAAGGTAGCCCTTGATAGTGCCCAGAGCAGAGCCCTGCTGGGCAAGAGAGAGAAGAAAGAGGAGAACCTCGGAGAGAGGGGCAGAAAGGGGATCCACAGCCTTTGCTGTGCACCATGCCACAAATCTGTTCCACCGGCAGGCGTATACCGACTTTGTGGAGGGACGCCTGGCTGCCAGAATCACATCACAGACTTCAGGAGGCAAGTCAAATGGCCTCAACTGTCGCCGCTCAATCTCCACGCATGGAGGTGGAGACTGGACAGGTTCGGGTGGAGGACCGTCCCCTGCTGCTGCGACAGAAGGTTCTCCTGAAGGGGCAGGCGGATCGAGGGACCGACTGACATGCTGAGTAGCTCGGGATACCAGTACCTTCGAGCCCAGTACGGAGCCACAAGGATAACTTGGGCCCGGTCGCGCCTGATCTTCTTCAGCACTCTGGGCAGAAGTGGTATAGGCGGAAAGGCGTACAACAGACCGCAACTCCACTCGCGCCGAAAGGCGTCTCCGAGCGAGTGCCGTCTTGGAAACTCCAACGCGCAGAACTGATGACATTGCGCGTTCTCTTCTGTGGCGAATAGATCTAACCAAGGCTCTCCCCATTGCAGAAAGAGGCCTTTCGCCACGTCCGAGTTCAGACGCCATTCGTGATCCACGAGCACCGACGGCTGAGTTCGTCCGCCCTGGCGTTCAGAGAACCTGCCAGGTGTTGAACCGTCAGAGTCACGCTCTGACGTTCCAGCCATTGCCAGAGACGCAGGGCCTCCTGGCAAAGGGTCCACGACCCCACTCCGCCCTGCTTGTTGCAGTACCACATGGCGGTGGTGTTGTCCGTGAACACCTGCACTACACTCCCGTTGACAAAGGGGAGGAATGCCTTCAGTGCTAGGCGAATCGCCCGCAGCTCCAACATGTTGATATGGAGCCGGGACTCCGCCGGAGACCAGATGCCTCTGATCTCCGCCTCTCCCAAGTGGCCTCCCCAGCCCTGGAGGGACGCGTCCGTCACAACTACGTGCTCCGGTTGGGGAAGGGAGAGGGATCTGCCTCTGACCCAATCGCGGTCCGTAAGCCACCACTGCAACTGTCTCGCAGTGCCCTCCTGTGAGAAGTTGGCCTGATGTGCAGTGTTCACTATTCTAGTGATCACTATATATCAGTCCAAACAACCCTTATTGATGATTGGTTGTAAGTCAACCTTATAGACCAGCTATCCTAGTAGCATGGATACGAGCAGTCTAAGGCTAAGACTCTAGAGGGCGTGTTAAGCCAGCTGTTTTGCCATCACAGTACCCCTTGAACACCCAGTGAAAGGACACCACACAAGTGTTATGAAAATAAACAGTGTATTTATTAGAATCACAACAACCCTGTACTCTTTATGAGGACAGGGTGCTAGGCACACAACAAAACTCTTACGAAAATACTTAAGTTAGCACGTTATACACAAATGCCCGAGGGGCACGAAAAACCATATACTCTAAAAGTGGAATGCGAAATTACTAGCAGGTAAGTACAGTACTAATAGGCTTTGGAATCGCTAGGACTTGACTAGGGAATCGGTAGATTACTTCTAGGAGGCCTAGGGGACTCGGGTGCAGAGTGTGCACTCTCACGCGGGATGCGGGACAAAGTCTATGGAAGCTAGTAAAGGCAAAGTTAGTGTTCACGGGCGAACCCGACCTGGTAGGGAGAAAACGACAGTGGATCCTGACCCTAGGATAGTGAGGCTATGCTGGGACACCGAAGTGCCGAAGTTACCTAGCCCAGGGGCTGCAGCTGCATAGGTCTGAAAAGACGTCGGGAATCTCGTTGCCGGACCAGGAGCATGGAAGAAGGAAGTTGCTGGCAGGCGACCAGTGAAGGAAAGTTCGATGGATCCAAGCCTGGATCAGGGAAGAAGAAAACCTGAAAGCAGAGGGGACCAAGTTCTTGAATCACTAGCCAGTGATTAAGTGGGCACCAGGATGGCACCGGGCGAAGTCACCGCAGTCAGGTGAGTGGGCGCTGCTGGGCTCTGCAGTCTCTCGGACCAGGAGGCGTTGTCGGCGACCAGGATGGAGGTGCGAGCTGTCCCACGAAGGTTCTTGCTGTCGACGTCGCTGGACCCAGGATTGGGCAACAAGTCTTGGCAAATGCAAGGCCCACGCGGTGGACCTAAAATGGCGTCTTAGCCGGACCAGGAGGGTCCAGGGTACTTCTCCGATGGAGGGAAGCAAGGGCCAGTCTGGAGCAACCAGACTAGCAGCAGTGATGTCGTCGGGCGTCGTTCAGAAGGCCACAAGCCAGCGGGCTAGTAGCCAAACAACGCGGTGAGCAGCAAAAAGCAGAAGGGCCCCACGCAGATCGTGGAGATGCTGGGAGGCTGCACTTCGGTGCTGGAGCTGCTCAGGGTCGGGGCTTCTCGGACCCCAAAGCACTCACCAGGAAATTACTCGGCGGGCTTGCTGTGCAGAAGTCGTGCAGTCTTGAAGATGGCCGGTCCCTCGAGGTCTCGTCACACCCACGAATCTCAGCGTGACTGATGATGTAGGTAGAGGTCAGAGGTGCCAGGGAAGCCGGTTCTCGTCGAGCTGGGCAGTCTTGATCCGGAGGAGAGACTTGCAGCAGACCGCAGTGTTCTTAAGATGGTGCCTGCGGATGCAGGGTGACTACTCCTTAGTCACAAGGGAGAAATCTTAGGAAGAAGTCTTGAGTTCCTATCGTGGAAAGTAGTTTCAGGATTCAAAGATGATCTGCTTTGGAAGGGGGCCAGTTCCTACCTTTATCCTGCAAAAAGGGGCTGGCACGCGACTAAGTCCTGCCCTAGGGGTGAGACTAGGAGGGGGGTGGTTACACCCACTTCCTTGGCGGGCTTTTCCCCAGCACAGGGTCTGGAGTGACCCTGGAACTGGTTCCAGCCAGCCTATGCACAGTGAGCACCGGGGTGCCACGTGCAGTCACCTTCCTCTGAAGCCCTGCCTACCTACAATACACAAAACCCTGTCTGGGACGGTGCTGGCACCGCCCCTGGCAGGAAACCCTTTGTCCTTATCTCCTGCTCTGGGAGGACTCCCAACAGCAGGAGGGCAGACTTGTGTCTCGGTGGCAGCATCCATTTTGTGGAGCTGAGGCTCTGTTTGACTTTAACCGGGGTTAGGGGTTACATACATGTCGTGTCCCTCTAGAAGGGTGGAATGCTAACCCCGTCGCCAGAATTGGCGAGGGGTTAGTATTCCAATTCGTATGACACCTTACTCGACATGTTTTGATAAAGCGATACCAGAGTTGGCATATAACCGCGAGGATTATAATGCACTTAAGAGTATATGGTATGCGATATCATGGAAACGGCTAAGGGATGGATCCCGAAAGCCGCAGACAGGCTCAGCTCATGCCAGAGCACCATCTCACACGATTCCAAGCACTCTGCCTTCAGGATTGTTAAGGCCTGCCATAGGAGTGACTGATAGGAGATCTGTGTGTCTATTTTAGGGTTAGATATAGGTATACTATATTTAAAGCAAAGGGTGATTACACCACCTTGCCCCAGCTGTCAAGCAGCCAGTTGTGTCGGATTTGGATGGCCAGCCAGGGGTGGCATAATACATGCTGCAGCCCCTGGTAGGCCCTGGGTACACCTATGCCCTGGGTACCTAAGGTACACTGTACAGGGACTGGTAAGGTGACTCAGTATCCAATTTAGATATGTACCTAAGGTACATGGAATCCATTTTACAGAGAGAGCAGTAGGCCTGGGGTCCTGAATAGCAGGGCCCCAGGTCACTAAGTCAGAAAACCAGCAAAACACCAGGCAAAAAGTTGGGGGCAACCATAGTCAGGGATCTACCTTCCTACATAACCCCCCCCCAAACGAAAGGAGATAAGGCTAGCCTTGCCAGGTAAGCCTATATTGCCTGAGTGGCCATATAAGGAAGTAACAGCACTGGCATGGTTACCCCCTATCTCATGGTCCACTAAGCAATCCCTCACCCTAAGGGTATCTGAGGGTCTCCACCATAGGGAATCTCTACCTGTGGTGTGTTTTGGCAAAGGAAAAGGCTGGTGCTGAAATGGAGTACTGAAGTGAGGCTCCACTAATTTTGGGCTCAGCTTCCTCCAATCATTTTCCACCATAGAGGCCTTTCTTTCCAAGACTGAGTTGTTTTGGGCTCTCAGGGTCAACCTCTGGCTACCTACAGCTGGAGGTTGGGTCCCTCTGTTTGGCTTACTGGAGGGACAGGTCAGGTCTGGGGCCCTCAGGTCCCAAGTTTGGCTGTGCCCAACAGTGTCCATCTGTGGGAGGTCCCTAACTAATTTTAAGGGGGATCCCTCAGGAGTATGTTTTATTTTCACTGGGCTAGGACTACTAGCTTCAGTGCCCTTAATCTGCTGATGGGGAAATTCTTTTGGACAGGGGGCCCCTTGGGGTCCACCACTGGCCTCCCTGACCTCTGCAGCCCTGGGCTGACTGAGGCAGGGTAGAGAGGGGCAGGTTACCTGCTCCAGACTGGGTCTCACCTTGGAAGGGTCCACTGACATCAGGGGTTCTGCCAGGCTAGGCCTGACTACCTCTGTGGCAGTTTCTTCACAAGGGGTCAGATCAGTTCCCTGAGGAGGCTGATCTTTTCCTAAAGTCTGGTGGGAGGGAGATTTCTCTTCCTCCTCAATGCTCTCTGTCTGAGTGGAGTGATCCATAGTTTCAGGCTTCACAACACTATCATCTGTCTGAGTTTGAGCTGTGGCCATCACAACTCTCCCAACCTTTTCAGGAGGGGGCTCAGTTTGGGTGTGGGCTGTTACCATGACAGCCTTGACAACCTGTTCTGGGAAGGGAGTTGTCTGAGATTGGGTTGTGACTGGCACAACCCTCCTGACCTGTTCAGGGAGGACATCTTGGACTGGGGCTGTGACTAACACTGCCCCACTAACCTTACCATGGGGGTTTACCATTCTAGAATGGGTTTCTTGCTCTACTTCAGCCCAGGCTGAGGTCTCTAAATCATTCCCCAGTAGGCAATCTACAGGCAAGTTGGTTGACACTGCCACTCTCTTGGGGCCAGTGACACTTCCCCAGCTGAGATTTACTACTGCCATGGGATGAGTTTTCTTCACTCCATCAATGTTTACCACCTGGTATGTGGCACCAGGTAAAAGTTGCCTTGAGGGGACTAGACTCTCAGTCACCATGGTGATGCTAGCCCCTGTATCTCTATAGGCCTCAACTTTCATTCCATTGATGAGGGGCTCCTGTCTGTACTTGCCCAAAGTGTTGGGACAAGTTGTGAAGTTGGCAAACCCCATGCCAGTCTCACAGACAAGAGTATCTAAGTTTGGGGACCTGGTTAGGCCAGAGTCCCCAGGAACTCCCAAAGTAAATGCACCCAAATTCTTGGGGGCACTCCCACCACCTGGGGGATTACTACTAGTAGTAACAGGAGGTTTGGGAATGTTACTTGGGGGTATGTTTTCCTTATTGTTATTCTTTGGGCAACTGCTGTCAGTTTTTAAATGACCCACCTGTTTACAGGGATAACAATAAGGTTTCTTCTGGTTGTTGGAAGGATTCTGGGACCCACCCCCCTCAGAGGATTTTTGGGGCCCTGATGTGGTTTGATCTGTAGATTTATTCCCACCCTTCTCTTGAGGCTTGGTTGATTCCTTTTTCTGGTCACCACCTTGGTTCTTGGGCCTAATCCTGGTTCTGACCCATTTGTCTGCCCTCTTACCCAATTCTTGTGGAGAGGTCAGATCAGAGTCTACCAGGTGCTGGTGTAATAACTGGTTCTGACAATTATTTAAGACTTGCTCTCTCATAATTAGATTATACAATCCCTTGAAATCAGTAACCTTACTACCCAGTAGCCAGCCTTCCAAAGCCTTAGTGGCACAATCAACAAAGTCAGACCAGTCCTGAGACTGAGTTTTCTGGGTGTCTCTGAACAGCAACCTGTACTGCTCAGTGGTTAAGCCAAACCCATCAACCAGTGCATTTTTCAGGACCTGGTAATCATTAGCATCCTCCACTCTTGTAGTGAGGAGCTTGTCTCTACCTTTACCATCAAAGGAGAGCCACAGTATAGCTGCCCACTGACTTCGGGGAATGCACTGCACAGTGCAGGCCCTCTCCAAAGCAGCCATCCATTTCTGGATGTCATCCCCTTGCTTAAAGGGGGGCACTATCTTAGTCAGGTGTTTAGTATCTAAACCCTTCTCTCTATCTCTTGGGAGATTGCTGCCACCAGTGGGAGCTAACCCACTCATCTGCTGCTCTCTTGCCAGGGCAAGCTTCTCTTTGGCCAGGGCAATTTCTTCCCTTTCAATCCTTAGTTCAGCTTGTCTCATCCTAGCTTCATGCTCCCTTCTCTGAGGGGAAGTAAATCTCCTCTGTGGAGGATTCCTTCTCCCCTGAGAAGAGGCATTAGAGTGCAGAGATCTATTGGAGTCCCTAGAAAGAGATCTATCTCTCCTAACTCCAAGGTTAGGCCCACTTCGGGTTAGTACTGGGGGTCCCCCAGATCCTAGCCCAAGTAACTCTAAGTTGGCCCTGGTTAGCCTTCTGACTACCTCAAGACCTTTGTCCACCTCATCCCCAGAGAGTTCCTCTTGATCCTCCTCCTCAACTGCAGTAGCAATGTTGGGGAGATCTGGATCCCCAGAGGTTCCCTCTAAGGCTGGCATGTTCTCATGTAACTGAGAAAGCTTTCTGGCATCATATGTCTCTAAGAGACCTATCAGAAAGGGAATGGTGGGGTTAGACCCCTGCTTCAGTTTTCTGGAGACACAGATCTGTCTCATCTCCTGGAAACTGAGAGCTGCATATCTTGAAGTGACCTGTGGAGGGTCAACACTGACCAGGGGAGTCTCAGTAGAATCTCCCTGGGTAGACATGCTTTTCTAGTGAGGTGTAAGTGGTGCACTTACCTACACTATATGTTTGCCTACTGATCCCTTGCTAGAGTTGTAGTTTAGGGTGTGCTAGGCCCTAGGAGCTACAACAGCTGGTTCAGTAGAACTCAGAGTATTCTAAGCTAAGTTATATGTACCTTTAGTACTTATGTGATCTTTCACAAGATATTCTTAGGGCATGTGTGGTAAAACAACAGCAAGCTCAAATCCCAACCGCTGCTCACCAATGTGAGAAGTTGGCCTGATGTGCAGTGTTCACTATTCTAGTGATCACTATATATCAGTCCAAACAACCCTTATTGATGATTGGTTGTAAGTCAACCTTATAGACCAGCTATCCTAGTAGCATGGATACGAGCAGTCTAAGGCTAAGACTCTAGAGGGCGTGTTAAGCCAGCTGTTTTGCCATCACAGTACCCCTTGAACACCCAGTGAAAGGACACCACACAAGTGTTATGAAAATAAACAGTGTATTTATTAGAATCACAACAACCCTGTACTCTTTATGAGGACAGGGTGCTAGGCACACAACAAAACTCTTACGAAAATACTTAAGTTAGCACGTTATACACAAATGCCCGAGGGGCACGAAAAACCATATACTCTAAAAGTGGAATGCGAAATTACTAGCAGGTAAGTACAGTACTAATAGGCTTTGGAATCGCTAGGACTTGACTAGGGAATCGGTAGATTACTTCTAGGAGGCCTAGGGGACTCGGGTGCAGAGTGTGCACTCTCACGCGGGATGCGGGACAAAGTCTATGGAAGCTAGTAAAGGCAAAGTTAGTGTTCACGGGCGAACCCGACCTGGTAGGGAGAAAACGACAGTGGATCCTGACCCTAGGATAGTGAGGCTATGCTGGGACACCGAAGTGCCGAAGTTACCTAGCCCAGGGGCTGCAGCTGCATAGGTCTGAAAAGACGTCGGGAATCTCGTTGCCGGACCAGGAGCCTGGAAGAAGGAAGTTGCTGGCAGGCGACCAGTGAAGGAAAGTTCGATGGATCCAAGCCTGGATCAGGGAAGAAGAAAACCTGAAAGCAGAGGGGACCAAGTTCTTGAATCACTAGCCAGTGATTAAGTGGGCACCAGGATGGCACCGGGCGAAGTCACCGCAGTCAGGTGAGTGGGCGCTGCTGGGCTCTGCAGTCTCTCGGACCAGGAGGCGTTGTCGGCGACCAGGATGGAGGTGCGAGCTGTCCCACGAAGGTTCTTGCTGTCGACGTCGCTGGACCCAGGATTGGGCAACAAGTCTTGGCAAATGCAAGGCCCACGCGGTGGACCTAAAATGGCGTCTTAGCCGGACCAGGAGGGTCCAGGGTACTTCTCCGATGGAGGGAAGCAAGGGCCAGTCTGGAGCAACCAGACTAGCAGCAGTGATGTCGTCGGGCGTCGTTCAGAAGGCCACAAGCCAGCGGGCTAGTAGCCAAACAACGCGGTGAGCAGCAAAAAGCAGAAGGGCCCCACGCAGATCGTGGAGATGCTGGGAGGCTGCACTTCGGTGCTGGAGCTGCTCAGGGTCGGGGCTTCTCGGACCCCAAAGCACTCACCAGGAAATTACTCGGCGGGCTTGCTGTGCAGAAGTCGTGCAGTCTTGAAGATGGCCGGTCCCTCGAGGTCTCGTCACACCCACGAATCTCAGCGTGACTGATGATGTAGGTAGAGGTCAGAGGTGCCAGGGAAGCCGGTTCTCGTCGAGCTGGGCAGTCTTGATCCGGAGGAGAGACTTGCAGCAGACCGCAGTGTTCTTAAGATGGTGCCTGCGGATGCAGGGTGACTACTCCTTAGTCACAAGGGAGAAATCTTAGGAAGAAGTCTTGAGTTCCTTTCGTGGAAAGTAGTTTCAGGATTCAAAGATGATCTGCTTTGGAAGGGGGCCAGTTCCTACCTTTATCCTGCAAAAAGGGGCTGGCACGCGACTAAGTCCTGCCCTAGGGGTGGGACTAGGAGGGGGGTGGTTACACCCACTTCCTTGGCGGGCTTTTCCCCAGCACAGGGTCTGGAGTGACCCTGGAACTGGTTCCAGCCAGCCTATGCACAGTGAGCACCGGGGTGCCACGTGCAGTCACCTTCCTCTGAAGCCCTGCCTACCTACAATACACAAAACCCTGTCTGGGACGGTGCTGGCACCGCCCCTGGCAGGAAACCCTTTGTCCTTATCTCCTGCTCTGGGAGGACTCCCAACAGCAGGAGGGCAGACTTGTGTCTCGGTGGCAGCATCCATTTTGTGGAGCTGAGGCTCTGTTTGACTTTAACCGGGGTTAGGGGTTACATACATGTCGTGTCCCTCTAGAAGGGTGGAATGCTAACCCCGTCGCCAGAATTGGCGAGGGGTTAGTATTCCAATTCGTATGACACCTTACTCGACATGTTTTGATAAAGCGATACCAGAGTTGGCATATAACCGCGAGGATTATAATGCACTTAAGAGTATATGGTATGCGATATCATGGAAACGGCTAAGGGATGGATCCCGAAAGCCGCAGACAGGCTCAGCTCATGCCAGAGCACCATCTCACACGATTCCAAGCACTCTGCCTTCAGGATTGTTAAGGCCTGCCATAGGAGTGACTGATAGGAGATCTGTGTGTCCATTTTAGGGTTAGATATAGGTATACTATATTTAAAGCAAAGGGTGATTACACCACCTTGCCCCAGCTGTCAAGCAGCCAGTTGTGTCGGATTTGGATGGCCAGCCAGGGGTGGCATAATACATGCTGCAGCCCCTGGTAGGCCCTGGGTACACCTATGCCCTGGGTACCTAAGGTACACTGTACAGGGACTGGTAAGGTGACTCAGTATCCAATTTAGATATGTACCTAAGGTACATGGAATCCATTTTACAGAGAGAGCAGTAGGCCTGGGGTCCTGAATAGCAGGGCCCCAGGTCACTAAGTCAGAAAACCAGCAAAACACCAGGCAAAAAGTTGGGGGCAACCATAGTCAGGGATCTACCTTCCTACACCTCCGAGATCAGGACATGGTCGGATAGGTTGCCTTGATGCTGGGCCCACTGAAACTTCAGGTCCCACTGCAGAGCCCGCATCCGCCACCTGGCGTGATGCACCAGAAGGATGCAGGAGGCCATCAGCCCCAGAAGCCGCAGCGTCAACCTGACCGAGACCCGGGATAACGGCTGAAAGATGGGAATCAAAGCCTGTATATGCCGGACCCGCCGTTCCGGAGGATAAACCCGAAACTGCGCCGAGTCGAGAACCGCTCCGATGAAAAGGAGCTTTTGAGAGGGACACAGGTGTGATTTCGGCACATTGATGGAAAACCCCAGCTCGTGCAGGAGGTCTGCCGTCATCTGAAGGTGGTGGACGACTGTCTGGGGCGAGCCCGCCTTCAACAACCAGTCGTCGAGGTAGGGGAAGACTGAAACCCCTAACCGGCGCAGATGAGCTGCGACCACCGCCATCACTTTCGTGAACACCCGTGGGGCGCTGGTAAGGCCGAATGGGAGCACGATAAACTGAAAGTGCTCGTGGCCTACCGTGAACCGCAGGTAACGCCGGTGGGCCGGCAGGACGGGGATGTGAAAATACGCATCCTGCAAGTCCAACGCCACCATCCAGTCTTGCGGGTCTAGAGCAGCCAAGACATGAGCCAAAGTCAACATCTTGAACTTCTCCTTCCGGAGGAAGCCGTTGACGTTCCGTAGATCCAAGATAGGACGCAGGCCCCCCTTGTCCTTCTTGGGTACCAGAAAGTAGTGGGAATAGCAACCACACCCTACTTCTGGCCCAGGAACGCGCTCGATGGCCCCCTTGGCCAAGAGGGCTGTAACTTCCTCCTGCAGAAGTGTCAAGTGGTCCCCTGACACACGGTGGTTCTGCGGTGGCATGGCTGGAGGAGTGGTCTCGAAGGGGAGGGAGTAGCCCCTTCGGACAAGCTGCAGCACCCACCTGTCCGATGTGATAGTGCGCCAGCGGGAGTGGTGATGGCGAACCCTGCCACACACTGGCGTCACATGGGCCTGAAAGCACGGACTAGGAGGATTTGGAGGCTGTCGCTGCGGGGGGAGGTGTGGACTGACCTCGCCGTTGTCCCCGACCGCCTCCACGGCGGAATCCACGGCCGCCACCGCGTTGAGAAGTGTTCTGCGGTGCGTGGCTGGCAGCACGTGTGGGACCGCCCCTTCCTTGGCCACGAAAGGAGCGAAACAAACCCGTTTGCTGGCGCTGGGTCGAAAGACCCAAGGACTTGGCCGTGACCCTGGAGTCCTTGAAGCGCTCCAGCGCGTTGTCCGCCTTGTCGCCAAATAGGCGACTGCCATCGAACGGCATGTCCATCAAAGTATTTTGGACATCTGCCGAAAAATTGGCGGATCTCAGCCAGGCGTGGCGACGAATCGCCACCGTCGTGGACATCGCTCTGCCCAGCGAGTCGGTCGTATCAAGACCACACCTGATGGAATATCTTGCTGCATCACGGCCTTCAATCATAGCCTGGCCGAGTTTTGCCCGTACCGCCTGCGGGCATTCAGGCAGCAACTCCGCGACCGTATCCCACAGAGAGTGGGTGTAGCGGCCCAAGAGGCATGCGGTGTTGCAAGACCGCAGTCCCAAACTCAGGGACGAGAAGACCTTCTTTCCATACTGGTCGTACCTCTTAGATTCCCGACCGGGCGGGGCCGACGGGAATGCGGTCTGGGAAGTTGAGGCCTGGATCACCAGACTCTCAGGGGTGGGATGGGTGGACAGGAACTTGGGGTCGTCCGGACACGGACGGTGGCGTCTGGCCACGTTCCTATCAACAGGCGAACCTGAAGCGGGCCTGGACCACGTGCCCAAAAGAACGTCTGTCAAGGCTTCGTTGAACGGCAGCAGAGGCTCCTGCGGGCATGCCTGCGGTTTGAAGACCTCGGTGAGGATGTTAGGCCTCACGACCGCGACGGGGAGCTCAAGGTGTAAGGCCTTGGCAGCCCTCATCAACACCACTGAATAAGCAGCCCCAGCCTCCGAGGCCACGGTAGGAGGCGAGACAAAACCAGGGTTAGGAGAGTCGTCCAGACCACTGGCGTCACCCAAATCACCTGTCCAGTCCACGTCATACTGACACTCGCGTGACAGAGGGTCCTCAGACCCTTCCCAACCCTCTCCGTATTCTAAATCTTCCCCGTATTCGGAGTCAACAATGTAGACCGGCTCCTCGGGGCCCATGGGCCCCATCGGCGTCGGACTCGGCGTCGGCCGACGCCGGTCCGACTCCGCGAGCCGGCACCATGGGTTGCCCCGATGGAATCGGCGCCGGAGAGGCCGGTGGACCAGCCGGCGTCGACCCCGAAGGGCCCAGCGGCGCCGGGGCCGGAGCCGCCGGCGGCGTCGGGGCCGGAGCACCCGACGGCGCCGGGGCAGGAGCACCCGAACCGCTCGGGCCCCCGGACGGGACCACCGGGCCCGCAGGCGCCGTAGGCCCCGTCGGAGGAGACAGCGCCCTCATGGCCATGAGGAACTCCTCTATCTCCTCGCGCGACGCGCCGTGCCCAGGGACCGTCGGGTATGGAGCAGGAACCGCGGGGCCACCCGAACCCCCGGCCGCATCGCGCGAGCGTCGGGGGGAGTCGTGGGCACGATGACGACGCCCCGACTTCTTGTGTTTCTTACCTGAGGAACTAGAGGAATGGCGACGACTTCCGGAGCGCTCGTGGCGGCTCCGCGACCGCTCCCTCGACCTACGGCCGGACCGGGACCGCTCTCGACGCGGGGCCGACACCCGGAGCTCGAGTAGCTTGCGGGACCGCTCCCGCCTAGCCTTACTCGTCAAGGCCCGGCAGTCGACGCAGGAGTCCACGTCGTGGTCCGGGCCCAGGCACCGGAGGCAGAGTCGGTGGTGGTCCGTGACCGACATCGTGCGGTCACACCCATCACAATTCTTAAAACCGGGCATCCTACCGGCACCTTAAGAGTAGATATAATCAAAAAACTATGGTCAAAAGACCGGAGTACTGCTCTTCGGATCTGCGCTAACTGGCGCGGAAAAAAGAAGAACTGACGTCAGCGCGCGGAGGCGGCGTCTATATACTCCAGCGACGTCATCACGGCGCACAACGCCGACGACGGACGCGGAGCCGCAGGGGACGCCTGCAGACGACGCCTACCGACGCGCAGGGGTACTGCTACGCAAAAGTTTCCGGATCCAGACTGACGCCTGGGGATATTCTAAGGTAAGGAATCTAATACTAACCTGTTTCTTTCAGATTCCCTCGACGCCGAACGACCACGACTAGTCGTCGACGGAGGTTGTCTCGACGCCGAACGCCGGTGGCCAGGCGTCGACGGAGAATGCCTCGACGTCACAGCATGACGATGCTGTTTCGACGTCAGTTGGCTCGCCGTCGAGCTCTTCTGCTTCGACGGTGACCTATCCCTCGACGCTGTCTGTAGCGGAGGTACCTTGGATGTAGACGCTGAAGACATCTTCTTCATCGCCGTCGACTGCTTCTTCGACGCCGATCCCGGCGCCGAAGGTGAACAAGTCAGGGCTTCTTTCGACGTCGACCGCACCTTCCGACTTTTCTGCTTCTTGGGAGATCTTCCTCTGTCAGAAAGTCCATAAACTCGAATTCTCTCTCGATCTTTGAGAGTTCTGGATGTTAAAACCTGGCAGTGTTCACAGGTTTTAGAAGAATGAGAGTCTGGTAGGCACAGGATACACACTGAATGAGTGTCAGTCTTGGCCATCTTCCTTCCACATGAAGGGCATTTGTCAAAGAGGGAAGGCATTTTGACAGAAAAAACACCTTTTTTAAGCCTAAAAAAGGTAGTAGTAGCACCCTAGGTCTAAAAGACGACGAGTGAAAGCAAAAATTGTAGATTAACACAATTATTTTTTGACAGAAAGCCAAAAAGAAAGGGAGCTGTTTCACCAGGGTCCTGACTGAAGGAGCC
This sequence comes from Lissotriton helveticus, assembly GCF_964261635.1. Classification (NCBI taxonomy): domain Eukaryota; kingdom Metazoa; phylum Chordata; class Amphibia; order Caudata; family Salamandridae; genus Lissotriton; species Lissotriton helveticus. Next base: position 102,522,140 of record NC_136071.1, on the reverse strand, counting down.
GGAAAGAACAACTGACCTAACTGTTACCCCTGAGGCATGATGGGAAGCCTGGGGTCATGGCTGCCTTAAAGGCACGGTGCCAGTTTTTTGTTGAAAATGGTTTCATTTTCTATGCTATTGTTTCACAATGCAGCCTGAGGGCTAACAATGTCTATTTATGAGCAATTTTCAGGACTTATGAGTGGTTTTACTCATTAAAACACAAAGTTCAAGGGTTACTTGACCTAATGTGTTTTTTGTTTCCTTACTAATTGCAGTGCATGTATATGTGTTTACATTGTTTTAGCCTCAGTTGTGGAGCTGCATTGGTGTGAGAACAATTATATATGTACATACATATATGTGGAGCGAGATATATGTGTTTTTTACATATATATTTTTATATTGTTTCCGGGGTCCCGCACATGGGTGGGAATATTCAGTGCTTATGACTATTGATGAGGATCCCCTGGAAGAGAACAGTATGTATTCACACTGGCTGTGTGTATGGCACACACATGTCAAAAGTTCTTAATATATTCATCCCAGAATGCATATAGTATTTTGATCGTTTGTAAACTTTTTAGACTGTAAATGGCCAATCAGAGAGACTAGACAGCCCTTAAGGCTAGAAGACTCATGCAGCCTTACGTTTTGTACGAGAAACGTCATCTCCCGTTCCCGTCTCATATTTTATGGGGCAATAGCAACCCCCAGCCTGCCTGATACTAGAAACAGCAGTGTGCGTTTCTGGCACGCCCCCCAGCCCCCGCTTCTGGCACGCCCCCCTGCTCCCTCCCATAATTGCCCCCTTCGTAGCCTCTTTGCCTGTAAAGGGGATCAGGCCTCTGTTTCCCAGCAGAGCTGCTCCTGGCAGCGTGTAATTGCAGAGTGTGATGGCCCTGGCATTGTATGAGCCAACACCAGAAGCATTGGGGGTGATCTGCCTCAGGATGTAGTTCTGCATCGGCTCCTGATGCTGCTGCCACCAGGCACTATACTTTGGTGGGACTCTAACTGCACTGTTCAGTCGGCGTCATGTACGGTTCACGTGGCACGAACTGCACATCTCAGAGAGTGTGTTGGACTTTTAATGGGCAGGCCATGCTTCTGATGGAGGCTGAGAGAGCCATCGCTTCTCGGAGGAGCGGAGGCTGTAGTAATGGAACTGAAGTAAATATAGGTGGGTGACCCAATAAACCCTTGCGAGCTTGGGCTGAAATCTGATAAATGCAAAAAGTGCTTGCAAGGGGTTTTATTTGTGCTTATGTTTAAACTAATTTTAAAAACAGGACGCTGATCAAACTTTACTGCTAATGATTTTGAGATCAGTTTAAATCAATTAAAACACCTGTTTGACATCTAATATAACATTCACTTAGTTAACATAGTGGTAATAACTCACTGTAGTGAAAAGCTACACGGGAAGTAGTTTTTGAAAAAACGTTTATATTTATCAAATATGCATTTCATGGGGTACAATGTTTTAAAAAAATATATTCATTAATGTACAAGTGGACAAGACATATATCAATTGTTCTTTGAAAACCACTTGCGTTGTAGTCCACTCTTTTTAAATTATAACACAACGTAACTAAGCCAAAATAACTTAAATAACGTTGTGCTGGATTAATCGCACAGAAAGAATGTGGACTGATGTGTCGACGTTTCGGCCTTATGGTTGATTAATCTTCAAGGCCATCCTCAGGACTTGCAATCTTAAATCTAATAAGACCCCTGTGTCTCTTAATGGACAACTTCAATAACGTATTTAGGTACTGGACCCTTATTTCTTTTATGTCAGCTGTACCTGTCTGTTTTGGTGCAGATATGAATCGCTTCCGTGAGACAGAGCCACGCCGGAGGAATCTTTAACACGCCAGAGGAATCTTTAATAGAAATTCTTACAGAGACAACGGATTATTTGTACCTCAAATTCCAGTGCGATTCATATCTGCACCAAAACAGACAGGTACAGCTGACATAAAAGAAATAAGGGTCCAGTACCTAAATACGATTAATCCAGCACGTTATTTAAGTTATTTTGGCTTAGTTACGTTGTGTTATAATTTAAAAAGAGTGGACTACAACGCAAGTGGTTTTCAAAGAACAATTGATATATGTCTTGTCCACTTGTACATTATTGAATATATTTTTTTAAAACATTGTACCCCATGAAATGCATATTTGATAAATATAAACGTTTTTTCAAAAACTACTTCCCGTGTAGCTTTTCACTACAGTGAGTTATTACCACTATGTTAACTAAGTGAATGTTATATTAGATGTCAAACAGGTGTTTTAATTGATTTAAACTGATCTCAAAATCATTAGGAGTAAAGTTTGATCAGCGTCCTGTTTTTAAAATTAGTTTAAACATATGCACAAATAAAACCCCTTGTAATGGAACTGAGGCAGGATGGCCTTTGTGTTTCATGAGGGGGGTTAGCATGGCTCAGTCCTAGACCTGAGGAGCACGAGGCACTTCAGATAAAGGAGGAGCACGAGGCACTTCAGATAAAAGGAGGAGCACTTGCCACCGTGGGCAGGATACAGATGCAAACCAGGCATTTACAAACGTTTGTGAAGGGGGCTATAATTACACGAGGAGTGTATCTGTGTGCGTGCGTGTGTGTGTATATATATATATATATATATATATATATATATATATATATACATATATACATACACACACACACACATATATATATATATATACACACATATATTCACTGGCAAAAAACAATGGTTAAAGTAATGATATAGCTAGGTGAAATGTTCAGTAACAACGTAATGTTTTAAACTCTAAAAAACATGGAAATTCACCACTTATAGTTCTCAAGTAACTATAACTCGTGCTCTTAGGTAACTATAACTCGCGCCCTCACCATTACCACTGTGTTATCGAAGATGTCATGAGTGATGTAATATGTATGGTAATTAGCAGTGTATGGCGAGGGCGTGAGTTAAAGTCACCTTATGGCACGTGTTATAGTTACTCGAGATGACTAACTATAACTGGAGAATTTCAGTGGTTTTTTGAGTTTGAAATGTTACATTTCTACTGAACATTTCAGCTAACTAGAATGTGAATGTAACCTTTTTTTTCCCAGTGAATTTCTAGGTTTTTTTCAACGAAAAGTAACATTTTTAAATACCATGTGTTCAACCAATCCCTGCCATGCATGGACTCCGGCTGTGGTTGTGCTTGCTCTCCCGCCCCCTCGTTGTGCTTGCTTTCCTTCCCCCTGTTCCCTCGTTGTGAGCATTTTTTCTGGCCTCTGTTCTCTGTGTGTGTGGGGCTCTGTGTGTGTGTGTGTGTGTGTGTGTCGCTGTGTGTGTGTGTGGGTGGCTCTGTGTGTGTGGGGGTGGCTCTGTGTGTGTGTGTGGGGGGGGGCTCTGTGTGTGTGTGTGTGGGGGGCTCTGTGTGTGTGTGTGGGGCTCTGTGTGTGTGTGTGTTGGGCTCTGTGTGTATGTGGCTCTGTGTCCGCGAATACTCTCTAATGCTCACCTATTGCCATTGTAAATGACAATACCATTTATTTATGTTTTAAAAAAAAAAATGTCATGAGCAATGCCAATAGCTATACCTTTAATAATGCCGAGACCATTGCATTGTAAATGCTTTTTTTTTCTTGTTATATTTTCTTTGTTGCCCACTTTCTTTATTTTGTTGAGGCTCTTTTTGTCTTTATTTGGGCTTTTTCTGCCCTGCTGGTGCTCTTTTGGGCACTTTTTCCTTTGTTTTCGATTTTGCCCGGCCTCAAAATGGCCACCGGCTTTTCCTGCTGTCTGATTGGTCCTTTCGCCTGACCCCAAAATGGCCGCCGATACTCTCGCAAGATTTCGGGACCAATCACAACGTTGCCTGATTTAAAGATGGCCGCCGGCTCGTCCCGCGTGCTGATTGGCTCTATTTGCCTGATGTCAAAATGGCCGCCGAGACTCTCGCGAGAGCTCGCGCCACAATCTCTTAAAGTCTCGCGCTCAAGCTCGGCGCTTATCGGGCAGTTGAGACGTTCCTTCGGCAGCGGTCGGGGTGGGCTCCCGCGTCGTTGCTCTTCTTCGTGGCGCGAACCAGGTTGGGCTCCTGGCTTCGCTGTGATGCCGCGATCTTTCTTCTGCACACGTCGCAATCCAGGGTGGGCACCTGGTTTAAATTGCAAGGCAGGCAGGCAGCACACATGTGGATATCATTCGTCCTTCATCGCCAGTTGTGGTATTCTGCTCGCCCTCCAATGATGACGCGATGCAGTCGGTCTCTTTCAGGTACTTTTATTGTCTGTCTGTACACAGCCTGTCGTGCGTCCTGCTCCTCGCCCTCTGCCCTCCTGAATAACCATGTCCTGCCCCTTGACCAGATGTGGTGTCCGGTGTCCCCTCCCCACATCTGTGACCCTAGGGTCCTAGTGCCCATTGCCAGGTCATGACACTGGATAGATCCAGCAGCGGATTGTCCATTAGGGCAGAGAAGCATTGCCACCCTGCTGCCAGCGCCGCAAAGGTGAAAAATAAAAAGGTAGCAAATTTAATTTATTACAATTTTTCCCCCTTTCCCCAGCCTGAGCCGTGTTTGGGGACGGGGCCACTGTTGTTGACTAGCAGCAGGACAGTGATGCTCATTCCATCAGTTTATAGTGTGCATGTCATTTTGGCCGGCTGTCTTGTAACGGCCAGCCTGACATGCACACTATAAACCACTCCACCCAGCTGAGCAGTCACAGGCCTCAAGTGCCGGCAGGAGCGTTGAGGCAGCCCGCTCATGCCAATCCTGGCACTGCTCTCATGCTGCTGAACATTATCAGCAGCATGAGAGCAGTGTCTGGATTGGTGCTGAAGATTCAATTGCTGCAGATGCAGAAGACCGGAGGAGGCGTGCCAACACAGTGGGACTCTCCTCATCTGCTGGAAGTCACAAGTGTGTCACACATACAGTTTCGCTTGTGAAATTTTTACTACAAACTATAGAAATCCCTTATGGGGACTTTTCAGGAGGAGACCCTGGGAATCAGCAATCTTAACTAAAGGACGCATTATTATTAATATTAGCAGAAAACAGAGACCGGCCAAAACTGGCTTGTGTCATTTACCTCAAGTTCGGATGGAAGGTGTCACATGACCCGTCAGATTGGTAAATTGATCATTGATTCATAAAATGCTGTTTGTGTATGTTTGGTCTGAGGCAAGGCAGGGTTTGGTGCAGGGTTTTAAAATCGCAGAAAGTTGCGACAAAGCGTATGGGGGTGGTATGGGGTGGAGAAAGTGTCAGCGTTTGAATTACCTTGCTATACTTTCAACCGATGTTCTTTCACGATTTGGGAGAGTTCAGATTTGACTCAAAACACCGACATCCAACCACAGCCTACGATGGCTTCGGAAGCAGAAAAAGTGCCCCCAGATATGAAAAATGTCCTACCTATCATAATGGAAAGTTTCACTTCTATTAACGACTCGGGGACAAGGATTATGCTATCCTTTCTCCACTTTATTGAATACTAGCCATTTTTAACCAAACTTAAACAAAGAACAATAGTTACTTACCTGTAATCTGTGGTTCTCCGGTATTGGTGTCTTTCGTAGATTCACATGCCTGAATCATTCCCAGTCGTCGGAGTGGGAGTCCCACGGTACATAAAAAAGCAATAAATTGCATATCAGAAACCAAAACTCTTGGTAAAAACCAACCAGGAAGTAAAGTAGCCCTAAGCTACAGTGTAAAAAACTTCCACACTCATGACTATCCTAGTCATTTTGTTCAGACCAAACTGCAGCCAATCAGGCGCTAGCACCCACTAGAATGTTCTCCCCAGAGGCTCAGGCGCTCAGATTTTCTCGCACAGGATTGAAACTATCACTTACCCCTGAGGAGCCTCTGAGGGGAGGTGGGTGGGTGCATGTTAATCTATGAAAGACACCAATACTGGAGAACGACAGATTACAGGTAAGTAACTATTGTTCTTCTCCAGTATTGGGGGGTCTTTCATAGATTCACATGCCTGAATCAGAGTAAATAGCAGTACACAACATCCTGCTCCTAGACGCTTTTTGTATTCCAATGCATATGTACACCGTGCAAACAATTATCACATGAAAAATAAGCGTCTAGAAGAGCATAGAGGAGGAGGGAGAACAGAGGCTCACCTTATTTAAAAAGATTGCGAAGCACTGCTCGTCCCACTGAAGTATCCGCATCACTGGCAGCATCCAAGCAATAGTGCTTGGTAAAGGTATGCGTGCTGGACCAGGTTGCCGCTTTGCAGATATGATGGAGAGGCACTCCAGTGAAAAGGGCTGTTGAGGAGGAGACTGCTCTCGTAGAATGCGCCCTTGGCAATGATTGTCACCAGCAAGCAGGAAGGCCGTTGCAGAGACTGAATGCTGAGGACTCCCAGCGGGCTATGGTCTGTTTAGAAACAGCGTATCCTTGACGTATCTTTCCGTATGCTACAAAGAGCTGATCTGTCTTATGCAATGTAGCAGTTAGCTGAAGATAAAATTTAAGACATCTCCTGATGTCCAGGGAATGCAAAGCCTTTTCCGCTCTCGTTTGAGGATTAGGAAAGAAAGCTTTTAAAATCACTGGCTCCTTAAGATGATAGTCGGTTGGAACTTTAGGCATGTAGCTTGGATTGGTACGCAGCACCACCGAATTTGAGGTAAACTGTAAAAACATATTTTATGGTGAATGCTTGAATGTCACTGACTCTACGTGGCGATGTCAGGGCTAGAAGGAGAGAGACCTTCTAGGAAAGGAACTTGAGATCCACTTTATGAATAGGTTCATAGGGGTGACGCATGAGTTGAGAGAGTACCAGGTTCAAGTACCAGGAAGGAGGTGGAAGCCGAACAGGCGGGAACATCCGGAATAAGCCTGTGAAGAATTGTTGAATTATTCTAGTGGAATACAGAGAATTAGAGCCATCTTGACGGAATCTGGAAATGGCTGCTAAAAACACCTTCAGTGTGGCATGAGACAAGCCCGACTTAACCAGTTGAAGAAAGAACGGTACGATCTGTTCTGGTTTCGCATGGAGTGGATGTAAATTGGGTGTGAGAAACCAGGCACAAACTTTTCCATTTAAGTTAGTATGTCTTAATAGTAGATGGGCGAATTCAACGTGTTGAGGAGCCAAGCTGCTAATTTCAAGGAAGCTGGGTCCGGATGACAAATTTGACCCTTCTGCATTGTCATAAGATTCGGTATTGGTTGAAGTTGTATGGGATTGCACTCCGAGAGAAGTAGAAGCTCGGTGAACCAATATTGGCGAGGCCACCTGGGCCCGATGAGGATGAGGCGACATGTTTGCTGTTTCATTTTCCAGATGACCCTGGAACCAAGGGAATCGGTGGAAAAGTGTATGCATATATCTGAGACCAGTTCATCGAAAGTGCATCCCCGCATGAGTCCTTGTGGGGAATCCAACTTGCAAAGAATGGGCATTTGCGGTTCTGATTCGTCGCAAATAAGTCCAGGTCGGGATGACCTCACTCTTGAAAGACTCTGTCCAGAGTCGGCTGGTGGATTTCCCATTTGTGATTTGTCACTGTAGCTCTGCTGAGAGAATCCGTGAGCACATTGGACATTCATGGAACGTGCGTAGCCAAAAGATTTATACTGTGATGCAGAGCCCAATTCCAAATCTCCTGGGCCTGCTGAGAGAGAAAGGGACGATTTTGTGCCCCCTTGTTTGTTCAAGTAATGCATACTTGTTGTATTGTCTGTCTTGATTAGAACTGTGGATCTGTGTATTACCGTTCGAAAAGACTTCAGGGCCAGAAAAATTGCTCTCAATTCTAGCAGGTTTATTTGCCAATTCTTTTGAAGCGTATTCCACTTTGCATTGACAGTCATTCCCTGTAGGTGTGCCCCCCATACTTCCAGGGAAAAATCTGTGGTGATGGTATATCTTGGCATCTCCGCCAGGAATGAACACCCTACTTGCAGATTTTCCTTTTGAGTCCACCAAAGAAAAGCTTCTCTCATACGGTAGGTTTTGGTGATCCTGTCGTCGAATGACCCCGAGACTTGAACCCATTGGAGGCTGAGTTCCTCTTGGAAAGGTCTCATCCGGAGACGGCAGTTGGGTATGAGAGGGATGCAGGATGATAGCATCCCTAGGAATGACTTGCATGTTCTTACTGAAATGTAGTTTTTTTTTCCGCAAGTTGAGAGCCATCTTGCAAATCTTGAGTTGTCTTTCTTTTGAGACAAAGGCTTGGGTGAGTGGAGTGTCTAATGTGGCTCCCAGAAACGATATCTTCTGTGATGGAACAAGATGGGATTGTAGTGTAGTTCCTATATTCCCAATAGGCTCTGCGCATTGGAATAACATAAACGATAGTTTAGACGTAGGACTGAGGTCGACTAGGTCTCTATTGAATATGTTAGACTTAATTGTGAATGCCAGCTAGCTCAGAGGTCACTAGAAACTTTCTCGAGTGAACAGGAAGGTGTTAACTTTCCTGAATAGACAAGAAGGGATTCGTTTCTGACAACCGCATAAACATGACAACTTTGCTCCCTCCAGAATAAGGAGTATACCTCCAGAGTCGCGGAAACAATAGACAGCTATTTCACTCAGTCAATCGTGCATGCTTAGTTTCACCAGGAGTGCAGAGAAATAGAGAGACGACGTTTTTCAATAAAAGTGGTTATTTATTGAGCAGTCTTCTTTCTCATGCAAGAGAAGTGAATTGCCACAATTGTAATACTTGTCAAAGTAAAGTGCGTACAGTAAAAGTAGTATTATGAAATAATACTGTAAAAGCATTTATATGGTTTCTAAGCCATAAGATACTTAAAACGGATAAAATACATACAATGATAAAAGTTGACTAAACGTACTCAACTGGTGTTTCTAAAATACGCCTACCCCGGTGTACCTAACCTAAGCCTAGTACGTTGGAAGGAGTAAGTGAGATATAGTTTGAGTTAAGATAGTTTTTTGCCAAGAATCTGAATCAAGAATTCTCTAAGGGTCTAATCAGCTCCGTACCTTGGTTATAGAATGAAGGAGGTCTTGTATCTCTCTCTCAGGGCTCGATCTCCCAGCAACCCGCAAGGGTGACTGGAAACACTGGAGCTGGATTTCTCGGCAGGAGAAAAGACAGTGTCTCTCCCAGTGCGTCAATGGGAGGGTCGGCTTCCTTCGGCACTTTTTACAGCAGGGCGTCGGGGAAGTAGATAGCCGATCTGCTCCAAACCACCGTGTGTTTGCTAAGGCAGAAGCTGATATATTTATACCTGGAAGGTGCCGAGTTTGACGTAAGGTTGGACATAAGACGTCACTAAGAACTCGCAGTTCTTTCAGGAATCCAGGAGTTCTTGGACAAATCAAAACAGAAGCAGGGGGAATTCCCGGGCTGCTGGAGGCTTGGTTTGTTTTAAGAACGCGTTGTACTTTCTAGGAGTCTATGGGAGTAGCCTTGCCGTATTTGGACTGCATTGGCTATGACTAAATATGGATATGATTTGTTATAACCACATAAGGGCATAAATCGGGAATATTTAAATAGGGTCCTAGATACGTTCACAACACCCACTCCACGTATAATGTCCATCATTACTAAATACTAAGCAATACTAAACATATAACGATGCATGTGTTTTCCAAACCACCCCAAAATACATAAAATGCATTTGAAATGGTATATACACGAAAAATGAGTATAATACTGTACGCTTTCAAGCAGTGGTATCATTCAGATAATGTAATTTTAGTGCATTGAAATCTTCACTGAATGAATAACGAAATTTGCATTTATGAAATGGCTCTTAATACAGAAGAGAAGGTCGAGACCATTTCATCACATATTTATACAAGACTGTACATGTGCTAGAGGGTAAGTCAAAATAGTGTCTCTAGAGTTCAAAATATAGAAATCTTGTTCTCTAAGAATAGTTCTACTTTAAGCAGAGTCACATGTGCCAAAAAAAGGTAAATATTATGGAAACGGAAAAATTATTTTGCTTTCAGGGGAAAGAAAAAAAAATAGTTTAAATGTTTTTAGAACTTCTGTTTATCAAAACTGAAGGGCGAATTCAGAGTTCAGGGTGCTCGTTATTTTTTTTTTTTAAAGTTATTCTCGTTAGGGGAGAACATCAACTCAGATAGGCTGGCAAAGAATTCGTCTACAACAGTAGGTGAAAGTTGGACCAAGTCCGAAAAAGTCGAAATAGTGCAAATGTGAGAGGCATTGCCATCATCGATGTTCGGATCAACAATGTTCACAGAAGGTTGTTACTGTGTGACGCTTTCATTTCGTACCTCACCGCCACCTAATCGTAATGGTGAGGTCTCAACGAAGGCCGTCATCAGAATAGGTAGCCGCTGGGGACAACACGTTGCATGAGCCGTTACCGAACCAAGCAAAGTATCGATATCCATAAGGTACTGCTGATGGTAGTGTAAGACAGACGTCCAACACGCATTCTTCTCCGCATAGCAGGCATCGTAGAACAGGTAAGATGCAATCTTGCCAGATTGGTCTGAATGAAAGAAACCAGGTAGTATTCAGATCTCTTAGCCGAGCCAAGCCGAGGACCTTAGTAATCCGTTCTCGGTATCGCATTGCTAGGATCGTGTCTTCCAATGTTGCCTGGGTTTTGTCTGTGACTTGACTTTTCATATTGGAGCAGAAGGAACAAAAATAAAATTCCTACTACGAGTCCCAAGAGGAGAGGCAGGCCGCCGAACACAGAGTGCACGAAATCGGGAAGATGCTCAGGACTACTTCAAAGGGTGCTAATAGTCCCGAAAAAATTGTCTTAAATACATGTGCGATGCCACTGGTATCTGACATGTTTAAGATTTGACCTAACATTTCTACAAAATGCACGGGGCAATTTGTCGATAATAGTGTATGTATCTCTGCCGCTGTCCTTGCAACTTGCAGATCATACGTCTCTTTGGACGAGGTGAAAGGCACAGTTGTCTGTAAAAGAATAGACTTCGTTCTGCTTAAAGTATCAATTCGAATAGAAGAGATATTCATAGAAGGCCATATTGCTGCCTCCTTGTCTTGTTTGCTGTTTGGATACAATACTTGCATACAGCAAATGACCCTGGAAGTAACGCTCACGAGATAGGCTATTCCTGGCACCATGCCACAACAGCTGTGGTCACTTATTATAACGTAGCTGCCGTTGGAAAGCTGTCTGAAAAAAGGCTCTATCCGTGTTGCAGGGGTGCCGTGCAGGTGACGCGAAAGTTTGTTTGATGAACCTTCGCAGGCTCCATGCAAGTTAATACCGTGACACAGAAGTGTACCGCTTAGTGCATTTTTACAGTTATTTCCACTAAGAAATACCTCTTTTTTCCCTTCACTATAACTTCTCAATTTATTAGGATAGATTTCAGGTTGACTTGATGTATCCTTTACCCAACCTTTCATACAGGCCTGCTGGTATATACTTTTGGCAATATCGAAACTGAAAAGTCGTTATCGGAATTGTAATTGTACCATGTATTTTCCATTCAATGACAGGTCGTTCTGACATTGTCAATGGTAATTTCTCTAGTTTTTCAATGCTCAGCACCGTATAGTCTGCTCCTTTTTGTGCCAAAGAGATTTGTTTATCTGTAAGGTTAAAGATAGAAAATAATGACGTTGTGTTGATTAGACGCCATGGCACGTAGCCTGAACGGAGATTTTGTAACGTTCAGCCTAACTGTACAATAGAACGTAATTGGGACTGACCATATTGTAACATTAGCATATCCTGTTCTATAATATATCAATAGCAGATGATACAATGCTGTCCAGTGAATAAATTCTGGAGGACAGAGTCGTTAACCCATTGTCCACTACAGACAGTGATTTTTCCAAATGAATACAATCAATTTCTCGTATTTTTTCAGCAGTTTCAATTTGCATTACTTTCCAAGCTTCGTTGTAAGCAGCGTATGTACCGGCCTATATGAAACGTTTTTGCCGCTGTTTGCGAGGTCCCAATATGAAATCTCGCAAGTCAGCACCTTCTTTAAGTAAAGTCAAGTGTTGCTTAATTTCAGGTAGTGTGGATTTCTGTAGCCACTCGAGGCATAGTTTTCCTACACTGTATGTTGTTATTATCCCTGGATGTTCTCTCTGGGAATATCTTGGGTCTGGCCTGTTCTCTTTGAACCCCTGTGTTTTGTTCAGGAATCTATCTTGACAGTTATTAGTGTCTGTGGGCCAGATCAACCATTTTTTCCAATCAGGATTTGTTCTGTTTTGGTGTAAAATATGGGATACGTCTATCTCCAAACTGTAGTGCTATTACTATCATGTATGGGCTTTGGAATAGACGATTTGTTTAAGTCTTTTATCTTGGCTAGGCCAAGACAGGTTGTTTGTTGAATGGTGTCATTCAGGAATATTATCTGTTCTGGGATCATGCAGGCTCTGAATAATGATTCTAGACCTTGTACCTGCCAGTCTTTTGTACCCCAGATGTTTTTTGTTTCAATGTTGTTTTTCCAAAATTCAAAACCAAATGTAGACATTTTTTCATAAAATTTTTCAGCATATATCAATTTAGTATTTGTCAACATGTTTTTCATTCCTGTCTTATTTAACATTTTAAAATAAAACGTTCCTGGATCAGTGATGTTAAACCCTGAGAAGTATGGGAATTTCTCATAAAATGTGTTCGAACTGCCTTTTGGCGGTGTTGGACAATGTTCCCATTGATTATGAGTAAAAACATTTCTAGGATTAGCAGATTTATGCAAATAGTGATGCCCATAATGATTAAAGCAATACATTTCTTCATAATTCGACGAACCCTGTAAATAATCATGTTCTGTAAATTTTGCTGACATTTTTAAATCTGACATCATATTATTTATATTTTCAAAGTCCCAATCATCAGAGAAAGTACTAGGTGATACAAAGTCACTTAAGGAAACCTTGAACTGGTGTGGATATTTCAAGAGTTCAATTGGGCCATAGATTTCGTAATCAGTAGCGTCCCATGCTACACCACCGGGTATAGGAATGGCTGTGATGTTCACTGATGACAGTTCTTTTTTTTCGATGTGAGACGATCTGTGAGGTTTTAGAACCAAGTTGATGTTCTGACTTGCTGTGTCCATTGTACTATATTTTCCATCAATAAATCTACCCAAACATAGAACCAAAATGAGCCAAAGTAGGAGGAAAAGTACACCTAACACAATCCACAATTCAATCCATGGTGAGATCAGATATGTTTCTCCAAGTTGATGAAAGAATTCTGTTATTTTGTCTTTGAAAGTTTTGTTTGCTGGCTTGTCCTCATGTTCACTTGGATCATCAGAAAAGTCATCGAAATTGATGAAATAGCCAGATGCAGTTCTGTCAATTGTCGGAATTGCTGCAGGATTTTCATTAATCTTTGGATTTGTACAGTCTGAGGCTACATCATTGTAGACAGGTGTTTCTTGACGAACTGTTGCAATTTGGGTTTCAAGAGGCACAAGTTCCATGGCTTTGTTACATAGTCCTTCTTTATTCACTGCAGGTTTATCAAAAGTGATTAGTCTCTCAGTTTGAACCTCTTGGATTATAGCAAGGTTTGGTCTTCTGCTACTTCTTGGGAGTCCACTGGGCCTACTACTTATTATTGGCCACGTGATTGTGGTTTTACCAGGCCGATCGATACAACTCTGTTCTCCTTTTTACCAGCAAGGGGTGGTAGTACTACTGATCTTGTTCCGCTGACAGCTAAGACAGTTACTGCTTTTCTGTAAGAAGGCCCAAATTCCTTCTTCACCGCGATCTTTTCTCTGACCAGATCCCCAATCTTTGGAATCAGACAGGTCTTGCTGGGACAGGTGGTTTTTCTTCAGTGGCCGTTGGCTTTAGCTTTGTGTTGCTTAGAATTCTTCTTGTTTCATTTAAGTGCTGTAAAACAGCCAAACGATCTTTGATATCAAAGGTTTTTTGTTTCACCACTGAAGTCTGACAATCGAGATCAGGAATGATCATTCTAGTACCAAACAAAAGTTTGTACGGAGTGATACCTCCTAGAGAATTACTTGGCAGATTATTAAGACTACGTTGGACACTTATTAGATGTTTGACTCACCCGAACCCAATACCCTCGCTGTTATAGATTGCTTTATGTCATATTTTTTTCTTTCCACTACCGCATTTCCCTCGGGATGGAATGGACTAGAGTACCGCAATGCAATGCCCAAGCTGGCCATGGCCTCTTTGTAAGCTCGAGGGCTAAACGCAGGACCCTGGTCAGAATGTAGCATGCCAATTGCGTATATGCCGATAAAGACTCGCAAATGTTTTATAACAGTTTTGGCGTCAGCCGAGCGCTGAGGCCACATCCAAATGAATCTCGTCTTAATAATTATGGGATCGCATATTTCCGTCTGGATGTCTGCGTATAAATAGCCTAATGCTGTCTAATAGAGGTGTCCGGGCAGGTGTATGGTCCGGTTCACAACTGCGATCTCTATTGCAGTTTTGACAATTTATTGCAAAGTTATAAATTTGCACGCTCATTCCCGGACACCAGTATTGTGATTGCAATTCTATTAGAGATTTCAAGATCTCTTGGTGCCTCAGACCCATTCCCATGTGTGCTTCTTGAATCAAGTAAGCCCTCCGGTTCGTGTTTGGAATTACTCTATCCCCCACTCCAGGGATTTGAGCAAAAGGAACGGAGTTCGCATCAATTATGTATGTAATATTGAGTGGATAGTTGAGAGGTAATGCTGCATAGTCGCCTTTTAATGAGGTTTTTACTGCCAGCATGGTTTCTCCATCTATTTGATTTTTTGAACGCTTTTTTGCAGCTACGGAGGCCGATTGAACAGCCGCCACTGTGGCTCTGTTAGCCAATGAATTCCCTGCAACGTGAACGCCATCACGTTGATGACTCAGTGTATGTATCACGTGAGTCTTTTGTAGTTCCTTCTGTAAAAGAACTACTTGTTCCCAGAGCTTTTTATGCTTTATTGTGGCACCTGTCTCATCTTTGTAACCGTTTTTAATCCAGGTCTGCATGTAATTATTGTAAGACTGGACGCAGTAATGCGAATCGCACACTATTAGTGTGGGGAATTCGCGATCGGCATTTTCAAGCGCCATCTTTAAAGATCTTATTTCAGCTCGCTGAGCTGTACAGTTTCTGAGTGATTCAGTTTTAGTGACCAGTGGTCTAAATTTACCTATGCGCCAACGTAGTGTTGTGCAAATCTATCTGAATGGATGAGAACCCACCACCTCAAGTGTAACTCGGGGAAAACGGAAATCCTCCCCTTTGGTCAGGATAACCTCTTCTGCCCGAAACAGTGGTGGCCCCAAGATGCTGAGGTCCCACCAAATACAATTAAATCAGCCCGCAACCTCGGGATTAGGTTTGACGAAGCTCTCTCCTTCAAGCAACAAGCAGGTACCGTGGCAGGGTCCTGCTTTAACATCATCAAGGGCCTGAGAAGGTTTTTTGACCTCCTCCCCCTGACGGCCAGGAAGACAATAGCAGTGGCCCTCATCACATCCCGTTTGGATTACTGCAATAGCATCTACGCTGGTTCCAACAAAAGTGTCCTGCACAAACTGCAGATGGTGCAGAATACCGCAGCCCGTCTAGTACTGAGGCTGCCCAGGAAGTCTTCTGCCTCAGCAGCACTCAGAACCCTACACTGGCTGCCTATTCATAAGAGAGTACTATTTAAAATCTTACTTATCACTTTCAGAGCCTACCACCAGTCAGGTCCCACTTATCTGTCCCAAAGGTTTGGAAGATATACCCCCTCTCGATCGCTCAGGTCCTCCAACCTGAACCTACTGGTGGTCCCCAGATTCAGACTCTCAACCAAAGGTGGAAAATCTTTAGGTTTTTTGGGAGCCAGAGCCTGGAACAAGCTCCCCACCCAGATGTGCCTGATCCCTTCAGAAAACCTGTTTCGTAAGGCTCTCAAAACCTGGATTTTTAATGCATCTGACACCTTCGTCCTAACACTTATTTAACTTAACATTATTTAGTTCAGCCCCCTCTCCTCCCTCCCCTCACTAGTCGCCCGTACATCTCCCTTCTCCCCTCCTCTGTCACACTTTTACCACTAGCGCCAAGATGCTCCTTTGGAGTGTAAGTCGCGCTCTATAAAAACCATATCATATCATATCATATCATATCTGTGTAGATTACACAGTAGTATTTTTCTAGAGGCAGAATTTCGATCGGCAGAGGACATTCATGTTCGTATTCTAGATCTTCTAGATTTTCATTTTGGGATCAAATGCGTGTTTCACGTCTGTTGCAGCAAGAGAATTTTCCCATTGTATCCATTTTGGATCTAATGCCACAGCATTTGGAATGCTCAGTCTTGTTACTGCCTCAAGGGCTGATACTGCTGTTAAAAGAGATATGCGTTTCCCTTGGGCTAGGGCTCTTTCCTTTGCTACAGCAGTTTGAACCGCAGTCAGACTTTTTTCAGTCGAACTGAATTTCATTTCAGCTTGTGTGTACAAGTGTGATTTATAAGCTATTGGTACCGTTTCTCCCTCATTAGAGGTCAGGTATGTGAATCCGCATCTTCCTGGGATGACTCGGATTACAAGGTTGCGTTTGTTTGCACGTGTTTGCAGTTTTGTTTTAGTTAACATGTCTGTTTCTAATGATCGTAAAATTTCTGTGTGTTTCTGAGTCCAATTAATTGGTTTGAAATCAGGTTTTATTAATTCGTAGAGAGGTTTAACCCTCTCTGCATAATTTAGAATGTAAGTTCTTCCGAAATTCAGGAAAACTAGAATTGATTGTATGTTTTTCAGTGTTTTAGGAGCTTGGAGTACTGCACACTTCTCTAGGAAGTTGTCTGCTAGGCTTTTGCCTTCATTTGATAACTCATATCCTAAAAATAGGACAGTGAGGTGGGCAATTCGTGACTTTTTAAAGTTGAATTTGTACCCTTCTGCTGCGAACCCAAGTATTATGGTGTTCACTCTTTTCAAGTGCGTCTCTAGGTCATCGTCTGTAAGATAGATGTCATCGACATAAGATAATGCCTCATCATCATACATCTGTAGTAACTCTGTTACCCTGGCTGAAAATAATCCTGGGCTATTCTTGAATCCCTGTGGGAGACGAAAAAATTGCTTTGCTTTTGAGCCCCCATACTGGAGAAAGCGGTCAAATACCTGCTTTCTGGTGCAATGTTTTGACAGAAGAAACCATTTGAAATATCTAATGTCGTTTTATATTTTTTGCGCACAATGTTATTCATTAGTGCTGCACTGTGTGAGTTTTGTACTGCAAATGTTTTGCAACAAGAGTTTAGGTGTCTGTAGTCCAAAACTAGATATGAATTTTCTAGAAAGGGTTGTTCTGCTATTTCGGTTTCTTTCAATTTCTGGCGGATCGCCACAGATGCTGCTTCTCCTTTTATGTTGGCTAATAGTATAGCCGAGACTTGCTTAAAGTCTTTCAGTCATTTGAGACCTAGAGTTAAAGCAGGTTCTGGACCGTATTCATTTTGAATCTGTCTTAGTACGTCTGGTATAACTGCCATAGACGGTACACCATGTGTTTTTGTGTATATTGAAGCAAAGACTGTGCCCCAAGTGTCACAGTCCTCCACATGTGGTGCGATCCCCATTGGAAGACAGATAGTCAAAATTCTGTGTTTGTCATGAGGTGTAGTATCAGGAAATACTGCCTCTGAGTAATTTTTTGAGCTAACCAGAATGGAATTTGTTCCCGTTTTGCGGGTAATTTGCCAATGACTGATTGTATAGTCTGTGGTGTAATTTGATTTTTGCTCTGATTGCTCGCTAGAGGTCGCTAGAGCCGAGTCAGCAGCGCCAGGAGCTCCGAAACGCCATTCTGCCGAGCGGACGCGGACGCCGGACCGCGGACACCGGGTCATCAACCAGCTTGCTGCCCTGCCCTGCCCTGCCACTGGGAGCTTGAGTCCACGGCTGTCCCAGCTTTATCGGCCGTCCCGCTGCTGCTGGGCCGCTGTCCTTCATTTCTGCATTAGCGGCGGCGGCGGCGGTACTAAAAACGCGGTGTGTCCGTTCATAGCAGCGGCGGCGGCAGAGGGACCGACCGTGCAGGCAGGAGGAACAGGTCGACCAGAGGATTGGCAGAGGGTTGGCTGAGACTCAACAGCCCAGGCAAAACCGGCAATACGACTTTTCTCTGACAGCTTGTACTACGTGATGTGATGTTCCTATTTGGAGCACACGAAGAGGGTGCCAGAGAGCACCAGAGAGCTGCATGAGAGTTACATGAGCTGTGGAAGCAGAGAGCAAGGAGCGGTAAGAGGAGCGAGCAGCGGGCAGTGTGAGCGCTGGGTGAGCGCTGTGAGAACAACACTGTGGCCGCTAACAACAACAACATCGAGGAGCAGAGAAGCAGAGAGCAGAGAGCCCCAACTGACCAGGAGTGACCAGGAGTGATTAGGGGGTGATTAGGGGGTGTGTCAGTGCTGCGCTACGCCGCTGTGGATCCTTCTCACTGGCTCCCCGCTGTCACGGCTGTCACTTCTACAGTCACTCTCTCTTTCTTCGGCGGAGCTTTCAGCGGGTGATCATCTTGGTCCGTCAGACCCGTGAGTAACCTACTCTCTTGCAGTTTAAGCAGCAATACGTTCCTCTATAACAACTATAGCCAGTGTTTGCCAGCGAGACTTAACGTGTTAGCAGACTAGTGCGGAGGAGAGGAGAGGAGGCAACGGGTCTGGGTGTGGTCAGGTGTGAGTGCTGATTGAAGCGCTGTGAGAACAACGCCGCCATCCCCTCCCCCCCTCCAATGCCGCACAAGAGTTGATTTGCCTATTTAAAAGCTGGACCTAGACTACGAACTAGATCTGCGGGTCCGGAAGGTCCAGTAAGGTCCAGGAAGACCTACAGGTCATACGAGGGGGGTCCAAGCTTTTCTCAACCTAATTCAACATAAATCAACATATTTCAACCCAATTCAATCAACTCCAGCTGGCTGTTGTGCATTTTCTTGTTATACAACCTGTAGGAGCGCGATCACATAGGGCCGTGGTTTAGTCTTCAACCTCAGGTTCTGTGTCTCCCTACACCGGAAATTCGACCACCTAATTCACCTTCACTGAAGTGTTTCCCCCCTGACGGCAGCTGCTCTTTTGCCCTGATTTACCTATATGTGGTTCTCGGCCCACACTACAGGATTTCAGAGGTAATATAAGAGGAGACAGGCTTGGGTGTGCACGGGCTGCTGTGCGAATCTAGCGCCATAGCATCCTTTGCCTTGAGAGACGAGTGTGGAAGTGGAGTGGAGAGTCGCAGGAGGGTTTCCAATTGACCTAATTAGCAGACAAAACAACCTTAGCAAATCTACAATTGTAGCTCAATCCCTGTCATGAGATCAGGAAAAGTAAGAACTGTGGGAACAGCAACCAAACGCACAAAGAGATTGCAACAATCGACTGTATTAAAATAAGTTAAAACTAACGCTCCTGGCCAGACCCAGAGAAAGCTGGAAAAATACCAGATAAATTTCAATTCTTGAAGGATCCTGCTGGAGGTATGATAACAATGAGCCCACATAGAAATATTGACAAACTTCAATCCCCTATGAAACCTATTAATACCACCATTGAAACCCTAAATCTGCAGCAAAACGACATACAACACAAAAAAATGGGGCAAGATGATCAAAACTGGAAAAAATACGAATCCGCTGAATTAGACATACAAAAAGGAGACCAATGGCAATGGCTACCTCAGCAGAATCACCCAAAGGATAAGCAAAATTCTAATTTAACAATGATCAATGTAATTAATGCCCTTGAAATGTCTGATTCAGATGTCATAACCTCAAACAAATTGATGTCACAATCCTTGGAAATTACCCATCATGGAAGCCAACCCATGGAAACAATCCAAAATGAGAGCCTAGATAGAGCGGAACAACCAGTACAAAGGATCCCCTTTGAAGTGATAGTTGATATAAAGAAATGTTCGGTTATAACCACTGCGGAACCCGAAATAAACCCCAACTACAATCGGGAGTACCAAATGAGTGCTAAGAATAACGAAACCCTCAAGGAAAAGATAAATGTAACTAGGTTACTAGGGCAAAATCCAGAAGGATCTCATGAAAGTAATAACTCAGCCATTAACATGATCGATTCCTACATCAACAATGACAATACCAATGAAGATCTTAAACACGCCAGGGGATATGATCAGCCTAAGAGTGAAACTGCCCAAACAAAAGAAGTGGGAGGTAAACAACATGACACAGTGAAACCCTGGGATATCTTTTATCAAACATCGACCCTTACATTAGAAGCCCTTCACTACCAGTCAAACAAAATGGACATCCAAATTGACTTGCTAAAAATGATGGCAAACAATGTGGCGGGAATCGACAACAAACTAGCCCAATTAAATGATTTGATAACCAGAGCACAAAGAGAAAATGAAAAAACAACCTCTGACTGCATTTATGTTCCTATTATGGACAAACTATCAACTCTTCCAGCAGTATTAACAAGTATAATAGAAGACACAAAAAGGAACATCCAAGCCAATAAGGGTAAACCTAAAACAACCATGGCTAGTATGAAGATAATGGAAAAATCTACAATTGGCACTGGTATGGTCAACCCAATATTCTCTGAACCACTACAGCAAACAAATCAATCTGATGACATAGTCACTCTTTCATACCCCCAGGTAAAAGCTCCTCTGGACAAAGAAATTATGGGTGAGACTCTAGGTAACTCTTTCAAAAACGATCAAACCCATAGCGATTCCGAATAAGACGGTTTCTCTAGGATGTCAAAACGGCAAAAGAAAAAACTCCGTAAAGCAAGAAAAAATGAGAAAACTAAGTTGAATACCATAAGCAACATAGTTGAGGATCGGTCACTATCCACTTCTGGAAATAATAAAACGGATAAAAAGATCTTTTTCCCTATTTTTGGAAACAATCCAGCAAATGGCTCAAACCTAGTAACAACTAGCAAGATAAAGGAACCTCTACTCCCGCAACGGAAAGACAACAGACCAGGGGAAGTTCAATTAACAAATAGTATATTAGACAATGTGCAAATAGGACCTATTCAGGATGAAATCCAAAATAAAGAAGTAATAGCACCTATAATATCCAACGGTTACAAAGTGAATGAAACTATGCCTATTAAACTGACTGTAAATAGGATTCCTTCCCACAATAAAGCTGCCATGGAGGATGAGTCAAAAAAAGAAAGGGTCCTCACAGTACGGAGGGTAGAAACCTGTCCCGAAATAACACCTGAAAGAGACCATCTGCAGATTATATCAAGGGACGGGAATAAAACTATCCGCTATACATCACAACAAACTGTGAAAAAGGAGTCCGACATTCGACATAGTCCTAAAATCAGTGAGAAACTTATATTCACCCCAGAATTTCGTTCTAGAGGTTGCCACCACATACTCAATCGAGGGAATCTACTTCGACTGTTCAAATCCATGCCCTCACTGAATAACATCTCAACTAAAGACATTATTTCTGTTCAGTTTATGGAGGACAAACAGAGTACCCAGACTCCAACCCTAATCTCATTAACATCATTTCTCATAGCTGAACAGATAATGAAGGAGCAGATGACATTTAAATCCTGGGGCATAATAGTAACTAAACAAACCCCAGAGGTCTACCCTACCCCGTTTAAAGAAATTGATACATCACCAAAAAATAAATTGGTAGGGCTAAAGACTTCATCAGTCTTAAAAAACGCACTTGGCAGATCACCGGAAAAAAAGGTATGCCCCATTCTCCTAAACGCACCAGAAAGAAACCTAGAAATTAATGATAAATGGATTAACATGGCACTCCATAATAATCAACCACAATGATATGGCAATCCTACACTAATAGGAGATAATAGTGAAGCTAAAAAAAGAATTAGTGTACTTTCATGGAACATCAATGGTTTGACGGGAAAAATTAATAATGCACAAATCGACTCTATACAGGGAAACCCAGACATTGTAGTTTTGCAGGAAACCTGGGAACTTAACCCATTTATGCTTCATGGCTATGCCGGCTATTATGAAAATGCAAAGAAAGAACAGAGGTTCGGGAGAGCCAGTGGAGGGCAAGCAATATTTATTTCTAATGCGTTGCACATCGACCATCAGCAAGTCAAGATCGATGACTCAAATATTTTGATGGTTAAACTTAATTCCAAAATATTTTCTCAAAATCTTAGAACACTATACTTGATTTCGGTCTATATTCTGCCAACCAACAAAAGTAGGGAATCAACATGTGGATCCCTGAACAACGCTCTAATTAATAAAATGTTGGAGGATCCGAAAGCAGATTTTCTGATAACCGGGGACTTTAATCTCAACTTATTGTCATCTCATCCAAGAGATGAGACCACGCTACTGCAAAACCATCAATGGCTAATTCCTGACCAGGACACAGGGACAGATAACAACAGCAATACAAATAAAATAGGACAGAACTTTGTAAAGGATATGGAAGCAATGGGACTTCGAATACTTAACGGTAGAATAAAAACGGACGTCCCACCAAGCTACAGCTACTTCGGTCACAACGTAAACTCGAGGATTGACTACACCATGATTACACTATATATGTTCCATAACATCATTTCATACCAACTAAATAAAGTAATTGAAAGTGACCATGCCCAGCAGTTAATACTAATGGATACTGGAATAGCTATGAAAAAAGCCTATCAGACGGTCCAAGGGCATATTGGTACTATCAACTATAAAAAATTGACCTGGAACATTAGTAATAAAGAGGAAATGAATGATCAAGTGGAGATGATCTTGGATAAATGCATGAAAGACATTACATCAAAGTCAGTAATTGAGCAATGGGAAAATCTGATTGAGACGTTGATTAAAACTGAAGGCCAAACTAAAGCAAATAGGTTTAAAAATGGAAACGCATCCAAAAAGGAAAATAACGGTAACTTAAATCTACCTCATACAATTAGGGCATTGAAAAAAGAACGAAATAGGACCATTAGACTGACTAAGAAACTGGGGGTAAACGCAGAAATCACAGGAAAGTTAAAGTTAATAAATCAAAATTTGAAAAAATTGATATGGGATGAGAAAACAAAGCGAAACAATCAATCTGGGCAAAAATATTTTTCGCAAGCAACAAGAAGAATTCAAGAGACTTTTGGTACCTTATCAACGGACTTGCTAGACCCAACAAGCATGTCATCTCATCTCCCATAACGGAGCAGGAATGGTACAAGTTCTTGAAGAAACATTTGAATCAAGACCCCATACAGGTAACCTCCATGGAAATACAACAAGAGCATGAATCTCACAAAGAGAATGTCTTTACCTATCATCACGATGATTCGGATACTCAAGAACATACAGGAAAAGAAGAGATTATCAAACTCATAAAACAACAGAAGAATGGTGCTCATGGACCAAATGGGATACCGTCTGCACTTTTTAAAGAAAACCCGGAACTATCGGCAATTTACCTAGAGAAACTGTATATAGAAGTCGCTCGGTCAGGAACGGTACCCAAGTCATGGCGCGAAAGGTAGTTGGGCACTGCCAGAAAATTATAGACTTGTTACATTGCAAGACTCCGATGCCAAGCTATTTGCCAGAACAATATTGACGAAACTAACTGCCTGGGTGACGGAAGCAAAAATAATGCCTTTTAACCAAACAGGTTTTATCCAAGGATTAGGTACTTCGACCAACATTTTAGTTCTTGCCCTACTTATAAACAAATCAATAAGATCAAAACAACCCTTGTATTTTTGTTTTATTGATTTTAAATCCGCGTTCGACTGCGTTAATCGAAAACTACTCTGGAAAAAATTAGAAAAAATGAAAATTCCAGTCTCCCTACTTAATCTTATCCGCCTGTTATATTCAGAGACATGGGTGAGTGTGAGGATGGGGGATGGTCAAACCCTATCCGAGATGATCCCAGCTAACGAAGGTTTGAAGCAAGGCTGTGTTTTAGCCCCCCTTCTTTTTAACTTGTTTCTTGCGGACCTTCCAGGAATATTGGATGAGGAAAATGCGCACCCCCCCAAACTAGCTGACAAGAGGCTCACATGCCTGATGTATGCGGATGACGTCTTACTTATGAGCCACACAAAAGTGGGCTTGCAACGCTTAATGAAAAGGACCTATACCTATTCTAAAGAGAACAGAATGGTTATAAACGAGAAAAAAACTAAGATTATGGTAATAGCCAAAAACGTTAAGCTGAAATACAAAAGCCAATGGTTCATGGATAAAATCAAACTTGAACAAGTAGAGGCCTATAAATACCTGGGCGTATTATTTGACTCAAGGGGTAACTACCAATTACATAAAAGTGACACTCAAAGAAAAGCGAACTCACTAGCGGCCGCATTTAGACCTGTGCAGAAATCGCTTCCCTCTTTGTCGTATGGTCCTCTCTTGAGCATTGTCGGTGCAAAACTCCTAACCACCATAGCTTATGGTAGCGAAGCCTTAATGGGTAAAGACAGTGAGATTTTGAACAAAATTATAACCAAAACATACCGAGTGTTATTCCACCTCCCAGTGAACGCTTCCCCGGAGCAAGTAAGGTTGGAGTTTGGTCTAACCAATCAACAATATGCAAGGCAAGGCAATTTTATAAAAGTCTGGAATCAAATAAAAAGCGACCAACAAAATGAGATATCGCTGCTCTTATGGAGAGAAATAAAGAAGGATACTACCTCCTCTGCAGCTCTATATCTTAGAGATTCAATTAACGAGTTTGGGGTTACGACTATATGGGAAACGAATACAACCAAGACATCATTCAAGAAAATCATTAACAAAACCGCAGCACACTTATCCATAGTAAAGGATAAAGCTACCCTTACAAAGAGGAAACACGCTTGGATGGTGCTAAATGGTTACAATAAGCAGGAGATACAACAATATCTAATAACTCCGTGGACACAAAAAAACAAGCAGATCCTCCTCAATGCGAGATTCGGATCTATGCCAGGGCTTTGCCATCTTCCCCCATGGGAATTTCAAGCAACCCAAACGAAATGCAGACTGTGCAATAGGGGTGAGGAAGACATTCAACATCTTTTGTGTATTTGCCCCAAACTCCTCCAAGAGACAAAATCATTGCTAAAAGCTTATTTCAAGTCACGCGATATATGGTCATGTAGGCAGGCCGTGAAGAAATGTATGATCTCAAATGATATCATTTTAAACTCCGCCTTTGTAAAGTTCCTACTGTTTGCCAAAAAGAAACTCAGAGATGTAGCTATTACAAATACTTAATGGGTTGTAAAGACTATGTAATGTCATTTTATATGATTTTAAACTGGAATTTAATTCTTAAATTCTTCTTGTAATTCAAAATGTTGTAAGATTTTAAATAATCATCATAATAAACTACCTTTGTACCTTTGTAATTTTATTTGTGTTCCCCTGGTGAGGGGTGTGCTGTGGAATTCTAATTGCTGGTTGGACTGTTAAAGTCCGCATGACATATTGGACCAATTGTCTATGTATTTTAATTAGTTGTTTTAGCTGAACTAAAAGTTCTCCGCTTGACATTTTTTCAATGTCAGGATGTGGTGTGTAGCCGGCTAGAACTGGCCATGTGGCTCCTGGTCTACCTAGTGGACCCAGCCTGGTGAAGTGATTTTGATGTTTTAGGGCACCATTAAACCAGAGCTGATGCTCTTGGTACGTTACTGGAATTTCAATGTCCTCGAAAGGAACGTATTCCGTTGGAGATTCCTCTATTTTGAAGTAGTGGAAATCGCGTGTCACAGCATGTGCTGCTGGAAAGTGTATCCAGGAATAGAATACCTCTGTCTGCCGATATTCATGGGCCTCTACCACAAATATGACTGTACCACCTCTTGGTGATACTCCATTCTTTATAAGTTTGTAAGTTACACTCTTCCTTACATTGACTGGGATGATTATAGCATCCGGGTCATCTTGCCGGAGACTTGTGTCTTCCGCTAAAAGTTGAGCTGCTAAAGCATCTCTTTCTTTATCCTCTTCACCTTCTGACATTTTACGGACTGAAAGGTTTTCTGCAGAGCAAGTTTCAAGGAAACAAAGATGAGGTGCACAATATTTTGGAACACTGTATCCTTCAACGTTGACTAAACCAAAAACTAATACATAGGATTCTCATCCTACTAAGTTTTGGCGGATATTAACCTTTTACCCACTCCAGACGTCTATTGGAGTTTTTACGGGAAAAAGGGGTCTGTGTGAAAAGCACGACTGAGTTACTCTACTATCTAGCGTTAAATTATCGCCTTACCAAACGTTGGGCGCCATGTAGTGTAGTTCCTATATTCCCAATAGGCTCTGCACATTGGAATAACATAAACAATAGTTTAGACGTAGGACCGAGGTCGACTAGGTCTCTATTGAATATGTTAGTCTTAATTGTGAATGCCATCTAGCTCAGAGGTCACTAGAAACTTTCTCGAGTGAACAGGAAGGTGTTAACTTTCCTGAATAGACAAGAAGGGGTTAGTTTCTGACAACCGCATAAACATGACAACTTTGCTCCCTCCAGAATAAGGAGTATACCTCCAGAGTCGCAGAAACAATAGACAGCTATTTCACTCAGTCAATCGTGCATGCTTAGTTTCACCAGGAGTGCAGAGAAATAGAGAGACAGGCGTTTTTCAATAAAAGTGGTTATTTATTGAGCAGTCTTCTTTCTTATGCAAGAGAAGTGAATTGCCACAATTGTAATACTTGTCATAAAGTAAAGTGCGTACAGTAAAAGGAGTATTATGAAATAATACTGTAAAAGCATTTATATGGTTTCTAAGCCATAAGATACTTAAAACGGATAAATACATGCAATGATAAAAGTTGACTAAACGTACTCAACTGGTGTTTCTAAAATACGCCTACCCCGGTGTACCTAACCTAAGCCTAGTACGTGGGAAGGAGTAAGTGAGATATAGTTTGAGTTAAGATAGTTTTTTGCCAAGAATCTGAATCAAGAATTCTCTACGGGTCTAATCAGCTCCGTACCTTGGTTATAGAATGAAGGAGGTCTTGTATCTCTCTCTCAGGACTCGATCTCCCAGCAACCCGCAAGGGTGACTGGAAACACTGGAGCTGGATTTCTCGGCGGGAGAAAAGACAGCGTCTCTCTCAGTGCGTCAATGGGAGGGTCGGCTTCCTTCGGCACTTGTTACAGCAGGGTGTCGGGGAAGTAGATAGCCGATCTGCTCCAAACCACCGTGTGTTTGCTAAGGCAGATGCTGGTATATTTATACCTGGAAGGTGCCGAGATTGACGTAAGGTTGGACATAAGACGTCACTAAGAACTCGCAGTTCTTTCAGGACTCCAGGAGTTCTTGGACAAATCAAAACAGAAGCAGGGGGAATTCCTTGGTTTGTTTTAAGAACGCGTTGCACTTTCTAGGAGTCTATGGGAGTAGCCTTGCCGTATTTGGACTGCATTGGCTATGTCTAAATATGGATATGATTCTCATGCCTTTATAAGGATATGATTTGTTATAACCACATAAGGGCATAAATCGGGAATATTTAAATAGGGTCCTAGATACGTTCACAACAGGATTTCTTGAAATTGATTGAAAGTCCCAGAGACTGGAATAGCGAGAGGCACCTTTGAACGTGTACTCTTGCTGCTCCTAGAGAATTGGCCTTGATAAGGCAATTGTACAGGTACAGGAAGATTTGAATGCCTTCCCAGCGAAGATGCGCAGCCACTGGGGCTAACATTTTTGTGATAACACTCGGGGTGCTGAACAAAGCCCAAACGGGAGAACTTTGAATTGAAAGTCCCTGCCAGCCACTCTGAACCTCAAGAATTTCCTGTGCCTGTGGAGAATGGGTACGTGAAAGTAAGCATCTTGAAGGTATAGGGTAGCCATGTGATCGCCTTGAGAAAGAAGCTGGAGGATTTCTTGAAGTTTTAACATCCGGAAGGACAGTTTCTTGAGGTATTTGTTGAGGGCACGTAGGTCGAGGATGGGGCGCCATTCCCCTGTTTTCTTTCGTATGAGAAAGAACCTCGAATAGAAACCTCTTCCTTGCTGCAATTGAGGAACTTTTTCGATTGCACCTTTCCGAATCATTATATTTATTGGGGAAAAAAGCTCTTTGAGGTGAGCTGGTGGTGGACCTTTTGGAGGTGAATTCGGAGGGATTTTGACAAATTCTAAAGCGCTCTGGCCACTACATCCAGGACCCACTTCTCCGTAGTAATTTTGGACCAATTTAAAAAGTAATGGGATATTCTTCCTCCAACTTTTGACTTTGGTATTTGCAGAGGTGGTGGCAGGTGGGAGTTCTCATTGCCTCTTAGAGCAATCCCGTCCCCGATAAGAGGACTTTCTTTTCCCCTGCGAAAAGTTGTTGCCTCGTTGTCCGTATGTTTGTTGCTTATTCGGCTGATATCGCTGGTTACCTTGTGTTGACTGGTACGAGCATTGTCGAGAGTAGCCCCCTCTATTTGAATAGGACCCACGTCCTTTTGCGCCACGAAAGGACGATTTGCCAAACTGCAGGTTTCCCAGCGACCTTGCGGTTTCTGTATCTTTCTTTATGGCCTGCAAGGCCTCGTCAATGTGCTGACCAAATTGATGTTCTCCGTATCTATTATTTTTGCCTGGACTTCTTGTCGGAAGGACGTTGACTTTAGCCAACCCGGTCTCCTTAGTACTGCCGCGCCTGCCAATTGTCGGAAGCCCGTGGACGCCACATCAACGGCTGCATCAATCATTTCCGCAGAAGCGCACTCTCCTTCATGTTACACCTTCTTTGCTTCTGATCTCTCTGGTTCCGGAAGCTTTTCGAGATATGGTGAAATATCTGACCACATCTGTCTATCATATCTCCCTAGTATTGCTAGGGAATTTGCCGCACGGATTGTAGTTGCAGCCTTCGTCGACACCTTTTTGCCAATGGAGTCCAGACGTCTGCCGTCTCTGTCCGGTGGGGCAGTCACTTGTGCGGACGGGTTTCTAGCTCTTCTCTGGGCCGCTTGATTGACAACGGACTCTGTCTTAGCTTGTCCTATAAGGCATGAAGGTGATGTGAGGGGCGCCTTGTACTTTTTATCTATACGAGGTAAGACTGCAGGTAAAGAATTTGGAGTGGACATGATTTTTAGGCCCTCCTTCCAAATGCAATCTATTATTGGGATTGTCCTCACTTGTTTGTGTGGCTGATCTCTAAAATCATACAAAAACAATCCTCCTGTTTAGCTTCCATAGTAATTTGAAACCTCTTCGTTGCTCTTTCCATTACTAGATGAAATCCCCCAATGTCCACAGCAGGCTCGGCTCCAGGAATGTGAATTTGGGTGGGCCAAGGGTGCATTTGGGTGGGCCACTGCAGGCTCGATTTGTCGCATACATTTCTAGGCAGAACTTCTTCAGGGCCCTCCTTTATATCTTCTTAGTCTTACAAGGCCCAGTAAAACTCACTCTTTTCCAAATATCTTTTTAATGTTATCACTCTCAAAAAGTGTTTTTTCCATGTAATGTTCCTTTGGTGGGAAGAGGAGGTTTCTGAGGTGGGAGTTTCAGGCAAGTGACACTCCTCGGGCTCTCTCTGTGCGAGCCTTCAGGGAGAATCCCTCTTCATTACTCCCTCCACCTGACCACGGACTCTGCAACGCACTCCCTTACAGGCTTGATTATCCACTGTTCCTCTCCAGTGCACCTTATCTCAGAGATGACCTTGGGCCCCAGCCCCATATCAGGCACCATTGGGCTCCACTTTAATTTTTCCCGGTAGAAACATTAGTAAAATCGCCTTCAAACTTAAAACATTGAATATAGCAGTAAATATAATTAGCACGCACTTTAAAGTATGTTCCACAGTAGCCCTTATGGCCCGACTGCTAATTAAATAAACAAAAACAGAAAGGCCATTATAGGGCCGGCTTCAGCGCTGATGCAAAAGTATATTTGGCGCAGCACCAATAACCTCTTTCTCTGTAAATACCTTTACTACCACCTTCCAACAGTGCCCCTCATCCCTCCATGGCCCCCCTATTGACATCTTCCTCGGATTCCCTCACTGCTACACGCCACAAGTGCCCTTTATCTCCCCATAGCACCTCCCCCTTATGACCTCCTCCTCAGACTCCCTCACTACCACCCTCCAACAGTGCCCCCCCCCCCCCCTATTGACCTCCTCATTGGATTTCTCCCTCCACCCCATGACCTCCTCATTGGATTCCCTCACTGCCACCCTCCACCAGTGCACCTCATCTCTCTGTAGCCCCTCCCACTGATGACCTCCTCCTCAGACTCCCTCACTACCACCCTCCATCAGTGCCCAACATCTCTCCTTAGCTCCTCCCGCCACCCCATGACCGCTTACTCGGATTCCCTCACTGCCACCCTCCAACAGTGCCCCTCATCTTTATGTAGCCCCTCTCGCATATGCGTTTCATTTGTTGTATAGCGCTACTCATATCAGTGTAGTGTGTGTCAGTACTTTACACCACACATACATTATGCAGAGACAATGAATCATACAAGTATGTAAATCAGTCTACAGGGAATGTCACATAAGCCAATGAGGATTACAAGTGTAGGAATCACATGTCATCCATACTGGTGGGCAGTATATTTTAGGAGGGTTTGGTCTGGGGAAACACAACCTTAGGATTTAAAGAGTTCTCCATCGGGGTCAGCTTTACTGATAAAAATGTACATCTGCCCAAACATACTCATTTTAGCAGTAACCCACTGAGCTATCCACATGAAATACAGCTCATCTGCATTTAAAAACTACTAACAGAGAAACGATTGCTCTCCAGCAGGATCATTAATCACCAGCATTATGTGGGCATTTTGTATTGTCTTATTGTTGTCCTGATTCGGCCATGATAATGAAAAAAAACTGTTTAAATGAAGTACACAAGTATGTGTCCTGCTGGGCCTGGGCAGATTTTAAAAAGAAAAAAATTAACACATTCTCTTACCTACTCCATTAGTCAAACTTTGTGTCACAACCTGATGTGATAAGCCGCTGCAGGGGCCAGGAAAGGTGACTAGGAATAAACAAACTTATTTTTCCTGCGCTGCATAGAAAATATTGGGGCAGATTTATGTTAACTGGCGCATCCCCAGGGATGTGCCAGTTAATGTGCGCCACAGTGCGCCACAGCTCCGCCACCCATGGTGCGCCGCATTTACAATGCGGCGCACCATGGGGCAAAAACGGCACAGATGCGTGACGCATCTGTGCCGTTAAGGAGGCGCATTGCTGGAGTTGCGTCGCAAGCGCGACGCAGCTCCAGCAAGGCTCGGGGGTGCCCCATCTTAACAATGCTGCATCAAGACCTACGCCTGCTTCAAGCAGGCGCAGGCTTTTGACGCAGCAATGGCCTGAAAGTGACTGAGTGAAATCTTATAGATTTCACTCAGCCACTTTTGCGAGGCGCACCTGCCCCGGAACGCCCACCCTGCGCCGGAACGCCCACAAGCGGCGCAGGGCTTTACAACGTGACGCATCTGCCTAGATGCGTCACATTGTAAATCGTTCGTAGGGATGCGCCACGTTTACGCCGCCTTGCGTGACGCAACAGCGGCGTAAACGTGGCGCAAGGGCCTCATAAATCTGCCCCTTTGTCTGTGTGTGCTCGCCCGGGAAGCTGTCTCGG
Organism: Lissotriton helveticus; assembly: GCF_964261635.1. NCBI lineage: Eukaryota > Metazoa > Chordata > Amphibia > Caudata > Salamandridae > Lissotriton > Lissotriton helveticus. The sequence continues at coordinate 102,490,573 of NC_136071.1, read as the reverse complement.
CCTGGGCTGACACACAAAATCTGTGCATTGCATGCCGGCCTTCAAGCCCTCACTGCGAGGGCCAAGGCTCCTGGTTGGGTGGGCCTGGCTCATGTTTGGGTGGGCCTGGCCCACCCGGCCCACCCGCTAGAACCGGGCCTGGTCCACAGGTGGAGAGTCCGCAGTATGAGGAGCAGTAGGTGATGGGGTTTGCGTCTGGTAATCATCCCACTCCGACAGTACGGATTGATCGTCTACCTCTCCTTCCTCACTGTCATCATCGGTGGTGATACATTCCTGCGTATGGTGTGATTGTGCCGGAGCAGGTGCAATTGTGGAATGTACGTCCGGTGCTGGTGTTAGAGGAGATTGCCTTGGGGCTCTTAAGACTGAAGCAGGAGCTTGAGGCATGGGTGTTGCCGGAAGTGATCCTGCCGATTCAGGTGGCGGGATCGGCGTTAGTAGTTGTCGTGACCGGACAAGCAGGGCACTAGGACCCAGAGGGTCAAGTGACCTAAGGAGCTGGACACCGGACACCACATCCGGTCGAGGGGGCAGAGGGCAGAGAGCCACGAGCAGGGAACGGGCATGGACATGCAGATGAGAGTCTGCCCTAAGATACAATAAAGAAATCGTTACATGGTACCTGGCTGGCGTGTATTTCCTTGGTGGGACTCGCTGTAGGCACCACAACTGGCGACGAAGGTCCTGACGAATGCACGTGTTGGCCACATCGAACTGCATCGTAGAAAAACCAGGAGCCCACCCTGGAATGCATCGCGACGAGGAAAGAAAGAATAATGGCCCGTGAATAAAGAGCAGCGACGCGGGAGCCCACCCCGACTGCTGTGAGAGGAACCTCGCCGGATCCTGGTAAGCGCTGTGTGCGAGCACGCAAAGTGAAAGAGATTGAAATTGGCGCGAGCTCTCGCAAGAGTCTCGGCGGCCATTTTGGAGTCAGGCGGTTTTGACCAATCAGCACGCGAGAAAATCCTGCGGCCATTTTGAGGTCAGGCAAAAGCCGATTGGTCTAGAAATCTTGCGAAAACCTCGGCGGCCATTTTGAGGTCAGGCCAACGAGCCAATAGGAGGGCGAGAAAATCCGGCGGCCATTTTGAGGTCAGGCGAAGGCGAAAAAAGGCAAAGGAGACCAAATTTAAGGACTAAAAGCACACAGAAAGCTGCAATAAGCCCATAATTGAACAGAAAACAATAAATAAAGAGCCATAAAGAGCTCAAAGAAAGAAAGAGACTAAAAGAAAGAAATAAAAGAGAGAATAAACAAAGAGCAAGAAAGACACAAATAGGGAGAAACAAAGAAAAGGAAAGACAAGAAGTAAAAGAAACAAGTGCCAGAAAGAGCACAAAGAGGGAACACAAAGAAAAGAGAAATGTCAGAACCAAGACAAAGTGCACAATACCGCAGACCCCTCCCGTTCAATGTATCGGAACCGCAAGTGGGAATAAGATGGGAGCGGTGGATCTTAAGATTTGAGAGATACATGGAAGCAACCGACGTAGTAGAAGAAAAGAAGTTAGGCCTGTTCCTAAACCTGGTGGGTGAGGAAGTAGATGAGCTGTTAGTGACTTTGCCAGCAAGCGAGACATCAACATAAAAAAACTCATCAAGTGTTTGACAAACAAGTTTGATCCTCAAAGAAATGTCGATTTTGAAAGATACACTTTCACCATAGCATTCCAACAGCCTGACGAGTCATTGGATGACTTTGCAACGCGACTAAGGAAGCTAGTAACACACTGCAAGTTCGACAAGTACGACAACGAACATGCAATCAGTCTATGGATCATTGAAGGGTGTTGCGACACAGAATTCCGCACTAGGATACTAAAAGAACCGACATCCTTAGAGAACATTCTAACACTGGCGAGAGCAGAAGCAAGAGCAAAGATGCATGCGAAACAAATGGAGAGGCGTGTCGAGCAGGCACACCGCATAACAGATAACAGCCGCGCTGGCAACTGGAAAAAGGGACAGAATGACCACACAGAGAAGAAACAACAAGGGTCGCAATGCTATAAATGTGGATTGGAATTTCCACACCGAGGTGCATGTCCAGCATTAGGTCAGACTTGCAGAAAATGCAACCGCAGCAATCACTTCGCCAGTATGTGCCAAGGGGTACAGTTCAGAAACGAAAGAGGGCGGCCAGCAAGGCCACGGATGACAACAAGCAGGCATGTAAGGCACATTGAAACAACCACCAGAAGCTCATCGCTGGAGTCAGGAGGTGAAGAAGAAGAAGAAGAAAAGGTGGAACGACTATACCTCATGTCCATGAACAAAGATAAAACCGAAAAAAGCATTTGTCTGGTAGACAAGAAAACAATCAAAAAGACTGAGTCTGTGACGATAGACATAGGGCAACACAGAGCCAGGTTTGTGCTCGACAGCGGTGCCACGTGCAACATAATGTGCACATCAGAGTACGAAAAGATGGAAAGAAAACCAATTCTGCGACCATCAAGAGTAGAAGTGTTCACATGGGGCTTAAGAAAGCCAGTAACGAACTTAGGAAAGTTTACAGACAACCTGACATACAAGGACCAGACGATCACAGAAGAGATTCATGTGTTGAGAGGGGACATTCCAACACCGTGCCTGCTAAGCAACGTCACGGCACAAGTAATGGGCCTGCTCGCAATGACATACCACATGTCAGAAAAGGGAAGCATCTTAAAAGAGTATCCAAGACTACTAAAAGGACTGGGGAAACTAAAGGGGCAACAAATCACGCTCCACATCGACGAAACAATAAAACCTGTAGCTCAACACCACCGGCGAGTGCCGATACACCTGCAACCACAAGTTGAGGAAGAAATCGAATCATTACTGAAACAATACATCATAGAGCCAGCAGAAGGACCGACACCCTCTGTGTCGCCGATAGTGGCCGTGCCGAAGAAGAACACATCAAAAATCAGGATCTGTGTCGACATGAGGATACCAAACACAGTCATTGAAAGAGAACGACACCCTGGACCTCACCTTGATGACATGATTAGCTGTCTCACAGGAACAAGACGATTCTCCAAGCTAGATCTGTGCAAAGGATATCACCAGCTAGAGCTAGATCCGCAGTCACGATATATAACGACATTCTCCACGCACCTGGGCCTATTCCGGTACAAGCATCTGAGCTTTGGGATATCGTCAGCAGACGAGATATTCCAAGAGACCATCAGACAAGTGATAAGACCAGTGAAAAACAGTCTAAACTACAGCGACGACATCTTGGTTATTGGCAAGTTAGACGAGGAGCATGACAAAGCGCTAAGAGAAGTATGCTCCCAACTAGAGGAGGCCGGATTCACACATCTTCTCAAAAAAGGGAATGCGACCGGATCGCAGCAAGGTAGAAACTCTGGAAAAAACGAAACAACCAAGCGACGTCGCAGAAGTGAGGTCATTCCTTGGCCTCGCCAGCTACTGTGCAAGGTACATCAAGAACTTTGCAACAGTGAGTGCACCGCTGAGAGAGCTGACAAAGCAAGGACAACATTTTGCATGGACACAAGAATGCAGCAAGGCCTTTGAAGAAATAAGGGAGTCTGTGACGGCGGTCGATCATCTGGCATACTTTGACCCACTGTTGTGCACCGAACTAACAGTAGACGCAAGCCCAGTAGGATTGGGCGCAATATTGGCCCAGCACAGACCAGGAAAAGACTCCCCACGATGTATAGTGGCTTATGGAAGCAAAAGCTTATAGGACATTGAGAGAGCATACTCTCAACCAGAAAAAGAAAGTCTGGCAGTTGTGTGGGCATGCGAACATTATCACATGTTCGTATACGGAAAGCCGTTCACAATAGTAACAGACCACCAAGCGCTAATAACAATCTATGGGAATCCAAATGCCAAGATACCACCCAGGTATGAATAACGAAGCGTTGATGAACAACGAAACAGGAATGAAACAAGACCAAGAAGAACGTGCAAGAAACCGCAGAGACTAATTGAAGAGATGTAAAGTGACCAGATCTCTGTCTCTCTCTCTCTCATATCTCTCTCTAACTACCCATCTCTAACTAGTGCGTTCAGCACTCACCAGTGGCGGTCACCGCACGTGTCATGAAAACATTTGTTTGTAACAAAGGGGGAGATGTCGTGACCCGACAAGCAGGGCACTAGGACCCAGAGGGTCAAGTGACCTAAGGAGCTGGACACCGGACACCACATCCGGTCGAGGGGGCGGAGGGCAGAGAGCCACGAGCAGGGAACGGGCATGGACGTGCAGATGAGAGTCTGCCCTAAGATTCAATAAAGATATCGTTACATGGTACCTGGCTGGTGTGTATTTCCTTGGTGGGACTCGCTGTAGACACCACAGTAGTCACTTAACATATATTGTAGGTCAGTGGTTCCCAAACTTTTGACTCCTGAGGACCCCCATTGAGTCACCACTGGAAGCCGGGGACCCCCAAGCAATTTGTATGAGTTGAATTTCAAATATTAAAAAAAAACACACGTGTTCACACAAAACAAATACTCAAAGTACTAAGGATTTTGGGGCCAGATGTACGACCATTTCATTTAGCGCCTCGCAATTGGCGACACAATGCAAGTGGCAAATTGCGAGTCGCTAAATGAAATGTACAACAGTGTGTTTAACACTGTTTGGGATTCCCAATGGGGTCGCAAATTGCAGGGCTCATTAATATTAATGAGCCTCTCGCAATTTGCGAGCCCATTGGAAATGCCCACCCTCCTAGGGATGGTGGCCTGCTGGGCTCAGCAGGCCACCATGTCTGGGACTGCTTTTAAATAAAGCAGTTTTTTAAAAAATGCAGCTCGTTTACCATGCATTTAAAAAAATTAAAAAAAAAAGGAAACGTTTTAGTTTCATTTTTTAAGGGCAGGCAGAGGTCCCTGTGATCTCTGCCTGCCCTTAAAAAAATATTTTGCATGCATTTGCAAAGGGGAAGGGGTCCCCTTGGGTCCCCTTCCTATTTGCAAATGCATTACCATCTACTTGAAGTGTTTTGCGACCGAAAAACATTTGTACATGGTTTTGAGACTCACTGTTTGAAAGGGAATGCCCCTTCCAAATAGCAAGTTGCAAAACCTACTTAGCGAGTCACAAACAAATTGCGACTCGCGAAATAGGCTATGTACATGGCCCAATAGGTTTTTGCATGCGCAAATGGGTTCACGAACCCATTCGCACATATAAAAACGGATCGTACATCTGGCCCTTAGTATTTTATATTGAAGGAACAGCCCCTCTGTCACATGTATTTCATTTGTTTTATAGCATCTCTCATACCGTTGTAGGATGTAGAGCACTTTACATCACACACATATAGAAACATTGAATCATACATGTAAATCAGTGTATAATCAAAAGCACAGGTGCACCATAAAACAAACAGTTTTTCAATAGTCACTGAGTAAATATGAATGTCCAGCAAGTCCGTTTTGTTCAAGATGATTTATTTTTCAACAAAGTGAAAATAGAACAGCCGACGCGTTTCGTCCCAGCCGGGACTTCTTCAGGGCTGTGTTTACAAGAAGATAAGAAAAATAAACATACAATTAAAAGATGGTACATTGCAACACCCAGCCGAGTATACAATGATCCCATGCATTAAAAACAAAGTGCTAATTGGGTAAGAGCCTTTACATTGTTGCATTTCTGGATTCTAGCCAGTCAGTGATACCGTAAGTTAACATTATACAAACATATATTATTTTTTGTGTTATAACTATTGTATACAAGGGAATGTACATCCATTGGGAACGCAAAATTTAAGGGTGAAAGTATACATTGACAATATATGATGTGCAGATTGTTTATGGATGGGACATAAACCTCTCTTCATATTTGACAAAGAAAGTGCACATCCTAATAACATGAGTGCCTTTCGGTACCCCAAAACTATGGGGCTCAAGAACAAGGAAATGCACCTACCAATGGAAAATTCAATGTCCAGAATGTGATGACAAAAAACCAGCAAGAGTTGTTGGAACCAGCTCTGTGGCAGACCGCTCCGTCAATCCCTATTTACAGTACTGCAGTTGGAATCAGTAAAAGATAAATGTCAATAAAAACTCTGAATCTGGAGAAGATAACACCTATGCGAGCATCCGAAGCGGATAAATATGCAAACTGGAGATTATAAGGTGAAAAGAATCAAATGACGTGTCACATATACCAACATCACAGATTAATCCATGAACTTTAGTCATCATCAGCACTAAATGATATGTCACTTACAGAATGGTCAGTGTCCATATGGATGTTCAAGAGACGGTTTCAATCATATGCGGTCATGTAAACACGGGGTCTTGGTAACACAAACTATGACAGAGGAAAAGATGAATCGACTTGTTACAAACCATTCTGTTAATTGATCAAGCAAGTCTGAAAGATGGAGTCCTACAAGGATTCAATATATAGACCAACAACGGTCCATGCACCAATGTGTGATTCAATTTAGGCTAAATGACAAGGCAAAGGGGGATGTATGTCCAACTTGCCTATAAACCTACTATCCAGGTCTAGAGAATAAAAAGCAAACGTGTCCAATTCTTCATATGTGAATAAGTATCCAGTGCACCATACATACGATGTGCACTAAAATCTGGAAATAAAAGAACAGAAACCTATTTAATATTAATCCTATTGCATGGCATTTAAAGAAAATGTCAAATACCCAAACAGTACCTCTGGTTGACCAAGTACCCCTTATAGCGGATATCCTGCCATCAAACGAAGATATTGCCATGCAATAGGATTAATATTAAATAGGTTTCTGTTCTTTTATTTCCAGATTTTAGTGCACATCGTATGTATGGTGCACTGGATACTTATTCACATATGAAGAATTGGACACGTTTGCTTTTTATTCTCTAGACCTGGATAGTAGGTTTATAGGCAAGTTGGACATACATCCCCCTTTGCCTTGTCATTTAGCCTAAATTGAATCACACATTGGTGCATGGACCGTTGTTGGTCTATATATTGAATCCTTGTAGGACTCCATCTTTCAGACTTGCTTGATCAATTAACAGAATGGTTTGTAACAAGTCGATTCATCTTTTCCTCTGTCATAGTTTGTGTTACCAAGACCCCGTGTTTACATGACCGCATATGATTGAAACCGTCTCTTGAACATCCATATGGACACTGACCATTCTGTAAGTGACATATCATTTAGTGCTGATGATGACTAAAGTTCATGGATTAATCTGTGATGTTGGTATATGTGACACGTCATTTGATTCTTTTCACCTTATAATCTCCAGTTTGCATATTTATCCGCTTCGGATGCTCGCATAGGTGTTATCTTCTCCAGATTCAGAGTTTTTATTGACATTTATCTTTTACTGATTCCAACTGCAGTACTGTAAATAGGGATTGACGGAGCGGTCTGCCACAGAGCTGGTTCCAACAACTCTTGCTGGTTTTTTGTCATCACATTCTGGACATTGAATTTTCCATTGGTAGGTGCATTTCCTTGTTCTTGAGCCCCATAGTTTTGGGGTACCGAAAGGCACTCATGTTATTAGGATGTGCACTTTCTTTGTCAAATATGAAGAGAGGTTTATGTCCCATCCATAAACAATCTGCACATCATATATTGTCAATGTATACTTTCACCCTTAAATTTTGCGTTCCCAATGGATGTACATTCCCTTGTATACAATAGTTATAACACAAAAAATAATATATGTTTGTATAATGTTAACTTACGGTATCACTGACTGGCTAGAATCCAGAAATGCAACAATGTAAAGGCTCTTACCCAATTAGCACTTTGTTTTTAATGCATGGGATCATTGTATACTCGGCTGGGTGTTGCAATGTACCATCTTTTAATTGTATGTTTATTTTTCTTATCTTCTTGTAAACACAGCCCTGAAGAAGTCCCGGCTGGGACGAAACGCGTCGGCTGTTCTATTTTCACTTTGTTGAAAAATAAATCATCTTGAACAAAACGGACTTGCTGGACATTCATATTTACTCAGTGACTATTGAAAAACTGTTTGTTTTATGGTGCACCTGTGCTTTTGATTATCTCCTGTTTTAGTTCTGTTTGAACTGACACTGTGTTGGCGGGTGTCATATCAGTGTGCACATGATCCCCACCTAAGGGTTAAAACAAGGGGAATCTTCTTATATAAGTGGTATATTTCTGTATCAGGTGCATTAAATTCAAGGTTCCGCCATCCATCGTGCTTTAAAAAAAAAATGTAAATCAGTGTGTATATAAAATGTTACATAAGGTAAAGGGGACTACAAGGATTACATGTCATTTATACTGGTAGGCATTTTTAAAGAGTGCTTGGTCTGGAAAAGCACAAACTCAGGATTCAGAACATAACACAGTGGCTAGTAACATTAAACATGTATTTCCGCCCAAATAAATCTTTTTAGCAGCATCAGGATAATGAATAACTGGGAAAAACATAAGTTACTAACTGGTACCATGCAGTTTGCAAGCAGCTCTTTGATGACAGTTTATAGGCCCCTCTGCTAGATTACGATTGCCACTTATGAAGTGCACAGTAACAAAATAATCTCTGTGACAAAAGCAGTAACCACGAACCTATGCACATAAAATACTGCTTTTCTAAAATGCATGTTACACGTTCTTTGCAGTAGGCACATTAACCCTCTGTGCTACATTAGTTAAGTCATAGCTGACACTGAACAAAACTCCCTCACTCTCCAGCAGGTACATTAATCACTGGCATTATCTTGACACTGTTATTGTTGCTGGAAAGCTGCTAATTACACAAGAAACTTTTCTGTGCTTTTAAAACTGATGCCTAAGGACCCCCTGGGAATGTGTCACGGACCCCTGGGGGTCCACGAACCACAGTTTGGGAAACACTGTTGTAGGTTGTTAAGGAGGTCTAACTCCATCTGTGCTGTTAGTACTGCAGCAGGGGTTTGAGCAACCGGTTCAGGAAAACTTTCTTTTTCTTCCTGATCTTCCTTCTGCATCTTTATCAATAGTTCTGAAGGACTTCTGGCCGCCCGGAACCTGTCGTCCTCGTCAGATTCTTCACCATCATCATCTTCTTCTGAGTCCAGAAGCTGGTCAGGCAACTTTAATGGTGAAAGAGGCATTAGAGCAGAGCCTCTTCTTTGCAATAAGGAAGCCCCCGTCGACGGTGAAGTAAAAGAGGCACCAGACGGAGCAGCGGACCAAACCTGTATATCTGTACAGGATGAAAGAAGAGGCGTCGACAGACACACCGTCGACGGCATCGTCGACGGGGATATTGTATGCGATGTTGTCGACGACGAGGCAATCTTCGTCGACGAAGTCTTCGACGACGATGTAGTCTTCGCCGACGACGTAGCTTTCGACGACGATGGAATTCTCGCCGACGATGTCGCGGTCGACGGCGGTGGAATCCTCGACGAAGATGTCGCCGTCGACAGCTGTGGAATCCTTGACGACGATGTTGCCGTCGATGGACTTCTCGTCGACGGCGCAGTCGTCGACAGTAAAGTGGTCTCTGTCGACGAGGGACCCGTCGACACAATGACTTTCGTCGACGGGCTAAGCTTCGTCGCCGATGCGCTCGTCAACGACATCTTCTTAGTCTTCAACGACGAAGGAACGTCGACGCTTGATGGTAGTATCTTCGTCGACGAGATAGGTCTAACTGATACTGAGACCATCGTCGACGGTGAAAAAGCCGACGACATCAGCATCTGAGGTCTTGGTGAAGAGAAAGTAACCGTCGACGTGGAGGAAATACTGTAGACGGTAACCGTCGACTGAGGAGCCGTCGACGATGTGGTCGTCGACGAGGTCTTTTTCTGAGGTAAAGTTTTTTCAGACAGTCTTTTAGATGTTAAAGACTTAGCAGATTTTCTCGGGGCGAATTAGGTCCAGATTTAGAAGTTGGAGAAGGATAAGTTACTTACCTGTAATCCTAGTTCTCTTCCAGGGGTATACTCATCAAAGTCATAAGCAGTGAATTATCCCCACCCATGTGCAGGACCCCGGAGCTTATAACAATATATATATATATATATATATATATATATATATATATATATATATATATATATATATATATATATATATATGTATATGTATATATATGTATGTATATATACATATATATATAAATATATATAAAAATAATAAATAACTATGCAGTCCTATAAATACCAACTAAAACAAGGGCAAACAGCCAGAAAATAACTGAGCCATACTTGTATAGTAACACATTAGTTAAGAAAACTTGTAATAGAGACCATACACCCAAATGGCTTCATACAAGAATTTCTTTATTTTCCAGAACAAGGAAAAAACACAAGTTTTTGAAGGCAGTTTAGCCCATAGGCTGCATAGGAATTACTGTCCTGGGTCAGAAAAGCAAACTGGCACCTCACCTTTAAGACTTCCAAGAATCTAGGTACTCTGCCTTTAAGAACCTCAGAGAGCCCTATGCTCCCACCATGCACCACAGGTGACAGTTAGGTCAGTTCTTATGTAAAGGCGAGTAACATATCTCATAAAACCAGTACTAAACATTGCTAGACCGGGTAGGAGGGCGGGGTGCTTAAGACTTTGATGAGTATACCCCTGGAAGAGAACTAGGATTACAGGTAAGTAACTTATCCTTCTCTTCAAGGGGATACTGATCAATAGTCTCAAGCAGTGAGTAGAATAGCAAGCCCATACCCCACACTTCGCGGACTAGCAATGCAGCACTACAAATAAAAAACAATCTTAAAGTAATAGGTACCAATAATTAGCCAAACAGATTCCTCAGAGATGCTTGACCTACTTGCGCATCTGCCTGAGTATCTGAATCTAAGCAGTAATGGCGAGAAAAAGTATGAACCGACCTCCATGTAGCTGCTTTGCAAATTTCTGCTATGGGCACATTTCTGAGGAGAGCCGTAGTTGAGGCCTTTCCCCTGGTTGAATGAGCCCTCGGTCTTCCTTGAAGAACTTTATTAGCTAACTGATAAGTCAAGGAAATACAAGAAACTATCCATCTTGAGATGGACCTCTTATAAGCTGCCAAGCCCGTATTAATAGGACCATAATTAACAAATAATCTGTCCGTCTTTCTAATACTTTTAGTTTTATCTAGGTAGAACTTTAACACCCTCTTAAGTCTGAAGAATGTAAGGCCCTCTCAGGGGGCGTAGAGTGATTGGATAAGAAAGTAGGTAATGTAATTCCCTGATTGATGTGGAACTCTGACACCACCTTTGGCAAAAAACTAGGGTGAGTTCTAAGAACCACCCTATTTGCATGAAATACTGTGTAGGGTTCCTTGTGTAGGGTTCCTTACAGCACAGAGCTTGCAATTCACTTACTCTGCGAACAGAAGTGATTGCGACCAAGAAAGCCACTTTCCAAGATAAGTGCTGCAAAGAAGACCTATATATTGGCTCAAAAGGTGTTCCCATCATTTTGGTCAAGACCACATTGAGCTCCCACGGCGGAGAAGGCGCTCGCACTGGTGGATACACCTTTTTTAGTCCTTCTAAAAAATCCTTGACCACTGGCATCTTGAAGAAAGAGCCCTCTGTAGAGGACTTTCTGTACGCTGTGATAGCTGCTAAGTGTACCTTGATGGAGGAGAATTGCAGCCCCGACTTAGCCAGATATAACAAATATGCAGAATGACTTGCTCCTGACCAGAGACTAGGTCATGTCTGTTATTCACACACCAGATGTAGAAACGCTTCCATTTGAAAGCGTAGGAAGCTCTAGTAGAAGGTCTCCTTGAGGATATTCATACAGTCATCTGGTAAGTCTAAATGCCCATACTGCAAGACCTCAGGAGCCATGCGGTCAGCCGCAGCGAGGGAAGGCAGGGATGGAACACCTTCCCTTGACTCTTGGACAGCAGGTCCGGACGGCAAGGCAACCTCTGAGGTGGAACTTCGGAGAGCTGCAGAAGGTTCAGGTACCACCACTGGCGCGGCCACTCCGGAGCTATTAGTATCATCCTGGATGTGGTCCTGTAGAATTTGGTGATCACCACTGGAATGAGAGGCAGTGGGGGAAAGGCATAAAGTAAGTTCTGGGTCCAACTCATCAGCAGGGCATTCCCGCTCGAACCTGGTTAGGGAAACCTGGATGCGTAGACGGGGCATTTGGCGTTTGTTGCGTCTGCGAAGTCTATGTCTGGAAAACCCCAGCGTTGAAAAATGTCGATAGCCACTTCGTTGTTGAGCACCCAGTCGTGCGCTTCTACTAACTCTCTGCTGAGGAAGTCCGCCTGCACATTTAGGGCACCTGGGACGTGAACTGCCTTGATGGTCAGATGTCTCGCCAGTAACCACTTCCAAATTGTTTTGCGCCTCCTGGGACAGAACTCTGGATCTGGTGCCTCCCTGCTTGTTCAAGTAAAACATTGTTGTGGTGTTGTCTGTCTGAACCAAGAGGGAGCTGGATTTCAGAGACTGGAAGAAGGATTGGAGAGCCAGCTGGACTGCTCTCAGTTCCAGGAAGTTGATATGATAACCCTTCTCCGTGTCTGACCACCGGCCCTGTACTTGGAGGTGATCCATATGGGCCCCCAGCCCTGCAGTGAGGCGTCTGTCACAATAGTTTGTGTTGGAGTCTCTTGGTGAAAAGGGACCCCTTGCAGAATATTCGCTCTCCTTGTCCACCACCTGATAGAGTCTGTGGAAGTGCAATCCGATCTTCCCACTTCCCTGAAGCCTGCGCCCACTGGTCCTCCAGAGCCTGCTGAAGAGGACGCATGTGCAATCTCGCATTGGGGACAATGAAGATGCACGAGGCCATGGATCCTAGGAGAGAGGACACTTGTCTGACCGTAGGGAGAAGAGTCTGAAGAAGGTCCTGAGACTTCTTCCTGATAGATATGAATCTCTCCTCCGAAGGACACACGTTTCCTTCCACTGTGTCCAGGGACGATCCCAGATAGTGAATGTTCTGAGTGGGGTTGAGAACCGATTTTTTGTAATTGACTCGAAGACCCAGGCTGTTTAGAATGTGAAGAGTGACAGACACATGCGACTGAGGAAGAGATGGAGTGGAACTCTTCAGAAGCCAGTCATTGAGGTATGGGTAAATGAAAATTCCTCGTTTGCGCAGACAAGCTGCCACCACTGCCATGCACTTTGAAAACGTTCTTGGTGCTGACTTGAGTCCAAATGGCAGAACTCGGTACTGATAATGATGCCGAGCCACTTGAAAACTGAGCAACTTACGATGCTTCCTGGACACTGGAATGTGGAAATAAGCGTCCTGTAAATCTATGAAGCACATCCAGTCTCCTTGATGTAAATGTGGAAAGGTCTGGTGTAGAGCCAACATCCGGAACTTTTCCTTTCTTATGTATCTGTTTACGATGCGAAGATCCAGAATAGGCCTGTACTCCAGAGGGATCCTTTATCTCGACCAGGAAGTAACGAGAGTATATGCCCTGGCGCTTCTGTTGGATTGGGACACTTTCTATGGCTTCTTTTTCTAGAAGACTGCGTACCTCCTTTAAAAGTATGGGATGACACGATCCCAGAGCCCTCGGAGGGATGGAAGGAGGAGGAGTCTTGAAACGTAGCAGATATCCATTTTCTACAATATTTAGCACCCACTTGTCGTTTGTTATCTTGCGCCACTCCTCCAGAAAACCAACGGTACTTCCTCCTACCGGAGTGGACAACACGTTTAGAGGAAGTAACTGCTCATTGTTTTGCTGGTTGCTTTGAGGTAGAGGCCTGTTATCTATTGTTGCCTCTTCCTCTCCCTGTGCGTCTCTGCTGAAAATGAGACCTTTGCTGCTGCTGTTGCCCTTGCGACGACCACTGGTTCGATAGACCTTTCTGTTGGAATTGACGCTTATCATTGGGACGAAAACGTTTGCGAAATTCTTCTTCTTTTCGAGACCCACCGCCTTAACTGTGTCCAATTGCGCCTTCATTTTCGTCATCTCCTCGTCCGCATGAGGACCGAAGAGTGAAGAACCATTAAATGGCAAGTTGGTGATTTTTCGCTGTACTTCTGGTTTAAGGCCCGTTACCCGTAGCCATGCAGCTCGTCTTGAACAGATACCATGAGCGTATCCGTGAGCAGCCAAATCAGCCCCATCCGCTGAAGAAGGACCTGTCGTATCTTCCCAAAAGAGCCACCGCACTAGATACCTTCATAAAGGAGGCCGATGTGTTGCAAATTTTTCTGCCCATGGAATCCATAACTTTACTGTCCTTATCAGGAGGAGCGGAGGATGAAGACATCGATGATTGCGTTTTCCTCGCCGCTGCCACAATGATGGAATCCGGGGGAGGATCTGAACGAAGGAATAATGGGTCCTGTTCAGGAGCCTTAGCTATACGCGAAGGCACAGACCCCACTGTTGCAGGAGTAAGAAAAGTCTGAGTGGCAAGATCAATAATGCCAGGAAGAAGTGAAAGCAAAGGCCTTGCTGAGGAACGGTGATGCAGGGTCTCAAAGATCACTGTGGTGGATACCTTAGGTACCGACATCTCTATATTTAATTTCTTCGCTCCTCGACATAAAACCTCATTAAAGGTAGTGAGATCATCCACAGGTGAAACCCGCGATGGAGGTGTAGAAGTACAAGTAGGAGAGTAATCTCTCCTAGAGGACTTGGTAACTGAAGTAGACCAAGTACGAGGTCTTCGGGGACTCCTCCTTGAAGAAGAATGCAGGGATCTAGATCTGTCCCTTGAATGCCTCCGACGGGATCGTGGAGAGCGTGATCTTGGAGGAGTTATTCTTCTTGAAGAAACCACAGTGGGTGTCCTCGATCTTCGTGGAGATCTCCTAGGTGTTCGTACTGGAGACTTTGAAAGGCGGGAAGGAGAGTAGGTACGGGAATAGTCCGTCCCAATACTGCTGATGGACTTATCCCTCTTCCGCCGAGGTTATTCACTAACTTCCGGAGAGCCCTCCGGTGAAATCTGCACAATATTAAGTTCAGGTGAAGAAGATCTGGAGGTAGAACGAGATGCACCGGCAAACTCCTCCGAGGCCCCAACGTGTTCTTTGTCCCTCGATGTCGATGGCCTCGACGTCGACATTTGTACCTCCCTCTACGTCGACCCACGATGATGCCCTGTAGGAATCAAGGGCTGTGCTGGTTTCGACGCCTTCGCAGGAGACCTCGACCTTGATCTGGCATGACGTTGGGGAGATCTTGACCTCGACTGCCGTCAACGTCGTGGAGACTTCGACGTCGAACGCTGCGGTGGTGATCTCGACGTCGATTGGTGTCTTGCTCTCGACGTCGACCAGTCTTCGTGTCTCTTCAACGTCGACAAGCTTCAACGCCGACCTACGATGAGGTGACGGAGAGTGTCTCGACGTCGATGGGGCTCTAGACGACGATACATCTTTCGACGTTGATAGACCCACATCTTGGCCATATCTCGGTTCCGAAGCCGGACACTTCGACGTCGAGGCCTTGCTCGACGACGGAGACTTACGCCATCTTGACGTCAGAGAGTGCTCAGGCCTTTTCTTCGACGGTGGCTGCGACACCGACGGTAAACAAGCTGGAATCTTCCTTTTTCTCGACGTAGAAGAGGCAGTCTTCAACAGATGTTGATACTTTTGATGAGAGGAGGGCTCTTGATCCCCAAGGCCACTTTCTGGTCGTGTTTTTCCTCTCTCAATGACTGCCTAAAGCTGTATTCTCTCTCTATCACGGAGAGTTCTTGAAGAAAGCTTCTGGCAATGATAACACGAGTCAACCTTATGAGAAGAAGGAAGACAGGCTATACACACAGAGTGTGGTTCTGATCTAGCCATCTTTTTTCCACAAGATGGACAATTTCTGAAGAGAGTTGGCATTTTGACAGAAAAAGATGACAAGTTTCTGTCAGAAAAAGAAGAAAAATCTTCCACCAGCACAGGAAAGATGCTAAACAGCAAGAAAATTAACAATTTCTGACTAAAAAGCCAAAAAACTGTCGGGCTCAAGCTCCAGGATCCCCACAGAAGGAGACGGAAAAAAGAACTGACCTAACTGTCACCTGTGGTGCATGCTGGGAGCACAGGGCTCTCTGAGGTTCTTAAAGGCAAAGTACCTAGATTCTTGGAAGTCTTAAAGGCGAGGTGCCAGTTTGCTTTTCTGTCCCAGGACAGTAATTCCTATGCAGCCTATGGGCCAAACTGCCTTCAAAAACTTGTGTTTTTTTCCTTGTTCTGGAAAATTAAGAAATTCTTGTATGAAGCAATTTGGATGTATGGTCTCTATTACAAGTTTTCTTAACTAATGTGTTACTATACAAGTATGGCTAAGTTATTTTCTGGCTGCTTGCCCCTGTTTTAGTTGGTATTTATAGGACTGCATAGTTATTTATTATATTTATATATATATATATATATATATATATATATATATATATATATATATATATATATATATATATATATGACATGAGAGCTGGAAACATATCGGACTGTGGTGTTCGCTCTTACCCGTGATCTTGCTGTTTCGTGCATCCTTGCCTGTGGGTAACTTGGAGCGAGATGTTAACGCGGCAGCCCAGCCGCGAAGGTTGCACGACCCCGGGATCACTGGGGGTCGCGGTGCCCGGAAATTCTGCCGAGCCCAAGGAGTGAAACAGCTGACAATATGGGATTTATGAGTGACACGCAGTCTGAGGCCCATCCAAGGGTTTTGAATGAAGGCAGCTTGGTAATTAACGTGCCTCCATCTGTGGATCAATGATGACACACACTACAAAATCCAGAAAGCATTGCGCACATAAAGGACGCTAAACAAGGTATTTAAGTGTGGATGTGTCAGCACGAACTCATTTGTCGAGCCTCTGATGAGAACAAGAAGTTCAGAAACGCGTCAGGCTAAAATCTATGACATGAGAGCTGGAAACATATCGGACTGTGGTGTTCGCTCTTACCCGTGATCTTGCTGTTTAGTGCATCCTTGCCTGTGGGTAACTTGGAGCGAGATGTTAACGCGGCGCCCAGCCGCGAAGGTTGCACGACCCCGGGATCACTGGGGGTCACGGTGCCCGGAAATTCTGCCGAGCCCAAGGAGTGAAACAGCTGACAATATGGGATTTATGAGTGACACGCAGTCTGAGGCCCATCCAAGGGTTTTGAATGAAGGCAGCTTGGTAATTAACGTGCCTCCATCTGTGGATCAATGATGACACACACTACAAAATCCAGAAAGCATTGCGCACATAAAGGACGCTAAACAAGGTATTTAAGTGTGGGTGTGTCAGCACGAACTCATTTGTCGAGCCTCTGATGAGAACAAGAAGTTCAGAAACGCGTCAGGCTAAAATCTATGACATGAGAGCTGGAAACATATCGGACTGTGATGTTCGCTCTTACCCGTGATCTTGCTGTTTAGTGCATCCTTGCCTGTGGGTAACTTGGAGCGAGATGTTAACGCGGCAGCCCAGCCGCGAAGGTTGCACGCCCCCGGGATCACTGGGGGTCACGGTGCCCGGAAATTCTGCCGAGCCCAAGGAGTGAAACAGCTGACAATATGGGATTTATGAGTGACACGCAGTCTGAGGCCCATCCAAGGGCTTTGAATGAAGGTAGCTTGGTAATTAACGTGCCTCCATCTGTGGATCAATGATGACACACACTACAAAATCCAGAAAGCATTGCGCACATAAAGGACGCTAAACAAGGTATTTAAGTGTGGGTGTGTCAGCACAAACTCATTTGTCGAGCCTCTGATGAGAACAAGAAGTTCAGAAACGCGTCAGGCTAAAATCTATGACATGAGAGCTGGAAACATATCGAACTGTGGTGTTCGCTCTTACCCGTGATCTTGCTGTTTAGTGCATCCTTGCCTGTGGGTAACTTGGAGCGAGATGTTAACACGGCAGCCCAGCCGCGAAGGTTGCACGACCCCGGGATCACTGGGGGTCACGGTGCCCGGAAATTCTGCCGAGCCCAAGGAGTGAAACAGCTGACAATATGGGATTTATGAGTGACACGCAGTCTGAGGCCCATCCAAGGGCTTTGAATGAAGGCAGCTTGGTAATTAACGTGCCTCCATCTGTGGATCAATGATGAAACACACACTACAAAATCCAGAAAGCATTGCGCACATAAAGGACGCTAAACAAGATATTTAAGTGTGGGTGTGTCAGCACGAACTCATTTGTCGAGCCTCTGATGAGAACAAGAAGTTCAGAAACGCGTCAGGCTAAAATCTATGACATGAGAGCTGGAAACATATAGGACTGTGGTGTTCGCTCTTACCCGTGATCTTGCTGTTTAGTGCATCCTTGCCTGTGGGTAACTTGGAGCGAGATGTTAACGCGGCAGCCCAGCCGCGAAGGTTGCACGACCCCGGGATCAATGGGGGTCACGGTGCCCGGAAATTCTGCCGAGCCCAAGGAGTGAAACAGCTGACAATATGGGATTTATGAGTGACACGCAGTCTGAGGCCCATCCAAGGGTTTTGAATGAAGGCAGCTTGGTAATTAACGTGCCTCCATCTGTGGATCAATGATGACACACACTACAAAATCCAGAAAGCATTGCGCACATAAAGGACGCTAAACAAGGTATTTAAGTGTGGGTGTGTCAGCACGAACTCATTTGTCGAGCCTCTGATGAGAACAAGAAGTTCAGAAACGCGTCAGGCTAAAATCTATGACATGAGAGCTGGAAACATATCGGACTGTGGTGTTCGCTCTTACCCGTGATCTTGCTGTTTAGTGCATCCTTGCCTGTGGGTAACTTGGAGCGAGATGTTAACGCGGCAGCCCAGCCGCGAAGGTTGCACGACCCCGGGATCAATGGGGGTCACGGTGCCCGGAAATTCTGCCGAGCCCAAGGAGTGAAACAGCTGACAATATGGGATTTATGAGTGACACGCAGTCTGAGGCCCATCCAAGGGTTTTGAATGAAGGCAGCTTGGTAATTAACGTGCCTCCATCTGTGGATCAATGATGACACACACAACAAAATCCAGAAAGCATTGCGCACATAAAGGACGCTAAACAAGGTATTTAAGTGTGGGTGTGTCAGCACAAACTCATTTGTCGAGCCTCTGATGAGAACAAGAAGTTCAGAAACGCGTCAGACTAAAATCTATGACATGAGAGCTGGAAACATATCGGACTGTGGTGTTCGCTCTTACCCGTGATCTTGCTGTTTAGTGCATCCTTGCCTGTGGGTAACTTGGAGCGAGATGTTAACGCGGCAGCCCAGCCGCGAAGGTTGCACGACCCCGGGATCACTGGGGGTCACGGTGCCCGGAAATTCTGCCGAGCCCAAGGAGTGAAACAGCTGACAATATGGAATTTATGAGTGACACGCAGTCTGAGGCCCATCCAAGGGCTTTGAATGAAGGAAGCTTGGTAATTAACGTGCCTCCATCTGTGGATCAATGATGACACACACTACAAAATCCAGAAAGCATTGCGCACATAAAGGACGCTAAACAAGGTATTTAAGTGTGGGTGTGTCAGCACAAACTCATTTGTCGAGCCTCTGATGAGAACAAGAAGTTCAGAAACGCGTCAGGCTAAAATCTATGACATGAGAGCTGGAAACATATCGGACTGTGGTGTTCGCTCTTACCCGTGATCTTGCTGTTTAGTGCATCTTTGCCTGTGGGTAACTTGGAGCGAGATGTTAACACGGCAGCCCAGCCGCGAAGGTTGCACGACCCCGGGATCACTGGGGGTCACGGTGCCCGGAAATTCTGCCGAGCCCAAGGAGTGAAACAGCTGACAATATGGGATTTATGAGTGACACGCAGTCTGAGGCCCATCCAAGGGCTTTGAATGAAGGCAGCTTGGTAATTAACGTGCCTCCATCTGTGGATCAATGATGAAACACACACTACAAAATCCAGAAAGCATTGCGCACATAAAGGACGCTAAACAAGATATTTAAGTGTGGGTGTGTCAGCACGAACTCATTTGTCGAGCCTCTGATGAGAACAAGAAGTTCAGAAACGCGTCAGGCTAAAATCTATGACATGAGAGCTGGAAACATATAGGACTGTGGTGTTCGCTCTTACCCGTGATCTTGCTGTTTAGTGCATCCTTGCCTGTGGGTAACTTGGAGCGAGATGTTAACGTGGCAGCCCAGCCGCGAAGGTTGCACGACCCCGGGATCACTGGGGGTCACGGTGCCCGGAAATTCTGCCGAGCCCAAGGAGTGAAACAGCTGACAATATGGGATTTATGAGTGACACGCAGTCTGAGGCCCATCCAAGGGCTTTGAATGAAGGTAGCTTGGTAATTAACGTGCCTCCATCTGTGGATCAATGATGACACACACTACAAAATCCTGAAAGCATTGCGCACATAAAGGACGCTAAACAAGGTATTTAAGTGTGGGTGTGTCAGCACGAACTCATTTGTCGAGCCTTTGATGAGAACAAGAAGTTCAGAAACGCGTCAGGCTAAAATCTATGACATGAGAGCTGGAAACATATCGGACTGTGGTGTTCGCTCTTACCCGTGATCTTGCTGTTTAGTGCATCCTTGCCTGTGGGTAACTTGGAGCGAGATGTTAACGCGGCAGCCCAGCCGCGAAGGTTGCACGACCCCGGGATCAATGGGGGTCACGGTGCCCGGAAATTCTGCCGAGCCCAAGGAGTGAAACAGCTGACAATATGGGATTTATGAGTGACACGCAGTCTGAGGCCCATCCAAGGGTTTTGAATGAAGGCAGCTTGGTAATTAACGTGCCTCCATCTGTGGATCAATGATGACACACACTACAAAATCCAGAAAGCATTGCGCACATAAAGGACGCTAAACAAGGTATTTAAGTGTGGGTGTGTCAGCACGAACTCATTTGTCGAGCCTCTGATGAGAACAAGAAGTTCAGAAACGCGTCAGGCTAAAATCTATGACATGAGAGCTGGAAACATATCGGACTGTGGTGTTCGCTCTTACCCGTGATCTTGCTGTTTAGTGCATCCTTGCCTGTGGGTAACTTGGAGCGAGATGTTAACGCGGCAGCCCAGCCGCGAAGGTTGCACGACCCCGGGATCACTGGGGGTCACGGTGCCCGGAAATTCTGCCGAGCCCAAGGAGTGAAACAGCTGACAATATGGGATTTATGAGTGACACGCAGTCTGAGGCCCATCCAAGGGCTTTGAATGAAGGAAGCTTGGTAATTAACGTGCCTCCATCTGTGGATCAATGATGACACACACTACAAAATCCAGAAAGCATTGCACACATAAAGGACGCTAAACAAGGTATTTAAGTGTGGGTGTGTCAGCACGAACTCATTTGTCGAGCCTCTGATGAGAACAAGAAGTTCAGAAACGCGTCAGGCTAAAATCTAGGACATGAGAGCTGGAAACATATCGGACTGTGGTGTTCGCTCTTACCCGTGATCTTGCTGTTTAGTGCATCCTTGCCTGTGGGTAACTTGGAGCGAGATGTTAACGCGGCAGCCCAGCCGCGAAGGTTGCACGACCCCGGGATCACTGGGGGTCACGGTGCCCGGAAATTCTGCCAAGCCCAAGGAGTGAAACAGCTGACAATATGGGATTTATGAGTGACACGCAGTCTGAGGCCCATCCAAGGGCTTTGAATGAAGGTAGCTTGGTAATTAACGTGCCTCCATCTGTGGATCAATGATGACACACACTGCAAAATCCAGAAAGCATTGCGCACATAAAGGACGCTAAACAAGGTATTTAAGTGTGGGTGTGTCAGCACGTACTCATTTGTCGAGCCTCTGATGAGAACAAGAAGTTCAGAAACGCGTCAGGCTAAAATCTATGACATGAGAGCTGGAAACATATCGGACTGTGGTGTTCGCTCTTACCCGTGATCTTGCTGTTTAGTGCATCCTTGCCTGTGGTTAACTTGGAGCGAGATGTTAACACGGCAGCCCAGCCGCGAAGGTTGCACGACCCCGGGATCACTGGGGGTCACGGTGCCCGGAAATTCTGCCGAGCCCAAGGAGTGAAACAGCTGACAATATGGGATTTATGAGTGACACGCAGTCTGAGGCCCATCCAAGGGCTTTGAATGAAGGCAGCTTGGTAATTAACGTGCCTCCATCTGTGGATCAATGATGAAACACACACTACAAAATCCAGAAAGCATTGCGCACATAAAGGACGCTAAACAAGATATTTAAGTGTGGGTGTGTCAGCACGAACTCATTTGTCGAGCCTCTGATGAGAACAAGAAGTTCAGAAACGCGTCAGGCTAAAATCTATGACATGAGAGCTGGAAACATATAGGACTGTGGTGTTCGCTCTTACCCGTGATCTTGCTGTTTAGTGCATCCTTGCCTGTGGGTAACTTGGAGCGAGATGTTAACGCCGCAGCCCAGCCGCGAAGGTTGCACGACCCCGGGATCACTGGGGGTCACGGTGCCCGGAAATTCTGCCGAGCCCAAGGAGTGAAACAGCTGACAATATGGGATTTATGAGTGACACGCAGTCTGAGGCCCATCCAAGGGCTTTGAATGAAGGTAGCTTGGTAATTAACGTGCCTCCATCTGTGGATCAATGATGACACACACTACAAAATCCAGAAAGCATTGCGCACATAAAGGACGCTAAACAAGGTATTTAAGTGTGGGTGTGTCAGCACGAACTCATTTGTCGAGCCTCTGATGAGAACAAGAAGTTCAGAAACGCGTCAGGCTAAAATCTATGACATGAGAGCTGGAAACATATCGGACTGTGGTGTTCGCTCTTACCCGTGATCTTGCTGTTTAGTGCATCCTTGCCTGTGGGTAACTTGGAGCGAGATGTTAACGCGGCAGCCCAGCCGCGAAGGTTGCACGACCCCGGGATCACTGGGGGTCACGGTGCCCGGAAATTCTGCCGAGCCCAAGGAGTGAAACAGCTGACAATATGGGATTTATGAGTGACACGCAGTCTGAGGCCCATCCAAGGGCTTTGAATGAAGGAAGCTTGGTAATTAACGTGCCACCATCTGTGGATCAATGATGACACACACTACAAAATCCAGAAAGCATTGCACACATAAAGGACGCTAAACAAGGTATTTAAGTGTGGGTGTGTCAGCACGAACTCATTTGTCGAGCCTCTGATGAGAACAAGAAGTTCAGAAACGCGTCAGGCTAAAATCTAGGACATGAGAGCTGGAAACATATCGGACTGTGGTGTTCGCTCTTACCCGTGATCTTGCTGTTTAGTGCATCCTTGCCTGTGGGTAACTTGGAGCGAGATGTTAACGCGGCAGCCCAGCCGCGAAGGTTGCACGACCCCGGGATCACTGGGGGTCACGGTGCCCGGAAATTCTGCCGAGCCCAAGGAGTGAAACAGCTGACAATATGGGATTTATGAGTGACACGCAGTCTGAGGCCCATCCAAGGGCTTTGAATGAAGGTAGCTTGGTAATTAACGTGCCTCCATCTGTGGATCAATGATGACACACACTACAAAATCCAGAAAGCATTGCGCACATAAAGGACGCTAAACAAGGTGTTTAAGTGTGGGTGTGTCAGCACGAACTCATTTGTCGAGCCTCTGATGAGAACAAGAAGTTCAGAAACGCGTCAGGCTAAAATCTATGACATGAGAGCTGGAAACATATCGGACTGTGATGTTCGCTCTTACCCGTGATCTTGCTGTTTAGTGCATCCTTGCCTGTGGGTAACTTGGAGCGAGATGTTAACGCGGCAGCCCAGCCGCGAAGGTTGCACGACCCCGGGATCACTGGGGGTCACGGTGCCCGGAAATTCTGCCGAGCCCAAGGAGTGAAACAGCTGACAATATGGGATTTATGAGTGACACGCAGTCTGAGGCCCATCCAAGGGCTTTGAATGAAGGTAGCTTGGTAATTAACGTGCCTCCATCTGTGGATCAATGATGACACACACTACAAAATCCAGAAAGCATTGCGCACATAAAGGACGCTAAACAAGGTATTTAAGTGTGGGTGTGTCAGCACGAACTCATTTGTCGAGCCTCTGATGAGAACAAGAAGTTCAGAAACGCGTCAGGCTAAAATCTATGACATGAGAGCTGGAAACATATCGGACTGTGGTGTTCGCCCTTACCCGTGATCTTGCTGTTTAGTGCATCCTTGCCTGTGGGTAACTTGGAGCGAGATGTTAACACGGCAGCCCAGCCGCGAAGCTTGCACGACCCCGGGATCACTGGGGGTCACGGTGCCCGGAAATTCTGCCGAGCCCAAGGAGTGAAACAGTTGACAATATGGGATTTATGAGTGACACGCAGTCTGAGGCCCATCCAAGGGCTTTGAATGAAGGCAGCTTGGTAATTAACGTGCCTCCATCTGTGGATCAATGATGAAACACACACTACAAAATCCAGAAAGCATTGCGCACATAAAGGACGCTAAACAAGATATTTAAGTGTGGGTGTGTCAGCACGAACTCATTTGTCGAGCCTCTGATGAGAACAAGAAGTTCAGAAACGCGTCAGGCTAAAATCTATGACATGAGAGCTGGAAACATATAGGACTGTGGTGTTCGCTCTTACCCGTGATCTTGCTGTTTAGTGCATCCTTGCCTGTGGGTAACTTGGAGCGAGATGTTAACGCGGCAGCCCAGCCGCGAAGGTTGCACGACCCCGGGATCACGGTGCCCGGAAAATCTGCCGAGCCCAAGGAGTGAAACAGCTGACAATATGGGATTTATGAGTGACACGCAGTCTGAGGCCCATCCAAGGGCTTTGAATGAAGGTAGCTTGGTAATTAACGTGCCTCCATCTGTGGATCAATGATGACACACACTACAAAATCCAGAAAGCATTGCGCACATAAAGGACGCTAAACAAGGTATTTAAGTGTGGGTGTGTCAGCACGAACTCATTTGTCGAGCCTCTGATGAGAACAAGAAGTTCAGAAACGCGTCAGGCTAAAATCTATGACATGAGAGCTGGAAACATATCGGACTGTGGTGTTCGCTCTTACCCGTGATCTTGCTGTTTAGTGCATCCTTGCCTGTGGGTAACTTGGAGCGAGATGTTAACGCGGCAGCCCAGCCGCGAAGGTTGCACGACCCCGGGATCAATGGGGGTCACGGTGCCCGGAAATTCTGCCGAGCCCAAGGAGTGAAACAGCTGACAATATGGGATTTATGAGTGACACTCAGTCTGAGGCCCATCCAAGGGTTTTGAATGAAGGCAGCTTGGTAATTAACGTGCCTCCATCTGTGGATCAATGATGACACACACTACAAAATCCAGAAAGCATTGCGCACATAAAGGACGCTAAACAAGGTATTTAAGTGTGGGTGTGTCAGCACGAACTCATTTGTCGAGCCTCTGATGAGAACAAGAAGTTCAGAAACGCGTCAGGCTAAAATCTATGACATGAGAGCTGGAAACATATCGGACTGTGGTGTTCGCTCTTACCCGTGATCTTGCTGTTTAGTGCATCCTTGCCTGTGGGTAACTTGGAGCGAGATGTTAACGCGGCAGCCCAGCCGCGAAGGTTGCACGACCCCGGGATCACTGGGGGTCACGGTGCCCGGAAATTCTGCCGAGCCCAAGGAGTGAAACAGCTGACAATATGGGATTTATGAGTGACACGCAGTCTGAGGCCCATCCAAGGGCTTTGAATGAAGGAAGCTTGGTAATTAACGTGCCTCCATCTGTGGATCAATGATGACACACACTACAAAATCCAGAAAGCATTGCACACATAAAGGACGCTAAACAAGGTATTTAAGTGTGGGTGTGTCAGCACGAACTCATTTGTCGAGCCTCTGATGAGAACAAGAAGTTCAGAAACGCGTCAGGCTAAAATCTAGGACATGAGAGCTGGAAACATATCGGACTGTGGTGTTCGCTCTTACCCGTGATCTTGCTGTTTAGTGCATCCTTGCCTGTGGGTAACTTGGAGCGAGATGTTAACGCGGCAGCCCAGCCGCGAAGGTTGCACGACCCCGGGATCACTGGGGGTCACGGTGCCCGGAAATTCTGCCGAGCCCAAGGAGTGAAACAGCTGACAATATGGGATTTATGAGTGACACGCAGTCTGAGGCCCATCCAAGGGCTTTGAATGAAGGTAGCTTGGTAATTAACGTGCCTCCATCTGTGGATCAATGATGACACACACTACAAAATCCAGAAAGCATTGCGCACATAAAGGACGCTAAACAAGGTATTTAAGTGTTGGTTTGTCAGCACGAACTCATTTGTCGAGCCTCTGATGAGAACAAGAAGTTCAGAAACGCGTCAGGCTAAAATCTATGACATGAGAGCTGGAAACATATCGGACTGTGGTGTTCGCTCTTACCCGTGATCTTGCTGTTTAGTGCATCCTTGCCTGTGGGTAACTTGGAGCGAGATGTTAACGCGGCAGCCCAGCCGCGAAGGTTGCACGACCCCGGGATCACTGGGGTCACGGTGCCCGGAAATTCTGCCGAGCCCAAGGAGTGAAACAGCTGACAATATGGGATTTATGAGTGACACGCAGTCTGAGGCCCATCCAAGGGCTTTGAATGAAGGTAGCTTGGTAATTAACGTGCCTCCATCTGTGGATCAATGATGACACACACTACAAAATCCAGAGAGCATTGCGCACATAAAGGACGCTAAACAAGGTATTTAAGTGTGGGTGTGTCAGCACGAACTCATTTGTCGAGTCTCTGATGAGAACAAGAAGTTCAGAAACGCGTCAGGATAAAATCTATGACATGAGAGCTGGAAACATATCGGACTGTGGTGTTCGCTCTTACCCGTGATCTTGCTGTTTAGTGCATCCTTGCCTGTGGGTAACTTGGAGCGAGATGTTAACGCGGCAGCCCAGCCGCGAAGGTTGCACGACCCCGGGATCACTGGGGGTCATGGTGCCCGGAAATTCTGCCGAGCCCAAGGAGTGAAACAGCTGACAATATGGGATTTATGAGTGACACGCAGTCTGAGGCCCATCCAAGGGCTTTGAATGAAGGTAGCTTGGTAATTAACGTGCCTCCATCTGTGGATCAATGATGACACACACTACAAAATCCAGAAAGCATTGCGCACATAAAGGACGCTAAACAAGGTATTTAAGTGTGGGTGTGTCAGCACGAACTCATTTGTCGAGCCTCTGATGAGAACAAGAAGTTCAGAAACGTGTCAGGCTAAAATCTGTGACATGAGAGCTGGAAACATATCGGACTGTGGTGTTCGCTCTTACCCGTGATCTTGCTGTTTAGTGCATCCTTGCCTGTGGGTAACTTGGAGCGAGATATATATATATATATATATTGAAGCTCCTGTGTTCACAAAACACGCCACACTCACGGGGGTAAAGAAGAAACAGGCGTTTATTCTGCAGCAGCCTGCTGAATAGCTTCAGGGTCCATGAGAAAGCCTCAGAAGATTCAGAAGCCGAGGGTTCGTCTCAAAATGTTCCGACGCGTTTCGAAGGTTCTGTTCCTTCTTCCTCAGGGAAATGACGAACAACACATATGGTGTCAGGTACGAGTCCAGCTTAAATACATGACAAGCCCTTTATGGCGGGCAGGGCTAATGCTGCGGTGTCTTCTGGAACAGGTATGCTGTCTTTGATATTGCACGTATTGCAGTCCTCGTCAGGGATCCTGTGCCGCTGCTGGTAAACACCCACTCCACACCCCCTCGCCTGCCACGATAACATCTGAGCGTGGAGAAGGAGTGGTATATATCCGGTCTCCTCCGAATCTGTATGATACCCTGTCAAGGCTCCAAATCAGGCTGGTACTGTGGCAGTGCTAGGCATGTGCAGGGTCACTGCTACGCTCCAGTTTCCGCCTAGATGCCCATGCACTCTTGAAGGCGGGTGCGGTAAACGGTGGCGGACCGTTGAAATATTGATGCTCCTGTGTTCACAAAACACGCCACACTCACGGGGGTAAAGAAGAAACAGGCGTTTATTCTGCAGCAGCCTGCTGAATAGCTTCAGGGTCCATGAGAAAGCCTCAGAAGATTCAGAGGCCGAGGGTTCGTCTCAAAATGTTCCGACGCGTTTCGAAGGTTCTGTTCCTTCTTCCTCAGGGAAATGACGAACAACACATAAGGTGTCAGGTACGAGTCCAGCTTAAATACATGACACGACCTTTATGGCGGGCAGGGCTAATGCTGCGGTGTCTTCTGGAACATGTATGCTGTCTTTGATATTGCACGTGTTGCAGTCCTCGTCAGGGATCCTGTGCCGCTGCTGGTAAACACCCACTCCACACCCCCTCGCCTGCCACGATAACATCTGAGCGTGGAGAAGGATGACACACACTACAAAATCCAGAAAGCATTGCGCACATAAAGGACGCTAAACAAGGTATTTAAGTGTGGGTGTGTCAGCACGAACTCATTTGTCGAGCCTCTGATGAGAACAAGAAGTTCAGAAACGCGTCAGGCTAAAATCTGTGACATGAGAGCTGGAAACATATCGGACTGTGGTGTTCGCTCTTACCCGTGATCTTGCTGTTTAGTGCATCCTTGCCTGTGGGTAACTTGGAGCGAGATGTTAACGCGGCAGCCCAGCCGCGAAGGTTGCACGACCCCGGGATCACTGGGGGTCACGGTGCCCGGAAATTCTGCCGAGCCCAAGGAGTGAAACAGCTGACAATATGGGATTTATGAGTGACACGCAGTCTGAGGCCCATCCAAGGGCTTTGAATGAAGGTAGCTTGGTAATTAACGTGCCTCCATCTGTGGATCAATGATGACACACACTACAAAATCCAGAAAGCATTGCGCACATAAAGGACGCTAAACAAGGTATTTAAGTGTGGGTGTGTCAGCACGAACTCATTTGTCGAGCCTCTGATGAGAACAAGAAGTTCAGAAACGCGTCAGGCTAAAATCTATGACATGAGAGCTGGAAACATATCGGACTGTGGTGTTCGCCCTTACCCGTGATCTTGCTGTTTAGTGCATCCTTGCCTGTGGGTAACTTGGAGCGAGATGTTAACACGGCAGCCCAGCCGCGAAGCTTGCACGACCCCGGGATCACTGGGGGTCACGGTGCCCGGAAATTCTGCCGAGCCCAAGGAGTGAAACAGCTGACAATATGGGATTTATGA
The DNA here is from genome assembly GCF_964261635.1 of Lissotriton helveticus. Classification (NCBI taxonomy): domain Eukaryota; kingdom Metazoa; phylum Chordata; class Amphibia; order Caudata; family Salamandridae; genus Lissotriton; species Lissotriton helveticus. The sequence goes on along the minus strand of NC_136071.1, from coordinate 102,461,674 downwards.
GTGACACGCAGTCTGAGGCCCATCCAAGGGCTTTGAATGAAGGCAGCTTGGTAATTAACGTGCCTCCATCTGTGGATCAATGATGACACACACTACAAAATCCAGAAAGCATTGCGCACATAAAGGACGCTAAACAAGGTATTTAAGTGTGGGTGTGTCAGCACGAACTCATTTGTCGAGCCTCTGATGAGAACAAGAAGTTCAGAAACGCGTCAGGCTAAAATCTATGACATGAGAGCTGGAAACATATCGGACTGTGGTGTTCGCTCTTACCCGTGATCTTGCTGTTTAGTGCATCCTTGCCTGTGGGTAACTTGGAGCGAGATGTTAACGCGGCAGCCCAGCCGCGAAGGTTGCACGACCCCGGGATCAATGGGGGTCACGGTGCCCGGAAATTCTGCCGAGCCCAAGGAGTGAAACAGCTGACAATATGGGATTTATGAGTGACACTCAGTCTGAGGCCCATCCAAGGGTTTTGAATGAAGGCAGCTTGGTAATTAATGTGCCTCCATCTGTGGATCAATGATGACACACACTACAAAATCCAGAAAGCATTGCGCACATAAAGGACGCTAAACAAGGTATTTAAGTGTGGGTGTGTCAGCACGAACTCATTTGTCGAGCCTCTGATGAGAACAAGAAGTTCAGAAACGCGTCAGGCTAAAATCTATGACATGAGAGCTGGAAACATATCGGACTGTGGTGTTCGCTCTTACCCGTGATCTTGCGGTTTAGTGCATCCTTGCCTGTGGGTAACTTGGAGCGAGATGTTAACGCGGCAGCCCAGCCGCGAAGGTTGCACGACCCCGGGATCACTGGGGGTCACGGTGCCCGGAAATTCTGCCGAGCCCAAGGAGTGAAACAGCTGACAATATGGGATTTATGAGTGACACGCAGTCTGAGGCCCATCCAAGGGCTTTGAATGAAGGAAGCTTGGTAATTAACGTGCCTCCATCTGTGGATCAATGATGACACACACTACAAAATCCAGAAAGCATTGCACACATAAAGGACGCTAAACAAGGTATTTAAGTGTGGGTGTGTCAGCACGAACTCATTTGTCGAGCCTCTGATGAGAACAAGAAGTTCAGAAACGCGTCAGGCTAAAATCTAGGACATGAGAGCTGGAAACATATCGGACTGTGGTGTTCGCTCTTACCCGTGATCTTGCTGTTTAGTGCATCCTTGCCTGTGGGTAACTTGGAGCGAGATGTTAACGCGGCAGCCCAGCCGCGAAGGTTGCACGACCCCGGGATCACTGGGGTCACGGTGCCCGGAAATTCTGCCGAGCCCAAGGAGTGAAACAGCTGACAATATGGGATTTATGAGTGACACGCAGTCTGAGGCCCATCCAAGGGCTTTGAATGAAGGTAGCTTGGTAATTAACGTGCCTCCATCTGTGGATCAATGATGACACACACTACAAAATCCAGAGAGCATTGCGCACATAAAGGACGCTAAACAAGGTATTTAAGTGTGGGTGTGTCAGCACGAACTCATTTGTCGAGTCTCTGATGAGAACAAGAAGTTCAGAAACGCGTCAGGATAAAATCTATGACATGAGAGCTGGAAACATATCGGACTGTGGTGTTCGCTCTTACCCGTGATCTTGCTGTTTAGTGCATCCTTGCCTGTGGGTAACTTGGAGCGAGATGTTAACGCGGCAGCCCAGCCGCGAAGGTTGCACGACCCCGGGATCACTGGGGGTCACGGTGCCCGGAAATTCTGCCGAGCCCAAGGAGTGAAACAGCTGACAATATGGGATTTATGAGTGACACGCAGTCTGAGGCCCATCCAAGGGCTTTGAATGAAGGTAGCTTGGTAATTAACGTGCCTCCATCTGTGGATCAATGATGACACACACTACAAAATCCAGAAAGCATTGCGCACATAAAGGACGCTAAACAAGGTATTTAAGTGTGGGTGTGTCAGCACGAACTCATTTGTCGAGCCTCTGATGAGAACAAGAAGTTCAGAAACGCGTCAGGCTAAAATCTGTGACATGAGAGCTGGAAACATATCGGACTGTGGTGTTCGCTCTTACCCGTGATCTTGCTGTTTAGTGCATCCTTGCCTGTGGGTAACTTGGAGCGAGATATATATATATATATATATTGAAGCTCCTGTGTTCACAAAACACGCCACACTCACGGGGGTAAAGAAGAAACAGGAGTTTATTCTGCAGCAGCCTGCTGAATAGCTTCAGGGTCCATGAGAAAGCCTCAGAAGATTCAGAAGCCGAGGGTTCGTCTCAAAATGTTCCGACGCGTTTCGAAGGTTCTGTTCCTTCTTCCTCAGGGAAATGACGAACAACACATATGGTGTCAGGTACGAGTCCAGCTTAAATACATGACACGCCCTTTATGGCGGGCAGGGCTAATGCTGCGGTGTCTTCTGGAACAGGTATGCTGTCTTTGATATTGCACGTATTGCAGTCCTCGTCAGGGATCCTGTGCCGCTGCTGGTAAACACCCACTCCACACCCCCTCGCCTGCCACGATAACATCTGAGCGTGGAGAAGGAGTGGTATATATCCGGTCTCCTCCGAATCTGTATGATACCCTGTCAAGGCTCCAAATCAGGCTGGTACTGTGGCAGTGCTAGGCATGTGCAGGGTCACTGCTACGCTCCAGTTTCCGCCTAGATGCCCATGCACTCTTGAAGGCGGGTGCGGTAAACGGTGGCGGACCGTTGAAATATTGATGCTCCTGTGTTCACAAAACACGCCACACTCACGGGGGTAAAGAAGAAACAGGCGTTTATTCTGCAGCAGCCTGCTGAATAGCTTCAGGGTCCATGAGAAAGCCTCAGAAGATTCAGAGGCCGAGGGTTCGTCTCAAAATGTTCCGACGCGTTTCGAAGGTTCTGTTCCTTCTTCCTCAGGGAAATGACGAACAACACATATGGTGTCAGGTACGAGTCCAGCTTAAATACATGACACGACCTTTATGGCGGGCAGGGCTAATGCTGCGGTGTCTTCTGGAACAGGTATGCTGTCTTTGATATTGCACGTATTGCAGTCCTCGTCAGGGATCCTGTGCCGCTGCTGGTAAACACCCACTCCACACCCCCTCGCCTGCCACGATAACATCTGAGCGTGGAGAAGGATGACACACACTACAAAATCCAGAAAGCATTGCGCACATAAAGGACGCTAAACAAGGTATTTAAGTGTGGGTGTGTCAGCACGAACTCATTTGTCGAGCCTCTGATGAGAACAAGAAGTTCAGAAACGCGTCAGGCTAAAATCTGTGACATGAGAGCTGGAAACATATCGGACTGTGGTGTTCGCTCTTACCCGTGATCTTGCTGTTTAGTGCATCCTTGCCTGTGGGTAACTTGGAGCGAGATATATATATATATATATATATATATATATATATATATATATATATATATATATATATATATTGTTATAAGCTCCGGGGTCCCGCACATGGGCGGGGATAATTCACTGCTTATGACTATTGATGAGTATCCCCTGGAAGAGAAGCCTTTTTTGCGGCAGAAGAGGTAGGCAAGCTAGGAACCTTAGCTTTTCTCAACACCTTAGCCCCAAGAGAAGATACATCTTCCTCAATCTTCCTCTTTCTGGAAGACATAGTAGACCCCGAAGCCAGACTTCCTACCTCAGATAGAGGATCTTTCTGGTCCTTAATCTTCTGTAACCATAGTAGGAGATGCCCTTCCCTGTCTCTGAGGGTCTTCTGAGGAAAGGTTCTGCAGATCTTACAATCCTTTACCTCATGGTCCGGATACAGGCAATAAATGCACTTTTTGTGCGGATCTTCTTTAAAAAGCCTAAGCTTCCCACAAGACTCACATGGTCTGAAGAGAGATTTTGAAGAAAACATAAAAAAATGAAGAAAAACCAGTCAGGTTGAGAAGTACTGAGCAGAGCTCAGGGAGGCGCCCTTCACACAATGTGCAGTAGAAAATCTGAGAGCCTGAGCCTCTGGGAAGAACATTCTAGTGGGTGCTAGCGCCTGATTGGCTGCAGTTTGGTCTATACAAAATGACTAGGATAGTCATGAGTGTGAAAGTTTTTTACACTGTAGCTTAGGGCTACTTTACTTCCTGGTTGGTTATTACCAAGAGTTTGGATTCTGATATACAATTTATTGTTTTTTTATGCACCGTGGGACTCCCACTCCGACGACGGGGAATGATTCAGGCATGTGAATCTATGAAAGACACCCCAATACTGGAGAACTATAATTTCCATGAGACCATGGAAATGTTAACAAAAACAATAGAGTCCAACAAGATGACAGTACTTACTCCAAACAACCAGGTGTCTCCAACCCGGGTCATAGTCAATCATCTCTGGCCGCTCGTCCTCTTTCGTTGCGCAAGATCAGCCTCAGCCGTCAACTCACGAGTCTTGTTTATTTGCATCCATTCCTACAATCAAAGGATATACTTAGAGCACGTTCATGGCTAAGTTTTAAGCCTGAAGAAGAAAAAGACCACAGACTAACAGATAAAGTAATACAGTCAAAAATGCTAATTAGCTTAGCGAGAAACTTAAAAATCCTGTTACTTACTACGAGTAGGGAGAGTTCCAACAATATGTTTACTGGGTGGGATAATCCTCGCCTCTGTGTCCTCAATAGAATTGAAACTTTCCGTTTCGATAGCTAGGAAATATTTCATTCAATGTCAGGACCGGAGGTGTGGATTATGCTAGTTTAAAGTGTACTATCCACCAAGTGGGCCATCTACAGTACCGGTTTGAAGTAAAACTATTTGAACATAGAGTTCAAAGAGCAATCTGAAGCATAAAGTATATCCTCCAACTGAGCAACCAACGCAAATGCCTTCAAAGCCATCGTTCCACATGTGGAATGGGCTCCAAACAGCTGCAGTTTAATGCCTGCTTTGTATCACCTACCTCACTCAACAGGTGATTGTGAGAGAGGATACCGCTTTGTGTGGTTTTCGCAGAGCAATGAGGAGTTGACGTTCGCCATGGGAGCGAAATTCCTCCAACATCTCTTCATATGCTTTAAGGCAAGACACCACGGACAATTTTGGAGATTCCAGAAAGGCCGGATATGAGATCGCATTCATCCCGCCCATCCGGTCGGAGATGTCCAGAGCTCTGACTGACATCCGAAACCCGTCTCCAAGAGATCAGGCAGAGTAGCATGGCCAGCTTTGCCGAAAGCTTCTTTCTGGACAGGAATCTATTCGGCTGCCTAGAGAGAAAAATGCTAAGCACCCGGTTCACATCCCAGAGCACCTAGATTCTGGGGGAAGGGACAGTCTGATCCCCGGCAAGAGACAGCATACAAAGGGATGTTCCCCCACCAGGGGCCCATCAATCACTGCGTATTCCGCCGAGATAGTGGACTGAAGGTGTTAATGGACCTGTAGGCCAAACCCTCCTCGGCCAAGGAGAGGGCCACCTGCTGAAAGTACAAGAGCTCCTTGCGCAGGTGGGCGGCCTTCAATCATTGGAGGGTGGGGTAATGAAGCGGCCCTGAAAAGATGGCCTGAATAGAGGAAGAGAGTTGACCCACCAGGCACACCACCTGCCTCAGAGAGATTTGAGGCCTTGTATTGTTTGTAGTACCTACGCGTCGCCCATGATGGAAGTTCAGGCCTGAAAAGAATTGCCAGCCGGCCCCCTACTTTTACAAGGGAAGAAGGGAAAAACACTCACCTGCATTGCTGGAGGCACCTGCATCTCTGGCTCCTCTGCCTCATTGCCCTCTGTGGGGGTAGAAGATAGCAAATCTGGCCTGGTACTGGCCTGGTGGGAGACTTGCCCTCTGGGATTGTATTAGTTATTGGGTTGGCCGGGCGAGCGCCCCCTACCTCGACTGGCCCCACAGAAAACCCAGGAATGGTAGACTCTTTTAAATGGAGGACTTTGCTTTGTCCAGGGAGGTGAAAGTATTCACGAAATTCCCCAACTCCTTGATAAAGGGTTCCCTAAAGAGGCTCCTTTGCACGATGGGACCCGCCTCCGATCAGCTTGGGGTCCACCTTAATCAACAAGGAGCAATGTCTCTCAGTAGATAACGCGCAGTTGGCGTTCCCCAAGAAGACAATAGCATGCTGGGCCCAAGCACAGGGGGTATCTAAGGAAGTCAAGGAGCCCGATGTCTTGGCCTCCTCTCCCATGTCCAGGATTTTTGTTAATGGGCCCAGGGTATCCAGAAACTTGTCCTGGCAACCCCGCCAGGACTGGTCTATCCCTTTTTTAGGGTCCTTAATGAATTTCTGCAAGAAGTTGGCCATTCTAGGGTCTATGTCGGGCGTCAGTGCTACTCTACCCTCCAGGGGAGCACTTCGCCCTAAACAGTTCCGGGAGTCCTTCTCCAGGGGCTTCTGAATGCGGCCCGCCACATAGTGTGCGACCTTCTATGACGGAGCCCATTAGGAAGACCTTGGGTGAAGGATCTCATCCAAATCTAACATATCAGAGCAAAACAATGGCTGTCAGCAGAGGTGGTGGTTAGCTGGGGGCTGAGAAATGGGGGAGCCAGAGTCAAGAGGGGCCCGCATCCGTGTCTCTATGGCCCTCGTCTGCCTGATTGGGTGGGGACACCGGTGCCAAGGTGTTTGAAAACTGTCCCGCGGGGTCCCAAGCCAGAGAGAGAGGTATGGGGGTGTTACTGACCAGGAATGCTTGCCTAAGCCTGGCAATGCATTGAGGTGAACTCCCACCTCGAGGGGACGTTTCGCTTTCGGTGGAGCTGAATCCTGGGGTTGGGGGTCCTAGTGGGCAGCAGAAGTGCTGCATGGCCTAATGCAGCCCATGTCATCTTTTCACAGGGCTACGCTATTTTACGGGAGAGCCGCTTCTCCAATGGGCTATGGCCCCAGACACTGCCCTATAGATGGATCCATCTACTGCATTGTAGAAATCATCATCCCAAGGGAATCCGCCCAGGGGATCCTCCTCCCCCTGGCCCTCATTGAAAACTCCATTCCTGGGAGAGATCCCCACCATCACTCCAAGTCTCATGCGTGGGGTGGGGCCCTGCGCTGAGGGTGCACTATAATGTGTTGGAAAGGAGTAGGCACTGTAATTGTGCCAGTTGCAGGGGGCTGGGTGTTAGCCTTGCCTTTATTGTGGCGCAAGCCTCACGTTAACAGGGCAGAAGCCCAGGGACACAACACCCCTGGTGCACACAGTGACTGGGGTACTTTGTCTGGGAGGGGTCCCCGCAGGCCAGAGACCCGCTACACAAATATCGACTCCCTCCTATGGGAGTTTAAGGCACACACATACTGGCTACAGACCCATGACAGGGCGTAAAGGAATTTTGCCTATCCGGCAGTACGGACACTGAGCAGGGCGTCTCTCTCCATACGGCAAGGCTCCAGCACTGCAGCGCGCAACTCTGACTTCTCATGGAATGCAAAGAATGCTGAGTGCATGTCACAGCCTACTGGCGCCAGTTAGGCGCCCCCTAGGTGCGGGAGGACCGGTTGTATGACATTACAACGTATGCTAATACATCGCATGCCATTACATCGCGGTTTTAACAACGTAAGTCATTACAACGACTTGCGTTGGAGGGTGCTGGACTTAGAAGTAGTATAATTTACTATTCCAACTCCAGTCTACATACAGTAGGGAAGGTGTTGGATAGTAAATTATACTATTCCTTGTCCTAGAGCGCCATCCAGAGCAAGTCGTTGTAACGACTTGCGTTCTAAAAACCGCGATGTAATGGCATCGCAATGTAACGACCGCGGTGTAAACAACGTTTCCCGGGAGGACAAAACCGCAGAGCTGCACCAGATGCAAGCAGCCGCAAAGGAGCATCAAGCATTCCCGTGGCTGGAATCAATTACTGCCCATCCAGCAGCGATGACTAAAGCCGAATCAAAGGACTGAGAAAATACATATATAAATATTGCATATACGCCTAAATACAATATGAAACAAAAGGACATAAAACAATACTGCTTGTACAAGCGTGAACACGGTTAGCAAATCAGCATGCACTAGAGGATATCATGGCTCAACAAAGCATTATCAATACTACAAACTCAAGAGAGAGAAAAACACACCTATCTTTGGCTGCAAGCAGAGAAGAAAGACGACGAGTGGCCAGAGATGATGGAGGGAAGGACGGTCCTTCTGTTGAACTCTATGGTTTTTGTTAACATTCCCAAGGTCTCATGGGAATTGAGGGTTGTTCAAGTTTGGTTAACAATGGTTGGTATTCAATAAAGTGGAGAAAGGATAGCATAATCCTCACCTCCGGTCCTGACATAGAATTGAAACCACGTTTATGCAAACTCTATATGTTCTTTCAGAATCCCCTGTTTCTGGGATGACTCACCAGGAAGCCACTGTCACCTGTTACAAAATGCACTGAATGCTACAGTTATGTCACAATTCCTATGCAAACGTTATGGTCCTAGAACACGCCTTGGAAGGATTAGTTACTTACCTGTAATCCTAGTTCTCTTCCAGGGGTATACTCATTAAAGTCATAAGCACTGAATTATCTCCGCCCATGAGCGGGAACCCGGAACACATAACAATATACATATATATGTGTAAATATATCAAAAAGTACATAGTACTAAACTAATTATACACATATACATGTATAATAACCATAATATGCAGCCTAACATATATACATAGGCTAATAAAGCCAACATTATACACGTTCTGAAGCATGAAAATATGCTGTATATAAATGCAATAAACAGGCATGAGCCCAAAATGCATTTCATAACCATGAAAAACTTTTATTTTCATCAAAGAACCTGTTGTAAAACAGTTATTAGCCTAAAAGGCTGCATATGAAAAATTGTCTGTGTACAGAAAATCAGACTGGCACCCTGCCTTTAAGGCCCCAGAGAATCTGCACACTTTGCCTTTAAGGCCTCTAGGAGAACTCTGTTCCCATCATGCACCACAGGTGACAGTTAGGTCAGTTCTTTTGTACGGTACAGTAAACTATTAGCAGGAATCTGCACTTAAAAACTTCATAATACATATTGAAAAGATGCTACTGCTCGCCCGGGGAGGCGGGAGGGTGCTTATGACTTTAATGAGTATACCCCTGGAAGAGAACTAGGATTACAGGTAAGTAACTAATCCTTCTCTTCCAGGGGATACTCATTAATAGTCATAAGCACTGAATAGAGTAGCAAGCTCATACCCACTAGAAGCGGGCGAACAGATAAATGCATAGCTGCACTTTTAAAAATACAGTGTTTAACTAGAAACAGCAAACAAATTTCTGAGTGATGCTTGTCCCACTTGTGCATCAGTCTGCGCATCAGAATCCAAGCAGTAATGGCGTGTAAACGTATGCACTGAACACCAAGTAGCTGCTTTACATATCTCTGACATAGCCACATTCCTAAGGAGAGCTGTGGTAGAAGCTTTCCCTCTCGTCGAATGAGCCCTAGGTCTACCTGATAAAGACTTGTGGGCTAGCTGATAAGCCAGTAAGATACATGACACTATCCATCTAGAAATGGATCTCTTGGATGCTGCCAAACCAGTATTCGTAGGACCATAGTTCACAAACAAACGGTCCGTGTGTCTCAACGACTTCGTTTTATCTAAGTAAAATTTCAAAACCCTCTTTAGATCTAGTGAATGCAAAGTCCGCTCAGCCGGACTCGAAGGGTTTGGAAAGAAAGTAGGCAATGTTATGGATTGGTTAATATGAAAATCCGACACCACCTTAGGCAGAAAAGCAGGATGAGTCCTGAGCACCACTCTGTTTCCATGAAAAACTGTGTACGGTTCCTTGCAACACAGAGCCTGAATTTCGCTCACTCTACGAGCAGAAGTGATAGCCACCAGGAATGCTACTTTCCAAGATAAGTGTTGCAAAGACGCTTTATGTATGGGCTCAAATGGTGGACCCATCAACTTAGTCAACACCACATTAAGCTCCCAAGGTGGAGAAGGAGACCTGACTGGAGGAAACACCTTCCTTAACCCCTCTAGAAAATCCTTCACCACAGGCATCCGAAAAAACGATATCTGTGTTGGCGATTTTCTATAAGCAGTTATTGCAGCAAGATGGACTTTGATAGAACTAAACTGCAAACCAGACTCAGCAAGGTAAAGAAGATACGGCAAGATCACCTGTTCTTGACCATGAATAGGGTCAAGACCTTTACTCTGACACCAAAGGTAAAAGCGTTTCCACTTAAATCCGTAGGATTGTCTTGTAGAAGGCCGCTTTGCCTCCTTAAGAATGTTCATACATTCCGGATTCAGCTGTAAATGCCCGTACTGGATGACTTCAGGAGCCATGCTGCCAAGCGCAGGGAGGGTAGATTGGGATGAAACACTCGCCCCTCCTGTTTGGACAGAAGATCCGGGCGACAAGGCAATCTCCTGTGTGGCCTGATTGACAACTGGAGGAGATCTGGGAACCACCACTGGCGTGGCCACTCCGGGCAAATCAGTATCATCCTGGAGGCGGTCTTGTACATCCGGTTGATCACTGCTGGTATCAACGGTGTCGGTGGAAAGGCGTACAGCAAATTTTGACACCAGTCTATCAAAAGGGCATTCCCTTGAGACCCTTTCTGGGAGAACCTGGACGCGAAGACGGGGCATTTTGTGTTTGCCGCGTCTGCGAACAGATCGATGTCTGGTGTTCCTCAAGCCTGAAAAATGCTGTGCGCGACGTCTTTGTTGAGAACCCAGTCGTGCGCTTCGACGAAGTCTCTGCTGAGACCGTCCGCCTCTGAGTTGAGACTCCCTGGTAGGTGAACTGCTGTTATGGACAGGTTTCGTGCCAGTAACCAATGCCAGATGGTCTGGGCTTCTATGGACAGAGTCCTGGATCTGGTACCCCCCTGCTTGTTTAGGTAATACATGGAAGTTGTATTGTCTGCTTGCACCAGGAGGGACCGAGTCTGTAGAGATGGAGCCAGGGACTTGAGAGCAAGATGGACCGCTCTGAGTTCGAGTAGATTGATGTGATATCCTTTCTCGCCCATATGTGCCCCCCAACCTTGGAGAGAGGCATCTGTAATTAGAGTCTGCGTTGGTGGGTCCTGATGAAAAGGAACTCCCTTCATTAAGTTTGCCTTCTTCATCCACCACCGAATGGAATCTCTTGCCGACTGTTGGAGATGAATTCGATCCTCCCAGCATCCCGTCCTCTGTTTCCACTTGTCTTCCAGACACTGCTGCAGAGGACGCATCTGCAAACGTGCGTTTGGCACGATGAATATCCAGGAGAGAGGATACTTGCCGAACTGTCGGACGTGCATACTGGAGGAGAAGCACGCACTTCGCCTTGATAGATGACCATCTCTCCTCCGAAGGACACACGTTTTCTTTTTCTGTGTCCAGTTGTGCACCCAGGTAATGGATCTTCTGGGTGGGATTCATTATGGACTTCTTGTAGTTGACTTGCAGACCCAGCTTGCACATGAGTTGGAGGCATATCGATAGATGCTCTTCTAGTAGCGATGGGGATGAACTCTTCAGAAGCCAGTCGTCTAAGTACGGATATATGAAAATCCGTCTCTTTCGGAGACAAGCCGCAACTACCGCCATACATTTTGAAAATGTTCTGGGAGCTGATCTCAGGCCAAAAGGGAGTACTGAGTACTGGTAATGATGAACCCCTACTTGGAACCTGAGGAACTTGCGATGTTTTCTGGTTACCGGAATATGAAAGTAAGCATCTTTCAGATCGATGGAGCACATCCAATCCCCTTGGTGTAATTGAGGGAAGATCTGATGAAGAGCCAGCATTCGAAATCTCTCCTTCCGAATGAATTTGTTCAATCGTCTCAAATCCAGAATGGGTCTCAACTCCGTAGCTGGACCTTTTTTCTTTACGAGAAAAAATCGAGAGTACAGGCCTTGACCTCTCTGCTGAGATGGTACTGGTTCTATGGCATTCTTCTTCAGAAGGACGTTCGCTTCCTGATGCAAGCGCTTTATATTCCACTGAACCATCTTTAGAGGACGTATGACAGGAGGTGGCTTCTTGAATCTCAAAAGGTACCCGCTCTGAATGATACTCAGCACCCATCTGTCCTTTGTGATCTGTTTCCACTCGTCCAGATACCACACAATACTTCCTCCAACCGGAGTGGCACACGGTTGTGGAGGAAGCATCCGTTCATTGTTTTTGAGGCTGCTTGGTAGCAGATGATTGCTGCCTGTTTCCATTGCCTCTGCCTCGTCCAGGTCGTCGCTGTTGGAATTGCGACCTCTGTTGATTCTGGCCTTGATTTTGCGAGGACCAATTCGTCTGTTGGCCCCTCTGCTGAAAAGATCTTTTGTCAAAGGGACGAAAATTACCCCGACGTCTAAATTCTTTTTTCTTTTCAAGACCAACGGACTTCAGAGTGTCCAATTCCACTTTCATTTTAGACATTTCGTCGTCGGCGTTAGATGCAAACAGAGTCGAACCATTAAAAGGTAAATTTACCATTTTCCTCTGAGCCTCCGGCTTTAGCCCCGTAAGGCGAAGCCAAGCCGTACGTCTAGCACAAACACCATGTGCATAACCATGAGCTGTACCACTAGTCTGAATTAAATATATCTGAAGGAACCTAATAGTGTCCCACATTTAAGCTGAAACCACAAAGTTAGTCCAGAGAGGTAACATTGTTATACCAGAAACAGTGAGAAAGAGAAGATACAAAGTCTGAAAACTAGAAAAAGTACCCATCAGCCCACTCAAAAGTGGAATATCGTCATCTGGGTTATTTGCGTTGGAAAATGGTGCCCTGTAGGTTCCTCCTCAGGAAGGATCTGAGGCTACCTAATTTCGGACCCACTGGTTCTTCTCTTTCTCACTGTTTCTGGTATAACAATGTTACCTCTCTGGACTAACTTTGTGGTTTCAGCTTAAATGTGGGACACTATTAGGTTCCTTCAGATATATTTAATTCAGACTAGTGGTACCTCCCTTGTGTTTAATTGTCAAGTTGGGGGACTAGGTACCATTTGGTCTATAAAAACATTTTCCCCTCGGACCCTCTACCACTTCTTTTGTCTTTTTGTCATAACCATGAGCTGACAGATCCGCCGCATCAGCAGCCGCACTAATACTCTGATTAGCCACCAATCCTCCTTCTTCCACTATTTCCAGGAAGTCTTTCTGATCCTCCTTAGGGAGTTTATCTGCAAAACGAGCCACTGAGTCCCAGAGCAGACGATCATAGCGGCCCAATAAGGCTGACGCACTGGCCACTCTCATGACCGAACCGGAGGTGTTGCACATTCTTCTCCCCAAGGAATCCATACTCTTACTATCCTTTTCAGGTGGAGCAGAAGAGGTAGATGCTGCAGAATGTGCTTTTCTGACTGCCGCCACAATAAGAGAATCTGGAGGAGGGTCAGAACGCAAAAATAAAGGATCTTCTGCTGGAGCCTTGTACTTCTTTGCAATCCTAGAAGGACCTGAACCCACCGTGGCCGGAGTTAAGAATGTTCTCATTGCTGGTTCTATCAACCCGGGCACTAACGGCAGAAGAGGCCTACCAGTCGTCTTGTGATGCAGAGTTTCAAAGATGACTGACGTTGCTATTTGGGGAACTGCCATCTTGATCTTGAACTTACTCGCCCCACGACACAACACATCATTAAATGTGCCCAAATCATCCACTGGAGACACTCTGGAAGGAGGAGTAGATGAAATAGTCGGCAAATAGTCTCTATATGAAGATCTTAAAGAAGACTTAGATGACGTAGAAGATGGTGAAGGAGTTCTACTCCGCTGAGGAGTTGCCCATCGCTGCCTCCTTCGTTCCCTTGAACGTGATTTCTCTCTCACTAAGGACCTCGAGCGTGATCTTCGATGAAGCTCCGTCTGAGGGACCGGAGCCCTCATCCCCATCAGTCCTGCATCTGGACGCATCTTCCAATGTCTCAGGCTTTCCAGCCACCTCGGTGACAAGTTAATAGGCCGCTCGCTCTACACGCTCAGGTGAAGCCTCAGGTGACACCTGCACAATATTCATTCCTGTGGAAGACTTGGAGGCTCTGGAAACTACACTGTGCTCAGAAACCAATGAGACAGATGGAGTCCGTTGTCTGGGCACCAATTGTCTGTCATCCGACACCTGCCCTGAGGTTGAGCCCGAATGAGCCACCACAGAAGAGTCCTGGTGCACTATCTCTTGCTCCACCGCAGACCTGTCGTCTTGCTGGTCTCGCGGAGAAGACATATGTTCTGGACTGATATCTGACCTCGACAAAGACCTAATTGAGGTCCGAGAGGCCGGTCTTGATAGTCTCGACGCCGACCTGTGTTCAGGTGGGGGAGACCTAGACACTCCATGCTTCGAGCCCGAAGCAAGCTTCGACATCGACTTATGTCGCGATGGAGACCTTGATCTTCTCCTTTTAGGTCTCGACGTCGAATCCTTCGATGCCGTCCTTTCTCTCGACGCCGACCTCTTCTTCGACGACGTCGTAAGTCTCTCTCTCGACCTCGGTCTATCCTTCGACGTCGACACTTTCTTCGACGTCGAAAAACCATCCTTCGACGTCGACACAACCTTCTTCGACGTTGACACACCATCCTTCGGCGTCGAACGCCTCTCTTCCCTCGACGTCGATTTCTCACGAGTCTTCGACGTCGAACGTGGAGCCCCCGACGTCGTCTTTACAGCAATCGACACCAGATGTCTCGACGGCGAGAAGGATTTCAACGGCGAATGTCGAGACGCTGAACCTTGCCTCACCGGCGAAGTTCTCGACGTCGGCGGAGCCCTCTTCGACGCCGACAATGCTGAAGACGATCTGGATCTCGACCGCACCTTTTTTGACGGCGACGCTCCCTGGAGTCGAGTTTTCTTAGTTCTACCTTCTGGAGACGCTGATCTTCGACGTTTAGGATAAGAAGATGGCTTAGCAGATGATAATAAGCCCTTGTAACTCTTCTCACCACGGTTTTCTCTCTCCAGAAGGCCCAGCAACCTCATTTTCTCTATTTCTCTTAAAGTTCTACTAGAAAGGTTGAGGCAGTGATAACAATCTTCCACCTTATGAGAAGCTGGAAGACACACCACACAAACAGAGTGTGGATCCGTTTTTGCCATCTTCTTCCCACAGGAAGGACATTTGTAAAATAAAGGTGGCATTCTGACTAAAAAATCACCAACAGTTAGTCAGAACAAGATATTAAACACCACCAAAACAATCTTTTGCCAAAAAAGGTAAGAAAAAACCAACTTCTGACAGAAAAATACTACAAATGAGCAGAGCTCCAGTTCCAGGTTCCTCACAGAACAAGCCGGAAAAAAGAACTGACCTAACTGTCACCTGTGGTGCATGATGGGAACAGAGTTCTCCTAGAGGCCTTAAAGGCAAAGTGTGCAGATTCTCTGGGGCCTTAAAGGCAGGGTGCCAGTCTGATTTTCTGTACACAGACAATTTTTCATATGCAGCCTTTTAGGCTAATAACTGTTTTACAACAGGTTCTTTGATGAAAATAAAAGATTTTCATGGTTATGAAATGCATTTTGGGCTCATGCCTGTTTATTGCATTTATATACAGCATATTTTCATGCTTCAGAACGTGTATAATGTTGGCTTTATTAGCCTATGTATATATGTTAGGCTGCATATTATGGTTATTATACATGTATATGTGTATAATTAGTTTAGTACTATGTACTTTTTGATATATTTACACATATATATGTATATTGTTATGTGTTCCGGGTTCCCGCTCATGGGCGGAGATAATTCAGTGCTTATGACTATTAATGAGTATCCCCTGGAAGAGAACAGCCAATCCAGTGCTGCCATTTAGTGAGAACGGCTAGTTCTGTGTGTCGGGGAAAACCAGACTAAACACAAATGGCAAAAACAACAGTTGATAAACAGCCTGAAGAACAATGTCATACATTCACCCCAGTACAGAGATCTGAGAAGAAATCTATTGGTTTTTCGCTCACCATGCCATTCCAGTTTGAACCCAGCCATATGCAAATCAGTCTTGACCCTGTGCCCAATGGGAACAGTCCAGCCCGAACTGCCAGGCCAGGTCCTACCTGGACTGGAAATAAGTATGCTAGGACCGGTTTTGGGGTTTTACCATTCCGTCCATCATTTGTTGCAGTTACACTAAACACAAATGGCAGCAGGACTGTCAGGACACCAACGTGAACTATCGCTTGAGTGAAAATGATGTTAGAACCGCCATATTCACCCACTCATCCATCTCGACATTCCTCTCATTGTCTTAAGCAAGGGCCCCAGAGATCTGAGTCCTACATGTCTGTACGTGTTCTGAGTACGAAGATAGCATGAACTAGTCTGCCCTGCCGGTTCTGCTCTGCATGACATGAAGACTGAACGTCCTCCCTTCTTGGAGAGGGAAAGGGTTGCTCTGCTATTGCCATGATGTACTTGTTTTATGAGTAAGCAAAGCTTCCACAGCTGAGGTAAGATAAGCACATTTTTATGTTGTTAATTATTACACTTGGCTAATGTTCCTCAAAGCTGGGGATGAGAAATGTGTGTGTTATTTAGTTTTAGAAAGTCTTTGTATGGGAATTTGTGTTTAGGGTCTAATTTCTAGTTGCTCGTTCGACGCGATGTAGGGCCTAGTCAAGTTGCCGGTATTGCATGTTTGGTTGCCCCACCAAATATTTGGGGTACCAGAATCCACTGGATAGATCTCAAACTTCCGTCCTGCTTGGGGACCAAAACGTAAAGGGAATACAATCCTGTGCTGCTGTCTTACTGAGGCACCACTTCTATGCCCCCCTTTTCCAAGATGTGAAAACCTCTGCCTCCAGAATCCAGGCACGAGCCGAGCGAGCTGTCGAGCATGCCCTAATGCTCGGGTGGTCATCTGGTGGGGAGGACAGGAACAGAAGTGAGTAGCCCCAGTGGATCTGCTGGAGCAGCCAGTAGTCCACTGTAATCACCTTTCACTGAGGGACTAAATGTAAAGTTCATGACATGAGGGGGAAAACAGAGGGTTTTGAAGGCAATGGAACCCAAAGAGGACAGTGCGGATGGAATCTCCTGCTGCTCCCACCCAGATCCACCTCTGCCTCGAAAAGAGTAGTACATTTCCACAGCCATAGAACAGACATGGAATCTTTTGTATTATTGATGTAATTGCCTGGCAAGTGAAGCCTGGCCTAGGAAGTAACCTGTAGCAATAGTATTCTTGAAAAGTTCCAAGGAGTGTGCCTTTTCCTCAAAAGCTTCTCACTATCAAAGGGCATACCCATGCACATGGCCGGGACATTGCCTGAAAATCCAGTGGAATGCACCCATGAATATTAATACATTGTTTAAACTATCCCCATAGACCAACGAACGTTGTCCGTGGAGTCAAATCTGTTTTGACGCATCTAGGTCATCACTCATTGAGTCAGAGAATGGTCTTCTTTGTATGTTCTGGCAGGCTGTTAACAGTAAGTTTTATCAGTTCTTGGATTTAACAGCCTAAGAGGCAGGTGGCATTCAGAAACTCTGTGACTCAAGGTGTCCAGCTTCTTGGATTCCGTATCAGGGAATGCCATCTGGAAAGTGTTTGGGTTCTTCTCAGAACACAAAGTCTTAACTACCAAACTCTCTGGTGATGAATGGGAGAGAAAAAGGTTGGGTTCCATGGAGCAGGCCAATTACATTGGTGTGAACACAACTAGATGTGGATCCCCATGAGGGTATCGGCTTATAGTTACAATTTCAGAGACAAGGAAAACAGGAAGGTGTCTCTCTAATAAGTTAGGCCCATCTAGAGTCACAGTTTAGTGAGTCAGACAACCCTGTTAGTGATACTCCTACCAGCAGAGTTTATTTGTAGTTTTGCAGAATAGTACCCAGATCCCTAAAGGCAGTAGGTGCACACAGCAATTGGCATTTATAATGATTAGGTATTTATTATACACAATAATCACAAAAACTTTGTGCATATGATAAGAACTATTATTATTATTATTATTATTTCAGCAGCCATTATATAAAATAAAAAGAATATACGATCAACAATCACCCATCACGGCGTTCAAAGCACCATCCCAGTTCAACCCTCAAATGGCATATGATGCCATAGACACCTTCACAGAAGCAGTGACAAAAGATCTGATGCAACATAGGTTATCCAATTCCAAGAGATTGAAATACAGGAGTAACCTTACGATAGGGCAAAATACGGCTCTGGAGAATATAAGTACCAACAAAGAGATTATTGTGAAGCCCTCCGACAAGGGAGGCAATGTCGTCTTGTTATCACGCAATCAATACTGTCAGGAATCCTTAAGACAGTTACAAGATCGACTCAATTATGAGCCAATTGATAAAGAAACCTACATCACTAGTATCAAACTCTATCATGATCTCCTGACCAAATGGCGCAATAAACAGATGATAGACATGAATGAATTTCTTTTTCTCAGAAACCCGGAACCAACAACGCCCACTTTTTACCAATTGCCCAAGGTACACAAAGATCTATTGTGTCCACCTGGACGTCCGATTGTGTCCTCCAAGGGAAGCCTTACAGAGAATCTGTCTATATACATTGATTCTTTTCTTTCAGATTTCGTAGTTGATCTTAAATCATATGTCAAGGATACCAAAGACTTTATCGGACAGATCGAACAGATCACATGGGACCCTGAGTACTTATTAATAACCATGGATAGTGCCAGCCTGTACACCAGTATACAACACGAACATGGGGTGGAGGCTGTTAGATATTTCCTTGATAAAAGACCAGCAAAATATCTGGAGCATGGCAAAATGTTATTAGAATGTCTGAACTTCTGTTTAAGAAATAACATTTTCCTTTTTCAGGATGATCTATACCGGCAAACCAGTGGTACCGCGATGGGAACCTGCTTCGCCCCCAGCTACGCGAATCTCTTCGTTGGCTGGTGGGAGGAGCAGGTGGCCCTATCGGGGCAAAATCGAAAATGGGCCAAATATATTGTGGTCTGGCGTCGATACATCGACGACCTCTTCCTAGTGTGGAGGGGCTCCTCCACACAGGCAGAGGAATTTATCGAGGACATCAATTTGAACCAGTTACATCTGAGGTTCACCTCTGACATAAGTAGGACTGAGGTACACTACCTTGACCTAAGGGTTTTTGTCAATCAAGGGAGGTTAGAAACAGCCCTATATAGAAAACCCACTGCCGGGAATAGTATTTTACATGCCGGCAGTAGTCACCCTCCCAGTCTTATTCGCAGTATCCCCTACGGCGAACTGTTAAGATTACGACGGAATTGCTCTCTAGAGAGAGATTTCGTCATCGCAGCAAGGGGATGCATTGCGAGATTTCTGAACAGAGGATATGATGAAACGCTGCTGAATGACACCTATAATAAGGTACTGAGAATCCCCAGAAAACAACTTCTTGTCCAAACCATGGAGACTAAGAAAGATTCGGAGATTACAGGTAAATTTCGAATGGTCACAACCTATTCTGCTGAGGCCAATCAGTTGAGGAAAATACTCACCAAAAGTTGGCACATATTACGCACAGACCCCGTGATAGGGAACGATGTCCCCGACAAACCTCTCCTCACATTTAGGAAATCGAAATCCCTTAGGGACAATCTGGTACAAAGCCACCTTAAACCGATTGAGCAAAAATCGAGTGGGAAACTGAGAGATATGAAGGGCTTCTACCCATGCGGAAAGTGCCGTGCCTGCGAAAATAGCAGAAGGACATTGAAATACAATGTTCCAGGTTTGAGTCAACCAAGGCCAATCAACAAATTCATTACCTGTACAACTCCTTACGTTGTATATTGTTTGGTCTGCCCATGCGGACTTCAATATATTGGCAGCACAATAAACAACGTCAAACTCCAAATACTTGAACATCAGAGAGCAATAACTAACAAGGATGCAGCTTATCCTGTTGCTCGTCACTTTGCGAAAGTCCATGGTAGTGATAGAGAATTGCTAAGGTATTTTGGTATCGACCATGTACCCTTGCACCCTCGAGGAGGAGACAGACTCTTGAGTCTCCGCAGATTAGAGTCCAGATTTATTATAGATCTGCAGACCAAGAGTCCCCTTGGGCTAAATATCGGGGAGGAATTTACAGTACATCTAGGTCGCTAGCAAAAGTGGGATATAGAAAGGGTAGAATAACATCCAATCAAAAGAAACAAGGAGAATAATGATAAATGAGTATTTTTACTCATGTTATTAAAAACTATATGAGTTAATTCTCCAATCGCCCCCTCCCACTTAGTTATGACCAAACAATAGCAATGTTGTACATTGTATGCATTATACCTCGGAACTATATACTGAAAACGATTATTTGGTTCTATATTCTGGTTCAGTTTATGATCGATAATGATCTGTTCATATAATGTGATTTCTGATTTTGATTCTGTTTTTTTGATTTTCGATCCTAGATGGGTCTCTCGTATAAGTTCGAACATCCTGTAAATATGTCTATTGTAAACAATCCCTGTGGTATATATTTCACAAAAGCTGAAGGAATCTTTGAACTTTTGATGCAATCTTTGCAATTTGTGTTTCCATATGTAAATATATTTCTCTCTTATACACTCATCTTTTCTTAATTTATGGTAAGACATGCATTAGCCTGATATTATGAATTGTCTCCGGTAATCTAATATGTATTATAATACCGGAGAAGTGCCGATACACGGCGAGATTTAATTTTTATCCCTGGTGCAAGTCATGCCATGATTGGTCCGAAATCTACGGTGAATTTTTTTGCTATCTTTTGGTACTTGTTGGTGTTTACAATGAAAGTGGGGGATAAGCCAGTTACAAGCCGATTCCTCGGCATAATTAGGCGTTTATCTTTATGCCTTATTTTTTGTACATTTAATTGTTCAGGCCAAAGCGGGTAATGAACCTTGTTGCACATACATACATCTTTCTTTTAAAACGGTATTATGACGTTTTATAGACTGTGCAATGGCCGCCACGTTATCCCTGTAATGTTAATGAATTAACACCTATACCAATACCATGAGTCCGCCTTCACTTTCTGTGAGGGCGTGTATGAATACAAGCCGCGCGCAGCTTTGCATTGACACTGAGGAAGGACTTTGTGTTTGAAACGCGTCTGTCATCTCTCGCCTGCTGTAAGCCGCAATAAAATCTTTGTTTGCTGTACCCGGAGTGCTTGGAGTTTTCCTTTTGACTGGGGAGGACCACGGAGCTTCCATATATATATATATATATATATATATATATATATATAGAGAGAGAGATAGATAGATATATAAATGCATATTATAGTGCACATTCCTAATGTCAATAGTAATTATTTTAAACACTGTCTATATTTATGCCTATATTATTGTCATTCTTCCCATTAGTTTGGGCCGAATATTACAATTTACAAATATATACATCAGACACATTGAAATACCTTTGGTGACATTCTGATATCACATTTGACCCTACTAGGTTACCCCCAAAATTACAGTGCTCCACCCATTATAGAGGTAATCACTTTCAATGAAGCAGGCCTATTGGCTTTGTATCAGGTCATCACAACAGGACACGCCAATTGGCTTTGTCTAGGGTCACATCAAAATATAAGGCAAGCCTATTGGCTTTGTCAAAGAGTCACCATAATAAAAGACCAATACTCCTCATGTTATAAACAAACATTAGATCACAGTATTCATTAACCATATTTAAATCCAGTCAACTTTGCCACTAAAGCATCGCAATGCTTATCAAAAACTGCAATTAGCAATATATTGTCAATAATGTGCTTTTAAAAATAACATAACTAGTGTCTGTGTCTTTCTTTAACACATTTAAGCCACACAACATGCAACCATAAAACTAACCCCTAGAGGCCACTGCACTACCAAGCTGTAGAACAGAGGTTCCAGCCTCAAAAGACTTTAAAAATGAAAAAGAGGTCTCACCAGGTCAGGTTTCCTAAAAACTGGGAGGCTTAGGGTCCGTTTTTAAATTCACTTCTAAGATGCTGCTGCAGCTTCTGCAGCCACCACAACACTTCTTTACTTCGTTGGTGGTACCCCTGCTATCTTGAGGCCACCGCAAACAGAACAGATATTCAAAACAAGCCCCAGCAGGGATTATTGGGTGCTCCCAGCTAGGAAGTGAATGTTTTAGGAGAAGCTCTGACGCTGTTTTTGCGAGAGCCGCTTTCATTTACTTTTTCCTTTACTTTTAAAGCGGAGTGAAAGGGAACCAACCTCACTGGTCCTGGAGAGAACCACTGGTACAGAGCCTTGGTTCATCAGGGCATCAAGGGGCTTTCCTTCCATCTCTCAGTGGAGTTGCTGCCATCAAGTTTGTGTCCAACTCTCTCCTGTGAGCAATAATTTTTAAATGGGGTGGAAAGCAGTAGAGGCCCAGAACCCCTGGCTAATCCAAGGGTGCCGCATCACCACTCCACCCTGTCTCAACCCTCCTGTATAGCCTGCTGGGACAATGCAAGATGGCACAGTCAAGTGGTCTCTTTCCTCATTTCGTCTGGAGGCCTCAACTTCACCCATAACTGATATTACTTCTTAGGGACATCCCCACCAAAACGTCCAAGGGCGCCCCCTCCTGTCTTGCCTCCAGAGTTCTGGACTTCCTCATTTGTTCAGTGGGACTAAGCTGGGCTAGTGTGACAGTTATTTAACAGATCTGCATCCCTTCCTCCTCAGGAGCTGAGTGAAGCTCTGTTAATTACTCCTTTTGTGTGAGGAAACCTTTGAGCAGAACAATTAACGTGGCCTAGCAGGTGACAAAAGGTCTGGAGTCTGATCCTGAGATGAGACAGAGAAATCTGGCAATTCTTGACGACCCGTAAGGTGTAGGCTCTTGGGATCTGTGTATTCAAACTTGGTGCAGATGTTTCACCACAGTTTGATACCTTACTGAACTGTGTTTGCCCAGGGGAAGCTAAACTGCACTTTAAGCAGATTTTGCCCTATGTGTATAAAACAGTGACAGATAAACCAGTAAACCTTACTGATCTTACCTATGAGTGCCCACTAAGATTATGAGGCCTATCTCAGGTCAAAATCTACCCTTGTAGAGTGCCCTTTTGCACCAGGCTACCTGTGCACAGTTACCAGGCTGCGCACAACAGTAGACTCACACCCATAGCTTCCACAGGTGTTCAAGCCTATTCACATGTAACAAGCAAAGTGCCCTTACCCTAGCTGCATCACAGAACCCTTGCCTTAAAAAGCAGACACCAGTGGTAAACATACACAGCCCATTTATGATGTAATTACCGTGGGTGGGACACAAGTGGTGAGACTCATCCACTTTAAAAAGTCCCCAAAACAGGAGATTAAAAAGCAAAAAAATCCAGGCGGATTAAATGTAAGGAAACCATTTGCTATGCCTGCTTACCTCTTGGAAGCTTTGCAGTAGTATTTCAACTCTCCGTCATTCTCCCCAAAACACCAGTCTTTGTGTTTTCTCATACATTATTGTTCCACCTTCTTCCTCAATGATTCTCTTAGTAGTGCGGAGGGAGCACTTATGTGTGCAAATTCCAGGGTCAACATTGCTGTGTGAACAATGCCTCAGGTAAGAGACATACCCCCAGATACATCAACAACCCAATGTGCGATTCCTTAATAGCGAAAAATACCGATTCGCTATTAGGGAATAGCAAAATGGAATGCATCAAGAAATCACTTAAAAAATAGCGATTTCTTAGAATTCCTTAATTGCGACTCGCAAATTGCGAGTCGCAATTAAGGAATACCTCCCCATTCATTCCTATGGGCCTAGAGGCCCATAGGAATGAATGGGAAGACAATCTCAATTTGCGAATCGCAATTAGCGAAATATGCGATTTCAAGGGTGCAGGGGTGTCCAAAGGACACCCTGTTGCACCCCTGAAATTGATATGTGCACACACATGCCCTTAGGGCGGATGTATGACATTACAACGCATGCTTTTACATCGCATGCTTTTACAACGCGTTTTTTACAACGCATACCATTACAACGCATAGTGCTTTTAGGCGCTGGATAGTGAATTGTTTAATTTACTATTCCAACTCCAGTCCCCGTGGATAGTAGGGAAGGTGTTGGATAGTACATTAAACATATTCCCTATCCTAGAGCGCCCCCCAGCGCAATGCGTTGTAATGGTTTGCGTGGTAAAAGTTGCGTTGTAAAGGTTGTTTACCCCTTAGGGCATGTGTGTGCTTAACATGAAACTTTGAAAAATGCACTTTAGTGCATTTTTCAAAGTTTTTGCAAATTACCATGAAGTTGTACTTTATGGTAATTTGCGTGCCCTATTAGCGAATTCGCTATTTAAAATACTTTCATGCATTGCATTTAAGGAATCTCAAGTTGAGATTCCTTAAATGCAAATAATCGCAATTTAGCGATTTCTAAAATTGCGATTTTTGCATTTGGGATGATGCATCCCAAATGCAAAAATATCGCTCGCAAAGGGGCAGATTCTGAGAATCTGCCCCTTTGCGAGCGGATTTTTGTTTGATGAATCTGGGCCTATCTACAAGGACGACAATTTGATCAAAATAAGCTTCTTTCCACATTAGCTCTGTACTCCACCGAATGGCCTTGCACTGTTGCTCAGAGCATGTAGCTTCCTAAACAGCAGAATGGCAGACTTTCTGTTTTCTGTCTTTTTGTTATTTTTGTCAGCACACTCTAAAAGATTAATGCGGTCATGTTCAACAAACAAGTAGGCATTAGTATGTAATATACACATACTATCCGGACATAGCCCTGCCTCTTATGTCGACACATGGAGATCTGCTGGTCCGAAAGGATTTCTCTCAGACAACCAATATTATGTCCTGTAGAATATCTGAAGGAAAGCAATTTTTTTTCAAGAATGTTGTACATCACTTTTGTGTAGGAAAAGTCAGTTCCAAGGTCTCTGGCAACCTTCAGAACAACTATTGTGAAAGTTGACACACCCTCAGAGGCAGAGCCAAAAGGGTAATAAATCTCCCCTTCTGGAGAAGTATCTAGGCAACTGGCATTTTATTCGTCCAAATAAAGGCCCGAGGTGATTAACGTCTGAGTTATCTTTCCTTGTGCATGTACAGTACTTACCTTCTATAGCCAAAGCATCTGAATCTAAGCCAAAAATTGCCTCTAACTGGGCTAATCTATTATAGGCTCAGGCAAGGAGTTCAGATATCAGTTCATCAGTGAAATTAACTTTTGACCTTCTCATTTGCCAAATAGATGGCATTCTCTCCTTTCGATCTCATAGACATAGTAGTCGGCGCCAAGGAGGGCCCTGACGAACGGGGTACAGTACCTTATGTTATGAAATGTTAAAAATATTTGAAGAGCGCACTTACCCCACGCAGTTTCATGGCACTGAAAGCGGGGGGCAGCAGAGGTATGATGACAGAAACTTTACTCATATGCCTGAGAGAAGAGAAGGGTCTTGAGAAGTGTTCCAAATTGGGTGTAAGAAGTTGCTGATCTCAGTCCGATGGGAAGAGAGTTCCAGAAGTGAGGGGCCAGGAATGAAAAACTGAGGGCACCGTGTTTTTTACGTTTAAAGCTGGGGGTCATGAGCAGGTTGAGGTGGGAGGTGCAGAGTTCACGAACGGGGGCATAGCAATGGATCCTAGACGAGAAGAAAGCTGGGCCCTGGCAAGCGAGGGCTTTAAAAGTGGTGCAGCCCAGTTTAACTGAACAGCGTTTGGCCACTGGAAGCCAGTGGAGGCTCTTCATCAGGGGGCGGACATGTTGATGTCTGGGTTGATGGAAAATTAGCCTAGCTGCTTGGTTTCGTACCATTTGTAGGCAGTGGAGTTGGTATGCTGGAATGCCGACAGAGTGAGTTGGCATAATCGATACGAGAGATGACCAAGGCCAGGATGACAAGGGTCAACAAGGGTCAAGACCTCGGTGGTCAGAAATCTACATATCTTCCGGATTTTGCGTAGGAGGAAGAAGCAGGTAGATACCACTGCGCTGATATGGGGTTTCATAGACAGGTCGTTGCTGATTATGACCCCTAGGCATTTTACAGAGTCTGTTGGGCGAGGGGAACTGCCTAGGAGAGGGGGCCAGAAGTTAGAATTCCAAGGGTTGGCGGTGCCTCCAGTCTGGATCAGCTCAGTTTTGTCGGGGTTGAGTTTTAATTGGTTGGCGTACATCCATTCGCTAATAGAGATCATGGTGGATTGAAAATTGGAAACTGATGTGTTAGAAGAGTCAATTTCGAACACCAGCTGGAGGTCGTCAGCATAGTTAAAAGTTGCAACTTGACTGTTGCGTAAGGACAAAATCAGAGGTTGCATGTACAAATTAAACAGAAGGGGCGATAGGGAGGAGCCCTGGGGGACCCCCAGGTCAACCTGGCTTTCTTGGCCGAGAAGTTGGCAAGACGATCTGCCTGGAATCGATTGTGTAGGAAGGAGGAAATTCACCTCAGAGCCAAACCCTGGATGCCAGCATTGCTGACATGATCGATCTAGAGATCATGATCGACCGTGTCAAAAGCGGCTGACAGATCTAGAAGTACCAGGGCCTGGGTGATGTTTTTATCGGCTCCTCTCCTTAGCTCGTCCATGACTGCCAGGATGACTGACTCTGTGGAGTGTGCTGGTCTGAATCCTGCCTGCTGGGGA
Organism: Lissotriton helveticus; assembly: GCF_964261635.1. Classification (NCBI taxonomy): domain Eukaryota; kingdom Metazoa; phylum Chordata; class Amphibia; order Caudata; family Salamandridae; genus Lissotriton; species Lissotriton helveticus. The sequence goes on along the minus strand of NC_136071.1, from coordinate 102,435,157 downwards.
TCGAGGAACTGAGAGTGCTCAATAAATAAGCTAAGACAGTTAGTTACGTGGGCCTCTAAGATCTTGCTGAGGTAGGGGAGTTAGGAAATTGGACGGAAGTTGCTCAGGACCGAGGAGTCGGCATTCAGTTTCTTCAGGATTGGGACAATTTCTGCATGTTTAAAGGTGTCTGGGACAATGCCTTGTTTAAGGGAGTTGTTGAGGAGTGAGAGGGGTGGGTCTGGGAAGGTAAGGAAAGCCTTTTGTAGGATGTGTGGAGGACAGCAGTCGGTGGGGGAGCCAGATCCCACTTTTTTTTAGTAGAACCAGAAACTCTTCCCTGGAAATCAGGGGGATTTGGTCCAGCATAAGGGGATTTTTACATGTAGTAGGGGGGTGGATGGGGATGTGGGGGTGGGAATGCTGCTTTTAATGATGGCGAATTTCTCAATGAAATACGAGTTCAGGGAGTCGCATAGTGATTGTGAGGGGGAAGGTTTAGCTATCACTCTAACAGGTATCACCTTAGTCAGTTGCAACTTCACATTAGGTGCTTGGGCAAAAGACAGTGCAGGTCACCGGGGTTGAGATCTCCCTACCCAATGGTAATGTATAGAGAAAACATAAAAAGTTTATTAAACTTGAAAAACGTGTAAACATATTTCTATGTTAAATAGTAATCATGTATTTTGAATATACAAAACAAAATGTTTAATATATTAAATTAATTACAAACTATGTTTTTAACAATTTATTAAAAAATACCACCAAAAGTAAAAACATGTATTTTTTTATTATGTATTAAAAATGACAAAACGCTTAGTTCAGAATTGATTCTTTTTTTTTACAATGTTACAGTTATATTTATTTCTGAAAAAGGTTAAATTAATGTATGTTAGAAATGGGAGTCTCTAGTTGCAATGGATTACACCTTTGTCCAAGTAGGGACCCTTCTTCCTAGTCTGGGTAAGGAGGATACACTTCTAAAATAACCCCTGCTCACCCCCATTGTAGCTTGGCACGAGCAGACAGGCTTATCTCAGATGCAGTGTGTAAAGCATTTGTGCACACATACAGTAATACAGTGAAAACACTACAAATGGACACCAAACCAGTTTAGAAAAATAAGTAATCTTTATCTAAACCAAACAAGACCAAAATGACAGAAATCCACAATACAGTTATAAAGATATGACTTGTAGACGGTGTAGGAGAGTAGCGTCTGCAATCCTATGGCCACCCCAGATTTTTGCTTTTTGCTTCACTGGTTTACGACTTTCCCTGGCTGTGGGCCTGCTAATCAGACCCACAGCCTAGCTGTTCTCTCTCTAAATTGACATCCATGTACTTTAGGTGCATTTACCAATTGGTATTGGGACACCTTATCAGCCCCTGTACAGTGTACCTTAGGTACCCAGGGCATAGGTTAACCCAAGGCCTACCAGGGGCTGAAGCATGTATTATGCCACCCCTGGCTGGCCATCTAAACAGACACAACTGGCTGGTAAGACAGTTGGGGCAAGGTGGTGTAATCACCCTTTGCTGTAGATATAGTATACCTATATCTAACCCCAAAATGGACACATATACTCCTATCAGTCACTCCTATGGCAGGCCTTATCAATCCTGAAGGCAGAGTGCTTGAAATTATGTGAGATGGTGCTCTAGCATGAGCTGAGCCTGTCTGCAGCTTGCGGAACCAAGTCCTTATAGCTGTTCCATGATAACGCTATACCATATACTCTTAAGTGCATTATAATCCTCGCGGTTATTGCTAACTTAGGTATAGCATTATCAAAACATGTCGAGTAAGGTGTCATACAAATTGGAATACTACCCCCTCGCCAGTTCTGGCGACGGGGGTAGCATTCCACCCTTTTAGAGGGACACGACATGTATGTAACTGTGAACCCGGTTAAAGTTAACCCGAGCCTCAGCATCACTAAATGGATGCTGCCACCACAGACACAGTCTGACCTCCTGCTGCTGGTAGTCCTTCCAGCGAGGGAGGCCTGGACAAAGGGTTTCCTGCCTTGGGAGGTGTTAGCACCACCCCAGACAGGATTTTGTGTATTGAGGTAGGGAGGCCTGAAAGGAATGAGACATGCCTGGGGCACACAAGGTGTCCCTGTGCATACACCGGTTCAAACCAGTTGCTGGGGCACTCCACCCCAGCTCTGGCGCGAAACCGGACAAAGGATAGGGGGTGTAACCACCCCCCTTCCTGGTCCCACCCATAGGAGGGACCTAGTCGTAGTACAGCCCCCTTTAGCAGGATAAAGGTAGGAGCTGGTCCCATTCCAAATTAGATTATCCTGAATTGAAACTTTACAAGAAGAAACTCTGGACTTCGACGTTCTGCTCCACAGAAGACTGAAGAATCTCCCTTGTGGGCAAGGAGTGTCCACCCTGCAACTGCAGGCACCATTAAGCGTCCTAGCGGTCCACTTTGTCGTCCTTCCTGCTGGATCTGGACTTCAGAGCCCAATGAGACTCGTGGGTGCGACGAGACACGTGGGACCGGCCATCTTGAAGAGACTGCACTTCGCTTCCAGCACGACTTCTGAGGCATCCTCGAGAAAGTGCTTTGGGGATTGAGAAGCCCCAGCCCCGAGCAGCTCCTGCACCAAAGACCAGCCCTCCAGCATCTACGAGATCTGCGTGGGGCCCTTTTGCTTGATTGCTGCTCGACGCGTTGTCTGGTCACTTGCCGGCTGGCTAGTGGCCTCCTAGACGACGATCCTTGAAATCTACACTGCTGGTCTGGTTGCTCCAGACTGGCCCTTGCTCCCTTCCAAAAGAGGAGCACCCTGGACCCTCCTGGTCCACTCCAGATGCCGTTTCCACTCACCGCGTGGGTTGCCTTTGCCAAGGCCTGTTGACTCCAAATCCGGATCCGACACCGCCGACAGCGAGAGCCTGCGTGGGACAGCTCGTGCCTCCATCCTGGTCGTCGAAGACACCTCCTGGTCCACGTGGCTGCAGAGTCAAGCGTCCATTCTTCACTTGATCGCGACGACAGCATCTGGTTCCCTCCTGGTTCCACTCCGGTCACTGGCTAGTGACTTTGAACACTGTCCCCTCTGCTTTCAGGTCCTCTTCTTCCTCGATCCACCCGTGGATCGCACCGGACATCTTCCACTTGGTCGCCTGCAGCATCTTTCTTCAAGGCTCCATTGACTTCGACGCGGATACCCGACACACTTTGACACCTATGCAGCCGCAGCCCGTGGGTGAGGTAACAAGAGCATTTCGGTGCTCAAGGGTAGATTAACTCTCCTAGTGTCCAGATTTCCAGTCGTTTTAGTCCTAGATAGTAAAGACTGTCCGTACTTACCTTTTTCGTAAACTGTACTGTCCATTGACGTTGTTTCGCATCTCGCGTGTGAGTTCACACTCTGCACACGCGTCCCATGGGCCTCCTATTACTTACCTAAGGTTAGGATAGTGTAGTCCCAGCGATCCTACAGCCTCTGGACAGCTCCATTCCTTCTATCGATTTCCTTATACCATTTACTTAGTATATGGTTTGCCGTGCCCCTAGGGCACCATTGTAATTTTGCGCAACTTATCGTATTTCTCCTAAGAGATTGTCATGTGCTTAGCCCTCTGATCTCATAAAGAGTTCAGAGGTGTTTGTTATTAATAAATATATTGTTTATTTTCATAACAACCTGTGTGGTGTCCTTTCATCTGGTATTCAAGGGGTTATATGTGGTAAAACAGCTGGCTTCACATGCCAAAAGAGTTTAGCCTAAGACTGCTTTGTCCATGCTACCATTAGGATAGCTGGTCTATAAGGTTGACTTACAACCAATCACCATAAGGGTTGTTTGGACTGATACAAGGTGATCACTAGAACTAGTGAACATCATATATCAGGCCAACTTCTCACATTGGTGGCAGCGGTGGGATTTGAGCTTGCTGTTGTTTTTACCAAATATAATCTTGAAATATCATTTGAAAGATCACATAAGGTACCATAGGTACATATAACAAGCTTAGAAATACTCTGAGTTCTACTGAACCAGCTGTTGTAGTAGAAAGGGCCTAGCACACCCTGACTACAACTCTTAGCAAGGGATCAGTAGGAAAACCCATAGTGTAGGTAAGTGCACCACTTACACCTCACTAGAAAGCATGTCTACCACAGGAGAGACCTCAGTGACTCCCCTTGTGGATAGTGATCCTCCAACAGGTCCTTTCCAGATAATCAGCCCTCAGATGAGACAATTGTGTACCTCCAGGAGACTGAAACAGGGTTCTAACCCTACCACGCCTTTTCTGTTAGGTCTCTTAGAGACATATGATGCTAGAAGGGCTGCTAACGCAGGCCCCTCTAATCCAGATGGGAGCATGCCCCCCTTAGAAGGTGAACAATCAATCTTTGGTCACAGTTCAGGAGGGCTGACGATTTTTGCCTCAATATCATCAATCAGATCGATGAGGGAAATAAAAACTAAAACCATAACTCCTAATGTGTTACGGGCGGCAGTTATCACACTCAACACTAGGAAGCCGGACCGCCCTCTTATAATAATCAACTCCTACATACACCCGAAGCACAAGCAGAAGGGCGCAAGAGAGCTGGCCAAGGAAACAGCAAGAATCCTGGACGAGGGGGAAGCTGAGGACTTAATCCTGGCAGGAGATTTCAACCTTTTCCTCCTTGGAACCGCCGCGGACGAGGAACTATCACGAGAACTCGATAGAGCATGGGGAATCCCAGCGCAAGCACAAGTGCCGGCAACTAAACGAACAAAGTGGTCAACACAATTGCTAAAAGATCTAGAGCAATTAAACTTAAGGGCGCTGAACGGACGGTTTACAGAAGACACCCCCCCAGCATCAACTTACCACTCCGCCACAACCTCCTCTTATCTAGACTATGCATTTGTAACGCTTCCGCTATTTGACGTCATCAGATCATATCAATTGGGCGCCAGTGACCAAAGTGCCCATCTGCCACAAGAAATAGTCTTAAAGCCTCTTAGTGGGAACCCCAAGGAAGTCAGGGCAACCGCAGGCTCTGAACATACAACAGACTTCAAACGTATTATATTCAAACAAGACAATATAGAGGCGCTGTCAATTGACGCGAAGGAACTAATACATCAAGGGACCTCGTCCGGAAACCAAATAGAGGTCTGGGAAGGGTTCACGAAGGCCCTTGGGACCAAATATGCAACTAAACCAATGGCATCTAAAGGCAAACCCACGAAGGCTACATCGAGAAAGACAAGCACACCGGAGATAAAAAGCCTCAAAAGGGACATCAAGCAAACTTTGAAGCAATTGCGCATACAGCCTACAAAAGAGCCCCTATATTACATCCTACGCGGTTTAAAAGCAAGACTGAAAAAGGCAACCTGGGAAAACACAAGGCAGATGAATGATGAACTTTGGGCAAAAATAAAGCATGATTCAAAACAAAAAAACAGCGCCAACTTTTGGAAAATAATTCATAGCCTGCAGCGGCCAGGGCACCACGGGATAAGCTCATATATATCAGAGCCAGTTTGGGCAGATTACCTGCACAATCACTTTAATCAACCCAACGAAGACAACTCCACAGGTCCGACAACACAAGGAAATGAGCTTATTACGGAGAGCAGTGGAACTAGGAAGGTAGAAAAAGGGCCCAGAAACGCAGGAGAAAACATCAGAGTACAACATGACCAACAGAAGGCAGGGGGAGAAAAGAACAGCACATCAACATTCAACACTGAAAACGACATCAAAATAACCATTAATCGGATAAAAACTCAAATAAAGAAGGGGAAAACGGAAGGAGCCCCGGGTCCAAACGGGATACCACCGTTAATATTCAAGCATGACATCGAATTCTGGAGCAATATCTTAGTGCCACTCTTTTCGAGCACACTGGAATTAGAGACATGCCCGGTATCCTGGAAAGGATCTATCGTAAGCCCGATCTATAAGCAAGGAGACAGGAGCAATCCTGCCAGCTAACGGCTGATAGCCCTACTAAATATAGAGGGCAAATATTATGCTGGCATACTATTAGAAGAACTGACTTCATGGGCAGAGACAATGCATATAATTCCACCGACCCAAACAGGATTCTGCAGAGAACAGGGTACTTCAACAAATATCATGGCTCTATCCCTACTTACAGAGGCGGCAAAATTAGGAAAAAACTCGCTGTTCCTGTGCTTCATAGACTACAGTTCTACCTTTGACCATGTGGACCGGGGTAAATTATGGCAAAAGCTTGAAAAATGGGGGATACCCCACCCCCTCGAGGCAGCTCATCCTACTCCACACTAACACGTGGCTCAAGATCAAGCTGGGAGATGGGACGCACCTTTCAAGGCGAATTAACACCTCCAAAGGCCTGAAACAAGGGTGCGTCCTAGCCCCGACCCTGTTCAACCTTTACCTGGCAGATCTACCAGGGGAACTGGACAGTACCAAATCGCACGCCCCACGGCTAGGGGACATTACGCTGACCAATCTCCTCTATGCCGACGATCTTGTCCTAATAAGCCGCAGTCCAACAGGCCTCCAACATCTCTTGAACACTACTAGCTCATTCTCGCACCGTAACGGCCTACCCATCAATTTGAAAAAAACAAGAATCATGGCTGTGAACTACAAGAAGGCCAGGAAGAACAATTGGCTCCTGGATGGTCATAAATTGGACCAAGTGACGTGCTACAAGTACCTGGGTGTCTTACTGGATAGCAGAGGGTCGTTTAAACCTCAATTAGAGTCGCTACACCGAAAAGGAACCATGATCTTCCTCGCGATGAAACCCTTGAAGAAGCTTCTGCCTGACCACACGCTCGATCCTTTTCTGCAGGTATTGAGAGCTCGTCTCCAACCAACACTAACATATGGGAGTGAACTAACTTTTGGAAAAGACGCTCTGACAATAGACAAAGTAATCGCCAGAACCTATAGGTCAATCTTCCAGCTTCCTAGTTATGTCTCACCAGCACAAATCCGCCTGGAGTTCGGGGTACAAAAGCAAACAGTGGAAAGAAGGGGCAGCTTCATAAAATGCTGGCACAAGATCAGAAACGCAGAGCCAGGCACCCTAAATTCCCACCTCTGGACTGAACTGCAAAGACGCGAACGATCACACGCTAGAGAGTATCTGACGGAATCTCTACAAAATCTCGAGCTGACTGGCCTTTGGAACAGCCCAGTAGACCACAAACACTTTAAAAAGCTGGTAACAAAAGTAACTAAAATAACATCCCTGCTGGAAGACAAAGACACTCTGGCAAAAAGGGCACACGGATGGATAGTCTTAAATAACTATAAAACTTTAAAGTCTCAAGTGTATTTAGATCAAGGATTCAAACAGAAGATTAAGGAAAAATTCCTAAAGCTGCGGTTAGGCATTCTTCCAATTCTCCCTCATCTGGCTCCATGGAAGGGGACTCAGGATGACCAAATTTGTCGACTCTGCAAAACAGGCCCTGAAGATCTAGTCCACACAATATGTATTTGTCCCAGTTTAACGGACCTAAGGAGAACACTATTACGTGCAATATGGAATCAGAAGGGGATTAGATCCTGCCGACAGGCAGTCAAACTGTGTTTCAATCCGCAAGAGACCCAACTAAATTGCAGAATTACAAAATACCTTGACGCTGTGGCAAAAAGAATCAATGAAGTACAAAAAGATGTACATGTGCAATAGCCAGACATTGCCCTGAGCATTTCTGAGCTCAGGAAATACATTAACTGACTAATCGACAAAACGCACTACGCAAATAATTTTAAATGTTTGATAACCAATTTTTATGTATTTTTGTGTATTATGTATTATGTATTTTTAGCCTTGGGACAGCACTTGAGTCATTGGCCGTTTTATTCACGACGGGGGAAAAGCAGAAAATCGGCGCACCTTGCCAGGATTGACCGGGAGGCTCTGAAGGCAGTGTTGTGTGTGAGGGCGGGACTGCGAGTCCCAGCAGGAGCAGCGCTTCGATCACCAGCGCACCTGCGACTCTTCCCGCCCTCCCTCCTCCCCCTGCTGCTTAAAGAGGCTTGCGGCCCCCGCTCCGCGGGAGCCGCTCGCAGCCTTGGGACAGCACTTGAGTCATTGGCCGTTTTATTCACGACGGGGGAAAAGCAGAAAATCGGCGCACCTTGCCAGGATTGACCGGGAGGCTCTGAAGGCAGTGTTGTGTGTGAGGGCGGGACTGCGAGTCCCAGCAGGAGCAGCGCTTCGATCACCAGCGCACCTGCGACTCTTCCCGCCCACCCTCCTATCTACTTAACCCCGCCCTTTTACGCGCACGCGGGACGCGCGCGGGTCGTAGCCCGGGCGAAGCCCGGGACAAGGGCGGGACCGTCTGTGGCCGTCCGGGGCCGACGGAGGCCGGGCTGGGCCTGTCCCCTAATAATTGCAGTTTAGTGACCCGCGCCTGGCCACACGCTGGATATGGCGACAGAAGAGGGAACCCCAGGAAAAAAAGGTAGACTACGCAACGGTTCATTGGAGAATTATTTCCCCAAGAAGAGCGAGGGAGAAAAGGATTCGATCTTAGCGGAACATAGGGCAGAGCGGCGCCGCTCGGTTGAGAGTTTGAAACAAAGACCCCTCATTGATAGCTCCTTGTTGGATTTAACCCGGGATGGAGGTTCTGTAAATTCGAGTGTGAATAACGTTAGCCTAGAAGGCGTCCCCTTATTGTTCCGTGACTTTGTATCCACACCCGATTTTCCTTTGGATAACATTATAACTGTTTCTCCCACCCCTAGTCCTAATTGTGCCCTTGTCACATCTATTCCCAGGAAACAAAAACCAAAGCTTTTAATTGCGGCCCAGATTCACCGCCCACCACCTAGTAAAAAAAGGAAGAAACTTAGGGTGGTACCTGGTAAAGTTAAAACCCCGCATACTGAGTTTGGCAAAAGGTCAAAAAAAACCATTTTATCTGATATCACCCCAGTTGTAGAACAGGATTTTATACCAGCAGTAGTACCACCATTGGGTCACAGCCCGTCTGAAGTAGCTATACAGACAGTGGTTCCTGATGATGGTACTGGAGCGGCAGTAGCTGTTACCTCACCTCCCCCCCCATTGATGGGAAACTTGGAGTTCTTGTTGAGATCTCTCCTTTTACCTATCAATGAGTCTATCAAAAAGGTGGAAATCAGACTGACAATACTGGAAGCCACCATAACCAGCATGGCCACTCTGACTAAAACCAAGGGGAGCGGGGTGGTGCATCCTACACCTTCGACATTGCCCCCTTCTAATTTGGCACAAAAAAACCCTCCCGCCCCAGCACAGCCGGACAAGCAAACTCTACAGCCCCAGGGTAGAGTTGATCTCTCCTCCCAAAACGCACAGCCCCCAATTCAACCAAAGCCACCAGGAACTGATTTAGGTGTCGCCCCTAATAAACCAATTTTAAAGGCCATGATAGGCAGCAATCAGAACACCCAAGGGGTAGGTCGGAATAACAAGATACCACACAAAAAGGTCCCACAAGTGGAAATTCCCCCAGAAGCAGCGCCCTTTGTGGTGGTCTTGACAGGGGTCCCTCAGTTAGCGGAAAATAAGAAGGAGGAATACGTTGACCTCAAGAATAAAATTATTCATTGGTTGAGAACGTACAGGCCGATAGCGCCCAATATAGATGGGGACATAGTCCATGTTAGACGGATTAATTGGCTGGGGAGTAGTACTAAAAATATAGAGGGGGACATAGTGGTGGTTAATTTTAGAGACCCTCGGGCTGCTGATTATATTTTAAACTGGCCACCAGGAATCGGCGAAACCCGTATCACCCCTCGAGCCTTAACATATTTCTACCCCAGGACAGAGGCTACCTCTTTTAATCATCCAAATAAATACCAATCTTATAGGCCTTCTTTTACCTTGCCTCCTAATAACAACTATCCCCAGCATGGACAACATTTTGCATTGGTGCCTGATCAGCTCCTTCCGTGGTCTAGGGTCCCTTATAGACATATGAGTAACCACGACACCAGGATGAGTCGTTTGAGACCCTTTACCCCGCTGGACACATACAATCGGTTCTCTCAGCTCTCGGGGCTGGAAGACTGCGATTGAAGTTCAGCGCCCGGGGGGGAGACAAGTGAATTCCGTGAGGGGGAGATCTCACGACGTCCCTGTGGCAGTGTAGATATGGAGGAAGTCGGGCCACCCCCAGTCCAAACTATGATTATTAATAATACTACTGAGGCTTCTATGTCCGCCAGTCCCTTGACTGGCGTGGATGGCTGTCCTGTGACCATTATCCCCCTGGCACAGGAGGGGGGGTGCTGTAAAGTAAGGCGGGTAATAAGCCTCCTTTCCTGGAACATTGCGGGGTTAAAAAGGAAGTTAGATATACCAGAGTGGCACGTGTTTATTGAGAGGTTCGATGTTTGCCTGTTTCAGGAAACTTGGAGCCTATCTCCGCTACACAAAGCGGGGTACACCACCTACTTTCTTCCAGCAGTAAGTAAGGGAAAGGGTAGACCAGCGGGGGGCCTTACGGTGTGGATCAAAATAGAACTGGACTGGGTGGTTACACGCCACATTCTGGAGTGTAACGATATTCTCCACCTTTCCTGTAGAGGAAAGATGGAGGGTAGTAGGCTTGATCTTTTTAATGTTTATGCCAGAGGGGCCCCTGGGGATTCTGCCTCTCTAATTTTAACAGCTCTGGATTCCGCCTTAGCTAATTGTCCGTCTTCAGCAAAGATCATCGTGGGGGGTGATTTTAATTGTACGTTTGAACCGCTCCTCGGAGATGATCCCTTGGGCATCGAAGAGGAGGATTCAAAATGGTCCATTCCTACATTATCCCTGCCCCCGATTAGGAAATGGTCAGCTAGGGCAATTCAAATCAACGCACTGACCAGGGACCACAAGTTAAGAGCCCTTAACGGTAGGACTATATCTGATCAGGTAGGGGCGCTGACCTTCAATAGATTTACTGGGCCGTCCCGTATTGACTACATCCTAATGGATGTTAGTTTTTGGGCGGACCTTATTGATATGGAGGTCTACCCAAGTCAGGATAGCGACCATAACCCCTTGTGCTGCAAGTTTAACTGGGCTACCTTAAAAGATAGGAGGGCGAAAGTAACCTTAAAAACATCTATGGAGGTTATCCCATATAATAACAATCGCAGATTGAAATGGGATAAGGCTAAACTCAAGGAGGACGATTTAGGGGCCATCAAATCCTTGGTGGAGCGCTTGACTTCAGACCTGGAGGGCTGGATTGGTGAAGACCCGAATAGTAGGCTCCCTTACCCCCCCCTTGATTCTGCCTATAAAGCCACGCTAGCCCATGTTGGTCAATTCTTCACCGCGAAAGGGAAGAGCAATAGGGCCACTATTGTACCCCCCACTCTTACTAAACCTTGGTATACTGACCAGTGTAAGGGTAAAAGGAAAAAATTGACAAAAGCCCTGATTTCAGGGGATCCCTTGCTGGTTAGAGCGGCCAGGAAGGATTACCTGAAAGCATTATCACTGGCCAAACGCGAGTGGGAGGAACAGCATTGGCAGGACCTATCCAATGCTGTGAGCAGTAGGAACCCGAACCTTTTTTGGGATCTGATTAATAGATCTAGACAGAGGAAATCGCAACCATTGGCTGCACACATAACTAGCCAGCAATGGTTTGATCATTTCTCATCCCTGTATGGAGGCATTGAGGAAACATCTAGCCCTGGGACAGATAGTTTGGGTGAGGGGGATCCCTTAGGGGTGGACGACCTCCCATTTACAACCACAGAGGTAGTGGCGGCGATTAGACACCTAACCCCCAAGAAAGCTGCCGGACAGGACGGGATTCCTGGAGATTTGTTGATAGCGGAGCCACAGGCCTGGGCCAAATTAATAGCCATAATAATGAATCTGATCACTAGGGGCCACCAGGTGCCAGATTCCTGGAAAGGGGCAGAGGTAGTAACCGTGTTCAAGAAGGGGGCTAGAGAGGACCCTGCAAACTACAGACCTATCAGTTTGATAGACATAATTCAGAAAGTGGTTGGCAGGGTCATCATCTCTAGAGTAGGAGATTGGATGGAGGAGGCCAGTATTCTTTCCCACTTACAAGCGGGTTTTAGAAGGAAGGTAGGCACGATGGACCAGGTCTTTCGCTTTTTTGTTATCTATTGGAAGGCAGTGACCATCAAGAAAGGCAGTTTATATATGGCCTTCATAGATCTCAAAACGGCTTTCGACCTGGTCACTCGCCCAAAACTATGGAAAATCCTAGGGGAGATGGGATTTCCCAGTGGTCTCCTTAATCTAATCGTAAAGCTCCACGAGGGGAATTATGCGAGGGTTAGATGGGGATCCCAGGGACAGTTAACAGATAGGGTCCCTGTGAGGAGAGGAGTACGCCAGGGCTGCGTTATGGCTCCGACCCTTTTCTCCCTATTCGTGAATGGAGTGGTGGACCATCTGAAGGGGGAGGAGGCGGATGCCCCATCCCTGGCGGGGGAAAGAATCCCCACTTTACTCTTCGCCGATGATACCTTATTAATCTCCAAATCCCCAGTGGGCCTGCAAAAACTCTTGAACCGGTTTAGCTCCTTCTGTACCACCCGAGGCTTAACCATTAACACCTCAAAAACTAAATTGATGGCACTCTCCCCCTCCAAAAGATTCAAAAATAATCTCCTGCTCAATGGCGTTCCTTTGGAATTGGTTGAATCCTTTGATTACCTTGGTGTCCGGATAAACAGTCGCATGTCTTGGAAGAATCATTTGGCCAAAATGCTACTCAATCATCAAAGAGTATCCGGGGTGACTTTGAGGGAGCTCCGTGAATCAAGCAGTAAACCTGTCTCCCCTGCCATGGCCATTTATGAGGGCCAGATTCTACCTGCGGCATTATATGGCTCTGAACTCTGGGGGTTCGAAAATGTGTCTGCACTATCGACAGCGGAAAATAACTTTCTAAGGAAGGTGGTGGCTCTTCCTACTTCCACCCCATTGATCCCGTTGAGACTAGATTTGGGTAGAAGAGCACTAAAGGACTTGGTAAGGCTTCGCCCGTTGCTCTTTTGGACTCGTTTGCGAAGAACTGCCGAGCTTGCAAAATATGCTGAAGGGCTTGATGATCTTCTGCTACTGGACACGGGCAAAAAAATAGTATGGTTGAATAGATTGAAAGACCTGGCTCTTAACCTGGGGTTAAGGGATGCATGGGAGTCACAATCACCACCACCCAAGGAAGTGATTAAAAAGCTATATTGGGACTGGGTCCAGAATAACGCGCTGAGGGCTGTGGATGGGGGCCCACTCACGGATCAATTTTTGTTATTTAAGTGTGTGAGGAAATTGGAGCCCTTCCTCGACCTAATAACTAAACCCCTAGATCGTGCGTTATACCTAAAATTGCGATACGGGACGCTTCCAGTGCATGACTTTACGGCGAGGTGGTCAAACTCTGGTGCCCCCCTGCGCACATGCCCTGGCTGTGTGGCACCAAAGGAGTCTGTGGCCCATCTGTTTTTTGCCTGCCCAGCTTACAAAGGAGCTCGGAATCTTTGGTTGAAACCAGTCTGCAGGGAACTGGGGTTGAGGTGTCATAATCAGGCACTTCGTGTACTCTCTACGGACACTACATCTTCCATGATGATTTGCGGGGTGGCAAAATTCTTGGGTAGTGCGTGGTTGATGCGCTCCAGATTATTGAAACTGCGTCCGGGGGTCTTAACGGTCTAATGCTGCATTCATTAGTAGCAGACTAGTGTCTGCGGTGTATCTTCTTTTATTTGTTTTAATAATTTTATGGAGAATTGGTAAATGTATATGCATATGTATTTCTTTTATGGTGATTAATTTGCCGAATAAAGATTATATGAAATTGTGAGTTTTAATTAACTGTGCAATAAACTTACTTACTTACTTACTTAGAAGGTGAACAAGGTGACCCACACTCTAACCTCCCTGAAACAGAGAATGTAGATGGTAGGGAAGAAGGGGACCTATCTGAGGATGAGGCAGAAAATGGCCAACCTTTAGTCAGTAGACTTACCAGGGCCAACTTAGACCTACATGGGAAAGGAACTGGTAGAGCCCCAGTGCCATCCACTAGCAGGCCTAACTTTGGGGTCAGGAGAGATAGATCTCCTTCTAGGGACTACGACAGATCTGTTCACGCCCATGCCTCTCATGCATCTGCTCAGAGGAGGATGACTTCCCCTCAGAGGAGAGAGCATGAGGCAAAGATGAAGGAAGTTAATCTGAGGATTCAAAGGGAAGAACTTGCCCTTGCCAAGGAGAAACTTGCCTTTGCTAGAGAGCAACAGTTGAGTGGGGTAATGATTACCAAGTCTTGAAAACTGCACTGATTGATGGGTTTGGCTTAACAACTGAACAGTACAGGTTGATGTTCAGAGACTCCCAGAAAACTCAGGCTCAAGATTGGACTGACTTTGTTGATTGTGCCACTAAGGCTTTGGAAGGCTGGTTACTGGGTAGTAAAGTTACTGATTATACAGGATTTTACAATCTTATTATGAGAGAACAAATCTTAAATAATTGTCAGAACCAGTTGTTGCATCAGCACCTGATTGACTCAGATCTGACCTCTCTCCAAGAATTGGGAAAGAAGGCAGACAGATGGGTCAGAACCAGGGTCAAGCAGCAGAACCAGAACCAGGGTGGTGGCCAAAAGAAAGCAGACCAAAAGGGTAGTAATCAGAATCCACAAAATGACCAGAAGTCTTCAACAGGGCCCCAACAATCCAAGGAGGGTGGGTCCCAGAATTCCCAAAAGAAGAAGATTGATGTTCCAAAGAAACCATGGTGCCAATACTGTAAAAGTAAAACTCACTGGTTTAGTGAGTGCACCAAGAAAGGCCAAACTCCTACCACTACTGTCCCTAAGACACCTGCACCCCCTAGTACAGTTAGTAGTGGTAGTGCACCCCCCAAGGCTATAGTAGGGTTAACCCTGGGAACTGAGGTGGGTTCTGACTTAGTCAGAACGCCTACTCAGGTTGTTCTTGTTTGTACTGGGGACATGGATATGGCCCCTACTGTAAGTCCTAGTACTCTGGGCAAATACAGGCAAACGCCTTTAATCAATGGAAAAATGGCTCAGGCCTACAGGGTCACATGTGCCAGTGTCACCACGGTGACACCAACATTTGTGAACCCTGATCAGATCATGCTAGGTTCAGACTACCTAGTGACCAATGCTAGCAACCTCACTACCAATCACAGTATGGCAGTTGTTAACTTCTCCTGGGGAGGGGTAACTGGCCTCAAAAGGGTTGTAGTTAGTTCAGACCTCCCAGTAGATTGTCTCTTGGGCAATGATTTGGAATCCTCACTGTGGTCAGATGTGGAGTACAGGACTCATGTAGAAATGTTAGGTCTCTCCTCACATGTCCTTGCTGTGACCAGGTCACAGGCCAAGAAATGCCCAGCTGAACAAGTGCTGGATCCTGGAAGAATGGACCAGACACTACCCAAGAGGAAGAACAGTAGGGTTAAGGCAGAGCCTTCCCCCTGCCTCAGGTTGAGGATCCGCCCTCTCAGGAGGCTGACCCAAAGACCCCAGAAGGAACTGTCCTAGAAGAGCTTGAACCTGAACAGGTTGAGTTTCTTGGGACAGGGGGGCCTTCCAGGGCAGACTTGAGACAGGCACAGTTAGACTGTTCCTCCCTTGAACCCCTCAGACAGCAGGCTGCTGCTGAGGCTGCAGGGAATGCTACAGGTGCCCACAAGGTATATTGGGATGAAGGACTCCTATACTCTGAGGCAGGAGACCCCAAGCCTGGTGCTACCAGGAGGCTGGTCATCCCCTTGTCTCTTATGTTATGTTATGTTATGTTATTGGTTTTTGTACCGCGCACAGCTGCCCCAGCAAAGGGGCGTCCTGGCGCCAGGAAAGGTATACACAACATCACAGAGCGCAACTGAGTCAAGAAGTATTAATTAAAAAGAAAGGTTTTAATGGCGCGTCTGAATAGAAATAAATCCTCCATAGCTCGGATTTCACTGGGAAGAGAGTTCCACAATTTGGCCGCCACTACTCGGAAGGAGCGGCCACCCATCCTGCTCTTAGAGGTTTCCTTCTCACCTTAGCCCATGAGATTCCCCTTGCAGGTCACTTAGGCCAGAACAAGACTTGGGACAGGCTTGCCCCACACTTTCACTGGCCTCATATGTCTGAAGACACCAAAGAGTTTTGTCGCTCATGTGTCACCTGTCAAGCCAGTGGCAAATCAGGTGGCACAACAAAGGCCCCCCTTATACCACTACCTGTGGTGGGGGTGCCCTTTGAAAGAGTGGGGATACCAATGGACCCTCCAACAGCATCTGGGCACAGATTTATACTGGTGGTAGTGGATCATGCCACCAGGTATCCAGAAGCTATTCCCCTTAGGACCACTAGAGCTCCTGTTGTGGCCAGGGCCCTACTTGGAGTTTTCTCCAGAGTGTGGTTTCCTAAGGAGGTTGTCTCTGACAGAGGTGCAAACTTCATGTCAGAATACTTGACTGCAATGTGGAAGGAGTGTGGTGTAAATTACAAATGTACCACACCCTATCACCCACAGTGCAATGGGCTTGTTGGGAGATTCAACAAGACCCTAAAAGGGATGATAAAAGGGTTACCTGAAAAGCTTAGGCGAAGATGGGACATCCTTTTACCCTGCCTCCTGTTTGCTTACAGAGAGGTCCCACAGAATGGGGTTGGCTACAGCCCTTTTGAGCTTCTGTTTGGGCATCCTGTAAGAGGACCCCGTCTTGTAAATGAAGGATGGGAGTTACCTCTCAAAAAGCCTAAACTTGACATAGTGGACTATGTACTTGGTCTCCGCTCCAGGATGGCAGAGTACATGGAGAAGGCATCCAAAAACCTTGAGGCCAGCCAAGAACGTCAAAAAGCTTGGCATGACCAAAGGGCTGTCCTAACTGTTTATCATGCAGGACAGAAGGTGTGGGTGTTGGAGCCAGTGGCCCCAGCAGCTCTCCAAGACAGATGGTCTGGACCCCATACTATTATTGAGAAAAAGGGAGAGGTCACCTACCTGGTGGACCTTGGAACTCCCAGGAGCCCCCACATGGTGCTTCATGTTAACAGGCTCAAGGCATTTGTCGACAGGGAGAACATGGGCTTGCTCATGGCAACAGATGAGGGACAGGAGGAAGCGCGTGACCCTCTCCCAGACCTGCTCACTCAGAACCCTGATGATGGGTCAGTTGATGGTGTAGTCTTTTCTGACAGCCTCTCTGAGCATCAACAAGAGGATTGCAAACAAGTTCTTCAATCCTTTAGACAAATGTTCTCACTGACACCCAGTCAGACACACTGGTGCACCCATGAGGTGGACACTGGTGACAGTCTGCCTGTCAAGAGTAAAATATACAGGCAACCTGACCACGTCAGGGACTGCATAAAGAAAGAAGTACAAAATATGTTGGAATTGGGAGTCATTGAACCCTCAGAGAGCCCTTGGGTTAGTCCTGTAGTTCTAGTGCCAAAACCTCACACCCAGGATGGTAAGAGAGAGATGAGGTTTTGTGTAGACTACAGGGGTCTCAATGCTGTCACTAAGACAGATGCCCATCCAATACCTAGGGCAGATGAACTCATAGACAAGTTGGCTTCTGCAACCTTCTTGAGTATTATTTGACCTAACAGCTGGTTATTGGCAGATCAGGTTAGCTGAGGATGCCAAGGCCAAAACAGCATTTTCTACCCCAGGAGGTCATTACCAATTTGTGGTGATGCCCTTTGGTTTGAAAAATGCACCTGCCACTTTTCAAAGGTTGGTGAACCAAGTCCTCACTGGGTTGGATGACTTTTGTGCAGCATATCTAGATAATATTGCTGTCTTTAGCTCCACCTGGGAGGATCACCTGATCCACCTGAGGAAAGTATTGGAGGCCCTGCAAAAGGCAGGCCTCACTATCAAGGCCACCAAGTGCCAGATAGGGCGGAGTCAGGTTGTGTACCTGGGCCACCTTGTAGGTGGAGGCCAGGTTCAACCCTTGGAGAGCAAGATACAGGCCATAAAGGACTGGGCTCCTCCAACCACCCAGACACAGGTCAGAGCTTTCTTGGGCCTGTCTGGTTACTATAGGAAGTTTGTCAAAAATTATGGGTCCATTGTGACACCACTTAATGACTTGACAAGCAAGAAAATGCCAAAGAAAGTTCAGTGGACAGTTAGCTGTCAGAAGGCATTCGATGACCTAAAGGAGGCCATGTGTACTGCACCTATTCTCAAGAGTCCTGACTACTCCAAAACCTTCATTGTCCAAACAGATGCATCCGAGTTGGGTGTGGGAGCTGTTCTATCTCAACTGAATATTGATGGTCATGACCAGCCCATTGCTTTTATAAGTAGAAGGCTGACCCCTAGAGAGAAACGTTGGTCAGCTATTGAGAGGGAGGCCTTTGCTGTGGTTTGGGCCCTGAAGAAGTTGAGGCCATACTTGTTTGGAACTCACTTCAAGATTCAGACCGACCATAAGCCCCTCTTATGGCTAAATCAAATGAAGGGTGAAAACCCCAAACTTCTTAGGTGGTCCATTTCCCGACAGGGGATGGACTTTACAGTGGAGCACAGACCAGGGACTGACCATGGCAATGCAGATGGTCTCTCCAGATATTTCCACTTAGAACAGGAAGACTCACCTGGTCAAGGTTAGTTTAATGTCCCTACGTTTGGGGGGGGGGGGTTGTGTAGGAGAGTAGGGTCTGCAATCCTATGGTCACCCCAGATTTTTGCTTTTTGCTTCACTGGTGTACGATTTTCCCTGGCTGTGGGCCTGCTAATCAGACCCACAGCCTAGCTGTTCTCTCTCTAAATTGACATCCATGTACTTTAGGTGCATTTACCAATTGGTATTGGGACACCTTATCAGCCCCTGTACAGTGTACCTTAGGTACCCAGTATTTACAACAAGGGGTGGTGATGGACAGAGTCTCTGAATTAAGCAGAGTACTCTCACCCAGTCAAGAGATCAGGGCTAGATCCAACACCATTTTTTAGCTCATTGCACCATCCCAGTTTCAGAACCTGGCTGTATGCAAATTAGTCTGTCCCTGGCCCAGTGCATCATGGGAACAGGGCAGACCAGACTACAAAAGCCAATTCTTACACTGGGAAGGAAACAAGCTTCCGGGGACCGGTTTCTGGCATTACAGCCGTCTTCGGCCCGGCTTGCTTGAATCCTGATGGTGCAATGAGCAAGGGACTCACATCTGAGTATACCCTTCCACGCTTAGGGTGGACAAAAATATTTACAACAAGGGGTGGTGATGGACAGAGTCTCTGAATTAAGCAGAGTACTCTCACCCAGTCAAGAGATCAGGGCTAGATCCAACACCGTTTTTTAGCTCATTGCACCATCCCAGTTTCAGAACCTGGCTGTATGCAAATTAGTCTGTCCCTGGCCCAGTGCATCATGGGAACAGGGCAGACCAGACTACAAAAGCCAATTCTTACACTGGGAAGGAAACAAGCTTCCGGGGACCGGTTTCTGGCAGTACAGCCGTCTTCGGCCCGGCTTGCTTGAATCCTGATGGTGCAATGAGCAAGGGACTCACATCTGAGTATACCCTTCCACGCTTAGGGTGGACAAAAATATTTACAACAAGGGGTGGTGATGGACAGAGTCTCTGAATTAAGCAGAGTACTCTCACCCAGTCAAGAGATCAGGGCTAGATCCAACACCGTTTTTTAGCTCATTGCACCATCCCAGTTTCAGAACCTGGCTGTATGCAAATTAGTCTGTCCCTGGCCCAGTGCATCATGGGAACAGGGCAGACCAGACTACAAAAGCCAATTCTTACACTGGGAAGGAAACAAGCTTCCGGGGACCGGTTTCTGGCATTACAGCCGTCTTCGGCCCGGCTTGCTTGAATCCTGATGGTGCAATGAGCAAGGGACTCACATCTGAGTATACCCTTCCACGCTTAGGGTGGACAAAAATATTTACAACAAGGGGTGGTGATGGACAGAGTCTCTGAATTAAGCAGAGTACTCTCACCCAGTCAAGAGATCAGGGCTAGATCCAACACCGTTTTTTAGCTCATTGCACCATCCCAGTTTCAGAACCTGGCTGTATGCAAATTAGTCTGTCCCTGGCCCAGTGCATCATGGGAACAGGGCAGACCAGACTACAAAAGCCAATTCTTACACTGGGAAGGAAACAAGCTTCCGGGGACCGGTTTCTGGCATTACAGCCGTCTTCGGCCCGGCTTGCTTGAATCCTGATGGTGCAATGAGCAAGGGACTCACATCTGAGTATACCCTTCCACGCTTAGGGTGGACAAAAATATTTACAACAAGGGGTGGTGATGGACAGAGTCTCTGAATTAAGCAGAGTACTCTCACCCAGTCAAGAGATCAGGGCTAGATCCAACACCGTTTTTTAGCTCATTGCACCATCCCAGTTTCAGAACCTGGCTGTATGCAAATTAGTCTGTCCCTGGCCCAGTGCATCATGGGAACAGGGCAGACCAGACTACAAAAGCCAATTCTTACACTGGGAAGGAAACAAGCTTCCGGGGACCGGTTTCTGGCATTACAGCCGTCTTCGGCCCGGCTTGCTTGAATCCTGATGGTGCAATGAGCAAGGGACTCACATCTGAGTATACCCTTCCACGCTTAGGGTGGACAAAAATATTTACAACAAGGGGTGGTGATGGACAGAGTCTCTGAATTAAGCAGAGTACTCTCACCCAGTCAAGAGATCAGGGCTAGATCCAACACCGTTTTTTAGCTCATTGCACCATCCCAGTTTCAGAACCTGGCTGTATGCAAATTAGTCTGTCCCTGGCCCAGTGCATCATGGGAACAGGGCAGACCAGACTACAAAAGCCAATTCTTACACTGGGAAGGAAACAAGCTTCCGGGGACCGGTTTCTGGCATTACAGCCGTCTTCGGACCGGCTTGCTTGAATCCTGATGGTGCAATGAGCAAGGGACTCACATCTGAGTATACCCTTCCACGCTTAGGGTGGACAAAAATATTTACAACAAGGGGTGGTGATGGACAGAGTCTCTGAATTAAGCAGAGTACTCTCACCCAGTCAAGAGATCAGGGCTAGATCCAACACCGTTTTTTAGCTCATTGCACCATCCCAGTTTCAGAACCTGGCTGTATGCAAATTAGTCTGTCCCTGGCCCAGTGCATCATGGGAACAGGGCAGACCAGACTACAAAAGCCAATTCTTACACTGGGAAGGAAACAAGCTTCCGGGGAACGGTTTCTGGCATTACAGCCGTCTTCGGCCCGGCTTGCTTGAATCCTGATGGTGCAATGAGCAAGGGACTCACATCTGAGTATACCCTTCCACGCTTAGGGTGGACAAAAATATTTACAACAAGGGGTGGTGATGGACAGAGTCTCTGAATTAAGCAGAGTACTCTCACCCAGTCAAGAGATCAGGGCTAGATCCAACACCGTTTTTTTAGCTCATTGCACCATCCCAGTTTCAGAACCTGGCTGTATGCAAATTAGTCTGTCCCTGGCCCAGTGCATCATGGGAACAGGGCAGACCAGACTACAAAAGCCAATTCTTACACTGGGAAGGAAACAAGCTTCCGGGGACCGGTTTCTGGCATTACAGCCGTCTTCGGCCCGGCTTGCTTGAATCCTGATGGTGCAATGAGCAAGGGACTCACATCTGAGTATACCCTTCCACGCTTAGGGTGGACAAAAATATTTACAACAAGGGGTGGTGATGGACAGAGTCTCTGAATTAAGCAGAGTACTCTCACCCAGTCAAGAGATCAGGGCTAGATCCAACACCGTTTTTTAGCTCATTGCACCATCCCAGTTTCAGAACCTGGCTGTATGCAAATTAGTCTGTCCCTGGCCCAGTGCATCATGGGAACAGGGCAGACCAGACTACAAAAGCCAATTCTTACACTGGGAAGGAAACAAGCTTCCGGGGACCGGTTTCTGGCATTACAGCCGTCTTCGGCCCGGCTTGCTTGAATCCTGATGGTGCAATGAGCAAGGGACTCACATCTGAGTATACCCTTCCACGCTTAGGGTGGACAAAAATATTTACAACAAGGGGTGGTGATGGACAGAGTCTCTGAATTAAGCAGAGTACTCTCACCCAGTCAAGAGATCAGGGCTAGATCCAACACCGTTTTTTAGCTCATTGCACCATCCCAGTTTCAGAACCTGGCTGTATGCAAATTAGTCTGTCCCTGGCCCAGTGCATCATGGGAACAGGGCAGACCAGACTACAAAAGCCAATTCTTACACTGGGAAGGAAACAAGCTTCCGGGGACCGGTTTCTGGCATTACAGCCGTCTTCGGCCCGGCTTGCTTGAATCCTGATGGTGCAATGAGCAAGGGACTCACATCTGAGTATACCCTTCCACGCTTAGGGTGGACAAAAATATTTACAACAAGGGGTGGTGATGGACAGAGTCTCTGAATTAAGCAGAGTACTCTCACCCAGTCAAGAGATCAGGGCTAGATCCAACACCGTTTTTTAGCTCATTGCACCATCCCAGTTTCAGAACCTGGCTGTATGCAAATTAGTCTGTCCCTGGCCCAGTGCATCATGGGAACAGGGCAGACCAGACTACAAAAGCCAATTCTTACACTGGGAAGGAAACAAGCTTCCGGGGACCGGTTTCTGGCATTACAGCCGTCTTCGGCCCGGCTTGCTTGAATGCTGATGGTGCAATGAGCAAGGGACTCACATCTGAGTATACCCTTCCACGCTTAGGGTGGACAAAAATATTTACAACAAGGGGTGGTGATGGACAGAGTCTCTGAATTAAGCAGAGTACTCTCACCCAGTCAGGAGATCAGGGCTAGATCCAACACCGTTTTTTAGCTCATTGCACCATCCCAGTTTCAGAACCTGGCTGTATGCAAATTAGTCTGTCCCTGGCCCAGTGCATCATGGGAACAGGGCAGACCAGACTACAAAAGCCAATTCTTACACTGGGAAGGAAACAAGCTTCCGGGGACCGGTTTCTGGCATTACAGCCGTCTTCGGCCCGGCTTGCTTGAATCCTGATGGTGCAATGAGCAAGGGACTCACATCTGAGTATACCCTTCCACGCTTAGGGTGGACAAAAATATTTACAACAAGGGGTGGTGATGGACAGAGTCTCTGAATTAAGCAGAGTACTCTCACCCAGTCAAGAGATCAGGGCTAGATCCAACACCGTTTTTTAGCTCATTGCACCATCCCAGTTTCAGAACCTGGCTGTATGCACTTTTGGGGTTGACGGTCCATCCTTAAGAATGCTACCCAAGATACACAAGGATTTGAAAAACCCACCCATGAGACCCATAGTCTCTACTATAGGCAGCTTGCATCAACCCATAGGACAACTGATTGATAAATACTTACAACCCTCAGTACAAAAAATGCAAACATATATCAAGGACACAACCGACTTTTTACTCAAATTACGTAAATTACCAGTGGATCCAACTGAGAAGTTGATATTATGTACGGCAGACGTCTGCAGTCTGTATACCAGCATCCCACACGACATGGGGATTGAAGCAATAGAAGCAGCTCTCTTGAAGACCGATCTAGATCAAGACTTTCAACTGTTCCTTATGGAACTGATGTACTTCACCTTGTACCACAGCTATTTTAGAGTGAAAGATGAATGGTACCAACAACTTACAGGGATGGCAATGGGCAATTCAGCAGCCCCTGTGTATGCGAATATTTTTATGCAATGGTATGAAACACAACACATTCTCAATAATAGTGATTGGACTAAACACCTCAAAATGATAACTCGATACATCGATGATTATTTCATCGTCTGGACTGACACTGAAGAGTCGCTAAGAATGCAACTTAACAAATTCAATACCATTGATCAACGACTTCAATTAACCTGGGAGATCTCAGATACCTCGGTTAACTTTCTTGATGTGAAAGTTAGTGCAACTCCACAAGGCTTCGTCACTGATCTGTACGTGAAGCCCACAGACAGGAATAATATGTTATTACATTCCAGCTTCCATGAACCTAACCTGATACGGAACTTACCGTACTCTCAGATGGCGAGAGTTAAAAGAATTTCGTCAGATTCAACTACCTTGACAGTGAGACTTAATGAAATGTCCAAAAAGTTCACCAACAGAGGTTATCCCAAATCTTTAATAGAAGATACGAAAAAGAGGATTGTGGAGACTGATAGAGACAAGTTATTAACACCAACCAACAAACCTGAACAAACACGGACGGTGGTAGTCTCTAAATACTCGACTTCTAGCAGGAAATTCAAACAAAGTATTATGAAACACTGGTCAATCCTGAACTTAGAACCTGACTTTGGGAACTCTTTTAACCAATCACCAATATTTGCCTATACCAGGGCCAGAAATTTAGGTGAAATGGTACAACTTAAACCTAAAGAGAGCATTTCATTCCATGGAACTAGACCCTGTTTAAATTGCGGCAATTGCAATAATATTATTAAAGGTAATTCAATCCAACATCCGAGATATGGCAACTCCATCAAACTACATGTTAATGCCACCTGTGACTCCAGTAACTTAATATACGGAATCAAATGCCCATGTGGGAAGTTATACGTTGGGAAAACCGAGCGCCGCATGAAGGTTCGACTCACGGAACATAAGTCCAATATCAGACTCAAAAATTCCAAGTCAGCTCTATCATCGCATTTCGTTGAAGCTCAACATAATGTATCTCAAATCAAGTTTATCATTCTTGAGACAGTCACAAAACAAGAAGGAAGAGACAATAACAAATTTCTGCTCCGGAGAGAGAACTATTGGATCCACAAATTATCGACCCAGAAGCCTATGGGTCTCAACGAAAGAATTGAATTTTCCTGTTACTTATGATTTAATTGCTCTAAATACCTGTTTGTGATGTTATTGTGTGTATTCCCGTTCATTAGCATGTTGACACTGCCTAAAAACAGCATATCTTAACACCGTTTAACGTAGCCATCTGGTTAGTTGTTTGCGCTTACATCCTCACAGACCTGGGTTCGATCCCATGTTGGGTTTAGATTTACATGGCCCAAATTTCTTTTATTACTTTTTTAACTTTTTTTGAAACTCACATTACATTTCGTTAGCATTTTATACACTACATTACCATGTTTTTTTGGTAATGTTAAACACAATGGTTTGAAGCTTCTAACCGAAAACCCCGATACGAACAGCTTAAACTGTTAAGTTTAGTCTGTTTACTCTGTTCATGAGACCGCGAGCACACCTGTGATACTCCCCCATTTGAATTTAAGAAGCGCGGCAAACGAAGGTTTCCCGCCGGCGTTTTGCAGGAAACAAACATCGGACCTAAGCACATTGACGTATCCGCTCAGGTTAGTTTTCACCATCTCAATACACTGCACCCAGTAGAATGTGGTTTTTCATACCACGGAGTGTAACACCGTTTCATGTACTTTTCCTTTAGATTTTTCACATAACTGCTTACAAGAAGCACGTAAGTGAGACGTCGTTTTCCAAACCTCTATGTATATAGGTAGCCATTAGAATGTTTTTGGACACGTAATGTTATAAGATGGTTTATCGTTCGTTTGCTTTATCTTCTCCTTTAATCACTTACCAATATGTTTTGTAAAAAGTTTGATTTTACATGATGCTTGACATATCATTTACTACGATTCTAATACATATGTATATTGTTGTTTTTAGTGTCAATTCCCTGATGAAGGGCAAGTTGATATTATGTACGGCAGACGTCTGCAGTCTGTATACCAGCATCCCACACGACATGGGGATTGAAGCAATAGAAGCAGCTCTCTTGAAGACCGATCTAGATCAAGACTTTCAACTGTTCCTTATGGAACTGATGTACTTCACCTTGTACCACAGCTATTTTAGAGTGAAAGATGAATGGTACCAACAACTTACAGGGATGGCAATGGGCAATTCAGCAGCCCCTGTGTATGCGAATATTTTTATGCAATGGTATGAAACACAACACATTCTCAATAATAGTGATTGGACTAAACACCTCAAAATGATAACTCGATACATCGATGATTATTTCATCGTCTGGACTGACACTGAAGAGTCGCTAAGAATGCAACTTAACAAATTCAATACCATTGATCAACGACTTCAATTAACCTGGGAGATCTCAGATACCTCGGTTAACTTTCTTGATGTGAAAGTTAGTGCAACTCCACAAGGCTTCGTCACTGATCTGTACGTGAAGCCCACAGACAGGAATAATATGTTATTACATTCCAGCTTCCATGAACCTAACCTGATACGGAACTTACCGTACTCTCAGATGGCGAGAGTTAAAAGAATTTCGTCAGATTCAACTACCTTGACAGTGAGACTTAATGAAATGTCCAAAAAGTTCACCAACAGAGGTTATCCCAAATCTTTAATAGAAGATACGAAAAAGAGGATTGTGGAGACTGATAGAGACAAGTTATTAACACCAACCAACAAACCTGAACAAACACGGACGGTGGTAGTCTCTAAATACTCGACTTCTAGCAGGAAATTCAAACAAAGTATTATGAAACACTGGTCAATCCTGAACTTAGAACCTGACTTTGGGAACTCTTTTAACCAATCACCAATATTTGCCTATACCAGGGCCAGAAATTTAGGTGAAATGGTACAACTTAAACCTAAAGAGAGCATTTCATTCCATGGAACTAGACCCTGTTTAAATTGCGGCAATTGCAATAATATTATTAAAGGTAATTCAATCCAACATCCGAGATATGGCAACTCCATCAAACTACATGTTAATGCCACCTGTGACTCCAGTAACTTAATATACGGAATCAAATGCCCATGTGGGAAGTTATACGTTGGGAAAACCGAGCGCCGCATGAAGGTTCGACTCACGGAACATAAGTCCAATATCAGACTCAAAAATTCCAAGTCAGCTCTATCATCGCATTTCGTTGAAGCTCAACATAATGTATCTCAAATCAAGTTTATCATTCTTGAGACAGTCACAAAACAAGAAGGAAGAGACAATAACAAATTTCTGCTCCGGAGAGAGAACTATTGGATCCACAAATTATCGACCCAGAAGCCTATGGGTCTCAACGAAAGAATTGAATTTTCCTGTTACTTATGATTTAATTGCTCTAAATACCTGTTTGTGATGTTATTGTGTGTATTCCCGTTCATTAGCATGTTGACACTGCCTAAAAACAGCATATCTTAACACCGTTTAACGTAGCCATCTGGTTAGTTGTTTGCGCTTACATCCTCACAGACCTGGGTTCGATCCCATGTTGGGTTTAGATTTACATGGCCCAAATTTCTTTTATTACTTTTTTAACTTTTTTTGAAACTCACATTACATTTCGTTAGCATTTTATACACTACATTACCATGTTTTTTTGGTAATGTTAAACACAATGGTTTGAAGCTTCTAACCGAAAACCCCGATACGAACAGCTTAAACTGTTAAGTTTAGTCTGTTTACTCTGTTCATGAGACCGCGAGCACACCTGTGATACTCCCCCATTTGAATTCAAGAAGCGCGGCAAACGAAGGTTTCCCGCCGGCGTTTTGCAGGAAACAAACATCGGACCTAAGCACATTGACGTATCCGCTCAGGTTAGTTTTCACCATCTCAATACACTGCACCCAGTAGAATGTGGTTTTTCATACCACGGAGTGTAACACCGTTTCATGTACTTTTCCTTTAGATTTTTCACATAACTGCTTACAAGAAGCACGTAAGTGAGACGTCGTTTTCCAAACCTCTATGTATATAGGTAGCCATTAGAATGTTTTTGGACACGTAATGTTATAAGATGGTTTATCGTTCGTTTGCTTTATCTTCTCCTTTAATCACTTACCAATATGTTTTGTAAAAAGTTTGATTTTACATGATGCTTGACATATCATTTACTACGATTCTAATACATATGTATATTGTTGTTTTTAGTGTCAATTCCCTGATGAAGGGCATAGCAAAAATGCCCGAAATGCATTGGACACGCCTTGAAAGACAGTGCTTAAAAGATTAACGCTGCAAATGATTGTTTAAAACCATCAATGAGTTTTGAAAAAAAACAAAAAGAGAACTTTAATATGGAATAAATATGAACTATAATGAACATTGAATGGAAGTCACTTTCTTGTTTTCAAGGAGGGACAACAGTTTGTGTGCCAACTAAGGGATGAGACCAGAGATTCTCTGGCCTCACGTTTCAGTATCTGGCCATCTAAACAGACACAACTGGCTGGTAAGACAGCTGGGGCAAGGTGGTGTAATCACCCTTTGCTGTAGATATAGTATACCTATATCTAACCCCAAAATGGACACATATACTCCTATCAGTCACTCCCAAGAGGCCTTATCAATCCTGAAGGCAGAGTGCTTGGAATTATGTGAGATGGTGCTCTAGCATGAGCTGAGCCTGTCTGCAGCTTGCGGAACCAAGTCTTTATAGCTGTTCCATGATAACTCTATACCATATACTCTAAGTGCATTATAATCCTCGCGGTTATTGCTAACTTTGGTATAGCATTATCAAAACATGTCGAGTTAGGGGTCATACGAATTGGAATACTACCCCCTCGCCAGTTCTGGCGACGGGGGTAGCATTCCACCCTTTTAGAGGGACACGAAATGTATGTAACTCTGAACCCCGGTTAAAGTTAAGCAGAGCCTCAGCATCACAAAATGGATGCTGCCACCACAGACACAAGTCTGACCTCCTGCTGCTGGGAGTCCTTCCAGCGAGGGAGGCCTGGACAAAGGGTTTCCTGCCTTGGGAGGTGCTAGCACCACCCCAGACAGGATTTTGTGTATTGAGGTAGGGAGGCCTGAAAGGAATGAGACATGCCTGGGGCACACAAGGTGTCCCTGTGCATACACCGGTTCAAACCAGTTGCTGGGGCACTCCAGCCCCAGCTCTGGCGCGAAACCGGACAAAGGATAGTGGGTGTTACCACCCCCCTTCCTGGTCCCACCCATAGAAGGGACCTAGTCGTAGTACAGCCCCCTTTAGCAGGATAAAGGTAGGAGCTGGTCCCATTCCAAATTACATTATCCTGAATTGAAACTTTACAAGAAGAAACTCTGGACTTCGACGTTCTGCTCCACAGAAGACTGAAGAATCTCCCTTGTGGGCAAGGAGTGTCCACCCTGCAACTGCAGGCACCATCAAGCGTCCTAGCGGTCCACTTTGTCGTCCTTCCTGCCGGATCCAGACTTCAGAGCCCGACGAGACCCGGACTCCCAGACCTCTCCGACCTCTACACACATCTGCAGCACAGCTGAGACCCGTGGGTGCGACGAGACACGTGGGACCGGCCATCTTGAAGAGACTGCACTTCGCTTCCAGCACGACTTCTGAGGCATCCTCGAGAAAGTGCTTTAGGGATTGAGAAGCCCCAGCCCCGAGCATCTCCTGCACCAAAGACCAGCCCTCCAGTATCCACGAGATCTGCGTGGGGCCCTTTTGCTTGATTGCTGCTCGACGCGTTGTCTGGTCACTTGCCGGCTGGCTAGTGGCCTCCTAGACGACGATCCTTGAAAGCTACACTGCGGGTCTGGTTGCTCCAGACGCCGTTTCCACTCACCGCGTGGGTTGCCTTTGCCAAGGCCTGTTGATTCCAAATCCAGATCCGACACCGCCGACAGCGAGAGCCTGCGTGGGACAGCTCGTGCCTCCATCCTGGTTGTCGAAGACACCTCCTGGTCCACGTGGCTGCAGAGTCAAGCGTCCACTCTTCACTTGATCGCGACAACAGCATCTGGTTCCCTCCTGGTTCCACTCCGGTCTCTGGCTAGTGACTTTGAACACTGTCCCCTCTGCTTTCAGGTCCTCTTCTTCCTCGATCCACCCGTGGATCGCACCGGACATCTTCCACTTGGTCGCCTGCAGCATCTTTCTTCAAGGCTCCATTGACTTCGACGTGGAAACCCGACACACTTTGACACCTATGCACCCGCAGCCCGTGGGTGAGGTAACAAGAGCATTTCGGTGCTCAAGGGTAGATTAACTCTCCTAGTGTCCAGATTTCCAGTCGTTTTAGTCCTAGATAGTAAAGACTGTCCGTACTTACCTTTTTCGTAAACTGTACTGTCCATTGACGTTGTTCCGCATCTCGCGTCTGAGTTCACACTCTGCACACGTGTCCCATGGGCCTCCTATTACTTACCTAAGGTTAGGATAGTGTAGTCCCAGCGATCCTACAGCCTCTGGACAGCTCCATTCCTTCTATCGATTTCCTTATACCATTTACTTAGTATATGGTTTGCCGTGCCCCTAGGGCACCATTGTAATTTTGTGCAACTTATCGTATTTTTCCTAAGAGATTGCCATGTGCTTAGCCCTCTGATCTCATAAAGAGTTCAGAGGTGTTTGTTATTAATAAATATATTGTTTATGTTCATAACAACCTGTGTGGTGTCCTTTCATCTGGTATTCAAGGGGGTATATGTGGTAAAACAGCTGGCTTCACATGCCAAAAGAGTTTAGCCTAAGACTGCTTTGTCCATGCTACCATTAGGATAGCTGGTCTATAAGGTTGACTTACAACCAATCACCATAAGGGTTGTTTGGACTGATACAAGGTGATCACTAGAACTAGTGAACATCATATATCAGGCCAACTTCTCACATTGGTGGCAGCGGTGGGATTTGAGCTTGCTGTTGTTTTTACCAAATATAATCTTGAAATATCATTTGAAAGATCACATAAGGTACCATAGGTACATATAACAAGCTTAGAAATACTCTGAGTTCTACTGAACCAGCTGTTGTAGTAGAAAGGGCCTAGCACACCCTGACTACAACTCTTAGCAAGGGATCAGTAGGAAAACCCATAGTGTAGGTAAGTGCACCACTTACACCTCACTAGAAAGCATGTCTACCACAGGAGAGACTCCCCTTGTGGATAGTGATCCTCCAACAGGTCCTTTCCAGATAATCAGCCCTCAGCTTCCAGGAGATGAGACAATTGTGTACCTCCAGGAGACTGAAACAGGGTTCTAACCCTACCACACCTTTTCTGTTAGGTCTCTTAGAGACATATGATGCTAGAAGGGCTGCTAACGCAGGCCCCTCTAATCCAGATGGGAGCATGCCCCCCTTAGAAGGTGAACAATCAATCTTTGGTCACAGTTCAGGAGGAATGACGATTTTTGCCTCAATATCATCAATCAGATCGATGAGGGAAATAACAACTAAAACCATAACTCCTAATGTGTTACGGGCGGCAGTTATCACACTCAACACTAGGAAGCCGGACCGCCCTCTTATAATAATCAACTCCTACATACACCCGAAGCACAAGCAGAAGGGCGCAAGAGAGCTGGCCAAGGAAACAGCAAGAATCCTGGACGAGGGGGAAGCTGAGGACTTAATCCTGGCAGGAGATTTCAACCTTTTCCTCCTTGGAACCGCCGCGGACGAGGAACTATCACGAGAACTCGATAGAGCATGGGGAATCCCAGCGCAAGCACAAGTGCCGGCAACTAAACGAACAAAGTGGTCAACACAATTGCTAAAAGATCTAGAGCAATTAAACTTAAGGGCGCTGAACGGACGGTTTACAGAAGACACCCCCCCCAGCATCAACTTACCACTCCGCCACAACCTCCTCTTATCTAGACTATGCATTTGTAACGCTTCCGCTATTTGACGTCATCAGATCATATCAATTGGGCGCCAGTGACCAAAGTGCCCATCTGCCACAAGAAATAGTCTTAAAGCCTCTTAGTGGGAACCCCAAGGAAGTCAGAGCAACCGCAGGCTCTGAACATACAACAGACTTCAAACGTATTATATTCAAACAAGACAATATAGAGGCGCTGTCAATTGACGCGAAGGAACTAATACATCAAGGGACCTCGGCCGGAAACCAAATAGAGGTCTGGGAAGGGTTCACGAAGGCCCTTGGGACCAAATATGCAACTAAACCAATGGCATCTAAAGGCAAACCCAAGAAGGCTACATCGAGAAAGACAAGCACACCGGAGATAAAAAGCCTCAAAAGGGACATCAAGCAAACTTTGAAGCAATTGCGCATACAGCCTACAAAAGAGCCCCTATATTACATCCTACGCGGTTTAAAAGCAAGACTGAAAAAGGCAACCTGGGAAAACACAAGGCAGATGAATGATGAACTTTGGGCAAAAATAAAGCACGATTCAAAACAAAAAAACAGCGCCAACTTTTGGAAAAGAATTCATAGCCTGCAGCGGCCAGGGCACCACGGGATAAGCTCATATATATTAGAGCCAGTTTGGGCAGATTACCTGCACAATCACTTTAATCAACCCAACGAAGACAACTCCACAGGTCCGACAACACAAGGAAATGAGCTTATTACGGAGAGCAGTGAAACAAGGAAGGTAGAAAAAGGTTGACTTACAACCAATCACCATAAGGGTTGTTTGGACTGACACAAGGTGATCACTAGAACTAGTGAACATCATATATCAGGCCAACTTCTCACAGACGGTAAAACAGTTCTGTCCATAGCAAACTATAGATTCAACACTTTCAACACAAAGTACCTTAGATGCGTCAAAATCATGAACAAAAACAGCCTCAGGGAAGGTGATGCATTGGCTCTTACGTCCAAGAAAGGTGATGCGTCGGTTCCTTACTCCAGGGGAGGTGCTGCGTCGGTTTCTTCCTGTGAGTGGAGGTGATGCGTCGGTTTCTTACAGCGGCCTCGGCGTTGATGGAGACTTGGTGCCCTAGTGTGATGCGTGGGGATTTGGGGATGCGGTGGTTCTCGATGCGGCAGCGGCAATGGCGCTGCGTTGATCTCTCCAGCCACAGTCCCACGATGCATCGCTTCTTGCAGTCGCACAGCAGGGCCTGCATCGGAATCGGTGTGGTGATCTCAGACTTCGGAGATTGGTGCACGAGATTCGGTGTGCAGCGATTTCTTCATCCGCGGGCAGGCGCTGGCCCAGTTTCTTTAGTGGCACGATGGAGATGTATAGAAATTTTCCCGCACTGCGGCAATGCATCGGAAACGGGTGTGGCTGCATCACGCTTCTTAAGTTGCTTCTCTTTTTCCAGCTCCCAGCAGAAGGAACATCCTCTAGAGGCCAAACACAGGCACAAGCACCTCTTGGCAAGTCAGAACTCCCAGCAAGAGAGTTCAGGGGAGCTAGTGGTGAAGACTGTGTCCCTGAGACTTCAGAACAGGCAGCAAGCTGTACTTCAAACCCTTGGATATCTTCTTAAAGCAGGATACACAGCACACAGCAAAATCTTTGTCCTCTCCTTGGCAGAAACAGCCACTGCAGGCCAACCCTTGCGTAGAGGAGTTGGCCTAACGGCTAGGGCGGTCAACCTCAAATCTGGGGAACCTGGTTCGAGTCTCGGCAAGGACATGCAACATCCTGTGATTCCAGGGCAAATCATTTAATCTCCCCGTGCCTAACAAAAATGAATGTGTCCTCATGTATCACAACTGATGCTCGTGTAAAGCGCTCTGATACCCGATACCTTTGGGTCAAGTTTGTGCTATATAAAACTCTGTAAAAAAAGAACCCAGACAGCACACAGCAAAGGGGCAGTACTTCTCCTTCAGAAAATACCCAGTGTCTAAAGTGGTATTTCCAAACACACAATATAAAAATCATCTTTACTAAAGGACGCAATTTTATATTCTGAGTTTCAGCATACTTAATGCCATCTTTCTCTATTGTCCCAATGTGAAGTTATACCTATAAACCCCCATTCTATCATATGGATCAGATAGCCTTTCAATAGTGAAATACGAAATACACTGTATTTCACTATCAGGACATGCCACACACAATCACATCAGTACATGTCCTACCTTTCACATACACTGCACCCTGCCCACAGGGGTACCTTGGGCCTCCTTTAGGGGTGACTCACATGTAATAGAAGGGAAGGTTAGGGCCTGGCAAATGGGTGCACTTGCCAGGTCGACATGGCAGTAGAGACTGTGCACAGATACAGCAGTGGCAGGTCTGAGACCCCTTTGAGAGACTCCTTCTGTGGGTGGCACACAAAGTGCTGCAGGCCCACTAGCAGCATTTGACTGACAGACCCTGGGCACACACTAATCCATATTCTCAATTTAGAGAGGGAGCACTTGCACTTTGGCACTGGTTAGCAGCGGCAAAGTGCCCAAAACATCTGGACAAGCAAAAACAAAATCTAGTACACAGCAAAAATACAGGAGGCAGAGGCAAAAAGACAGGGGAGAACCATGCCAAGTATGCCAGGTCTAACATTTTAACATTAAAGAACATTTATTTTTAGGGTTGTATTATCTATGATTGGCCAGGTGTGGTGCTGGACTTCCTATGGCTCTTTTCTTTTTTTTACTGTACTAACTTTACACTTGTAAATCTTGCCCAATGTTTCAAGGAGTGGAGAAATGTAAGTCCACTCGTAAATGGTAAATAGTTAAGAGTAGTAAAGTTACTCAGAACTGTAAAAGTAAACGTACACATGTTGATTTATTCATGTGCAAGTTTTCCTTTGTGAATATATCCCTTAGAGTTTATGATGCATTTGATCAGAGTAGGTTGGTTGTCACTGTCATTATACCTAAATTAACATTCTACACCCTGTGAATAAAGTTGCTGGACATCCTCATGAAAGTACCAAACTTCAGGTAGCTGTCCAATCCAAGATAGTCTTGAGAGGTGTCCAATGCACCATGGTCCATCTCTCCTGTCAGAATTTGAATAGGGGTGCACTCTATGCATTTAAATGGTTAATGAGCCCAGCCATACTCTGAAGACTAAGCTATATGATGGTAAATATGGGACATGAAGTTAAATGTTCCACAGTAAACAGGTATGAGTAGCACTACTGCCCTTTCAGGCCCACCTTTCACCCAAACTTACAGAACAACAGATTTATTTTTATTTATAAGCCACATAAAATGAGTTCCTGATATACTGATTTAGCTAATATTTTTCTGTAGTATTTTAGATTCTGTAACACACATGGAGTATCCACGGGTCTGAATTAAATATTATGTGACCTGTATAAGTTTGAGAGCAACCACACTAAGACCAGCGTCGCGGAATCTAAGAAAAAATCTTAAAGAAAATTACAGATTCCCATCACTCACCAATCCTGGTGACATGCTTCATCATCTGGTTCTCCTCTTTTTAGACCACACTAGTGGTTCTAAGGGCTGCAACCTTATCAGGATAGGGAGCCCGAGGATGTTTTGATTAAATTTGTTTGTGGTCTTACCCGATGAGAGTGAAAAAACTAGTTACTTACCTGTACACTATGGTTCTCCAGTATTATCTTTAATAGATTCACATGCTTGTATCTTCCCCGTCGTCATGGTGGGAGTCTCCCGGTAAAAAGAATAACCATAGCAGTAGAAGAAAAAACTTCCTGGAAACCATAGAGAAGAATAACAATAGGTAACCTCTCCTCCTCATTATGTGGACCAAACTACAGCCAATCAGCTGCCAGCACCACCCTACACCATCCCCAGCAGAGCCACCATACCTCAGATTTCCAACAGCCCAAGAGTGAGCTATATAAGAAACCAGAAGCAAAGGTGGTCTACCTAGAAGAAAACGGGGAGGTGGGTGGGCGCATGTGAATCTATGAAAGATAATACTGGAGAACCATAGTGTACAGGTAAGTAACTAGTTTTTCCTCCAGTATTGTATCTTTCATAGATTCACATGCTTGTATCAGAATAGATAGCAGTCCTTTTCCAAGAGCGTTTCTAGGCTAGACCCCCTTTGTCTCAGGGCTGTGCGCCATAAATCTTTTTTTTTTTTTTTTAATGAAAGGATTCATTAAGAAACCATGCTATAACTTTTTTTGCCATTGAAACAACATTTGGATATACACACCATTACAGAAAAAAGTAACTGTAAAGAGTAAAAAACATGTACCTTAGTTGAATAGGTGTCGCAGAACTGCTTGTCCCACTGCTGAATCTGCTTTCCATTCTGTGTCCAGACAATAATTTTTGGTAAATGTATGGACATTTGACCAAGTTGCTGCTCTGCAGATGTCTGGAAGCGATACGCCTGCTAGCAAGGCAGTTGAAGTTGCCATCTTCCGTGTATCATGAGCACGATGGTTTTCCCGCTTTTTCATGACAGAAGACAATGGTGGATGCAATCCATCTGGAAATAGAGGATCTTGAAAGAGCCAAAGCTTTTCTTGGTCCTGAATAATCTATAAATAAGTGATTTTATTTACGAAATGATTTTGTCTTTTCTATGCTTTACCGGTGACTTTAAAGTTGGAGACAAACATGCTTCGTTTCCGGAAGGGACTCCAAACTTTGCTTTTTGAGTGTTCTGTCTGATGTATCAGTTCCATCTTTATTACCTGCTTTTCTTTCTCGAGTCTATCCCTAGCGCCGGGAAACCCACTGTGGGTAGCTGTGCGCGTTATAAGTTTAAATAAATAAATACATATGTAAAACTTCAGACATCTCCTAATGTCCAAAGTGTGCAGAACTTTTTCTGCTGCACTGGAAGGATTTTTGAAATATGTGGGCAGGATCACAGGTTCATTTAGATGAAAAGAAGAAGATATTTTTGGGACAAATTTCGGATTTGTTCTGAGAAGCACCTTATCCGATCTGAACTGCATGAAGGGATCCAGAATTGAGAAAGCTTGAATTTCGCTGACTCTCCTCGCTGAAGTGAGAGCAAGAAGCAAGGCTACCTTCCATGAGAGAAATTGCAATTCGGCTTTGTGAATTGGTTCAAAAGGCGCTCTCATGAGTTGTGACAATACTATGTTAAGCTGGCGGAGGACGTTTAATTGGAGGAAATTTCCTGA
Source organism: Lissotriton helveticus (assembly GCF_964261635.1). Taxonomy (NCBI): domain Eukaryota; kingdom Metazoa; phylum Chordata; class Amphibia; order Caudata; family Salamandridae; genus Lissotriton; species Lissotriton helveticus. The sequence continues at coordinate 102,398,467 of NC_136071.1, read as the reverse complement.
ATAAACCTTTAAGGAATTCTTTGACTAGTTCTGAGACCAAAGTGATGGACATCCTGGGGATATACGGTATCTGGAGATCGCCGCTAAATGGTCTTTTATTGAAGAATGACAAAGTCCCGATCTGGCTAGTAGAAGCACATATGGAAGAATTTGCTCCGGTGAGGAATTAAAAGGATGAACATTATTTGAACTACGCCAATTACAGAATCTTTTCCACTTTGCTGCATATGTCTTGTTAGTAGACATTGCTGTAGAATTTGCCAGAATTTCACGACATTCTTGGGGAATATCTAGCGACTGAAATTCATGCTCGAAAGGTTCCAAGCTGACAATTTTAGAGAGGTCAATTGCGGGTAAAGAACTTGACCCTTGTTCATGGAAATTAGAGTCTGGATCATTGGAAACTGTATCCTGGGCTCCACTGATAACTGGAGACGTTCTGTGTACCAAAACTGTCTCGGCCAGGCTGGGGCTATTAGGATTATGTGGCATGGTTCTGATCTCATTTTTCTCAATATCTTTGGAATTAGAGGGAATGGAGGGAAAGCGTAAGCAAACATCCCTGTCCATCGGAAATGAAGAGCATTTCCCCTTGATCCTTTCTGTGGGAATCTGCTTGCGTAATGTTTGCATTTTTTGTTGTTTTGAGTCGCAAACAAGTCCAAATTTGGTTTGCCCCATAGATTGAATATTCGACGACATTTAAAACGCACCTGGCGGGAGACTTTACTGGAGGCATACCGCATCTTCCTGAGCATTTTCTTTAACCTGCCCTCGGACCTCGCCGCACCCGCTCCGCGGGTGCCGCATCGCCGGCCTGTGAGTGGGGCTGGACACTGGACCTTGCAGGGAGCAGAGGAGTGCTGCCATCGGGCTGAGGGTTGCAGCGGGGCTGCGAGCGTTGCAGGGACTCCATTGCCCAGGAGTCCCTGCGTGACCGAGTGAGAGCTTCCGGTCCGCTCTCCCTGTTGGCCCGCCCACCAGGAGGCCTTTTATAAACCCCTGCCCCTGTTGTTATTTTGGGACGACATTTAAAACGCACCTGGCGGGAGACTTTACTGGAGGCATACCGCATCTTCCTGAGCATTTTCTTTAACCTGCCCTCGGACCTGCCCTCGGACCTCGCCGCACGCGCTCCGCGGGTGCCGCATCGCCGGCCTGTGAGTGGGGCTGGACACTGGACCTTGCAGGGAGCAGAGGAGTGCTGCCATCGGGCTGAGGGTTGCAGCGGGGCTGCGAGCGTTGCAGGGACTCCATTGCCCAGGAGTCCCTGCGTGACCGAGTGAGAGCTTCCGGTCCGCTCTCCCTGTTGGCCCGCCCACCGCCCACTAGGAGGCCTTTTAAAAACCCCTGCCCCTGTTGTTATTTTGGGACAACATTTAAAACGCACCTGGCGGGAGACTTTACTGGAGGCATACCGCATCTTCCTGAGCATTTTCTTTAACCTGCCCTCGGACCTCGCCGCACCCGCTCCGCGGGTGCCGCATCGCCGGCCTGTGAGTGGGGCTGGACACTGGACCTTGCAGGGAGCAGAGGAGTGCTGCCATCGGGCTGAGGGTTGCAGCGGGGCTGCGAGCGTTGCAGGGACTCCATCGCCGAGGAGTCCCTGCGTAACCGAGTGAGAGCTTCCGGTCCGCTCTCCCTGTTGGCCCGCCCAACGCCCATAACGCCCACTATATCCAAGACCCGTTCTCCCGCAGCGCGGGACGCAGCTCTGGGCGAAGACCGGGCAAAGAGCGGGCCGTTTGAGGCCGTTCGAGGACGGAAAGGACTGGACTGGGCCACCTCCCCTGTCTAAATTGTGATCACATGTGCAGGTTTTAACCATTTTATATTTGTTTTATATTTAACATGTGCTCACGGGGTACTCGTAGCAAAACTGCAAAGGGAGGGCTAAAACCCAATGGGACACTCGATGATTTCATTGTCAAGACCAACATAGCCATTGACAATGAAATCACTAAAATGCAACATAGAGTGTCACTGGAGCTAGAGGCAGCGCGAAGACTATCTCAGGATTTAGCATTTTCTAAAAAATCTTCTTTAGGCAATATTGCCTCGGCTAAAACTCCTGAACGCCTGTCAGGCCCCCGGCCCCTGATAGTTCAGGCGGACATCCATCACCCCCCATCAATCCCTCCATCAGAGTTACAATCTATTCCTTTGTCGATATCCCCTAAGTTCACCCAGCCTCTGATGTTAAAAACCCCAAGTTTAACTTTGGATATCTCCAAACAATTTGACATGTTAAAGCAGCCAGCTAATGTTAATAAAAGGGATGCTGCACACTTAAGAAAACGTCTTGCCAGGTCAGCTTATGCTCGGAAAAAGGCCAAAATTGCGAGGGCACATTTTTTTAATAATCGTCGTCTCTTGGCCTTAAATAGAGCAGGCACTAGTGTCCCGCCGACCAATACTTGCCCCTCTGGTGCGGACACTGGCACCAGTATAGATAGTACAGACCTAGATCCAAAAACGGGGGAATTACTCCCGAATCCTGTTGAGGGAGCCCCTGAGGCACCGCTAGGTGAGTCTGGCAAGTTACAGGGGTGTGATGAAGACTTCATCAAAATTGTATGGGACACATTGAAGAGGCTTCTATCCCCCCTGGAACTTCGACTCTCACAAATTGAAAACAATCTATTAGAAATGGACAAGACAATTGTCACTCTAGCTAGTCTTGGCCTAAAGCAGATGGAGGCAAATACCCTACTTGGTGTTGAGAGCATCCCACAGGCCCCAGTTGCACTTATACCGGCCCCACCCTTGCCTAACCCCAAACCCATACCAAAACCTCGCACTAAGGACTGTAACCCTTTAGCTATTAACCCCCATCCTATTGCCCCAATCCCTTGCCCCTCACAAAATAAAGCACCTACAAAAATGGGCTCTAAGGCTAGTGCCCAACAAATAAATAAGGGTGTGAATCCACGCACCCACTCCAAGGGATTTAGAAACGAAAATAGACACAACTTTCGTGGAGGCTACATTGACCTACCACCAGATGCCAGGTCTTATGTTGTAGTGTTGGCAGGTGTGCCTGTTCTGGAGCCATGGTCTCAAGAGGATCATTGTTCACTAAAGAACAAGGCTATTCATTGGCTCAATGTAAATAGACAACTACCGAACAATCTTAGAAGTAACATCCTAATGGTTCGCAGGGTTCCGTGGGTAGGCCCTTCACCCAAGTCAATCCCGGGTGATTGCATAGTTATTTCCTTTGCAGACCCAAAGACTGCTCACCATCTATGTTCATGAGATGTACGAGGCGATAACTCTGGTATTACTGTTAAGCCACTTACCTTCTTTTACCCCCCACGACCACACACAAACCTAGGAGGGAACTGGTCCACAGTTCATAATACCATGTGGGGTGGACGTAGGGTGGGTTGGCAGGGTCAAAATGGCTGGTGGGAAGGGGTCCCCACTTCGAACAGGTTTGGTTGTCTTGACGAGGTCGATTGACTTCGGAGGGCTAAAGTATTAGCTTACAATTCTGAATCCATCCCCATCCCTGTGCTTTCTGTCCCTACCCCTCTAGAAGTTTGTGCAGAAAATGTTGTTCCCACTGAAGTAGCAGGGCCAGCTCCAAGACCTGCAGTTAGGCTTTCCATTTCTAATCCATTTGAAACACATGTGGTTATTGAAACATTGTTGGAAAGCCCACAATCTGTTTCAAAACCTGTAATTGGCTCCATTGAGATCAGGGTTGAAGAGGCAGGTCTATCAGAGGCAACACCTCTCAGAGTTCTAGTGAGTCCGTCAAGGGTGGCTTTTGTAACACAGTCGGGCCAAGGGGAGGTATGGTACTGTCCCCTGCTGCGCCTGTACGAATGATCCCTCTGGTAGTTCCATCATTGGATACATCTAACATACTGTCCTGGAATGTTGCAGGGGTCAGGGGAAGTCTGAATTCAGAAGATTGGTTGGAGTTTGTGGACAATTTTGATATCATCCTGCTACAGGAAACTTGGGCACCCGACCCAGTCCATAGAGTAGGTTTTGTAAATTTCTTCAAACCAGCTATTAAGGGTGCCAAAGGGCGCGCCTCCGGGGGTCTCCTGACTTGGGTGAAACAGTCATCAGGATATCACCCATCGGAGATTCCTGTAGACAACCCGGACCTCTTGGCAATCAAACTGAGCAAAGAGGGCTATCGGGATATGATTATTATTAATGTATATGCACGGGGGCTTCCAGGGGGCCGCTGCCCTGCTGTGTTGGATGTATTGGATCACCTTCTCGCAGGACAGGCCAGAGAAGACTTTATCCTCCTGGCAGGCGATTTTAACTGCACCTTCGAGCCGCTACATGTAGCTGGAGACAGCTGGGGCTCTGCAGAAGATGCAGCCTGGAATATTCCAGATTTACTGTTAAATAAAACTGTTAAAGCTACTGAGGCCGCGTTGAACTGGATGGCTCTGTGTCTTACCCAGGGGCTCAGGGCAATAAATGGTTGGTCTAGATCGGACTTGGGTGCTAACTACACCTTTGATAATGGTATGAGGAAAAGCAGGATTGATTATTTCCTGCTGAAGCTGGAATACTGGCCGCAGCTGGTTGATATGGAAGTTGTACCTCGCCCAGAAAGCGAACATAACCCCCTTGCACTTAAACTGAGGTTGCCAGGTATGAAGAGACTAAAAGAATTGGATATCACTCGGACAGGGGATGTTTTCCTGACTAATGACCGTAGAAGGTTAAAATGGTCTAGGCTAGCGGGGGATGAGACCTTCCATGAGAGTGTTGAGATCGTGGTTTCTAACACGTCTAGCGAAATTATGCGCGAGGAATTGCAGGGGGGTGGATCTGTAAATACTGCTATTGACCTTCATGAGCGTTGTTTTAATGAGCTCAAATTCCTTCTCTCTCTACCAGGTCAGAAGGGTATTGCTAAACAGAATGCAATTCGCCAGAAATGGTACAACAAAAAGTGCAGGGAGGCCCACAGACAACTTGTTAAAGAGGTTAAGTCCCGAAATATGGGTGCGGTTAAGGCAGCCAGGGAGCAATATAAGAAAGCTCAGAGGGAAGCCAAACGGGAGTGGGAGGACATGTATTGGTCCGATCTTCTAGACGCCTCCACCTCAAATAACCAGCTTAGGTTCTGGAACCTAGTGAAATGGGGTAGGGACTCTGACTCACGCACCCCTACAAACTATGTATCCCCTGAAGTCTGGGTGACTCATTACTCAGCCCAATTCTGTGCCGAAACATCTGAACCTCCCTTTAAATTGGATGAGGTATCTCTGTCACCCGTTCGAGGGGAGAAACTCATATTCACAGAAATTGAGGTGGAGCTAGCACTTGGCCTGTCTCAGCGGGGTAAAGAACCAGGTATGGACCTAATCCCTGCTGACCTGTTTAAAGCCAACCCCGCTCTTTGGGTGCCCTATATAACAAAGATTGCTAATGCAATAGCTAATGGGGCAAGAACTCCTAGGTCGTGGAAGGGTGCGGAGATACTCCCAATCCACAAAAAAGGCGATAAGTCTAATCCGGGCAACTATCGCCCGATTAGCCTTATCGACTCCCTCCAAAAAATTATTGCACGCATGGTTTTGAGCAGAGTTCAAGGCTGGATTGAACTAGAGGATATTCTATCTCCCATGCAAGCGGGCTTCAGATCTGGAACGAGCACCATCGATCAGGTGTTCAGATTTTGTCTGATCTACTGGAAGGTGGTTTTGCTCGGCGGCGGTACCATCTATGCCGCTTTTATTGATCTGAAGTCCGCTTTCGATCTCGTGCCGAGGGTAAAACTGTGGTGCGTCTTGAGGGACTTGGGTCTACCAAGGGAACTTCTTGATCTGATAGTTAAAATGCATGAGAATAATTACGCTAGGGTGAGGTGGGGAGGGCAGGGACAAGTATCAAAATCTTTCCCCGTGACCCGTGGCGTTCGACAGGGTTGTGTCCTGGCCCCAACACTCTTCCTGCTATTCATCGATCAAGTAGTCACATTTTTCGCAGATACTCCCACTGACGCCCCCATGTTAGCAGGGACGAGGTTTCCAATGCTTATCTTTGCTGATGACACTCTGCTCCTCTCAAAAACACGCAGCGGTCTGCAGCGGGCGCTGGATCGCTTTGAGGAGTTTTGTGCCATCAATGATCTTAAGGTAAACGTTGGTAAAACCAAGTTTATGGTTCTTAGCAGGAGGCATCTTGTCTGTAGCTCCGTAAGTTTGAGTGGAGTCGACTTGGAACAAGTCGAAACCATGACGTACTTGGGGGTCACCTTGGACCGTCGCCTGGGTTGGAAAGATCAGGTTGGTGCCCAACAGCTTAAACTTGCCCGACTCACTGGTTGCCTTCTGAGTGAGCAAAGGAGATCAATTACCAAACGGGTTTCCCCAGCGCTAAAAATTTATGACACTAATATCAACACCGCAATCTTGTATGGTGCTGATCTCTGGGGTTATACTGATCTCTCCAGCCTATTCAGAACCCAGTGCAAGTTCCTAAGGGGTTTGATTGGGTTACCCCAATCATCACCTTCTATACCCCTATGTTTGGACATGGGATGCAACCCTATTAATAAGATGGCTAGATTTAGACTGGTGGCCTTCTGGAGGCGCCTATGGACATCCCCTGACCTTACCCTTTTTGCCAGGGAATTGGCCGAAGTTAGGTCAATTGGGGGATTTGGGAGCATCCCCTGGTTAAAAAGTGTAAAATCCATCCTGATTGAAATGGGACTTGAACATCTGTGGATTTCTCCAAGCACCAACGTTTTCCCATCCAAACAGGAGTTCAAGGCATTGTACTGGGCCTCAGTCCGTTCATTGTTAATAACGGCCACCAGCTCTGTTGGTCTCACGGGGAGGTTCCTGACCATTATGTTGGATCCCTCCCGTGAGACCTACTGGGACATCATTACCAAACCACTGGACAAGAAACTTTACCACCAGTTTCGGGTAGGATCACTGCCTTTGAATTCCTTTACAAAAAAATGGGCTAAAGGAGTATCTGAATTCTGTAGTTGTTGCACAAGTTATACAGAAACTGAGGGTCATTTCTTGTTTGCCTGCCCGATTTATTCTGCACCCCGTACAAAATGGCTAAAACCCTTGTTCCAGCACCTCCCTTTCAGAAGGTCCTCAGAGGCTATTCAGGTTTTAAAAACCAATACCTCAGAGTTGATTGTGGTGAGTACAGCCACATTTCTAGGGTGGGCCTGGGCCATTAGGGCAAGAAGCAGATAACTTGTTAGGGCCTTTTAATTTCCTCATAAAGGCCTCCCCACACCACTCCTAAACTAAATTTTGGAAAAAAATTGTATATAGCATGAGGTACGTTTCTTGCATCTTTTGTCTGTCTCACAAATTTTAATACGTTCTGGTCAGGTTTGTCTTGTATTTCTGTATGTTTAATAACTTTTTAAAGATAATGGTGTTGCTGTTTTTTTAAGGAATAATGTAATTACAATGAAATGTGTTGAAATATTGTCTTTTATGATTTTGATATCGAAATAAAGACTTTAAAACCTGAACCTGAACCTGAATATTCGACGAAGTTGGTCTTGATTCAGTTCCCACTCGTGGCAAATGGCAGATGATATGCTTAACAAATCTGCCCTTGTGTTGTCTACCCCAGGAACATGTTCCACCTATAGAGCTATGCTGTGATGTAGAAGCCAATTCCAAATTGTTTGTGCCTGAGCAGACAGGGGCTTTGACCTTGTGCCACCCTGTTTCCGAAGATAGAACATTGTTGTTGTGCTGTCGGCTCTTACCAGGACTGATGAACCACGAATTCTGGGAAGAAAGGCTTGAAGACCCAGGAACACTGCTCTTGGCTAGTTTCCTGGCTAGTTTCCTGGTGAGTGCCATTAGGAGCAGGAACATTAGACTAAAAAATGTGGTTACCTCCTTAAGTAATACAGACTATGTACCTTAAAAAGGCACTTTGTAATTATATCATGGCTTGTAATTAGGGTATACCTGGTCCTTGTTATATTCGTCCTGCTGGGGTTTTTCCTTTTTAGTATTTGTTTTTTAGTCTTTAGCACTTTGCACTTTGTAGTTCACACTGATACGAATTGTAATACGTAGTGTGGTTTTTATTCTTATTGTATTTTAACTGATGTTAAGTATGAACTTTCCGTATATGTATTTTGATCAATTTGTACTTTGCCATTGTCTTTATATGATATTAAGTTATCGCAATAAAGTATTTTGACTGACACTGCTCTTAATTCCAAGAGATTGATGTGAAGTTTTGCCTCTAGAAGAGGCCAAAGGCCTTGAATCTCTAGGTCTTGCAGGTGCGCTCCCCAACCTTGCAATGAAGCGTCTGATGACATGACACAACTTGGAGATTGAGGTTCGAATAGTAGGCCCTTTGTCAAGTTGCTCCTGATACCCCACCATGACATTGCACGTTTGATCTGAGAGTTGATGATCAGTTTGTCTTCGAATGAACCTAGAGCTTGAACCCATTGTTTGTCTAGGGATTCTTGTAGTGGTCTCATATGCAAACGGCAATTGGGAATCCATGGGATACAGGATGACATCATTCCCAGTAAAGATTTGAAGATCCTGATGGAAGTGGACTTTTTCGATCTTATCGATGCTGTCAGATTTTAAATCTTTGTAATGGGTGTAGGAGAGTGGGGTCTGCAATCCCATGGCCACCCCAGATTTTTGCTTTTTGCTTCACTGATTTACGACTTTCACTGGCTGTGGGCCTGCTAATAAGACCCACAGCCTAGCTGTTCTCTCTCTAAATTGACAAGCATGTACCTTAGGTGCATTTACCAATTGGTACTGGGCCACCTTATCAGTCCCTGTACAGTATACCGTAGGTATCCAGGGCATAGGTGTACCCAGGGCCTACCAGGGGCTGCAGCATGTATTATGCCACCCCTGGCTGGCCATCCAAAAATGACACAACTGGCTGCACGACAGCTGGGGCAAGGTGGTGTATTCACCCTTTGCTTTAGATATAGTATTCCTATATCTAACCCTAAAATGGACACATATACTCCTATCAGTCACTCCTATGGCAGGCCTTATCAATCCTGAAGGCAGAGCGCTGGGAATTATGTGAGATGGTGCTCTGGCATGAGCTGAGCCCGTTTGCAGCTTGCGGAACCAAGTCCTAATAGCTGTTCCATGATAACGCTATACCATATACTCTTAAGTGCATTATAATCCTCGCGGTTAAATGCTAACTTTGGCATAGCATTATCAAAACATGTCGAGTAAGGTGTCATACGAATTGGAATACTAACCCCTCGCCAATTCTGGCAACGGGGTTAGCATTCCACCCTTCTAGAGGGACACGACATGTATGTAACTGTGAACCCCGGTTAAAGTTGACACAGCCTCAGCTCCACAAAATGGATGCTGCCACCGAGACACAAGTCTGCCCTCCTGCTGCTGGGAGTCCTTCCAGCGAGGGAGGCCTGGACAAAGGGTTTCCTGTCAGGGGCGGTGCCAGCACCATCCCGGACAGGATTTTGTGTATCCCAGGTAGGCAGGGCTGAAAGGAAGGTGACTGCAAGTGGCACCCCGGTGCTCACTGTGCATATGCCGGCTCAAACCAGTTCCAGGGGCACACCAGCCCCTGAGCTGGGGAGAGACCGGACAAAGGAGAGGGGTGTAACCACCCCCCTCCTGGTCCCACCCATGGGCAGGACCTAGTCGCGTGCCAGCCCCTTTTCTTAGAATAATGGTAGGAGCGGGCACCCTTCCCAAATTGGATAATCTTGAAACTTGAACTACTTTCCACGAAAGGAACTCTTGACTTTCTCTGAAGACTCTTCCTTGTGGCTAAGGAGTAGCCACCCTGTACCAGCAGGCACCATCGAAGCGCTTGCGGTTTGCTGGACGTCCATCCTCCGGATCAAGACTGACCAGCTCGACGAGACCCGGATTCCCTGCCATCTCTGACCTCTACCTGCATCATCAGCCCAGCTGAGATTCGTGGGTGTGACGAGACCCGAGGGACCGGCCATCTTCAAGATCTGCACGACGCTTCACCAGCACGACCACCGAGGGACCCTCGAGTGAGTGCACTGGGGTTTGAGAAGCCCCAACCCTGAGCAGCTCCAGCACCGAAGTCCAGCCCCCCAGCATCCACGAGATCTGCGTGGGGCCCTTCTGCTTCCTCGCTGATAACCACGTTGTCCGGTCACTTGCCCGTTGGCTAGTGGCCCTCCTAACGACGTACCATGACGATTTTACCACTGGTCTAGGTCCCCTAGACTGGCCCTTGCTCCTTGTGCAACAAGGAGTGCCCTGGACCCTCCTGGTCCACTCCAGACGCCGTCTTGACTCCACCGCGTGGGCTTGCCTTTGCCAAGGTTTGTTGCTCCTATCCTGGATCCAGCATCGCCGACAGCAGACACCATCGTGGGACAGCTCGCACCTCCAGCCTGGTCGCCGACAACGCTTCCTGGCCCGTGTGCCTGCAGAGTCCAGCGTCACCCACTTACCTGATCGCGGCGACTTCATCCGGTGCCATCCTGGTGCCCACTCAATCACTGGCTAGTGATTAAGAACTGAGTCCCCTCTGCTTTCAGGTCGTCCTCTTCACCGATCCAGACTTGGATCACACCGAACTTCTTCACTGGTCGCCTGCCAGCAACTTCTTCTTTCAGGCTCCATAGACTACAACGAGGATTCCCGACGTCTTTTGAACCCTATGCAGCCGCAGCCCCTGGGCTAGGTAACTCGAGCATTTCGGTGCTCCAGCACAGGTTCACTATCCTAGTGTCCAGATCCTTTTTCGTTTTAAGTCTACCTAGTCGGATTCGTCCGGAAACAGTAACTTTAGAATTGCTAGCATCCATTGACTTTGTCCCGCATCCCGCGTAAGAGTTCCCACTCTGCACCCGGGTTCCCTAGGCCTCCTGCTCCTAACCTGAGGGTTCAGTAAGGTAGTCCTAGCGGTCCTGAAGCCTCTGGATCGTGTTTCTTACCTGCTAGTATTTCGCATTCCACTTTTGAAGTATATGGTTTTTCGTGCCCCTCGGGCATTTGTGTAAATTGTGCAACTTGTAGTATTTTCGTAAGAGATTTGTATTGTGCTTAGCTCCCTGACTCATAAAGAATTCAGGGTAGACTTGTTATAAATAAATATCCTTTATTTTCATAACAACTTGTGTGGTGTCCTTTCACTTGGTGTTCAAGGGGTATATGTGATGGTAAAACAGCTGGCTTAACACGCCCTCTAGAGTTTAGCCTAAAGACTGCTTTTGTCCACGCTACTAGGATAGCTGGTCTATCAGGTTGACTTACAACCAATCAATTCAATTCAATTCAAAGGATCTTTATTCGGTGATTAAAAATCATCATAAAAGCACAAACATAATTACATGAGTAAAAAGGTCATTAAACATTTTCAAGATCCTGATACAAAAATATTAATATTAACAAGGAACACAAACGGGGAGAGAGTATAAAACTTTGCAGACAATAAAATCTGGAACACCTCATTCATCACCCCTAGTTAGCCTTAAACGGACCGCTACCTTGATAAAATTCATTATACAACACAGTGTAAACGGGTCCGATGCTTTTTGTAAAAAGAGTAATGCCTCCCTGGCATGTTCCAATTTTGCTTGTTTTAAAACTTTTACAAGAAATCTGCACCTGGGCATTATAAAAAAAAGGGCAGAGTAAAACAAAGTGAAGGGAATCCTGCGGAGACCTATTGTCGCAGCCGCAGGATCCCTTCTGTTCAATTGATGTTGCAAACCCTGCAGGTGATGCCAGATAAATGGGAGTAAGTTCAATCTAAAACGGCACATGAAGAATCTATCCTGAGCACTGTGCATAAGGTACAAATATGGCTCCATTCCCTCAACGCTCTTCACCAGGTTATGGGCCCTCACTGTCTTTTTAATCCCTTCAGCCTCAGCTCTGCGTTGACATTTCAACTCAAGAAAGATTTTCTTTACTAGCATCTTATGCTGGGCTACAATTATTGCAGGGTTAGTGAAGAGATTCCCTAAGCCTAGTTCCTCTAGGGTGTTCTTTACATAAGTGAGCCAGGGAATTCGCATACATTTGTCCCTCTCTAAACAATCCGATAAAATTTCTCTGCTTAGAGACGCATCAGGATTGACCCAGATTTTTAACCAGGCCACTATTGGCCTTAGTTTTACCAAATCATCTAGGTGTGGCCTCCCTAATTCCCTGTGTACTATGAAGCCAGCAGTACTTGGGGGTACTCTCAGGATGGATTTTAGGTATTTGTTTTCCTCCCTTTGGATTCTTGTGGTGTTAACAAAGCCCCATACTTCTGCCCCATAGATGACTTTAGAACATGATACGGAGCTGTACAAGTTCATCACCTGTTCCGGACTCCATCTACCTAACCTCCTGCCGTAACTTGCTATTGCCCCATTAGAGGGGACCATTTTACAGCAACGCTCCTCCACCAGGGAATTAAACTGTAAGGCGCCATCGAAGGTTACACCTAGGTAAGGAAACGTTTTGACCTCTTCTACTATGTGACTTCCTATTGTGTAGGTACATTTTGAGGGAGTTTTTTTACCAGCCAGGAGCACAGAGGATTTGCCCAGGTTAACAGAGAGATCTAAGTCACCCATGAACTTAACAAATCCGTCGATCAAGATTTGTAAGCTCCTGGGTGTACGTGCAATCAGGACCGCGTCATCTGCATAAAGCAGAACAGGAATATGACGCGACCCCACCCTTGGGCAATCTGTCTTTAAACCTAGCAGATACTGCTCCAAATTATTAATGTAAAGGGAGAACAAAAAAGGGGCAAGAATACAGCCTTGCCGGACTCCACTCATACAGGGAAAAGAATCGGTCAGCCCCCCCTCCCTGTTAAAACGCACCCTAGCCGTGGTGTCACTGTGCAGTTCCCTAAGTATGTTAATTAAGCCACTCTCTATCCCCATGTGGGACATCATGTCCCACAGTTTCTCCCTGTTGACGTGATCAAATGCCGCTGCCAGATCCATGAATCCCATATAAATCGATTAATCACTGGCCCTAGTATATTTGGCAGTCAGCATATAAAGGTTCAGGCATTGATCGCTGGTAGACCTTCCTGTCCTAAATCCATATTGAGTGTCCGAGAAGATATTATTTTCTTCGGTCCACTCGGACAGTCTATTGAGGATTGCCCTACCCAAAAGTTTAGCTGATACGTCAATCAGGGATATAGGACGATAGCACTTAGGGTCGTCCCTTTTGCCCTTCTTAAAAATCGGCACAATTATAGCTTTGGACCAGGACGGTGGCAAACCACAAATGATAGCAGTATTTATAACCCTGGTCATTAAAGGGGCCCAAAGTTCTATGCTGCTCAGAAACAGGTCGGGGGGATTCCGTCAGGGCCAGGGGCTTTGTTTCTGGTCAGACCCTCTATCCCAGCAGTAATCTCCTTGATAGTGAATACAACCAGTGAGACCTGAGTTGGAATTTCAGGAGGCTTTGCGGGGGTGCCTGACTCATGATTATACAGACCCCTAAAGTGAGTAACCCACTGTTCTGGAAGGATGTTAGACCCTATCTCCGGGGTGTCGTTTTCCTGGAAAGTGGGTTTGTTGATGATTCTCCAAAAACCCGCTAAATCCTTCCTTTCCCCTGCTTCTCTTAAGTCTGCCCACGCTTCTCCCTGCAGAGCGAGTTTCCTCCTCTTGGTCTCTTTCTTATATTTCTCCCTACAACCAATCATCAATAAGGGTTGTTTGGTATGATACAAAGTGATCACTAGAATAGTGAGCACTATATATCAGGCCAACTTCTCACAATGGGTTTCTCTGAGGGAAAAGCTTTCGCTTCCTGAGTTTTCAATATCGCTCCGAGGAATTGGAGAGACTGTGTCGGAGAAAGAGAGGACTTCTCTCTGTTTATTCGAAGGCCCAATTTCTGGAAAAGATCCATACAGATTTGTAAAGACTGCTGTGCCTCCTGGTACGATGTTCCTTTTATCAGCCCATCGTCCAAATATGGGAAAATTTGAAGACCATGCTGCCTTAGATGTGCTGCGATCGATGCCATAAATTTTGTGAAAACCCTTGGGGCAGATTTTAGGCCGAAATGTAATACTTTAAACTGGTAATGGCGCCCGCCACCATGAACCGCAGATACCGTTTGAATTTTTTGTGGATTTGGATATGGAAATATGCATCCAAAAGGTCTACAGAGACCATGTAATCTCCTCTGCAAAGCAAAAGGAATTCGTTTCTTACCTGTACACTATAGTTCTCCAGTATTATCTTTCATAGATTCACATGCTTGTATCTTCCCCGTCGTCATGGTGGGAGTCTCAAGGTAACAGAATGACCAAAGCAGTATCATAGAGAAGAAAAAACTGCATAGAAAAGCCCCTAGGGACTGTAGTATTTGGTAACCAGACCTCCTCATTGTTTGGTCCAAAAGTCAGCCAATCAGCATTGCTTCCCTGCCCTCACACTCCCCAGCAGAAGCTTCCTGCCTCAGATTTCCGGCCCCAAGTGAGAGACCTATATAAATACCGAGACAATAAGTTCTGCCTGAGAAACGGGGAGGTGGGCGGGCGCATGTGAATCTATAAAAGATAATACTGGAGAACTATAGTGTACAGGTAAGTAACTAATTCCTTCTCCAGTATTACATCTTTCATAGATTCACATGCTTGTATCAGAGTAGTAAGTAGTACCCATAAAGCCTGCAGCGTTTCCAGGATAGAACCCAGAAGGAAGTTCTGCAGCTGCAATATCGTTAGAACATGATCTGAAAATATACAGGGCAGATAAGAATAGAAAACCATGTATAACAAAATCAGATTCTACATATAAATATATAAATATATATATATACATACACACATTGCATAGAGTATTAATAGAGAAATACAGAATACCTTATTGAAACAGACGTTTCAGAACAGCTTGCCCCACTGCCGTGTCCTCTTTCCACGCAGTGTCAAGACAGTAGTGCTTGGTAAATGAATGCACACTCTTCCAAGTCGCTGCTCTGCAGATGTCAGGTAGAGACACTCCTGCAAATAAGGCTATCGATGTCGCCATCTTTCTTGTGGAATGAGCAGTCACTCCGGAATGAAGCGGCTTTCCAGCTTTCTCATGACACTTAATGATAGCTGATGATATCCATCTGGCGATACTCAGTCTTGACAGAGGTAGCCCTTTCCTCTGACCTTCAAATGCAATGAATAACTGTTTAGATTTGCGAAATGTTCTTGTTCGTTCGATGTAGAATTTCAAACATCTAGCGATGTCCAAAGAATGCAGCGCTCTTTCTGCTTCAGATGAGGGATTGTTGAAGAAGGTAGGCAAAATAATTGGCTCATTCAAGTGAAAAGAAGTAGGGACCTTGGGTATAAACTTAGGATTTGTCCGTAGTATAACCCTGTCCTGTCGAAATTGCAGAAAAGGCTCTTCCACCGAAAAGGCTTGTATTTCGCTAACTCTCCTCGCCGAGGTCAGAGCTAACAGCAGGGCTGTCTTCCAAGAAAGGAATTGTAATTCTGTCTTGTGTATAGGCTCAAATGGTGGCCTCATAAGTTGCGTCAAGACTGTATTGAGATGCCAGGGTACTGGCGGTCGTAGAATGGGTGGAAAAGCTCGATAGAGCCCTTTAACGAATTCTTTTATCAGCCTGTGGAACCAGAGAGACGGCTCGTCTGGTGTTCTCCTAAATCTTGAAATAGCCGCCAAATACACCTTCAGCGAGGCATGAGACAGACCTGCTTTTGATAACGACAACAGGTATGGCAGGATACCTTCTGGGGGTTCCGTCAATGGATGTAGACTTTGACTAGTACACCAGTGACAGAAGCGTGTCCATTTGGCTGTGTATGTCTTGTTGGTTGACATAGCTCTGGATTGTGAAAGTATTTGTCGGCAGTCTTGTGGAATACTCATGGCTTGAAATTCCCGCTCATGAGGTTCCATGCGGATCATTTTAGCGATGGTAGGTCCGGATGCAGAATTTGACCGTTGCTCATTGATATGAGGCTCTGGAATGTCGGGAATTGCACCTTGTTGCCTTTCGACATCTGCAGCAGATCTGAAAACCATGCCTGCCTCGGCCTAGCTGGTGCTATCAGAATGACATGACATAGTTCTGATCTCATTTTGCGGATCACACGTGGTATTAAAGGAATTGGTGGGAACGCGTAAGCGAACATTCCCGTCCAGTCCATGTGAAACGCATTTCCTTTGGAATCCCACTGAGGGTACCTGGACGTAAACTGATCGCATTTCGAATTGTCTCGGGTTGCGAACAAGTCGAACGTTGGTGTGCCCCATTTTTGGAATACTCTGTGAAGCTGAGTGTCGTTAAGTTCCCACTCGTGCAGCACACTTGTCGTGCGACTCAGGACGTCTGCTCTTGTGTTGAGGATGACTTGTATATGCTGCACCCGAATAGAAATGTTGTGTTTTAACAGCCATTTCCAAATTCTTTGCGCCAGCGCCGAAAGAGGTTTGGATCTTGTTCTTCCTTGCTTCAGAAGATAAAACATAGTCGTGGTGCTGTCCGTCTGAATGAGCACCGACGAGGTCTGTATTCTGGGAAGGAAAGCTTGGAGCCCCAGAAACACCGCTTTGAGTTCCAACAGATTTATGTGAAGCTGTGCTTCCCACTCTGACCAGTGGCCCTGGATCTCCAGCTCCAGGAGATGCGCGCCCCATCCTTGCAACGAAGCGTCTGTCGTCATCACATATTCGTGAGTTTGAGGTACAAAGATGAGGCCCTGATTCAAGTTCTTCTGAACCTTCCACCATGACATGGCCACCTTCATACGTTGAGTGATGGTAATCCGATCTTCGAAGGTTCCTTTGGACTGAACCCACTGCTCGTCTAGATGTTCCTGCAAGGGTCTCATTTGAAGACGGCAGTTTGGAATCAGTGGGATGCAAGAGGACATCATCCCCAACAAGGATTTGTACATCCGTACAGAAGTGAACCTTTTTGTTTGAAGGGATGTTGCAAGGCTTATTATTTTTCTCATCCTTTCCTCGGATGGGTATGCTTTCGTTTCCCTGGTGCATATCCATGCCCCTAAGAATTGAATCCCCTGGGCTGGAATCAGTGAAGACTTTTCCAAGTTGGTTCTTAGTCCCAACCGATGGAAAAGGCGGATGCAGCACTGAAGGGACCCTCCGGCTGTTGTGAATGATGGTCCTGTCACCAGCCAATCGTCGAGATATGGGTAAATGCAATGGCCCTTCAACCTTAAGTGGGCCGCCACCAGGGCCATGCATTTGGTAAACACCCTCGGGGCCGATTTGAGGCCAAAAGGTAACACCTTGAATTGGAAATGGCGACTCTCCACAGCGAACCTTAAAAACTTCCTGTGCTTCCGATGAATTGGGATATGGAAGTATGCATCCATGAGATCCAGTGACGCCATGTAGTCTTTCTCTTTTAACATTAGAAGGATTTCTTGCAAGGAAAGCATTCGGAAGGGAATTTTCTTTATGTATTGGTTCAGATCTCTCAAATCCAGTAACTGTCTCCACTTCAGAGATTGTTTCTTTTTGATGAGGAAGAAATGCGAATAGAAGCCTTTCCCTCGGTGTTGTTGAGGTACTTCCTCTATAGCCCCCTTCTGCAATAGTGAAAGGACTTCCGTTTGCAGTTCCTGACGATGTTGGTGATGCCTGTGCGCCGGGGGGTGATCTGGTGGCATTTCCACAAACTCCAGGGTATGGCCTCTGCTTATTACGTCCAAAACCCATTTGTCTGATGTTATGGATATCCAGTTGTTGAAGTATTGAGACAGATAGTGGTCGTTTTCCGGGATCTGCTGTGTGGGGAGCGCCTGCCTGAAATCATTGTCGTTTGTTAGACTGTTGATTCCTCCCTCTATTGGAGGACTTGCCCCTAGACTGCTGCTGGTAAGAGGAGTTGGAGGTCCTGTACTGATTGCCTGTATTGTATTGCCTATATCCTTGTTGGTTATAAGGTTGATATCTGTTGGTCTGAAAAGAAGACCTCTGGTTAAATTGACCCCTTGCACCTCTTTTACGAAAGGACTGGAACCGTCCTTGCTGAAGGGATCCCAGCGCTCTAGCTGTATCCGTGTCTGATTTAATACCCTGCAGCGCCTCGTCGACGTGCTTTCCAAATAGATTTTCACCATCAAAAGGCATGTCTACAATCGTTGCTTGCACCTCCGGACGAAAGGACGTTGCCTTTAGCCAACCCTGTCTCCGGAGCGAAACTGCTCCTGCCATCTGTCTGAACGCCATAGAGGATACATCCATGGCACTGTCAATAGATTCTGATGCAGACTTTGCCCCGTCTCGAAGGATAGCCGCTGCCTCTTCTTTCTTATCATCCGGCAGTGCCGACAGAATGGGTGCCAAATCATCCACTTTTTTAAAGAAGGGACCTGGATAACACAGGGGGCTGCATTAAATAAAAAATTAAAAAGAGGTAGAATTGACATTTGTATAAGTGCTGCTCGGCCTGTTAAAGACAGGGGTAATAAGTTCCAGCGTTCCAGAAGAGACCCAACTTTTTTTTAGCAATGGTGAATAATTAAGTGAGAACAAATCATCTAAGTTATCCGATATAAATATTCCCAGATATCTCTTTGGCAATCGATTGTATATTTGCCTAAATTCTGGGATTAAAGTGTCTACAGTGCAATTTAGTAAAATAATTTCCGTCTTGTTAACATTAATCTTGTAACCTCCTAATTTTTGAAAGTCAGAGAATATTTTTAAAACTTTCGCTTGACTTAAGGGGTTAGAATCCAAAAACAGGGCAATATCATCGGCATAAAGTTTTATGTTAGTCATGCCGACTACTGGGGATTGTGTCAGTTCGTATATTTCTACTCGCAATCGCCAAAGGTTCAATAAATAATGCAAATAATATTGGCGACAGAGGGCAACCTTGTCGGGTACCTCTAGTGACTTGGCATGTCCCAATATTAGAATTGTTGATAATAATCTGTGCCCTAGAATTCGTATATAGTTGTTTTAAAAGAGAAATAAAAACTTTCGGGAAACTAAAACTGTGCAAAATAGCAAAAAGGCAGTTCCATGACACTTGATCGAACGCTTTTTCTGCGTCTAAAAAACATATTTGAGCCTTCACTTTATTAATTTTGAAAAAATCTAGTGCCTCCAACACAAACTTTGTATTTGAGTGGAGATGTCTGCATGCAATAAAACCACACTGATCATTAACTACCAGGCGTCCCACTATTTTATTCAATCGATTGGCTAAAAGCTTTGTAAAAATTTTGTAGTCTGTATTTAATAGACTTATGGGTCGGTACGAATTTATATTCTCCCTGTCCTTTCCTTTTTTTAAAATACTTACTACTACAGCGGAGTGAAAAGAGTCCGGGGGGGTCCCTCCTTGGAGTAGATCATTAACTAAGGTTAAAAGTTCTTTACGCAAAGTTCCTCCAAATTTTTTAAAAAATTCGATCGGGAGACCATCGTCTCCGTTAGCCTTACCATTAGGGAGGGAACCGATCACCTCATCTAGTTCAGACTCTGAGAAAGTCTCAATGAGACATTTCTTGTCTCCATCCTCTAACTTGGGAATTGTAAGATGGGATAAGAACTCCCCTATTGAATCAGATGAGGCCTCTTCAGTTGTTTGATAGACTCCCTCATAATGTTTCAAAAACCACTCGCCGATTGAGTCTGTAGTTTTAACGTGTAGTTTAGTAATGGGGTTGGTTAATTAATTTATTCTATTGCGAGCCTGTTTTTCCTTGGCTTGCCATGCCAGGAGCTTCCCGGTATACTCGCTCTCTTCATATATCCTCTGGGCGTAGAAATTACTATTAGTTTCACCCAGGGCATAATAAAAATCCCTCATCCTACCCTTAGCCTCGGAGAGTTTTTGCCCAGAGTGTGATGTTCTCACCCTGTAGTGGTATTGGGTTGCCTCTGTAAGATCAATTTGTAATTTGCTTCTCTCCTCCCTTATTGCCTTATATTTTGGGATTTCTTTAGATGTAATTAAACCCCGTAGAGTGGCTTTAAATGCATCCCAAGTCGTGTTTAATGGGGCTGTCCCTCTATTTTGTGCAAAGAACTGGTCTATAAATTCTTCGATTTCTGTACACCATTGGGGATCTAGGAGATTGGATTTATTAAAAAAACATCGTTTCGGAGCACTTATATCTTGTGGTTCCAGTTTTACCTCCATAGAGAGCGCCGCGTGATCCGAAAAAGCATTGGATAGATGTACATAGTTATATAACTCTAGCTCATGGGAGGTTAGGAAAAAATCCAATCTTGAGGCTGAGTTATATTTAGCCGAAAAGCATGAATATTCTCGTTTGAGAGGGTTGTTAATTCGCCAATAATCTCTAATATCGAGGTCTAATTTACAACTTTGAATCGCCAACGCTAATTGCGGTTTATTTTGACGGCGATCTTTTTTGGATGAGTCTAGTAAAGGATTTTGCAATAAATTAAAATCACCCCCCCATACTATTAATCCGGGAAGGCCTGTTAAGACATTTTTTAGTCCCAAGATTGGCTGAGAATCATCTAGGATAGGGGCATAAATTGTAGCTAAAATAATATTCACATTGTTTATTTTCCCATATGCCACAGCCCATCTGCCTCTGGGGTCCGTGGCTGTACCTGCCAGAGTGAAGTCTAGAAGTCTAGATGTTTTCCTATCAATATACATGTTCCTCTCTGCGCCAATCCGGCTGAAGCTGATATTGTATAACCGGCCCAGCTCTTGAATATTTTATCTGCATCCGCCTGGTCTTTGTAATGGGTCTCTTGTAGATAAATAATGTCAGGATTTAAATTTTTTAACCAACATCCGATGGCATTTTTTTTGCGAACATTATTCAGACCATTTGCATTTAAGGAGATAAACTTCAGAATTTTGTCTGGGTTTTTAAAGGGTGATAATTAGAGACATACTCAGAAACGCCCATAGAGAGTATGTATTCTGAAAAGATTTTTAAGATTCAGGCTATACACATTGGCATTAAGGAAGTTCGAAATAGGAGGCAAAAACAAGTCTCTTTCTGTGCAAATGAGCAAATAGGCAGCGCAATTATAAACCCTAGCCAGCCCTTTCCCTATGGGTAAACCCATAGATACAGTCATTCTACAACAATATTGAAAGGTAGCATTTGTGCAAATAATGCAGGGAGCGAGCAAACAGACACTCTCTGTATAAATGAGGCGAATGAGCAGTATAATAGCACAATAAATATCTAAAAACCTCTCTTCGTGCAAATAGGCAAGTAGGAAAATAGGCAAACACTCTATATGCAGCAATAGGCAGAAGGGCAGTGCAAATACAAATAGCAGCAAAAATAGATAGCAACAAATCATTCCATTGTGCAAGATAGGCGAGCACACACTCTCTATGCAAATGAGTCGAATGGGTTGTGCAATAGTAAAACAACTCTATGTGCAGCCATAAGTGAATAAGCAATGCAAATACAAATAGCAGCAAATAAATAGCAGCAAATCCTTTCTTTGTGCAAAATAAGCAGGTAAACAGTGCAGATAATACAAGCAGCAGACCATTTCTTTGTGCAAAAATAGACAAATGAGCAATGCATATATTTATAATAACAGACCCCTCGCTTTGTGCAAAATAGGCAAATAACCCGTACATCTGTACGCAGCAATTTAAATCCTCCCCTGTACAAAAACGCAAACATCAAAGCTGTATTAAAGATTATTATTCTTAGTCATTCCATGACTGTGCAGAACTAGATAGTAGAACAAAAAACTCTTCAATATATGAACTCTCTTTTTTTCCCCTGCAACACCTCCCCTCACCACCCCAAACCCCCTTAGAGTGGACGGTACCCCCCCGTGTCCCACTTCTGTCCTTAAAAAAGTGGATGCCTTGATTTCTTCTTTTCTTTGGGCCCAAAAGACCCCCAGGCTTGCACTTAGCACTTTATATTTCTCATCTGCACAAGGAGGGTTGTCCCTCCCAAATATCAGAGAATATTATTCCGCATCATTTGCACACCACAGTTTTAGGTTTTTCTTTTTAGATACTAATGAGGCAGACAATTTTTTTATGAAGAAGATGTTGTCAGAAGTAAAAATAACTGATCCAATTAGAACCACGAAGGATCCAAAGAAAGTTCGCTACAAGTCCCTCCAGTGGATTCTGTAGGAAGGTAGATCCCTGACTATGGTTGCCCCCAACTTTTTGCCTGGTGTTTTGCTGGTTTTCTGACTTAGTTGACCTGGGACCCTGCTATTCAGGGCCCCAGGCCTACTGCTCTCTCTGTAAAATGGATTCCATGTACCTTAGGTACATATCTAAATTGGATACTGAGTCACCTTATCAGTCCCTGTACAGTGTACCTTAGGTACCCAGGGCATAGGTGTACCCAGGGCCTACCAGGGGCTGCAGCATGTATTATGCCACCCCTGGCTGGCCATCCAAAACTGACACAACTGGCTGCACGACAGCTGGGGCAAGGTGGTGTACTCACCCTTTGCTTTAGATATAGTATACCTATATCTAACCCTAAAATGGACACACAGATCTCCTATCAGTCACTCCTATGGCAGGCCTTAACAATCCTGAAGGCAGAGTGCTTGGAATCGTGTGAGATGGTGCTCTGGCATGAGCTGAGCTGTCTGCGGCTTTCGGGATCCATCCCTTAGCCGTTTCCATGATATCGCATACCATATACTCTTAAGTGCATTATAATCCTCGCGGTTATATGCCAACTCTGGTATCGCTTTATCAAAACATGTCGAGTAAGGTGTCATACGAATTGGAATACTAACCCCTCGCCAATTCTGGCGACGGGGTTAGCATTCCACCCTTCTAGAGGGACACGACATGTATGTAACCCCTAACCCCGGTTAAAGTCAAACAGAGCCTCAGCTCCACAAAATGGATGCTGCCACCGAGACACAAGTCTGCCCTCCTGCTGCTGGGAGTCCTCCCAGAGCAGGAGATAAGGACAAAGGGTTTCCTGCCAGGGGCGGTGCCAGCACCGTCCCAGACAGGGTTTTGTGTATTGTAGGTAGGCAGGGCTTCAGAGGAAGGTGACTGCACGTGGCACCCCGGTGCTCACTGTGCATAGGCTGGCTGGAACCAGTTCCAGGGTCACTCCAGACCCTGTGCTGGGGAAAAGCCCGCCAAGGAAGTGGGTGTAACCACCCCCCTCCTAGTCCCACCCCTAGGGCAGGACTTAGTCGCGTGCCAGCCCCTTTTTACAGGATAAAGGTAGGAACTGGCCCCCTTCCAAATCAGATCATCTTTGAATCCTGAAACTACTTTCCACGAAAGGAACTCAAGACTTCTTCCTAAGATTTCTCCCTTGTGACTAAGGAGTAGTCACCCTGCATCCGCAGGCACCATCTTAAGAACACTGCGGTCTGCTGCAAGTCTCTCCTCCGGATCAAGACTGCCCAGCTCGACGAGAACCGGCTTCCCTGGCACCTCTGACCTCTACCTACATCATCAGTCACGCTGAGATTCGTGGGTGTGACGAGACCTCGAGGGACCGGCCATCTTCAAGACTGCACGACTTCTGCACAGCAAGCCCGCCGAGTAATTTCCTGGTGAGTGCTTTGGGGTCCGAGAAGCCCCGACCCTGAGCAGCTCCAGCACCGAAGTGCAGCCTCCCAGCATCTCCACGATCTGCGTGGGGCCCTTCTGCTTTTTGCTGCTCACCGCGTTGTTTGGCTACTAGCCCGCTGGCTTGTGGCCTTCTGAACGACGCCCGACGACATCACTGCTGCTAGTCTGGTTGCTCCAGACTGGCCCTTGCTTCCCTCCATCGGAGAAGTACCCTGGACCCTCCTGGTCCGGCTAAGACGCCATTTTAGGTCCACCGCGTGGGCCTTGCATTTGCCAAGACTTGTTGCCCAATCCTGGGTCCAGCGACGTCGACAGCAAGAACCTTCGTGGGACAGCTCGCACCTCCATCCTGGTCGCCGACAACGCCTCCTGGTCCGAGAGACTGCAGAGCCCAGCAGCGCCCACTCACCTGACTGCGGTGACTTCGCCCGGTGCCATCCTGGTGCCCACTTAATCACTGGCTAGTGATTCAAGAACTTGGTCCCCTCTGCTTTCAGGTTTTCTTCTTCCTTGATCCAGGCTTGGATCCATCGAACTTTTCTTCACTGGTCGCCTGCCAGTAACTTCCTTCTTCCAGGCTCCTGGTCCGGCAACGAGATTCCCGACGTCTTTTCAGACCTATGCAGCTGCAGCCCCTGGGCTAGGTAACTTCGGCACTTCGGTGTCCCAGCATAGCCTCACTATCCTAGGGTCAGGATCCACTGTCGTTTTCTTCCTACCAGGTCGGGTTCGCCCGTGAACACTAACTTTGCCTTTACTAGCTTCCATAGACTTTGTCCCGCATCCCGCGTGAGAGTGCACACTCTGCACCCGAGTCCCCTAGGTCTCCTAGAAGTAATCTAACGATTCTATAGTCAAGTCCTAGCGATTCCAAAGCCTATTAGTACTGTACTTACCTGCTAGTAATTTCGCATTCCACTTTTAAAGTATATGGTTTTTCGTGCCCCTCGGGCATTTGTGTATACCGTGCTAACTTAAGTATTTTCGTAAGAGTTTTGTTGTGTGCTTAGCACCCTGTCCTCATAAAGAGTACAGGGTTGTTGTGATTCTAATAAATACATTGTTTATTTTCATAACACTTGTGTGGTGTCCTTTCACTGGGTGTTCAAGGGGTAATGTGATGGTAAAACAGCTGGCTTAACACGCCCTCTAGAGTCTTAGCCTTAGACTGCTCGTATCCATGCTACTAGGATAGCTGGTCTATAAGGTTGACTTACAACCAATCATCAATAAGGGTTGTTTGGACTGATATATAGTGATCACTAGAATAGTGAACACTGCACATCAGGCCAACTTCTCACAGATTCTCAGACAGAAAATCCAGTTTCTGAGGTTCTATTGTATTCCCAGAATATGCAACACAACGGACTTGAATAATTTTAACCTTGGGGAAGAGGGGTGTCTGGATAGTAAAATAATAAATCTCTGGAAAGATAATGGCTTTTGAGAAAATTGAGGACTTCCTTGTTGGTAACAGGTGGAAGTCATGGGAACAAATTGCCAGACAGGTACAGCATTCTCATTCCATTTTAAACTGGTCTTTTTTTATGCTCAATCCAATTCTCAGAGA
The DNA here is from genome assembly GCF_964261635.1 of Lissotriton helveticus. Taxonomy (NCBI): domain Eukaryota; kingdom Metazoa; phylum Chordata; class Amphibia; order Caudata; family Salamandridae; genus Lissotriton; species Lissotriton helveticus. Next base: position 102,373,390 of record NC_136071.1, on the reverse strand, counting down.
GTTGGATATTGTAAATCTTTATTATAACGAAACTATTTCAACAGCATTGAATAATAAAATTTAAAAAAAGATGAGTATTTGGATTAAAATATTGAAGGAGAATAAGGAGCAGGAATTGTCTAGTAAGAGTATTGAGAGGTGGAAAAAAAGGGAAGATATCGAAATCAACCAACAAGTATGGGATAAAATAAATACATTTAACAAAATTATCTTTCGCGGCGCTAATTTTAAACGCATGCAATTTTATAACAAATGGTTGATCTACAGAACTCCTTCTTATCTCCATAATATCTTCCCCCTAGTTCCGGATAAATGTTTCCACTGTGAAGAAAAAGGAAACTGGAAACATATTGTTTGGGAATGTCCTAAAATTCAGCCACTCTGGAAGGAAATTGAAAAATACCTCTCCCTCGAGCTTAAAACCTCTATAATATTTGACGAATTAGCACACTCAGTATGATGAATTCTTTTTTATTGCTTCTTTAATAGCCAAATCGCTTATTCTACAGTCCTGGAAAACCAACCAAGTACCGTCATTTCAGGCTTGGAAGGCTAAATTACTTCGAATCCAGGGCAGAGAAAGAAAATATGCGTTAAGATCTGGGTCACTAAAGAAATATGAAAAGTTCTGGAGTGTGTTCGAACAATAATTCTTTTTTTTCACTGTCTGATAACATCCAAATCTTTGGAGTATTCCCAGATTCATTAGTCTGCTTTTATGCACTTTGCACTTTATAATTAAGCACTGAATGGTTTAAAATGTATTATGTTTGTTCTATTCAACTTTGCACTTTATAATCAAGATGTTGATAATCAAACGCTAGTATTGATCTGTATTTATATTTATACGCCATGTACTGTACTAAATTTCTTAACAATTGCATTTTGTAACATTGATATTGTGTGTATGAACTCTCAATAAAAATATATATAAAAAAAAAAAAAAAAGAATGGGTGCCAAATCACACCACATTTGCCTATTAAAACGGCTAATAAGGGCCATAGCGTTGGCTGCTTTAATCGTAGAGGCTGCCATGACCGCAAACCTCTTCCCGGCCCCATCCATCCTCCGTCCTTCCTTATCTGGCGGCACCAATGAAGTAGCAACTGGATTATTTGAGTGCCTCTGCGCCGCCTGCGTCACCACCGACTCCGGTCTTGGGTGTCCTATAAGACAGGCCGCAGCAGACTCTGGTGCTCTATATTTCTTTTCGATTCTAGGAACCGAAACCGCGATGGAAGCGGGTGTCTTTAACATTTTCAGGCCTTCTTCCCAAACGTGAGGGATAATCGGAATTGAGCGAGCAGATTTTCTGGCGTCATCTTTAAAATCATATAAGAAACATTCCGTTTCTTTAACCTCCATATCCAAATCAAACCTCTTAGCCGCTTTTTCCATAATGTCATGAAAACCTCCAATGTCAGAGACAAGAGAAGTAGGTATGGAGATAGACTCTTCTCGCGACTCCTCTCGCGACTCTTCTTGCTGCTCGTCCTCAACATTATAATCACATGTTTCCTGGAAAGATTCATATCTCGTAGATTGAGCTCTCTCCTTGAAGGAAAACACCTCTTCCTCGTCTGTGTCTTGGCTCTTTATTTTGAGTTGTGAGGGGCTGTAGGCCGCACCTGACGACTCCTCTCCTTCTGAATCCTGTTCCAGTAAAGAAGATGGTGGTAGAGGCGAAATCTGCGTCCACGCCGTGAATTCTGCAGATTTGCTTATAGTCGCCGAGCCCCTTGACGACTGAAAAGATTGAATAGATATCATAGTCTTCGACTGTGGCGATTTAAAAGCCTTTGCCGTTGAAATTACAGTCGTCGTCGACGGTGTCGTCGACGACATAGCCATCGTCGACGGAGCCGTCGTCACCAAAGTCATCGTCGACGAGACCGCCGTCGACGGGGTCTCCGTCGACGGAATCGTCGACGTCTTCGTCGCCGAGCCTTTCGTCGTCGACTAAGTCTTCGTCGTCGATGGTTTCTTCGTCGACGGGATGGTCGTACTCGTCATCGACGCCTTAAGTCCTGCCGTCGACTGAGCCGCCGTCGCCGAAACAGTCGTCGTCGACGGTGAAGTCGTCGACGGGGCTGAAGACTTTACCACAGATTTTGCAGCAGAAACCAGTGAACTGGTCGACGGAGCAGACACTGCCCCTTTCTAACCTGACGGCTTCTTGAGGGGAGTAAGAGGGAGAGATGACGCCACGTTCTCCTTTGATTTAGCCTTTTTAGGCTCCACCCTCTCCTCAGAAAGTGAGGCCTTTCTCTTTTTAGGTGTTAATTTAGAAGATTCCTCCCCAGAATCTGAGTCTAATGCGGCCTTCTTCTTTTGAAGCCACAACAGCAAACGAGCCTCTCTGTCCCTCAGAGTTTTAGCTGAGAAGGTTCTACAATATTTACAATCCTTGGCCACATGCTTAGGATGAAGGCAATATAAGCAGTCCTTATGAGGATCTTCAGAGAAAAGCCTAGCCTTTCCACAGGATCTGCAAGGCCTGAAAAGCCTCTTCTTAGAGCTTTCAGCCATTATGAAAGAAATTAGGTACACACAATACCTTAATCCAGATGAAAAGATAGTAGAAATAAAAGGTCAATAGTTCACTCAGGAACAGCAAAACTGAGCAGAGCTCAGGGAGACTCCTTTCTCACACGAAGGCGGTTGGAAATCTGAGGCAGGAAGCTTCTGCTGGGGAGTGTGAGGGCAGGGTAGCAATGCTGATTGGCTGACTTTTGGACCAAACAATGAGGAGGTCTGGTTACCAAATACTACAGTCCCTAGGGGCTTTTCTATGCAGTTTTTTCTTCTCTATGATACTGCTTTGGTCAATCTGTTACCTTGAGACTCCCACCATGACGACGGGGAAGATACAAGCATGTGAATCTATGAAAGATGTAATACTGGAGAAGGAGGATTTCCTGTAATGCCAGCATGCGGAACGAGATTTTCTTTATGTATTTGTTCAGATCTCTGAGGTCCATTACCTGTCTCCATTTAGAAGACTGCTTTTTCTTTATGAGGAAAATGTGCGAATAGAATCCTGTTCCCTGTTGATCTGGTGGCACTTCTTCTATTGCTCCTTTCATTAGGAGAGTTAAAATTTCTGACTTGAGGGCTGAAAGATGATTTTGATTTCTGTAAAGAGGTTGGGGATTCGGAGGTTTTTGGGAGAATTCCAGGGTGTGACCCTGTGTTATGATGTCTAACAACCATTTGTCCGATGTTATTGATTGCCAATAATTTCGAAATTGAGACAGGTAATGGAACTGTTTGAAATGAGACGTGCCGGAGGTGCCTGAAGAATATCACTGTCTTCGACCAGAATCTTGCGCCTTTCCTCTTGCAGCAGATTTTCTCCTTCCTTGCTGCTGAAAAGATGTATTAGAGGACCAATACTGTTGATTGGAGGAGAATTGACGGTACCCCTGTTGATGGTACGGCTGGTACCTGTTTGACTGAAAAGAGGAACATTGCTGGAAATCCCCTCTTGATCCTCTGCCACGAAACGACTGGTAGCGTCCTTGTTGTAACGATCCCAAAGCTCTAGCAGTATCAGTGTCTGCTTTTATTTCTTGAAGCGCCTCGTCAATGTGCTTCCCAAATAGGCTTTCTCCATCAAACGGCATGTCCATGATTTTTGATTAGACCTCAGGCCTAAAAGATGTTTTAGCCATCCCTGCCTACGAAGAGCAACCGCTCCAGCCATTTGACGAAAACCTACAGACACTATGTCCATCGCTACATCTATGGACTCAGATGCTGCTCTGGCTCCGTCTTGCAAAATTGTATTTGCCTCCTCTTTCTTGTCATCTGGTAGATAGGACAGGATTGGTGCGATGTCCGACCACATCTGTCTGTTAAATCTACTGATAAGCACCATTGCATTTGCTGCCTTAATAGACGCTGCCGCCATAACTGCAAAGCGCTTTCCAATACTGTCCATTCGTTTATTCTCCTTATCAGGAGGCGCTAAACAGGTTGCCACCGGATTTTTTGAGCGTCTCTGCGACGCTTGAGTAACAACAGACTCCGGACGAGGATGCCGAATTAGACATGCTGGAGCTGTCTCTGGAGCACGGTATTTCTTGTCAAGTTTAGGAATTGATACTGGAACTGATGCCGGATTTCTCATGAATTTTATTCCTTCATCCCAGATGTGCTGGATTATCGGAATCGCCCTTACTGACTTTCGAGATGACTCTTTGAAGTCATAAAGGAAACATTCACTTTCTTTTACTGGCATAGTAAGCTCAAATCTTTTTGCGGCTTTTTCAATCAAGTCATGAAAAACAGCTATATCCTCTGGTGGAGAACTCGCTTGAGGCAATGGAGACGAATGAGAAGTTGGAACGATGTATTGGTCCCATTCAACTCCAACTACATCATCCTGGGGAATCTCTCCTTCTTCAGCTTGATCTTCATGATCAGAATCCATTAAGTCAGCCCGGATTGTTATTATTTTCGGAGCATCAACTCGTTGGACTGGAGTAGGAGACTGAACCACTGGTGTTTCCTTCACAGGTTGAGGAATACTTGCAGGAGCAGGATCAGAGACTGAAGCGTTATCTTCCGGAAAACGGCGGTAAGAACTGTCTATCATGTGCCTTAAATCAGAAATCAAAGATATTGGCACCGACATAGACTCCTCCTGAACATTGGGACATACTTCCTCCTCCTCTTCATAATCCTGATGAAATGACTCATAACGTTTAGGACCTCTTACTGGCCGACCCTTAAAAGAGAATTGTTCTTGAACCTCTTGGAAACCCTCCTCCTCTGTTTCCTGACTTTTAATATGCAGCTGCGATGGGCTATAGGCAGCTCCATAAGACCCCTCATCTTCAGATTCCTGGCAATCTAGAACAGTGGATGGGAGCAGAGGGGAAATTTTGGGAGTGGAAAACTCTGCTTTCTTACTCGTCGACGAGCCCGTCGACGGGGTAATTCTCTTAATGGAAATGAAAGTTGATGTCATCATCGTCGGAGATCCAACTGACATCGTCGACAATTTTCTCGTCGACGACGGGATCGTCGACGGGACCAATGACTAGCTCGTCGACGGGATCGTCGTCGACGAAGATCTTGCCGTCGACGAAGGCATGACACTCACCGGCGACGGAGTCGTCATCGTCACCGTGGTCGACGACGCAATCGTAGTCGAGATGGTCATCGTCGTCGACAAGATCGTCGTCGACGGCTTCGTCGGCGATCTGACAGGAATTTCCTTCGTGGAGTCTTCTTTTCTAAGGAAGGCTTGTGAGGAGTTGGAGGAGGAGAAGAAGTTTCACCTTCTTTGGTTTTACTTGATTTTTGTCTCTTTTGATCTCCTTTTTCCTCAGAGGACTCTCTCTTATGCTTTTTATAGGAATGTCCCTTGGCTTCACCCTCAGTCTGTAGCTTTCTTCTTTTGAAGCCATAGTAATAGGCGAGCTTCTCTGTCTTTGAGTGTTTTAGCAGAGAAGGTACGACAATGTTTGCAGTCCTTAGGAACATGCTTGAGATACAAGCAGTACAAGCATTCCTTGTGTGGGTCTTCAGAAAATAATCTGGCTTTGCCACAGGATCTGCAAGATCTGAAGAGTCTCTTCTTGGAGCTTTCAGATATTTTCAAGAAAGAAGAATGAAAATCAGTGCCTTACTTCCAACTGTAGAAAGTCAAAAGTTCAGTAGAGAATAAACTGAGCTCAGCTCAGGGAGACTCCTTCTCACACGAAGGTGGTTGGAAATCTGAGGTATGGTGGCTCTGCTGGGGATGGTGTAGGGTGGTGCTGGCAGCTGATTGGCTGTAGTTTGGTCCACAAAAATGAGGAGGAGAGGTTACCTATTGTTATACTTCTCTATGGTTTCCAGGCAGTTTTTTCTTCTACTGCTATGGTTATTCTTTTTACCGGGAGTCTCCTACCATGACGACGGGGAAGATACAAGCATGTGAATCTATGAACGATACAATACTGGAGAATTTTGTATTTGGGAACGGCGTGCAGTGCTTGGGTGAAATGTGAAGTTAAAATTGAGATGTGAGAGACCTAAACTTTATTGATGTATCTCATAATTCAAACTAAAAACAGTGCAAAGAAAGATAGCGTCAACAAATAACTATCTCGAGTATTGTAGTGGTCAACATGTTTCAGCACGAATGGTTAAAAGGTCTAACCGTGCTTTTATCAGGACCCACCCAGGGCATTGCTACTGCAACAGAGTCAAAAGCAAAAGATGTGAGAAAAACAATATTTTTAATAATCATATAAAATATTGGTTGGTAACGATACAACCATAATCACCTATATCTTGGTGTGTTTTTTCCTTCCTTTATGAGCATCCTATGACAGATGGTGTCTACAAGAGAAGTAAAATAAACATATGTGTCTAAACATAGTCAATACACAAATTATACAGGAAAGCATAATATCTCGAAGAGAAATAGTGTCTCTCTCAGTCGCCAGCTATTAATCCCAACAAATGGGCCATAAGCTTACAATTCTTACCTTGATGTTCAAAGGAAGCTGCCTCACCTCACCTGGCAACGGCTCAGGATAGGGGGGAGGCACCGCTCTAAAAAGTGGAAAGAAGAACCATAAACATGTATGTTCCTCCCACCACCTTAACATCATCCTAAAAGTGTTACTCAGCCGTCTTAATATGCACCTAATGTCACTTACATGTCGACAATCAAAAACCACATTAAATATTCGACATGGTCATCCATGATATATCTATCTCTGTCTGTACTGGAGATGGCTCAATCTCCGTCATAAGGCATATCCAATACCCTTGTTTGACTTTCCTGACGGAATGACGTAGATCGTAGCCACCCCTGTCTACGTAAGACAGCAGCACCTGCTAATTGCCTGAAACCAGTGGAGGCAACATCCACCGCCGAATCGATAATCTCAGCCGAGATTTTTTCTCCTTCCTGTAAGATCTTTTGCGCTTCAGATCTAGCGGGCTCCGGAAGCTGGTCTATGTATGGAGCAATATCCGACCACATCTGCCGGTCATATCTGCCCAAGATGGCCAATGAATTAGCAGCCCGGACCGTGGTAGCTGCCATAGTTGAAACACGTTTTCCAATGGCGTCAAGGCGCCTACCATCTCTGTCTGGTGGGGCTGCAATTGGAGATGAGGGGTTCCTAGACCTCTTCTGAGCAGCTTCAACAATAACTGAATCCAGTTTTGGTTGCCCTATAAGGCACGCAGGTGACTTCGCCGGTGCCTTATATTTCTTGTCAATCCGTTGCAGGCCCGCGGGTAAGGAAGCTGGAGTAGACATCACCTTAATACCCTCCTGCCATATAAAGTCTATAATAGGTATAGATTTGACTTGTTTTCTAGGCTGATCTTTAAAATCATAGAGGAAACATTCCTGCTCCGTATGTTCCATATCCATATGGAATCGTTTAGTAGCCCGTTCCATTAAAAGGTGAAAACCACCAACGTTTACTGGAGGTGACGGAGAAGGAGACTGCACCTGATATTCATCCCACTCCGAAATGTCATCAACCTCTCCTTCTTCTTCTTCGTCAGAAGACTGTTGTCCCTCTGGCTGATTAGACGGTGCCGGTGGAGGAGACCTTGGAGGTCTAAAGTCAGGTAAAGGCGCTTCCACCGCCGGAGTAGGAGGCTGAGAGCCTGTAGATTCAGATGACGGAAACCGCCTGTAATAATCGTCAAGCACGCATTAGAGGTGGGTGAGCAAAACAATTGGCACCTGAGTGGCAGGGACACTCTCTACAGGGGACGTCAACCGTTCAGATGACTGTTGTTCCACTAGGTCGTCTTCCTGAAGCTTAATATTTAGTTCGGAAGGACTTGTAGCCGTACCACATGTTTCCCCAATTACAGAATCCTCCTCACTGTGTTCAGAGTCAAGAAGCTTGTCTGGGAGCTGTTGGGGTACCCTTTGAGGTGAAATATGCAGTGGTGATAACGCCAATGCTGAACTACGCCTCTGAAGCAAAGATGATTTTTGCGTCTGAAAAACCGTAGACGGTGACCACACTTGCAAGGTAGTACAAGAGGATAGTTGCGGAGTCGACGGTGGGTCCGCTGCAGAACTCGCGGCACTGGATTTGGCCTTAGACGACGACGAACTCTACGTCGACGGTGCGGTTATCGTCGTCGACAGTGATGGTGCCGTCGACGTTGTTGTTGTCGTCGACAATGCCGGCTTCGTCGACGGTATGGACTTCATCGACGGAATTGCCTTCGTCGACGGAATTGACTTCGTCGACGGAATTGACTTCGTCGACGGTGTTATCTTCGTCAACGCCTTCGTCGACGATGGAGCCTTCGTCGTCGACAGAGTGGAACTGCTTCCTCGTCGACGGTAGAACCAGCGTCGACGACGATGTCGTCTACGGAAGTTTCTTAAGAGAAGCCGTCGACGAGGCGCCGACGATGGCAGAAGATGAAGATTCTGCCATCGACGAAAGAGGTCTAACAGTGACATAGACCATCGTAGGCGATGTAGACGCCGTCGACATGATCATCTGTGGCTTAGGAGATGAAAAAGTTACCGTCGATGTAGATGTAGCGTCGACGGAGATCTTCGACGACGGCGTCGTCGACGACGGGCTGAATCGGAGGTAAAATCTTCTCAGATGTCTGAGGTAACTTCTTGGTGGATCTTCTAGAGGGTGTAGATGGACCACCTTTATCCTTAACAGGGGGAGTAGTCTTGGAAGAGGAAGGCCTCTCAGACCCCTTAGATGGAAGTTGTTTTTTTAGCAACTTTAGCCCCAGGAATAGTTAACACCTCAGTAGCAGCTCTCTTCCTAGAGGCTGTAGTAGAACCAGAAGCAATACTGCCTACCTCAGACGCAGGATAATCCGAATCCTTAAGCTTTTGTAGCCACAAAAGCAGGCGGCCCTCTCTGTCTCTGAAGGTCTTCTGAGGGAAGGTTCTACAGATCTTGCAGTCCTTTACTTGATGTTCAGGATAAAGGCAATAAATGCACTTCTTGTGGGGACCTTCTTTAAAAAGCCGGAGCTTCCCACAAGATTCGCAAGGTCTGAATAAAGATTTCTTGGAAGACATCTTGAAGAAACACTAGATTCCAGAAGGAAAATAGAGAAGAACTGAGCAGAGCTCAGGGAGACTCCCTTCACACGACGTGCAGTAGAAAATCTGACAGCCTGAGCCTCTGGGGAGAACCTTCTGGTAGGTGCTGTCGCCTGATAGTTTGGACTATACAAAATGACTAGGACAGTCATGAGTGTGGAAGTTTTTTGTACTTTAGCTTGGGCTACTTTACTTCCTGGTTGGGAATTTCTGGTTTGTCCAATGTTATTATAGCATATTATTGCTTTTTTATATACCGTGGGACTCCCACTCCGACGACGGAGAATGATTCAGGCATGTGAATCTATGAAAGACACCCCTAATACTGGAGAATTTGGCAATGTCTGTCACATGTTCTGGAATATACGGTTGTTCTAACACCGTCCATGTGAAATCTACTGGGCGATGAATAACTTCCAAAAAATGGCTGGTCAGTTTCGTGGCTTGTCTTTTGCACCTTACTGTGCTCCTGTGTTCCACTATTCTTAATTTAACCTTCTGTGTGGTCATGCCTACATACATAAGCTGACAAGGGCATGTAATCAAGTACACCACCTTCTCCCTGTAACAGTTAGTGAACTTTTTCTGAACCCATGGTTTGCCTGTTCCTATATCGATGGATTTTGATTTGCAAGTCAGGGAGCAGACAGAACAAGTGCCCCAGGGAAAGTGTCCTTGGACCGCGGGGAGCCCCCACAACGTGTCCTGATTCTGTTTAAGGGCATCTTTAGGTCTGGTATGCACCAACTGGTCGCGCAAGCTGGTACTTCGTTTGTAGGAGAAGAGAGGCTATGGGATGCTGTCATTGCCAATGTTAAGAATCTTCCAGTGTTTACGCACGCTCTTCTTGACTGCGTTAGTTACCGTGCTGAAAGTGTTAACAAAGGTTAACCTAGACAATTCCTCTTTTCGTATGCGTGGTTCTAATAACGCCTATCTATAATTATTTTTGGCATGTTTCGCAGACCGTTTGATCAGCCTGAGTGGATACTTCCTTGCTTGCAGGTTCGTTGTTAAGGTGTTAGCATGTTTCTTGAAGCTGTCTGTAGTGGAACAATTTCTGCGGAGACGCAAAAATTGCCCGTACGACAGGTTGTCCTTTAACTACAATACTCGAGATAGTTATTTGTTGACACTATCTTTCTTTGCACTGTTTTTAGTTTGAATTATGAGATACATCAATAAAGTTTAGGTCTCTCATATCTCAATTTTAACTTCACATTTCACCCAAGCACTGCACGCCGTTCCCATATACAAAATTCACTCTCATTGGGTAAGACCACAAACGAATTTATTCAAAACATCATTGGGCTCCCTATCCTTCTGATACGGTTGCAGCCCTTAGAACCACTAGTGTGGTCTAAAAAGAGGAGACCCAGATGATGAAGCAAGTCACCAGGATTGGTGAGTGATGGGAATCCGTAATTTTCTTTAACCCCTTCCACGCTGATGACGAGCTGGGCTCGTCATGAGGTAGCCTCCTGCTACGCTGATGACGAGCCCAGCTCGTCACGTAACATGCGCTTTTGAAAATCTCAGCGTACGAGCGGAATTCCGCCCGCACGCATGCGGTTAAGATTCTTTCTTAGATTCCGCGACGCTGGTCTTAGTGTGGTTGCTCTTAGACTTACACAGGTCACATAATATTTAATTCAGACCCGTGGATACTCTATGTGTATTACATTAGTAGTTTGGGGCAAGGTATCCATGCTGGTCTTTAAAATTGCCTCTGACTCCCTCTTCAAAATGTTTTGTATTTTGCATTTTAGATTCTCCCTTATATTCAATATTCAATTGTCGTCTGAGATCAGGCTCCCAGGAAAAGGATTTAACTGCCTAGATGTATCTGTTTAATTAAGATTATTATGATTCATTTTTTTACAAAAATTGTTAGAAAGCACTACTTGGCAAAGAACTGTTGACAGGAAAGAATTCACATATTTGAGATAGCCATGTTTGTTGCCCAAAGCCAATCACTCCTAACACTATACAATACATTTAGATGTTACTGAATTTTTTCTAATATGATTGGAAGAATCACCTTTGTGATTAAACCCACCAAGGATGAAATGCCTTGAGTGTCAGGTGTACTGCTCGGAGTTCCAGAAGGTTGATATGATACTTTTGTTCTCCGGGGGACCATAGTCCCTGTATCTTTAAAAGGCATTCCGCTTAGGAGATTCTTCTGGAAACACCACCACTGGAGAGCTTGTGACCTTAGGGGGAGTTGTGACAGCACTTCCAAATCCAATAAAACTATTTTCTCCGAATCCGGAGTCAGTGCTGTCGGGCCAGAGTCAAGACTTGAGTTGGAGGTGTCGGTTGCGGTGCTGAAGGGGTCATCAAACGCTGTGCCTCAGCTGGATTGTGGGAGGAAATCTCGAAGATAAGGCCAGCCTCAGATTGAGGTGGAGCGGCACAGTCAGTGTTTGGAATTAAGCTGCTGGCGGTAGCCCAACTTGAGGTTGCATTGAAACCATATGGCCTGCAGGTGCTCCAGAGGAATCTGGAGGAATACCAAAAATATAGTCTAGGGCCATTTTCAGCTCGTGCAGCTATTGTGGTGTCGTCGACTGCCCAGGGAAGTCGGGGCACATCTGCAGCAGCATTGGATTCTTTTCCGAAAGCAGGGAGCGACTCCGCTGCCTAGAGGTACTCAGGGAGTCGCACAACTCTGAGCAACGGGAGTAGCGGGATGAAGGAGAGCAGTGTTTGGATTTTGTGTATTTTTTAAACTTCTTTGACCTACTTGAGCTTCATAACTTTAAAGATGATCGATCACAAGATCTTCCAAGGGGCGTGTCCTTAACTCAACCAAGACAGAACTTTCTTCGATTTCCGTTACGGTTCCACAACAACAAGTTTGGCTTCACGTTCATGGATGGCTTTATGATTCATTTTAGCGCAACAGTCAGATGTGTTGTTGTGTTTGGAGCTAAAACACCAAAAACAGACGTCATGGCTGTCTCTTACAGTAATTTGACGGTTAAAGTACCAGCACAGTTTGAACCCTGTGGTTTTCCAAGGGCATATGGCCCTAGCACACAAGAAACTTTTAAGGATAGAAATGCCATCAAGCTGGTAGGATTCAACTGAGCTTCAGATCCACATCAGAGGGCACATAAAGAAAGGAACTGATGTCAGCACATGGAGGTGGCACAGATATAGCGGCCCAACATCACATCCAGGCCATTTTCAGCTCATCCCGCTGTTGTGGTCTTGCCGACGCCTTTAAATCTTGTTTTTATCTTGACACATTTGCCAACTGCTCAAGAACAGAGGTCAAATTTCAGTTTGTCTTTTTACAAATTTTTGCTCATCTGTTCCTGGAAAATTGTGTTTACTTTCTCTTATTATAGTTCATGCTTTTTGGCAAGTTAGCTATCTCACAATAATTGTGAAACAAAATGCTGTAAAATGTCTGTTTTTTTCTCGAACACAACATTTAAACAGATTCTAAATGAATAGTACAAGTATATCAGGAATTATGAAATACATTTTTATGTAATTGAGAAGTGTGATGCAAACAAAGATTTAAATTGGAACAAAACAAGTCAGAATACTTTACTTGGTGATGTGGAAGACTTTTCCTGGGTCTACTGTAAGCTACAAAAAGTTTGTTAGATTTACAAAAGGATTTTGTCTTCTCAATATAAAATTTCAGACAGCGTTTAAGGTCCAGAGAATGTAACGTTCTTTCTGCTGCGGTCTGAGGATTTGGAAAGAAAGAGCGCAAGACAACAGGCTCATTGAGATGGAAGTCCGACGGGACTTTTGGTAAAATTTTTGGATTTGTTCGCAATATTACCCTGTCTTGCCTGAATTGGAGAAAGGGCTTCTGAATTGAGAAAGCTTGGAGTTCACTTACTCGTCTTGCCGAAGTAAGTGCAAGAAGGAGTGCTGTCTTCCAACAGAGGTATTTCAGATCAGCCCTGTGTACCGGTTCGAAGGGATGCTTCATGAGCTGATTAAGGACCGTGTTAAGTTGCCAGGTAGGCGGTAAAGTCTTCACGGGTGGAAAAGTCCTGAAGAGACCTTTAAGAAACTGTTTGATCAATCTGTGAGACCAGAGAGAAGGACCTGTAGTAGATCTCCTGTAACGGGATATTTCCGCCAAGTGGACCCTGATGGAAGCATGAGCAAGGCCCGAGTTTGCTAGATGGAGAAGGTAAGGCAGTATTTGTTCTGGAGAAGAAGAAAAAGGCTGTATCTTCCGAGTCCTACACCAAATACAAAACCTCTTCCATTTCAAAGAATATGTTTTGTTGGTACTATCTGCTCTTGCCCGAGCCAGAATGGCTCTACAATCTGGCGGAATATCTAAATTCTGGAATTCCTTGAACTCACGAGCCAAGCAGATAATCTGAGTGATGCCAGATTCGGATGCTGGACTTGCCTGTTGCTAGTCGTGAGGAGGGATGGAAACTGCTTCAATTGCATTGGTGGTTCTAGAGACAGACGGTGGAGTTCTGTGAACCAATGTTGGCGTGGCCTGGTTGGGGCTATCAGAATGAGTGTACAGGGCTCCGCTTTCAATTTCCTGAGGACTCTGAGAATCATTGGAAATGGCGGAAAGGCGTACGCAAAGACGTTGCACCATGCGATCCAAAATGCATTCCCTAGAGATCCTTTTTGGGGATGGCAGCTTGCAAAGTGTTGACATTTGGCGTTGTCTTTTGTGGCGAATAGGTCGATCAGGGGAGTACCCCATTGAGAGAATACTTGGTTGAGGGTCTCTTGATCCAGCTCCCACTCGTGAGACGTTGTGTGTTGTCTGCTTAGTGAATTGGCTAGAACGTTGTCCGTGCTCGAAGTGAGATATTGCGCAGGATTAACCAGTTCCATATTTTTTGTGATTCGCGAGAGAGTGTTAGAGAGCGAGTCCCTCCTTGCTTGTTGAGATAGTGCATCGTCGTGGTATTGTCCGTACGTATGAGCACTAGTGAGTTCTTGATTCTTGGGAGAAAGGCTTGAAGGGCGAGGAAGACCGCCCGCAGTTCGAGGAGATTTATATGAAGCCCTTTTTCGGAGGGGGACCACTTTCCGCTTATCTGCAGTTCTTGGAGGAAAGCTCCCCAGCCTCCCAGAGAGGCGTCCGTTGTGATGACATGAGGCAAAGCCGGAAGTAAGAAGGGCAAGCCTTGAGAAAGATTTTGAATAGACATCCACCATTGCAGAGCCTTGACAATTTGAGGAGTCATCTTTACGGGATCGTCGAATGACCCTGTGCATTGGACCCATTACGCTGAGAGTACCTCTTGGAGAGGGCGCATCTTTAGGCGGCAGTGAGGAACCAGTAGGATGCATGATGACATCATTCCGAGTAGGGATTTAAAAAGGCGAACCGTTAAGGTTCTCTTTGAGGCTACGAGAACAGCCAGTGTCACTAGCTTTTCCATTCTCTCCTGTCATGGAAAAGCTTATCTCAGTTCTGTGTCGAGTGTAGCGCCTAGGAAATTTATACGTTGAGAAGGTAGGACGGATTTTTCCCGATTGAGTGCGAGTCCTAAACGATTGAAAAGTTGCAAACAAGCATTGGAAGACCTGGACACGTCTTCTAGGGATGGAGTTTTGATCAGCCAATCGTCCAGATATGGAAAAACTTGATGGTGCTGTTGTCTGAGATATGCAGCCACTGGAGAGAGGCATTTTGTAAAAATGCAAGGTGCAGACTTGAGTCCGAAAGGAAGGACTCAGATCTTATTTTTTTTTTGTGATTGTTGTGAATTGGGATGTGAAAATAAGCATCCTGAAGATCCAGGGATACCATGTAATCTTCCATATCTAGGAGTTGTAAGACCTCCTGGATCCTTACCATACGAAACGACTGCTTTTTTAGGAATTTGTTGAGGGCTCTGAGGTCTAAAATTGGCCTCCACTTCATTTCCTTCTGAATTAGGAAGAAGCAGGAATAAAATCCTTTCCCTCGTCGGGACAGAGGGACTTTTTCCATCGCCCCTTTCTGGAGCATAAGAGAGACCTCTCGGAGAAGCTGACGCGGATTTATGTGAAGCATAGGTCGGGGAGGTGTTCGGGGAGGTATGTGAAAGAACTCCAATGAATGGCCGTATTGAACTAATTGCAAAACCCACCTGTCCGTGGTAATTTTCTTCCAATTTTCTAGGTAATGGGAAATTCTTCCTCCAATTTTTGAGGGCACAGAGGAATCGGCGACTGGCCGAAGGGAAAGGTCATTGTCTATGAGCGTTGCCTTTTCGTTGGCCCTTACCCCGAAAGGACGTTTTGCCATACGAAGATTGTTGGTGCTGTTGAAACTGTGGCCGATGTTGCTGCCCCGAAGAGTATGATGACCGATATTGATAATCTTCCTTGTAAGAGGACTATCCTCTTCCTCTTGAGGCGCGAAAGGACGGACTTTTGTATTGGAGAATTCCCAACGCTCTGGCTGTGTCCGTGTCCTTTTTTATACTCTGCAACGCCTCTTCGATCTGAGGTCCAAAGAGAAATTGGCATCATAAGGCATATTCAAGATTTTCGTCTTAATCCCGGGATGAAAGGAAGTTGCCTTCAGCCAACCTTGCCATCTCAAACCAGCTGCCCCGGCAAGTTGGCGAAATCCAGTTGTTGCGATATCCATTGCGCATTCTATAATTTCTGACGCTGAGCGTTCCCCTTCGAGTAATATTTTCTTCGCTTCTTCCTTCGATTCCTCAGGCAAGGACGTTAGATAAGGGGCTATGTCTGCCCATATCTGTCTGTTGCAACATCACAAAAGTGCTAAGGCATTGGACGCCTTTACTGTCAGAGCAGACATTGTTGAGAAACGTTTCCCAATATTATCCAGCCTTCGGCCTTCTTTATCTGGCGGAGCTGACTACGGGGCAGAAGGATTTTTGGACTTCTTTTGAGCTGCCTGTGTAATCACCGAGTCTGCCTTGGGATGTCCTTGTGAGAAGTTGGCCTGATATATGATGCTCACGAGTTCTAGTGATCACCTTGTATCAGTCCAAACAACCCTTATGGTGATTGGTTGTAAGTCAACCTTATAGACCAGCTATCCTAATGGTAGCATGGACAGCTGAAGGCAGCGGTTGGACTCTACTTGGTGATGTTAAATCCGACGTTAGTGTCTTTTTTGTGATCCTAAGGTGCACATATGTGCTCTTCAAACTTGGATCCATCGCCGTCGATGAGCCCGTCGACGGAGTGGTAGTCGAAGACGAGGCGTCGACGGATGTTGTAGTCGTTGGTGTTATCGTCGATGGTGCCGTCGTCGATACTGGTGTCGCTGGAGATCTCGACAACAGCGTCCTCGTCGACGGTGTCTCCATCGACGGAGTCTTCGTCGACGATGTTGACGACGAATATGTCTTCGTCGTCGAGCTCGTCGACGAGTCAGTCGCCGGCGAGCGCAGCGTCGACGACTGCTTCGTAGTCGACGGTGTCTTCTTGATGCTTATCGTCGATGACACTGTCTTACCTGCCGTCGACGATGGGGTCGTAGACGAGGTCAGTGACGATGTTGCCATCGACGTTGAGACAGTAGTCGTCGACGTAGTGACATACTGTACTGAAGAAACAGCTTTCTTCATCGTTGAAGCCATTGTTGACGATGTCGTCGTCGACGGAGTCGAAGTCAGCTTCTTGAAGGTGGGAACTTCCTGAGAGGACACCTTCGATGAAACCACCTTAGAGTGGACCTCTGAAGACTTTTTCAGTGCCTTCTTTTGAGGAGGCTGTGTGAAAGGGCCAGGAGAAGTCACTCTTGGTCTCTTCTGAGAAGATTTGGAAGAAACTGAAGAGCATTCACTTTCTTCAGAAGATTCCAGCTGGTCTCTATCTTTCAATCTCTGAAGCCAGATTAGGAGACGTCCCTCACGATCTTTGAGGGTTTTAGAGGAGAAGGTACGACATACCTTGCAATCCTTGGAAGAATGATCTGGATACAGGTAATATAGACAGTCTTTATGTTGGTCATCTATATGCAGCCTTTTCTTCCCACAGGAACCACAGGGCCCAAAAAGACCTTTTTTTGGTGTCTCAGCCATGAAGATATTTGTAACTCTAGTCCAGAAAACAAAAATAGTACCAGAGAACACTGGAAACCCAGTTGAGAAGAGCTCAGAGGAGACTCCCTTAGCCGGACGTGCGGTAGAAAATCTGAGAGACTGAGGCTCCTTCCAGGAGGGTTCTAGAGGGAGGCGATAGCTGATTGGCTCTTCTCTAGAGTTTGGTCCTTTCTACAAAAGGACAAGGATATGTTACTAAGGTGAGGCCCTTAGGCCTATGTCTCTATATGTCTAATAGGACATTACTATCTTTATGTACCGGGGACTCCCATCTCGACGACGGGGAATGATTCAGGCATGTGAATCTATGAAAGACACCCCTAATACTGGATAAAATGACGTCTCAGTGAATTAAAATACTTGCCCAGGATCACATTATTTGAAACCAGTTTATGGTTCAAAAGTATTATAATAAGGACCATGCAGGTCTAGTAACATTTTTAGAATTTGTGAAGGCCAGGGGTTTGGTCTCATGATTCATTTTAGCGCAGCAGTCACATGACGCCAAGTTGTGTTTGAAGCCGAGACACAAGAGGCAAATGTTGTGGGTGTCTGTTACAGTCATTTGACGGTTAAAGTCCCAGTACAGTTTGAACACTGTGGTTTTCCGAAGAAACATATCCCTAGCACACAAGAAACCTTTTAAGGATAGAAATTCGGTGAGGCTGGCAGGATTTGGCCGATCTCCAGATCCGTGCCTGAAGGCACGTAACAAAAGGAACTGATGTTAGCACATGTCGTTGCCGCAGATATAGTGGCTCCGACATCACATCCAGGGCGGGATGGATCAATACCACCTACTGATGCATAAGGGAATTGCCTCGAGGTATTTAAAAGGGGAGGAATCTGCATTTCAATCAAACAAATTCAACTATATATATATATAAGTATAAAAATAGCTCAGATTCTAAAATAAAGCCAAGTGTGACAAGCCAATTAATGTTTTTGTGCAGAAATGCTAGATTCTTCCTAGATTTGCCGAACAGCTACATGAAAAAAACAAAAACTATACTCACCATATCATTGGAAATGATGACACTGTTTCATCAAACAATTTGATTTCACATCGTTGGCCTTTTCTTTTGTCAGTTGTGGTAAACAGTTTTGCCTCCCCTACCTTTAAAGAATGCACATTTACAAATGTTATTTCTGATGTGGAATTTGTCAGCTAACTTAAAATGTCTTTGATATAAACAATAACACTAGTGAAACAACGAAAAACGTAAAGAACAAGTTACTTTACCTTCAGTAACATTCTTTCTCATCAATACTCTATCTAACAGCAGATTCCTCACTTTGCGAACACCGCCAGGCACCAGATTGGATTTGAACATTTTTCTCAGCATTGCTCCTGCCTGTCAGCAGGTTTCAACGTGCTGCCCTGCACCAGCTATGTCCTGCTCCAGAATTGACATCAGAGCCACATATAAGGGCCCCCCCTGCACGTTCATGTCAGTTTTACTCTTTACTCTGTCTAGTCTGTCGGACACAGAGAGCTCAATAACTGAACATATGTAATAGTGTACTGAACACAAGCATGGGGGAAGTGTTCTATAGATAGAAAAAGAGACTATTCCACAGAATATGGAATGGCGCTATAGGAGGTAGGTGTAGGAAACTGCCACTTTTTGCATGATCACCCCACATTTTCTGTGGAATGGTGCTACTACCTTTTTGAGTCTGTGCACTGGCACTTTACTAACCAAGTCCCCAGTGCATGCGCCCTGACCTCTAAAACATGTTGAATTTGGTTATACTCCCAATTGGCACACTTAAGTTATCTCTAAGTGCCTAGTTTATGGTACATTGTGTACCCAGGATCTGTAGGTTAAATGTCACTAGTGGGCTGCAGCACCTATTGTGTCACCACCACATTAGGAATATGAACCATGGCTCCAGGCCTACCACTATAGCCTGGCTGTGGCAGTTTTAAAACTGTAATTTTACCTGACAAAATAAACATTTTCGACAAGTCAAAACCTTCCTTTTAACTATTAATAAGTCACTCCTATGTAGACCTTATAAACCCTAAAACAGGGTGCATGACATTTAAAAGTAAAACATGTAGAAATTCAGTTACACATGTCCTTACAATGAAAAAAGCCCCACATGCTATTTACCTGTAGCAAGACTTTCTGTTCCATAGCATTGGATTACAATTGGGTAATTAATAATGCTAATTTCAGTTAGGAAACAGCTAGAATTATACTCAGAGTCTTTTTTATAATTATTTCAAATCCACTTTAATAGAAAAATCGCATTTGTGATAACTATTAAGGAAAATGTTCCTTTAGATAGTAACCTTTTGTCTACCTAAAGGGAGGTGTTGTTGTTCCCATCACACAATGGCTTGTGGGCTGGGCTAAGGAAATTGATTCACTTCAACAAGCCCTCCCCTAACACTGTTACTAACCCCTTCTTTTGTTCACCTTGCATGACAGGCACCAATCTCAGTGGGAGAGGAACCGCCCCAGAACGATAGAGGTAGGGCTGCTCATTATCATGACCACATCTCTTGGTGGGTACACAGGAACAGAGCAGGGAAAGAAGGGTTCTATCATTTTTGACGTATGTACAGAGGGGTAGAGTGGGATTGCTTACTGTAAGGCAACCAGGAACTGTGGCAAAAGGGGGGTAGGGTTACTCCTCAGAACCTTTTCCCTACTGTTCAAGGAGGAGCCAGCGGTCTATTCTTCAGAACCCTTTTGGGTCTGTAGAAGACAGAAGAAGGACTGCATCTGCTGTTGAGACGTATAAGGAGACCTGAAGTACTGGACTGTTCTCACTTGTACCCAGGACGAAGAAGTAGACTCCAAGGGTCAGTTAGTTGGCTTCCACTTAAACTACTGGGCTACAAAACCAGCAAAAAAACCTTTTCCTTTAGAGCCCAGATGATCGGTTCAAACGCGACCAGCCCAGGACCCTGCTGGTGTATTCTGCTGGAGTCGGTCTTGACTACCAAGAGCTGTTCCAGAGGTCTTGGGACCCTTGACTGTGCCAAAATAAACTGCTCCTGATATCCTGAAAAATCTGGGGGCTTATTTATGAGCCCCTAGCGACACTTTTGCGCAGCTGTTGCGTTACTTTTCGTGACGCAGCGGTGGCATAAACAATGTGACACCGTGTGCCATATTTACAAGGTGACGCATCTAGGCAGATGCGTCACCTTCTAAAGCCCTGCGCCACATTATACCTGCGTCAGGTATGTATGCAGCGTGGGTGTTTCCACGCAACAAAGCCTCGTAGGAGTGGCGCAGTGAAATCTATCAGATTTTACTGCGCCACTTCTAGGATGCCACTTTGTCAAAACCATACGCCTGTCTCATAGCAGGCGTTATGGTTACACAGTGCTATTTGTATAGGCCTGCCTCATGCATTGCACAACTCCAGCAATGCATGACTTTTGTGGCGACAGATACATCAGGATTACTGATGCATCAGTCACTCCTTGCGACATGGAGCACAGTACAGTAAATACGTCGCATCCATCGTGTCACAAGGAGGGTGTAGTGAAAACTGTTGCGTCACTGTTTTCACGCAGCAATGCAACAGTTTTCATAAATAAGCCTCCTGGTATTTAGAACCTTTTTGTCTTCAAAAATCTCCAGACGACCAGGACAACCCTGCCAAGTCGATCCAACAAAGATGCGTTGCTGCTGGGCCAACAATTCAGGTTGCTTCCGCTTTGAGCTTTTCCAGAGCAACAAATCTGTTTCAGTGGGAAATTGCGGAGAAGGTATTCGGCCTTGTTTACCCCCTGGTTGGCTGCAACTGGTAGTCTTGTCCCACTGGAGGAATCGGAAATCCCAAAAAAGTGACTAAATCTGTATGTAGACATTTTAACCGGGCAAAGGCACCAAATGTATACAGCCGGCAAGGGACCTTCCATGGGTTCGAATTATGAATTTCTGGTTGACACTTAGCACTTTTTGGAACTATTTGTATTTAAAACTTTAAAAACTAATATCTCCAGTTTCCCTTAATAGATTTTTGTTGTTTTCGTTGTCATTTTATTCAATGAATTATATAAATTAGGCTGGGATTTGTATTACTTTGTGGTTCATTACTTTTTAATTGTTTTGGTACTTCTGAATGCTTGACACATTTTCTCTAGTTAAGGCTCACTGTTCTGTGCCATATCTACCAGGGAATGAGGTAAAAATTACTGAAACCTTTACTGGACCTAACAAGAATAGTGGCCTTATTACTTGAGGTGGACCTCTTGCTCACCGTAGGTAACTTTTTTTTCTGATGGATACTTTAAACTGCATGTTCCTCAGCTTGTGGATTGATACCCGAACAATATCTCCCCAGGTGGTGTGAAACGGTTCAACCCAAAAGCTCCTGCACAACCGAACAGGCAAAGTGCCCTTACCGTCGGACCTGGCTACCTGGGAAGTAGTGCTTTGAAAATGTGTGGATTGATACCAATGTTACGGCCTCGAAAATCTTCATAACAGGCACTCTGCATGCCAACTAAGTCGTAGCAGTGGAGGCTCTGGCCAAATGAGCCCTTGTACTCCCGGGGGCTGCTTCTTGCCAAATGCATAGCAGATTTTAATACAGCGGACTATCTACCTCGATAGGACACTTTTCTACACTGTGTTGCCTTAATTGGCCTCAGAGAATAGCCCTGAGAAGAGCTCATCATCCATCAAGTGGTCCTTGGTATGACTGATGTAAAAGCATAACCCATTCGGTGCAGAGGACGGACCGTTTCTGTCCTCCACCACGGTGCTGTGTGCCGAGGACGGAACGGTTAAATCCTTTGCGCATGACCACCAAATACCAGCTGAGGGATTTGCTTTTTTGTTTTTTAGCCTTGGGAGCTGGGAAAAACTTGCCCAACCTCCTGAGGCATTTTCTTTTTCAATGTAATGACGATTGCGCGCATGGCACACTGACGTCATTACACTGAAAGTGAAAGTGAAATGAGCCGATTGGCTTGTTTCACTTTCACTTCTTTAGTGCTTGCTGGGCTACCTCAGCCCCCCCGAGCACCGAAACACATGGGAGAGGTATCATTGGAAAGGGAAGAATCCTTCCCTAGTGGATCCCTGCTTGGGGATCATAGAAGGAGGGCGATACCCAGGTAGGAACCCATCACTAGACACAAGGGAGGGGGAGTGGCCTCTTGGGCAAGGGCCTTTGCTCCCCCGGTATTTCAATGGGCAAATTCAGTCCTTCAGCTCCCCCCAGGTGTCTACTTTTCAGAAATGTCTGGGTTTGGTAGGTTTCCCTAGACGGCCCAGGACCAAAAAGGCAGGTGACCTCCTTGCAAAACAATAATTTTGATGTCTCCACAATACGTTTTGGGCTCTTCTCTATCGCGGGTACTTGGCCTACCCACTGAAGTGAGGTAGTATTTTTATCGGGAAACCTGGTGGAATGGTAGGGTAGTAGGAAATCTGTGTTGGCCCGGTGATCCAACAACTTTTCCACACAGAAATGTGAGGAAAATGTGAATTTATTTAGCGAAATTTGAGACTTGCAGGGCATTCTGGGTAGTACAATTTTGGGGGGATCCACGCAAGCCACACCTCCCTGGACTTCCCTGGGTGTCTAGTTTTCAGAACTTTCTGGGTTTCACAGTACTGTTCTGGTCTTCCCTGTACGTTTTGGGTCATTTCCTGTTGCAGACACTAGTTCTACGCACACAAGTGAGGTACCATATTTATCGGGGGACTTGGGGAAAGGCTGGGTGGGTGAAGGTTTGTGGCTCCCCGCAGATTCCAGAACCTTCCATCACAGAAATGTGAGGAAAATGTGTTTTTATTTTTACAAAGTTTGAGGTTTGCAAGGGATTCTGGGTAACAGAACCTGGTGAGAGCCACACAAGTCACCCTATCCTGGATTCCCCTGGGTGTCTAGTTTCCAAAAAAGTACAGGTTTGCTAGGCTTCCCTGGGTGCCGGCAGAGCTAGGCTCCAAAATCCACAGCTAGGCACATTGCAAAAAAAGGGTCAGTTTTCACTTGAAAAATGTGATGTGTCCATGTTGCGTTTTGGGCGTTTCTTGTCGCGGCCACTATGCATTTTTATTGAGAGGCTTGGGGTAATGCTGGGTGGGTGGAAGTTTGTGGCGCCCCTCAGGTTCCAGAACTTTCTATCACATAAATGTGAGGAAAATGTGAATTTATTTAGCGAAATTTTAGGTTTGCAGGGCATTCTGGGAAGGAAAATGTTGGGGGGGTTCACGCAATCCACACCTCCCTGGACTTCCCCGGATGTCTAGTTTTCAGAACTGCCTGGGTTTCACAATACTGTTCTGGTCTCCCCTATACGTTTTGGGTCATTTCCTGTCGCAGGCGCTAGGCCTACCCACACAAGTGAGGTACCATAATTATTGGGGGACATGGGGGAATGCTGGGTGGGTGAAGGTTTGTGGCTCCCGCAGATTTCAGAATCTTCCATCACAGAAATGTGAGGAAAATGTATTTTTATTTTTACAAAGTTTGAGGTTTGCAAGGGATTCTGGGTAACAGAACCTGATGAGAGCCACACAAGTCCCCCCATACTGGATTTCTCTGGGTGTCTAGTTTTTAAAAATGTACAGGTATGATAGATTTTCCGGGTGCAAGCTGAGCTAGGGTCCAGAATCCACAGCTAGGCACATTGCAAAAAAATTGTCAGTTTTCACTGGAAAAATGTTATGTGTCTACGTTGCTTTTTGGGCCCTTTCCTGTTGCGGGCACTAGGCCTACCCACACAAGTATGGGAGACTTGGTGGAATGCTGGGTGGGGGAGGTTTGTGGCTTCCTGCAGATTCCACAAACTTTCTATTACAGAAAAATGAGGAAAATGTATTTTTTGACAACATTTGAGGTTTGCAAGCCATTCTGGGCAACAGAACCTGGTGAGAGTCACACAAGTCACCCCATCCTGGATTCCCCCGTACATGTACATGTTTGGTAGGCTTCCCTAGGTGTCGACTGAGCAAGGGTTAAAAATCCACAGCTAGGTAAAAATTACAGTTTTCATTGGAAAAACTTGGTGTCCTCATTGAGTTTTGGGCCGTTTTCTGTCGTGGAGTGTGGTACCATTTTTATCAGGAGACTTATGGGAACACAGAATAGTAGAACACATGTTATTACCAATTAACTTTCTATACATTACTGCCTTCCATATGTAAGACAGTGTGTAAAAAAGACGTAATTTTGTAAAATGCCCTCTAATGCCGAGATGTTCAAATAACCACTACTTCTAAACTACATATGTTGTTCCCATTTCAGATGCACATGGCTTGCCTTGATACCTATGTTTCACTCTTTATATTTCAATTGTATACTTGTACACAATGAAAAACCACTGCAAGGAGCAGCTAAGTTATTACCTCTAGGTACCTTGGTTTCTTGGTGAACCTACAAGTCTTATATATCCCTGCAACCAGAAGGGTCCAGTGGACGTAACAGTATATTGCTTTCAAATATCTGCAACACTTAGAAGAAGTTATAGGTGAAAACGTAGGCACAAATCGCTGTTTTTTTTAACTCAATTCCAATATTATTTTAGTCCAACTGTTACTTTTTATAGGAAAACCTTGAGGGATCTACACAAATGACCTCTTGCTGAATTAAAAATGTTGTCTTCTTTTCAGAAATGTATAGCTTTCCGGAATCCATTATTGGTTTCCTACACATTTCTACCACTAACTGGAAGGAGGTTGAAAGCACAAAAAATAGGGAAAATAGGCTATGTCGCACTAAAATGCCAAAACTGTGTAGAAAATTTTAGTTTTCTGACAAACTTTTGCCTGTTCCTGAAAGTTGGGAAGATTTTAGCACCGCAAACCCTTTGTTGATACCATTTGCAGGGAAAAAAACACAGACGCTATTTCGCTGTATTTGGGCCAATTTCTCCCCCCCCCCCACTGGAATCCATAAAATCTGGGTACCTTTACAATCCCTAGGATGTTGGAAGAAAAAGGCGCAAATTTGGCATGGATGCCTTATGTGGACAAAACATTACAGGGCCTAAGTGCGAACTACACCAAATAGCCAAAAAAAGGCTTAGCACTGAGGTTGAAAAGGCCTAGCAGCGAAAGGGGTTAAAGCTCCTTCGGGGTCACAACAATGGTGTCTCTATTCCTCTTTGGGGGGTGAGGCGGAGCAAATAACTACAGAAGTGTGATGGATTGTCCAACATGTAAAGAAATCAGAACTAATTACAGAAATGTTGAACTGGTCCTCAACAAGAATTTCTCCTGTAAAAAGTGGCAGGCACGACCGGCCCAGGTAAGAGCGGTAGGGCGGGAAGGTCGACAGACAATGGGATAGGTAAAATTAAATAAAAACAAAATAAAATCACTTACTTTGCACTCGTCCCATCGCCAAGTCCCCAACCCTGCCCCACTTCTTCAGCGTTCTGACCTGTACCGGCCACACATGAAAAATGGGTGTATGCAGGTTAAACAGACCGAGGAGGAAGATCACTCATGTAACAGGCTGAACTTATTGCAATAAGAAAGACTGTTTTGAGAGTCTTCAGACGCAAAAGACAGTTGTGCATAGGTCCAAATGAGGAACACATATAAAATGTGAGAACCAAATGAATGGTCCCACTGGGGCATCACAAAAGGTTTGGGTTAAAACATATAAAAAAGACCTTTAAGAAAAAGCATCATAACAAGTTGGTGAAGCAAACACGAAAAGGCCAAAATAGACAACAAATAACCTTAAGTAGTGCCCATGGCAAGTCCTTCCTGGGCTAAAGACACACACAAAAAGCAGAACATCCTACAACTTTGCGTGTAATGGGTTTGTATAGTGGGAACTACGCCAAGCGAAAAACGTTTCCCAGTGCCTGAGTAAACAGATTTTATATATGGAAGCTTGATCGCTAGAATGACATCCATGGCTTCCAGGGGGGGGTCAAGAGTAATCAACTGTCACCGCTCAATTTCCACGCATGAAGGTGTAAGTTGTGCATGCCCTGCTGCTTTGACCGAAGATTTTGCCAAAGCGGCAGCCTGAATGGAGGTCAGAACTTCTGGGTAGTGAACCCACCTGGCCCAATTCGAAGCCATTAGGATGACTAGGTCCCAGTCATTCCTGATCTTCTTCAGAACTCAAGGCAGTAGAGGCAGAGGTGGGAAGGTGAACAGACGTCTTAAGATCCACACTAGGTGAAAAACTTCTCAGAGAGATGACTATCTTGAGAACTTCAGCACGCAAGTTGCATCTTTTCAGTGCTGGTGAATAGATCAATGTTTATAAACAACAATATCTCACCTGGTATTATTTGCGAGACTAGTAGGTAAGCATGCACAAACATTGCAAGAAAAGAAGGTAGGGAGACTCATGGTTTGGTTAAACATGCCAAAGGCATCATATATTGAATAAAGGCAATAGGGAACAAAAATGCTTAAAGGGTAAGAATAAATTTGGAACTGGTTATAACAGCACTGCAAGCAATAAATACACGAGTAACCCGAAGAAATATGTGCACACACGTGCTCATGACACTCTAAGTGGACGGCGCAGGTGACAAGTGAACAGCGATATACGGCGCAAGTAAAAAAGTGACAATAAATACAGAATACTTGAGGTCCACGGATAGGTATTTGAATGAATTAATACAGAGATAGACTTAAGTAGTGAACCACAGTATATTGCGCCACAAGTTGATCTGGGATGTCAACGACTTTTCGATCTAGGTAGTTTAGGATCATCATCAGGACCAGGTTACAGAATAAAGGGTGCTGCACAAGAGAGGAGGTAAAGAAAGATGAGGGCAGGAAAAAGGTAGGAGGAAAAGAAGAGTTTGCGGGGAGCGGTGTGTCAATACCTGTGCGCGTTGAGGTGCATGTCTAAGGGATGTAGAGGAAGGTATAGGTGGGCCAGCGAGGCTTGGTCCCTGAAGAGATGCCGTCAGGGGTGCTGGGCGAAGGGCTGCTGAAAGAGAGACAATAGGTTGAACGAGAAGTGGGAGGAGGGCCAGTAGCATAGGGAGGGGCAAGGTAATTAACTTACAGAGGGCACGGTAGGTCATGCAGGACGAGGCAATTCGAAGGTAAAAAGCCCCGTAGGGTCTCGTGGAGGGAGGCAGGATATTGCTCGCAATGGGAACAGTGAATTGATCAAGCCACAGCTCTCCCCACTGCTAAAAGACGGTCTGAGTAATTCGTGATTTGCTAGGCACCACCAGCGGAGTTCTTCCACTATGGCGTTCAAAGATGCTGGAAGGCGTTTCATGACCAGGGAACTGTTCTGACCGTTCTGCCAGTTCCAGAGGTGCAGAGCCTCATGGCCCAATACCAAACACCGCCAATGCATGTTGCAGTTGCACACTGCAGTGGTGTAGTCCGTGCACTCCTGCACCAGCCTCCTTTAGATGTCGGCCGGAAGGCATTCAAGGAGAAGCAAGTATCCTGCAACGTCAGAAGGATGCTGTCTAGTCCTCTGATCACCTATCCTAGGTGCACCCCAACCCAGCAGTGATGTATCCATCATCAAATCTCACTCAACAGAGAAGTACTAAAAACAAAAGATCCTATCCCCTGGGATCCAAGATAGGCTGGAACTTCAAATCATGTAGTTGTCCACACGGGAACGGTAAATCTCATATCTACTCAGACCTGAGACAAACAAGGGGACGACAAAAAATGTCTTAATACTGCCCTCACACACTTTGCAGTGTCATGCTTCATCATAGGACCGCATCATACATCCAGGTGCAGACCAACACTCTGGATGGAGCGCAATGTGTTTTTTTGACGCAGAACAGTGGTGAGGGTAAACAAAGTAGGAAAACGTGATAGAACACACAAAAGACATGTACAAGACCATGATAAAACTAAAAAAGGGGAGTTCTATTATAGTTAGTGGTCTTCACCCAAAATGGGGTGTTTTACCTTTTTATTCGGTCTGTAGATCAATATCCAATTCTTTTATACTCTGCGGAATTTCCGAGAGGGAGCAAATTTCTGTAAAAAGAAAAGGGGGGAGAGAAGCACAAAACCTCTCAAGTTTATGTAACCCTTTCTCTGTGTATTCCTCCTATACAAAGACAAACATTAACTTCGATCCATCAATCTAAAAGCAACCAGTCTCTCAGAAAAAGCCCAGAACAAAAGTGTAACTGAGCTCCCATCCATCCCACCTGGGGTTGCCACACTCCCAAATCACATCTGATTCCTCCATAATCATACATGCTATACACTTGCCCCTTTTCCTCCAGTGTAGGTCATAAGTCCATTATATATCCTATGTTTGTGATGCCTTAGTTTTATACTCACACGAGTTCACAAGCATGTCTCTGAACCCGGGACTTAAGTGGGACTGTGCTCTCGCCGTCACACTGTGGAATACAAAGCACAAATAATGGTTGTACAAGCGGGATAATATATGCCAAATCTCGCCAAAACACCCTCCGTGTTTTGTATCTATAAATGAGTGGTTCCGCTATCCTCTCACACAATAATGTTGTGCCTTTAGTTCCTCCTGCCTCTTCCCCTCATTGTGCTTGTCCTAAGGTCCGTTTTTGGTAAGAGAATAGTGAAAAAATACTGCTGTCACACACACACACACACCGACCGAGGGAACACGGTCTCTCAACCCATTTCCACGCACTGAGATTCCCAATCTCTGTGCCTCCACATGGTTATCTGTCCACTTACTAGTCATAAGAGACACGCAGGCTATTGTCCTCACGTCAGTCCACCGCCGATAGCAAATGCCCGCCATTTCGGTTGTTTTAAAGTGCAATCCGTGTCTCAGGCGTACCCAGTACCAGTCACGTGATCGCAACAACCGGGCTCCCAGCCAAGACAAGGATATTGAAAGAGGACTCTGCTAGGTGTAATGTGTATGCGGTCTCACAATCACCGCCATGTTTAAAGTACCTCTTTCATTCTTTTTGGCATCTCACACATTCATTTAACTGTCGTATCACATAAACCCTTGAATCCTAAATAAATTTCTGCCACTACTTCCCATTCGGGATAAATAACTGGTGTTTAGCTCGTTTACCTTATTTCGCTCGCAAACCATTTCCACATTCTTTTTTTCTGTCTCCACATATACGGATCAAAAATAAAATTAAGCCCTTTCCGCTAGTCCCCGTCCGGGGAGCCTAATTCACAGACACCCCTTGCGTATTTACTCGTATCTGGCTCACAACTGTCATTACAATGTTAAAGACAGTAGTAGCTGACTCTCCTCTGAGCCCTAAGGGGGAGTGCAGCAGAACTGAGATCACTCTTTCTTGGCTCTGTAGGATTTGTATTAATGTCAGTGAAAATAACCACTAGCGGTACACATAAAGACAGATACAGATATCTTTAGGGAGAGTTTTAGTTACCAGTGAGAAATGACAAATACTGTCTCAACTATTTCACACAGCATAAAACGCACAAGTGCTCGCCTTTCCCAGTATCCCAGTGACTAATTATCTTCTTGTGATACCATATAATTGGAACATGGAATACAGTCATTAAGTCCATTAGTGATACTCTTAAGCCTCTCAACCCAGCGCTGTTCCCTTATTAAAAGGAAATTTGAAATGTCACTGGTGTTGGGTGGAATGAACAATTGTTACTTACCTGTAAACAGGTGGTTCTCCAGTATTGGTCTTTCATAGATTCACATGCTTGAATATTCCCCTTCGTCGAAGTGGGAGTCCCACGGTAAATAAAATAGCAATAAATACTAAATATATATACATATATATATATATATAATCATATTACAAGAAAAGAAAGGAAATACACTGAAATCCTCTAAAAACCATTCCTACACAGGAATGCAAGGCAAAGAGAAAAAACCATTTGTAACACATTAGTGTCATTATGTTAGTCCAAACTGCAGCCAATCAGGCGCCAGCACCCTCTAGAACCTTCTCCTCAGAAGCTCAAGCCCTCAGATTTTCGTAGCACAAAGTAACTAAGAGCACATGAGGAGAAGAGAGCCTCTGAGGGGAGGAGGGTGGGTCGCATGTGAATCTATGAAAGACACCAATACTGGAGAACCACCTGTTTACAGGTAAGTAACAATTGTTCTTCTCCAGTATTAGGGGTGTCTTTCATAGATTCACATGCTTGAATAGAATAGAAAGCAGTAACCTCCTAGAACTGAGATTGCTAAACATATGAAGCATATATCAAGACAGTACTATAATAAAAATAATACAGTCATATAACATCAAAGCAATCACAGGAAATAATAAGGAGGAGGGAACAGAGGCTCACCTTACTGAAAAAGATGGCGAAGCACTGCCTGCCCCACTGCGGTATCCGCTTCATTGATGGCATCCAAACAGTAATGTTTGGTGAAGGTGTGCCTGCTGGACCATGTCGCTGCACGGCAAATCTGATGAATTGGCACACCAGCAAACAAGGCGGTGGATGAAGACATCGCCCTCGTAGAATGAGCCCTCACTGAAGACTGCAATGGTCTGCCCGCTTGTTGGTGGCAGAAGGCAATGGCTGAGGAAAGCCACCTGGCAATTGTCGGCTTGGAAACTGGATGTCCTCTGCGCAGTCGTCCGTATGCAATGAATAATTGGTCGGACTTGCGGAAAAAAGCAGTTCTTGCAATATAAAATTTAAGACATCGCTTGATGTCTAACGAATGTAGGCGCTGCTCCGCCGGAGATTTAGGGTCCGGAAAGAAAGTCTTAAGGAACACAGGCTCATTCAAATGAAAATCCGTAGGCACTTTAGGTAAGAAAGAAGGGTTGGTACGCAGTGCCACTCCGTTTGGTTTGAACTGGAGATAAGGAGGCTTGACAGTAAAAGCGTGAAGGTCGCTCACGCGACGAGATGAGGTCAAAGCCAGAAGAAGTGCAACCTTCCAGGTGATGAATTTTATATCGGCCTTATGGATAGGCTCAAATGGTGACTTCATAAGTTGAGCTAATACCACATTGAGCTGCCAAGCTGGCGGAGGGCGACGCACAGGTGGAAACTTGCGGAAAAGCCCTTTGAAAAATTGACGTATAACTCGTGATGAACAGAGGGATGAAGAGCCATCATGTCGGAAACGAGATATTGCAGCTAAGAAAACTCTCAGTGTAGCATGAGAAAGTCCTGACTGAGCGAGGCTCAAAAAGAATGGAAGGAGCTGTTCAGGAGTGGAATGGATGGGATGTATATTGGCTGAAACGCACCAATGACATAACCGCTTCCATTTAAGTTTGTAAGTCTTAATGGTAGACGGAGTTCTGGCTTGAGCTAGAATGTCTCTGCACTCCTGGGATATGTTCAAGTCCGCAAACTCAAGGTACTCAGGTTCCATGCCCACAATTGAAGCGTTGAGGGATCTGGATGACACACTAGGCCCTTGTCCATAGTTAGGAGGTCTGGACGAGGATGTAGAGGAATGGGCTCGCACTGGGACATCAGAAGCAGTTCCGTAAACCATGCCTGTCTGGGCCAACGAGGTGCGATCAACAGAATGTGGCACGGCTGCCTCCGCATCTTCCACAGTACCCGCTGTATTAATGGGAGCGGTGGAAAAGCGTAAGCGAATAGATCGCACCAGTTGATCAAAAGGGCATTCCCGCAGGACCCTGGGTGGGGATGCCAACTTGCATAAGACGGGCATTTCCGATTCTCCGGTGTTGCAAAGAGATCCAGATCTGGGTGACCCCATTGGTGGAACACATGATCCAGAGTCGGTTAGTGCAGTTCCCATTCGTGTGTTGAGGATGTGGATCTGCTTAAAGAGTCTGCCAGAAGGTTTGACACCCCCGGAAGGTGGACAGCCGTCAAGGTGATGCGATGGCGGAGAGCCCAATCCCAGATTGACTGGGCCATGCGGGACAGAAGAGGAGACCTGGTTCCGCCCTGTTTGTTCACATAGTGCATACTGGTGGTGTTGTCCGTTTGGATTAGCACTGATTCCCCGTGAACAACTGGGAGGAAGGACTTAAGAGCTAGAAAGATCGCCATCAATTCTAGCCTGTTGATATGCCATGTGCGCTGCGTCGGCGACCACTTGCCCTTGATGGAGAGGCCCTGGAGATGAGCGCCCCACCCCTCCAGGGAGGCGTCCGTCGTCAGCGTCAGGTCCGGAACGTGATCGAGGAAGGACACACCCATTTTAGATTCGCGGGCTGCGCCCACCAACACAGGCTCATCTTCATGCGGGCTGTGACGGCAACTAGGTCGTTGAAGGACCCGGAGACCTGACGCCACTGTAAGTCCAGTTCTTCCTGAATAGGACGGGTGCGCAACCTGCAATTTGGGATCAGTGCGATACATGACGAAGCCATTCCCAAGAATGACTTTAACGTCCTAACAGAAATTGACTGTTTTCGTCGAATGAGTGCGACCAGACGAAGTATCTTCAGACGCCGCTCGTGAGAGACAAATGCTTTTGAGAGCTGCGTGTCTAGGATCGCTCCCAGGAAGGACCTGGTCTGCAGGGGTGCAAACTGTGACTTCTCGACATTGATGGTCAACCCCAGAGACTGAAACACCTGCTGGCAAAGGTGCGTGTCCCGACTCAGTTGATGGTGGCATTGAGACTTGAGAAGGCAATCGTCTAAATAAGGAAAGATCTGAACTCCTTGTAGACGCAGGTGAGCCACCACCGGGGCCAATACCTTCGTGAACACACGAGGAGCTGAACGCAGTCCGAAGGGTAGAACTTTGAACTGAAAATGCATGGTTCCCACTTTGAAACGTAGGTACTGGCGATGTGCGATGATGGGGACGTGAAAGTAAGCGTCTTGAAGATCTATGGTGGTCATAAAATCCTCGCTGGACAGAAGACGCAGGACCTCCAGTAGCGTCAGCATACGGAATGATTGAGACTTTAGGAACTGGTCGAGAGCCCTCAAATCCAGAATGGGTCGCCAATCTCCGTTCTTCTTGAGTATGAGGAAAAAACTAGAGTAAAAACCCTTCCCTCTTAGATGTTTTGGGACCACTTTGACTGCCCCTTTTAACACAAGAAGACGGACCTGATGGTAAAGCTCCTCGAGATGTGGAGGAGGTGGGCCACGAGGTGGGGTGCAAGGAGGAATCTCTGTGAACTCCAGGGTATGTCCCCGTTTGACAATGTCCAAAACCCAGCGGTCCGAGGTGATCGAGGACTACTGGGAATAAAACAGAGAGATTCGTCCTCCAACACGGTGAGAGCGGCAAAAGTCATTGGCGTTTCTGATTTGCGCCACGATAGGACGACTTTCCTCTGAATGTTTTGGCGGGTTGTTGGCGAGACCGCTGATTGGGCGTGTAACGTTGGCCGCTCTGATTGTGTGAACGGTATTGCTGACCACCTCAAAAGTTGGAAGAAGTGCCGCGTCCGCGCGCACCTCGAAAGGACTGCTTACGAAATTGTAGCATGCCTAAGGACTTCGCCGTATCGGTGTCCTTCTTGATGGATTCAAGGGCATCATCAATATGGGATCCGAATAATGATTCTCCATCGTATGGCATATCCAGTATTCTGGCTTGGACTTTCTGCTGGAAGGAGGTGGACTTTAGCCAACCTTGACGTCGGAGTGCAGCCGCACTTGCCAGGAGGCGGAAACCTGTGTTTGCAATATCCACTGCACAATCTATGATTTCTTCCGCTGCTCTTTGTCCATCGCGGAGAATCTGCTTTGTGTCAGCCTTGGAAACATCAGGGATGAGTGCCATGTAATCTGCAATGTCTGACCACATCTGCCGGTCATAACGACCCAAAATGGCCAAGGCATTAGCTGCTCGGACAGATGTGGAGGCCATGGTCGAGAACTTGCGGCCAATTGCATCCAAGCGTCGACCCTCTCTATCCGGAGGGGCTGTGATTTGGGACGCCGGATTTCGTGCTCTACGTTGTGCTGCCTGAGTCACGACAGAGTCCGGCTTGGGATGAGAAATCAGGCAAGCTGGAGAACCTGTAGGGGCCTTGTACTTCTTCTCAAGGCGCGGAATCTGAGCAGGTAAGGAGTTCGGAGCATTCATCAGTTTAATACCCTCTTTCCATACAAATTCAATTATAGGGATTGTGTGCACCTGCTTGAAAGGTTTGTCCTTAAAATCGTATAGAAAACAACCCTCTTCGCGTTGGGAACGTGGGAGTTTGAAACGTTGAGCCGCTTTATCCATTAAAAGATGGAAGCTGGCGATATCTACTGGTGGAGACTCACTCGAGGTACCAGGTTGAGGAGAGGGCGTCTGCGCCCGATAATCATCCCATTCGGCCATATCCTGGTCGCCTGCCTCATCATCCGTGTTGTCAGGGACTTCACCTTCCTCACGTTCCGCATCCGCCTCCTCCTCATCCGTATCTTGCGGATATATAGTGGTATGGATGCTTATAGACCGATGAACCTGAGAAGGTGCAGGTGGTACGATAGACAGCAATGCAGGTGGAGGCAGTGCCACAGGAGCAGGAGATAGCGCAGGCGTAGTCTGCGGTGTTGCAGGAAAACGGCGATTATAATCGTCCAGCATATGTTGGAGATTAGATATCAAGGCCAAAGGAATGGTAGCCACAGGAGCTTGAGTGAACTGTTCTTCTTGTTGAAATTCTGGGCCATTGCCATCATCAGAATCTGTGTCTTGACATTTAATTATCAATTCAGAGGGACTACGTGCTGCCCCAAACGTGTCCTCTTCCTGCTCCGAATCAGTATCCTGCTCCGTACTAGTTGCAAACATTGGAGATGGTGGTTGAGGCTCTGGATCAGAGATCTGTTGACAAGGTACCATAGTGCGAGGGTGTGAAGATTTGGTAGTCTTCAATGGCACTAATGAAATGACGCAAACTAATTTGGTTCCGCCGTCGACGGAGCCGTCGTCGTTAGCGTCGACGAAGCCGATTTTAGTAATTTTGAAGAAATCTTCGTCGACGGAGTGGTCGTCGACGGGGTCGTCGACGGTAACACCGTCAACGGGCGATCCACTGTAGCTGTAGTCGTCGACGGGGACGTCGTCGACGGGGCGATCGTCGATGCTGGTATCGACTCCGTAGACGGAGTCTTCGTCGACGGACCTATCTTCGTCGACGGGCCTGTCTTCATCGACGGGACCTTGGTCGACGGTGGCTTCGTCGACGAGGCTTTAGTCGACGGCGTCGTCGACGACAACGATGTCTTCGGGTCTTTCGTCGACGAGAACTCCCTTTTCTTCGTCGACGAGATGGGAATCGTCGACGGGACAGGTGTAGACGACGATGAAACCCTCGTCGACGTCGAGGCTGTCGACGAAACCGTCGTCGACGATGAAAATGCTGATGTGGTAGTCAGCGTAGTCGTCGAAAATGCAGGCAATGCCGCTCTCGTCATCGGAGCGCTCGTCGACGCTCCCGTCGACGGTGGAACTTGAAGATGTGTGAAAACATCTCGAGAGTTAGCCACAGACGCCTGAGAGCCAGGTCTCGTGGGCGTAGAGGTGGTAGGAGTGGCAGAAGACATCACAGGAGCCACAGGCAAAGCCAATTTAGGTTTCTTGAGGAAAGGTGAAGGAACCTCATGAACACTACCACGTTTTGAGGCTGCTGAAGAGAAACCAGAATGTAAACTTTCTGCGTCGGACACCAGAGTCCTTGTCCTTAAGACGCTGCAGCCAAAGGAGAAGACGGCCTTCCCTGTCCTTCAAAGTTTTAGTAGAAACAGTTCTACAGTACTTGCAGTTGGCAGCCACATGATCAGGATATAAACAATAAATACACTTCTGGTGGGGGTCCTTCTCAAAAAGGCGCAGCTTTCCACAAGAAGAGCAGGGTCTAAATAAAGACTTCTTACTTGACATGCTGAAGAAATTTCTGGAAGTAGAGATTTAGAGAAGAAAACTGAGCAGAGCTCAGGGAGACTCCCTTCACACGACGTGCGGTAGAAAATCTGAGGATTGTCCAACATGTAAAGAAATCAGAACTAATTACAGAAATGTTGAACTGGTCCCCAACAAGAATTTCTCCTGTAAAAAGTGGCAGGCACGACCGGCCCAGGTAAGAGCGGTAGGGCGGGAAGGTCGACAGACAATGGGATAGGTAAAATTAAATAAAAATAAAATAAAATCACTTACTTTGCACTCGTCCCATCGCCGAGTCCCCAACCCTGCCCCACTTCTTCAGCGTTCTGACCTGTACCGGCCACACATGAAAAATGGGTGTATGCAGGTTAAACAGACCGAGGAGGAAGATCACTCATGTAACAGGCTGAACTTATTGCAATAAGAACGACTGTTTTGAGAGTCTTCAGACGCAAAAGACAGTTGTGCATAGGTCCAAATGAGGAACACATATGAAATGTGAGAACCAAATGAATGGTCCCACTGGGGCATCACAAAAGGTTTGGGTTAAAACATATAAAAAAGACCTTTAAGAAAAAGCATCATAACAAGTTGGTGAAGCAAACACGAAAAGGCCAAAATAGACAACAAATAACCTTAAGTAGTGCCCATGGCAAGTCCTTCCTGGGCTAAAGACACACACAAAAAGCAGAACATCCTACAACTTTGCGTGTAATGGGTTTGTATAGTGGGAACTACGCCAAGCGAAAAACGTTCCCCAGTGCCTGAGTAAACAGATTTTATATATGGAAGCTTGATCGCTAGAATGACATCCATGGCTTCCAGGGGGAGGTCAAGAGTAATCAACTGTCACCGCTCAATTTCCACGCATGAAGGTGTAAGTTGTGCATGCCCTGCTGCTTTGACAGAAGATTTTGCCAAAGCGGCAGCCTGAATGGAGGTCAGAACTTCTGGGTAGTGAACCCACCTGGCCCAATTCGAAGCCATTAGGATGACTAGGTCCCAGTCATTCCTGATCTTCTTCAGAACTCAAGGCAGTAGAGGCAGAGGTGGGAAGGTGTACAGACGTCTTAAGATCCACACTAGGTGAAAAGCTTCTCAGAGAGATGACTATCTTGAGAACTTCAGCACGCAAGTTGCATCTTTTCAGTGCTGGTGAATAGATCAATGTTTATAAACAACAATATCTCACCTGGTATTATTTGCAAGACTAGTAGGTAAGCATGCACAAACATTGCAAGAAAAGAAGGTAGGGAGACTCATGGTTTGGTTAAACATGCCAAAGGCATCATATATTGAATAAAGGCAATAGGGAACAAAAATGCTTAAAGGGTAAGAATAAATTTGGAACTGGTTATAACAGCACTGCAAGCAATAAATACATGAGTAACCGAAGAAATATGTGCACACACGTGCTCATGACACTCTAAGTGGACGGCGCAGGTGACAAGTGAACAGCGATATACGGCGCAAGTAAAAAAGTGACAATAAATACAGAATACTTGAGGTCCACAGATAGGTATTTGAATGAATTAATACAGAGATAGACTTAAGTAGCGAACCACAGTATATTGCGCCACAAGTTGATCTGGGATGTCAACGACTTTTCGATCTAGGTAGTTTAGGATCATCATCAGGACCAGGTTACAGAATAAAGGGTGCTGCACAAGAGAGGAGGTAAAGACACCAGAGTCCTTGTCCTTAAGACGCTGCAGCCAAAGGAGAAGACGGCCTTCCCTGTCCTTCAAAGTTTTAGTAGAAAAAGTTCTACAGTACTTGCAGTTGGCAGCCACATGATCAGGATATAAACAATAAATACACTTCTGGTGGGGGTCCTTCTCAAAAAGGCGCAGCTTCCCACAAGAAGAGCAGGGTCTAAATAAAGACTTCTTACTTGACATGCTGAAGAAATTTCTGGAAGTAGAGATTTAGAGAAGAAAACTGAGCAGAGCTCAGGGAGACTCCCTTCACACGACGTGCGGTAGAAAATCTGAGGGCTTGAGCTTCTGAGGAGAAGGTTCTAGAGGGTGCTGGGGCCTGATTGGCTGCAGTTTGGACTAACATAATGACACTAATGTGTTACAAATGGTTTTTTCTCTTTGCCTTGCATTCCTATGTAGGAATGGTTTTTAGAGGATTTCAGTGTATTTCCTTTCTTTTCTTGTATTATGTTTATATATATATGTATATATATTTAGCATTTATTGCTATTTTATTTACCGTGGGACTCCCACTTCGACGACGGGGAATTTTCAAGCATGTGAATCTATGAAAGACACCCCTAATACTGGAGAAGAAATGTTTATCAAGTACTGTCCATATCAGTTCAAGTTCCCAGTGGCTACAAATGGGACTTTATTTTGGTGTTTGTTTTTCCACAGCGCATCGTGCTCATATGTTCCAGTATGCGGGTCTTAACTTTTCGAGTTGTCATTCCAACATACTGCATGTTACACGGACACTTAATTAAATAAATAACATTTTCCGTGTTGCACGTAGTGTGTTTTCTCAGTTCCCACGGGAGACTGAGGCCGATGTCCAAACTCATCCCATTGATAGAAAGTGGGCACGCCCTACAATAGCCACACAAATAATTACCTGTTACTGGGGGAAGAATCAGATGTGATTTGGGAGTGTGGCAACACCCTGATGAATGCCAGAGCGACCCTTGTGGGGGCATAATATTGGCAGACACATGTTGGTATCCGCAGTGGGGCTATAGGGGTCGTTACCTCCCCCTGTATTTTTAATCCTACCAGGGGTCCACAGACAGAAGAACAATAGTTACTTACCTGTGATCTGTGGTTCTCCAGTATTGGTGTCTTTCATAGATTCATCCCTGAATCATTCCCCGTCGTCGGAGCGGGAGTCCCACGGTACATAAAAAAGCAATAATATGCACATAATAACCAAAGAACCTAGGTAATACACAACCAGGAAGTAAAGTAGGGATAAGTTACTTACCTGTAATCCTAGTTCTCTTCCAGGGGTATCCTCATCAAAGTCATAAGCACTGAATATTCCCGCCCATGTGCGGGACCCCGGAAACAATATAAAAATATATATGTAAAAAACACATATATCTCGCTCCACATATATGTATGTACATATATAATTTTTCTCACACCAATGCAGCTCCACAACTGAGGCTAAAACAATGTAAACATATATACATGCACTGTAATTAGTAGGGAAACAAAAAACACATTAGGTCAAATAACCCTTGAACTTTGTGTTTCAATGAGTAAAACCACTCATAAATCCTGAAAATTGCTTATAAATAGACATTGTTAGCCCTCAGGCTGCATTGTAAACCAATAGCATAGAAAATGAAACCATTTTCAACAAAAAAACTGGCACCGTGCCTTTAAGGCAGCCATGACCCCAGGCTTCCCATCATGCCTCAGGGGTGACAGTTAGGTCAGTTGTTCTTTGCATAACCCTGAAGACAGGGCTCAACCACAAGATTGTAATAGTACCGAATCTCATTTACCTGGGGAGGCGGGTGGGTTGCTTATGACTTTGATGAGGATACCCCTGGAAGAGAACTAGGATTACAGGTAAGTAACTTATCCTTCTCTTCCAGGGGATCCTCATCAATAGTCATAAGCACTGAATAGAATAGCAAGCCCATCAACCCCATGCAGGTAAATGAGAAGTACATGACCCAACCAAGCCATAACAGCCAATAACTCAGCTGTTAAACAGATTCCTCAGGGAGGCCTGGCCCACCTGGGTATCTGCTCTCGTGTCCGAATCTAGACAGTAATGTCTGGTAAATGTATGGACAGACCTCCAGGTCGCCGCTTTACAAATCTCAGACATGGGAACATTATGCAGGTTAAGCTGCCGTG
Source organism: Lissotriton helveticus (assembly GCF_964261635.1). Taxonomy (NCBI): domain Eukaryota; kingdom Metazoa; phylum Chordata; class Amphibia; order Caudata; family Salamandridae; genus Lissotriton; species Lissotriton helveticus. Next base: position 102,333,761 of record NC_136071.1, on the reverse strand, counting down.
GCAGCTCTACCTCTAGTGGATGCGCTGTAGGGGTAAACCCCAGAGGTTTCTGCGCCAATTGGTAAGCAAGTTTGATACACGAAACGATCCACCTGGAAATGGAACGTTTCGATGCTGCATGACCAGTTCTGATCGATCCATAGTTAATAAATAATTGATCAGAATGTCGAATAGACTTGGACCTGTCCAGATAGAACTTTAAAACCCTTTTCAGGTCCAAAGAGTGTAAAGCCCTCTCAGCTGGAGTAGAGGGATTGGGAAAGAAAGTGGGCAGAGAGATCGACTGATTAACATGAAAATCTGACACCACTTTCAGTAGGAAAGAAGGGTGCGTTCTGAGCACCACTCTATTCAAATGAAACACTGTATAAGGCTCTTTGGTACAGAGGGCCTGAATCTTGCTCACCCTACGGGCTGACGTAATCGCTGTAGGAGAGTAGGGTCTGCAATCCTATGATCACCCAGATTTTTGCTTTTTGCTTCACTGGTTTACGACTTTCCCTGGCTGTGGGCCTGCTAATCAGACCCACAGCCTAGCTGTTCTCTCTAATCCAAATTGTACCCAGGTACTGAATTGGCACTGGGTCCTCTCAAGTCCCTGTACCCAGGGCTGAGGTGCACCCAGAAGTCTCCCAGGGGCTGCAGCATGCATTATGCCACCCCTGGGCTGACTAACTAAATCAGACACAACTGGCTGCTTGACAGCTGGGGCAGAGTGGTGTATCCACCCTCTGCTGTAGATATAGTATTCCTATATCTAAACCTAAATGGACACACAGATCTCCTATCAGTCACTCCTATGGCAGGCCTTAACAATCCTGAATGCTGTAGATAATGGGGTTGGACCCATGTAGTCAGTGGGACCTGGGTAATTGATTGAGATATATAAAGGGGTCCCAGACCAAGCAAACAATTAATTATTTACATTCACATAATTACTAGAATAGATTCAAAACAAATGAGGGTGCTCAGTGTTTTTATTTTCACTGCACCGTGAAACATTCAATGATTGAAAAATCAATAGTAGAGTACACAAAATTCAAATGCGCCCACAAGAGGAAGGGAAGGAGTGCAAGGGAGGGAATACATTTCAATTAGTTACACATCACTAATCAAAAATCATTGTGCATGAATCCATGAGTTAAATCATAAATATCATTGATCCGCATACGAGAGGTCAAGAAAAGGCACATGTCAGACAAAACATTTTGCATGAAAGAAACTCCTATAGTGATTATTATTATCAATCTAGGGTTAGGAGTTCTTGATTGTAGATAATAGTCTACGTTTCGACCCAGAAGGTGTAGGACAGTGGATCCTTACTCGCGGGTCTTCGTCAGGACGTGAAGGGGGGTGGAGGGTGTAGTGGGGCTAATTCCTAGGCACAAAAATAGAGATAACAGCTCATTACTTAAACCGGTCTCAAAGAGTCCCGACATAGTTGATTGGAAAAAACGGGAGCCCGTTTAGTCCAAGGTTAAGATGTGATGGGTGAAATGGAGAATTAAAAATTATTTAAAAAAGGAGGGTGGTTAAACTAAGGATAAGCTGTGGAGAAAACCACCTATTAGATTTAATTACCTGCCAGAGCAGGCAGAAAACGGCCAGCCCAAACGCGTGGTCCGTTGACAGGCGACGCCTTGTCCTGCGTTGTATTTATCCGGATCTGGAGAGCCGTAATGGAAAAAATTATTATGGCACCAAACCCTTGGGTGATTCGTTAAACAAAGGATTAACATTGGAGATCGCTAAATGAGAAGCATACCTTATTTTCTAAACAATAGAGTATAGATAAATCATCCGATACTTCTCGTCGTAACAGGGTGAGTTCAAAAAATTCTCAAAATGAACAAGGGCGCTCGTACCACATCTGAAAGAAACCGAAATAGGGGTTTCAGTCTTCGAAGAGAAAAATTAAAGAAAAATTAAAGAAAAATTCGGGTGACTGGGTTCTAAATGGGGGGCGCACCGTTGCTCTAAAACTCACCCGAGGGGATTGTAAATTCTCAAGGCGGAGCCGGCGTCTCACCGCGTCTCCTTATTTCCTAGACAGTGCGGTATGGAAAAAACCTCCAATATTTTTCGTAACGGAGTGTTCAAAATCCTCAAGATGCTCAGGGGTGCCCGTAATACATCTGAAAAACACCGAAGTATAAAAAGGGGTTTCAGTTCTCGGAAAAATCATCTGATGGCTGGTTTCTAAAGAGGAATGAAGCGCCGCTGCTCTAAAACTCACCCGAAGGGATTGTCAAATCTCAAGGTGGAGCAAGGGAGCCGGCGTCTCACCGTGTCAACCTGGAACCAGGAAGTGCTGCCTGGGTAACCAGGAGAGTTTACTACCTCGTAGAAGAAAGACTGATCGCCGTTGCTAGGGTTACATAGTAACATTCAGTGATGGATACGGGGAGGAAAAAAGACTCCCGTTAAGGTTTGTTGCAATTTCTCACGGACCCAGCGCAGAAGGCATAGGCTTAGTTGGAAAAACATTAGATAAGAAAAACACATTGGGTTTGGAAGAAACACACATCATTTTCAACACCTGTAGGCTCATCATGGTTTGCGCGGACCTGCAACCAGTGCGGTCAAAACGCTCGCCCCGACTTCACATAGCAACATAAGTTTAGCATTTAGAAATCATGGAAAAGAATGTTTACATTGTCAAAAAAAGGGGGTGAAAGCGCGAACCTGCCAGACATGGCGGTCGGGCGCACAGTATTTCGAGAAAGGTTTTTAATCATGAAGACAGTCATATTTATTGCCATAGGTTGAAGAATGTCTCAATATGTCCAATAACATAGATTCCATATTAATTCTGTAGAGGCGCGAACCTGCCAAACATGGTAGTCAGGCGCTCATTTTACATCAGAGACAATCAAAAAACATTTGTAAATGGGATAATTGAAAAAAGACCTTTGAAAAAACAGCACGAAGCCTTATGAAAAAGTCCATACAGGGCAATGAATATACAGGGTCCCAGATAGATATGCGCACCCCACCGGTGTGTAGGATATGGACACCGTTCAGAGGGTAGCCATTTGCGCAAAACTACTCTCAGACTCATTCAAACCCATACGTACTGAGTCAAAGAATCGAATCCATTTTATCTCCCTTACATTAAGGATGGGTTCTATGCTACCACCCCTTGGGCCTAATCTGACCTGTTCCAAAACTGTCCACCTCAAGCTTTCCGGGGGGTGATTATTTGCATTACAGTGGTCAACCAAGGGGGCACCCGTGACCTTACACCTCACACGGCTACAGTGCTGCAGGAAGCGTACTTTAGCTCGTTGTTGTGTCTGTCCCACATATATCAGGTCACAGGGGCATGTTATGCAGTATACCACATTAGTGGAATTACAGTTGGTGTGTGACTTTAGTGGAACTTGTTGCTCTTTGTGAGTGAAGATTTTGGTCTGAATTGTCGCTGGGCAGGCTTTGCACGAACCACATCGATAATGTCCCACAATGGGAGGCAGATTCCACATGGTTGCAATAGATGGTTCATCAGGAGTCGTAAGGAAAGAGCGCACCACGTGATCTCGAATGTTCCTCGCTTTTTTAAAAGCGTGGAGAGGCGGGCCCTTGCTATTGAGGTCTTCAGATATCAGATTCCAATATTTATTGATGGTTTTCTTTACCATATTACTTATTGTAGAAAAAGTTGTTACACAAATAAGGCGTTCCTCATTATTGTTCTTTTTTTCTCCAGATTGTAATAAAGTTTCTCTGGGGTTGAACCATGCTCTCTTCTTGGCTTTCTTAACCAATCGCCTCGGGTATCCGCGTTCAAGTAGTCTACCCATGAGTATTGTTGATTGCTCCATGTAGTCCTCCTTCTTACTACAATTTCGGCGGATCCGCAAAAACTGGCCGAAAGGGAGGTTATCACGGAGACCCCTAGGGTGATGACTGGAGTATAGAAGTAAAGAGTTCCTCTCCGCGGGTTTCCTGAAAAGAGTAGTTTGGAGGGTCTCATTTTCCACAAAGATAGTTAAGTCCAGGAAATCGATGGACTTCTTGTCAAATTTAATGGTGAATTTTATATCAGGAGATCTAGCATTAAGCCAGTTGAAAAAGTTGGTGATTTCATCCTCAGTTCCTGACCAGATACAGATGATATCGTCAATGTATCTCATCCACAAATGTATTTGAGATCTGAATGGGTTGGCATTGGTGAGTATGAAAGTGTCTTCATACATTGACATGAAGATTATGGCCAGATCCGGGGCAAAGGCCGCCCCCATCGCCACACCCTTAGTCTGAAGGTAAAAGCAATTCCGGAAGATGAAAAAATTCCTCATCATAGCAATCTTGAGTAATAAGATGATAAATGATGTGGGTACCCGGATGGGTGCCTCCCGTTTGTCAGGTGCAATTGTCATTGCCACAAGGGCCTCCTCCTGGGGTATGCTAGTGTATAGTGACACAATGTCACATGTTACCAAAAGATTTTGCGTAGAATCATATGAGTGTCCATCGATCAGATTGATGGTGTGTGTGGTATCCCTTAGATATGTTGTAGTGGCCTCCGCCAACGGTTTTAGGAAGAAATCTATGTACCTACACAGAGGTTCCAGCAGTGAGCCGCATCCAGACACGATGGGACGTCCCGGGGGCTGGTGGAGATCCTTGTGGACTTTGGGTAGAGTATAAATAGTAGGGAGTCGGGGGTGCTTCTGGTTCAAATACTGAAATTCGTGTTCTGATAGAAACCCTTGTTGTAAACCATCCTGTGTGACCCTCAGAATCTCAGCCATTAGGTCTTTTGATGGATCACCACCCAATTGTTTGTAGCTGATCCCGTCGTTCAACTGTCGCAAGATTTCCCTCGTGTAGTTATCCAAGTCCTGGACTACAATGGCACCGCCCTTGTCCGCGGGTTTGACAACTATTTCGGTATTGTTTCTTAGGGATTTGAGTGCGAATTTCTCGGCTTTGCTAGTGTTGTATTTAACAAATTTTTTGTCTTCCAAGATTATCTTCACATCGCGTAGTACAAGGCTTTCATACGCCAAGATGCGCTGGGTCATGGCATACGTAGAAGGTACAAAGGTAGACGGTATCCGCAGATTCGTAGGTGACGAGGATTGTTGGTAAGGCTTGTCCTTAAAAAAATATCTAAGTCTTATTTTCCTAAAGAACTTATGGAGTTCGACCACAGTGTTGAAGGCATCCGGTGTGGAAGTAGGAACAAAAGATAAACCACGGCTTAGTACTTTACTTTCATCCTCCTTAAGGGTGTACTTCGAGATGTTAATCACAGGGGAAGTCTTCTCTACCATCTGTAGTTCTTCCTGCGGGTAGATCTTTCCCCGTGTTCCTCCTGGGGGAAGCTCACCTGCTTCGTGCCTCTCCCTCTCCCGGGTCCCACTCTTGGCCCGCATTGAATTGGCCTCTGCCAGTTCCCCTGTCCCAGTTGTTCCCTCTGCCCCGTGGGGGTCTCCATCCTCCCTGTCCTAAAAAAGGAGGTTGGTAAGATGGACCGTAGGAGTCCTGGTATCCGTATGCACCACTAGGACCGGCTCGGTCTGAATCCTCACCCGAACTATATGAGGAATCCGAAAAAGTTGTGAAGTTTCGTCTACCCCTGTAGGACCCACGGCCCCGGTTTGTGAATCTCCCTTGGTTGTCCTGTCTGTAGTACTCGTCCTGCAGATAAGGATATGTTCTTTTCTTGTCATAAGACTTCACATCGCGGGCTAATTTTTCAAGACCCGCGAGTAAGGATCCACTGTCCTACACCTTCTGTTTCGAAACGTAGACTATTATCTACAATCAAGAACTCCTAACCCTAGATTGATAATAATAATCACTATAGGAGTTTCTTTCATGCAAAATGTTTTGTCTGACATGTGTCTTTTCTTGACCTCGCGTATGTGGATCAATGATATTTATGATTTAACTCATGGATTCATGCACAATGATTTTTGATTAGTGATGTGTAACTAATTGAAATGTATTCCCTCCCTTGCACTCCTTCCCTTCCTCTTGTGGGCGCATTTGAATTTTGTGTACTCTACTATTGATTTTTCAATCATTGAATGTTTCACGGTGCAGTGAAAATAAAAACACTGAGCACCCTCATTTGTTTTGAATCTATTCTAGTAATTATGTGAATGTAAATAATTAATTGTTTGCTTGGTCTGGGACCCCTTTAACAATCCTGAAGGCAGAGTGCTTGGAATCGTGTGAGATAGTGCTCTGGCATGAGCTGAGCCTGTCTGCGGCTTTCGGGATCCATCCCTTAGCCGTTTCCATGATATCGCATACCATATACTCTTAAGTGCATTATAATCCTCGCGGTTATATGCCAACTCTGGTATCGCTTTATCAAAACATGTCGAGTAAGGTGTCATACGAATTGGAATACTAACCCCTCGCCAATTCTGGCGACGGGGTTAGCATTCCACCCTTCTAGAGGGACACGACATGTATGTAACCTGTAACCCCGGTTAAAGTTAGACAGAGCCTTAGCTCCACAAAATGGATGCTGCCACCGAGACACAAGTCTGCCCTCCTGCTGCTGGGAGTCCTCCCAGAGCAGGAGGCAAGGACAAAGGGTTTCCTGTCAGGGGCGGTGCCAGCACCGTCCCAGACAGGATTTTGTGTATCCTAGGTAGGCAGGGCTTTAGAGGAAGGTGACTGCAAGTGGCACCCCGGTGCTCACTGTGCATAGGCCGGCTGAAACCAGTTCCAGGGGCACTCCAGCCCCTGGCCTGGGGAAAGCCCGCCAAAGGAGAGGGGTGTAACCACCCCCCTCCTAGTCCCACCCATAGGGCAGGACTTAGTCGCGTGCCAGCCCCTTTTTACAGGATAAAGGTAGGAACTGGCCCCCTTCCAAATCAGATCATCTTTGAATCCTGAAACTACTTTCTTCAAGAAGGAACTCAAGACTCTTCCTAAGATTTCTCCCTTGTGACTAAGGAGTAGTCACCCTGCAGCAGCAGGCACCAACCAAGCATCGCGGTTTGTTGCCAGTCTCTCCTTCGGATCAAGACTGCTCCAGCACGACGAGAACCGGCTTCCCTGGCACCTCTGACCTCAACCTACATCATCAGCCCAGCTGTGATCCGTGGGTGTGACGAGACCTCGAGGGACCGGCCATCTTCAGAACTGCACGACGCTTGTCCAGCATGACGCCTGAGTGACCCTCGACTGAGTGCCTTGGGGTAAGAGAAGCCCCGACCCTGAGCAGCTCCAGCACCGAAGTCCAGCCCCCCTGCATCCACGAGATCGGCGTGGGGCCCTTCTGCTTTTTGCTGCTCACCGCGTTGTCCAGGTCGCTTGCCCGTTGGCTAGTGGCCCCCTCACGACGCTCCACGACAACTAACACTGCTGGTCTGGTTGCTCCAGACTAGCCCGTGCTCCCCTCCAAAAGAGGAGCACCCTGGACCCTCCTGGTCCACTCAAGACGCCATTTTAGGTCCACCGCGTGGGCCTTGCATTTGCCAAGACTTGTTGCCCAATTCTGGGTCCAGCGACGTCAACAGCAAGAACCTTCGTGGGACAGCTCGCACCTCCATCCTGGTCGCCGACAACGCCTCCTGGTCCGAGAGACTGCAGAGCCCAGCAGCGCCCACTCACCTGACTGCGGTGACTTCGCCCGGTGCCATCCTGGTGCCCACTTAATCACTGGCTAGTGATTCAGAACTTGGTCCCCTCTGCTTTCAGGTTTTTCTTCTTCCCTGATCCAGGCTTGGATCATTCCGAACTTTCTTCACTGGCCGCCTGCCAGCAACTCTTTCTTCAGGCTCCTGGATCTTCAACGAGGGTTTCCGACGCAACTTCAACCCTATACAGCCGCAGCCCCTGGGCTAGGTAACCTGAGTACTCCGGTGCTCCAGCATAGTCCAACACCCTAAGTGTTCGGATCCACTCTTGTTTTCGACCCACCTAGTCGGGTTCGCCCGAGAACAGTAACTTTGCAACTGCTAGCCTCCATAGACTTTTTCCCGCCTTACGCGTGAGAGTTCCCACTCTGCACACGACGTCCACAGGCCTCCTGCATCTAATCCCAGTGTTTAGAATTGTAGGCCTAGCGATTCCTGAGTCTAGAAAAGTATTACTTACCTGCTAGCAAGTTCGCATTCCACTTACTGAGTATATGGTTTTTCGTGCCCCTAGGGCATTTGTGTAAATTGTGCGACTTAAAGTATTTTCGTAAGAGTTTTGTTGTGTGCTTAGCTCCCTGACTCATAAAGAGTTCAGGGTAGACTTGTTATAAATAAATATACGTTTATTTTCATAACAACTTGTGTGGTGTCCTTTCACTTGGTGTTCAAGGGGTAATGTGATGGTAAAACAGCTGGCTTAACACGCCCTCTAGAGTCTTAGCCTTAGACTGCTCGTATCCATGCTACTAGGATAGCTGGTCGATAAGGTTGACTTACAACCAATCATCAATAAGGGTTGTTTGGACTGATACATAGTGATCACTAGAATAGTGAGCACTGCATATCAGGCCAACTTCTCACAATCGCTACCAAAAAAGCCGCTTTCCAGGAAATATGCTGTAAAGTAGCTTTATGATGGGCTCAAAAGGAGGGCCCATCAACTTTGATAGTACTAGGTTCAGCTCCCAGGGAGGAGAAGGAGGCCGTACAGGAGGGTACACCTTTTTCAGACCTTGCAGAAAATCTTTTACTGCTGGCAACTGGAAAAAAGAGGTTTGTGAAGGTGATCGCCTATAAGCAGTTATAGCGGCTAAATGCACCTTAATGGAGTTAAACTTCAAACCTGCTTTAGCCAGGTACAACAAGTATGGAAGAGCTGCTTCTTCCTGACTCTTCACCGGATTGTGACCATTCTGCATGCCCCACATATAGAACCTCTTCCACTTGCATGCGTAAGAATGTCTTGTGGAAGGACGTCGTGCTTCTCTCAGAATGGACATGCAGTCTTGTGGCAGTCCTAGATGTCCGTACTGAATGACCTCAGGAGCCATGCTGCCAAGTTCAGTGACGAAAGGTTGGGATGGTGAATCCTCCCGTTCATCTTCGATAACAGGTCCGGCCTGCATGGAAGCCTCTTGTGAGGAGACACTGACAGGTGAAGGAGGTCCGTGTACCAGCATTGCCTCGGCCAGTCGGGGGCAATCAGGATCATTGTTGTGCACGAGTGGCTCAGCTTGCTCACCACCTTCGGGATCAGCGGAAGGGGTGGAAAGGTGTACACAAATTCCCCATACCAGTCGATCAAAAGAGCATTCCCTCTCGTTCCTGGTCGATAGAACCTTGAGGCGAAGCTTGGGCATTTGCTGTTTACGTCGTCCGCGAAGAGATCTATGGAAGGACTGGAAAATGTCTTCTAGCACTTCGTCATTGAGAACACAGTCTTCTCTGTCTTCGCAGTGCCGACTTAGTGCGTCCCCCCTCACGTTCTGCTCTCCTGGGAGGTGGACTGCTTGAACAGACAACTTGCGAGCCCGAAGCCAATGCCAGATGCACTGAGCTTCTAGTGATAGAGTCCTTGAGCGGGTTCCTCGCTGCTTGTTCAAATAGTACATTGTGGTGGTGTTGTCCGTTTGTACTAGAACCACTTCCTCCTGAAGTGAGGGAAGGAACGCTTTTAGAGCCAGGTGGACTGCTCTCAATTCTAGCAGGTTGATGTGATAGGTGCTTTCTTTGGACGACCACAGACCCTGCACCTGAAGAGGCCCCATGTGCACCCCCCAGCCTTGCAACGACGCGTCTGTGATGATCGTTTGTGTAGGAGGAGGTTAATAGAAGAGAACTCCCACTTGCATGTTCTGCTTCTTTGTCCACCACGGGATGGAAGATCGAGCTACCTCCGACAAAGTGATCTGATCGTCCCTGCGATCTGATTGCTGGTCCCATTTGTCCTCCAGATCCTGCTGAAGAGGATGCATCCAAAGTCTGGCGTTCGGTACTAAGAATATGCAGGAAGCCATAGACCCTAAGAGGGAGACTATCTTTCGCACTTTCTGAGTCCTGTTGCGAAGAACTTGCTGGCACTTGATTGCTATCGAAAACTGTCTCTCCTCCGAAAGAAACACTTTTCCTACCTCGGAGTCTAGCAGAGCTCCTAGGAAGTGAATCTTCTGAGTGGGTTGGGAGACAGACTTGCTGTAGTTGACATGCAGGCCTAGACGCTGACAAAGTTCTATGCATGTCTGGAATTGATTCCTTACATTGTCTGGAGTTGGACCTTTCAACAGCCAATCGTCTAAGTATGGGTATACGAAGACTCCCCTGCGGCGTAGAGCTGCCGCTACCACTGCAACACACTTCGTGAACACCGTGGGGGCCGACTTCAACCCAAACGGAAGGACTTTGAACTGGTAGTGGGAAATCGAAGGAATCTCCTGTGATCGGGCCATATCGGGACATGAAAATACGCATCTTGAAGGTCCACCGAACACATCCAATCCCCCTTCCTGAGATGTGGATATATTTGGTGAAGCGCCAACATGCGAAACTTTTCTTTTCGTACATGTAGATTGAGTGTTCTTAAGTCCAGAATATGCCTGTATTCCGTCTTTTGGCCCTTTTTTCTGACCAGAAAATACCTCGAGTATACTCCTTTCCCCCTTTGAGCCACCGGCACTCTCTCGATGGCTGATTTCTCGAGGAGTGTCGCTACTTCTTTCTTTAACATTTGTAGCTGGTGGCTTGACGTTGACATCGGAGGAACGGGTGGAGGTAGACGATGGAAAGGAAGACAGTACCCATTCTGCAGCGTAGACAACACCCATTGGTCTTTCGTAATGGCCTGCCACTCTGTCCTGTGATGTGCAATGCTTCCCCCCACTGGAGTGGACAACGGTGCTGGGGGAAGTGAAGACTCATTGCTTCTGCTGAGGCTTATTGAAGTTGTTGCCTTGGCGCTGATTTCCATTTCCTTTGGAATTGCGCTTGCCTTTATATTGCGATTTTTGTTTTCCTTGCTGGTTCTGGCCCTTCTGCCAGTGAGGGGTTTGAACCCTCTGCTTCGAAGAGCCCTTGTTGTCAGAACGGAACTTCTTCCGGAATTCCTTCTTCTTTTCAAGCCCCACAGCTTTAAGGGTGTCTAACTCCGTTTTCATCCGTTGCATCTCCTCATCAGCACTCGCCCCAAAGAGAGATGTGCCTGAAAAAGGGAGATTTAGTATTCTGGATTGAGCCTCGGGTTTCAATGCTGTAAGGCGCAACCATGAGGATCTCCTCGCTGTGATTCCATGCGCATAACAATTCGCAGGCAGCGTTGCTCCATCTTCCGCCGCTCCTATAATCTGATTGGAGACTTGACCGTCCTCCATCAGAATCTCCTTTCCATCTTCCTGAGGAAGTTTTTCAGAAAACCTCTGAAGCGAGTCCCACAGAGATCTATCATATCTGCCCAGAAGAGCTTCCGCATTGGAGACCTTGAGGAATGAAGCTGAGGTGTTACAAACTCTTCTCCCCCATGAGTCTTGTACCGTGCTGTCCTTATCCGGCGGTACCGTGGATGCGGAAGCCACCGCATTGGATTTTCTAGCCGCCGCAATGATTACTGAATCTGGCGGGGGATCGGACTGGAGGAACAGAGGATCCTCTTCAGGAGGATGATATTTCTTGAGAATCCTCGCTGGGACTGATTTCACTGTCGCCGGAGTCAGGAAGACTTCATTCACTGTATCCATTATACCCGGGACCAACGGCAATAAGGGTTTGGGAGCCGTTCTGTGCTGCAGGGTTTCGAAGATGACCGTCGTCTTGATCTGCGGAGCTGTCATAAGCACTCCTAACTTCAGGGCTCCCCTGCCCAAGATGTCTTGGAACGAGAAAATATCCTCAGTTTGGGTTATTCTCGAGCGTGGACTGTTTGTTAGAGTCGGAGAGTAATTCCTGTGAGATCGGGTCCTTGATGAACTTGAAGAGCTATGAGTCCGCCTGGACCTAGATCTTCTTCTAGTTGAGCGAGTTCTAGAACGAGATCGCTCTCTATGACTAGATCTTCTTTTACTTGAATGTCCTCTAGAACGAGACCGTTCTTTGCGGCGGGAGGCTTGATCTCAATACGCCCTCAACCGATCCGCCGTCTCCTTGTCCTTGGCTCAGTGGTGAAGAGGTCTATACCACCTTGGGGAAAGACGAACAGGAGGAGACTTTTGGGTGCGACCCCTCTCTGGCGAACGTGACCGTGGAGGAGGCTGATCCGCTTGATCCTGCTGCGACCTTACAGGGGACTTTGACCTCTCCCTATCCGACGCGCTGTCTTCCCCATCCGAGGATCTGCCACTTCGAGAGGCCGAGGAGGATGAGGATAGGCTCACTAGAGACCGTCTAGAGGAAGACCTCGACCGACCTCTCTCTTCTGAGACCCTCTTTCTCTTGGCAGGAGGGTCCTGTAATGGAGATTGTTCCACCTCCGCAGACGATGCTGATCCTGGGGAACCCAGTTGAGACCTTAGGACTTGAGACTGGTCCAATGGTTCACTCTCCATCTCCTGCATCACCTGCCCCAAAGGCGACCTCTCCTGCGATCTTGAAGGAGAGATGTTCAATGGCTGCGAATCGCCCCGCTCCCTGGATCTCTGCTGATCCGTCGACGGTGGCTGTTTCGACGCCGAAAGCCGAAAAGATAGACGCTCTCTCGACGTCGACCGTGATCTCCTCGACGCCGACCTCGAGTTTCGATGACTGTCCTTCGCCATAGAGCGTCTCACCGTTGAAGGATGCCTGCTCGACGCCGATCGCCGGTGCTCTGTCGGCGACGGAGGGTGCATCGAGGTCGAATGCCGCTTGTCTGAATGCGACGGAGGCTGCCTCGACGTCGAACGCCGTGGACAGGGTGTCGACGCGGGCTGCTTCAACGTCGATGTGTCGGCATAGGTTCCCTCGACGCCGAACGACCACGACTAGTCGTCGACGGAGGTTGTCTCGACGCCGAACGCCGGTGGCCAGGCGTCGAAGGAGAATGCCTCGACGTCACAGCATGACGATGCTGCTTCGACGTCAGTTGGCTCGCCGTCGAGCTCTTCTGCTTCGACGGTGACCTATCCCTCGACGCTGTCTGTAGCGGAGGTACCTTGGATGTAGACGCTGAAGACATCTTCTTCGTCGCCGTCGACTGCTTCTTCGACGCCGATCCTGACGCCGAAGGTGAACAAGTCGGGGCTTCTTTCGATGTCGACCGCGCCTTCCGACTTTTCTGCTTCTTGGGAGATCTTCCTCTCTCAGAAAGTCCATAAACTCGAATTCTCTCTCGGTCTTTGAGAGTTCTGGATGTTAAAACCTGGCAGTGTTCACAGGTTTTTGAAGAATGAGAGTCTGGTAGGCACAGGATACACACTCAATGATTGTCAGTCTTGGCCATCTTCCTTCCACATGAAGGGCTTTTGTCAAAGAGGCATTTTGACAGAAAAAACACCTTTTTTAAGCCTAAAAAAGGTAGTAGTAGCCCCCTAGGTCTAAAAGACGTCGAGTGAAAGCAAAAATTGTAGATTAACAAAATTATTTTTTGACAGAAAGCCAAAAAGAAAGGGAGCTGTTTCACCAGGGTCCTGACTGAAGGAGCCGGAAAGAACAACTAACCTAACTGTCACCCCTGAGGCAAGATGGGAAGCCTGGGGTCATGGCTGCCTTAAAGGCACGGTGCCAGTTTTTTGTTGAAAATGGTTTCATTTTCTATGCTATTGTTTTACAATGCAGCCTGAGGGCTAACAATGTCTATTTATAAGCAATTTTCAGGATTTATGAGTGGTTTTACTAATTAAAACACAAAGTTCAAGGGTTATTTTACCTAATGTGTTTTTTGTTTCCTTACTAATTGCAGTGCATGTATATGTGTTTACATTGTTTTAGCCTCAGTTGTGGAGCTGCATTGGTGTGAGAAAAATGATATATGTACATACATATATGTGGAACGAGATACATGTGTTTTTTACATATATATTTTTATATTGTTTCCGGGGTCCCGCACATGGGCGGGAATATTCAGTGCTTATGACTTTGATGAGGATCCCCTGGAAGAGAAGCCTGAATGTCGCTAACCCTTTTTGCTGACATCAGCACCGAATGTAGAGAAACCTTCTGATAGAGCGCGCAGGTCACCCGACTATAATTTTACCATATGTACATTCGGGCCCATAATTGAATCACCATACTCATTTAATCGGGTAACCTACACTCTACTACCAGCAGTTCAATACTAACTAATTCCTATACCACGGACTTACCAATCTTTGTCATTTGGTACCTATGACCACAATGGATCAGGGAGCTAGCTGAAATGATAAGCAGTCTAAAATAACATTTATAACAATTGCACTCTTTAAAATAACCACATACTCAAGAAGTTTTAAAAAACTTTATCTAGTTTTCTTCAAGGTTTGAAAGCATAAGGTTTACAGCGAGCAAACTATCAATAATAAGAATCATGAAAAGCGTATAACCATGTCAGAAATATATGATGCCAACCATTTAGAGGACTAAAGGGAAGGTAAGAACAGGGAACATGCTAATAAGAAACTTCAGAAATTAGACTTAATGTGGTGTTTCTAAAGGACGGGAAAAAAAGGAACATGCTAGAAATCATAGTTTAAGTATCACTAGGAAAGTGGATAAGGAAAAGGAATTCAAATTGGAATGATGATAAATGGAGTAATCATGTAACTATAGGGAAGGTAAGAAATGGAACACGCTAATGATTCAGAGCAACCACTTTAATTCAGCTAAAGGAGGGTAAAGAAAGGGAACATCTATACTTCATGAACAGTATTTCGCAATTAACTTAAAGGATGGGAAGAAAATGGAACATGCTAATAATCGGCTAAAATGGGAGGAGCTTGGCGGGCATCCGAGATGGCCGCGTGAGCACAGCGCTCCCCGGACCCCCGCCGCTCCCGGCTTAATATCCTGCTTTACTCCTGATTTTTGCGAGGATTCATATAGAGGACGTTGGGCTGATCTACCTGGACCTTTCAGAAACTGATTTGGACATCGGGTGCCTGAATTATGTTCAATTGAACTTTTGGGCTCCGCCCTCGAAGTGCGCCCGGGACTGGGTGAGGTTCGGTGGCCGTCTTGGAGTTGAACAACAACGGCAGGGGGATTGGTCTTGTGAGTCCCCCTCTTAAGTTTCGGTTTCGTTTCTGCCTCGGACTGGGACATTGGTGAGAGTGTCGGGCCAGAGCTGCGGCCGGGACACACGTAGGTTGTCTGGCCCTTGGCTGCTCTGTTCCTGGAGTGGGCTGCCTCTATCCTGGTGATACCCCTCTTGTAGTCCTTTGGTCCCGGGGCCTCCATTTCTGGTGCCCGGTCCGTCGACCCTGGTGACATTACTCGTGACGCATCTTCAAAATGGCGGGCAGAGGGGACCGAGAGACGCGCAAGACGAAGACATCTCTGCGCGGGGGTCCGGTTCAATCTAATGTTATGGATCGTTATACCCACTCTAAGGGGTCCCCCGGAGCTGCCCTGCCCGGTCCCACTGCGTCGGACCAAGTACTGGATGCGTCGACGGAGCCCTCCTTGCAGGACATCATGGGCGCCATTTCTGGCATGAGGGAATCCATAGGCCAACAGTACGAAACTTTGGCCTACAAACTTGACACTGTGGCAATTGAGGTGAATTTGATTCGAGCCGATCTCTCCAAGACGAACGAAAAGGTGAAGTCGTTGGATATCAAATCTTCCAGCCTCACGACGGACGTCTCTGATATTCAGACGGAGATTGGCAATCTCCGTAGGGTGAACGATTTCATGACCCGGCGCTTGGAGGATTTTGAGAACAGGGCACGTCGCTGTAATGTTCGCGTGGTTGGTGTGCCGGAGAACCCAGAACCCCACTCGGTTGATCTCCTGGTTGAAGACCTTATCCAGAACCACCTTTCTCCGTCTGGCCTTAGTAAATTTTTCGCAGTGGAGCGCGCACATTGTGTCCCGGGGGGCCAGGGCAAGCCAGGCGCCCCGCCGAGACCTATCGTGGCAAAGCTTTTCCACTAGAGAGATCGGGACGCTATCCTGCAGGCCTCGCGGGTGAAGGGCCCGGTAGCCTTTGAAAATGCCACGGTGAACTTTTATCCGGACTTTTCCCAACAGGTCCAGAAGCAGCGTATGGGATTTCGTGGTGCCAAGAAACGTCTTAGGGACTTGGGGATGCGTTACGCAATGCTCTTTCCGACCAGGCTGCGGGTGGAGTATAATGATCGAACTTTCTTCTTTGATCGGCCAGATGCTGCGAATGACTGGCTGGACTCCCTGCCTAATCGTCCCCCTGAGACTGAGTCCGAAGCCCACCCGGGCGGTGCTGAAGGTGGTGTAGAGAGCTGAACGTTTCGTCTTTGACTGATGCCTTGTTTTGTATAACTGGTCCAGGGGTGTAAGCCTATGTTCCTCTACCTCATTTGTGTTTTGATGTATGGTCTTCTTCTCGCTATTGCTTGATCGGGGGGCGGGTGGGACGGAGCCTTACCTCCTCCGGGGTCTTTGTGTAGAATAGGGGTTCTTGGGCGACAGGCACACTGCAGGTTGGGGTGGCTTTTTAGCTTTTTGCAGGGGTGCAGGGTGGGGGGTGTTTTCTTGTTATTGGGGGGGTGGGTGGTTGGGAAGTTCGTTGTTTGTGTGTTCTGTGTTCAAGGCGACTTTATTCTGTATCTGACTTGCTTTTTGTGGTCATGCTCATTGATGGGGGGTTTGGGCTTTGTCGGGTGGGATGGGGGGTAGCGGGTTGCGATTTGTTTCGTGGAACGTTAACGGTCTGGGTGATCGTATCAAACGAAGTGTGGTGTTGAAATGTATACAACGTTTATCCCCTGACATTGTTTTCCTGCAGGAGACTCATTTGATAGGCAATGTTTGTCATGCAATGAATAGGTGGGGCTATCGCCTCGTAGCACATTCGGGGTTTACCTCGGGTTCCAGGGGTGTGGGTATCCTTATTCGGGCTTCCCTCCCCCTAGCTATTGATGATGTTATTCAGGATGACCGGGGGCGGTTTGCAGTCCTTGTGGGTCGATATGAAGGCCGTGCCCTCTCCTTATTAACTGTTTATGTGCCCCCCGGCTTGCAGACTTCTACTTTTTCAGATTTGGGCCGTGTCTTGTTGGACCTTCCTGATAGTACTCTCTTTCTGGCTGGTGATTTTAATTCGGTAGTCTCTGGCCTCCATGATCGCCACCCCCCTAGGGATACCCCGGCGGCTCAGCAGTGGTTGGGTGGCTTTTTGGATACCTTCGGCCTGGTGGATTGCTGGAGGCTTTTGCATCCTACGCAGCTTCAGTACACCTTTCACTCTGGTGCCCATGGGAGTCTGTCTCGGCTGGATTATTTCCTGATGCCTGCGGCTCAGTCCCCGGCGGTGCGTGAGATTGTGCACATGCCCAGGGGTATCTCTGACCACTCTCCGCTCTGGCTTCGTTTTGAGGTTGGGGTGGAGGCGGTGGGCAGGGTGGCTCCTATTAATCCGTGGTACCTCACCTCCCCCGAGATCCGCACCCTTTTGCTTAAGTCCTTGGACTCGTATTTTCTGGATAACGAGGGGTCGGTTTCATCTGCTGTGTCCCTGTGGGAGGCCTTTAAGACCGTGATTCGTGGGCAGGCCCTCTCCCTTATTGTTGAGGCTAAGAGAGCGAGGAATAGAGAGGTGGTTGATCTTGAGGGGGAGATTTCTGTATTGGAGGAGGGTTTGGAATCTGGTATCACGCCTGAGAAACTCCATGCCCTGGGTCTGAAACAATTTGCTTATAAATCCTTGGTCACGGATGCCGCCAAAGTGATGTTTCGGGAGCAACAGGGACGTCTGTATGATGTGGGTGACAAAGCGGGTAAATTGCTGGCGTGGCTGGATAAGAAGGAGAGAGCTAATCGTGTGGTACCCGTGATTCAGTCTGCATGTGGTGTGAGTGTAACGGACCCGATTGGGATAGTTGACCGGTTTGCCGAGTACTTCCGTGTGGTGTATACCCCTGTGTCTGTGAGGGATGTGGTTTTCTCTCGCCTTCTGTTGCGTGATATAGCCCTGCCCATTGTTTCTGAGTTAGACCGTGTGGCGTTGGACTCCCCCTTTACGGTTGATGAGATAGCTACTGCTATCCGTTCCCTCCGTTCGGGCAAAGCATTGGGCCCGAACGGGTTGCCAATCGAATTGTACAAGTTGCGTCCCGATAGGGTGGCTTCGTATCTCCACGCCATGTTTCTGGAGTCCCGGGAACGGGGTATTCTCCCTTATGATCAGAGACTGGCCACGATAGTTGTCATCCCCAAGGAGGGTAAACCGCGTGATCTTTGTTCCTCCTATAGGCCCATATCCCTACTAAATGTTGAACCCAAGGTATTGGCGAAACTCCTGGCATCCCGTCTCTTGACGGTCATTAGTGACTAGGTCCATCCGGATCAATCTGGATTTATCCCACATCGCAACACGGCTCTGAACCTACGTCGTCTTCACGGCGCGATCGCGAGGGCGGGGCTTCTGACGGAGCCGGCCATTTTGGCATCGTTGGATGCATCCATGGCCTTCGACACGGTGGAGTGGCCTTATCTCTGGGCGGCTCTTGAGAAATTTGGTTTTGGACCTGAGTTTATTGGTTGGGTCCAGTTACTGTACGCTGCACCTCTGGCGCAAGTAGTGGTGAATGGTAGGGTCTCGGCTCCTTTCACCCTTGGCAGGGGTACCCGTCAGGGATGCCCCTTGTCTCCGTTACTGTTTGCTCTCGCCTTGGAACCATTGGCTGCCTGGCTTCGGTGGGAACCGTCTCTCAAGGGGATTCGCTGGTCTCCGGACTTTGAGGACCGCGTTTCGCTTTACGCGGACGATATCCTTTTATATCTCACTTCCCCGCGTAAATCTCTGTCTGTTCTGTTTGACGTTCTTGCTTCTTTTGGAGCCAACTCGGGCCTCGTTATTAACTGGACCAAGTCCTGCGTATATGTTCTTTCGGGGGTTTTGCCCCCCTTGCCGAGCAGACTTCCTATCCAGGTGGTCCAATCGGGTTTCAAGTATTTAGGGATTTTTATTACGTTGGACCCGACGCTCCGCTTTGAGCGTAATCTCCTCCCACCGTTGCTTAGACTGCGCTTGGATGTGGCCCGTTGGCGCAAGCTTCCTTTGTCTCCTCTGGGCAGGGCGGCCCTGTTTAAAATGATGTCCTTGCCGCGATTCCTTTACGCGCTTCACAACTCCTATGACGCTATTCCTAAGACCTATTTCCAAGAGATTGAGAGTCTTCAACGGCAATTGATATGGGATGGGCGACCGCGTATCGCACTCGCGAAACTCACCATCCCCTGGTATGACGGGGGCATGGCGCTCCCCGATATCAAGCGATATTACTGGGCTTCCCAGTTGTCTGCCATTAATCATGTGATGTTTTCCCCGGGTCGTAATCCTGCATTCGAGATGGATAGACTCCAGCTTCCGGGTGGGGACTTTACCAGAGCGCTTTATTCCCGATCGGCCGGGCGCCATCTTGTGGGCCCGTCCAAGATTGCAGTAACTGTATGGCGAGCTGCGACTGTGAGTTTGGGGTGGGAGGATCGATTGACTTTGGCGACGCCGCTTTCTGCCTCGGAACGTTTGGGCGGACTCTGGTCTACCAAGGGTTTCGACCGCTGGGATGTGATTGGGATTTGTAAGGTGGGTGACGTGTACTCGAACGGTTGTGTGAAGTCATTCCAGGCCCTCCAGGCGGAATATGGTTTGCGTGGTAGGGAATTTTTTCGCTACCTGCAGGTCCGGCACGCCCTCGCCTCAGTCTTGGTTCCTGATGAGGCCCTGCCTGAATCTTCCCCCCTCGAGGACCGTGTCCTTGATGGGCATCTTCCCGATAGCACTATTTCTCTGATTTACAAGAAATTGATTAATAATCGGGCGGACTTACTGGTCGGACTTCGGGAGGCTTGGGTTGGCGATGGGTTGGAACTGGACGACGAGGATTGGCAGTCGGCACTCTCTTCTCCCAGGGAGGTGGCCATTCCTGCCCGTCTCCGTTTGGTTCAACTTAAGATTCTTCATCGAGTCTATGTCACTGGTCCGCGTCTGGTTACGATGGGTTTTTCTTCGGATGGGCTATGTAAGCGTGGATGTGGTTTGAGTGCGACCTTTTTACATATCCTTTGGGAGTGCCCGGTTGTAGCTGCTTATTGGACTGCGGTGCTTGAGGTGATGACTGCTGTGACGGATGTGGCCCTGCGGCCGGAGCCTCGACGATGTCTGTTGAATGTGTGGGAGCCCACTGACTACTCTGTGGCCCAGACCAGATGGGCTACCCTTGGTTACATGATTGCGAAGCGGGATGTCGCGCAACTCTGGGGCGCCTCCAGGCCCCCTGAGGTCTCGAAGTGGGAAGACAACATGGACTGGTCCATGTTTCGTGAAAAGACGGTTTATGTGGCCAGGGGCAGACCCAGGGCGTGGACGAAGGTTTGGGGCCAGTGGAATGATTATCGTTGGGATATTTGCACCCCTCCCCTTGTAGACACTGCTGAGATTGTCCTTTCTCCCTAGACTAGCGTTCACGGAACCTTTCCATAAGGTTTTTTATATTTCCGGTTCTCCCCGCTGCTCCCCTCCCCCCCCCTCCCGACTTGATTGGAGCCTCCAGGCTCTGGGTGTGTTCTCCTGATCGTGGACCGTCCCCTCCGTTCTTTGGGCTGACCTTAATTCTTGTGCATTCGCCTTTTAGTGTTTGTTTTTCTTTTTGT
The DNA here is from genome assembly GCF_964261635.1 of Lissotriton helveticus. Classification (NCBI taxonomy): domain Eukaryota; kingdom Metazoa; phylum Chordata; class Amphibia; order Caudata; family Salamandridae; genus Lissotriton; species Lissotriton helveticus. The sequence continues at coordinate 102,313,137 of NC_136071.1, read as the reverse complement.
AAAACATAAAAATACAAATTGTTCTGTGATAGCGGTAGAGTAATGCTTTGTACTCGAGCTGTGCCTAACCACGGGTGTACATTTTTATTTCATGCATTGTGCCTTGTTATTAGCGGCCAGCCCGTGAGGTTGTGGGCCCATTCTTGTACTTTTCTATGCTTACTCCAATAAAGGTTTTTGAACAAAAAAAAAATAATAATCGGCTAAAATATAAGATTTTATTATTTGTCAGAACAGGGAGGGTAAGAAAAAGGAACAATGGGTAAATAAGATTTAAACTGTTTTCAAGAAAGGAAAAGGAAAGGACGCATGTGGGTTTCCCTCACAGATTTATAATTACCTAGAACCGTGTGGAGACCAACCCTGGCCACTGGTCAGTTAAGGACAGAACACCCCAAGGAAATGCAGTTGCCAGTAGGCCAGCAGGTGCAGTATGGAAATCAGGACAGGGTAGACCAAATTAGGATCAGGACAGGACCACCAAAGTTGAGACCAGCACCCGCAGTTCAGTTGCAACGCCTGCACTACACCCTCTCTGCAGATATCAGTCAAAACTCCGATTGGGTTATCGAATTCCCCAGCAAAGTGCTTCGCCAGCACTTAAGGTTCTCAAAACCCCGATTGGGTCTGCGAATCTGTCTGACAGAGTGCTTCGCAGCACCTCTTTTTTCGATCAGCTATTGAGTGCGTTGGGTCAGTGACAGGTCAGCTATTCGGACAAGTCGGACAATTTCTCTAGCTAAACCTAGGCTAGTTATACTATTTTCCAGGTCAGTGGTCCACCCCCCCAAATGTTGCAAGTGTAAGGATCCCCAATTTCGATTGGACAAAAGGAAAGGACAGGTCATCACACCACCTACGATTTGAGCTTTCTCAAGCCCCTCATTATAATTTTTCATACACGCCCATCGAATTTTGGGTTCTCATGACATATGCCTTATACATAACAATGGTGAATTTAGCATTGTATACAATGTATTTTGTTTGGTACAGTTCTGCTTCTCCGACTAGGTGAGGGTTTTTCTTCCCAGGCGCATTTTGACTGGGGCTGCCATCTGGCAAAGTTCCAAAGGTCATTGCTGTGGAGACTCGCAGATCTCGCGCTGACTCAGTTTCAAGCAAAATGGAGTACAGCAAGGGACAGCAGGCCATGTTTCGTAATGTACCATGAAATGGAAAAGAAACAGTTTTAGAATACAGAAAAAATTAATACACTGTATACCATGAATCTCTACTCTATACCCATTACTTTATAATAACTATAGCTTTAGTGATTAAGCAGAACGAACAGCATAGCAAAAGCAGCAATGCAAGCTTCTCGCATGTGAGAACACAAAGCAGCCATTTTAGCTCTAATGCGCAAGTGCAAACAGTTCCCACCAGAACTGCGAGTACGTCACGTCACGTGAGTATGACCGACGCATGCGCAGTAGAAATTCCCGCGTAGCAGCAGCCATCTTAGGTTGCAAGCGTATTAGGATTAGTAGACACATAGGCAAGCTTCTCTCGGACACCCAAAATGTCGGAAAAGGGGCAAATTAATAAGACAAACATATTGATTAGTTAATTATTGTTATTTGAGGTTCATGAATTCAAGCAAGTCGCTTTACCTGCGAATCCTTGCTCCATCAAAACCTTCCACGAAAAGAACTTAAGATTCTCTTTATGAATAGGTTCAATGGGGTGACGCATGAGCTGAGCGAGCACCACATTCAAATGCCAGGATGGAGGCGGACGCCGAATAGGAGGAAACATTCAAAAGGGTCCTTTAAAAAATTGCTGAATAACTCTAGCAGAATAAAGAGAGTTAGAGCCATCCTGACGGAACCTCAATATGGCTGCCAAGAATACCTTCGACGTGGAATGAGCCAAACCCGATCTAGCCAAATGAATAAAGAACGGTAAGATCTGTTCTGGCTTGGCATGAATTGGATGTAAATTGGCCGAGTGACACTAGGCACAGAATCTCTTCCATTTGAGTTTGTATGTCTTAATCGTGGCAGGTGCTCTAGCATTGGCTAAAACTTCTTGGCAAAACGCAGGGATATCCAAGTGTGCGAACTCAAGGTGTTGAGGAGCCAAGCTGCTAATCTCAAGGAGGCTGGGTCCGGGTGACAAATTTGACCCCCTTGAATGGTCAGTAGGTTCGGTATTGGTGGAAACTGAATGGGATCGCAATCCGAAAGGAGGAGAAGTTCGGTAAACCAGTATTGGCAAAGCCATCTGGGAGCAATGAGGATGAGGAGACACGGCTACCTATTCTTTTTACGGATGACTCTGGGAACCAACGGAAATGGAGGAAAGGCGTATGCATATGTCTGAGACCAATTCATTGAAAGCGCATCCCCACATGAGTCCTTGTGGGGAAGCCAGCTTGCAAAGTGTGGGCATTTGCGATTCTGAATTGTTGCAAACAGGTCCAGATCGGGGTGACACCACTCCCGAAAGACTCGGTCCAGCGTCGGTTGATGGATCTCCCATTCATGATTGGATATTGCAAATCTGCTGAGCGAATCCGCTAGTACATTGGAAATCCCTGGAACATGGACCGCTGAAAGATTGATCTTGGGATCCAGAGCCCAATCCCAAATCTCTTGGGCTTGCTGGGAGAGAAGGGCCGATTTTGTGCAGCCTTGTTTGTTTAAGTAATGCATACTTGTTGTATTGTCCGTCCGAATTAGTACCGAGGACCCTTCAATGACCCTTCAATGACTGTTCAAAAGGATTTCAAATCCAAGAATATGGCTCTTAGCTCCAGGAGGTTGATGTCCCACTTCTTTTGTTGCACATTCCACTTTCCGTTGACAGTCATTCCCTGAAGGTGTGCACCCCATCCTTCGAGGGAGGCATCCGTGGTTATGGTAAAATGTGGTACTTCCGCCAGGAATGCACATCCCTCTTGCTAATTTTTCATCTGAGTCCACCAGTGAAAGACTTCTCTCATGCGAGGAGTTATGTGGATAATGTCGTCGAACGACTCCGAAACTTGCAACCATTGGAGGTAGAGTTCCTCCTGTAAAGGTCTCATTCTGAGACGACAGTTGGGTATTAGAGGGATGCAGGATGAGATCATCCCTAGGAAAGATTTGAACATCCGAACTGAAACGTACTCTTTTTCTTGCAATAGACGAGCCATCTTGCAGATCTTGTTGCCTTTCTTTTGAGACGGAATGAACTGGGATTTTTCGAAGTTGATGGAGAGACCCAGAGACTGGAAAAGAGACAGGCACTTTTGAACATGTGTGCTTGCTGTTGCAAAAGAACTGGCCGTGATAAGGCAATCGTCAAATAGTATGGGAAGATTTGAATGCCCTCTAAGCGGAGATATGCTGCCACTGGAGCTATAACCTAAACATGGGGCGCTGAACGAAGTCCAAACGGGAGAACTTTGAACTGAAAATCTGTGCCAGCCACTCTGAATCGTAAGAATTTTCTGTGTCTGGGGAGGATCGGCACATGAAAGTAAGCGTCTTGAAGGTCGAGGGTGGCCATGTGATCCCCCATTGAAAGAAGTTGGAGTATTTCTTGAAGTGTTAACATTCGGATGGTCAACTTCTTTAAGTATTTGTTGAGGGCGCGCAGGTCGAGGATGGGACGCCATTCCCCCGATTTTTTCCTTATAAGGAAAAATCTTGAGTAATAACCTGTTCCCTTTTGCAAGTAAGGAACTTTTTCGATCGCTCCTTTCTGTATCATTGATTGTATTTGGGTAAACAACTCCTTGATATGAGCTGGAGGTGGGCCCTTGGGAGGAGAATTTGGGGAAATTTTGACGAATTCTAACTTGTGCCCTCTGGCCACTATATCCAGGACCCACTTGTCTGTAGTAATTGCGGACCAGTTGGAGTACAATCTGGATATTTTTCCTCCAACTTTTGACTGGGGGAGGGTAGAGATGGTGGCAGGTGGCATGTCTCACTGTTTTTTATTGGAATCTCTTACACGGTAGGAGGACTTCCTTCTGGACTGCGTGTAAGAATTACCCCGCTGTCCGTAAGACTGTTGTTTGCAAGGTTGGTACCTCTGATTGGATTGAGAGGTTTGATATGACTTCTGCTGATTGTAATGTCCTCTGTTGGAAAAGGATCCACGCCCTTTAGCCCCTCGAAAGGACAGCTTGCGAAACTGCAGGCTACCCAAAGATCTCGCTGTTTCAGTGTCCTTCTTGATAGCCTGTAGGGCCTCGTCAACATGCTGGCCAAAAAGAAACTCGCAATTAAAAGGCATGTCCACTATTTTGGTCTGGAAATCCTGGCGAAATGATGTGGACTTTAGCCATCCCTGTCTCCTTAACACAGCCACACCCGCTAGCTGTTTGAAACCTGTAGACGCCACGTCTACTGCTGCGTCAATCATCTCTGCTGAAGTAAGTTAACCCTCTCGTAATATTTGCTTTGCCTCAGTTTTCGCAGGTTCTGGTAACATCTCAACATAGGAGGAGATGTCGGACCACATTTGCCTGTCGTATCTCCGTAATATCGCTAGGGAGTTCGCGGCTCTTACAGTGGTTGCTGCCATCGTGGAGACCTTCTTCCCGATGGAATCCAAACGCCTGCCATCTCTATCAGGTGGAGCCGAAATAGGTGAAGAGGGGTTCTTGGCCCTTCTTTGCGCCTCTTGAGCGGCGACCGAATCAGCCTTGGGTTGCCCTATTAGGCATGCAGGAGAGTTGTCGGGTGCCTTGTACTTTTTGTCTAACCGGGGCAATACAGCCAGAAGGGAATTGGGTGTCGCCATAATTGTTAAACCTTCTTTTCATATGAAGTCAATGATGGGAATAGTTTTGACTTGCCTTCGCGGCTGATCTTTAAAATCATAAAGAAAGCACTCATCTTTCTTTGTTTCCATCAGGATTAAGAATCTTTCAGTAGCCCTTTCCATCAGGAGATGGAAGCCTCCGATGTCTACTGGAGGTAAATTTGCCGCAGCTGGAGCCGAAGGTGACGGTGTCTGAATTTGGTATTCATCCCACTCCGACTGACAAGATTTGTCATCCACCTCTCCTTCCTCTCTATCCTCATCTGTGGTGTTCGCTTCTTGAGAATGATGAGATGGTGCTGGAGAAGGTGGTCTTGGAGATTTCAAAGCGGATGTAGAGGCCTGTGGCATCGGAGTGGATGGTAGAGATGCCAACGACTCTGATGGAGAGAAACGCCGATAGTAATCGTCTAACATGTACTGTAAGTTATTAAGAAGAGCCAAAGGCATTTGTGCTGAGGGCACCATGGTAGGAGCTTGACATACAGATTCAGAGACCTGTTCCTCATCTGGATCTTCCTCTTGATATTTAATAAGCAATTCAGATGGACTTGTAGCAGTGCGGAACCTGTTGTCTACAACAGATTGCTCCTCATCATCATCTGAATCTAGTAATTGGTCAGGCAATTTAAGCGGTGATAGAGCTTGTAATGACGAACCACGTCTCTCAAGCTGAGAAGGTGTCTTAATCGGATCGGCAACAGAGGCTGTAGATGGTGTGGAAGACCATACTTGAAGTTCAGCACATGTCGATAAAAGTGTCGTCGACGGTTTTGTCGTCGACGGTGTCATCGTCGAAGAAGATGGTGTCTACGAGACAGTCAATTTAAGTGATGGTGCAATCTTTGTAGACGATGTTTTCGACGACGAGGCAGCCTTCGTCGACGGTGGGATCTTTGACGTCGAGCCAGTCTTCGTCAACGGAGCACTCGTCGACGGAGTAGTCTTCATCGACGGTAGGGTAGTCGACGTCGGGCCAGTCTTCTTCAACGGAGCACTCGTTGACGATGTAGTCTTCGTCTACGGTGGGGTCGTCGACGTCGGGCCAGTCTTTGTCGACGGAGCACCCGTCGACGGAATCTTACCTCCATTCGTAGTCGTAGACGGAGCGTCGACGATGGAAGGCATAATCTTCATCGACTAAATAAGTCTTACCACAACAGAGACCAGCGTCGACGGTGAAGAGGCTGACGGCATTATCATCTTTGGCTTAGGTGATGAGCAGGTGACTGTCGACGTCGAAGTGGCGTCAACAATGATAATCGACGACGATGGAACCGTCGACGACGTAGAACTCTTCTTCTGAGGAGCAACCTTCTCAGGTAGCCTCTTAGATGTCAAAGACTTTCCAGTCCTTTTAGGGGGCGAGACAGATGACAATTCAGAAGGTGGAGAAGCCTTTTTTGCAGAAGGTAAGCTAGAGCCCTTGGAGGGCTGAGCTTTCCTCAACACCTTAGCCCCAGTGGAAGATAGATCTTCCTCAGCCATCCTCTTTCTTGAGGATACAGATGACCTTTAAGCCACACTTCCCACTTCAGAGAGGGGATTGTCCTGGTCTTTAATCTTCGGTAGCCACAGAAGAAGGCGTCCTTCCCTGTCTCTGAGGGTCTTCTGAGGGAAGGTCCTGCAGATTTTACACTCTCTCACCTCATGATCAGGATAAAGGCAGTAGATGCACTTTTTGTGGAGATCTTCTTTAAAAAGTCGGAGCTTCCCACAGAATTCACAAGGCCTGAAGAGAGATTTTTAGTAGAAGACATCTTGGATGAAAACAATCCAGTCAGAAAAGTAAAGTACTGAGCAGAGCTCAGGGAGACTCCCTTCACACGACGTGCGGTAGAAAATCTGAGAGCCTGAGCCTCTGGGGAGAACATTCTGGTGGGTGCTGTCGCCTGATTGGCTGCAGTTTGGACTATACAAAATGACTATGATAGTCATGAGTGTGGAAGTTTTTGCTCTTGTAGCTAGGGCTACTTTACTTCCTGGTTGTGTATTACCAAGGATTTTTGGTTATTATGTGCATATTATTGCTTTTTTATGTACCGTGTGTAGGAAGGTGGATATCTGACTATGGTTGCCCCCAACTTTTTGCCTGGTGTTTTGCTGGTTTCTCGACTTAGTTGACCTAGGGCCCTGCTATTCAGGACCCCAGGCCCACTGCTCTCTCTGTAAAATGGATTCCATGTACCCTAGGTACATACCTAATTGGATACTGAGTCACCTTATCAGCCCCTGTACAGTGTACCTTAGGTACCCAGGGCATAGGTGCACACAGGGCCTACCAGGGGCTGCAGCATGTATTATGCCACCCCTGGATGGCCATCCAAAAACAGACACAACTGGCTGCTTGACAGCTGGGGCAAGGTGGTGTAATCACCCTTTGCTTTAGATATAGTATACCTATATCTAAACCTAAAATGGGCACACAGATCTCCTATCAGTCACTCCTATGGCAGGCCTTAACAATCCTGGAGGCAGAGTGCTTGGAATCGTGTGAGATAGTGCTCTGGCATGAGCTGAGCCTGTCTGCGGCCTTCGGGATCTATCCCTTAGCCGTTTCCATGATAGCGTCAGACCATATACTCTTAAGTGCCTTATAATCCTCGCGGTTGTGGTAACTTTGGTCTGACATTATCTAAACATGTCGTGTAAGGTGTCATACGCTTTGGAATACTACCCCCTCGCCAGTTCTGGCGACGGGGGTAGCATTCCACCCCTCTAGAGGGAGCAGACATGTTGGTAGCTGTAACCCCGGTTAAAGTTGAACACAGCCTCAGCTCCACAAAATGGATGCTGCCACCGAGACACAAGTCTGCCCTCCTGCTGCTGGGAGTCCTTCCAGCGAGGGAGGCCTGGACAAAGGGTTTCCTGTCAGGGGCGGTGCCAGCACCATCCCAGACAGGATTTTGTGTATCCCAGGTAGGCAGGGCTGAAAGGAAGGTGACTGCAAGTGGCACCCCGGTGCTCACTGTGCATATGCCGGCTCAAACCAGTTACAGAGGCATACCAGCCCCTGAGCTGGGGAGAGACCGGACAAAGGAGAGGGGTGTAACCACCCCCCCTCCTGGTCCCACCCATGGGCAGGACCTAGTCGCGTGCCAGCCCCTTTTCTTAGAATAAAGGTAGGAGCGGGCACCCTTCCCAAATTGGATAATCTTGAAACTTGAACTACTTTCCACGAAAGGAACTTTTGACTTTCTCTGAAGACTCTCACTTGTGGCTAAGGAGTAGCCACCCTGCACCAGCAGGCACCATCGAAGCGCTTGCGGTTTGCTGGACGTCCATCCTCCGGATCAAGACTGACCAGCTCGACGAGACCCGGATTCCCTGCCATCTCTGACCTCTACCTGCATCCTCAGCCCAGCTGAGATTCGTGGGTGTGACGAGACCCGAGGGACCGGCCATCTTCAAGACCTGCACGACGCTTCACCAGCACGACCACCGAGGGACCCTCGAGTGAGTGCACTGGGGTTTGAGAAGCCCCAACCCTGAGCAGCTCCAGCACCGAAGTCCAGCCCACCAGCATCCACGAGATCTGCGTGGGGCCCTTCTGCTTCCTCGCGGCTACCACGTTGTCCGGTCACTTGCCCGTTGGCTAGTGGTCCTCCTGACGACGTACCACGACGATTTCACCGCTGGTCTAGGTCCCCTAGACTGGCCCTTGCTCCTTGTTCAACAAGGAGTGCCCTGGACCCTCCTGGTCCACTCCAGACGCCATCTTGACTCCACCGCGTGGGCTTGCCTTTGCCATGGTTTGTTGCTCCTATCCTGGATCCAGCATCGCCGACAGCAGACACCATCGTGGGACAGCTCGCACCTCCAGACTGGTCGCCGACAACGCCTCCTGGCCCGTGTGTCTGCAGAGTCCAGCGTCACCCACTTACCTGATGGCGGCGACTTCATCCGGTGCCATCCTGGTGCCCACTCAATCACTGGCTAGTGATTAAGAACTGAGTCCCCTCTGCTTTCAGGCCGTCCTCTTCACCGATCCAGCCTTGGATCACACCGAACTTCTTCACTGGTCGCCTGCCAGCAACTTCTTCTTTCAGGCTCCATAGACTACAACGAGGATTACCGACGTCTTTTGAACCCTATGCAGCCGCAGCCCCTGGGCTAGGTAACTCGAGCATTTCGGTGTTCCAGCACAGGTTCACTATCCTAGTGTCCAGATCCTTTTTCGTTTTAAGTCTACCTAGTCGGATTCGTCCGGAAACAGTAACTTTAGAATTGCTAGCATCAATAGACTTTGTCCCGCATCCCGCGTAAGAGTTCCCACTCTGCACCCGGGTTCCCTAGGCCTCCTGCTCCTAACCTGAGGGTTCAGTAAGGTAGTCCTAGCGGTCCTGAAGCCTCTGGATCGTGTTACTTACCTGCTAGTATTTCGCATTCCACTTTTGAAGTATATGGTTTTTCGTGCCCCTCGGGCATTTGTGTAAATTGTGCAACTTGTAGTATTTTCGTAAGAGTTTTGTATTGTGCTTAGCTCCCTGACTCATAAAGAGTTCAGGGTAGACTTGTTATTAATAAATATACTTTATTTTTATAACAACTTGTGTGGTGTCCTTTCACTTGGTGTTCAAGGGGTATATGTGATGGTAAAACAGCTGGCTTAACACGCCCTCTACAGTTTAGCCTTAAGACTGCTTTTGTCCACGCTACTAGGATAGCTGGTCTATCAGGTTGACTTACAACCAATCATCAATAAGGGTTGTTTGGTATGATACAAAGTGATCACTAGAATAGTGAGCACTATATATCAGGCCAACTTCTCACATTGGTGAACAGCGGTTGGGATTTGAGCTTGCTGTTGTTTTACCACACACGTATCCTAAGAATATCATTTGAAAGATCACATAAGTACCAAGGTACATATAACTTAGCTTAGAATACTCTGAGTTCTACTGAACCAGCTGTTGTAGTGTAACAGGGCTTAGCACACCCTGACTACAACTCTAGCAAGGATCAGTAGGTAAACCCATAGTGTAGGTAGGTGCATCACTTACACCACACTAGAAGCATGTCTACCCATGGAGAGTCTTCAGAGACTCCCCTAGTGGCTAGTGACCCTCCACAGGTCAACTCAAGATATGCAGCTCTCAGTTTCCAGGAGATGAGACAATTGTGTACCTCCAGGAAATTGAAACATGGTTCTAACCCTACCACTCCCTTTCTGTTAGGTCTCTTAGAGACATATGATGCTAGGAAAGCTTCTCATACAGATGGGAACATGCCAGCCTTAGAGGGTACCCTTGGTGATCCAGACCTCCTTGACACTGACAATGTAGCTGAGGAGGAGGATGAAGAGGATCCTTCTGGGGATGAGGCAGACCACAGGCCTGAGCTAGTCAGCAGACTTACTAGGGCCAACTTAGACCTACATAGGGAAGGATCTGGGGGACCCCCAGTACTGACCCTAAGCAGGCCTAACTTTGGAGTTAGAAGAGATAGATCTCATTTTAGGGACTCCAATAGATCTGTGCACTCTCATGCCTCTTCCCAGAGGAGAATGACTTCCCCTCAGAGAAGAGAACATGAAGCAAGGATGAAACAGGCTAATCTGAGGATCCAGAGGGAAGAACTTGCCCTTGCCAAAGAGAAGCTTGCCTTTGCTAGAGAGCAACAGTTGTGTGGGGTAGTCCCCACTGGTGGCAGCATTATCCCTAGAGATAAAGACAGGAGTTTAGATACTAGACACCTGAGTAAAATAGTGCCCCCCTTTAAACAAGGGGATGACATCCACAAATGGATGACTGCTTTGGAGAGGGCCTGCACTGTCCAGCGCATCCCCCAGAGTCAGTGGGCAGCTATATTGTGGCTCTCCTTTGAAGGTAAAGGTAGAGATAAGCTCCTCACTACTAGAGCTGAGGATGCTAACAATTACCAAGTCCTGAAGAATACACTGATTGATGGGTTTGGCTTAACAACAGAGCAGTACAGGTTGCTGTTCAGAGACACCCAGAAAATTCAGTCTCAGGATTGGGCTGACTTTGTTGATTGTGCCACTAAGGCTTTGGAAGGCTGGTTACTGGGTAGTAAGGTTACTGATTACCAAGGATTGTATAATCTAATTATGAGAGAGCAAGTCTTAAATAATTGTCGGAACCAGTTATTACACCAGCACCTGGTAGACTATGATCTGACCTCTCCACAAGAATTGGGTAAGAGGGCAGACAAATGGGTCAGAACCAGGATTAGGCCTAAGAACCAAGGTGGTGACCAGAAGAAGGAATCAACCAAGCCTCAAGAGAAGGGTGGGAATAAATTTACAGATCAAACCACATCAGGGCCCCAAAAATCCTCTGAGGGGGGTGGGTCCCAGAATCCTTCCAATACCCAGAAGAAACCTTATTACTATACCTGCAAACAGGTAGGCCATTTGAAAACTGACAGCAGTTGCCCAAGGGCCAACAACAATAAGGAAAACATACCCCCAAGTAACACTTCCAAGCCTCCTGTTACTACTAGTAGTAATCCCCCAGGTGGTGGGAGTGCCCCCAAGAATTTGGGTGGATTTACTTTGGGAGTTCCTGGGGACTCTGGCCTAACCAGGTCCCCTAACTCAGATACTCTTGTCTGTGAGACTGGCATGGGGTTTGCCAACTTCACTGATTGTCCCAACACTTTGGGCAAATACAGACAGGAGCCCCTCATCAATGGACTGAAAGTTGAGGCCTATAGAGATACAGGGGCTAGCATCACCATGGTGACTGAGAGCCTAGTCCCCCTCAAGGCAACTTATACCTGGTGCCACATACCAGGTGACCAACATTGATGGAGTGCAGAGAGATCATCCCATAGCAGTGGTAAATCTCGGCTGGGGAGGTGACACTGGCCCCAAGAGAGTGGCAGTGTCATCAAACTTGCCTGTAGATTGCCTACTGGGGAATGATTTAGAGATCTCAGCCTGGGCTGAGGTAGAGCAAGAAACCCATTTTAAAATGGTAAACCTCCATGGTAAGGTTAGTGGGGCAGTGATAGCCACAGCCCCAGTCCAAGATGTCCTCCATGAACAGGTCAGGATGGCTGTGCCAGTCACAGCCCAATCTCAGACAAATTCCTTCCCAGAACAGGTTGGCAAGGCTGTGATGGTAACAGCCCATACCCAAACTGAGTCCCTTCCTGAAAAGGTTGGTAGAGTTGTGATGGCCACAGCTCAAACTCAGACAGATAATAGTGTTGTGAAGCCTGAAACTATGGATCACTCCACTCAGACAGAGAGCATTGAGGAGGAAGAGAAATCTCCCTCCCACCAGACTTTAGGAAAGGATCAGCCTCCTCAGGGAACTGATCTGACCCCTTGTGAAGACACTGCCCCAGAGGTAGTCAGGCCTAGCCTGGCAGAACCCCTGATGTCAGTGGACCCTTCTAATGTGGGACCCAGTCTGGAGCAAGTAACCTGCCCCTCTCTACCCTGCCTCAGTCAGCCCAGGGCTGTAGAGGTCAGGGAGGCCAGTGGTGGACCCCAAAGGGCCCCCTGTCCAAAAGAACTCCCCAATCAACAAATTAAGGGCACTGAAGCTAGTAGTCCTAGCCAAGTGAAAATAAAACAAACTCCTGAGGGATCCCCCTTAAAATTAGTTAGGGACCTCCCATAGATGGACACTGTTGGGCACAGCCAAACCTGGGACCTAAGGGCCCCAAACCTGACCTGTCCCTCCAGTAAGCCAAACAGAGGGACCCAGCCTCCAGCTTTAGGTAGCCAGAGGTTGACCCTGAGAGCTCAACACAACTCAGTCTTGGAAAGAAAGGCCTCTATGGTGGATAATGATTGGAGGAAGCTGAGCCCAAAATTAGTGGAGCCTCACTTCAGTACTCCATCTCAGCACCAGCCTTTTACTTTGCCAAAGCACACCACAGGTAGAGATTCCCTATGGTGGAGACCCTCAGATACCCTTAGGGTGAGGGATTGCTTAGTGGACCATGAGATAGGGGGTAACCATGCCAGTGCATATACCACCTCATATGGCCACTCAGGCAATATAGGCTTACCTGGTCAAAGATAGCCTTATCTCCTTTCGTTTGGGGGGGGGGGGTTATGTAGGAAGGTGGATATCTGACTATGGTTGCCCCCAACTTTTTGCCTGGTGTTTTGCTGGTTTCTCGACTTAGTTGACCTAGGGCCCTGCTATTCAGGACCCCAGGCCCACTGCTCTCTCGGATTCCATGTACCCTAGGTACATACCTAATTGGATACTGAGTCACCTTATCAGCCCCTGTACAGTGTACCTTAGGTACCCAGGGCACAGGTGCACACAGGGCCTACCAGGGACTGCAGCATGTATTATGCCACCCCTGGATGGCCATCCAAAAACAGACACAACTGGCTGCTTGACAGCTGGGGCAAGGTGGTGTAATCACCCTTTGCTTTAGATATAGTATACCTATATCTAAACCTAAAATGGGCACACAGATCTCCTATCAGTCACACATATGGCAGGCCTTAACAATCCTGGAGGCAGAGTGCTTGGAATCGTGTGAGATAGTGCTCTGGCATGAGCTGAGCCTGTCTGCGGCCTTCGGGATCTATCACTTAGCCGTTTCCATGATAGCGTCAGACCATATACTCTTAAGTGCCTTATAATCCTCGCGGTTATGGTAACTTTGGTCTGACATTATCTAAACATGTCGTGTAAGGTGTCATACGCTTTGGAATACTAACCCCTCGCCGGTTCTGGCGACGGGGATAGCATTCCACCCCTCTAGAGGGAGCAGACATGTTGGTAGCTGTAACCCCGGTAAAAGTTGAACACAGCCTCAGCTCCACAAAATGGATGCTGCCACCGAGACACAAGTCTGCCCTCCTGCTGCTGGGAGTCCTTCCAGCGAGGGAGGCCTGGACAAAGGGTTTCCTGTCAGGGGCGGTGCCAGCACCATCCCAGACAGGATTTTGTGTATCCCAGGTAGGCAGGGCTGAAAGGAAGGTGACTGCAAGTGGCACCCCGGTGCTCACTGTGCATATGCCGGCTCAAACCAGTTCCAGAGGCACACCAGCCCCTGAGCTGGGGAGAGACCGGACAAAGGAGAGGGGTGTAACCACCCCCCTCCTGGTCCCACCCATGGGCAGGACCTAGTCGCGTGCCAGCCCCTTTTCTTAGAATAAAGGTAGGAGCGGGCACCCTTCCCAAATTGGATAATCTTGAAACTTGAACTACTTTCCACGAAAGGAACTCTTGACTTTCTCTGAAGACTCTCACTTGTGGCTAAGGCGTAGCCACCCTGCACCAGCAGGCACCATCGAAGCGCTTGCGGTTTGCTGGACGTCCATCCTCCGGATCAAGACTGACCAGCTCGACGAGACCCGGATTCCCTGCCATCTCTGACCTCTACCTGCATCCTCAGCCCAGCTGAGATTCGTGGGTGTGACGAGACCCGAGGGACCGGCCATCTTCAAGACCTGCACGACGCTTCACCAGCACGACCACCGAGGGACCCTCGAGTGAGTGCACTGGGGTTTGAGAAGCCCCAACCCTGAGCAGCTCCAGCACCGAAGTCCAGCCCCCCAGCATCCACGAGATCTGCGTGGGGCCCTTCTGCTTCCTCGCTGCTACCACGTTGTCCGGTCACTTACCCGTTGGCTAGTGGCCCTCCTTACGACGTACCACGACGATTTCACCGCTGGTCTAGGTCCCCTAGACTGGCCCTTGCTCCTTGTTCAACAAGGAGTGCCCTGGACCCTCCTGGTCCACTCCAGACGCCATCTTGACTCCACCGCGTGGGCTTGCCTTTGCCAAGGTTTGTTGCTCCTATCCTGGATCCAGCATCGCCGACAGCAGACACCATCGTGGGACAGCTCGCACCTCCAGCCTGGTCGCCGACAACGCCTCCTGGCCCGTGTGTCTGCAGAGTCCAGCGTCACCCACTTACCTGATCGCGGCGACTTCATCCGGTGCCATCCTGGTGCCCACTCAATCACTGGCTAGTGATTAAGAACTGAGTCCCCTCTGCTTTCAGGTCGTCCTCTTCACCAATCCAGCCTTGGATCACACCGAACTTCTTCACTGGTCGCCTGCCAGCAACTTCTTCTTTCAGGCTCCATAGACGACAACGAGGATTCCCGACGTCTTTTGAACCCTATGCAGCCGCAGCCCCTGGGCTAGGTAACTCGAGCATTTCGGTGCTCCAGCACAGGTTCACTATCCTAGTGTCCAGATCCTTTTTCGTTTTAAGTCTACCTAGTCGGATTCGTCCGGAAACAGTAACTTTAGAATTGCTAGCATCCATAGACTTTGTCCCGCATCCCGCGTAAGAGTTCCCAGTCTGCACCCGGGTTCCCTAGGCCTCCTGCTCCTAACCTGAGGGTTCAGTAAGGTAGTCCTAGCGGTCCTTAAGCCTCTGGATCGTGTTACTTACCTGCTAGTATTTCGCATTCCACTTTTGAAGTATATGGTTTTTCGTGCCCCTCGGGCATTTGTGTAAATTGTGCAACTTGTAGTATTTTCGTAAGAGTTTTGAATTGTGCTTAGCTCCCTGACTCATAAAGAGTTCAGGGTAGACTTGTTATTAATAAATATCCTTTATTTTTATAACAACTTGTGTGGTGTCCTTTCACTTGGTGTTCAAGGGGTATATGTGATGGTAAAACAGCTGGCTTAACACGCCCTCTAGAGTTTAGCCTAAAGACTGCTTTTGTCCACGCTACTAGGATAGCTGGTCTATCAGGTTGACTTACAACCAATCATCAATAAGGGTTGTTTGGTATGATACAAAGTGATCACTAGAATAGTGAGCACTATATATCAGGCCAACTTCTCACACCGTGGGAATCCCACTCCGACGACGGGGAATGATTCAGGCATGTGAATCTATGAAAGACACCCCAATACTGGAGAATAAAATAATTTATGTTGACTGTGAGAAGTTGGCCTGGTATATGATGTCCACAATTCTGTGGGCACCTTGTATCAGTCGAAACAATCCCTTATGGTGATGGTTGTAAGTCAACCTTAAAAGACAAGCTATCCTAGGGGTAGCATGGACTAAGCAGCCTAAAGGCTTAACTCAAGAGGCCATGTGAAGCCAGCTGTTTTACCATATGCAATCCTGTAATATCAAATGAAAGGACACCACACAAGTTATATATTATAAAAATATATGTATTTATTCTCAGAATAATCCCCAATACTCTTTATGAGTAAAGAAGCACAAGCGTTTAAACAAAAGCACAATATAACATATGAAAGTTGCACAATTATGGATAGGGCCTGTGGCCACTCAAACCATATATCAAAAAAGTGGTATAAGTATCACTATTCGATCAGTGGTAAGGCCTACGGCCTTGGGAATCGCTGGGACTACACTGGACTAACAGCAGTTAGGACGGGAGTAGCCCGCGGGATTCGGGTGCAGCGCTAAAAGCACACGCATGCACCAATGCAAAGTCAATGGTGCGTAAAAGTTATCGAGTTACAGGTTTAAGAGTCTTCCGACTGGACTAGAAGGACAAAACGTTAGACTTAGACACTAGAGGTGTAAACCACTACAGGAGCACCGGCGTTCAAGTATTACCTCACCCACAGCAAGCGGGTGCACAGGTGCAAAAGCGTGTCGGGTTTCGTCGCGAAGATCTATGGTGCCTGGAGATGAAGATGCTGCAGGCGTCCAGAAGAGAAGTGTCCGGTGTGATCCAAGGGTGGATCGAAGATGTAGAGTACCTGAAAGCAGAGGGGACAGAGTCTGGGTCACTAGCCAGTGACCAGGAAGGAACCGGGAAGGAACCAGGCGATGTCGGGCACAATCAGGTGCTTGTCGCGAAGCTTGTCTCCGCTGCCACGTGGACTCTGTGGCACCGAGGATGTCCAGGAGTGTATCACGAGCTGTCTCACGAAGGCTCTCGCTGTCGGCGGTGTCGGCTTCCGGATCGGAGTTAACAAGCCTTGGCAAGGGCAACCCACGCAGGATTCGAAGATCGCTTCTCACTCGGACCAGCAAGGTCAGAGCAGGTGCTCCTTTTCAGGGGAGCGAGGACCAGTCTGGAGCAACCAGACCAGCAGTGTAAATTCTTAGGTTCTTCGGTACAGGGGCCACTAGCCAACGGGCAAGCGACCGGACCAAGGCGTCGAGCAGGAAAATGCAAAAGGGCCCCACGCAGCACTCGGTGAGTGTGGAGGGGTGAGCTTCGGTGCAAAAGCTGCTCGGGGCTGGAGCTTCTCAAACTCCAATGCACAGCTTCAAGGGAGCCTCGGAAGCTGCACGGTCAGCACTTCGTAGTTTTTCCAAGATGGCCGGCCCCACGCTTCAGGTCGCCTCCACGGGTCTCAGCTTTGCAGGGACTGTGAATCGGGCTGTTGGAAGGCAGGAACGCTGGGTCTTGTCGATCTCTGTCGCTCGAGTTCCGGCGGGAACTGCAACAAAGCAAACAGTGACGTGCTGGATGGTGCCTGTTTGCACAGGGTGGTCACTCCTTGACCACAAGGGAGATTCTTCAGTCTTCTACGTCGAGTAGGATGTCGAAGGGTCCAGAGTTTCGTTTCATAAGTTTCAGTCAGGATAATCTGATGTGCATCTGCACAGCTCCTACCTTTATTCCAAATCAAGGGGCTGGATTACCTGCTAGGTCCCTCCTATGGGTGGGACCCAGGAAGGGGGTGGTTACACCCCTTTTCCTTTGTCCAGTTTCGCACCAGAGCTGGGGCTGGAGTGCCCCAGAACCGGTTTGACTGGATTTTGCATGGGACACCTTGTGTGCCCCAGGCAGTGTCTAGTTTCTTTCAACCAACCCTGCCCCAATACACTATCTCCTGTCTGGGGAGGTGTAGCACCTCCCTGTGACAGGAAACCCTTTGTCCAGGCCTCCCCTGCCAAGTTTTGGTCAGCAGTAGGAGGTCAGACTCGTGTCTGTGGCAGCAGCATCCATTTTGTGATGCTGAGGCTCTGGTTAGGATTAACCGCGTTTAAGTACAGTAACATGTCTTCTCCCTCTAGAAGGGTGGAATGCTACCCCCGTCTCCAGAACTGGCGAAGGGGTAGTATTCCAAAGTGTATGACACCAAACACGACATGTTTTGATAAAGCCAAACCAAAGTTAGCATTAACCGCGAGGATTATAATGCACTTAAGAGTATATGGTATGGCAGTATCACTGGAACAGCTGCACGGAAATGGTTCCGACCTCTGCAGACAGGCTCAGCTCATGCTAGAGCACCATCTCACATAAAACCAAGCACTCTGCCTTCAGGATTGTTAAGGCCTGCCATAGGAGTGACTTATAGGTATATATGTATCCAGATATAGGTTTAGATATAGGTATACTATATCTAAGCAAGGGGTGATTACACCACCTTGCCCAAGCTGAGTGATCAGCCAGTTGTGTCGATTTAAGTACCAGCCAGGGGTGGCAAAAGATATGCTGCAGCCCCTGGTAGGCCTTGGATGCACCTATGCCCTGGGCACCTATAGTGCACTGTACAGGGGCTGATAAGGTGTCCAGTACCAAATTGCTGATGTACCTAGGGTACATGGAGTCCATTTAAAGAGAGAGCAGATAGCCTGGTACCCTGATTAGCAGGATCCCAGGCTAACTAAGTCGAAAACCAGCTAAACACTAGGCAAAAAATCTGGGGTAACCATAGTCAGGTATCCACCTTCCTACATTGACCCATAGGTTGTTTTAAAGTATATGTACTGCACTGTTTGGTCCCTTCTTACAGGGGAATAGACCTCCGTTTTTTAAGTTGGATCACATTCTTGCACGTGTCTTTTGTGTGTTCTATCACGTTTTCCTACTTAGTCTTCCTTCACCACTGTTCTTCATAAAAAAAACACATTGCGCTCCATCCAGAGTGTTTGTCTGCACCTGGATGTATGATGCGGCCCTAGGATAAAGCATGACACTGCAAAGTGTGTGGAGGCAGTATTAAGAAATGTTTTGTCTTCCCCATGTTTGTCTTGGGTCTAAGTAGATATGAGATTTACCGTTCCCATGTGGACAACTACATGATTTGTAGTTCCAGCCTATCTTGGATCCCAGGGGATAGGATCTTGTTTTTAGTACTTCTCTGTTGAGTGAGATTTAATTCATGGGTAGGGAGTCAGAGAAGTCTTAGTCCTTTGTCTCTTCTGTAGTTTTTTCCATGTATCCATCATCACCATGAGCGCTGGGTGGGGTAGGGAGAGGGATCTGCCACTGGTCCAACTGCAGTTGAGCAGCCACCACTGCAGGTCTTTGACAGTCAGAAGAATGCTGTCTAGTCCTCATATCACCTAACCTAGGTGCCCCTCCCCAACCCAGCAGTGATGTATCCATCACCATGAGCGCTGGGTGGGGTAGGGAGAGGGATCTGCCACCGGTCCAATTGCAGTGGAGCAGCCACCACGGCAGGTCTTTGACAGTCTACTCAAAAATCTTGATGGAATCTGACTGGTTTCTAGGTGCTGAGCCCCTTAATACTGTGGCATCTGACCTAGTCCACGATCAGGTCACAGGTTGCCAAAAAGTCTCAGAGCCACTCTCACTGATACCAAGAACCGAGGTTGATTCATAGGGATCCTAGGCCAAATGTCCTGGAGGCGATGAAGCGGTGGGAAGGCTTGAAACTGCACAATATCTAATACGGCTTCAATGAACTGGTATCTAGAATCTCTGTGGAAGAGTCAGGCATAACTTTGGCACGTTGATATAGAACACTAAAGAGTTTCACCAACACCAGGAGGTGGTTCACAGTCAACAGCTAGTCATTGAGATAGTGAAAGACTGGTACACCCAACAACCGAAGGTGTGTAGCAATCAGCATCACTTTTGTGAATTTCTGAAGGTCACTTGTGAGGCAGGGGGAAGCTCAGGAACTGGAAATGTTCTAGGTCCACCTTGAACAACAGAAAATGCAAGCGGGAATACAGGACAGGAATATGAAAATATGAGTCCTGCAGGTAGAGTGCTACCATCGTGTCTGAACCTGGGCCAACATGTGCATCCTGATTTTGTCCTTGTTCAGGAAGAAGTGGAGGGGGCAAAGATCTAACATAGTCCTTCTTTGCTTCATTGGCCCCAAGAAAGGTAACGGAGTAACAAACATCCTGTACCTACTTCCAGTGCTGGAACCCTCTTATGGCTCCTGTTGTTCAAAAGAACACTTACTTTTTGCTGCAGAATAGACAAACGGTCATCCAAAAGCCACACTGATGTGGGTGGGCTATGCAGCGGATCAGATGAGAATGGCAGCACGTATCCTTGCTGAACTATTTTGAGCGCTATTTTGCTGGATGTACTGATCCGTCCTAGTGGTAACCATAATTTTTCCAGCCTCCAACAGGGTGGCTATGTGGTACAGAAAGCAAGCTAAAGTAGCTTGGAAGCTACGCAGTAGGGGACTGGGGAGTATGCGCTGCCATTAAGATCCAGGATGTTGTCGGTTTGAACTTCGACCGCAACCTCGAAAAGAATGGGGTCTGTTGTTTGGGTGGAGGTCACTGACTTTGTTGTTGTGTCAAGCCCCTTCCGAAGCCTTGAAAGGGTTGAAAATGCTGGGGATGCTGCTGCACAAACACAAAAAGGCTGAAGAAGTTCTCTGCAGCCTTTTTTCTTTGAGCACTCCAGTGCAGGGTCTGCTTTGTCTCGGAAGAGCTGGGTGCCGGTAAAAGCATATCTAATAATGATGCTTGGACATTGCACGAACAATCTGTGGATCTCCTCCATGTGTGGCACTGAAGCATCACACTGCTACCATCCGCCCTGCCCAAGAAGTTAGTAGTTTCCAGCTGAGAGCTGATGATATATTTTGCTGCGTCTTGGATATCCAGAATGATCTGAGACTGGCTAGACTGAAATTGATCAGCGACTGCTGTAAGATCTTAATGACCATGTCCCGCAGAGCGTGAGTATCGCTCAAAGAGACAGCTGGAATTGACTAAATGATGGCCCAGGCTGGCCTAGGAGAAAATGTGTTTCCAAATGCTGCCATATGTTTCGACTCCATATCAGTAGGAGTCGTAGGGTTCCACTGACTGGTAGAGGCCTGCACTACTAGGCCCTCGGGCGTGGGAAGCCATGTGGGGAAGGCAGGGCCACAAGTGGCAGGTCTATTTTATGGCGTCTAGTTACTTGACTATTTACCAGCAGGCAAGAACAAAATTTGTCCCAAGAGTCCAAGGGAGTTGTCCCAGATTGCAGAACCTCAGTGAGCGCGTTAGGTTTTACCTCAATAGATGGGATCTGCAAGGCAAAAACTTCGGCAGCACAGCGGATGACTATAGCAAAAGAGGTTGATTCTTCTCTTGACAGGCCAGGGGGTAACACATGCCTCTTGTGGGTTCATAAGAAGGGTGTTGTCGTTGTTGTAATGGGATGTGTCATCCCTGCCATTTCCATTGTAAACACCCAGATCATATTGAGTATGTTCCAAATCGGCGACAAAAAGTTTTGGGGTACTTACGGATAGTTCCTGGAAGGGGTAATATTTTAACTGATTTACAATGAGATTGGACTGCCAGTGTCACCATATGTATAGCTTAAGTTGAGGCTGGCGCCCTCTTTGTTCCCTGGTCGGCCTCGCGATCGGATACTCCCCTCCTTGACCCAGAGGAACCGGGCTGCCCGGACGCTGTTTTCCTGCATGGTAAGTGGTTTCCCTCTGTCCCCCCCCTCCTCTCCCTTCTCCTGGGTCCTCCCCCGGGTCCTGTGTGGATGCATGCACGGTGTAGGGATAGGGATGGTGGGCCTGGGCGTGCGGGGGTCCGTCCTTATGTGGTGGTGTGTCTTCCTACAGCGCTGGCCTAGGAGGGGAGCTGGCGGTTCCTCCAGGGTGTGGGGAAGGGGGTCCGGTCGGCCCCTCTCACGTGCAGTGAGCGCGGGGGCTCCGGGTGTAGGGTGTTGGGCCAGTAGGCGGGTGTCGGGCTGGAGCGGACAGGTTGGTCTTCTCTACTTCGATCTGGCTTTTATTTCGATTTCTGTGCTTTTTGGTCGGGACACTGGGAATAGCTCCCTGTCCGGGAGAAGGAGCTGCCGGGGAGTTGCGGGGCATTACCTCTTGCTTACCTGCCAGCCCCGTCTCGCCTACTTTGCGCGGAGCCACCCCTGCCTCGGCTGCCGCCCAACGTCGTGGGTGTAGAGAGCCATCCGGGCTCTCACCTACAATGTATCCTTTCAAAGCACGCACGCACACGCAACCTTGGGGCGGGCTCGCCCCTAGGTATAAATAAACAAGCGGAAGACCGCTCGGGGTCTTTCCGGCTAAATACATACTAGTGTCTGTATGCTCATTAGCTGTGTGTGCATGCACGTGGTAGGCCCTGCCTTACCACTCTACATTGGCGACGAGGCCGGTGTTTCCTGTATCCACGTGTGCCTGGGGCCCCGGGTCGCCTGCCCGACGCCTGCCTCACGCTGCGGTGCATGCCGCTGTGTTGTCCCGGCCTCCCGTGCGCTTGAGACCCGCCCACGCGTCTCCCGTGAGGGAGCGCCTTCAGCTGGCGGGACTCGAGGCGGCGGGAGCCGACGTGCGGCCTGCTGCGGATCCTGCGGGTGAGTGATCGTCTGCCCCGCTTGCGCGGCCCCTGCCTGCCGCGCTCCGCCTGTCACCGCGGAGGAGGTGCGCCTGCCGGCTGCAGGCCTGGGGAGAGGCCCGGCGAGCACCACGAGACGGCCCGCACTGGGTCCGCCCCCGCCCTTCGACGAAGACGCGCATGAGGCGCCAGTGCTGTGGCACGCGCGAGACACGGCGCCAGGCCCCCTGCAGTGCTCCTGCCCTCACGACGATCGAGGGAGAGCGAAGGACTGCTTGAATTAAAGGGAGAGGAATTAAACAAGCATTGGCACGCACAAGAGGGAAGCTCAATAAACAGTGGTACACTTAAGGCCGTGCATCAAAGACTCCGCCACCACGGCTGGTCCCTGAGGTCCTTATCCTCGCCACTGCTGCCTCTTCCTGCGCCACGCCCTACAACGCCTCGACACGCAGCGCGGCCTGTGCCCCTGCCCTGCGCCTCACGCGGCCACCACCCCGGAAAGCACCAACAAGGCCAGAGTGACGCCACGCCATGAGCCTAGTCGCGCCAGGAGCGGCCCAAGACGGGGCTGGCCAGCCCCCCCAGCAAGCTCCCCAGCAGCAACCAGCTGCGCCCGCCGCTCAACCACAGGCTCAAGCCCAAGCCGGAGCGGGTGCCCCAGCAGGACCCCCAGCGCCCGCGCCCCACGCGCATCAGCACGCTGGCGCAGCACCCATACCACCGTTCAGCGAATCAGCTGACCCGGCAACGGCGGCCATCCGCTGGAAGGCATGGGTCGGACGCCTCAATCTGTATTTCAAGGGCACAAGGGAGACCGACGGTATGGTGAAAAGGTCGCTCCTCATTCTCTATGGGGGTCAGGAGATCTATGACTTATTCGAATCGCTCCCGAACACCGGAGCCGAGGATAACTACGACGCCGCTGTCGCGGCCCTCAACGCACACTTTGACCCTCAGCTGAATAATGATTTCGAAAAATTCAAATTCAAGCGCGCATGGCAGTTGGACTCCGAGTCGGTCGACATGTACTACACTCGACTCCGACGGCTCGCGAGCACGTGTCCTTTCACCAACCCTCGTGACGAAATCAGGGACCAGATCATCGTCGGCTGCAAATCAAAGCTACTGAGGAAGCTGATCCTCAGACAACCAGGGATCACCCTAGACGAGATCCTCGTCCTGGCGAGGTCACACGAATTGTCTGATGCCCGGGCGGAAGAGATGGAGGTCGCACTGCGCACCCCGGTGATCGCCCCGTCTGGGGCAAGGGCCCCGGCCATCAAGGAAGAACGAGTGGATGCGATCCACAGACGATTCCCGCCAGCAAGGCCGCGAGGTGGCCCGCCACGAGACAGCCAATGCGGGTACTGTGGTGTGGACCACCCTGCCACGGCCACGTGTGGTGCCAAAGGCAAGACGTGCCTCAAGTGTGGACGCATGAATCACTTCGCTGCTGTCTGCCGGGGAGGGAAGTTCAGAGCAGCAGGCCCGCGCGCCAGAACTGTGACCCAGCGTGTCCGACAACTGTCTCTCGACCAGGAGGGACCCCCTCCCGACACAGAGGCTCAAGACCGCCGGCCCAGATACGAGGACGACGAAGACGATGAGGTGTATGTCATCTCCTACGTGAGCCGGGCATCCACGAAAAGACGACCGCCTCCAATGTGTTCCGTCTCAGTGGATGGGACGAGTGTCAATGCGCTGATAGACACAGGGGCGTCCGTGAACGTCATGGACTCGGACCAGTATGAGCGCATGTCCCCAAAACCAACGCTGGCACCGTCCGCGGCACGCATCTACACCTATGGCGGGACGGAACCCATGCCTCTTCGTGGAGTAATTCAAACCACCGTGATCAACGGAGAATATTCCACCGTGACCAGGTTCCACATCACTGAGGGCAAAAAGGGCACCCTCCTGAGCTGTCACACAGCAGAGGATTTGGGGCTGGTGTTTTTCGCCAACCAAGTACACCAGGCTCACGCAGACTTCATGTTAAAAGAGTTCCCAGGACTGTTCAAGGGCCTCGGCAAGCTCAAGGGTAAAAAGTTTAAGCTACACATTGATGCGACTGTGAAACCTGTCGCTCTCAGACACCGGCGAGTGCCTTTCAACCTCAGGCCTCAAGTCGAGGAAGAGCTTCGCAAACTTGAAGAGTTGGGAGTGATCGAGAAAGTGTCGGGTCCGACACCTTGGGTCTCGCCACTGGTAGTCGCCCCCAAACCGAAGCAGCCGGGGGCCATACGTCTGTGCGTGGACATGAGGCTCCCCAACACCGCTGTCAAGCGCGAACGGCACATCACCCCCACGATGGACGATATCATAGCTGACCTCAACGGGGCGAAGTGGTTTTCAAAACTAGACCTCAACTCAGGCTATCACCAGCTGGAGCTAGAGCCGGCTAGCAGATACATCACCACATTTTCGACGCACGTGGGGCTGCGTCGTTACACTCGGCTCAGTTTTGGGGTCTCGTCAGCGGCCGAGGTCTTTCAGAACGCCATTCGCGAGGTGCTCTCCGGACTAAGGGGGGTGATCAACCTGAGTGATGACATCCTAGTATACTCAACGACCCTCGAGGAGCACCACGCCAACTTGAGGGCGACCCTGCAGAGGCTCGCCGACAGCGGCCTTACCCTCCACCGCGCCAAATGTGCCTTCTATCAGGAATCAGTGGATTTCTTTGGATATATCTTTACGAGGGAAGGCCTGAAAGTTGATCCCAAGAAGGCAGAAGCCATCAAAGCAGCCAGCACTCCACGGAGTCAAACCGAAGTCCGAAGTTTTCTGGGCATGGCCACATACTGTGGCCGGTTCATCCCGAACCTAGCTGACATAGCGGAGCCCCTCCGTGCCCTCACCCGTGCTGATCAGAAGTGGGACTGGACTGCTGCTGCAAACAAGGCGTTCCAGACCATCAAGGCCAGTCTACTCGACAACACCACCATGGCATACTTCCAGCCTCGGAGGCGGACCGAGTTGATTGTTGATGCCAGCCCAGTTGGGTTAGGAGCTGTTCTGCTGCAAGAGTACGGGCCGGAAGAGTGGAAGCCCGTTGCCTATGCCAGCAAGGCCCTGTCCGACACGGAGACCAGGTATGCTCAAATCGAAAGGGAAGCGTTGGCTGTCAAATGGGCATGCCAGCATTTTCACCTCTACCTCTGCGGGCAGGAATTCACGGTGGTCACAGACCACAAGCCCCTGTTGCCCCTCTTTGCGGGAACGTCCCGGCTTGCTCCCCCTCGCATCGAGCGGTGGGCTGTCCAGCTGCAGGGGTATCGGTTCAAGGTGGTGTTCAGGCCTGGAGCACACAATCCCGCTGACTACTTGTCGCGTCATCCAGATGTCACCCCGCCAACGGCCCTCACAGACGACGGGGAGGAGCTGGAAGAGATGGTACATCTGATCACCCAAGCGGCGTGCCCCGAGAATATGTCGCTCCAAGACATTAGCGACGCCACGGCGACGGACGGAACCCTGGTGAAAGTCAAAGAGGCACTCGAGGGAAATCGCTGGGCCCATTTTCTTGATGGTGCATCGTGCCTCCGGCCGGAGGTGAGTCACGCCAGACAGCAGCTGTGGCAAATACGGAGTGAACTTAGTATCGGAGATGAAGGAGTGGTGCTGCGCGGGCACCTCATTGTCATGCCCGAAAGCCTTCAGCAACGAGCCCTGAGCCTGGCCCACGTGGGACACCAAGGTATAGCTAAAACCAAGGCCCGTTTGAGGAGTAAAGTGTGGTTTCCTGCGATGGACAGCCAGGTGGAAGCTATGATACGGTCCTGCCACGCGTGTACGATCACGGGCAGTGACCCTGCACCAGCACCCGTGCTCACGGAAGAAGCACCCCAGGCCCCGTGGGCTCAACTCAGTATTGACTTTGGCAGTTTTCCGGACGGTCGGCACATGCTGGTGCTGGTAGACTCTTTCTCAAAATTCCCTGTTGGAGAAGTCATCGCATCCACTGCATTCCCGCAAGTAAAGAAAGTCCTAAACCGAGTGTTTGCTACGATGGGGCTCCCCGAAGAAATCAAGTCCGATAATGGACCCCCCTTTCAAGGGAGAGAGTTCCAGGCCTACTTGGAGGCTCTCCGGATCAAACATCGGAAAATCACACCCCTGTGGCCCCAAGCCAACGGGGAAGTCGAGAGGCTGATGCGGACATTAAACAGAGCGCTCCGGATTGCGGTTGATAATGGTGAAGACCCGGAGGCCGCACTGGACGACTTCCTTGGAGCCTATCGGCAGACACCTCACTCAACGACAAAGTGTGCTCCCTCCCATGTTCTGTTCAAGCGAGCTCCAAGGGATGGCATTCCCACTGCAAGCACGTGGGCGCCGGGAGAAAGGGACGCTGAGGCCATACAGGCCCGGCGACAGGCCACCAACATCAAAGCGAGTGCACACCGGCATGCCAAAGAACCCGCCCTCCGGCAGGGGGACGCAGTCGTTGTCAAGGATCGCCATCCTGGGTGGAAGTTTCGGACTCCCTTCGAGCCTGAAGTGTGGACAGTGGAGCGAGTGCAAGGGACTATGATTACAGCTAGGAGAAATGGCCAAACCGTGACGAGGAATGCCTCATGTTTCAAAAAGATACTAGACAATGCCGACGTGCGTCAAAGAATTGAGAGAACGGAACGTGGAGACCAAGAAGATATGGACGGAGAGAACTATCCTAGTCCAGCACCTACTCCGCCGGGAATAGTCACTCCACCCAGGCCAGTGTCACCAGGCCCCGAGGTCGGGCGGAGTCAGCCAAGGGTCGAGGATGCGAGAGAAGGTCCGAGGACGGCCCCGGCCGGGGTCGTCGAACTACCTCGGACCCAGGATCGTCGCTACAACTTGCGGCCTAATCCAAGGCCGAGTCAACGGTTGTTGGACTTTGCCTGTTCGTCTCCATGAGCAAGAGACTACAAATGTGCCTGCCGAAAGAGACTAAAATAAAGGAGGGATGTAGAGAGCCATCCGGGCTCTCACCTACAATGTATCCTTTCAAAGCACGCACGCACACGCAACCTTGGGGCGGGCTCGCCCCTAGGTATAAATAAACAAGCGGAAGACCGCTCGGGGTCTTTCCGGCTAAATACATACTAGTGTCCGTATGCTCATTAGCTGTGTGTGCATGCACGTGGTAGGCCCTGCCTTACCACTCTACAGTGGGGAGGTCTCGCAGCATCGGCGGCTTCCGGCTGGCGGGAGCCTCGCTGCACTGGGGGGGGGGGGGGGTGAGTCGCGCCTCGGCGCTGGTGCAGGGCTGGGCGGTGGCGTCATGGGGTCCAGAGGTTCGTCCTCCCATATTCACCTTCCTGGTTCCACGGGGCGGGGTGCGCCCGTGGGTCTGGGTGCGGTTGGGCCTGCCACCCCCTCCCCCCCTGTGGCTCCTAGCGTGGGTCGGGTGTAGGCCGCACGTTCTGCGGGGCTTCCGGGCGAAGGAGAAGGGTGGGGGCGCATGCGTGGCACATGATTTATTTATGCGTTTTTATTTAGCGCGGACTTAAGTAAGCACCTTTGTTTTAACTTGGAAAGCATAAGGTGTAGTACAAGAGGAATAAATAAGGATAGGCTGTGGTTGGCAATCATAAGGGGGGGAAACATTGCTCATTTCGTAAGAAACATAAGTGCAGGTTCCAAAGTTTTTCTTAGGAAACTGCTGCCGGCAGATTCCCGGGTTGCAGGACTGCATAATGTGTATTCCACTTCCTAACCGCTCTTTTCTCACACTTCGCATTTCCGTCTCTTGGTCTCAATCTTGTGGCTTCTGTTTATCTCCGTTGTCTCCCATTGTCATTTCTATTGGATTCATCCTTTTTGAATTATTGCAATTGGTCGGACATTCTAAGAAATTCTAAGAATCTAATGAAAATATGGAAATCACTATAAGGCAAAATATATTAGGAGGATCCTATTACAAAGTGTAAACATTTCTACATTGCTGCATTTCATCGTAGACATAAGCGCAAAGAGATTCAATTGTAAACTGCAGCAATATAGTAAATTAGTGAACATTATTATTTAAATCTAATCTAAAAGTTACAGGTGATTTCAGTGGGAGAACAGCAGCTCCAGTGATATATGTAAACGAAGTTGATAGTATTTAAAGATATGAAGCACACATGATATTGTGCGCATGAATGTTTTAGCCCAAGTTCACTGGTGATGTGGGGCGGGGCATAGAAGCCAAACCCTACGATGGGCGCAGTTTGATGGAAGAGATGACGTTTGTGCAAGAGTGGCTCTCTTCGTTACCCTTCCTCTCTTTGTGTTCTTTGTCTCATCAAGGTCGGGCTTTGTCACTATTTCATAATAACAATGAAGATAGAATAGGCATGACTGTGATTAAGTTGAAATGTGGTAATAACAGTTGGGAGGACATATGAAGGAAACTGAATTCAAGTAATTGATCCAGTGACATTCTATTGTTGTTTGCTATTTGCACCCAAATGTGTTAGCCCTTCATGGTGGGTGGAGGCGGCCAGCAACCTCAGTCACTCAATGCTAGGTCCCATCCTTTCTTCTTCTACATGTTGTTATATGACTCCCTTTATTAATGGATTAACTGCACTTTCACTATTGCGTTATTAACCTTTCTGCTTCTCAAATATGCTTGAAAATGCACATTTACCTACTCCGTAAAATGTTGGGGCTTGCTCGCTTGCCACGGTGCACTCCAACAGAACGTTTACGCCCCTCCACTTGCAAATGTCACCAGCCACCACTGCTTTAA
This sequence comes from Lissotriton helveticus, assembly GCF_964261635.1. Taxonomy (NCBI): domain Eukaryota; kingdom Metazoa; phylum Chordata; class Amphibia; order Caudata; family Salamandridae; genus Lissotriton; species Lissotriton helveticus. The sequence continues at coordinate 102,284,216 of NC_136071.1, read as the reverse complement.
ATATGTTTGTAATTAGCGTGAACATTACCCGAAGGTGTACGAGCGCTTAGCTGAAGTCCCTGTTTCAAGTTGCTTAAGCCATGTTTACTGCCTCCCTTACCATGTTTGGCAGGAATTGTGACTATATCTTGTTAAATGAGTGTATATAGCGCAAACCTTATCCGAGGGCGGCGAAAGCGCTTCACACAGAATGGTGGATATCATGGGTGAAAAAGGGGATTATTAGGCTAGAGTTGCTTAGGGACACAAGGCTAGGGGAGGTGTTTCTATTGACACTTGCAAGGTGCATTTCCCCTTACCTGTCCTGCCCCCCCAGTGTGATGTCTATGTTGGGCGGGGTTGGGGACACTTTCATGTTTTGTTTTATGTCCATGCAGGCTACCACGCAGAAAAGAATGCTGGGGCACCCCTCGTTGAAAGTCATGGGAGTGACCATGGGTAAACAAGTGTCGGCACACTGGAGTCAGTGGGCCCGAGGTTAAGGACAACATGTCTGGTTGAGGCTAATGTGTTTTTCTAATTACAGATTGTCTGTTGGCAAAGAATTAGACGACAGAGAGGACTTTGGGATTTCATGGTTCGATCCCCGGTGCCGCGCCAGGTTAGCCCAGCACCATGTGACGCTGGGCACAGCCTTCGTGAGTGACTATGTACAGCACTGTTAAATGGGAATGTGAGGTGAGAGTATGACAGCCTCTGCGGCTGGTTGAGGCGCCACTACTGTTTGCGGACTGTCTGTGTGTAAAGTGCGGGGGTTTGTGTGACAGCAATGTCACAGGGGGAGCGTTTGGTATCTCTTGAGCACGTCACCACTGTGTGTGAATGCACAGCATAGGTGTGTCTCAGATGGTTATCTACCATCATAATGTACCTTCACTGCGAGTGTGTACTGGGTCACAAACTTTTGATTCCCTGTGGCTAATGGGGTTGGTGGCTAAGCTACCCCCGGGAATATGCAATATTTTAATCCCCAGCACGGGGCGAGAGCTGGGTGTTGGATTTATTGTCCAATTAACGGTGACTGCATCAAGCTTTTCCTACTTTTGGTAGTGTGTAGAGTTATTTGTTCGCCCATGGACGCACCCCGTGGAAAATTTGCCTGGGATCAAACAATTAAGAGGTAGACAAACGTTATGTAGGCAATGGTGCCACTCGTGCAAGTACCGGAAAAAAACACAATGTAAGAGGTAACAACAGTGTGTTACCAGAGAAAAGTGACGGGTGCATGTTACGATAGAGTAACAAACTGAGGAAGACGGATAATACTGCAATAATGGGCAGACTCTCAAACCACTAGAACACTCTGGGAGACATGTCCAGAGTCAAGGAGAATAGAATTTCTTTAATGAAAGGTCTTCCTTCAGATAATAGAGAAGACAAGTATTACATTTGGAAGTGTGAAGTTAATATGGACAAACTAGTTCTCGTAACTCCAAACAGGCTTGGCCTGGGTAGTGTGTGGAGCATTGATGGCCCCTGTCTCATGGTAGAGAATCCAGATTGGTAGAGCTTCTAATGAATGTTTTTCTGTCTCAAATGCAGGAACCGCGCTGGAGAATTGCCCTACTCACATGGGGGCCACCTGAACTATCAACAGGTATAAGGGTCATAGCACACTGGGGGCAGTGGGCTAGGGTCTGGGATTCACAGGTTCTCCCCAGGTTTCATTACTGTCCCTGGTGTGGGGCGCGCAGGTCACACTCATGAAAGTAATACATTGGTAGTGAACTGGTGACCCGGGACATATTGGGTAGCCCCTGTGCAATATTTTGACATTCTCGCTTAAAAAAAAAACAAAAAAAAAAACTGTTGAGTCTGGACAATTTGTTGTTTTACTGGGCGATAATTGGGGTGTTCAATCTGGAAGCAGTGGCAGAGCAAGGGCAAATCATGCCTTCCCTGTGACAAATACGTTGAAATGTGTTTTCTTTTAGACAACTGGTGGATCGGGGCATATCATGCATCCCACGTGCAATAAGGAAATGTGTGCTTTTGTACAGCAACTGGTGCGCAACTAAGGGGCTCTGAGCCTGGCGATCGAGTGAGCAATAGGCTTACCTGTCATCGCTGGTTGGGGGCGTTTTCATGGATTTGTCTTTCTGCCAGAAACGCACGGGTTTCGCTCTAGAATGGTCAAACCACGCCTAGCTGGCTGGCATGCCAGGACTTGGAGCTGGTACAGTGGAAGAACAGACTCGGGCCAGTGTGTGGGGGTCTGGGTCAGAACGTACAGGATTGGAGTGTAACCCTCTTTCTAATTTCAGGACAATGGGATCAAATACACAGGCACCACTCTGAAAAGGACAGGTGGGAACGGAAGCAGGAAATGGCCAAAGTGTGCTCTTTGCTCGGAGCCTGAATGCTGTTCCTGGTTAAGTGCTCTTGGGGGGCAAGGTGACAAACAGGTTCTGACTTCTTGTAGGGGAGAGTAGAAGCAGTGTTAAGTGTAGCGGTGGCGCAAATTACCATGACCTCAATACTCAGCAGCCCCAGTTGTGCTCAATTACTTTATGCAACTACTGGCCTCAGCTCATAGGTAACCATGAGTCAAGGACATAGTACGGCATCTAGTTCACCGGTTCTGTAGGGAACCATCATTAGCAACAGCAGCTGCGCACATGGGTAGCGGTGTAGTTTCTTTTAGTTCGCCCATGGATGGGGCGGGCAAGGTCAGCAGCTTGGCGGCCATAAACAGAGTAGAATAAATTCATAACCGCGAAGGTGCTACGCACACTCAGCAGTCATGCAAGCTAAGTTCTGCAGAACCCTGGTTACTGTTGGGAATATATGCAAGGTTAGGGGCTACACATAAATCTGCCTGTCTGTGTACAGGGGGTGTGAGTGAGTTAATTCCAGGAGGGTGCGAATTTGCCTAGTTAGTGCTGAAATGGAGGGGATAGAGAACCAATACAGACAACCCCAGAGCGCAATTTGCAGTCATAGTTGAGAGGTTCAGGGACATTACTCACATGTTTACTCCATGTCCCCTGATCGATAAGGATTGCATGTTACCTGTCGCTTCTGTTAAGCAAGGTATTACGAGGAGATTGTCAGCTAACAGTAGGACTGGCTTTGTGGCAGTGAGCCAGCTGGCAGGCTTTCTATAGGTGAGGTATAAGGATAAGTTACTTACCTGTAATCCTAGTTCTCTTCCAGGGGTATACTCATCAAAGTCATAAGCACTGAATAGTCCCGCCCACGTGCGGGACCCCGGAGCAATAGCCAATAATATGCATATATCTACATATATATATATAAATACATATAAATACATAAAATACCCATACATATATAGGTAATATGCATATACATATACATATGCAGCCTGAAATACATCATACTAGGCTCAAAACTGCCATTATTGCATGTAAAACTTTTACATTTGCTAAATAAAGACATATACATTACATTATATGATAATGTAAAGAAGGAACACTGCCCTGGGTTTCTTTGAAACACACAACCTTTATTTTCAAAGGTAAAAACAGGCAGGATCATAGAGGCAGATTTAGCCTAGATAGGCTGCATAGTAACAACTGAAAAATTTGGCGCTGTGCCTTTAAGACCTCCATGAGCCTCCAGGCTCCCATCATGCACCACAGGTGACAGCTAGGTCAGTTCTTTTGGACGGCGTATAACAGTGTGATAACAGCATGGGTAACATGTAAAATAGACAGTCCTGATATTCGCCCGGGGAGGAGGGTGGGTTGCTTATGACTTTGATGAGTATACCCCTGGAAGAGAACTAGGATTACAGGTAAGTAACTTATCCTTCTCTTCCAGGGGATACTCCTTGTAGGAAGGTAGATCCCTGACTATGGTTGCCCCCAACTTTTTGCCTGGTGTTTTGCTGGTTTTCTGACTTAGTTGACCTGGGGCCCTGCTATTCAGGACCCCAGGCCTACTGCTCTCTCTGTAAAATGGATTCCATGTACCTTAGGTACATATCTAATTGGATACTGAGTCACCTTATCAGTCCCTGTACAGTGTACCTTAGGTACCCAGGGCATAGGTGTGCCCAGGGCCTACCAGGGGCTGCAGCATGTATTATGCCACCCCTGGCTGGCCATCCAAATCTGACACAACTGGCTGCACGACAGCTGGGGCAAGGTGGGGTAATCACCCTCTGCTGTAGATATAGTATTCCTATATCTAAACCTAAATGGACACACAGATCTCCTATCAGTCACTCCTATGGCAGGCCTTAACAATCCTGAAGGCAGAGTGCTTGGAATCGTGTGAGATGGTGCTCTGGCATGAGCTGAGCCTGTCTGCGGCTTTCGGGATCCATCCCTTAGCCGTTTTCCATGATATCGCATACCATATACTCTTAAGTGCATTATAATCCTCGCGGTTATATGCCAACTCTGGTATCGCTTTATCAAAACATGTCGAGTAAGGTGTCATACGAATTGGAATACTAACCCCTCGCCAATTCTGGCGACGGGGTTAGCATTCCACCCTTCTAGAGGGACACGACATGTATGTAACCTGTAACCCCGGTTAAAGTCAGACATAGCCTTAGCTCCACAAAATGGATGCTGCCACCGAGACACAAGTCTGCCCTCCTGCTGCTGGGAGTCCTCCCAGAGCAGGAGGCAAGGACAAAGGGTTTCCTGTCAGGGGCGGTGCCAGCACCGTCCCAGACAGGATTTTGTGTATCCTAGGTAGGCAGGGCTTTAGAGGAAGGTGACTGCAAGTGGCACCCCGGTGCTCACTGTGCATAGGCCGGCTGAAACCAGTTGCAGGGGCACTCCAGCCCCTGGCCTGGGGAAAGCCCGCCAAAGGAGAGGGGTGTAACCACCCCCCTCCTAGTCCCACCCATAGGGCAGGACTTAGTCGCGTGCCAGCCCCTTTTTGCAGGATAAAGGTAGGAACTGGCCCCCTTCCAAATCAGATCATCTTTGAATCCTGAAACTACTTTCTACAAGAAGGAACTCAAGACTCTTCTCAAGATTTCTCCCTTGTGACTAAGGAGTAGTCACCCTGCAGCAGCAGGCACCAACCAAGCATCGCGGTTTGTTGCCAGTCTCTCCTTCGGATCAAGACTGCTCCAGCACGACGAGAACCGGCTTCCCTGTCACCTCTGACCTCAACCTACATCATCAGCCCAGCTGTGATCCGTGGGTGTGACGAGACCTCGAGGGACCGGCCATCTTCAGAACTGCACGACGCTTGTCCAGCACGACTCCCGAGTGACCCTCGACTGAGTGCTTTGGGGTAAGAGAAGCCCCGACCCTGAGCAGCTCCAGCACCAAAGTTCAGCCCCCCTGCATCCACGAGATCTGCGTGGGGCCTTCTGCTCTTTGCTGCCAACCGCATTGTCCAGGTCGCTTGCCCGTTGGCTAGTGACCCCCTCACGACGCTCCACGACGACAACTACTGCTGGTCTGGTTGCTCCAGACTAGCCCTTGCTCCCCTCCAAAAGAGGAGCACCTTGGACCCTCCTTGTCCACTCAAGACGCCATTTTAGGTCCACCGCGTGGGCCTTGCATTTGCCAAGACTTGTTGCCCAATCCTGGGTCCAGCGACGTCGACAGCAAGAACCTTCGTGGGACAGCTCGCCCCTCCATCCTGGTCGCCGACAACGCCTCCTGGTCCGAGAGACTGCAGAGCCCAGCAGCGCCCACTCACCTGGCTGAGGTGACTTCGTCCGGTGCCATCCTGGTGCCCACTTAAATCACTGGCTAGTGATTCAGAACTTGGTCCCCTCTGCTTACAGGTTTCTTCTTCCCTGATCCAGGCTTGGATCACTCCGAACTTTCTTCACTGGCCGCCTGCCAGCAACTCTTTCTTCAAGCTCCTGGATCTTCAACGAGGGTTTCCGACGCAACTTCAACCCTATGCAGCCGCAGCCCCTGGGCTAGGTAACCTGAGTACTCCGGTGCTCCAGCATAGTCCAACACCCTAAGTGTTCGGATCCACTCTTGTTTTCGATCCACCTAGTCGGGTTCGCCCGAGAACAGTAACTTTGCAACTGCTAGCCTCCATAGACTTTTTCCCGCCTTACGCGTGAGAGTTCCCACTCTGCACACGACGTCCACAGGCCTCCTGCATCTAATCCCAGTGTTTAGAATTGTAGGCCTAGAGATTCCTAAGTCTAGAAAAGTATTACTTACCTGCTAGCAAGTTCGCATTCCACTTACTGAGTATATGGTTTTTCGTGCCCCTAGGGCATTTGTGTAAATTGTGCGACTTAAAGTATTTTCGTAAGAGTTTTGTTGTGTGCTTAGCTCCCTGACTCATAAAGAGTTCAGGGTAGTCTTGTTATAAATAAATATCTGTTTATTTTCATAACAACTTGTGTGGTGTCCTTTCACTTGGTGTTCAAGGGGTAATGTGATGGTAAAACAGCTGGCTTAACACGCCCTCTAGAGTCTTAGCCTTAGACTGCTCGTATCCATGCTACTAGGATAGCTGGTCTATAAGGTTGACTTACAACCAATCATCAATAAGGGTTGTTTGGACTGATACATAGTGTTCACTAGAATAGTGAGCACTGCATATCAGGCCAACTTCTCACATTGGTGGCAGCGGTGGGATTTGAGCTTGCTGTTGTTTTACCACACATATCCTAAGAATATCATTTGAAAGATCACATAAGTACTAAGGTACATATAACTTAGCTTAGAATACTCTGAGTTCTACTGAACCAGCTGTTGTAGCTCCTAGGGCCTAGCACACCCTAAACTACAACTCTAGCAAGGGATCAGTAGGTAAACATATAGTGTAGGTAAGTGCACCACTTACACATCACTAGAAAAGCATGTCTACCCATGGAGAGTCTACTGAGACTCCCCTTGTGGATCTTGACCCCCCACAGGTCAAATCAAGATATGCAGCTCTCAGTTTCCAGGAGATGAGACAAGTGTGTACCTCCAGGAAACTGAAACAGGGGTCTAACCCCACCATTCCCTTTCTGATAGGTCTCTTAGAGACATATGATGCGAGAAAGATTTCTCAGCTAGATGGGAATATGCCAGCCTTAGAGGGTACCACTGGGGATCCAGACCTCCACAACACTGTGAATGCAGTTGAGGAGGAGGATCTTGAGGAACTCTCTGAGGGTGAGGCAAACAAGGGTCCTGAGTTAGTCAGCAGACTCACTAGGGCCAACTTAGACCTACTTGGGCAAGGATCTGGGGGACCCCCAGTACTGACCCTGATGAGGCCTAACCTTGGAGTTAGGAGGGATAGATATCTTTCTAGGGACTCCATTAGATCTCTGCACTCTAATGCCTCTTCTCAGAGGAGAAGGAACTCTCCACAGAGGAGATTGACTTCCCCTCAGAGAAGAGAGCATGAAGCAAGGATGAGACAAGCTAAACTGAGGATTGAAAGGGAAGAACTTGCCCTGGCCAAAGAGAAGCTTGCCTTTGCTAGAGAGCAGCAGATGAGTGGGACAGTTCCCACTGGTGGCAGCAATCTCCCAAGAGAAAAAGAGAAGGGTTTAGATACTAAACACCTGACAAAAATAGTGCCCCCCTTTAAGCAAGGGGATGACATCCAGAAATGGATGGCTGCTTTGGAGAGGGCCTGCACTGTCCAGTGCATCCCCCAAAGTCAGTGGGCAGCTATACTGTGGCTCTCCTTTGATGGCAAAGGTAGAGATAAGCTCCTCACTACTAGAGTTGAGGATGCTAACAATTACCAAGTCCTGAAAAATACACTGGTTGATGGGTTTGGCTTAACCACTGAGCAGTACAGGTTGCTGTTCAGGGATACCCAGAAAACTCAGTCTCAGGATTGGGCTGACTTTGTTGATTGTGCCACTAAGGCTTTGGAAGGCTGGCTACTGGGTAGCAAGGTTACTGACTTCACAGGATTGTATAATCTTATTATGAGAGAGCAAGTCTTAAATAATTGTCAGAACCAGTTATTACACCAGCACCTGGTAGACTCTGATCTGACCTCTCCACAAGAATTGGGTAAGAGGGCAGACAAATGGGTCAGAACCAGGATTAGGCCTAAGAACCAAGGTGGTGACCAGAAAAAGGAATCAACCAAGCCTCAAGAGAAGGGTGGGAATAAATCTTCAGATCAAACCACATCAGGGCCCCAAAAATCCTCTGAGGGGGGTGGGTCACAGAATCCTTCCAATGCCCAGAAGAAACCTTATTGTTATCCCTGTAAACAGGTGGGTCATTTGAAAACTGACAGCAGTTGCCCAAAGAACAACAATAAGGAGAACATACCCCCAAGTAACATTCCCAAGCCTCCTGTTACTACTAGTAGTAATCCCCCAGGTGGTGGGAGTGCCCCCAAGAATTTGGGTGCATTTACTTTGGGAGTTCCTGGGGACTCTGGCCTAACCAGGTCCCCAAACTTAGATACTCTTGTCTGTGAGACTGGCATGGAGTTTGCCAACTTCACAACTTGTCCCAACACTTTGGGCAAGTACAGACAGGAGCCCCTCATCAATGGTATAAAAGTTGAGGCCTATAGAGATACAGGGGCTAGCATCACTATGGTGACTGAGAGTCTAGTCCCCTCAAGGCAACTTTTACCTGGTGCCACATACCAGGTGACCAATATTGATGGAGTACAGAGAGATCATCCCATGGCAGTGGTCAATCTCAGCTGGGGAGGTGTCACTGGCCACAAGAGAGTGGCAGTGTCATCAAACTTGCCTGTAGATTGCCTACTGGGGAATGATTTAGAGCTCTCAGCCTGGGCTGAAGTAGAGCAAGAAACCCATTCTAAAATGGTAAACTTCCATGGTAAGGTTAGTGGGGCAGTGATAGCCACAGCCCCAGTCCAAGATGTCCTCCCTGAACAGGTCAGGAGGGCTGTGCCAGTCACAGCCCAATCTCAGACAACTTCCTTCCCAGAACAGGTTGTAAAGGCTGTGATGGTCACAGCCCACACCCAAACTGAGCCCCCTCCTGAAAAGGTTGGGAGAGTTGTGATGGCCACAGCTCGAACTCAGACAGATGATAGTGTTGTGAAGCCTGAAACTATGGATCACTCCACTCAGACAGAGAGCATTGAGGAGGAAGAGAAATCTCCCTCCCACCAGACTTTAGGAAAGGGTCAGCCTCCTCAGGGAACTGATCTGACCCCTTGTGAAGAAACTGCCACAGAGGTAGTCAGGCCTAGCCTGGCAGAGCCCCTGATGTCAGTGGACCCTTCCAAGGTGGGACCCAGTCTGGAGCAGGTAACCTGCCCCTCTCTACCCTGCCTCAGCCAGCCCAGGGCTGTAGAGGTCAGGGAGGCCAGTGGTGGACCCCAAAGGGCCCCCTGTCCAAAAGAACTTCCCAATCAACAGATTAAGGGCACTGAAGCTAGTAATCCTAGCCAAGTGAAAATAAAACAGACTCCTGAGGGATCCCCCTTAAATTTAGTTAGGGACCACCCACAGATGGACACTGTTGGGCACAGCCAAACCTGGGACCTGAGGGCCCCAAACCTGACCTGTCCCTCCAGTAAGCCAAACAGAGGGACCCAACCTCCAGCTGTAGGTAGCCAGAGGTTGACCCTGAGAGCCCAAAACAACTCAGTCTTTGAAAGAAAGGCCTCTATGGTGGAAAATGATTGGAGGAAGCTGAGCCCAAAATTAGTGGAGCCTCCCTTCAGTACTCCATTTCAGCACCAGCCTTTTACTTTGCCAAAGCACACCACAGGTAGAGATTCCCTATGGTGGAGACCCTCAGACACCCTTAGGGTGAGGGATTGCTTAGTGGACCATGAGATAGGGGGTAACCATGCCAGTGCTGGTACTTCCTTATATGGCCACTCAGGCAATATAGGCTTACCTGCAAGGATAGCCTTATCTCCTTTCGTTTGGGGGGGGGGGGGGGTTATGTAGGAAGGTAGATCCCTGAGTAGCAAGCCCATCCCATACCCTGTGGGCGAATACCAGTCTCTCTAAACAGTACACTAATATATATTACCCAAACAAATTCCTCAGGGATGCTTGACCAACTTGAGCATCCGCCTGAGTATCAGAATCAAGGCAGTAATGGCGTGCAAAGGTATGAACCGAACGCCACGTAGCTGCCTTACAGATTTCATGAATAGGAACATTTTTAAGCGTTGCTATCGTAGCAGCTTTTCCTCTAGTGGAATGCACTCTCGGCTTGCCCGGGAGCTGCTTCCGTGCCAACTGATAAGATAACATAATACATGACACAATCCATCTAGAAATGGACCTCTTAGATGCAGGCAAGCCTGTATTCAGAGGGCCGTAGTTCACAAACAATTGATCAGACTTTCGAACACTCTTGGTTTTATCAAAATAACATTTCAAAACTCTTTTTAAGTCCAAAGAGTGTAAAGCTTTCTCAGCTGGAGTGTTCGGATTAGCAAAAAACGTAGGCAATGTAACTGACTGGTTAATGTGAAAGTCTGAGACTACCTGAGGAAGGAATCTCGGATGCGTACGAAGCACCACTCTATTCGCATGGAAAATGAGATACGGTTCTGTAGAACAAAAAGCCTGTATCTCGCTTACCCTGCGCGCAGAGGTGATCGCTACTAGGAAGGCCACCTTCCATGACAGATATTGAAGGGACGCCTTATGAATAGGTTCGAACGGAGGACCCATCAATTTGGACAACACCACATTAAGGAGGAGAGGGAGCCCTCACTGGAGGATACACTTTCCTGAGACCCTCCAGAAAATCTTTCACAACTGGCATTTGAAAGAACGAAACCTGAGTGGGGGACTTTCGATATGCTGTTATTGCTGCCAGATGGACCTTTATAGAAGAATACTGTAAACCTGCTTTGGCCAAAGAAAGTAAGTATGGTAACAGTACCTGTTCTTGACCTCGAATAGGGTCATGACCTTCAGCAGCACACCACATGAAAAAACGCTTCCACTTGAAAGCATACGACTTTCTTGTAGAAGCTCTCCTCGCCTCTCTCAAAATGTGCATACAGTCCTGCGAGAGGCCTAAATGTCCATATTGGACGAACTCAGGAGCCACACTGCCAGCTTCAGGGACGGCAGGTTGGGATGGAAGGAGTAGTTTCTGTTCTGTAACTCCAGTTCTGTAGTAGGGGTATCTCTGTTATAGTCATAATCTAGTGAATAGTCCCGCCCATGTGCGCGGACCCCGGCAATCAAAAATAATCTCTTAAGTTGTCAAAAAATTGCAGAACTGCAAAGACACTTAAGAGAAAATTTAAAGACAAATAATGCAGCCTATATCCACAGGCTACACTGTCCAGTACTTCAACTAGAAATTCCACCAAAAATCCACAAACAGCAAAGCCTGTCCAGATTTCCCTTGCCTTTACTGCAAAACCCCTCAGAAATGATAGAGAGGAAGGCCTGGACAGACAAGCCCCATAGGCTGCCATTATGTGGCTTAAACAGGATACTGTGCCTTTAAGGAAACCTTCTAGAACCTTCTCCCAGTATCCCAGAATGCATAGCAGGTCCCACTGACTTCAGTTCTTTTTGAAGGCGTAAAACGCCAAACCTGTAGCATTAATTACATGAACAATTCTCCACCGGGGAGGAGGGCGGGCGCTTATGACTATAACAGAGATACCCCTACTACAGAACTGGAGTTACAGAACAGAAACTACTCCTTCTGTAGTAGGGGATCTCTGTGTATAGTCATAATCTAGTGAATAGAATGGCAAGCCCATCCCCACACCAAAGCGGCGGTGGAGAAAGAACATGACGCCACTACTGTGCGAACAAATTCCGCAGCGAAGCCTGCCCAACCTGAGCGTCTGCCCTGGCATCAGAGTCCAGGCAGTAATGCTTAGCAAAGGTATGAACCGACTTCCAAGTGGCGGCCTTGCAGATTTCTGCAATCGGCACATTACGGAGCAAGGCTGTCGTGGCAGCTTTGCCCCTGGTGGAATGAGCCTTAGGCTTACCTCCTAAGGTCTTATTAGCTTTTTGGTAACACAATTGAATGCAGGACACAATCCACCTAGAAATGGACTGCTTAGAGGTAGCAAGACCCGTCCTGACTGATCCATAATTGACAAACAATTGGTCTGACCTACGAATATCTTTGGTTTTATCCAGATAAAATTTCAACACCCTCCTCACATCCAGGGAATGTAAAGATCGTTCCGCCGGAGAGGAAGGATTCTGAAAAAACGTAGGCAAAGTTATGGTCTGGTTGACATGAAAATCAGAAATAACCTTGGGAAGAAATTTAGGGTGAGTACGCATCACAACCTTAGCAGCATGAAAGACAGTATAAGGTTCAGTACAACACAACGCCTGAATTTCACTCACCCTGCGGGCCAATGTAATGGCCACGAGGAACGCCGCCTTCCAGGACAGGTGCTGCAACGAAGCCTTGTGAATGGGTTCAAAAGGCTCCTTCATCAATCTGGACAGCACCACATTCAATTCCCATGAAGGCGAGGGAAGCCTGACAGGAGGGAACACCTTCTTCAATCCTTCCAGAAAGTCTTTGATCACAGGGATCTGGAAAAAAGAAGTCTGTGAAGGGCATTTCCTGTAGGCAGTCAATGCAGCAAGATGAACCCTAATGGAATGAACATTAAGGCCAGACTGCGCCAAATGTAAAAGGTAAGGAAGGATGACATCTTCCTTGCAGGTTGTAGGGTCATGGTTCCTAGACTGGCACCAGATACAAAACCTCTTCCACTTGTAAGCATATGAAGTCCTAGTGGAAGGTCTCTTAGACTCCTTCAGTATGTCCATACAATCCGCGGGCAGATTCAGATGTCCATACTGCACTATCTCAGGAGCCATGCCGCCAAACTCAAAGACGAGAGGCTGGGGTGTAACATCCGCCCCCCGAACTTCGTGAGAAGGTCCGGCCTGCACGGCAACCGAATGTGAGGAAGGAGAGATCGGTGAAGCAGGTCCGTGAACCACCACTGCCTGGGCCACTCCGGGGCAATGAGAATCATCCGAGCCCTGGACCGGGCCAGCTTGATGAGTACCGCCGGAATCAGGGGAATGGGTGGAAAAGCGTACAGAAAGCTGTTCGACCAGCTGATCCATAGCGCATTCCCCAGCGACCCCGGCTGGTAGTACCTGGAGGCGAAGTCTCGGCATTTGCTGTTTTCGGCGGTGGCGAACAGATCTACGTCCGGAGTTCCCCACCTTGCGAAGACTTCTCCCAGCACTTCGTCGTTTATGACCCATTCGTGGTTTTCCTGAATGAGTCTGCTGAGTTCGTCCGCCTGAACATTCTGCACACCTGGCAGATGGGTAGCCGTCACCGTCAGCCCTCTGGCCAGGAGCCAGTGCCAGATCGTCTGCGCCTCCTGTGACAGAGTGCGAGATCTCGAGCCCCCCTGCTTGTTGAGGTAGTACATCGTGGTAGTGTTGTCCGTTTGCACAAGCAGGGAGCTGGTCTGGAAGGACGGAAGAAAAGCCTTCAGTGCCAAGTGAACAGCTCTGAGTTCCAGGAAGTTGATGTGATAAGTGGCCTCCACCGGAGACCACGTTCCCTGAATCTGCAGAGTCCCGGAGTGCGCTCCCCATCCCAGGAGAGAAGCATCCGTCACGACAGTCTGCGTGGGAATGTCCGTGTGAAAAGGAACCCCTCTGAGGAGATTCTCCGCCGAACACCACCACTGCAGAGACTGAAGAGCATGCAGAGACAGACGTATCCTGTCGTCCCAGGATCCTTTCCTCTGATCCCACTGGTCCTCCAAGCACTCCTGCAACGGTCTCATGTGCAGGCGTGCGTGCGGCGTCAGGAAGATACAAGAGGCCATCGAACCCAGTAGAGAAGACACCGTCCTCAGTGTTGTAGATGGAGTCGACATAAGAGCCTGAGCCTTCCGAAGGAGAGATAATCGTCGCTCTTCCGAAGGAGACACGCATGCTGACAGCGTATCGATGGAGGCTCCCAAGTACTGTATGCATTGGACCGGAGTCGGGACCGACTTGGCCATGTTGATGTGCAACCCCAGCTTGTCCAAGAGAACGCACGTCTTCTGGAAGTGTGCTCGCGCTTCCGAGAAGGAGGATGCCTTGATCAACCAATCGTCCAGGTACGGGTAGACAAACACCTTGTTCTTCCGCAGGTGCGCCGCCACCACCGCCATGCACTTCGAGAATGTTCTCGGCGCAGACTTCAGTCCGAATGGGAGTACTGTGTATTGATAATGATTGGTGCCGACTTGGAACCGCAGGAACTTCCTGTGTTTGCGCGCAATGGGCACATGGAAGTATGCATCCTGTAGGTCTATGGCACAGAGCCAGTCCCCTTGTTGCAACTGAGGATAAATCTGATGCAACGACAGCATGCAAAACTTTTCCCTGCGAATCCACTTGTTTGCCTGTCGCAAGTCCAGAATGGGCCTGAACTCGTTCTTGTCCTTCTTGCGAACCAGGAAGAACCGGGAGTACAGGCCTCTTCCCCTCTGGGACAGAGGCACGTCTTCTATCGCCCTTTTCCTTAACAGGGTATCGGCCTCCACCTGGAGCTCTAGCAGCTGAAACCGCGAGCTGACCGGAGGAATCGATGGAGGCGGGCTGGTGAACCGAAGACTGTATCCATTGCAAACAATATTCAGCACCCACTTGTCCTGAGTAATTTTTCTCCACTCTGCCGGAAAAAATTGGATGCTTCCCCCTACCGGAGTGGGTAACGGATCCGGGGGAAGTAAGTTCCTAGGGCCTAGACCCAGCCTGGCCCTTGGGCGTCGGAGCCGACTGCTGGCCTCCCCTGCCCCTCTGGCGCTTCTGGAACGGCTTACGGAACTGTTGTTGCTGTTGCGAATGTCCCGAAGCCTGGCCACGTCCACGGCCTTGCCCACCGGACCGCCGTTGGAAAGAGCGGTACGGCTTCTTCGTCTCCTTAGGCTTCTCGAGGCCCACCGCCGTGAGCGTCTCGGCCTCCGCTTTCATGCGGGCCATCTCGTCGTCCGCATGCTGTCCAAAAAGAGACTTGCCGGAGAACGGCAGGTTGGCCACCCTCTGCTGTGCGTCCGGTTTCAGGGACGTAAGACGGAGCCAGGCGTGACGCCTCTGGTTGACCCCATGGCAAAACCCATGAGCAGCCAACAGGGAAGAGTCCGCTGCCGCACTGATGATCTGGTTGGCCACCAGCATCCCTTCACTCAGCACTTCCTGAAAATCCTCACGCTGTTCACGAGGCAAGTGCTCCGCAAAACGCTCAAGGGAGTCCCAGAGGGCGCGGGCGTACCGACCCAACAGCGCCGTGGCACTCGCAGCCTTCATGGAGGTGGCGGCAGTTCCACAGACCTTTCTCCCTGCCGAATCCATCCACCTGGACTCCTTATCCGGGGGAACCGTGGATGACGGAGCGGAGGCATGTTGTTTGCGTGCCGCCGTCACAATGACGGAGTCCGGAGGTGGTTCCGCTCTCAGAAAAGCCGGATCCGAATCCGGGGCCCGGTACTTCCTCAGCAACCTAGATGGCGCCGCCTTTGTCACCGCTGGGGTGAGGAAAAGGTCCATAGCTGGTTCCTCCAGGCCCGGTACCAGAGGAAGGAGAGGGCGAGACGAGTGTTTTTGGTGCAACGTCTCAAAGATCACGGACGTCTTCGGCGTGGGCACTGTCAGGGGTATGCCCAGCTTCGCAGCGCCCCTCAAGAGGACATCCTGGAACGCCACCAGGTCATCAATTGGGGACACCCTCGTATCCGGTGATCCCGACAGGGTAGGAGAACGATCCCTGGAGCCAGAGGATCCCGTGCGGGAGCGAGACTCGCGCCTCCTATGGCGGCGTCTCGACCGCGAGGACGATCTGTGTCGCGACCTGTCCCGTCTCCCAGAGCGAGAGCGAGAGCGAGACCTGCCAGTCCGTGGCCTCCCCACCGGTTTCCGTGGTGGAGTCTTCCTCGGAGCCTCCTTGGGCGCAGGTTTAGGGGTCCCCTTAGGAGGTACAGGCAAAAACGGCAGCGAAGTGGACCTCGGCGGAGGTACCTCCGGCTGCGGTGCCGGCCCACGCGGAGGGACCGGTGGCGGCGGGTCGTCCGCTGGAAGTGGAGGCAGCGTCGGAGGATCCTCTTGAGGCAGAGGAGGAGGAGGAGTGACCGCCTTCGGAACAGGTGTATGCGTCGACCGAGGCCGAGAAGGAGTGTACACCGCAGAGTACACCGTGCCCTGTGATCCTTTAGGCGAAGAGGGCTGAGAGCCCGCCCCTTCAGCCGGAGACCGCTTCCTCTTGCGTCCCCCACTGGAAGCAGTGTGACTCCTGGGACTAGAATCCCTCTTGCGACGTTTTGGAGAGCCTGACCGACTCCTAGACGTCGACCTCCGTCTGCTCGACGTCGAGCGTCGCTTTTCCGGCGTCGAAGGGCGTTTCCTTGACTCCGGCGTCGAACGCCGCCTCCGCGACGTCGACCTCTTCTCCCTCGGCGTCGAACGCCGATCCCTCGACGTCGAGCGCCGACTCCTCGACGTCGACCTCTTTCTTCTCGACGTCGACCTCTTTCTCCTCGACGTCGCACGCCTCCTCGACGTCGAACGGTCCTTCCTCGACGACGAGCGTCGCCGTCGTCGTCTGGATGTTCTCGACGTCGAGGATCCCCTCGACGTCGACCGGCGGTGTCGCCTCGACGGCGAGCGCCGATGTCCATGACGTCGGTATGAAGCCCTCGACGTCGACGCCGAAGACGACGTCGACGGCGGCTTCGTCCACGGTGGCTTCGACGTCGAGTCGTCCCGATGTCTCGACCCGGAGCCCCGGGGAGAAGGGGAGCACACCGCCGTCATCCCTCTCGACGTCGTCGTCGACGCTATCGACGTCGACGGAGACCGGGATCGCTTGCTGGGCTTCCTGCCTCTGGGGAGCCCCCCAGAGGCCTCAGCAGAGGCAGAGGGAACCTTCCCTGACTGCCCAGACCCACCTGCAGCCTGCAGGCGCCTCTCCTCAAGGCCAGACAGCCTGATCTTCGCCCTTTCCTTCAGAGTGCGAGTTGTAAACTGCTGGCAGATGACACACTCCTCAGGGACATGATCTTCAGGGAGGCAGACGATGCAGATATCATGTGGATCACCTCTGGCCTTCTTCCTCTCACATGCTGGACACTTCACAAAGAGGCCAGGCATTTTAGAGCCCTAAAACACCTGAAGCAGCACACAGAAGAGAAGAGAAAACCAAGAAAGTAAACTGCAACACTTTTAGAATACAAAAGTGCCAAAACATGCAATAACCCCTTGAAACAAGGGAGAGCTCAATGCCAGGGTCCTGTAAGCAGGAGCCGGAAAAAAGAACTGAAGTCAGTGGGACCTGCTATGCATTCTGGGATACTGGGAGAAGGTTCTAGAAGGTTTCCTTAAAGGCACAGTATCCTGTTTAAGCCACATAATGGCAGCCTATGGGGCTTGTCTGTCCAGGCCTTCCTCTCTATCATTTCTGAGGGGTTTTGCAGTAAAGGCAAGGGAAATCTGGACAGGCTTTGCTGTTTGTGGATTTTTGGTGGAATTTCTAGTTGAAGTACTGGACAGTGTAGCCTGTGGATATAGGCTGCATTATTTGTCTTTAAATTTTCTCTTAAGTGTCTTTGCAGTTCTGCAATTTTTTGACAACTTAAGAGATTATTTTTGATTGCCGGGGTCCGCGCACATGGGCGGGACTATTCACTAGATTATGACTATACACAGAGATCCCCTACTACAGAACACCCTGCCGTTCTTTCTGGTCAGCAGATCCGGACAGCAAGGCAGCCTCCTGTGCGGTATTTTGGACAGATACAGGAGATCCGGGTACCACCATTGGCGAGGCCAATCCGGAGCCATCAGAATCATATCTGTCTTGGACTTGTACAGTTTCTTGATCACCAAGGGAATGAGTGGAATCGGTGGAAAAGCGTTGAGTAATGTCTCTGCCCAGTCCATCCATAGAGCATTCCCCTTGGACCCTCGTTGTGGGTTTCTGGATGCGAAGACGCGGCATTTTGCGTTTTCGGCGTCCGCAAAGAGATCGATTTTTGGTGTCCCCCAGGCCTTGAAGACATCTCTTATCACTTCTTCTTTTAAGACCCAGTCGTGTGCTTCTGCGAAGTGTCTGCTTGGATGTTGAGGACACCCGGCAGATGGACCGCCGATATTTTCATACCCCGAGCCAGAAGCCACTTACAGATTGCTTGCGCTTCGAGCGACAGGGGTCTGGATCTCGTTCCTTCCTGCTTGTTCAGATAGTACATCGTTGCTGTGTTGTCCGTTTGAACAAGCAGGGAGGATGTCTTGATTGCGGGAAAGAAAGCCTTGAGAGCTAGGTGGACAGCTCTGAGTTCCAACATGTTTATATGATACAGTCTTTCTTTCTCTGACCACACTCCTTGAACTTGGAGCGATCCCAGATGAGCGCCCCATCCCTGAAGGGACGCATCTGTTATCAGCGATTGTCTCGGCATGTCCTCTTGGAAAGGCATTCCCACTACCAGATGACTCCGCTGCATCCACCATCGAATGGAGATCTGTACTGACAAGGGTAGTGACAGTTTGTCCTCCCAACGATTTGAGAACTGGGACCACTGGTCCTCCAGAGACTGCTGCAGAGGTCTCATGTGCAGCCTGGCGTTTGGAACGAGGAAAATACAAGAGGCCATGGACCCTAGAAGAGACTAGATCTGCCTGGCCGTGGGTCGAGGAGACTTCAGAAGAGTTTGACACTTGAGGAGAATGGAGGATAGTCTCTCCTCCGAAGGATACGCTTTTGCGTCCTTTGAATCCAGAAGTGCGCCCAGATAGTGTATCCTCTGCGTGGGATTGAGGATAGACTTTTTGAAGTTGACGTGTAGGCCCAGTCTCCGCAGCTGATGTATGCAGAACGTGAGATGTTGCTGAAGCAGAATCGGAGACGCACTCTTTAGCAGCCAATCGTCTAGGTAGGGATAGACGAAAATGTGCCTCTTCCTCAGGAAAGCCGCTATGACCGCCATGCACTTTGAAAAGGTGCGAGGAGCTGACTTTAGCCCGAAGGGCAACACTGTGAATTGGAAATGACTGGTTTGGATACAAAACCTTAGAAACTTCCAATGCTTTGGGGCAATGGGGATGTGAAAATAAGCATCCTGAAGATCTATGGAGCACATCCAGTCCCCTTGATGCAGAAGTGGAATTATTTGATGTAATGCCAGCATTCTGAACTTTTCTCATCGAATGAATTGGTTGAGACGCCTGAGATCTAGTATGGGCCTGAACTCCTTGTTTGGACCTTTCTTTGGAACTAGAAAATAACGGGAGTAAATGCCTTGTCGACGCTGTGCCTTTGGGACCTCCTCGATGGCATTCTTTAGGATTAAGGCAGACACCTCTTGTCTCAAAAGATGAATTCGATGGGTCACAGTCTTTTGAGGAGGAATGGAAGGTGGAGGAGACTTGAATATGATGGAATATCCATTCTTTACAATATTCAGAACCCATTCGTCTATTGTGATGTTTTTCCACTCTTCCAGGCAAAAACGAACACTTCCCCCCACCGGAGTGGGTAACGGGCTCAGGGGAAGCAAAAACTCACTGCTTTTGTTGCTGTTGCTTGTTTCCAGGTGCAGACTGCCTGGAAATACCACCTCTTCCTCTACCAGGACGACGCTGGGAGAACTGAGATCTTCCCTGATTCTGCTGTGACGACCATTGAGGGGTTTGAACCCTCTGCTGGTTTTGTCTCCTGTCGTACGAACAGTATTTTTTCTTAAAATCCTTCCTTTTCTCAAGACCAACAGCCCTCACTGTATCAAGTTCCGTCTTCATTCGCGACATCTCATCGTCAGCATGAGATCCGAAGAGCGATGTTCCATTAAAAGGCAGATTAAGAATCCGGTGTTGTGCCTCAGGCTTAAGACCCGTGAGCCTCAACCACGCTGAGCGCCTGGCGCAGAGCTCAAGCGCATAACCATGTGTAGATAAGTCAGAAGCATCAGCGGCTGCACTGATTACCTGGTTAGCCACTAGCCCACCTTCGTGTAAGATTTCAAGGAAGTCGTGTTTGTCTTCTTTAGGAAGCTTTTCTGCGAAACGAGACATGGAGTCCCATAGTGCGCGGTCATAGCGACCCAGCAAAGCAGAAGCGCTGGCGACTTTCTTGTAGGAAGCAGAGGTAGCACACATTCTTTTCCCTACTGAGTCCATAGCTTTACTGTCCTTATCCGTCGGAACAGAAGATGAAGCCACTCCTGTTTGATTTTTGCGTGCAGCTGAGACAATCACAGAATCCGGTTTTGGCTCAGCCCTCAGAAAGAACGGATCATTGTCCGGTGCTTTATATTTTTTGGCGATCCGAGAAGGAACCGCTCCCAAAGCTGCTGGAGTTAAGAACTTGTGCTGCGCAGGTTTCAACAGACCTGGTACCAGAGGAAGTAAGTGCCTTGACGTTAGCTTTTGATTCAGCGTTTCGAAAATGACCGTTGTCTTGGTGGTAGAGACCGGCATTTCGATATTAAGCTTAGCTGCTCCGCGACAGAGAACCTCATTAAAGGTAATCACATCATCAATCGGTGAAATCCTACTCGGAGGAGTTGACGACAGTGTCGGTGAATATCCCCTTTTTGAATTTGTAGACCTTGTCGAGGATCTAGTATCGCGCCTCCTAGAGGAGTGGCGACGTGATGACCTAGAAGATGGTGAAGACCGCCTCCTCACTGATGGCGATTTCCTCGGAGGAGTACGCTCATGTTTTTTTGTAGAACGCACCAACTGTCTTGAGGGCAATCTTGACCTCGAAGCAGGTCTTGCAGACACAGGTGACCTGGAATAGGATCTTGGAAGATTAATCCTCCTTATCTTCCAGTCTCTAATATCCCCCAGCCATCGTGGCGAGATATTGGTCGCTGGCTGAATAGGAGAAGGTGCTCTCTAGGGCTCTGGAGAGATCTGCACAATCTGAAGTCCAGGGGAGGAAGAGGAAGTCACAGAAGACCCAGTAGGAACCTTAGAGTGGTCTTTAGACACCGTCCTAGGCCTCTTAGCTGCAGGAGACGCCAAAGACAACCTCCTCGACGGCGATCTCCTCAACGGCGATCTCCTCGACGGCGACCTCCTAGGCGGCGACCTCCTCGGCGGCGACTTCCTCGGCGGCGACTTCCTCGGCGGCGACTTCGACGGCGACGGTCTCTTAGGCGTCTACGTCATGCGCCGCGACGGCCATGGTCTTCTCGGCGTCGTGTACCTCGACGCCACATGACTTGGGCTCTTCGACGGCGAAACCTCTGCTGGCCGGTTCGACGCCGACGTCATGGCACCCCTCGACGGCGACCTTGACTTATGTTCAAGTCCCGCTCTCTTGCAGTCGTAGGCGAGCCAGACCTGGACCGCCCACGCGCATGCCTCTTCTCACCTTGCTTCGACGGCGAGATCTTCTTTGACGGCGAGGGATGTTTCGACGTCGACGGACGCCACGACGGTGATTTCGATGCCGATTTTGAGCACAGAGGTACCTTAGTAGAAGATCTTTCCCTCGACGTAGTAGGGGACTGATGTTTTCTCTTCTCCCCTCTGTCTCTGCGCTCTTTGTGTTGGGAAGAAGGCTTCTTGGAATGAAAATCTTCCCTTCCACTCACAGTATCTCCTCTGTCATACAGGGACTAAAGCCTGCTCTTCTCTCTCTCCCTGAGGGTTCTGTTAGATAACTTGCTGCAGTGGTAGCAGAGTTCTGGCTTGTGAGAAGATGGTAGACAAGCTACACAGACCGAATGAGGGTCTGTCTTGGCCATTTTTTTACCACAGGCCGGACACTTAACAAATAAGGCCGGCATTATGACTGGAAAAATAGCCAAAAACCATGAAAAAATTGTAGAATTAGTCAAACAATGACTAAAGACGAAAAAATTAGAGAAAAACCAGAAGAAAGTGATAAAATATCACCAACTGGAGAGCTCAATGCTCCAGGATCCTCACAGAAGGAGTCGGAAAAAAGAACTGACCTAACTGTCACCTGTGGTGCATGATGGGAGCCTGGAGGCTCATAGAGGTCTTAAAGGCACGGCACCAAATTTTTCAGTTGTTACTATGCAGCCTATCTAGGCTAAATCTGCCTCTATGATCCTGCATGTTTTTACCTTTGAAAATAAAGGTTGTGTGTTTCAAAGAAACCCAGGGCTGTGTTTCTTCTTTACATTATCATATAATGTAATGTATATGTCTTTATGTAGCAAATGTAAAAGTTTTACATGCAATAATGGCAGTTTTTGAGCCTAGTATGATGTATTTCAGGCTGCATATGTATATGTATATGCATATTATCTATATATATATATGGGTATTTTATGTGTATTTATATGTATTTATATATATATATATGTAGATATATGCATATTATTGGCTATTGCTCCGGGGTCCATCACGTGGGCGGGACTATTCAGGGCTTATGACTATTGATGAGTATCCCCTGGAAGAGAACCCCGGTATGTCTAAGTAAGGGTTAGGAGGCCAGAAGCCAGACAGGAGACCCAAGTTCACAGGCGGTAGAGCGGCTGAACTGATAGGGGCTTTTGGTTGCTGGCCCACAAGCTGTCCAGAGTAGGAAAGGGCTTGTCCTTGCGTGATCTGAGGGAGGCCTCTCACTCAACAGGCTGGAGATAACTATGTCTATAGTGAAATATGGTGGTCCGGAATTACGCCTAGGCTGTTTTGGCGGGGCGCGCGGTCAGGGGATGCCATGGAGACCTTGCACAGGCGGGTGAACAGCGCGATGCAATGAGGCTGTTGCTTTCTCTGGCATGGGCGGCTACATTCAAATGCACAGGGTGCTTTGAAGTTGTTGGAATGCACCTATCCAATGTTGGGATGGACCCATTCCGGCTACATTGAGCCGAGGCATTGGTAGCAGCAGGTTGTAAGTGAAAGGACAGAATAAGCCTCAGTCTGGAGCAGCGGCAGAACGCATCAGGAGTAGCCTGGGGCAGACGGGATACTGTCCCGACAGGCGAAAGCCTGACTTGAAGGTTGAGGAGATCTAAAACGGACCAGGAAGGGGCAGGAAATGTTTTATTGTTGAACAGGTTGGAAGTTGCAAGTAGTGCCTGGTGCACCTAGTCACGAGATACCTGGCGCTGCGCCCCCCTGGCGAGGGTCACCTCGTAATGCATGCTGACGGGCCCCCTTTGACCAATACCAAGTACAGCGCATAATGGAGGTGTGTTTGGAACTCTCAGGCAACAGAGTCCAGGACAAGCGCTTTTGTAGCCACTCCTTTATAGAGTAGGGGCAGCAGCCACGGCTTTAAAGGCAGACTTGCCAATGGAACACATAAAACAAGGGGAGCGTTGGGAGTCAAGTTGCTACAAGAAATACATACGTCTTAAGAGGCAGGTTTAGGCACTGACCTCGAATTTGTATGTGCCGTTGTTGTGTGACCTGGAGTCGGTGTAATCATGTTTGCAGTGTTTGAGGAATTTGGTTGGTGGACATAAATAATAAACAATGTACAGAACATCCGCCTGGGGCGCAGGGGCCTGATGCACGTGATGAGGAACAGGAAGTAGTCGTGGCCGAGTGGTTAAGGCGAGGGACTAGAATTCCGTTGGGGTCTCCCCGCGCAGGTTATGGTCCGGACGACTACGGGGTGCAATTTTCACTTGGGCGAATTGAGCAACTTGCTGGGGACCTGCGAGATATGGTGGTCCGAAATTACCCCGAGGCAATCTTGGCGGGGCTCAAGGTCAGGGGAGGCAATGGGGGCCTCGTGCAGGCGGGTGACAGCGCGATGCGCAAATTCACCAAGCAAAGAGGTTTTTGGTTATGTCAGGCTTGGGTTGCTACATGCGAAAGGCACAGGATGCTTTGAATAAGATGGCATACACCTATCCAAAGTGGGGATGGACCTCTTCCTGCTAGATTTAGCGGAGGAATTGGTAGCATCAGGTTATAAGTAAAAGAGCAATATAAGGTGGGGGGGCTCTGGGGCAGCGGTGGCCACACCCAGAGCCATGGCGGAGTTACAGGGCGATCCAACGCTAGGAAGGTACAGAAGGGTACCCTCTACAGGAGCACAGTAAGGGTGCAAGAGTCAATTATCCCCAGGGAGATCCCCGGTGGGATCCTGGAGGAGTGACGGCGCCCCGTTAGTCCTTCGGGCGGTTGTGGACCTGAGCAACCGGGGGTTGCCTGCAACGCTCCGCCCCCCGTAGTGGGGAGGGGCGTGAGAAAGGGGTGGACTGGAGGTCCGCCAGGGGGAGGGGCTAGCCCTTCCCCCAAATTTGACAACACCCCCGCGGTTAACACCAAAGGGGGTTTATGGCTCATCAGGTGGGCAGGTGGCGAGGGGCTACCTGACCCTGGATCGCCCGTAAGATAACCCAACATGTTGGCATAATGTTTATGAAAATAAAGCTGCAACAACTTTCTCCAACAAAACATTGTATGGTGTCTGTTATTATGGGAAATTGTTGTAGGCGGGCTGGGGTATGGGCCGATGTTGGCACTAAAAGATTTGGGGTACTTACGGATAGTTCCTGGAAGGGTAATATTTTAACTGATTTACAATGAGATTGGACTGCCAGTGTCACCATATGTTTAGCTTCAGTTGAGGGTGTGGCAAATCTGTCTCTGAGTCCCCAAAAATGCAGGTCTTTCTTTGGGGTCAGCGGCACTGTAGCCGGCGTTAAGGTGGCATTACTGGTGTGTGTTGTGGCACCAGGTTCAAAAAGACAGAATGGTTTCAGTCTCCATCCCCGAAGTGGGACGGACCCCGCAGAGGAGTCAAGAGGCACAGAAGGCATCGAGTTGGGACACGACTGGAGGCCTCCTCAGATCCATAGGGACAGAAGGCTTGCCAGAGGGAGTCAAAAGGGTAACAAAGGGCT
This sequence comes from Lissotriton helveticus, assembly GCF_964261635.1. Classification (NCBI taxonomy): domain Eukaryota; kingdom Metazoa; phylum Chordata; class Amphibia; order Caudata; family Salamandridae; genus Lissotriton; species Lissotriton helveticus. The sequence goes on along the minus strand of NC_136071.1, from coordinate 102,259,544 downwards.
GCAATATGACTTCTTAGAAAATCTCTATCTGCTGCAGTTTTGCAGACGTACCAGAACCACTGTTTGCATCAGAGCTAGTTGTGCGATTGGTTCGAGGGAAGGAGATCGGGACCGAGACTTGAGAGGCACCCAGACATCATTGCAACTGCTCTGAGTGAAAGTGGTGGGACGGAGAAGAACCCTGCTTTGCCTTGTGTTTTTTCTTGGATTTTGCCGTACTTAAGGATTATAAATACGAGGAGGATCTCTCTCTGGAACAGCCTCAAAAGTGAGAGTGGGTCTGCACCCTCAACTTAGACTTGGAGTGGGTCTTAAACACCTTTCTTCAGTATCTGGAAGCAATCGCTGTAAGACGTTGACCCACATGACGCCAACTACTGGCTTACCGGAGCAATGCTGAAAAAAGCTCTGCAACCAGGCCAGCTCTTGGGGATATTCACGAAGTGAGGAATCTGCGGTTAGAACGAAGTATATATCAGTAACTAAAAAAAAAAAACATGATATCAACTAGTGAAACAGCAGCATTTTCTTTTGGCTGTATTCAGTTGTTTTCAGAGTCTATACCAGTTAAGCAATCTGAATGATATATATCTGGTTCCAGAGACTTCTTTATTTAATTTTAGGTTCTAAGCTGAAGAAATAGACAAGAATATTCAGCAGACAAGTGTGCAGCTACTTAATGCTCAATGAAAACAAAGAACTTGATTTAGGGTTTGATGAAAGGTACTCTTTTTAGTACCTTTTTAGGGCGGAGAGGACATTACCTCAACCATAGTAAAGGACTACCATCTCCCAAATTTAGATATTACCTTGGCCCAGCGGTCATCTCTGTAAAATGGGTAGCAGTGCACTTTTCCATTGGAATCATCTCTCTTTTTTGCTTGGTGCTGGTTCTGTCCCACAGCCGTCTTGCATAGCCTAGTACATATAGCATGTATTGTAAATAATTGTGTATATTATTGTTCTATTGTCCTATCCAGATTTTTAATCTGAGCCCCTTGTTTTGGTGATTACGCAATTTTGTGCTCCAATTTCCCCGGAGGAATCCCGTATCTGTAAAGAATTGCATCAATTGCGCCCTGAAGAAGGAATTTGGACCCTTGTCCTACTCCGAAACGCACGTGGCACTTCATTCTTTTATTGTCTTTGATGGTTTTAGATATTGTAATTTCTGTGTATATTGTTTTGTTTCTTGTATTGTAGTATGACGTATTTTGTGTTGTGTATGGGTTGATTCATGCGTATGGGTATGTGTGGATTGAGTAGGATTGGAATGACCTTTATGTATATATTTGTGTTTGGGGCTTAATGTAAATATCTATGATGTACAGACAACTAATGTGTATAGATATACATAGTATGTTGAAATGTTTGACTCAATAATAAAAAAGAACTGTTTATGTAATTCTGGTCTGGGACAATATTGATGTTTATGTAATGAATTGAGGTAACACCCAGTTGTCAAAATTATTGAAAGGGAGAGGTTTTGTGTTCTTGCCATCGCTCTATCAAAGAAAAACTTAAGGTCTTAGTGTCTCTAAACGAGGGAGAAGGACTTAGGATTTGGTCATGTTTATTTAACAATGCTCCTGCTTTACTCTCCTATTGCCAAGTCCAGACGATGGTTCCTGGGCACTGCTGTACTGAGCTAGATGTGTAAGAAACTATAAATGTTGCTTTGTTTATTATACATGTACAAGAACTAGCATTTTGCCGAAATTAAGCGCGCTATTTCCCAATTTGGAACAAAAAGGTGTATAGCACTAGATTTCAGAAGGGCTGTATGGCTCCCGATGTAACAGAATGTAAATTAAAAGCTATAAAAAGAAAATGTAGACCATTGTATAAATTCAGTGTGGCATATAGTGTTGCTCTTCGGTTGACTACACTTATATACACACAAACACACAAACACCTATTTTTTGATTTAATTAAACATTAATCATGTGCTATTACATCATTAAATATCTGTAAATTTAGTAACAAGAGGAAGATGTCAAAAATACAACCCTGTGGGTTCACCGTAAAATGGCAATGGCCATTATCTGTCACAAAATCACAAATGTAATTGAGTTACACCTTAAGCCAAAAATGCATTCAATTCAATTGAGTTGTGTCGATTGCCAGCGCATTGAGCCACACAACTGAAAGACTATGGGCCATATGTATCAACAAACTCTTTTGCGATTCCTAAATGGCAATTTTTAAGGAATCGCTATTTAGAAATCGCAAAATGGTATGTATGTAGGAAATCGCTTCTTTTTAGCGATTCCTTAACATTCCTAAATTGCGATTAGCAAATTGCTAATCGCAAATTTCCCATTCATTTCTATGGGCCAGGAGGCCAATAGGAATGAAGGGGAAATTTGCAATTAGCAATTTGCTAATCGCAAATTGTGAATATTTTCAAGGGTGCAGGGGTGTCTCAAGAACACCCTGCTGCACCCCTGAAATTGACATGTGTGGGCATATGGTGCACATACATGCCCTAAGGGCATGTATGAGCGTCATATGGCACCTTTGAATTTTAAAAAAAATTGCTTTTGTAAAAGAATTCTCAACTTACCACCAACTAGAAGTTGGTGGTAATTTGCGAATCCTTATGGATTAATTTTTCTTTGATACATTGCACTTAAGGAATCGCAAAATTTGCGATTCCTTAAGTGCAATCGCAAAATAAGGAATGGCAAATTTTGTGATTCCTTATTTTGCAGCCAAAATGTTTCATACATACCATTTAGCAAATTAGCATTCGCAAAGGCCGAAATTCTGAGAATTTCGGCCTTTGCGAATGCAAATTTGCTTGATACATATGGCCCTAAAATAGAGCCCTTAAAATTCTAATCCAATTAAAAACCCAGCACAAAGTAACTGTTTTGAATAGAGATAAGAAGTGTTTTCTGATGAATAATTTAAGAGTAACGTTTTAAGACAAAGTGCATTGGCCAGCAGTGGAGGACTATTGGTAACTCACCGCTTTGATGGCCGCAAGCACATTAATGATTTTTCCATCGAGGCTTTGCCCATTTGCGACAATATCACCCAGCGAGTAGTAATCCTGCGAGTCCTTAGTCGGTAGATGAAGCAAAGGAAGCAGAGAGGCATCCACCTCGTAACTGGAACAGACTCTGACTGATGAATGAACCTCGCTGATGAGCAACTTGTAATAGCTAAATGAGCCAAAAAGAAATAAAAACAAATGAGAGAGAAGCATGCTGCAATACTAGTACCTACTCTGTTCAATTGTGCTACGCTACATTTTTTAAACAAGATCTGACAAATTAAATAAGTCTGGCATTTTTGTGTTGCTATTGGCTTGCCAATGCATGAGCTATTAGTAACCATTCTTGGTAAACCGTTCAGTATTTCAAAAGCATTCAAATATGAAAGTCCAAGACCGCACACCCACGGGCGTCCATCTTTGATTTAAAAAAAAAAAATACTTATTGTATTTTTCCGTTCCAAGATGGCCTGTGCTCCTATGGGAATAGTAAAACAGCAATTAAAATGTGAGGGATCGGATGCAACGCAAATGAGGAGAAGAAAGCAGCCTGGCAGCCATGTGCAGAAAGCTGTTGCACATTGTAAATAAAATAAAAAAATGAAACAAAAATTGAATCATTGTGCAAAGGCAAAATGTTGTCACACACATGAGGAGGAGACCAATTGCGAAAGTGACTGGTCTTCAACTAGAGGTGCATAATGGATGACAACGATGGACCGGAACGTTCCACTGAGCAATCACCAGTGAAAAAGATTGCAGAAATTCAGTAAAAAAGACTGAGAAAAAAAGACCAAACCGAAAAAAAAACTCATGGTGTAGACTAGAGAGAAGTAGTTTGTGGTTTATGGACTTTATATAAAATGGAACAAAAGGCAGCTGATCAAGAGAAACGATTTGATGGAATCTTCAGCTGTAAAGTAGTGTAATGGAGGGCCTGTAGATCTTACCGCAAAAGGGTAGTTTGGGTCAGCATAACGTGGATGCATCATCCAAAAACAATATATTCCCCATATCTTCCACACTTGCATATTGCTTACTCTTCACCAATAATGTAGTTTTGAAAATTTCGCGAAGATTCGTCAAACGACATCAAAGTTATTAGAAATTGAAAGCACGCTCTTCCTATGGAAACTACATCCTAACTATAACTACTTACTGACGATAATATAAACATATATATATATACACACATATATATATACACACATATATATATATATACATGCACACACATCTCCCAAAAAAGACCACTTCAGTAAAAAGCCTTAGGAGGACACAACGGAGAACAGCAGTATGTCCAATTTATCAAAACAGCTTTGGCAGACGCGTTTCTGCAATTTGTGCCCTTTTTCACATGCCGCTGATGCCGGGAAACTGCCCTAATCAACCTTTTTGAAAGTCCCACAGCACTCCCATTGGTGGAAGTCCAGCTGGCCACAATTCACTGTTATGAGTAAGGCTGTAGTTTCTGGGTGACGAACTACAGCTCCCAGCAGGCACCACTACTGGGTAAGTATCTCCAACGGGCCCCTCATAGTTGTTAAATATGCGCTGGTAATGCAAGCAAAAAGGCTGTTGTGTGAGAATACAAGTCCCGGAATTTTCAATAGCCTGGAACTTTCCTGTGTCCCCAAACGCCCAGCCACAATCTCAAGCGTCAGCAGGGCCGTGAAACACCAATACAGTGATCATGTCGCACCGTGAAGTCACGGTCCGCTCCTAGCAGCGGCCTCTTACTGTGCTTGTTCGAGGCGGTCCGAAGTCTATCCAATCCCTTGGAAGAATATAACACCAGTGAAGCCTCAGACTCCTAAGGACGGGTCCTCCTAACGCGCCACTGGCAGTGCGTAAAATATCCCAAAAAAGACCACTTCAGTGAAAAGCAATCAGAGGACACAACGGGGAACAGCAGTAAGTCCAATTTATTAAACAGCTTTGGCAGATGCGTTTCGGCAATTTGTGCCTTTTTTCACATGCCGCTGATGCCGGGAAACTGCCCCAATCAACGTTTTTGAAAGTTCCACAGCACTCCCATTGGTGGACGTCCAGCTGGCCCCAATTCGCGGTTATGAGTAAGGCTGTAGTTTCTGGGTAACGAACTACAGCTCCAGCAGGCACCACTACTGGGTAAGTATCTCGAACGGGCCCCTCATAGTTGTTAAATATGCGCTGGTAATGCAAGCAAACAGGCTGTTGTGTGAGAATACAAGTCCCGGAATTTTCAATAGCCTGTATATATATACATATATATCACAGTTATTAAAGTCCCACCCTGCTGCTGAACTCCTAGGGCGGATGCTATCATTTGCGAGGGTCGGAACTCACGATTCAATATTCCGGCTCAGTCACACATAGTGTGAAGCACTCACGGGGCAACAGGTTTGTGGCATGCACTTCTTTATTAGACGCATTTTGGCGTGATGCCTTCATCAGTATTCAGAAATGCTATGTAGTACCAGTTTGCTCGTTAATTAAAATTCTACATCCTCAGTTCTTATTGGATATTACCAGGCCAATGGCATGGCTGCTATTACTTATCCACCACAGATGCAGTCAAACAGCGCACAGTGCTCCCATCCTTGGGCTATTGTAAGACAGGGGGACTGCCACCTCCCCGGAGAATTCACAATAATTATTAGAGGGGACCTCACGGCTCTCCGCTGCCCCAGGGACCGCCACCTCCCCAGGGCACAGAAGTGAGTAATAAACAATGTGGGTGAGGCCCTACGGCCTCCCCCCAACCCCGGGGACGTCCTCCTCTCTGGGACAAAATATAACAGGAATGAGGGGATGCCACATGGCCCCTGCAGCCCCAGGAACTGCCACCTATCCCGGGCTATAATGTTATATTAATGCGTTGGGGCTTCAGGCTTCCACACCCAGCCCCGGGGACCACCACCTCTAGGGGGCTTAATTAAAAAAAGATGGGGCTGCATGTGAAGGCCTAGATGACCCTGGGGAAAGCAACCCCAAGGGCAGGCTCCAGCAATGTCCGGGGGTGCCCACCCACAGGACACTGCAGTTTGCTATGGCTTTGAGCAACTGAGAGCATTGTGCTCTTGCTTGCTCAAAGCGGAGCACACTTTGCTTTCTAAACAGAAGGAGCTGCATGTCAGCAGCTCCCTGTGTGTAAAAAGCAATGCCGGTTGCTGCAGGAGATGGGGAGTCAGCCAGGACAGCAGGGGCCTTCAGGCTCCACCCACGGTCCCCAACGTGTAAAATGTGGGTTTCCTGGGTGGGACAGGACACCCACACTACAGACCGGGCCTCAGGGAAGGGGTCTCCAGGGCAAACATCGGCCTAGGAGGGGGTCGTTTGTCTCCCATTCCATTAAAATATAAATATATATATATATATATATATATATATATATAAAGGCTCCAGCTCCGTTCCCCAGTCCATGGAACAAAGTACAGCACTCCGAGGGTTAGGCAGGATAGTTTTTATTTCCCCATTAGCTGTGTGAACAGACGCGTTTCGGACAGAAGTCCTTCGTCAGTGTTTACATCTAACGCTGTAAGGCGGCTCCTTTTCAATGCATCAACCTCTTTCATTATCGACATTGATGACGGCTGGAAAAATGTGTTTATCGCGCTTGTAAACATAGCGGCCATTTTCAACGTTTTGGTATTTTCACAAATACATCCTATAGCATTAGCATATTTCTGTTTAAATTCTCGCCGTGTATCGGCATGAGTGCCGCATGAAGCCGGTGTCTCGAAGAGATCTTGCCGTGTATCGCATATCACCAGCTTCTGTGAACATCGCGCATATTCCAATTGAAATCACCATGGTTGATAACGTATATTTAAAACTAAAACTACACACATTCAGAATACATATACAATTTCAACAATTCTCAGCCGAGAAATAATGAAAGAATAAAGGAAGGAGGTCAAATGAAAGTGGTGAAAGGAAACATAGGGTCAATTACAGTGTCAAAGTTTGTCATTCATTCTCATTTGCCCAAATGTACCATCAGTTCTTCCTGACTATTAATCCCCTGTGGACTCTTAGTTTGCATGTCAACAATATAGCGTGACTCTAGTCTATGCAACCGCAGTAGTCTATCTCCACCTCTCGGGTTTGCGGGAACATGATCTATGCCATAATATTGTAATAGGTCCCTATTACTTTGGTGTACTATGGCAAAGTGCTGTGCCACTGGATAAGTTATATCCTTGTTAGAAATGGCACGTTGATGTTTAAAAATTCGCATTTTTACATTGTTGATAGTACTGCCGATGTAATTAAGACCACATGGACAGGTCAGACAGTACACAACATATGGGGTTAAACAGGTGTTACACTTATTGATAGGTCTCGTAGTTCGCATGCCAGGGATTTTATATGTCAGAACCCGTTTGCTGTTCTCACAGGCTCTGCATTTTCCACAAGGGAAAAACCCTTTCATGTCCTTCAGGGTTCTACTCAATTTGGGTTTGGGAGGCATGAGATGACTCTGTACTAGTTTGTTTTTAAGAGAAGTTAATTTGTGAAAGGTGATTAGGGGACGTGAAGGGACATCTCTGCCTATTGTTGGATCCAAACGCAGTATATGCCAGTTTCTAGTGAGAATCTTTCTCAACTGGTTTGCTTCATCTGAAAAGGTTGTTTTCATTCTGAATTTATTATTGACTTCCGATTGTTCTGATTTTACATCCTTTTTCTTACTCAACAGATCCTTCCTAGGAATTCTTAATACTCTGTTGAGGGTTTTCTCAAGAAGAACGGATTCATAACCTCTGGTTTTGAATCTCGTAATGGACTCTTTTGCTGCACTTAAAAAATCAGAGTCCCTTGAACAATTGCGTCGAAGTCTGAGTAATTCGCCGTATGGTATACTGCGAATTAAATTAAGAGGATGACTACTCTTGGCATACTGTTGCCCCCTGTGGGCTTCCAGTATAATGATGTTTTAAGTGTTCCCTCATTCACAAAGACCCTTAAATCTAAGTAATGCACCTCTTTTCTACTCATTTCGCACGTAAATTTGAAGTTGAGATTGTTACAGTTTAGATCTCTAATGAATTCTTCTGCCTGTTTGAAGGAGCCCCTCCATACAAGAAAAAGGTCGTCCATATAACGACGCCACACAACTATATAGGTCGCCCATTTCGCGTTGTCACCCGCGAGGGCCACCTGCTCCTCCCACCAGCCTACGAATAAATTTGCGTAGCTGGGGGCGAAGCAGGTGCTCATCGCAGTTCCAGACACTTGTTTGAAAAGATCATTCTGGAACATAAATATATTGTGTGTCAAACAGAATTCCAACAGTTCAATCAACATGACACCATGCTCCATATATTTCATAGCTCTTTTCTCTAAGAAGTATTTGACAGCCTCCACTACTTGGTCATGTCGAATACTTGTGTAGAGGCTCGTAATATCGAGAGTTATGAGTACATATGTGGTATCCCAGTCAATGGTTTCCACTTGTGCTAGGAAGTCTTTAGTGTCTCTCACATAAGATTGTAACTTAACAACAAATTGCGATAAAAATGAGTCAATATAGATGGAAAGGTTTTCGGTAAGTCCTCCTTTAGAGGAAACAATCGGTCTCCCTGGTGGTGTGTGGAGATCTTTGTGCACCTTTGGAAGTTGGTAAAAGGTAGGTGTGACAGGCTCTGGATTCCTTAGAAATAGATACTCATTCATATCTAGCATTAGTCTGTTCCGCCACTTGTTCAGTAGATCATGGTACAACGTGATCCTTTGCAGATATTCATCTCTGTTCTTTTCCACATAGTATTGAGTATCTTCAAGCTGACGAAACAATTCATGACAGTATTGTTCCCTGGTTAGAAGGACAATATTTCCTCCTTTGTCCGAGGGCTTCACAATTATCTCATCATTTTTACTGATATTCTTTAACGCATCGATTTGAACTTTAGAAAGGTTGTTTTTCTTTGTAGTTCGCTTCTGCCCAGTGGCCCTGATTGAACTGTGATGGTGCTTTAAAATTTGTCAGTGGTGCTTGTTGCTCTATATTGATCCTTCTAGTTCTTATTGCTGGATCATCACATTCATCCAAATTTTGTTCGTCCGTAATTCTGTCATGAGTTCCACAAATTCAAGATCTTTTATGGCTAACGCATCTGTGGCTTGGGTACCAGATTTTTTCTTCTTAGTTTTTGCCTCCATCGTTGATGGCTTTAATGTGAAAAATGTATGTAGCTTGATCTTGCGGACAAGTTTGAAGAGATCTATTCTGGTTTGGGTATACTCGAGTTTTTCATTGGGACAAAAAGTCAATCCTAATCGTAGGGTGTCTTCTTCTATCTTAGTCAGTGATTTTTCCGTCAAATTAATGATCGTAAGATTAGAGTCGGCCCCTACCATCTCCTGCCCCTCTTCTTGCGGGAGTTCTGGGATGCTGTTCCGCCCCTGCCTCTTCCCTTTCCAACTGCCTCTTCGGGTTCTTCTTCGGTTTCGCGTGGTCTCAACTTTCCCCCTCTGAGCCAACTCTGACGTACTAAATTGAATTCCAGGTGAAAAGGACTCTTCAGCGTATCCTTCGATGTTGTAGCTGTGTCATCACCTGATTGTTCGCCTTCTGTAACTTCCGATTCTGAGGTCTCTACTCGTGCTGTAGGTGCAACTCCTTTCTTTTTATTTAACGCCTTCCGTGGAGCATCAAATTTCTTTGAGAAGGTGAGAATCCTCCCGAGAGCATAATCGCGTTCGTCTCTCTCATATTTCTCTTGTTTTCTTTGTCTGATTTTCAGTTCATATTTCACCAGTTGTTTTTTCATTTCTTCTCCTAGATGTTCCCGTTTGGCTTTATCACTTTCCATCGCAATTTCCTTCTCTATATTTGCCATTTCTTCCAATATTTTCACCCTGTCACTCCACGCAAACTTGACCAGCAGGTCAAGCATAGCCTTGCAAGATGCTGCTGTGAGTTCAGCCCATTGTTCTAATAATCTGGGGTCCGGATTTTCGTAAGCCGGAACCGTGTATATACGTAAACCCCTGGGAACTCTATTGACATCTATATAATTCTGGAGGGAGGTGGCTTCCCACCATTTTCTTATCTCCCTCTCGTTGCATTTTTCCAATTTTGAAAATAAATTTTGAACTGAACTCTGAGGTGATGGCCCTTCCGCTCCTGTTTCTGATGTAACCGTTGCATTCAGTGTTCGTTTTTTGAATATGTCCAATGCCGCCTCGCGGCGTTCTGCTTCGTCACACATATTGCCCGGCGTTTTATTGCACGGAGAAGCCTCCCCGTGCTCCGCCTTATCCCCCACTCGCCTTGCTTCGGATTAATAAACCGCTAATCAATGTAACTCCACGAAGAGAAATTATCGAAAAAGTCTTAAAAGCGGCTTACCCGTCGCCGATCTCTTATTGCGTCGGTCTGCCACTTCGCTTCCTTCTTTCCTCTTTCGATTTTCTCCAAAGCGGTTCCCCGGTAAACAGATTAACGCTCCATGTGTACCAAAAAATCCCGGGTCACTCGCAGGCGGGTGCTTCTACGCGATGGTACTCGCGTTTAAATAAAGGCTCCAGCTCCGTTCCCCAGTCCATGGAACAAAGTACAGCACTCCGAGGGTTAGGCAGGATAGTTTTTATTTCGCCATTAGCTGTGTGAACAGACGCGTTTCGGACAGAAGTCCTTCGTCAGTGTTTACATCTAACGCTGTAAGGCGGCTCCTTTTCAATGCATCAACATCTTACATTATCGACCGTGATGGCGGCTGGAAAATTTGTTTATCGCACTTGTAAACATAGCGGCCATTTTCAACGTTTTGGTATTTTCACAAATACATCCTATAGCATTAGCAAATTTCTGTTTAAATTCTCGCCGTGTATCGGCATGAGTGCCGCATGAAGCCGGTGTCTCGAATTGACACAAAATATATTTATGTTCCAGAATGATCTTTTCAAACAAGTGTCTGGAACTGCGATGGGCACCTGCTTCGCCCCCAGCTACGCAAATTTATTCGTAGGCTGGTGGGAGGAGCAGGTGGCCCTCGCGGGTGACAACGCGAAATGGGCGACCTATATAGTTGTGTGGCGTCGATATATAGACGGCTTTTTTCTTGTATGGAGGGGCTCCTTCAAACAGGCAGAAGAATTCATTAGAGATCTAAACTGTAACAATCTCAACCTCAAATTTACGTGCGAAATGAGTAGAAAAGAGGTGCATTACTTAGATTTAAGGGTCTTAGTGAATGAGGGAACACTTGAAACATCATTATACAGAAAGCCCACAGCGGGCACCAGTATACTGCATGCCAAGAGTAGTCATCCTCTTAATTTAATTTGCAGTATACCATATGGCTAATTACTCAGACTTCGACGCAATTGTTCAAGGGACTCTGATTTTTTAAGCGCAGCAAAAGAGTCCATTACGAGATTCAAAACCAGAGGTTATGAATCCATTCTTCTTGAGAAAACCCTCAACATAGTTTTAAGAATTCCTAGGAAGGATCTGTTGAGTAAGAAAAAGGATGTAAAATCAGAACAATCGGAAGTCAATAATAAATTCAGAATGATAACAACCTTTTCGGATGAAGCAAACCAGTTGAGAAAGATTCTCACTAGAAACTGGCATATACTGCGTTTGGATCCAACAATAGGCAGAGATGTCCCTTCACGTCCCCTAATCACCTTTCACAAATTAACTTCTCTTAAAAACAAACTAGTACAGAGTCATCTCATGCCTCCCAAACCCAAATTGAGTGGAACCCTGAAGGACATGAAAGGGTTTTTTCCCTTGTGGAAAATGCAGAGCCTGTGAGAACAGCAAACGGGTTCTGACATATAAAATCCCTGGCATGCGAACTACGAGACCTATCAATAAGTTTATCACCTGTTTAACCCCATATGTTGTGTACTGTCTGACCTGTCCATGTGGTCTTAATTACATCGGCAGTACTATCAACAATGTAAAAATGCGAATTTTGGAACATCAACGTGCCATTTCTAACAAGGATATAACTTATCCAGTGGCACGGCACTTTGCCAAAGTACACCAAAGTAATAGGGACCTATTACAATATTATGGCATAGATCATGTTCCCGCAAACCCGAGAGGTGGAGATAGACTACTGGGGTTGCGTAGACTAGAGTCACGCTATATTGTTGACATGCAAAGTAAGAGTCCACAGGGGATGAATAGTGGGGAAGAACTGATGGTACATTTGGGCAAATGAGAATGAATGACAAACTTTGACACTGTAATTGACCCTATGTTTCCTTTCACCACATTCATTTGACCTCCTTCCTTTATGCTTTGATTATTTCTCGGCTGAGAATTGTTGAAATTGTATATGTATTCTGAATGTGTGTAGTTTTAGTTTTAAATATACGTTATCTCACTCTCACAAGAGGTCTTTATTCGATTTGCATCATAAAAGACAAATACATAATAAAAAAGAGTTCATACGTTTTTACATATAAGATAATAAATACGTTACATTTTAAAACCATGTTAAGAAAAGGATTACATTTTAGACAATGATGTACAAAAAGACCCCTTACTACATAAAAACAATACTACGTTGGAACTAAGAGTCATAAAAACATATACAATGGGAACTTCATTTACCAAGGTTGTGAATACGGATTGACCAAGCCCAGCTCACGAATTTTGCTACACCAATGGCGATAGGGGGGGAAGTATCAATTTTGAGAATCCTAGTCGCTGCAACAGCAGATCTAGTACCTAATAAGCGGCAGACTGGTAAAAGCCAAACTTTTCTGGGTAACAAGTACTTAGGGCAGCAGAAGAAAAAGTGTTCAATATTCTCTACTGCTGTTACACAGAAAGGACACTTATCGCTACCACCAGTTGACCAGGAGTGCGTAAGCCCCCATGTTTTAGTTTTAAATATACGTTATCAACCATGGTGATTTCAATTGGAATATGCACGATGTTCACAAAAGCTGGCGATATGCCGATACACGGCAAGATCTCTTCGAGACACCGGCTTCATGCGGCACTCATGCCGATACACGGCGAGAATTTAAACAGAAATATGCTAATGCTATAGGATATATTTGTGAAAATACCAAAACATTGAAAATGGCCGCTATGTTTACAAGCGCGATAAACACATTTTCCAGCCGTCATCACTGTCGATAATGTAAGATGTTGATGCATTGAAAAGGAGCCGCCTTACAGCGTTAGATGTAAACACTGACGAAGGACTTCTGTCCGAAACGCGTCTGTTCACACAGCTAATGGCGAAATAAAAACTATTCTGCCTAACCCTCGGAGTGCTGTACTTTGTTCCATGGACTGGGGAACGGAGCTGGAGCCTTTATTTAAACGCGAGTACCATCGCGTGGTACACACGGAGCGTTAATATATATATATATATATATATATATATATATATACATATATATATATATATATATATATTTATTTATTTATATATATAGCTGGGATGGGGTTAAAAATAAAACCTCCGGCAAGTCGCCGGAGGACAAAACCCCTTCACCACCACTCTGAAAAGGTGCCTCATGGCGCAGTGGTGGTTGGGGGATAAAGTTCCTTTGGATGCTGAGGGTCCATGTGGTCCAGGATCCCCTTCTGTTACCTCCCGTAACTCCCAGACAGCAGGTTTGCTGAAAGAACTTGTAGGCCACGCCCCTTTTCTCCACCACGCCGCAAATGCATCTCCTGGTGCCCTGCTGGTTGGGGAATACATTCCACGTTACTCCTGAGGGCCTCAGAACTAAAGTGGACTTCTTCCTCCAACCAGTAGTGCCCCAGGAAGCGCTTATGCACAATGGTGGAGAAAGGGGGTTTGTGGCCTCTGACGACCTCTCAGCAATCCAGCTGTGTGGGTCTTACTGGAGGTAACAGGAGGGCTAGTTGGCTACCAACGACCCTCAAGAGCCATGGGCACTTCATCCCCCAAATAGTAGTACACCAGGAGTGTGTTCGCAGAGTGGTGGAGAATGGGGGCGTGGCCACTGAAAACCTCTCAGCAAACCACTGTGTGGAACTTGCTGGTGATAATAGGCGGGGTAGTTGGCCCCCAAGGGCCCTAAATAGCCACGGGGACTTCACCACCCTACTAGTAGTATGTCGGGAGGCGCGTTTGCAGAATGGTTCAGAAAGAAGGCACGTCCTCCTATCAGGTCTCTGCAATCCCGCTGGGTGGGGCTTATTGGAGGTAACAGGAGGGGTAGTCGGCCCCCAAGGATATCCTTGGGGGCCAACTACCCCTCCTATATCTCCAGTAGGGTCTTCAGAGGTCATGCCCCCTTTCTCCACCTCTGTGCAAACGTGGCTTGTGGTGATAAAGCCCACCATGCTCCTGAGGGACCTTGGGGGCCAAGAAGCCCTCCTGGTACCTCCTGTAGGTCCTACACAGCGGGTTTCCTGAGAACTTGTCGGAGGCCCAGCCCCTTTCTCCACCACTCAGCAAACACGACTACTAGTTTAAAAAAAACATAGAAATTCAATGAAAAAACCAAAGGTTTCAGGGACGTTTTAGTTAGGAATTAGCAAATAAGAAAACCTTAGACAATCAATGAAAAGAAACAAAGGTTACAGGGACGTCATAGTTAGGAAATGGAATAAAAAACTTTGAGATTCACTGAAACAACCAAAGGCTACAGAGACGTTCTAGTTAGGCTCAAGTTTCACTCGTACAAAACCTGAGAAATTCAAACGTCATAGTTATTGAGCTAACTATAAACCACGTCCCCGCAATACACTGCTCATGACCTCATATATTACATCACTCATGACATGGTCAGTGACATCACTGACATCTCAAATTACATCACTGATGGAATCATCCACAAAATCACAAACGCAGCCACTCACATCCCCATAGAACCGTTATACAAACTCTCACTCACACAACCATTCAGAAACCCATTCACAGACCCATACCAGTACTTACACACCCACTCACTAATTCATAAATCTACACACACATCCACTTACTCACCCAGACAGCCACTCATACACCCACTCACTCTCAGCCACTGACATATCCACTCATACACCAATACATTCACTCACACACTGAGTCAATCTCCTATGGAGCTACTTACACACCTACTGAATCAACCATACAATCACACAGCTGCTTACTCACCCATAGTTACACACAAATCCACTTACTTACTCATACAGATCCTAACACGTACTCACTCACCTACCTACACAGTCACTGGCACAAGAACATACACACCCATACAGCCACTCTCACATTCACTCACCAATACAGTCACTCATATACCCCATCACTCACCTACACTGCTTTTCACATACCCATTTCGTCACCCATATACCAATGACATATCCACTTACCCACACAGACAGACACACACTCACACTCACCCATACAGCCCCTCACACACACACTCATGAATCCATCCAGCCACTGACTCACCCACTCACTCATACAGTCACACACACCCTCACCCACCCATATAGGCAATCAATCACCCATACAGCCAATCACGTACTCACTCACACTCATACAGCCACTTACACAACTGACAGATTGATACAACCCTTCACACAACCAATCACTCACCTATACATTCACTGAGACACCTAATCACTCACTTATACAGTCAGTCACGCACCCACTGAATCATCCATACAGGCACTCATACACCCACTTATTCACCAATACACTTTTGTATATATATATATAACACTCATAAACGTTTTAAAAACACTCAGTCACTGGATGATGTAATCAGTGATGCCATTTGAAATGTAATCAATGATGTCATCAGTGATGTCACTGACCATGTCATGAGAGATGTAATATGTGAGGTCATGAGCAGTGCATTGCGGGGTTCAAGCTATAGTTAGCTCACTAACTAGAACAGCTGAATTGCTCTGCTTTTGTACGAGTGAAACCTGAGCCTAACAATAAAGTCTCTAACCTTTGGTTTTTTAGTGAATATATATATATATATATATATATATATATATATATATATATATATATATATATATATATATATATATGTATATATATATATAAATTCAAATTCAAATAGTGCTTTATTCGAGTAATTACTCATAAAAGCAAGACATTCACAAAAAATTAAAATACAATTACATTTACAGTCAATCACAAAGACAGTGCACTATAGAATCCATAACATACACTCAGTTAAAAAAGTTTCCCATGATACTTGTTTAGTAAGTAAAAAAAGGTTAATACATTGGTAGGAATAGCAGAGTTGTAAGAACAGTAACGGTCTAAAAGCAATAATAACAAATTCATGAAAACAGGTTTTACAGACAGAGAATAGTTAATTAACTAGCAGTCTCTATCTGATCGCCCAGGCCCATCCAATATATTTAGCAGTGGCAATTGATATACATGTGAGTGAGCTTGAACATATAATACGCAGGGCAACGGAGATACAGGTGGTCCCGAGATTCCTGCACATTGGTGCTAACCAGACGCGTCTTGGAGCACAGTAGGCTTTACAAGCGAACAAAAAATGTCCAAGTGTTTCCTTTCCCAGTCCACAGGCTGGGCAGGTGTCACACCCCCCTGCTCCTCATTTTGCTGACAGAGTTCTTAAGGGGAGGGCACCAGCTCTCAATTGGAATAGGAGCTTTCTATCTCCCGGCTTAGATATAATATCCCAGTACGACTCCAAAGCGGGATACAATTTAGCCTCAAGAAAACCCGCAGTCATGGACCCAATGCTAGATCTACTCAGGCTCGCAACATATTCCCAGAATATATTTTTTAGGACAGACTTAGTGGGAAATGTTGCACCTGCTGGGTCTAACCATAGCGAGCTTAGCCCAAGCTCAAACAATGTTGCTTTCAGTGTTTTGAACCAGCTAATTTTATGAAAACAGTCCGCCTTGATGACATCAATAAAACCTTCAGCATAATGAGAAAGCTCTGGCGTAGTCCAGAGTCTTCGCCAATACAGAATTGGTCGTAGTCTGGCTAGATCCATGATTTGTTTCCTACCAAGATCATATCTTAAAGGCAACAATGGAGTGCTTTTCGGGGTACCAGTGAGTAACCGTAAAAACTTGTTCTCTGAGGCTTGTAAAGTACTCAACTTTTCAAACCCCCACATCTCCGCACCGTAAAGTGCGGACCCAATTGCCTTCGCTTCGTAAACCAGCAATGCTGGCTTGACGGGTTTGGTCAAAGACTTTCTGTGAGCCGAACTGATAGCACCAGCTAGTTGCTTATGACGCAGTGTAGCAATATTTATGTGCTGACACCACCTGTTGTTATCTGCTATATGGATACCCAAGTACGTAAATGAATTTACCACCTCGAGAGGCCGGCCACTCATGACGATTTTAGACTTAAAACTACGATGCGGTTTAAAAATCATGAGTTTCGTTTTGGTCGCATTCACCTCTAGACCGTGTTCCCCACAAAATTTATCAAAAATGGACAGAGCACGCTGCAAGCCACAAGGGTTTTTGGATAAAATAAGCGTGTCATCCGCAAACATTAAAATAGGGATTTTTAGACCAGAAAGAGAAGGAGCATCTACTGACGCTGATACCACAACACCGTTAATGTATAAAGTGAACAAGGTTGGGGCCATTGAACACCCTTGACGAACCCCACGCTCAACGGGAAAGTCCACTGTGACCATCCCATGGCCACCCCACTGAATTTTTGCAAAAGTAAGCTCGTGGAGGCGCATTATCAAAGTCAATAGCTCCACAGGGACCCCCAAACTCTGTAAAACTTGCCACAATTTAACCCGTGGCACCAGGTCGAAGGCAGCCCGAAGATCGACAAAAGCAGCGTATAGGCTACCTCCTCCCAGCACCACAGTCTTCCATTGCAGCAATTGGAAGCGGAATACTTGGTCCACCGTACTTGTTGCCCTTCGGAACCCCGCTTGAAAGGGTGATAAGATGTTGTTGTCCTCTGCCCAATCAAGGAGCCTGTTTACGACCACACGGCCGACTATTTTTTGCACAGTGTCAATTAGGCTTATTGGCCTATAGTTACCTGGCTGAGCACGATCTCCCTTTTTGAACACTGGGATAATCACGGCACCCCGCCACGATGCCGGAACCTCAGCACCTTTAGCAATGAAGTTGATAAGTAAGTAAATATATTTACACCATCGCTCCTTATCATTTAAGAAAATGTCAGCAGGGACACCATCTAGGCCTGGAGCACGCCCTCTATTCACTGAATTTAGGGCAGACATAGTCTCTTTGTAGGTAAAGAGATTACCTTGAGAAAAAGACGGGATAATACTGTCCTCGACTATGATCTGGTTATTAGCAGCGTACTGGGAACTAAAAAATTGTACCCAGTCGTCTTGTGGGACATTAAGTTTAAAATATTTGTAGAGCGCAACATACACCGAACGGTTTCTTGGCGCTAAAATAGCAAACTACCAGGGGGGCTGGAATCCACCACTGGGGCATAAACTGATGCAAGGGGAGAATTTTTAAGACAGAAAGGCCTGGGTAAACAAAAAAGTTTTCAGGGATTTGCGGAAAAGGGAGTACTGGGTAAGGGATCTGAGATGGAAGGGAAGGGAATTCCAAAACGCAGGGGCAAGAGTAGAAAATTTAGAACCGCCCTGTTTTTTTTCCCTGAAACGTGGGGCTACTAATAGGTGCTGAGCCGAGGAGCGGAGGTCTCTGCTGGGAACGTAAGTTTTGATGGCTGAAGATATAAAGATAGGGGCCAGACCAGACCTGGCCTGAAAAGTCATGCAGCCTAATTTAAACAGGGCGCGTTGCCGAACAGGGAGCCAGTGAAGGGTCTTCAATAGAGGGGAGGTGTGATGGAATCTAGGGAGACCGAATGCCGAATTGTTATTAATGGGGTCCTCCACTCTCTCGCATCCCCATTTAACAATGTTCCAGAACAGTCTGGAATCCTTTCTGTCACTAGCTCTTTTCAAATTACACCAATGTTGCTCATCCCAGGCTCTCTTTGCTTTCGCTATGCAAGCTTTATAGTCCTTTCTGGCAGGCGGGTGGCCACGGGCTCCCTCATCTTAATGGAGTGACCCAGAGCAAGTCGTGCCGCCCTACATTCGGCATTATACCATTTTGCACTTTTACAAGCTCTTGCCCCGTTGCGCTTGGCAGGTTTCAGGAAGTAATTTTTGATCTTGCCAAAGAGGGTATCATGAATATTGACCACGCCCCCCAATCCCGAGGGAGAAACGCTAGTCACTTCCATGGCCAGTATAGCTTTATCGGTTTTAAGGTTAATATTATCAATGGCCTGTTGGTTAGTTACTACGCTAGCCCATCTGAGCCTACGCATATCATATCCTGGAATAATCAGAGGTGGAACAAGAGCATTAGGACAAAATGAATCATTCCCAGCGGGCCACCATTTATGCTCCACACATAGGGGATTTTGGTCACTCTCGGGTCTCACAACAACCTCCATGTCGCAGACAGAAGGCCATAATGTCATACTACAAATTACATAATCTATTCTGCTTTTGTGTCTCCCGTTATCAAATGTCATAGAGCCTTTTTTATCCAGTGCTGTTCTTCCATTCAAAGCTCTTAAGCCTTTATATATATATATATATACATGTGTGTGTGTGTGTGTATGTATGTATATATATATATATATATATATATATATATATATATAACTTAGATTCCTTCCGCCTCCTCTCAGCAAGAAAGTCACGGCACCGCAGCAGATAAGTTTTTAATTAAATGTTATTTTATAACACCATGTGCAAAAGTGCAAATTTCAGGATGGCTATATATATATATATATATATATATATATATATATATATATATTTGTGTGTGTGTGTGTGTGTAGCCATTAACTACAAATTTAAGTTTTATATTTCGGGATGTAAGGTTTTCCATGTTTTGTGTGCCGGGGTGTGTGCATATATATGTGAGCAAGGCTACACGTTAGCCGAAACGCGTCATCCTGCCCGACATCTCGCACCATTTATAATTAAATAAAGTCACTGCAGCCAGCAGTGTATGCTGATTTTGGAGTCCGTGTCTTTCTCCGTTTGGTGGTTACAGGCGCCGGAGCGGTAATTGGATATATATATATTCACTTAAAAAACCATAGGTTTCAGGCCTTATATAGTTAGGAATTAGCATTTAAAAGGCCATTGAAATTGCACCTATATAGTTAGTTGTACTAACTATATTTCGTTCACCCGCAATCCACTGCTGATGATGTCACATATTACATCATTCATGACATGGTCAGTGACATCACTGATGACATCTCAAATGACATCGCTGATGACATCTCATTTGACATCACTGATGACATCACTGATGACATCATCCAGTGACTGTGTGTTTCTGTAAAGTTTAAATATGTTTTACATATTGAAGAATGAGTGGATGTATAAGTGTCTGGATGAAGGATTTAGTAGGTGCGTGACTGACTGTATGAGTGAGTGATTAAATGTGTCTAACTAAATGCATGGGTTGGTGACTAAACTGTCTGAATGTGTGCATCAGTATGTCTGTTGTTGTGTACGCTGCTGCATGTGTTGATCAGTAGCTATATGAGTGGCTATATGGGTTATTGATTGGTTGCCCAAGTATATGAATGGGAGACTGAGTGTGTGTGTGGGTGGCTGGGAGGTGTGGGACTCTGTGCATAGATGTGTGAGCAGTTGATTCACTAGGTGTATGAGTTCAAGAGTGCATGTAGAAACAGCTATATGGGCGGTTGACTGTGTGCATGGGTGTGTTGGTGAGTGAATGGATATCTCAGTGCTACATGTCCAAGTAAGTACATATGTAAAACACAGTGCATGTGAGAGTTGGCATATATAAATGACTGTACATGAGAGCCAGTGAATGTGCGAGTGGCTGTATGGATCATTGTGTACTTTTATCAGTGATTGTATAAGAGAGTAAGTATGTGTTAGTATATGTTTGAATAAGTAAGGTGTTGTGTGTATAACTGTATAGTTGAGGAAATGGAATTGTGACTGATTCTTTGCATGACTGACTAGGTGTGTGAGTAACTCCATGGATGAGTGGCAGTGTTTGAGTGTCTGTATAGGTGTATGAGTGCAAATGATAGTGCTGTATTGATGAGTGACTGTATGTATGAGTGATTCTATGGGTGAATGTGTGTGTAGACCTAGGAATCAGTGAGTGCGTATGTAGTAACTGGTATTGGTGTGTCAATGGTTTCAAGAATGGTAGTCTGTATTTAACACTGGGTGTATCAAAGGTTATATTAGAGTGTGAGGAGGTGCATCGTATTATCACATGAATGATATCATCAGTGATGTGATCAGTGATGTCAAATGAGATGTCATCAGTGATGTCATTTGAGATGTCATCAGTGATGTCACTGACCATGTCATGAATGATGTAATATGTGACATCATCAGCAGTGGATTGCGGGTGCGCGAAATATAGTTAGTACAACTTTCCTATATAAGGCCTGAAACCTATGGTTTTTTAAGTGAATTTGCAAGGTTTTTTAAATGCTAATTCCTAACTATATAAGGCCTGAAACCTATGTTTTTTTCAGTGAATTTGCAAGGTTTTTTAAATGCTAATTCCTAACTATATCAGGCGTGAAACCTATATTTTTTTTCAATAAATTTCAAAGGTTTTGTAAATGCTAATTCTATTAGCGGATAACGTTTATATATGTTATTATCCTTCTGGGACCACCTGAGCAGCCATCTTGTTTCTCAGGAGAAGTGAGGCACAAGAGAGCACAAAACAAGAGTGGAAAACGCGAAAAGGGGGCAGGGTAGAGACCCCCTGACCCCCTAGCCCTTCTCAGGGGGTCCCAGAAGGATCACCAAGTGCAATTTTCTTTTTTTTTTAAATCGCGGGGTACGCGTACGGTGCACGTACCCCGCGATTGAATTGTTTTTGTTTTTTTTGCCCTTGGGGGTCCTTTTGGGACCCCCTGAGAAGGGCTAGAGGGTTGGGGGGTCTCTACCCTGCCCCCTTTTCGTGTTTTCCACTCTTGTTTTAGGCTCTCTTGTGCTTCAGTTCTCCTGAAAAACAAGATGGTGGCCAACACTTCCTTGTTTGGACAGTTTAGAATCTTGACAGTCGACTGCCAGCCAATCAGAAACTCGCTCGCGCACGTAAGGGTACGCGCACGTACGCGTACGGTACGCGTACCGTACTCGTACGGTGCGCGTACGGTGAGCGCATATAGATATATAATTTGCTCAAATTCAATTTTCTCAACAACTACTGGAGGGATTTTCACCAAATATAGAAAAGGCACTACTGCATACCTGGCCCTACCATTTTGCCAAGTTTGGTGTAATTCCGTTCAGCCGTTCAGGCTGTAGCAGTGTCTAAAGGTTCCATAGACAATGCCATTTGAAAAATTTCAAATTCAATTTTCTCAAGAACTACTGGAGGGATTCTCACCAAACATAGAAAAGGCACATCTGCATACCAGGCCCTACCATTTTGCCAAGTTTGGTGTAATTCCATTCAGCCGTTCGGGCTGTAGCCGTGTCTAAAGGTCCCTATGGAAATGAACATGGGGAAAACATGTTTTGAGACCCCCCTTTCGGCCCCCGCTTGACGAATCCCCCCGAAACTTTCAGGGAAGGAGCGGAGCGGAGCTGGCCAAAATTCTGGAAAATTACACGCAGATTCCTCAATCTGCGCCAAAGTTATTCCCAATAGAATGTTGAGCACATATAGATATATAATTTGATAAAATTCAATTTTCTCAACAACTACTGGAGGGATTTTCACCAAATATAGAAAAGGCACTACTGCATACCTGTCCCTACCATTTTGCCAAGTTTGGTGTAATTCCATTCAGCCGTTCGGGCTGTAGCCGTGTCTAAAGGTGCCATAGAAAATGCCATTTTAAAAATTTCAAATTCAATTTTCTCAAAAACTACTGGAGGGATTTACACCAAACATACAAAAGGCACTGCTGCATACCAGTCCATACCATTTTGCCAAATCTGGTGTAATTCCGTTCAGCCGTTCGAGCTGTAGCCGTGTCAGAATGTCCCTATGGAAATTAACATGGGGAAAACACGTTTTGGGACCCCCCTTTTTTCTCGGCCCCCGCTTGACGAATCCCCCGAAACTTTCAGGGAAGGAGTGGAGCGGCGCGAGGCAAATTTAAGGAGAATTACAAACAGATCCCTCAATCGGTGCCAAAGTTATTCCCAATAGAATGTTCGGAATTTCCTATGGTAACTAGGTCCTAACTATATATACCTACTGGCGACCGCCAGTAGGTAATATATATATATATATATATATATATATATATATATATTTCCCCCCCACTGAAAAAAGGTTACAGTGATGTTATAGTTAAGAGTTGTAATACGGTAAAAAAGACGAATGTTTAAAAAAACAATACAAACTCTTGAAATTGACCAGTTATAGTTTACAGAGCTAACTGCACCTTACGCCCCTGCCGTACACTACTTATGACTTCACATATTACATCACACATGACATGTGAATGACATCACTGATGACATCTCAAATTACATCAGTGATAATATCAATCAGTCATGTATATAATAGACTTACTGTGAGCACAAGTGTGGGTCGATAGCATGCAAAGAGTGTAAGCCCTGGTGACAAGGGTAATTGTGCATTTAAAAAAATATACAGTAAAAAATATATGATACACTATTTACAGTAAAGTTTGAGGTGGAAGAAGTACTCATTGTTAAACAAGGTAAAAGGTAAGTGCACCTGATATGGGTTGCTGAGGTATGTCTGAAAGCAGGTTGTTGCTTAAAGCCAGTGCCTGTTCTAAAACATTTGTGAGAAATGCCAAAGCTGCTGCTGACAATACAGTAACCCCCCGTGGACATCTATGCACATACCCATATTAAATTGTTTTAATGCATTAACTAAAATTCTATAACCTATGCATGCAGATTATTGATTAGTGTATAATGTAGTGGTGGTTTATCGCTTACTTGCAAGCATGGCCCTAAGATTGTATGCCATGATGCCCATCTCTGGAATGTGTGCAATGCATTTTACTAAAGTACAGAGTGTTGTTCATACAGTGGCAAATGTACACCTATCATCCTTTAGGCTTAAAATTAAGGAGCATGTAAAGTCTTTAACAGGAGCATCTTTAACAGGAGCTTCTAAGTAAGGTGAATAGAATATTGTCCCCAGTTGCAACATTTTGAATTACTGTCAGAATCTTTTACTGAAATGGATGAGAGAGATATTTGAGAATAGAAAATGTGTCCTCTTTTTACCTTTCTAGAGCATTGACCATAATTTCACAAAACGACCCCCCTCCTTTTGTTTATTTCTGAACGAAATGCTTTAAGTTTTATAGATTCGATTTCCTCGAGATGGCTTTAGATCATGGCCGGACTGGCTGTATCAGGCATCAGGTGTTTTCCCCAGGAAGGGTGGGGGACTGATTTTGGTACTGGGGGCTGGTTTTTGTAGCAGACTAGTGCAGCAATTTTGAAAGCACCCGCTGCAGAGTTCCTTGTATATCCAGAAGTTTTCAGGCAACAGTAAAAATGATAAGATAACTCAGTTATAAATGTACTTACCATACGGGGGCTACCTGTCAAAATTTGCCAGGGCTGCTTTGATTTTTCCAGTCCATCCCTGCTTCAGGTGTGCCACTGCCTGTCATAAATATGGAATAATAGTGCTCTAGTCGTTCATTAAAACACTGTGAGAAGCTGCAGTAGAGCACTGGGGAATCAAATGACAGGCTGCTGCAGCTGTTGGGAGTACATGGTTTACTTATAATATCAATTTATTCTCACATGGCCAAGAAAAATAGTGTGAACTTATAGAAAATGTGCTCTCGTGTTAGCTTCTGAAGTACCTTCTGTAACCTCTACGAGAAAATCATGAGGGAAAACTCTTTTCTCTCAAACATCATTCATCAAATTCCAGAAGATAATCAACTTTTTTCAAAAGCTTAAATCACAGCAGAACACACAATATTTCCTAAAATTGGTAATATACCACCAATAATTGATTTATATTGTGATTAAAATCTGTTATCACTCGTTAAATGTACTCCTGTTTGTGAACCTCAAAAACTGGCTTTTTCCAAGACCATTTCAGTGGGACTATGTACCAAAGTCCTGTAATGGTTGCCACAACATTTTGACCATGTTGTGGCCAGCAAATCAAGGGGCTCCTTTGGAACCACACACCTTAACACTTGCCTCTTGGGATCAGGTTGTGCTCACCCAGCCTCCTTACTTTTTTATATTCATTTTCAGGACACATGCCCTTGGGTCTGGTAATGGTTGCAACATATTTTTCAGGTTGTGGGTAGCTAATCGGGACTGACTAGTCCGCTAATCGGGACTGACTAGTCCCCTTTGAAGTGGAAGATCGGTGTACATCTGGACGCCAACAGTCCAGATATATCTAACTTTTTAACCCCTTTGAGACCACCTCTTTCAATGCAATTTCCTCAAAACTCCAAAATGTATTTACAATACATTAACCCGTTAACCGCGGCGCGAATTCTGCCTCATGCAGACGAATGAACCAGTGGGCGGGGTTCGGACACCCCCCGGCCGTCATCCACACACTCTCACTGGGTTAAAAAAAAAACACTTTCTGAGTAAAGTTCTAATTTTATCCCAAATTTGGTGTAATTCCTTACTGCCATTTTTTCTGTATCACTTTCCAAAATGTTCCTATAGGAATTAATTTGGTAGATCGATATTTTGGGACCTCCCCTTTTTCTGTGACCCCGCTTGACGGATCAGCATGAAACTTTCCAGGAAGGTGCTGAGGTGGATAAACTTTGCTTGGAAAGTTTTGTGAAGATTTGTCAACTGGCACAACAGTTATTAGAGAAAGATAAATTGCTATGCCTTTGGAAACTCTGACCTAACTACAACTACAGAGTGGCAACCACCACTGTGTGTGTGGCGGTCACCAGTGTAGTTATGGTTCAGATGCACTTTCCATTGGAAAGGCATTTTTTGATTTCTCTATAAGGCTTTACCCCATGGACAGATTTGCACAAAACGTGGCGAATCACTGCGACAGTCAGCTACATTTCATGTAGACCAGTACAGTGTGTAAATGTTAAGGGGGAGAGAGGGGTGAATAAAAGATTGTTTTCCCATTTCTGCTCCTATTGGAAGTTTTGTTCACAATAACAGCCCAAACTGCTAAACAGATTTAGGACAAACTTGGCATCAAAGTAAAAATGTACTTGCTTTCGTTGAAATTCGTTCAATAGTTTTTGAGATACTAGCACTTAAAAACAATTGGCTTTAAAGGGTTATGTATTGCTGCTATTTGGCCGCACACATAATTTGCAAGTCTGGAAATGAAAAAAATAAGTAGGAACCGTGGTACCAAGGGATGGCTGACGCTCTAAAAGAAAACATTTTTTTGTGTCTGACATTAAGGGACACGGGACCCAGTCCGCATGTCCTGAGAATAATTAAAGCCATATAAGAGGTCAAGGTAGTCACAGTATAACTTCCAGACCACAGTGGGGGGCCCTAAAACCCCCCACCTTTGTGTAACATGAAGGAATTTGGCCTTCGGTGTTGGCCACAATTGGCGGAATAGTCACAGAGCCATGCTAAAGGCCGAACGTGACTGAGCTTTAGCCAAAGGCCTTGGAAAGTGGCGCGATTTCCAGAAAGTGGAGCGATTTCCAGGAAGGTTGGGGGCTTTGATAACCATGACTGGAGAATTTTACGGATTTACGGTTTGAGTATGAAACATATCTCAGGTTTTTAATGGGTTTTTTTTCAGTGAAATTATCAAATATATACGTAGTACACATAGATACACACATTATATTGCCGATTTGTTGGAAAAGTGTACTTCTTGTGTGTGCTCTGTTTTCCTTTTTCGTTACATCACAGTTACATTCAGTCACCAATGACTGTTTAAACTTGGTTAAAAGTTTCCACAAGCAGTACATCCTGGGTCTTGAAAACTGTTTTATTTTAGACTTGAACCTTTCCTAATTAAATCGATTTGAAAGTAAAATTAGATTAAAAATGTAAAATACATTTTGTTCCATTCTCCATGATTTCATTAAAACAGGTCTTAGCGTAAAAAGTATTTTCTCTATTCCCAAGTAAAGTGTAGGCGTTCAATCTTATCTCTAAGGATCATCTTGCAGAGGCCAAATCCCCAGCAGTCATTTTTACTGAGATCTTTGTGCATGGAACTGGTTAGATGAATTTAAGTATTCCTTCCATTACGTTGTGGTTTGTTGCAGCAGATACCCTAAATGTGATGGCTATGCCCAGAAGTGTGTTCCACTCTACCTGTGCCACAGTACTGAACTGTGGCCTCTAGTCTGGGGTTCCTGATGTCCCCACGGGGGGGACGTGACGTGCTAGTTCGGGCTGTACTGCTCCTATTGGAACAGAACAAAGACAGATTTGTATATAGCCGGTCTCTGTCTAAAGTGGCACAGTGGGCAAAAAAATCGATAGAATAAACTGTGGCCAGAGGGACTGCCAATGGTGGAGATTAATTCAAGCATTATTTCCATAATGTTGTTGTTTGTTGCAGTAAAAGCCAGAAGTGGGCTGAACCAGTGCTCTATGCTGCATGCTGTGATGGGCTAAAGAAATATGTAAATGACACTCGACCAGACATTGATCAAAAACCTCTGCATGTATGTGTATTTTATACAAAAATTTGCTGTTTTAAAAAAATACATTTGTCTGGTGAGATAGCTGAAGCTGTCGCAAAGGCCAGAACTAAATGTCAATTTTATTGTGCTGCTTGGGAATGATTGCAGAGCAGATTTACTCAACGTCTGGCACCATCGTTTATCTAGCCGACTATATAAAAACTATTGCCAGCAATACCTGGTTTCAGAATGTATCATGCTATTCATTATTCTCAGGAGTTAGGGGGTTTGAAATTTGTTACAGGTCGCAGGTTGCAGTAAGAGCTCCTATATTGCTATGTGCCACTCAACTGGTTAACATACAATCTCCAAAGTAGACCTATTTACCTCTCACCGCCAACCTCTTCATTTTCTTGCTATAGGAATAGTAATAGGAGTGTGTTAATGAGCTTATCGCTAATAGAAAGAACAACATTGGTGTAGGGTCAGAAAATACATAGATATGTGCCGTATAACTGTACATCTTTTAAAACTGTAAGAAACTACCAAAAAGGGAAAAATACCTGCTCTACAAAAAAATATTGCAGCGAATGAAGAGAGTGCAAATGAATGCAGTAACGACTAGCAAGTGATGAAAGAATAATAGGTTTTGCAGAATTCGCCTCCCAGAACTCACACTGGTACGATAAAGGGCATCCTACACGCCGCAGCATGTCTCATGCAGATGCCTGAAGAAACATGACCACATCACCCCGTCCTCACAGAACTCCATTGGCTCCCCTTGCCAGTTCGCACCATCTTCATAACCAGAAGGAGCATTTATAAAGCCATCACGACCAGCACGTGCATTTATCTTGCAGACACTCTCTTAGTCTCTGCTAGTTTTCGACACACCTGCAGCCAAGGCAGCATCAGACTGCAGACCAAGAAGTGTAAAAAAGAAAAAAAGCAAGGCAGCAGGCCTTTAACGTCGATGCACCTAGAATTAAAAACAACATCCTCCTATCCATCAGGCCTATCCCAATGCTGTTCCAATTTAGGAAGCACTTGAAGACACATTTCTTTAAAGGGCAATTCACGATGCATTAAAGTCCACCCACCGCCGATATCTCCTAGACTCGTTGATGTATTTTTTTTGCTTACGCTGCCTTTCACGCTCTAGAAATACCACATACTTGCAGTTCGTGTAGAGTGAAGTCCACTGGCACAAGTAACACTTAATATGGAAAAAGCAAAAACGTAAAAAATGAAAGCTCTTGCATTATTATAAACTCAATTGAATCTCAATCGAACTCTTAGAAAACTGTAACTAAACACTAGATGGCAGCAAGAAACCAGACATGCCTAAAGTCAAAGTTTTAAAAGCAAAGATCGTCAAAGGAAAAAACGCGAAAATGTAGCGAATCATTTGCCTGAGTGCATGCAGCAAAGAGTTGAGAAAAACAAGTTGGTATTGCAATAGCAAAGCGTTAAAGAGGAGTGGGGGCGGAGGCAGTGGGGCCTCATCCTTCACCCAATCGCATTTTTAACTGTTTTTTAATTTATCTGATTTTGATAGCGCATTCTCAACTCTAAATCGGGTATCAGTGAGCTTTGAATATGCAGGAAAATAATTTTGGTTGTGCAACATGTAGACGAAACATTTTACTGTACGAAGTACGAAACCTGGATAGTATACTTTCCTGCAGATGCAATATGAGGTGAAATTGAGAACCTAAGTAGGTAATGTAATGTTCCAGACCCCAAGGTAAACCGCAGCCGCTGCTGAAATTATTACACGCACACCAGGTGACTGGACTAACCCGTGCGGAGTGGTCTCAAGAGACCACTACGCTCTTTATTTATCCCCTAGGACCGCGCCCGACCCTTGGGGCTGGAAATCAATACAATGTGTCGTAGACGCCGGTTGGCACTCTACATCCCTTCCAACTTTAATTACAATCAACTCCTTTTTATTTGCTGCATGCATAATCTCTCAATCTCTCACTTGGTGTGCGACTTGGTCGAAGTCCATACTTCTGGCTCCGGTTGCCATCTTTTCCCTCCCCCTTGTGGGGATGCCTACCCTGGTGCAGGTGTCCATGCGTGGCGGGTCCACCAATCCTCATCACGGCTCCAGAATTCTCAAGGTGCCTGTGCACCCTCCCGTCTTGGGGGCTGAATGTCGCAGTCTTGCCTACGTCATCCAACCCCTCTTGACTGACATCCAGCTCTCCAGGTGGGTCAGCTCCTCGCTTGAAAGAGGAGACATACCTGGCCACCGTGGAGTGACCACATAGGACAGTGATCGTACTTCCTTGAACGTTCACACATTCCACACCTCTTAGTCGAACGGTGTGCAAAACTTCCATCCTGGGTGTCGATCCCACATGAGCACTTTATCGCCCACTGACAGATCAGGGGTCACATCTCTCCAGACTGAGCTCACCTGGCTGTAGTGTGTTCTTTCTGTTATCTTGCATAACTTGTATATTTAGGGTAGCAGGCTTACAGTTAGTCCCAGCAGGGTATCTCTGGTGTGCCTACTCAGCTGCAGACCCATCGGGGCACAATTCGTATTGCTGTGTGGTGTTTGCCTGTATGCCCACATGAACCTGTGGGGAGAGCATTCCGCATCCTCCCCTGCTCAACTATTATGCGAAGGACCCTGTTCGGCGTGTGCATAAAGCGCTCCACCACCCCATTGGCTTGGGTCCATTTTGGAGTCACTTTCCGATATCGGATATTGAGTGACCCCAGATAGTCTTGGAACTCTTGCCCCTGGAACAGGGGTCTATTGTGAGTCTTCACCTCCACCAAGAGCCACAGCAAAGCAAACACCTTCTCTAGGAAAGGTTTTACCTTTGAGAATGCGCGGATCAAACTCGTTCCACTATGGGGTACTTTATGTGGCTCTCTACAATCACTGTGTGTAGATAGGTTGCACACCGTTTTTTCGCTCCAAATGTCTCTTGTTAATCTTCACTGAATCAAGTGTGCTCAATGGTAGCGTGCCCAGCTCCTGTGGCACGTGAAAGTAATACATCACAACATTAGGGCACTAGATAGTGCCCCAAACCACGGCACTATAGCTGCTGCTTTAGCAGAAATCATTATTCCACTCCATTAATCCTTGTTTTAACTTTTTCTCTCCAAATTTCATCATTTTTCCATTTTCTTATCATTTTTCATCCACATGCAAGGA
The DNA here is from genome assembly GCF_964261635.1 of Lissotriton helveticus. Taxonomy (NCBI): domain Eukaryota; kingdom Metazoa; phylum Chordata; class Amphibia; order Caudata; family Salamandridae; genus Lissotriton; species Lissotriton helveticus. The sequence continues at coordinate 102,228,850 of NC_136071.1, read as the reverse complement.
AATGCCAATTTCCTGTGTTTCTCATACTCTCGATGGGCCATCCGCACCTCTTCAATCAAGAATACGTACTGAAGCAAATTTCATCAGAAGCAGTTTATTTAAAACCCAATGCATTTCGGGCCTCCATGGGCCCTTCGTCAGGGGTAACTAGAAAAATCAATTAAACACTAGTTAATATACAATACTCCACGTTGTGTAAATAAAATTAATAAACATACTATGTCACATATTTTTCTCATATTGAACAATAATCCAACAGTACCAGGCCACATACTAATCTAATTAAACGCCTCATGCTGATCACCTCGTGTTTCAATTACCTATGTAGACTCAGATCTACCTGTTTCACTGGCTATGACCTTCTCCCCTCGTTCCAACAGAGAAATCTTTCAACATACCACTAACACCTAATGTCAGTAGTGAGCTGGAGATCAGTCATTAAACACAGGACTATGTTCACGTTTTTGTCATATTTTAATGTATTGATAATGTCTAAAAAAAAGCAGCCCGGACTTTAAAGTGGGTGATTCCTGTCATTGTAATTAAGCACCCTGTGAGTTGTAGTGCGGGACGTAGACTAAAGTAACCGAATAAATGGCAGGTGTGAGCCTTGTTGCGCCAATGGGAGACACGGATCAGGAATGAGGGGCGGGCGACAGGTTTAAATATTAGGTGTTGGTGGTATGTTGAAAGATTTCTCTGTTGGAACAAGGGGAGAAGGTCATAGCCAGTGAAGCAGGTACGTGAGGGTTGTAGCAGAACGTTAAGCATAGGGGATGTGGAGGGATTAGGGTTTTAAGTAGAGGGACGCAGGGAAATGCAAGTGAGTATTAGGAGTTGGAGAAGAGGGGTGAGGATGTGGGAAGGGTTTATTGATGTGATGAGAGGACGCGTTGCTAGCGCACATGTAAAGAACTGCGTTACTTACCTGTAACAGCAGTTATCCAGTATTGGTGTCTTTCATAGATTCACATGCCTGAATCATTCCCCGTCGTCGAGACGGGAGCCTCCGGTACATAAAAAAGTAATGTCCTATAGACATACATAGAGAAAATAGGCCTAAGGGTCTCACCTTAGTAGCCTTTCTTTGTCCTTATGCAAAAAGGACCAAACTCTCACAGTCAGCCAATCAGCTCCGACCTCCCTCTAGAACCTTCCTGGGAGGAGCCTCAGTCCCTCAGATTTTCGTACGCACTCAGTGTGAGAAGTTGGCCTGATGTGCAGTGTTCACTATTCTAGTGATCACTATATATCAGTCCAAACAACCCTTATTGATGATTGGTTGTAAGTCAACCTTATAGACCAGCTATCCTAGTAGCATGGATACGAGCAGTCTAAGGCTAAGACTCTAGAGGGCGTGTTAAGCCAGCTGTTTTACCATCACATTACCCCTTGAACACCCAGTGAAAGGACACCACACAAGTGTTATGAAAATAAACAATGTATTTATTAGAATCACAACAACCCTGTACTCTTTATGAGGACAGGGTGCTAGGCACACAACAAAACTCTTACGAAAATACTTTTAAGTTAGCACGTTACACAAATGCCCGAGGGGCACGAAAAACCATATACGCTAAAAGTGGAATGCGAATTACTAGCAGGTAAGTAACAGTTCTAATAGGCTTTGGAATCGCTAGGACTGGACTAGGGAATCGTTAGATTACTACTAGGAGGCCCAGGGGACTCGGGTGCAGAGTGTGCACTCTCACGCGGGATGCGGGACAAAGTCTATGGAGGCTAGTAAAGGCAAAGTTAGTGTTCACGGGCGAACCCGACCTGGTAGGAAGAAAACGACAGTGGATCCTGACCCTTGGATAGTGAGGCTATGCTGGGACACCGGAGTGCCGAAGTTACCTAGCCCAGGGGCTGCAGCTGCATAGGCCTGAAAAGACGTCGGGGATCTCGTTGCCGGACCAGGAGCCTGGAAGGAAGAAGTTGCTGGCAGGCGACCAGTGAAGGAAAGTTCGATGGATCCAAGCCTGGATCAAGGAAGAAGAAACCTGAAAGCAGAGGGGACCAAGTTCTTGAATCACTAGCCAGTGATTAAGTGGGCACCAGGATGGCACCGGGCGAAGTCACCGCAGTCAGGTGGGTGGGCGCTGCTGGGCTCTGCAGTCTCTCGGACCAGGAGGCGTTGTCGGCGACCAGGATGGAGGTGCGAGCTGTCCCACGGAGGATGAAGTCGTTGGCGTCGAAGTTACCCAGGATTGGGCAACAAGCCTTGGCTAATTCAAGCCCACGCGGTGGACTCAAAATGGCGTCTTGAGTGGACCAGGAGGGTCCGGGGTGCTCCTCTTCTGGGAGGGAGCAAGGGCCAGTCTGGAGCAACCAGACCAGCAGCAGAAATGTCGTCGGGCGTCGTCAGGGAAGCCACAAGCCAACGGGCTAGTAGCCAAACAACGCGGTGAGCAGCGGAAAGCAGAAGGGCCCCACGCAGATCGTGGAGATGCTGGGGGGCTGCACTTCGGAGCTGGAGCTGCTCAGAGTCGGGGCTTCTCGGACCCCAAAGCACTCACCAGTGGAATACTCGGTGGGCTTGCTGTGCAGAAGTCGTGCAGTCTTGGCGATGGCCGGTCCCTCAAGGTCTCGTCGCACCCACGGTTCTCAGCTGGGCTGTAGAGGTGGGTAGAGGTCAGAGGTGCCAGGGAAGCCGGGTCTCGTCGAGCTGGGCAGTCGGATTCCGGAGGAAGGACGTGCAGCAGACCGCAGTGTTCTGTAGATGGTGCCTGCGGGTGCAGGGTGACTACTCCTTAGTCACAAGGGAGAAATCTTAGGAAGAAGTCTTGAGTTCCTTTCGCAGAAAGTAGTTTCAGGATTCAAAGATGATCTAATTTGGAAGGGGGCCAGTCTCTACCTTTATCCTGTAAAAAGGGGCTGGCACGCGACTAAGTCCTGCCCTATGGGTGGGACTAGGAGGGGGGTGGTTACACCCACTTCCTTGGCGGGCTTTTCCCCAGCACAGGGTCTGGAGTGACCCTGGAACTGGTTCAAGCCGGCCTATGCACAGTGAGCACCGGGGTGCTACTTGCAGTCACCTTCCTCTAAAGCCCTGCCTACCTACAATACACAAAACCCTGTCTGGGACGGTGCTGGCACCGCCCCTGGCAGGAAACCCTTTGTCCTTATCTCCTGCTCTGGGAGGACTCCCAGCAGCAGGAGGGCAGACTTGTGTCTCGGTGGCAGCATCCATTTTGTGGATGCTAAGGCTCTGTCTGACGTTTAACCGGGTTATAGGTTACAGGCATGTCGTGTCCCTCTAGAAGGGTGGAATGCTAACCCCGTCGCCAGAATTGGCGAGGGGTTAGTATTCCAATTCGTATGACACCTTACTCGACATGTTTTGATAAAGCGATACCAGAGTTGGCACATAACCGCGAGGATTATAATGCACTTAAGAGTATATGGTATGCGATATCATGGAAACGGCTAAGGGATAGATCCCGAAAGCCGCAGACAGGCTCAGCTCATGCCAGAGCACCATCTCACACGATTCCAAGCACTCTGCCTTCAGGATTGTTAAGGCCTGCCATAGGAGTGACTGATAGGAGATCTGTGTGTCCATTTTAGGGTTAGATATAGGTATACTATATCTAAAGCAAAGGGTGAGTACACCACCTTGCCCCAGCTGTCGTGCAGCCAGTTGTGTCAGATTTAGGTAGTCAATCCAGGGGTGGCACAATACGTGCTTCAGCCCCTGGGAGACTTCTGGGTGCACCTCAGCCCTGGGTACAGGGACTTGGAGAGGGCCCAGTGCCAATTCAGTACCTGGGTACAATTTGGATAGAGAGAACAGCTAGGCTGTGGGTCTGATTAGCAGGCCCACAGCCAGGGAAAGTCGTAAACCAGTGCAGCAAAAAGCAAAAATCTGGGTGATCATAGGATTGCAGACCCTACTCTCCTACATGACCCCCCCCCAAACTTTGGGACAATAAACTAACCTTGACCAGGTGAGTCTTCTTGCTCTAAGTGGAAATACCTGGAGAGCCCATCAGCATTGCTGTGATCAGTCCCAGGTCTATGCTCCACTGTAAAATCCATCCCCTGTAGGGAAATGGACCACCTAAGCAGTTTGGGGTTTTCACCCTTCATCTGATTTAGCCACAAGAGGGGCTTATGGTCTGTCTGAATGGTGAAGTGAGTGCCAAACAAGTAGGCCCTCAGCTTCTTCAGGGCCCAGACCACAGCAAAGGCCTCCCTCTCAATAGCTGACCAATTTTTCTCTCTGGGTGTCAACCTCCTACTAATGAAAGCAATAGGCTGATCATTACCATCAAAATTCAGTTGAGACAGAACAGCTCCCACACCCAACTCAGAAGCATCCGTTTGGACAATGAATGGCTTGGAGTAATCTGGACTCTTGAGGATAGGTGCTGTGCACATGGCCTGCTTTAGGTCATTGAATGCTTTCTGACAGCTTGCTGTCCACTGAACTTTCTTTGGCATCTTCTTGCTTGTCAGGTCATTAAGGGGGGTCACTATGGACCCATAATTTCTGACAAACTTCCTATAGTACCCAGTCAGGCCCAAGAAAGCTCGAACCTGAGTCTGGGTGATTGGAGGAGCCCAGTCCTTGATGGCCTGTATCTTACTCTCCAGTGGCTGAACCTGGCCTCCACCTACAAGGTGGCCCAGGTATACAACCTGTGTCTGCCCTATCTGGCACTTTGTGGCCTTGATAGTGAGGCCTGCCTTTTGCAGGGCCTCTAACACTTTCCTCAGGTGGACCAGGTGATCCTCCCAGGTGGAGCTAAAGACAGCAATATCGTCAAGATAAGCTGCACAGAAGTCATCCAGCCCAGTGAGGACTTGATTCACCAACCTTTGGAAGGTGGCAGGTGCATTTTTCAGTCCAAAGGGCATTACCACAAATTGATAATGCCCTCCAGGGGTAGAAAATGCTGTCTTAGGTTTGGCTTCCTCAGCTAACCTGATTTGCCAATACCCAGCTGTCAAATCAAATGTGCTTAAGAAGTTGGCAGAAGCCAATCTATCTATAAGCTCATCTGCTCTTGGTATTGGGTGGGCATCAGTCTTAGTGACTGCATTGAGGCCTCTGTAGTCTACGCAAAACCTCATCTCTCTCTTACCACCCTGGGTGTGAGGCTTTGGCACTAGAACTACTGGGCTAGCCCAAGGGCTATCTGAGGGCTCAATGACTCCCAGTTCCAACATCTTCTGCACTTCAGTTTTGATGCAGTCTCTGACATGATCAGGCTGCCTGTAGATTTTACTCTTGACAGGCAGACTGTCTCCAGTGTCAACATCATGGGTGCACCAATCAGTTTGGCTGGGTGTCAGAGAGAACATATGTCGAAAGGATTGCAGAACTTGCCTGCAATCCTGTTGCTGATGTTCAGTGAGGCTGCCACAAAAGACAACACCATCAACTGACCCATCATCAGGATTCTGAGTGAGCAGGTCTGGGAGAGGGTCACTCTCTTCCTCCTGTCCCTCATCTGTGGCCATGAGCAAGCTCATGTCCTTCCTGTCAACATATGCTTTGAGCCTGTTAACATGGAGCACTCTGAGAGGGCTCCTGGGAGTTCCAAGGTCCACCAAGTAGGTAACCTCTCCCTTTTGCTCAATGATGGTGTGGGGCCCAGACCATTTGTCTTTCAGAGCTGCTGGGGCCACTGGCTCCAGCACCCACACCTTCTGTCCTGGCTGGTACACAGTCAGTACAGCCTTTTGGTCATGCCAAGCTTTTTGAAGTTCCTGGCTGGCCTCAAGGTTTTTAGATGCCTTCTCCATGTACTCAGCCATCCTGGAGCGGAGACCAAGTACATAGTCCACTATGTTGGTTGCAGGCTTTTTGAGAGGTCTCTCCCAACCTTCCTTCACCAAACACAGGGGTCCTCTTACAGGATGCCCATACAGAAGCTCAAAAGGGCTGTAACCAACCCCCTTCTGTGGGACCTCTCTGTAAGCAAACAGGAGGCAGGGGATCAGGACATCCCATCTTCTCCTAAGAGGTTCAGGTAGTCCATGAATCATCCCTTTCAGGGTCCTGTTGAATCTCTCAACAAGCCCATTGCATTGTGGATGATAGGGTGTGGTGAACTTGTAGTTCACACCACACTCCTTCCACATGGCAGTCAGATATCCTGACATGAAGTTTGTACCTCTGTCAGAAACGACCTCCTTAGGGAAACCCACTCTGGAGAACACTCCAACTAGGGCTCTTGCCACCACAGGGGCTGTAGTGGTCCTAAGGGGAATAGCCTCAGGATACCTGGTGGCATGGTCCACCACCACCAGTATAAACTTGTGTCCTGATGCTGTCTGGGGTTCCATTGGGCCAACAATGTCAATCCCCACCCTTTCAAAGGGAACCCCCACCACAGGTAGTGGTATGAGGGGGGCCTTTGTTGTGCCACCTGACTTGCCACTGGCTTGGCAAGTGACACATGAGCGACAAAACTCCTTGGTATTCTCATTCATATGGGGCCAGTGAAAGTGTGAGACAAGCCTGTCCCAAGTCTTTGTCTGACCTAAATGACCTGCAAGGGGAATCTCATGGGCCAAGGTGAGAAGGAAACCTCTCAGAGACAAGGGGATGACCAGCCTCCTGGTTGCACCAGGCTTGGGGTCTCTTGACTCAGAGTACAGGAGTCCATCTTCCCAGTATACCCTGTGGGCACCTGTGGCATTCCCTGCAGCCTCAGCAGCAGCCTGCTGTCTGAGGGGTTCAAGGGAAGGGCAGCTCAACTGTTCCTTCCCCAGGTCTGCTCTGGAGGGTCCCCCTGAGCCCAGAAACTCAACTTGATCAAGTTCAAGCTCTTTAGGCTCAGTTTCCCTCAGCTCTGCTAGATCAGCCTCCTCAGAGACTTGATCCTCAACCTGGGGCAAGGGGGAAGGCAAAGCCTTACCCTTACTGCTCTTCTTCTTGGGAGGTGTCTGGTCCATAATTTCAGGATCCAGCACCTGTTCAGTGGGGCATCTTCTGGCCTGTGACCTAGTCACAGCAAGCACATGTGCTGGCAAGCCTAACATCTCCATGTGAGTCCTCTGCTCCACTTCTGACCATTGTGATGACTCCAAATCATTGCCCAACAAACAATCAACTGGGAGGTCTGAACTGACTACAACTTTCTTTTGTCCCTTCACTCCACCCCAGGAGAAAGCTACAATTGCCACACTATGACTAGTAGTGACATTGCTGGCATTGGTCACCAGGAAATCAGTACCTGGCATGATCTGTCCAGGGTCCACAAAGTTAGGTGTCACCATGGTGACACTGGCACAAGTGTCCCTATAGGCCTGAGCCATTTTGCCATTAATCAAAGGTGTCTGCCTGTATTTGCCCAAAGTATTGGGACTTATTTCAGGGGACATATCCATATCCCCTGTACAGACAAGGACAGCCTGAGTGAGTGTGCCAACTAGGTTGTCAGACCCCTCAGTACCCAAGGTTAACCCAACTAATGCCTTGGGAGTGACACTACCACTACTGACTGTACTAGGGGGTGCAGTTGCTTTAGGAGCTGTAGTGGCAGGAGTTTGTCCTCCTCCTCTCTTGGTGCACTCACTAAACCAGTGAGATTTACTTTTGCAGTGCTGGCACCACCTTTTGGACTGGCCTTCTTGAGTCTTCTTCTTCTGGGAAGCCTGACCCCCACCCTCTTTGGTTTGTTGGGGACCTGGTGAAGACTTCTGGTCGTTTTGCTCATTCTTAACATTACCCTTCTGGTCTGCTTTCTTCTGACCACCCTGGTTCTGGTTCTGGTTCTGCTTGATCCTTGTCCTGACCCATTTGTCTGCCTTCTTTCCCAATTCTTGGGGAGAGGTCAGATCTGAATCAACAAGGTGCTGGTGCAGCAACTGGTTCTGACAATTGTTCAAAATTTGTTCTCTCATCATTAGATTATACAATCCTGTGTAATCTGTAACCTTGCTACCCAGCAACCAGCCCTCCAAAGCCTTAGTGGCACAATCCACAAAATCAGACCAGTCCTGAGACTGAGTTTTCTGGGTGTCTCTGAACAGCAACCTGTACTGCTCAGTGGTTAAACCAAACCCATCAACCAGTGTATTCTTCAGGACCTGGTAATTGTTAGCATCCTCCACTCTTGTAGTGAGGAGCTTATCTCTACCTTTACCATCAAAGGAGAGCCACAGTATAGCTGCCCACTGACTCTGGGGAATGTTCTGCACAGTGCAGGCCCTCTCCAGAGCAGCCATCCATTTCTGGATGTCATCCCCTTGCTTAAAGGGGGGCACTATTTTAGTCAGGTGTTTAGTATCTAAACCCTTCTCTCTATCTCTTGGGAGATTGCTGCCACCAGTGGGAGCTAGCCCACTCATCTGCTGCTCTCTTGCCAGGGCAAGCTTCTCTTTGGCCAGGGCAATTTCTTCCCTTTCAATCCTCAGTTCAGCTTGTCTCATCCTAGCTTCATGCTCCTTTCTCTGAGGGGAAGTAAATCTCCTCTGTGGAGGATTCCTTCTCCCCTGAGAAGAGGCATTAGAGTGCAGAGATCTATTGGAGTCCCTAGAAAGAGATCTATCTCTCCTAACTCCAAGGTTAGGCCCACTTCGGGTTAGTACTGGGGGGCCCCCAGATCCTAGCCCAAGTAAGTCTAAGTTGGTCCTAGTTAGCCTTCTGACTACCTCAAGACCCTTGTCTACCTCATCCCCAGAGAGTACCTCCTCATCCTCCTCCTCAACTGCTGAATCAGTGTTGGGGAGGTCTGGATCCCCAGAGGTTCCCTCTAAGGCTGGCATGCTCTCATGTAACTGAGAGAGCTTTCTGGCATCATATGTCTCTAAGAGACCTATCAGAAAGGGTAGGGTGGGGTTAGACCCCTGTTTCAGTTTCCTGGAGACACAGAGTTGCCTCATCTCCTGAAAATTGAGAGCTGCATATCTTGAAGTGACCTGTGGAGGGTCAACACTGACCAGGGGAGTCTCAGCAGAGTCCCCCTGAGTCGACATGCTTTTCTAGTGAGGTGTAAGTGGTGCACTTACCTACACTATATGTTTGCCTACTGATCCCTTGCTAGAGTTGTAGTTTAGGGTGTGCTAGGCCCTAGGAGCTACAACAGCTGGTTCAGTAGAACTCAGAGTATTCTAAGCTAAGTTATATGTACCTTTAGTACTTATGTGATCTTTCACAAGATATTCTTAGGGCATGTGTGGTAAAACAACAGCAAGCTCAAATCCCAACCGCTGCTCACCAATGTGAGAAGTTGGCCTGATGTGCAGTGTTCACTATTCTAGTGATCACTATATATCAGTCCAAACAACCCTTATTGATGATTGGTTGTAAGTCAACCTTATAGACCAGCTATCCTAGTAGCATGGATACGAGCAGTCTAAGGCTAAGACTCTAGAGGGCGTGTTAAGCCAGCTGTTTTACCATCACATTACCCCTTGAACACCCAGTGAAAGGACACCACACAAGTGTTATGAAAATAAACAATGTATTTATTAGAATCACAACAACCCTGTACTCTTTATGAGGACAGGGTGCTAGGCACACAACAAAACTCTTACGAAAATACTTTTAAGTTAGCACGTTACACAAATGCCCGAGGGGCACGAAAAACCATATACGCTAAAAGTGGAATGCGAATTACTAGCAGGTAAGTAACAGTTCTAATAGGCTTTGGAATCGCTAGGACTGGACTAGGGAATCGTTAGATTACTACTAGGAGGCCCAGGGGACTCGGGTGCAGAGTGTGCACTCTCACGCGGGATGCGGGACAAAGTCTATGGAGGCTAGTAAAGGCAAAGTTAGTGTTCACGGGCGAACCCGACCTGGTAGGAAGAAAACGACAGTGGATCCTGACCCTTGGATAGTGAGGCTATGCTGGGACACCGGAGTGCCGAAGTTACCTAGCCCAGGGGCTGCAGCTGCATAGGCCTGAAAAGACGTCGGGGATCTCGTTGCCGGACCAGGAGCCTGGAAGGAAGAAGTTGCTGGCAGGCGACCAGTGAAGGAAAGTTCGATGGATCCAAGCCTGGATCAAGGAAGAAGAAACCTGAAAGCAGAGGGGACCAAGTTCTTGAATCACTAGCCAGTGATTAAGTGGGCACCAGGATGGCACCGGGCGAAGTCACCGCAGTCAGGTGGGTGGGCGCTGCTGGGCTCTGCAGTCTCTCGGACCAGGAGGCGTTGTCGGCGACCAGGATGGAGGTGCGAGCTGTCCCACGGAGGATGAAGTCGTTGGCGTCGAAGTTACCCAGGATTGGGCAACAAGCCTTGGCTAATTCAAGCCCACGCGGTGGACTCAAAATGGCGTCTTGAGTGGACCAGGAGGGTCCGGGGTGCTCCTCTTCTGGGAGGGAGCAAGGGCCAGTCTGGAGCAACCAGACCAGCAGCAGAAATGTCGTCGGGCGTCGTCAGGGAAGCCACAAGCCAACGGGCTAGTAGCCAAACAACGCGGTGAGCAGCGGAAAGCAGAAGGGCCCCACGCAGATCGTGGAGATGCTGGGGGGCTGCACTTCGGAGCTGGAGCTGCTCAGAGTCGGGGCTTCTCGGACCCCAAAGCACTCACCAGTGGAATACTCGGTGGGCTTGCTGTGCAGAAGTCGTGCAGTCTTGGCGATGGCCGGTCCCTCAAGGTCTCGTCGCACCCACGGTTCTCAGCTGGGCTGTAGAGGTGGGTAGAGGTCAGAGGTGCCAGGGAAGCCGGGTCTCGTCGAGCTGGGCAGTCGGATTCCGGAGGAAGGACGTGCAGCAGACCGCAGTGTTCTGTAGATGGTGCCTGCGGGTGCAGGGTGACTACTCCTTAGTCACAAGGGAGAAATCTTAGGAAGAAGTCTTGAGTTCCTTTCGCAGAAAGTAGTTTCAGGATTCAAAGATGATCTAATTTGGAAGGGGGCCAGTCTCTACCTTTATCCTGTAAAAAGGGGCTGGCACGCGACTAAGTCCTGCCCTATGGGTGGGACTAGGAGGGGGGTGGTTACACCCACTTCCTTGGCGGGCTTTTCCCCAGCACAGGGTCTGGAGTGACCCTGGAACTGGTTCAAGCCGGCCTATGCACAGTGAGCACCGGGGTGCTACTTGCAGTCACCTTCCTCTAAAGCCCTGCCTACCTACAATACACAAAACCCTGTCTGGGACGGTGCTGGCACCGCCCCTGGCAGGAAACCCTTTGTCCTTATCTCCTGCTCTGGGAGGACTCCCAGCAGCAGGAGGGCAGACTTGTGTCTCGGTGGCAGCATCCATTTTGTGGATGCTAAGGCTCTGTCTGACGTTTAACCGGGTTATAGGTTACAGGCATGTCGTGTCCCTCTAGAAGGGTGGAATGCTAACCCCGTCGCCAGAATTGGCGAGGGGTTAGTATTCCAATTCGTATGACACCTTACTCGACATGTTTTGATAAAGCGATACCAGAGTTGGCACATAACCGCGAGGATTATAATGCACTTAAGAGTATATGGTATGCGATATCATGGAAACGGCTAAGGGATAGATCCCGAAAGCCGCAGACAGGCTCAGCTCATGCCAGAGCACCATCTCACACGATTCCAAGCACTCTGCCTTCAGGATTGTTAAGGCCTGCCATAGGAGTGACTGATAGGAGATCTGTGTGTCCATTTTAGGGTTAGATATAGGTATACTATATCTAAAGCAAAGGGTGAGTACACCACCTTGCCCCAGCTGTCGTGCAGCCAGTTGTGTCAGATTTAGGTAGTCAATCCAGGGGTGGCACAATACGTGCTTCAGCCCCTGGGAGACTTCTGGGTGCACCTCAGCCCTGGGTACAGGGACTTGGAGAGGGCCCAGTGCCAATTCAGTACCTGGGTACAATTTGGATAGAGAGAACAGCTAGGCTGTGGGTCTGATTAGCAGGCCCACAGCCAGGGAAAGTCGTAAACCAGTGCAGCAAAAAGCAAAAATCTGGGTGATCATAGGATTGCAGACCCTACTCTCCTACACTCAGCTAGTTAGGCGTAATATTGTGAGAGAGGGATGTGAGACTTCCCAGGGGAGGCGGGAGGGTTGCATGTGAATCTATGAAAGACACCAATACTGGATAACTGCTGTTACAGGTAAGTAACACAGTTCTTATCCAGTATTAGGGGTGTCTTTCATAGATTCACATGCCTGAATCAGAGTAGCTAGCAATTAGAAATGCACATTCGTGATGGAAAGGTGCCCTGCAGGCATGTTAGACAATGCACACATTGTACTATAGCATGTAAAAAGACAGCATAAGCAGAGCATCACAATAGCAGAGAATGTGCATACCTGGATGGCGGGATGAGGGAAGGCTCACCTCACTGAAAGAGATGGCGTAGCACCGCCTGGCCCACTGCCGCATCCTTCTGAAGTTCGAGATCCAGGCAGTAGTGTCTGGAGAAGGTGTGCGGTGACTTCCAGGTCGCCGCTCTGCATATGTCCAGGATCGGCACTCCAGCGAAAAGTGCTGCTGATGTGGACATCGCCCTGGTGGAATGTGCAGTGACACGATCAGTCAAAGGCCGTCCGGCCTTGGTATGACAGAATGCAATCGCTGAGGAAATCCATCTCGAGATGCTTTGCTTCGTGAGAGGCAGGCCCATTCTTGGATTGCTGTATGCCACGAACAGTTGTGAAGATTTTCTGAAGGCTTTGGTTTTATCCAGATAGAACTTTAGACATCTCTTGAGATCTAAAGAATGGAGTGCTCTTTCGGCTGCGGTGGAAGGGTTTGCAAAGAAAGACCTAAGGACTATTGGCTCATTGAGATGAAAGTCCGAAGGCACTTTCGGTATGAACTTTGGGTTCGGTCTTAACATCACTCTGTCCTGTCTGAATTGCATGTATGGATCCTGAATGGACAGGGCTTGAAGTTCGCTCACTCTCCTGGCCGATGTTAGAGCGAGCAAGAGCGCAGTTTTCCATGAGACGTATTTGATGGATGCCCGATGAATGGGTTCAAAGGGATGCCTCATAAGTTGGTTGAGAACTAGGTTCAGATGCCACATCGGGGGGACTTTCCGAGGCCTCGGAAAGGATCTATAAAGCCCCTTCAGGAATTGTTTGACAAGTCTATTGGACCACAGGGAAGGTCCCGTGAAAGTTCTGGTGAACCTCGATATAGCTGCTAGGTGGACTTTTATGGATGCATGTGCCAGTCCTGATCGTGCCAAGTGCAGCAGGTATGGCAATAGCTGTTCAGGTGTGACGAACAGCGGTTGCAGGCCCTGGCCCGAACACCAAATGCAGAATCTTTTCCATTTGAGAGAGTAGGTTTTGTTGGTACTGTCTGCTCTCGCTTTTGCCAGTATATCTCTGCAGTCCTGCGGGATATTTAGGCCACCAAACTCTCTGTGCTCAGGAGCCAGGCCGATAAGCTGAGCGATTGCAGGTTCGGGTGTTGCACCTGCCCCTTGGACATCGTCAGGAGGTTCGGGTGCTGTCGCAGACGAATCGGTGTCTTGATAGAGAGCCGAAGTAGATCCGAGAACCAGTGTTGTCTCGGCCAGTACGGGGCAATCAGGATCAGGGTACAGGGCTCCGCCTTCATCTTCCTGAGGAGCCTCGGGATCATGGGAAACGGAGGAAAAGCGTACGCAAACACGCTGAACCAACCGATGGAAAAGGCATTCCCCAGTGATCCCTGTTGGGGATGCCAGCTTGCGTAGCTTGGGCATTTGGCGTTCCCCTTGGTGGCAAACAGGTCGATTCCTGGGACTCCCCATTGAGAGAAGATGTGAGTCAGCGCGCTGTCGCTCAGTTCCCACTCGTGGGAGAGTGATCGTTGCCTGCTTAGGGCGTCGGCGATGGTATTGTCCTTGCCCGGCACATAGTCGGCTTTGAGTGTGATTCCCTGCAGCACTAGCCAGTTCCAGATCTTCTGCGATTCGCGTGATAGAGAGAGCGAACGCGTTCCTCCCTGTTTGTTGAGATAGTGCATCGTCGTGGTGTTGTCCGTTTTGACGAGCACTGGGGAGTGCCGGATGCGTGGTAGAAAGGCCTGTAGTGCCAGATACACGGCTCTCAGCTCTAAAAGATTTATATGAAGCTGTTTTTCCTGAGTGTCCCATTTGCCGCTGATCCGAAGGTCCTGAAGGACAGCTCCCCATCCCTCCAGGGAAGCGTCCGTGGTGATCACCAGAGGTGTTGCCGGAAGGAGAAATGACAGTCCTACGGTCAGATTTTTGCGACGCCTCCACCAGGTTAGACTCTTGGTCATTTTGGGTGTTATCCAGACAGTGTCCTCGAAAGAGCCAGTACTTTGAGTCCATTGGCTCGCGAGCGCCTCCTGCAACGGGCGCATTCTGAGTCTGCAGTGAGGGACGAGGAGTATACAGGAGGACATCATGCCCAGGAGGGATGTATAGGTCCGGACCTTCAGGTGTGTCCTGTTCGCCACAGCCGTGGCCAGGGACAATATCTTGTCTGTCCTTTCCTTCGAGGGAAAGGCTCTTGCGCACTCTGTGTCCAAGGTTGCTCCGAGGAAGGTAATTTTTGTCGTAGGGACGACACAGGATTTCTTGAGATTGAGGGTTAATCCCAGCCTCTGAAAAAGATTTGTGCAGGCGTTGGAGGATTTGGCTGCGTCTTCCTCCGAGGGTGCTTTCACCAGCCAGTCGTCTAGGTAGGGGAAGACCTGGTGACCCATTTGACGCAGGAAAGCTGCCACTGGTGCAAGGCACTTCGTGAAAATCCGCGGCGCGGATTTGAGGCCGAACGGTAGTACCTTGAATTGATAATGTTGCCCTGCAACCTCGAACCTCAGGAATTTTCTGTGACACTTGAGGATGGGAATGTGGTAGTAGGCATCCTGGAGATCCAAGGATGTCATGAAATCTCCTTTTTCTAGAATGCCTAGTATTTCTTGAATCGTCACCATCCTGAACGATTGGCTTCGTAGGAAGACGTTGAGCGCTCGGAGGTCCAGAATGGGCCGCCACTTGTCCTCTTTCTGGCGTACAAGAAAGAAGTGGGAGTAAAAGCCCTTCCCCTTCAGGGGTGCCGGAACGCGCTCGATAGCTCCTTTCTTCAGCATTACAGAAATTTCCTGGAGAAGCAGGCGTAAGTTTTTGTGCGCCCGCCTGCGAGGAGGAGTCCTGGGAGGGATGGTGGTGAATTCGAGGGAATGACCAAAATGTATAATTTGGAGAACCCACCTGTCCGTGGTTATGAGTTGCCAATTGTTGAGGAAATGGGTCAATTTTCCTCCAAGTTGTAAGGAGGGATAGGGTGGCTGGACTGGCTGGAGTAGCTCGTCACTGGCGGCCGCCAGTGCCCCTCTTTGCATTCTTGCCTCTGAAGTTCGATCGTCCATAGGATGATTGACGGCCTTGAGGTTGCTTGTGTTGGTATTGACCTTTGTTAGTATAGGAGTACGAGGACCTATTCTGATAGGAACCTCGATACGAGGACTGTCCTCTGGATCTGTTGCCTCGAAAGGACTGGTTCCGGGACTGTAAGGTACCCAGAGCCCTGGCCGTATCCGTGTCCTTCTTCATGGTTTGCAATGCCTCATCGATTTTGGACCCAAAAAGGTGCTGGCCATCGAAGGGCATGTCCAAGACCTTGGATTGCACCTCCTGGCGGAACGACGTCGCTTTAAGCCATCCTTGGCGGCGTAGGACCGCAGCTCCAGCAAGTTGACGAAAGCCAGTCATGGCCGCATCGATAGCACAGTCTATTATTTCGGCTGCTGAAGATTGACCCTCCACTAGTAGAGCCTGGACTTCCCCTTGGACTGTGTCCGGCAGGTCTGACAAATATGGGGCTATGTCTTCCCAGAGTTGGCGATTATAACGCCCCAACAGGGCAATGGAGTTGGCCACCTTGACGGTCATGGCCGAAGTCGTCGTGAACCTTTTGCCGATTGTGTCCAGTTTTCTGCCTTCTTTGTCCGGAGGAGCGGACAGCGGGGAGGAAGGGTTGCGGGAGTGTTTCTGGGCCGCTTGTGTGACCACTGAATCCGGTTTAGGGTGCCCATTTAGGCAAACCGCTGCAGACAGTGGGGCTTTGTATTTTTTTGTCCAGGCGCGGAACAACCGCAGACACAGAAGCGGGCGTCAGCATTATTTTCTTGCCTTGTTCCCACAGAAATTCTATTATTGGAATAGATTTAGTCGTCTTTTGAGTCTGCTCCTTAAAATCGTGCAGGAAGCATTCAGTTTCTGTGGATTCGATAGCCATATGGAATCTCTTCGCCGCTCTTTCCACAATTTTATGGAAGCCGCCTATGTCTACCAGCGGCGAGTCCGCATGGCGCGGTTGGGGCGATGCTGGTGAGGACGCCACATATTCATCCTCCTCATCATGGGTAGAGTGGGCCTCCTGGACCTCTCCTTCCTCCAATTCTTCCTCCTCCTCATCCTCGTCTGACGACACTACCTCCTGAGGTTGAATCTTCTCATGGTGGGCCTGAGGGGGAGGTCGAGACGGTTTTGGGGCTGCCGCTGGGTTATGAACGATCGGCGACTGATCTCTACTGTCAGCGTCCGGGAAGCGTTGTTTGTAATCCTGTACAAGGAATTTCAGGTCGTTCACCAGAGCAGCAGGCAGGCATATCATGGGGGTAACCTCCGTGCTGACTTTAGTGTGGACGGAGTGCTCCTGGTAAGAGAATTCCTCTACCTCCTCGTCAGTGCTTTGGCATTTGACATGTAGGTCCGAGATGGAAGTAGCGGGGCCCAGGTGGTCATCCTCTTCTGAGTCTTCACTCTGGAAGATTTCGTTAGGCGGTTGCATCTCCACTTTGCTTGGAGACGTGGTCTCCGGCGTAATATGCGGCTTAGTAGTCTTGCCCAACGCAGGACTGGAGGTGGAAGCCGCCGACTGCGTCGTCGACGGTGGTAGCGTGAGGGATGACACCTCCACGAGCTTGGTTTTCTTCCATGTGTCTGAAAGCGTCTTCGTCGACGACGAGTCCTCCGTCGACGGCAGCTTTAACTTCGTCGACGACGACGACGAGTCCTCCGTCGACGGCGTCTTTAACTTCGTCGACGACGACGAGTCCTTCGTCGACGGTAGGGTCCTCGTCGACGGAATCTCCGTAGACGGCAATTTGGTCGTCGACGACCGTGACGTCGTCGGTGCACTCGTCGACGGCGAGCCCGTCGTCGATGTCGTTCTCGTCGACGTTTTCGTCGTCGACGTCTTCGCCGTCGATGCCCTCGTCGATGCTTTCGTCATCGGGGCTGTCGGTGGTGGGTTCGTCGTCGACGTCGTCGTCGATAGGTTCGTTAAAGAGGATGTCGTCGTCGACGGCGTAGTTTTCGTCGACGGAGTAGTCTTCGACGTCGACAGGGTCTTTGTCGTCGACGATTTCAGCAGTAAAACAGAGGAAATAGGTCTACCTGTCGATGACGATGATGGAGATGTCATCGTCGACGGTGAAAGAGACAACGCTGACGTCGTTGACACCGTGGTAGTTACTGAGGTAGTCCTCTGGGCAGGTCTGCTAGATGCCTGAGCAGGCTTTTTAAAAGTCTGATTATCCTTAACAGACACAGAAGATGTCGTAGATCTTGCCTCTGAAGACTTCTTGGCTGTCTTCCTAGGAGGGGTGTCTGAGGGGCCAGGGGAAGTTACCCTTGGCCTCTTTTGAGAGACTGCTGAGGTTTTAGAGACACTACCTTCGGAAGATTCCAGAGTGTCTCTGTCCTTGAGTCTGTCGAGCCAGATGAGAAGGCGACCTTCCCTGTCTCTCACAGTCTTTCTAGGGAAAGACCTACATATTTTGCAGTCTGCAGGGACGTGGTCCGGATAAAGGCAATATAAGCATAAGGTATGCTTATCATCCACATGGAGCCTTTTCTTCCCACATGAAGAGCAGGCCCTGAAAAGGGCTTTCTTCTGGGATTCAGACATCGAAGAAAGCAGTGGAAAGAAAACACTTACTGCCTCAAAGTGTTACTGAAGTAGTCCTTGAAGATTGTAGAGTGAAGATTCACTTTTTCAAAGGAAAATAGATGATTTATAAGGAATCCTGAGAAGAGCTCAGGCTGGAGACTCCCTAGCACAACGTGCGGTAGAAAATCTGAGGGACTGAGGCTCCTCCCAGGAAGGTTCTAGAGGGAGGTCGGAGCTGATTGGCTGACTGTGAGAGTTTGGTCCTTTTTGCATAAGGACAAAGAAAGGCTACTAAGGTGAGACCCTTAGGCCTATTTTCTCTATGTATGTCTATAGGACATTACTTTTTTATGTACCGGAGGCTCCCGTCTCGACGACGGGGAATGATTCAGGCATGTGAATCTATGAAAGACACCCCTAATACTGGATAACGAATGAGATCTGAGTCTACATAGGTAATTGAAACACGAGGTGATCAGCATGAGGCGTTTAATTAGATTAGTATGTGGCCTGGTACTGTTGGATTATTGTTCAGTATGAGAAAAATATGTGACATAGTATGTTTATTAATTTTATTTACACAACGTTGAGTATTGTATATTAACTAGTATTTAATTGATTTTTCTAGTTACCCCTGACGAAGGGCCCATGGAGGCCCGAAATGCATTGGGTTTTAAATAAACTGCTTCTGATGAA
This sequence comes from Lissotriton helveticus, assembly GCF_964261635.1. Lineage (NCBI taxonomy): Eukaryota > Metazoa > Chordata > Amphibia > Caudata > Salamandridae > Lissotriton > Lissotriton helveticus. Next base: position 102,210,402 of record NC_136071.1, on the reverse strand, counting down.
ATTTGCTTCAGTACGTATTCTTGATTGAAGAGGTACGGATGGCCCATCGAGAGTATGAGAAACACAGGAAATTGGTATTTCCTTGCATGTGGATGAAAAATGATAAGAAAATGGAAAAATGATGAAATTTGGAGAAAAAAAGTTAAAACAAGGATTAATGAAGTGGAATAATGATTTCTGCTAAAGCAGCAGCTACAGTGCCGTGGTTTGGGGCACTATCTAGTGCCCTAATGTTGTGATGGATCTCTACAATCACTGCCATGAGCCGGCTATATGGGAAACTCCCGAAGTCCATGCTGATCTGGGACCTCCAGTGTATCGCATCCCAGAAGGGTGCCAATTTCCCATTTTGTAACGTGGAATCGAGCTCACGTCAACGTTCGCTTGCTCACCACCACAACCTCGACACCCCACGTCAAGGGCAATGGCTCAGTCCCCCATAGGTGTATATCCTCCCCTTCGTTGAGGCCAGTTTGGGGAGTGGTGTGATCTTAAGCTGAGTCCATCATGTTTACAGAGGCACCAGTGTCGATTAGTGCTTTCACAAATGTGCCTCGACCTCCACAGTGCACAATGGCGGTGGTCATTTCTGGTTGTCCTCTATGCCCCCAAAAGAAATGCTGAATACTTAGTTGTCATCTACGTCGTTGTCAGGGAAGACTCTTGGATCAACCCCTGCCGATGCGTCTCTGGTCTCATCCACCTCGATCCACAGCTGTCGCAGGGCAGCTTTCCCTTTGCCCCTGTACCCTGCACCTACTCCTTGTCCTACGCTCCGGTACACTTTGGATAAGTAATTCATTCGTCCACATTGGGAGTGTGAATGCTTTAAAGTACGGCAGACGTTCGGTGTGCTTGGTTGCAGGTGCTGCAGCGTTCTTCTGGCAGCTCTGGGGCATTGGGGGCGAGCAGGCCAAATCTGCATGGCATCCACCTACTCTTTCTTCACTTTCACAACGCAGGCTGCCCCAGCCAGGGCTGCTCTACTCGATAGTGTCACCTCCATGTCAGTTCGCCAGTTCGTGTGACCGTGCGAGGACAAATATGGCATCCAAGGCAATTCCTGGCTGGCGCAGTATGCGCCACAGCAGACAACTGACCTGTAGCCCTGTATCAGCTAGGCCTTGATCCAGCGTCGGATTGCCAATGTGGGCAATCGGGCATGGGCCGATGGGCCGGTGCTTAAGTGCCAGCAGGGGGCTGCTTTTGTTTGGATCCTCTGTCAACTGCCCACAATGTGCGAGGAGGCCAGGTCTTGTTGTAGCCTTCTGGCCATTCTCACCTAGTTGTCACTTCTCACCTCTGCCGCCATGGGGCAAGCCCGTTCCAAAAGTGACGCAATGCCATTCACATTTTACCTGCCCCTCCTCCACTAGGACTTCAAATGTAGGCCATAATGGGAAGGGGTGGGGGAGTGCACTAATGCTGAAAGTCCTTGTTGGAAGGCCAGGCCAGGTCAGCTCCTGTAGCGATTTTCACCTCGACCTGGCTGGTCCAAATTTCATTAAGTAATCTACCTAGCACATGCCCAGTATCTTTTGTTTACTTGTAGCATTTACTTGCTGGGGAGATCTGTGTTTTGTCTAGTCCGGTTTAACTCATCAAAAGTTAGCAAAGAGGGCTTATATGCCCGCTGCAAACACAATGTTTTGTAGCTAGCAGATCACAGATTTGTATTTTTTGATTCGATAACTTTATTTCGGTCACAGCGGACCATAAAAGTGCATAGTGAAAATACATACATTACAAGGATTAAGATAATAAATATTAACTCCACTTAAAATACAATAGTAAAATACAGATATTTACGAATTAGAGCGATGGCTCAGTGCAATAACATAAAACCTGATTAAAAATTAAATTCATTATCGAACGATTGCATTATGATTAAAACAAAGTGGTTCCTACTAATCAATGGCTACATTAATCAATTTCCTGCGTCTATGCCACATTCCATTAATAAAACAGGAGACAGCGAAAATAATAGGGGGGTGCGTATCGTAGTTTAGCACTCTAAATGCTTGGGCACACTGGCGAAAGCCTAGATTTCTGCAGATTGGTAACACTCAATGTTTTCGTGCAGCCTGATACGCTGGGCAAAAAAAGAAAACATTAATTTCGTTTTCCAGGTGGTATTCACAGGCTGGGCAGTCTGTACTCTTATTAATGTCCCATTTGCAGGTGAACACTCTGAGCGGAAGAGTACCCAATCTAAATTGCATGTATAGTTTTCTAGCTGATACAGGGTATATCAGATCTAAAAATTCTTCCTTTTTGTAGTCTGCTTTGACCTGGAGGAACTCGGTGGTCAGTCTTCCCCCCTCAGAACTCGCATGGAGGAATGCTAAATTATAATTCCTGTAGTGGCGAACCAAGTCAGCTTTGGTTAACTCTGGACAAGCTACATCACGAATTTCTCAGAGCTCTGATAGACCAATCCTGATACAAGTTGCATTTATGTGGGTCAACCACGGGATTTTCTTGCCTTTCAGTGCTTCCCAGATTTCCCTAAATTCGTTTTTATAGCAAACAAGTTCAGGCATGGACCATAGTCTTTTCCAATATGTTAAAGGTCGTAGTGTCATGACCTCCTCAATAGGGAGTAGCCCTAGGTCCATGCGAAGAGGTTTTTGGTGACCCCAAAGTTCGGCCCCCCATATAATGCTGCCGATCTAGCCTGTACATTATAAATTTCAATAACTGGACCCGCAGGCTTAAACTCCGACTCTCTATGTAATTTCTGGATCCTCCCCACCACTTTTGTTAGCTTAAGTGCTGACTTCGCCAACTGCGAATCCCATTCCAGGTGTTCTCCCAAAGTGATGCCCAAATACTCGAAGGTTTTAACTCGCTGCAATGGGATTCCACCCAGAATGGGGTTCGGGCGTGTCTGCCTCGGGGGATTTAAAATCATAAACTTAGGTTTATCTCTAGACCCCTTGATGCACAGAAGTCAAGGAAGCCATCCAAGGTTCGTTGGATGCCGTTGATGTCCTGGACAACAACAAAGTGTCGTCCGCAAACATCAATGTGGGCACCCGACCTGTAACTAACCTCGGGGCATCTATGTCCTTGACTCCAAAAAGGTGGTTGACTAATCCATTAATGTACAGGCAGAACAAGGTGGGGGCCAAGACACATCCCTGGCGCACCCCTTGATTCACCGGGAAGCGGGCTGACAATTCGCCGTGCTTCCCACATCTAACTTGCGCGTAAGTACCAATGTGGAGCCTAATTAAGACATTCAAGAGATAGCGTGGTAGACCAAGTCCGTTTAGTACACTCCACAGTTTGTCCCTGGGTACCAGGTCAAACGCTGACCGCAGGTCAACGAAGATCATGTAGAGGCTGCCACCTTCTACACTCACCGTTTTCCAGTATAAAACCTGGAGTCTAAATAACTGATCCAATGTAGAAGTACCCAACCTAAAACCAGCCTGAAAAGGGGTTAAGATCTCATTATCTTCCATCCAACACTGTATTCTGTCTAGGAGGATCCGTCCCATCAGTTTTTGAGTGACGTCTATCAGGCTAATGGGCCTGTAATTAGATGGTTTAAGGGGGAAGCCTTTTTTATAAATGGGGACTATTTCGGCGCCACGCCAGGTGTCAGGAGGATCCATTCCTTTTAGTATAGCATTATAAAGAACACATAAGTAAGGAGCCCATATTTTCGGTTCAGACCGAAATAAGTCCCCCGGTAGCTTGTCTAGGCCGGGCGCCTTATTAAGAACCAGTTTTGAAATTGCAGCTTCCACCTCCAAGGGGGTAATATCCCAGGCCCCCTCCAGTCGGTGCTCGTGGGGGAGGCATGGGAGTAAGGTTACGGGGCCATCATCACTCGAAGAGGCATACAAAGTCCCAAAGTGTGCTTCCCAAGCAGACGCTGCTATGCTTGGTTCAGTTGCCAAATTACCCGCCCTACTCCCACAACTAACAATTGTCCAAAAAGATTTCGAGTCTTTGGACTTCAATGCAATTCTTAGGTCTTCTCAATTATCTGCCTCCCACTCTTTCTTTTCCTTCTGAATGACCCACTTGTGAAAAAGCGGATATTGCTTTATCCTGATCTTATCCTGTGTTTTAACTGCAAGTATCAAGTTCTTTTTAGCTTTCCTACAATTGGCGTTATACCATGGGTGGGCCAGAACAGGTTTTGCCTTTGATCTACCTTCAGGATGAAACACATTGGATAGTTCCAGGATAAGCTTTTTATGTATGTTTAAAGTTTTATCCCCTGGGCCTTGTTGCGGGGCATCAACCCCCACCTCGCCCATATCACATAAGTGCGGCAAGGCCCTATGATATAAGTCAGCAAGTTTGTTAGGGGATCCTAATATATATGGCCATTTAAATCTCCGCCTGTTATTAGTTATAGAAAGCGGAGGATCTAATAAGTTAGAATCAGAGTCTGGATTGGACAAACCCAAACTCCCTGGTTTCAGCGTCATAACCAAGGGGTTGTGGTCACTATCTTGCCTGGAGTGAATCTGGAAGTCCAGGACCAAGTCCCATATTCTAGATTCCACCAGGATATAATCAAGAATGGAATTGTGACCTTCTCTATTGAAGGTCATTCGGCCGGGTCTATCTGAATTTGTCCTCCCATTACAGGCTCTAAGAGAGGACGAGAGAGTGAGGGAATTAATTTGGAGCACCAGCGGGGACCAAGCTCTAACTACCGGAATCTGAGGTTCCGGAATATACCAGAGCTGGTCCTCATCGTCTAGACCATCTTGGGTTACATCGAAAAGGGGCTCGAACTGACAGTTGAAATCGCCCCCCACTATTAGGGTGACTGCTGGATCAAGGGTTAAAATAAACTGCCTAAGTTGGTCAATAGCTCCAGACTCCTTCCCATTCGAGGTTGGTCGTGAGTAGATGTTTATTAGGGCAGTTTGTCTATTTTCTGGAAGTGTTAGGAGGACACATTGCACATCAAGAGTGTCAGTAGAGATCTGTACTGCCTTGGCCCCCAGGTGAATACCCACCCAGATGCTAAGTCCCCCCGAGGGTCTGCCCCTACCCTTCATAGTTGCCAAGATGCTGAAGGTGGAAAACCCTCTCCTCTGGATATCTTCCAGCGCCCAAGTCTCCTGGAATAGACAAACATCGCTTTTCTCCACAAATGCTCCCCAGTCTGGGCAGGACAGTTTGTTTTTTGATCCCAGCCACATTCCAGGAGATAATTTTAATAGATTATTTTGGCTCCCGCACCTCAATTACAGGTTGCACTAAATTGGAACAATTGTCCCGGGTAAGCGGGTCCACAGCAATATTCACTGACATCCTCCTGGGTTGTTGTTTGGAAAGTTCCAGGCACTGCATCGACCATATTGACCCCACTGCCCCCTCTTCCCACACACCTTGAATCCTCCCTGACTAGCTGGCCCCCCTGGGGACTGGATACATCAATGGAGCACACATATATCTTAGGGCCTGCGCGGGCTGCGGGTATGCCCTGCGCAGCAACAGGGGGGGGGGGGGGGTTGGAATAGGGAACTAGTTGGCCGTCAGTCTATTTGGTCTAGAACGCTATATCTATTGGCCAAGGGAAACAAGTCGATGTTGCAACCCCTCCGGGCAGCTTGTGCAACCCGAACCCTGGACCCCAAAGTATCACAACCTCCCCAGGGCTGTCCCCCTCTAGTACCAATAGTGGTCGGGTAGAAATAAGTTAGGGGGAGAGATTGGATTTGTGTTCCAGGACAGAGCGGGGCCCAGTTACAGATATGGTCTACCACCCAACTGTTCCTAAAATTAATGACTACACAGTCTCGCCTTATACTTTTTGCCCGTGGCCCCACCCAGTCCACGTGTCGAGCGAAAAGAATTTCACTGGACGTGTGCAAGGGAAGTGGGGGAAACATCCTTTACCACGCAACTGTTACAACGAAGTACCTTTACGACGCAACCATTACAACGCAACTTTTACAACGACTTGCGCTGGGGGGCGCTCTAGGATAGGGAATAGTTTTAATTTACTATCCAACACCTTCCCTACTATCCACGGGGACTGGAGTTGGAATAGTAAATTAAACTATTCACTATCCAGCGCCCCCCAACGCAAGTCGTTGTAACGACTTGCGTTGTAAAACTTGCGTCGTAAAGGCATGCGTTGTAATAGCATGCGTTGTAACGTCATACATCCGGGAAGTGGCCTATTGGAGTTCAGCCAGTGGATGCATTTGTTCTTACGGTCACCATAATCCTCCCTTTTCCCCTGCTCCAGGGCTGGAACCTCAACAAGAACTATTATATACAGGACAGACTGGGGTGGGGTGGTGGGGGGGGGATCTAAACATTTTAGGTCAGTTACTGTAACATCGCAGGTACTGCTCCTATTGGGTAAAACTTGCAGATTAAGTACTCCTCTACCCCCCTCGTTCACAGTTACTCTGTCCCTTTCTAAGTTATTATTTGCAATACTCTCACTAGATTGAACTATGTGATCCCCAACCGGCACACTTTGTACAATTGTGCTGACTGGATTATTCATTTCAGGCAGCGCGGTTAAGTGGCAGGCTACATTAGCACGCCCTGACGACCTTTCTATGATGGCGTTGACATCAGTTGCTCTAGAACCACCCCTCTCCCCTGGTGCAGCTACATACAGTTGTTCTAGGCGTAAAAGTCTACTTTTGATAACATTACGTATATCATTGAGGGGAAGACAGGACTTTGTGAAGATGTTTTCCATTTTGACCCAGAAGTCTTCTCCACATTCCGTAAACCTTGCAACATCAGGGGATGATGAAATCATAGGCCCTTGTTCATTCCGCTGGTCGGAAACTGGGCTGTCAGTAATTGTTGTCAATTGGCCTTCCCCTGTATAGTTACATTTCTGAATTTTAGCTTTCCTCTTGTTTATAGGAGCACCTCCACGCTTCCTTTTAAAAACTATTGCAGGGGCTTCAACACCCGTTTTTGAGCTACTGGCAGATCGAGTTTGCAATCTCAAGGTAGACGGAACCAGAGAGTCGTGTCTTTGGGCAGGGGCACATTGGACAGAGGATGTAACATCCACACTAGCCGGGAGGTCCAGAAGTCTGGATTCTATTTGTACCTGATGGCAGCCCTCACTGCCACCACCCAGAGAATCAATATCAGCAGATCCTTGCTGGTTAGGCGATGGTGCCTGTGCCAAAAAAGCCCAAAGACGACCCTTTGTCAAAAATTGGATCCAGGGATAACCTCCTTTCAGTAATGTCTATTTGGTGTGCCAGCATAGAAGAAGCCCTGGTAAGGAATTGATCCAGGGTTCCTACAAACGACCCCCCTGGGATCGACTTTCTCCCCTTCCCCACTTTAGAAGACGCCATTAGGGTTTGATTGTAACCGTAGCTCCTCCGAACAGGTGGAGTGAAAGTTATACTGTAAAAGTCAATCAGCAGGAATAACTGAATTATTTAAGTACTGACCTTAAATAAGTCGATAAATTACAGGCGAAAGGGGATGGCCCCGTCCCGTCCTCGTTCGAGCTCGAACGCGCCCGCCCTTGGCACGGGCTTCGCCCGGCGCGCACCAGCGCGTGTCCCGCTGCGCGGATGTGAGGGTCGTCTTAGACAAGCTGGGTGAGTGGCCAAGTGCGCCTCAGGTGTCCCAGGCGCAGGGCTGCTGGGACACGTAGTCCTCGCAGTGTTCCGACGGGGGGGGGGGAGAACGAAACAGTCTCCCTCAATTCGCCCAGTATTCGGTCCTCGTTGTCCTATGGAAGGCAGGGCTTGGAAAATGCACAGCAGCATCCCACGGTGTTCTCCTCTCAGAGTATTTTATGTAGAAAGGTCAATGGGTTACTGCTCTTTAGTTACTGGCAGTTTATAAATTATAATCACTGCCATTGGAATTATGGTAGGGAGGACCAAATTATACAGCAGCTGACTAAATATTGGGGAACGAATAGACATATTATGCAACTTTTTGCTGGTATGGTTCCATTATTTTGTAACTTTATAACATTGTCCTCCCAGTCTGGGAAAATGTTTCTCCCCATTAGTACCAGTTTAACAATCAAATACAGCAATCACAACTGAAAGATTGCTAGTCAACATTTGAGAATGGCGCTCCAATGCTTAGGAACATGTCTCACCACGTTTTTGGTAACTTTTAAACTGAGCTAGAAAAAAATGGTTTCCTTAAAATCTGCATATTATGCAGTAGATGAAGAATGAAATGGCAAATCCATAATTACACACAAAATGCAGTGGCTGCTGAATCACATCATTCCAGTGCCCCTAGTTATAATCCTTCCACTGCAGCACAGTGCGCTATGAACCAGCATCAAGGCGCTGCATGCAGACTACAAAGCATATTTTTATTTATTTTATATTTATTTAAGCTTTTACCGCGCACAGCTACCCACAGTGGGTTTCCCGGCGCCAGGGACAGACTGTAGAAGAAAGGACTAGGCAGCACCTGACTTGAGGCCGCGATCAACAATTAACTGCGCTTAAACAGAAGGGTCTTCAAAGCCTTACGGAAATGGAGTAGGTTGGTCTCTGACTTTAGTGCTAGTGGGAGGGAGTTCCAGTACTTCGGGCCTAAAACAGAAAAGGAGCGACCTCCCATTCTTGCCAACTTAAATCTTGGCACTGTGAAATTGCCATTGTCCGAGGACCTTAGTGGGCGCGAGGGTATGTAAGGTGTTACCAACCCTTGGATATAAGTTGGAGCGCTACCCTGCCTGGCCTTGAACATATAACAGAGTGCCTTGAATTTAACACGTTCGGGAACGCTCAGCCAATGAAGGTCATGCAACGCGCCAGCAGCTGAAGTGCGTCTAGGGACGTTCTTCAACAGGCGCGCAGCCGCATTTTGTACGACCTGAAGCACATGTATGATGGCATAGAAACTTATTTCATTTTTAATCAATCTTTATTTATTTTGATATTGTTAAAAAAGAGGTCTTTGGGTAGTAATAAAGTCTCATTAGTGCAGACAACCCCAACCACTTGTTTTTAGGTTTTAATTCTTGTCCGTTTCACCAGACCATGCACCCTTAACATATTATGCCAACCGATATGGAAGATATGCTACTTTTACACCTTGTAACCATCATTGTCTTTTTCAATATTTCCTATGAATTAATTTACACAATTGTATGATTCATTTTGTGTGTACAATATGTGAGAAGGATGTAAATCGCTATTGCACCCTACACTAGGACACATAGCGCTATAAAAAAATAAGTAGGAACATAAAGTATGCCTGTCCCTTACATACAGGGGCTGAACAAAGTCAAAAAGCTGCTTTTAAAGTGGAGAGGTGTAATACTTGCTCTGTATTCCTGTGAGCAAGCAAATCGAGCATGCCCAACTTTAAGGAAGGTTCATGGGGTGTCTCCCCCTAGAAAACCTTTTAAGAAGGAGGTTAAATAGTGTATTTTAAATCAGTTTCACATAAACTTGCTCAAAAACCATTGTCTCTCACAGTGCACTTCATAAATACTGACGTACTTTAAAGGTATGCCAAGTCAATGAAAACTTTTCACTCCCATTTAATTCAAAATGTGCAGCGGGTGCCCCTATATGTTAATAATTATCTTCATGTATCATGGCTAGAATTCTTTTGGTAAAGATGGTTCCCACGTCATTGGCACTCTGTTAATGCCAATAATTACATACAGTATGCCAGTGGCACAATGTTGCCATTTACTGCATCCATATATATGTGATGGGTGACCCAAAGGTCAAAATTACCACTAGAATGTCAAGGCTAGAATGTTGTGGTTGCCTGCATCTACCGCCCAATATGCCATTGTTGTCCTCCATAATGCCCCGAATTATCTTGAGTATCGTTGCACCAGCAGTTTGCTATAGGTGTCCCATATGCCAAGAATGATCTCCAATATGCCAGTGCCAGCATTTTACCACTGGCGTCGCATAGACAACAAACTACCTCTAGAGTGCCAGCACCAGCATTTTTCTCTGGGTGGCGGATCCCATATGCCAATATTTACCTCCAATATGCCAGTGCCTGCATGTTGCCATACGTTTCCCTTGTACCAAGAATTATGCCCAGTATGCCAGCACCAGTATGTTGCCACAGCTGTTCCATATGCCAGGAATTACTGCTTGTGTGCTGCATTTTACCTAGGTGCATCACACAGCAAGAATTACCACCATCACTCTTCTTCATTCTCCCTCAGTCACTCTAGCACACACTCACTTGCACTCACTTTAACTCACTCTCTAATTCTATCTTAGTCTTAATTATTCCCACTCCCTCTGACTCACTCAATCTCACTTAGTTACACTATCACTCATATACGCAGCACACATACACTCACACAACATTTCACAGAGTTTTATTTTACTTACTTAACTTCAGCTACCTGACCTGTTGTGCTTCAGATAGTGGTATTGGATAGTCTCTCAGGGCGGGTACACAGCTTCTTCCAGCCTCGGGAACTGAAGCACAAAGTTTGAGTCTGCACAGTGAAGCATAGGCTCCAGCTGTCTGGTTATTACTTTTTCACCTCATCTTGTCATAAGGTAGGGTGCAACCAATGAGGTTCTTGCCAACCCCTCTATCCCGTGATGAGATGGGAGAGGATGAGCTGACAGCATGAGTGATGGGTAGCCCTGGGCACGGAAGGGATTACCACAAAATCTCCCAGGGCTACCTGCACCAGTGACGCTACAGCATGTCACTAATGGGGAGGTCTTGAGGCCTAAAAGGAGCCAGAGGCCAAGGCTAGGACTTCGCAGTCCTGGTCAATCTTGCTAGTGACTGATGACCGATGACTATGTGTCTTTGCCAGCAATGATTTACTAATGAATAGGTTATTATTAATTACTGGTTTTATTTATCAAAAAAAAGGGCCGAAACAAGGACAAGCGCTACTAAAAATAACAGGTTTTATTCAATTAAACCCGTATGTCATAAATCAAGAGAAAGAATTTCAGAGCTGCTTTTTCTCTTCCACTTGTCATTGTAGCTTCCTTTCCCAGTGATCCTGACCTAATCCCTTTTGCCCCTTCAATTTGTACTAGATTTCTGATTGATGTTATGATCAGAGTTGAGGACCTAGTTGATTGAGAGCAGGATTCTTGCAACCTTGTACAAGGCGTTGAGCAGGTCCAGACTGGGAACCAAAACTGGCCCTGGCAAAGAGCTCGGCCGACCTCCCTGGGAGCGGTGAGCTGTTTGCCAGGGCCAGTTTCGAACGATTTTGTTACAGGGGCCGATTTTGTAGCTATGCCCCAACTATAGCGGCCCACCGGGGAAATGCCCGAAGCCCGCTACGGCCAGTCGGCCCTGCCGTTGAGTTTGAAATATGTATTCAGTTTTTACAGCTGCGGTGTTGTCCAGTCTTCACCAGTGCTACTGACCCTTCAAGCTTAAAAATGCTTAATGTACCACACATTTCTCTAAAAATGAGCCTCTTGATGCTAACCAAGCAATGTTTTGTGAAAGGTCGCACTCATCAATGGGGGCCCCTTTTTTGATGCTGCACAGGCCTATTTTTGGTCCCAATCCGACCCTGCCGGCGTCGGATTGGCAGGGCGAGCAATCAGGCTTTGCCCGAGGGGCCTGAGGCCAAGGCCAGCTGGTGGGCTAGTTTTTCACCTGGAGACAGCATCACAGTTGCCTACCCGCGGGCTGCTGCAGCCTTAGAGGCAAGATCGGAGTCCATTACAACTAAGTGCAGATGTCTGGCTTATTGTCGTATGCAGTAGGACAATGAGCCAAACTGAGCAGGGACAGCATGTGGTGGGTCTCCTCCTGTCCAGAGTCTCGGTAATGTTAACTGGGGGTGGGGTGAAAGGGGTTGTACAGGGAGACAGATTACGTAACTATGAGGGGACTCCTGTTCACCACTGAACAAAAAAACCTGCAAACAACAAAAATGAGCAAAAAGAAAAATGTTTTTGACAATACAAAACTTTTTTTTTTTAATATTACTGTGACAAAACGTTCATTCTGGGCCAAAATGACAAAGGGAAGGGAAAATAGACATGAGAGGACAGTAACAAAATGGATTGAGTGGGGGAGAGCAAAGTGGAAAGGGACAAAAGGAGAAGTGAGACAGCAGAGTGGAGAAGAATGACAAAAATATGTGAAGAAGAAAAGGAAATCAAGTGAGTAAGAAAGGAAGGGTAGAGGAGGGAGGATAAGAGTGCTAGAGAGACAGACAGATGGAGGGAATGAGTGGGAAGAGATTAGGGAGAAGAAGTGATAGAAGACATTGGAGAGAAGGTCAGAAATTGTTAAAGATAGAAAGAAAGATGGAAAGAGAAAGTGGAGAAGAGGTAGGAAAGAAAGTAGTAGAGGATGTGGCATAACATCCAGAGCTGACAACTAGGAAACTAGGTTTGAGCCTCAGTGTTGGCTGAACATCCTGCACTTCTAGTGTCCATGTAAAGTGCTCCAATACCTTTGGGTAGAGCTTGCTTTTTATAAAACTCCAAAAATAAAAGTGAATGACAAAGGACATTATGGAGAGGAGCAGAAGGCAGTAGAAGGTGTCAACCATTTTCTGGTCTATGAACAAAAAAGAAGGATGGTTACTACCTCACATGCACTATCCTAATTCTCTACCTCAGTCTAGGGCTTAGTTTAGAGGTTGCTGGCATTCCAGGAGGTAATGCTAAATGTAGATTCAAATCCACCAGTGGAATTTCCTTCATCAAACGGATGGAATGGTAAAGGAAATTCCACCTGTGGATTCTCCTTTGGTTTAAACCCTGCCTCAAGGCCCAGGGGAACTTTCCGTTACTGTCTGCAGCAAGGCAATAAAGGGGACACATAATATAACTTTAGGTATAGTACACATAACTTCAAGGGGCAGAGGGTTGTGAAAGAGACTGACACGAGAGAAAGAGACAGGAGAAAAAGGGAGGGTTTGCAATACAGAGACATGAAATAAACCTTAAAGGTGAGATACAAAAGGACGAGGGAATAAGGACATAATAGCTATGCAAATAACTGAAGAAATAGTGCACGGTGGAACAAGAGTGGGAGAGAGAGAAATATAGGAAAAGAAAGAGGGGAAATGTGAGAGACCAAAAAGACATAGGTAGAATGAGTGACACCAAGGAGAGGAAAAGAAGTAGAGTATGAGAGAAAAAGAAAGAACTAGGAGGGGGCAAAAAGTGATAGGGAGAACGAGAGAGCACAGCAAGTGAGAAAGGGGTATAGAGACAGAGAGAATAAAAGGCATTTGGAGTTAATTCCTGCAGCTTTTCCAGATTCAAAGAAATTTACTACTTAACATACAAAATATATCAAGTACCAAGTAGTAGGGGGGCGCTAGGTGGCGCTAAACTGGCATGGCCGCCCTAGCGTAGAGCTCTCGTCCTGCCGGGAGAAAAATATCCATCATCCCTATCCTGCCGTCGAAAAGCAACCTACAAATACCACCACATCAGACCAGAAGACGCGGAGCACAATCGGTGAAATTCCCAGCTCCGTAGTTATCACGACGAGCCCGGAATCAGCGAAAGTAACTGCCGCGCCAGGAAGCGAGCGCTGGGCTCTTAAACGGCATGGGGGACATACGAGAGAGCGGGGCTGCACAGGCCTACAGACCGCAAGATACCAGATCGGCGTTGCCTATAATATACTGCCCGGTTTGCGACTTCCCTGGGCCAGGTACGTGGATCCCCATCACGCTGCATTCCAGTGCCTACCTGGAAGTGCGTTGTGGCTCCCCCCCTCTTCTCCCGCCGATAGCCGCTGGATTTACCGGCTCCATCAGAAACGTCTGGAGGCGGGGGGGGGGGAGGGGGGGGGCTGTCCAATTACTGCCCCTCGACGCAGTTGGTGGCTGGTAGGGACGGAGTACACTGATCGGGACCAAGGGGAAGAGGAATCTCCGCTAAAGGCGATAGAGTAGGGGGCTGCGATGGTGGAGTCGCGCCCGCCATTTTGCCGCTCCTGGCGCGCCTGGATCCCCGCGCCTTTGTCGGTGCACAGCGCTTGTCTCGGACTGTATTGGACCCCCATTCTCCTGGTCGTGGCGCAGCTCTCTGGATCGCTAGATGCCCGCACTACCACTTGGGAGCTTTTAAGTACAGTGTAGGGCCGGGGTCTGAACTGTTTTTGTTTGCCGCCATTTTCCAGCGGGCTGCGGCGCTGCTGTAATCTCCTCACGCAAAGTTCAAACACAGGGCCATCCTTGTGTTTTGGGGAAATTTTTACGCCCAGGCCACGACCCCCTGCGCCCCTGGAAGAACCTGCCTCCGAGTGCTGACACAAGCTACTACAGCCTCCTTCAAGACCACCCGGTCTGGCTTCTTCTCGCTGAATCCTTGCTTACCACATATCGTGCACTGCTGTGCATGGACGGTAAGGCTCCTGGAGGGCGACACGACTGGGAGGTTACTGCCACCGCTGATTATACCTCCATCAGTCGGGAGGGTGCGTTCTAACGGGTTACACTCTCCTAATTTCCTTCCTCCCCCCCCACAGACGCCGCCAGTTTGCAAACCTGTGCTTGCCACAGTGGATCAGCTTGGAAAACCATCGTCCTAGTGCTTTCCTAAACTGGACCTGCGCAGGCAGCCGGGAGGGCTTGGGAAGTTCGGCCGCTCATCTCCCTCACCGACGTCACACTCCACTCTGCCCACCAAGATGGGAAAAACGGAACCAAGACAGGCGAAACTGGCCTTCGACGGGCGCAAGACATCGGGCGCAAACTCTAAAACCCCAGGTGATGAAGATCCGCCGGAAACGCGAGATGACGGCTGGAAAGCCCTCCTGGAGACCACGCAACAAAGCCTAACCTCTATAGACTCTAAAATTGACTCAATGAATCACAGGCTAGATAATGTCGTGGCAAAACTAGATGGGCATGAAGTACGCCTTAAAGAAACTGAACAGCGAGTGTCTGATCTCGAGGATGGGGCTACCTCCAATCGGCAACATGTGGCGCAAATGGACAAACTGGTCAAAGTAATAGCTGACAAAAATGAGGAGTTGGAGGCCCGTTCCCGAAGGAACAATGTCCGCATGATAGCCCTGGCGGAATCTACCAACACGGGCAGACTGGAAGACTACATAGAGCGCCTACTGTGCGACCTGTTCGGCCACGAATCTTTTTCGGCGCACTTGGTCATTGAACGTGCGCATCGATCCCTGGCGCCTAAACCACCTCCGGGAGCGACTCCTCGCCCGATCATTATGAAATTCCTCAATTATCGACACCGGGATACCTTGCTGAGACTGGCTAGGGAGAAGGGGGAAGTGTAATTTGAAAACACCATCCTGTCTTCTTATCCGGACTTCACCCAAGTGGTACAAGATGCTCGGCGAAAGTTCTTGGCGGTGAAGAAACAACTCAAAACCCGCAGTATCCAGTATGCGATGCTCTACCCTGCAAGACTATGGATTCATCATCGAGGTCGACAGCACATTTTTCAAACACCTCAGCAGGCCGAGGACTATTTGAAAAGAGACAGGAGATCGTCCTCACGAGAGGCGGCTGCACGTCGCCGCTCACGCTCCCACTCTCCTCTGTCAGAACCTTCCTGAGGCGCAATCTCCTTATGGTCTGGGGATCCCCCTTGTGGCACGACGGAGATCAACTGACTGGTGATGTATAACAACTCTATTGACTTAACGGCGAACATGGTCTCCTGGCCGCTCGCCTCCGTTCCGTCAGCTCCACCCCTGCGACCCAAGTGGTGGTAGATGGGTGAAATAAGGAGGTGGAGTGGAATGGACAGGAGCCCCTAGTGGCCCCCTCTAGAGGGCATTACCCATTGGCAGTTCATGACTGTTAAAGTTTGGGACTTGTTAATCTGGGCGCAACGACTCACTGTATTCTTCAGGGGGGGTGGGAAAATACTTCCTGGCAAGTTGGGGCCGCCAGTGTGGGGGGTGTGGGAGAGGGAGGGTAATTGCAATGTTCGTTCCGAAGTGTCATTGATCTTTGCATTGTATCTTGCAAACAGTGTTCTGTCCTCGAATTTCTCATTAATCGAATCTTCAAAACATACTTATCCGCCACTTCAGTCCACATATGCCTATGCGAGCCATGACCAGTTCTAGCCAGAGCCAGACTATCAGGTTGACTTCCTGGAACGTTAGAGGCCTCAATGACCCTAGAAAACGCAGACAGATTCTGGGATACTTAGATAGGCATGGTATGAACGTAGCTCTCCTACAAGAGACACATCTTGCTCCGGGACACTCTCCGCAATTCGCGGCCAGGTGGGCCTCAAATCGCACCTTCTCGCACTACTCCAATTATGCTAGGAGAGTTACAATTCTGGTAAAGAGGGGGGTTGCCTTCACACCCACCGGGGTAGACACTGATAAAGAAGGTAGATTTTGTCTTGTGTGGGGGCGCTTACACACTCACGATGTTCTATTCGCCAACTTTTACGGCCCCAATGTAGATAACCCCTCCTCCCTGCTGTCATTATGGAGTAAGATCCAAACACTGGACATCACACATGTCATTTGGGGTGGGGATTTTAATGTAGCGCTGCGGCCTATCTTAGACAGATCTGGATCGCTCCCCTCACACTACTCTAATATACAACGTACCCTGTGTGGTATAGTCGAAGATAATCACTTGACAGATGCTTGGCGATACGTGCATCCCGCGCTTCACGAAGGCACACATTACTCCACATTCCACTCTACTTGGGCACAGCTGGACTATGTCTTCATCACTGCGGGGGTAGCTCCCTGGCTGCGACACGCATCCCACTTGGCCCGCACATTCTCCGACCACTCACCAGTCCTCCTGGAACTACAGATTCCTCTAGAAAGTTCCCCGTACCTGTCTTGGCGCCTTAACCCGGCGCACCTCCGTGTCGTGGCCTTCAAGGCCGAACTGGAACAAGATATACAGGACTTTTTCAACCGCAACATTTCATCCGTTGACAGCATTGTAACTGTTTGGGAAGCCTTTAAGGTAACAGTTAGGGGTTGGTGCATAGCCAAAGGGGGTGGCATTTTAAAATCCATGCGCACTGATTTGCGTAAACTAGAAACCGAACTGAGGGATCTGGAACGCTCTATGGAACACGGACCAGCTGACCTTGCAACTCATGAGCGCATGCGTAACAAACTTTCTGAGTACACACAATCAGTTGACAGAGAGAGTAAATTCCTTGGCCGCCCTTATATGGCCCGAATATACGGGGAGGGCGACAGACCCGGGAAAGCACTAGCAAATGCGGTTAAACCCCCCAGATTTGCTAACTATGTTACCGAAATCCATGACGAAGTTGGAAATGTCCACAGAAATCTTCCGGATATGATACGCATATTAAGGGACCACTACAAGTCACTGTACACCTCACATAGGACTAAACCCCTGGATCTTCCCACTTATTTTGATGGTGTTCCTCTAGCATGGTTGGGTACAGCTCAGCAGAAGTTTCTACACGCTGACCTAGAATTAGATGAAATCAACGAGGCTATTATGGGTATGCGGTCGGGCAAGGCCCCAGGCTCAGATGGCCTCCCTATTGATTTTTATAAGCTTCGCCCACATTCTAGCCCCCATTCTCAAGAAAGTATACTACACCGCGCTGGAAGAAGGTAGCCTGCCCCACACTATGAGGGAAGCTCTCATCACTTCCTTGCTTAAACCTGGTAAGCCCCCCTCCCATTGCGATTCCTATCGCCTGCTATCCCTTTTAAACTGCGACACCAAGATACTTGCCAAAGTATTGGCTACACGACTCAACCTCCTCATGGAACGCCTGGTCCTGCCGGACCAGGCCGGTTTTGTGCCCAACCGTGCTACCTCTCATAATCTGCGTACCCTTCATGCCGTGCTACAAGACCTCAACCCCAAGTGTGACGCCGCGGCGGTGTTCCTGGACGCTACCAAAGCTTTTGATTCACTAGAATGGGATTATCTGCTTGGTACATTGCAACATATGGGGATGCCCTTCAGTTTTCTGGACTGGGTGAGGTTGCTCTATCATCAGCCCACAGCTACTGTGTTGCTCAATGGTACTAGATCCACCCCGTTTCTCGTCCAAAGAGGCACCAGCCAGGGCTGCCCGCTATCCCCTATCCGCTTTGCCATCACAATTGAGCCCCTAGCTGCAATTCTCCGACAAAAACATAACCACCGATCCCTCATTTATCGTGCTCGACTGCTCCTCGTTTCGCTATACGCGGACAATCTTACGCTTTATATGAAAAAAAAACTGTGACAATTTAAATCCGGTTTTACGCGAAATTACAAAATTTGGGGGCATTGCCGGAGTGCAAACGAACTGGACTAAATCGGCAATTTTCCCGCTGATGGATAACACACACCCTTGTCCACTCGATTACCCGCTGGTGTAGGAGCAAGATGACTTGAAATACTTGGGCATCCATATTCACAGGGACAAGGAGGCACTGATGCACGCCAATTATGGCACTACGCTTGATAAAATTACTGACAATGTCACTAAGTGGCTGCACCTCCCTCTTTCTATGGCTGGCCG
This sequence comes from Lissotriton helveticus, assembly GCF_964261635.1. Taxonomy (NCBI): domain Eukaryota; kingdom Metazoa; phylum Chordata; class Amphibia; order Caudata; family Salamandridae; genus Lissotriton; species Lissotriton helveticus. The sequence continues at coordinate 102,191,995 of NC_136071.1, read as the reverse complement.
TATTGCGTTAATTAAGATGAATATATTGCCAACATTTTTATACCTTTTTGTGAACATTCCGTATAATCCCGGCGCTTTCTTCTTTCGCTCCCTCAGGTCCCAGATCACGCGGTTGATTTGGGGTGGGAAGCAAGCACGCCTTAGTCTCGACACCCTTATGCTTCCGTTTCACTTGGGGGGGGGGGGGTTTGAAGTACCTAACTTCGAAAGGTATTACGACTGTGCCCAAGCGCACTTTGCAGTATACTGGTTTCATCGCCACCATACATGGCGCACTTGGCTGTTGAGGAGGGCTACATGGCTCCCATAGTTCCAACGGGCTATATTCACACCTCAGTGAGCCAGAGGAGTAGGGACCCCTCCACTGTTGACTGTACAGTACAGGCCTGGAATCGACTGGTCAAGGTCCTTGAAAGTCCTTTTGTCTACTCACCTAACCTTCCCCTGATAAATGATCCGAGACTGCAGGTCACTTGCGAGGTAATATGTCACAGATTGCTTCGGAAACTGAAACTTTGCAGCTGGGGGGACTTATACGTACAGGGTACTTTCCGAATTTCGGTACAGTTTTTCGGAGATATGTCCCCATCATGTATGGATACCTTTTTATTTACCAGACTGAAGCAAAATGTCCGGGCCCTTACCCCTGCATTCCCCGCTGAACCAGACACGTTTACTCCGCTTCACGCCATAGTGCAACCTGAAACTCCAAAACACGTAATATCCACACTTTATAAACATGTACAGGCCGCACCTACAGCACTACCATTAGGGCCAGGACAGAATGGGATAGAGACCTCGATTTGCCACTAACGGATGAGCAGTGGGAGATAAGTTGTACTCATATACGGGCGATTACAAGCAATAACAGGCTGCGGCTGCTGCATTACAAATTCCTTCATCGTATATATTATACGCCTGCTAGACTGAAAAAGCTTCACTTGCACAAATCAGACTGCTGCCTTCGCTGTGGCACCACTGGTGCAGACTTTATACATCTAGCGTGGTGTTGCCCCCCGGTTGCTAGATATTGGGAACAGGTTTTCGCTGGCCTTGCAAGCATGCTGGGGGTAGCACTGACTCCATGCCCGCTACAGGCACTGCTGGGCTTGACGCAGACCATTGCCTCTAGCCACAAAAGGTTTTTAGCCCTTAGCCTCTTACTAGCCAAGCACCTAATTGCCTGCCGCTGGGGCAGGGGCCGAGCCCCGAAATTTAAATGCTGGATTTGCTCCCTGTCCACTTGGCAAGACAGTTTACATGACTACGCAGAACTCCTGCCCCCGAGATCACAGCCTAAAGACATAAGGGCACCTTTCACGGCATATCTCCTTAAGCAGCGGGCTGATGAGGAAGATGGCCTGATAGAGGCGACTATATCAACTGCCAAAGTACCACAATCACCGATTAGGTAACATTCTTCTTTGGATGCACTACACAATTGCTTGCGGGCAAGTTACAATTCACTTATCAGTTCCTTTGAACGACTGTCTACAGGATTGGGATCCACTGGTGAGCTTCTGGCTGGTCATTACTCGAATGTGGTATTTGTTGGGACTGTTTTATGGTATTGTGGTATTTAGAATGCGGGGGATTTTCTCTCTCAATTGAGGCTTCAGGACTTGCCTTTGCTTTGAATTTGTTACTTCGGTCATTTGACTAATGTGCAATTCTACTATGTTGGGGGGAGGGTTGTTGGGGGGACGATTAATACACATTCTTATGACTAGCCGACCAGGGCTTCACACTGCATTGCATGGGAAGATGCTTATTTTTTGGTCCACATACTATGTATATTAACTTGATTTAATTGCATTGATGTACCGTGCTTCATGGTTCAATAAAGGTTTTTGAAACTTTAAAAAAAAAAGTACCAAGTAGTATGCAATCCCTATAGAGATGTTTGCAGAGGGGCTCCTCAGTGACAACCAAAAGAGGAAGACCTCTGGTGCTTGAGTGTCAATAGAAGCCTCCAGACACAAAGGATGCGCATGGTACTCTGACTCATGACCTGATATAATACAGGATATTCAGGGATCTTTGGGGGTGGGGGCACAGACTAAGGGAGCAATAGGTGACTAATACATTCAGGCACCCAAAGTAGAGAAATGCATAGGTCTGAAGATCAGGTGAGGAGACCTGTGGGTGAGTTGCAGTGGAATAATGGTGTGTCTAGTGGTTTGTCTAGTCTTGGATAATGCTACTAACCCCACGAGTTTAGAACGCTTAATTTATCACAGATTACTCCCGATACTAAGCAACGGTTCATGAAACGTCATTATACACAAATGTGAGCCACTTTTTTGTTCGGTGCCCGGGCCTAATTTTGTTCCCAATCCGACCCTGCCTTGATCTTATCAGACTGACTGATGTTGACGCACGTGTGAACCAGCTTCCTGAGTCACCCATAAACGACATCCACCGACTCATCTTCAAACTGTCAGGCCTGCAGCAGCTTAAACTGCTCGTTGTCGGGGTTGAGCTGGGGGTCAAAATGCCAGTTCAGGGCTGCCACCGCGGAATCAAAGTCAGTGTCCCCATCTGTGTTGGGAAGGTTCTCAGACAGGTCATACAGCTCTGTCCCCCGAAGTGAAGCCGCAGTGACCTCTTTACTGCTCCATTCTTTATGTGGGTGGCGCAAAAGTAGTGTTACAGGTGTCCAAACCCAAAGTGGCAGAGTGGAGCCGCCATGGCCGGGTCCATCAGCTCACTGAAAGGAGGTAACACCATAACTGATGGGTGTGCGCAGTAAGCGAATGTTGTCGGGCCGAATTTTGAGACTGCTCATACATCACGTTTGCTTCTTGACCTGTAGGTCACTCTCCCCTCGAGGCATGTGAGCGCCATGCTGGGCAAAAACTCACACTCCTGTGGACAATCCAGGTGCAGCCTCCCCAAGGTGGTATGCTGAGCGCTGCAACAAATCACCAGTGTGCCCCCTAGCTGCCAGAGAGACAAAAACGCTCCTGGATTTGTTAGCCTACAGTCTGGATGGTGACTCTAGGTGGCCACCTGCCATTCATGGCTCATTCATACTCCTCAACCTACACTTTTCTTCGTGGCCTTTTGTCAGCAATTCTTCAACCTTCCTTCACACCAGTCACGCCCTGGAAGTAGGATGCAGCAGAGGTAAAAGGGATGTGGTGCGCCTGCCGACCTGTAGGTGATGCTATTACGTGCTCCTACGTGGCGCCAGGCCTCCTTTCCGCAGACCATGTGTGCCCCTAGGGACAGCCGTATCTCCTGGTATCTCACCGCGTCTCTTGCTGATGGGAGATGGGAGAGGCTACCTCAGCATTGGGTTTGTGGCACAATCAGCAAGCCCAAAGACAAGTAGGCAAGTATCCGCCGAGGGAGGGCTCACCTTCCCTCGCTCAGCAGGTGAGGTTAGGGTGACCAACTGGCATTGGTGTAAAAATTCAGGACAAAGGGATCAAAAATCAGGACACAAATTCGGGGCAGGAGTTCAAAATTCAGGACAAAACTTTAGGACAATTGGATACGTTTTACAGACACACCAGATGTCGTGCAATAGTATATAAGTAAGCCCAGCCATATCCAAACATATTCAACCATTTGCAAACCTATCCATCATGTATCCTTCCATCTATCATTTCCCTCATCCATCCCTACAACCATCCTTTCACTCATATATCCATCCATTATCAATCCATCCATCCACCCTTTCACCCTATCCATCTGCACACTCATCCATCCACTCTTCTACCCATCCATCCATTCACTCATCCATCCAGCCATTTACCCTTTTGCCCATACAGCCATCCTTTCACTTACTCATCCATCCACCCAGTCACTAATGCTTCCACCCATCCACCCTTTCAGTCATCCATCCATCCATCCTCCATTTCTCTCTCCATCGACCCTTTCACTTAGCAATCCTTCCTTCCATCTATCCACCCACCCATCCATCTACTCATACACTCATGAATCCATCCATTGACCCCATCACTCATCTATCCTTTCTCTCATCCTTTTATCCTTTCACTCCTTCACTCATCTATTCACCCTTTTGTCCATCTACCCTCCCTTTCACTCACTCATTCATCCATCCTTACATCCACCCTTTCACTCATCCATCAATTCATTCACCCTTGCACTTATCAATTCATCAATCCATCCATCATCACTCATCCATCCACCCACCCACTCACTGATCATCCACCTTTTCACTCATCCATCCACCCTTTTACCCATCCCGCTACCCTTCCACCCATACATCCAGCTATTTACCTTTTCTCTCTTACATCCTTCCACTCACTCATCAATCCATCCATCCTCTCTCATTATCCATCTATTCAATCTTTCATTCATCCATTCACCCTTTCACTAATTCATCCAGCCATCCATTCACTTACTCACTCGCCCACCTTTTCATATTAATTTTGAGCTGAGCCTTTTTGAGAAGAGGCCCATCAAGAACTTCACCCTCTCTGCAGGAGCCATTCCAGGACTGGGACAGAAGCCACACAGGGCAGAGACAGGATCCACCACATGGGGGGACAGGAGCCATCAGAGGTGGGGGGAGGAGGGGGGGGTAGGAGCAACCACATGGGGGGACAGGAGCCATCAGAGGCGGGGGTGGGGCAGGAGTCATCATAGGAGGGGGGACAGTGTCCACCAGGGTGGGCACAGGGGTGGGCATGCAGTATTCTGGTATCATCCTGGTCTCTTGCATGGGTGGGGTAGGGCTCCTCAACCCCTCCTGGACAAGACAACGAGAAGACAGGCTCGCTTTCCAAAATGTTAGTTTTGCCATCCCCCACTGTGATGTACAGTACTTAAAGGAGATACTCCAGGAGAACTGATTTAACGGATTGTCCTCCATACTTTGTTAATCAGTGTGGGTGCGATTGTGCCATTTCATTATTTTATTACATTATAGACTGCGTGTTTGAAGAACCGAGGTTTGCTTACAATTTAGTGACAGTGATTAAGCTCTGTGAAGGGAACCATCAGGTAAGATGTTTGGGGCCCTGGGCAGAAAGGGAATGTGTGAGGCCCCTCTAAATTGCAGAGACATGAGGCATTCAGGGTTGTTTGCATCTGAATAGATGCCCCTGCTCCTTGCAGCTGCAGCCCCTCCTTCTCAGTCACCTTCAAGCACCTCTTAACAGCTCGTCAAGGGCTGAAGGTGTGAGGGTTGCTGTTAGACCTGGCATCATTGGCATGAGTCTCTCCTCCATTTTTTCTGTTTGCCTCCTCTGTTTACGATGTTTTTGCTGGTATAATGCTTTGGGCACTGTGCCACTGCTGATCAGTGCCACAGTGCAAGTGCTCCCTATGTGAAATTGCTGTATTGATTGAATTCCATGTTTGGCTGATTTGGTTTACTGTCAGTCCCTAGTAGAGTGCACCAGGAGTGCCAGGGCTTGTAAATACAAATGCTGCTAGTGGGCTTGCAGCACGTGTTGTGCCACCCATAGAAGCGGCCTAGTAAAAGTATGTTTACAGGTCTGCCATTGCTAGACCTATGTGCAGTCTGGTACTGCCACGCAGACTGCGCAAGTACACCTACTTGCCAGTCCCTAAACCTTCTCTTAACTTCATGTTATTCACCCCTATGGTAGGCCCAAGGGCAGGGTGCATTGTAAGCATAAGGTAGGACAAGCCTGACAAGGTTGGCATGTCCTAAATAGTGAATTACAGCCATATTCGTTTTTCACTATTGTAAGGTTACCTGCTCTTCATCAGTTAGAATGGGCTGCCAGGATTATTAATGCTATAATCCTAGCGGGCTCGGGGAGCATGGTGCAATGTCGAGTTTGGTATCCCTGAACTCAGGGTTTAATAACGCATCCGTTTGGGTGGATGGTTTTTGGACTCTGTGTTTGAAAATAGCACTTTTAGAAAGTAGCTATTTTCTTGTCTAACTGTCTACCGGTCTCTGCTGGTTCTGGTGTGCGTGTGACAGGAGCTGGGTGGCTCCAGAGGTCTGAATGAGTCAGTGTGGGGTGAGTGGGGCATTTGCATTGAGAGTAGGGGAAGAGTAGCTCCTGATAGCCTGCCCTGCCTGATACAATGCTGGCTCCGCCCCCCTGCCAGACGACTGATGACTCTGTGCCTGCCAGGGACTTTCCTGGCCCCACCTCCTACCGGGCGACTGATGGCCCTGCCCCTGCCAGTGACAATGCTGGCTCCGCTCCTGCTGGGCGGCTGAAGACTCTGTCCTGCACAGTGAATAGGCCAGGTGCCTCGGCCTGGCAACACCCACAACAAACCCGAGATGGGGGGAAATTCCCCTGCATGGACAAAGGGATCAAAGCCAAAAAGGTGTATAAGAGAAGGACCCCTGAACCAAGAATTTAGATCACTTCTGACAAGGAAACCTGAACCAAGGACAAGAAGCCTGCTGATCCAAGGACTTGCTTACCCCTTCTGCCAGTGTGCTGTTTGTTGGGGGAATCCTGCAGTTGCTTCTTTATTTTTGCCAAGGAACCAGGAGAGAGGAACTGAGTGTGTACTCTCAAACTTGCTAAAGAAAATCTCCAAGGGTTGGAAGAGTGCCAGCCTCCTGTTGAAGTCACAGGGCCAAAGGACTTCATCTATTTGCTAAAAGTGCTTGTTGCTGGACCCTGAAATCCAGCACCTCTGAAGAATCCAGCAATCTCGACGCCGACGTACGCCGCCGAATCCAGCTCGACATCGTGAGTAACGGCTCCAGTGTCCCGCACCTTCGACGCCGGCCGCCGGGCCCGATCGACGCCAGTAGCGACGCCAGTGAGTAGCGAGTTCGGCTCCAGCTCCAAGTGACCCTGTGTCGACACCGCCGCTGATCACATCGACGCCGAGCCCTATCAACGCCGTGAGCGCTGCTCACTCTTGCAACATCGACATCGACGACGCCGTATCCTGCTTCATCCCGTGAGCGCTGCTCCTGCCTGACATCTGTCGACGCCGCTGCAGATCGCCCCGACTCCGAGGCCCGATCGACGCCGAAGACGCGACGCCGGACATCTCGACGCCGCTGATCATCGAGTGCTTCACTTTTCCAAGGTACTGTGTTGTGGGGGTCTGTGCGACTCCGGGCTCGACGTAGCGCTCCTCGCGGTCGACGCCGAACCTTTGGATTAACTTTGCCTCGACGTCGTGTGACTCCCGTGTGGGTTTCATTGTTGCCAAGAACTGTGTTTTAAAGAAGAAGAGTTGCTTTTGTTACTAAAGACTTTGTGCTAAGAAGAAACCGTACTTGAACTAATATTTTTCCTTCCAAGAGTATTTATTAAGATTGTGGTATATTTTTGTCGTTATTTGGTCTTGTGCTAAGCCTTATATAAACATTCTTATTTTTATAATACTACTGTGTCGTGGCCATTTGTAGTGTATTCACTTTATTACTGTATGTGCTCATAAATGCTTAACGCACTGCCTTTGAGATAAGCCTGGCTGCTTTGCCAAGCTACCAAGGGGGTGAGCAGGGGTTATCTAAGTGTGTGATCCCCTTGCCCTGACTAGAAAAGGTGTGTCCCTATTTGTCAGAAGTGTATACCTCTGCCAACTAGAGACAGCCGCTTCTAACAGTTGCCATCCCGCAGTGCCTCTCCAATGCTGCGTGGTATCTGAGCTTTGGTACTGCATTGGAGTCAAGAAGGGAGGTGGCTGGAAGCTGTGCCGCTTCAGGGTGGTGTGACAGGTTAAAATTACGGACAAATGGCGTCCGTTAAAGAATCCTTCACGGACAACGGACAGACGGGCGAAATTACGGACTGTCCGTGAAAGTTACGGACTGTTGGTCACCCTAGGTGAGGTCAGCAGGGCTGAGAAGGTCTGTTCCGCGATCGATTGACTGCTGGGCGGAGGGCTTTAGACGGGCAGCGGTGCTTCCAGCCAAATGAAGCATATGGGCCAGGAAGCCATTGCAGCACACACAGGCCACCACCATCCTCGTCTGCCTCGTGCAGACCCCAGAGTAGGCCGAGGTAGAAATAATTACACGCACACCAGGTTACTGGACTGACCTGTGCGAAGTAGCCTCCAGCAGCCACTCAGCCCTTTAGCCTCGGGATGTGGAATCAATACAAAGTATCGTAGTGGCCGAGTAGTACTCTGCAGAGAAGACAAGTTAGGACATACCCATATGGAATAAAATAAACTGGAAATTTTGAAGGGATTACATGAGAAAGCCATGCTTGCGAATAGCGGAGAACATTACCTACCCAAGTTAGGTAGCTTTCTTTATTAATGTTTTAACTTTAATGTATGTTTGTTGTGTTTAAAAGAGACTTGCTTTAGCAATCTGTATCTGTAGATCCGGTAGCACCGCCCTGTTGAGCAGGCAAAGACTGGGAACGACGCTTTATATTCATTATTTAGCGCACATTTTAAAATGTTTAATGCTTTGGACATTTAAGCTGCTCTTAAAATGCTTTTTAAAATTGTAATAACTCCTTTCATTGAAGAATAACAATGTAATTCCATGACTACATGTTACCAAGACAGTGCAAACAATGTCATATAAAAAGCGGGTTTGAAACAGAATAATATTCACTTGCATTTCGGTATATGTAGGTTTTACATTAATCAGCCATCACTTGTTCATCAGGGGCGGGGAGACAAGGGGTAGTACATATATCTCCGCGGTACGTATTCCATTTAGACCACACCTGAGACCATTTCTTTGGGCACCCTCTGGATACATATACTGTTTTTTCTTTAAACATGCATCAATCCATGTCTCGATTCCATGATGTTAAATCAGGGGCCTCTCTCACACCCCAAAGTCTGGCTATGTTACGCTTTGCTATCATGTGCCCCAAGGCTGCCCATAATCTCTCTTTATTACTCAAATCTGTCGGCCCCCAAACATTGAGCAGACATGTCCTGGCCTCAAGGCTTAGCTCTTGAACCAGAACCTCCATCATACATCTCAGCACACTTGTCCAGTACCTGCGAATGATGTCACATTCCCACAGAATATGCAGGAACGTGCCCTCCTTCCCACAGTTTCGCCTACAACCGGAGTCCTTTCCATATCCCATTCGGACCAGAGTCGCCCTCAAATAGTATATTCTGTGCAAATATTTTAATTGTATAAGCTTAAGTCTCAATGAGATTGAAACTTCCCTTGGAGAGGCAAGTGCCTCGTCCCAGTCATCATCTAACTCTCTCATCATCTAACTCTAACAGGTCAGCTGACCACTTCTCCCAAAGCTGTATAATGGGATCCACTACATGGTTAATTAGTTTACGATAGGTGAGGGATATTGATTTATGTGGCATGTAGCCGTCAAGGAGTCTATCTTCCAGTGGTGTTGCTTCTGGGAGGGTCTCCCCCAACAGGATGCGTGCATTCAGGGCGTGTCCCACTTGATAGTATCTGAATATCTCAGAGCCTGCCAAATCATATTCATGTTGCAGCGTAGAAAACTCAACCACTTACTCTCCTTCCATATATCGCCTACCTTGGATATTCCAATTAGGTCCCACTTACCAAAACCCTTGGAGTTTCTAAGGGTATCCAACAAATAGGAATCCCACAGGGGGGTTGCCTTTGTAAGTTTCTTATCCCAGACAAGATTTTTATGTGTTGAGTGCCAGATTTGGACTGAGTGCGCCGTGGGCCCCGTAAGACTTAACTTGGAAGGTCTGGAGTAGAGCGCCCTGGTGTAGGAGCCCCCGGTAGAAGCCATCTATCCATCAGATACCCCGAGTCATTATGCGGACGATATATACCCTGGATAATTGCCACTGGTTGCGCCGCCCAATAGTATCTCTTAATAGCTGAAAGTCCGAATCCTCCATCCTTACCAATTTGGTAAATGCTATACGAGGCGTTCCCCCTATCCAAAGGAGGGCTCTTTGCTCACTTTCAATTTGGGCAAAATAGGTTGCGTGAACGGGAGCATGCAAATTTTGCAGACTGTACAAGAAGCGGGGCAGGGACATCATTTTAAAAAGAGCTGCCCTGCCCAGCAGGGACTACAGGAGAGGCCTCCAGTGTTCCACATCACTTTGAAGTCACCGCAAAGGCGGCAAAAGGTTGTGTTCATAATACAACCCGGGGTCTTCAGTGATGTTTATGCCAAGATATTTGAAAACGTCTACTGCCTCCGTCACTCTACATCTCCTGGGCAGGGGCGGAACCCCACCCCCCTCTAAGCACATAGATCACCGTTTTTGTCCAGTTGATAGCATACCCGGAGTATCTGCCAAAGGTGTTGAATATGTCCAGGACTCGAGGCCTGTGGTGATGCCAAGTATAAGATACGTCGGCATATAGGGAGATACGATCCTCCCACTCCTCTGACCATTTCGGACCACTAACAATTGGGTCCCTACGAATCCAGCTCGCCAAGGGCTCAAGAGCCAGGGCAAAAAGCAGCGGGGACAGAGGGCATCCCTTCCTCGTCTCCCTTCCAAGAGGGACGGTAACCGGCTTTCTGTTGTTCACTACCACCTGCGCCAATGGTTCAGAGTACAGGAATTTCATCCATCCAATAAATCCCAGGCCAAACCCCATATTCTCCAGCACCGCGAAGAGATAGGGCCATTCAATTGTGCCGAATGTCATAGCACAATCCAATGACATCACCACTGCGTCCTACCTGAGTGTCGCCACTCTCCCAAGTACACCATGGAGTCGGCGAAGATTTAGCGAAGTATTTCTGGATGGCATGAATCCAGACTGTTCCGGATGGACCAGGTCAGAAACCACCCCAACCAACCTTGTAGCCAACAGTTTGGCTAAGATCTTCACCTTGGCGTTCAACGGTGAGATAGGTCTATATGACGAGCAATGGTCCCTAGGTTTACCTTCCTTGTGTATGACTACCACCGTGGCAATCCGCTGATCCTGAGGGAGCAGGCCAGCCTCTCCGCTTTCATCGTACATAGCTTTGAGGTAGGGGGTATTTTGACGGGCTTTAGTTTATAGAGTTCCATCGGGAGACCATTGTGACCCTTGGCTTTCCAGGATTGCAGGTCCCTAATGGCCCTTGCTATTTCATCATTCGAGAGTTTGCTGTCAAGGAATTCACGGTCTGTCTCCATTAGCATCGGTAGCCGAATGTCTGTTAATAGGGCACTTGACTCATCTATTGGGCAGACAGAGTGAGATTTATATATCCTAGTGTAATATTTGGCAAATTCATCTGCAATCAATTGCGTGTCTGAAAGTGTCACTCCCGCTTCAGTTGTTAGCTCCGTGACCAGGCGATTAGAGTGCTCACGCTGGTCTAGCCATGCCAATAGTTTGCCTGCTCTGTCCCCTAGCTCGTATACATAACCGAGTTTGTCCCTTTGTAATGTTTTGACTCTATCTGTGACCACACTTTTGTACTCTTCTTTTTTGAGGTTAAGTTTGTGTGTCGTGCTCGGTCCCCCAGCCACTAGCAACTCCCATTCAAGCGCTAAGATCTCTTTTTCCAATTGTGTTAGTTCCCCGTTCTTTTCCTTTTTAGCCCCCCCTATCTGTAAGATTGCCTGACCTCGGACCACTGTTTTGAATGCCTCCCAGAGTGTTCGCGCTGAGCCCACGGATCCCTCATTTCTTTGGAAATTATGGGAGCTATTCTACCCACCTGGCCCTCACTCCTACCCATCAGTACCCATATTGGAGAATGGTCAGATATACCCCGTGCCATGTGCCTAATTTCTGTGATATATCCCACCTGGTCTGCCTGCATGAGGATTTAGTCAATACAGGAGAGACTGCTGTGTGGCCCAGAGGGAAATGTGAACTGGGAATATAGGGGGTGACGGATTCGCCATGCATTCGCCAGTCCGATGGCGTCTAGAAAGGTGGGCAGAACGAGTTGCGCAGATCCCAGGTCTCTGGGGGGACAGCGATCACGCCTACTACATACCACAGAACTGAAATTCCGTCCCAGCATCAGCCTCTCCTCTGGAAACTCCACCAACTTACTTCCCAGGTCTCGAAATGCAATTGCTTGTAGTCCTGGGGGACATAGACGGACACCAGGGTCAATGTCTCTCCTTCCCACCTACCCGACACTGCTGCATATCTACCCATTTCATCAGTCCAGGTATGGTCTGTGGACATCGGGAACAATTTGTGCATCATAATACCGATCCCCCATGAGCCTGAGGTGAATCCCGAATGTGCGATTAGACGGTAGCCCCATCTGTCCAGTGCTTTGCATGTATTTCCTATCAGATGTGTCTCCTGGAGAAGGGCCACATCCAGGCATGCCTTTTAATATACTGTAAGACTAGTCCCCTCTTTTGTTTATCCCCCAAACCATTTACATTCCAGGATAGGAGTTTGAGTTTTTACTCGCCTATTGAATCCAGTTTCGCCCACCCCCTAGTGTGAGCGATTGTCAATATCGCTGATCATTAGCATGCAACTGTCTTTCGTTGTTGCCACACAAACTTCGTTTCTCTCAAACCCTGCTTTAGACTGTACTTGCTTGTCTCATAATTGAACTGGTTTAACATTAGGTTCCCAACATCCCCCGACCCTGCCTCCCAGCACTCTGGGCCTGAAAACTGCCCATACCCCAATAGTGCAGTGCGCTTTTCGCCCTATTCTAATAAACTAACTCTTCCCCCGCGGCCGTCCGCCCGCTACTATGTACTATGGGACCCTTGCTCACTTTGCCACTAGATTCAAGCTAGCCTGGCTGATGACGGCTGAATAGCCGGAAACCGGTCCCAGGATGCTTGTTTCCGGTCCAGGGAAGACATGGCTTGGCAATTCGGGCTGGACTGTTCCCATGAGGCACAGGGTCAGACTGATTTGCATATGGCCATGTCTGAACAGGGGTGGCGGAGTGAGCTAAAGAATGATTTTTTCTTTTTTTAACATATTTTATTGGGTTTTCCAGGTACATATTTCGAAATTGACAGTACAATGTTATTAGTCAAACCACCTCTGTACATGCACAATATCATAGTATCTCCAGGAGTGTCCGTTTGTGCATGTATTTCTTAGTACGGATAATTGCACAATGTACAGACTATAATGAGGATATCAGACAATACCAATAACAGGATTTGGTGTAATATTTGCAATACAACATACCAATAATACCCCAACTACCCCCCACCCCGAGGTTACGGTCTGTGTCCTATCCTAGGCTATACTACCGGTAAAATCAAAGCGAATTTGAAAGGGTATGGAACACCTTATAATCCTCTAGGCCACACATCTGGCTACATCCCATATATCCACTACAGTGTACAGATCGTTCAGCTGCATATCTCGCATTCCCTATAGTATCCACATCTTAGGGCATCAAATCTAATTCTGGTGTACGTATCCTAGTCTCTTCTCTGCGCAGTGCTGCCCCTTCCGCTCCTCCCCAACGCAACAATGCAGTATGCCATGCATGAACTTCCGGGGATTTGCGTGATTTCCACCTCATGGTTATGTTTCTTATAGCTTTATAGCTAATATAAAAGCAAGGTTCACAAACAGATATTCTACTTTGTGGGTGGTGATGCGATTATGGAGTCCCAGGATGCACTCCTCCAGTGAGTTGGCAAGAGTAAGTTTTGTGGCAGCTTCTGTCATTTGCCATACCGTGTCCCAGTACCTATGTAGACGCGGGCATTCCCAAACCATGTGTATAAGACCTGCTCCTTCCAAAAAACATCTTGGGCAACAGTGTTGTGCCTGGGGAAACATCTTATCAAGCCTGTGCGGGGTTAAATATGCACGATGCAGCACCATCGTTTGGATAAATTTGAATTTTTCGTGGGGTGCGCCAATACTATCGCCCATTCTCTGTCCGACAGTTCCTTCCCTATATCCGCTTCCCACTGGGTTTTCAACGGAAGCAAGGGAGCCCTTGTGTGTTCACTGATCCCAGTGTAGATCCATTTTATCAGATGGCGCCCGCAGCCCATGTAATACACCATTTTAATCAATTCATTTTCAGGTGGGGCTGTTCTCTGAGGGGCCCAGTGTGTCTTAACAAACCTGATCAGTGCCGTGTGGGTTAAAAACATAGATGCCGGAGCACTCGTTTGGCGTAGGAACGTGTCATGATCCATCAATGTGTCCTCCCCAAACAAATCTGCCACCGTAGCCACACCCACCTCTAGCCAAGGCGCCAGTTTACGTTTTGTCAGTCTGCCGCTCGCCAACGTGATACCTAGCAATAGTATATTCCCAGCGTATCTACGCGCCGTGTTGGTCTATTGTAATGCCGCGTTCCAGCATCGCAACGCTGTCTGCAGTAACAAGGGGAGCTCTGACGAGATCTTACTTCCCGGCAGCAACAAGCCATGTAACAACCCATTTTCCACGTCTGCAGTGGTGTAGCCGATTTCTTGTAGGTTACGCCCCGCTGTCCAGTATGACAACCATTGCAGTTGGCAGGCATAGTAATATGCACGAAAGTCTGGTACACCCAAGCCACCCGCCTCAGTTCCAACCTGCAGTTTCTTGAGGCTGATACGGCGCCTACCCTTGCCCCAAATGAGATCCGTAAGCAAGGTATTAGGCATGGCGAAGGTGCGTTACGGCACACGCAATGACAAGTTCGTGAAATAATACACCGAGCGCGGCAACATAACCATTTTAGCAAAAGCTGCTCTGCCCGTAACAGAGAGTGGTAACGCACTCCAGAAAGCAACACTAGCTCTTAATGCTCTGATTGCCTTGTTCCGATTACCCTCCAACATGTCATCGTGCTTCCTGTATATTTGTATTCCTAGATACCTAAAGGTCGTCTGCGTAACCTGGATGGAAGTGCTCCCAATGTCTATCTCTGCAGTGTCCGCCCGTTCCGTAAAGAAAAACGCGTGTGTTTTGGAGATGTTTAAAGCTAAGCCCGATATATTCTCAAAGTTCTGAAATGTCTCAAACAGTGTGCCCATCGGGGTGCGGAGGTCAGCCATGTACATAAGGATATCATAAGCGTACGCTGAAAATAAATGGGTCACGTTGCCTATACGTATCCCCAGATCTAAAAAATGGCGGCGTAAGTGTATCGCCAGCGGCTCCAGTGCCAATATAAATAGAAGGGGCGACAATGGGCAACCTTGTCTTGTACCTTTATGTATGGTGTATTCCCGGGATATATGACCACCTTTTCTAGTACGTGCTGTAGGAGCATTGTATAATATCTTAACCCAAGTGATACACTCCATCGGAATGCCGAATTTACCCAGGGCCTGGAACATATATTCCCAAAATATGGAATCGAAGGACTGTCGTAGGTCAAGAGAAATACAGCCCGCGTGCGTGTATCTTTTCGGGGCCTCTGTCAGTATATAATGTAATTTCTGAATGTTTAGGGATGTGCTGCGTGGAGGCAAAAAAACAGTTTGGTCCACGTGTATTAGTTTTGACAAGTGTGGGAGCAATCTGTTCGCCAGAACTTTACTCAGTATTTTATATTCTGTGGTTAGCAACGATAGTGGACGATAATTTGCCATGTCAGTGTGTACCCTGTCAGGTTTTGGGAGCGCGATGACCAGTGCCTGTGCCATCGTATCAGGTAGAGAGCCCTTCTCCCACACCTCTTTATATAACGCCACTAAATGGGGCACTAGAGTGTCTGCGTATGTGTTATAGAATTCAATGGGGAGCCCGTCAATACCAGGCGTTTTGTTTCGTGGCGGTCCTTTCATTGCCAGTCTGACTTCCTGTGAGGTGATGTGTCCCACGAGCCCTTTGCGCAGCTGTTCCGGGATTGTCGGGTAAGTAAGGGTGGATAGGAACGCCTCCGTGTGGTGTAGTGAATGTCCCTCAGGCGCTCTATATAAGGCAGCATAATAGTCGCGGAACGTCGCATTTATCTCTCCCTGCGCAATAATTATGTCCCCATTATCCGTTTTAAGCTTAGGTATGACCACAGCTGGGGGGTCGGCCCGTAAAATGCGAGCCAGTAACGTTCCCGTCTTGTCGGCTTCACTGTGGGCCCGCTGTGTGAATGCTGCGTAATCTACTACCCTTAGGGATTTCAATAGTTCTGCGTGGCGAATGCGCACCTCCTGGAAAGGTCCGCATTTCTCCGCATGCCTCTTTTTCCAGTGTGCCCATTGTCTCCTCTACCTCCAGTAGTGAATTGTGTAATTCCTGCCGTACACCCACCGTTGTGCCAATGGCCTTCCCTCGTATTACCGCCTTAAAGGCATCCCACTCCACCAGCTTACTCGAGGCTGTGTTAACGTTGTCTATGAAATAGTGAGTGATAGTGTTGGAAAGGGCATCACGAAAGACCGGATCTTCTAAGAGTTGCGGCCAGAGGCGCCATGTGGGGACGGTGTGGGTATCCTACCCCATGTGATTACAAATTCTAATGGGTTATGGTCAGAGAATGTCTTGGGAAGGTAGGTAGCGTCGAGTACCTGCATGGCTATCCGTCCAGAACAAAGTAGTCTATCTATTCTCGTGTGGAGATCGTGTACTGCGGAGTAATAGGAGGATCCTCCAACCACTGACGTAGTGCTTCCGCCTGTTTCAACACACTAATGCCCTGCAGAGGTGGGTGCGACCTATCCAGTGACACATCTAACACTGCGATACAATCCCCTCCCAGTATCCAGGGGTGGGCTTCTCATCCTGCCAATGCCCCCCTCAGTGTGTTCCAAAATGCATCTTGTTCATGATTAGGGGCATACAAGGTACCAATCACCACTAGTTGGCCATCACGTAGTCCCTTACAAGGATATACCTCCCCAGTTTGTCCACACGCTGTTCCTGTTCTACAAAGGGTACCCTGTGTTTTATCCAAATCGTAACACCCCTGGCATAATTAGAGTATACAGTAGAGAACACTTGACCCCTCCATTTCTTCCTCAGTTTCACCACTTCGCTTTCAATCATGTGTGATTGCTAAAGAATGATGATGGATTAAACCCAGATCAGTTGACAGGGGGTAAGTGCTTGCAATGTTCAACACTTCGTCCATCAACCCCTTTGGTTTCGCTACTATGTGTCCCCCATACTGTATACCAAAACATATTTAAGTTCAAACTGAGTCACTTAGCGTAGTCATTTTCCTTTTGATCCATTGGTTGCTTTCACCAGAGCGTCGTCCGAAGAGGCCAGGTGCCCACTAAAATTGTTCCAGCCAGCACACATTGCGGCTCGATTGTCTAAAGGCTGTGTCTTGTGTGGGGATGCCCCCCCCCCCCATCGCGCATTATGTTCTTTGGCCGGCCTCCAACCACTCCTGTGCTTCCTCTGGGGTGTCAAAGAACCAGGCTTTCCCATCCACCTCTATTCGCAGTTTTGCAGGAAACAGCATTGAATACCAAATTCCTTTGTCCCTCAGCTGTTTCTTAATGTTCAGGAAGGTTCTTCTTTGCCTGGTTTAGACCTACCCCCTGGTACCCTGTGTGCCCTTTCAACTGTGAAATAGTTCGATAGAGTTTTTGGCCGGAGGTGTTTGAGTATTAAATACTCTACGGATAGGTCCACAGCTGATCCCTCCGCCCTCTCGGGAACCTGTCATGCACGCACCTTTGTCTCGGAAGCGTCCTGGATCCACGCCGTTAGACACCCTGATTCCCCCTGTCACCCCTCGGAATCCAGGAATCTACACTGAACCCCAAGTTGTAACTAAGGGGAACAGAGGGGAACAAAACAAGGGTAGAAAGGGAAAGAAACAAAACTCCACACTCCTCTTTGTTTCTGAACAGGTTATGTCTTCAGTGACAGGATCTACATAGGAGGATAAGCAAAGAGAAATGAGAACTAACCCCCCCTTTTTTGCTTGTATGTCTCAAGGTATGTGAGGTAAATGAAAGCCAGGGTACCTTCCAGAGAGTAGAGGTAAACTAGACGTAAAAGAGGGTAATTATTCCTGGAGTTCAACAGCAGGCTATTATGGTGTGTTTCAGCACACGAAGCATCTACAGATAAGAAAGTAATATGAAGCCACTTTCTCCTCAACCAAATAATAAAGATATCTTCCTATCCCTGACACTCACCACAGGCTCTGATGTTGACTACTGACTAAACGTACACGAAGAATCACAGGTTCGAATAATGAACTCTGTAGCAAGATAATCTCTCTGAGATCAAATGGCATTAAGCAACTTAATACCATTCCAAATTGGTATCACCAAAACCGAGGAAAAGGATACCTGAGCGACACAGTCCTGTGCCTCATCAATATCACCAAACAGACCTACTCGGTCTAAATCAAAGTATGCTTTATAACAAAGAAAATGAAGTAACAGTCCGGAAACCAGCCGCTTCTCGGAACTGTCACGGAAGTACGAACCACACGAACACAGGAACAGACGAACAAACGCCAGACCGGTACTCTAGCTCCTCGGACGCCAACACCGTGTCCCGGAACGAAATCAGGAAACAGCTAGCTAACGCGAAGCACTTCCTGGTTCTTTGGGGCGGGTTAAATTCCGATTGTCTGACTTCTGCGCATGCGCGAACACTGCGCATGTGCTACAAACCCTGTACCTGTACTTGCCAACCAATGCCAACCACGATCTCTGTACACTAGGCTGATACCGCTCAAGGTAAGCGTGTATCATTGTTCCCCGCGCATTCGGCAGGCATGACAGAACCCCAATGATCCTTACAATGTTGGGCACAATCTACCTTCATAGTCATCCAGCTTGTTTTCTGTTCGTTTCTTGGCTGTCTGTAGTTCCTTAATCTCAAGTCGCATCTGCTGGGTTTCACTACTGAGCTCGGTGGTCACCACCTCCATAGATTTCACCTTTTCCCTTGTTTTCTGCAGATCGGCTCTCATCAATGTAATTTCCCTGGTGATAGTATCCATTCTGTGTTCTAGCGAAGTACGTATCCCCGCTATTGCTGTAATGACATCTTTACCCATGGGCTCTCCTATGGTTGGGTTCATCATTGGGTCAGGTTTTCCCTTATTTGCAGCATCCACCTCTCCCTGTTTTTGTGTTGCATATTTATCCAACTTGGTTTGGTGCGTACTTTTCTGTCCCTTTGCCCTGACATGGCAGTACTTGTTTGTACCCAGAGGGATGCCCCTACAGAAACTACCCGCTGCCTGGTCTCGGGGGCCGTCCCCCTCGATGATCTGTCGGGGTGCTCCAGGGATCCAATTCTCCCAGGGCCATTCCCAAAAGATGCTTCCCGCATTTCAGCAGTGGTTGGGAGGGTACTTGTTATGGGGGAGGAATCTCCACCCCCGCTGTTGCGCGGGTTAAATATTTGAGCATTTTTTTGTCCTTGCATCATCCCCTTGAACACTCTGCACTTCATTACACAGGGGATATGGTACCAGGCATCCCAGGTCCACGCCAGTTGAAACTCGACCCCAAGTTATTAATCCCTGGATGGCTCCCAATTTATACCCGGGGGGGGGGGTAGGGGCCTACTGCATGTGCTCACAAGTAATGGGTTCCACTGGTGCTCCTGTGTGGCCTCATACCACTATGTAGTAGTTGCCACTTTGCGCATTTCAATATCGAAGCTGCGGTTTATCATGCTCAGGGCCACTCCCAAAGGTTATTCAAGTTTGAGAGGCCACCACTTGGGCCAGGCACTGCTTACTCCAACGTGGCTGCACTTACTTGGAGTCGCCAGTCGGGCCACTTGGTGAGTCCAATTTCCAGGCAAGTACAGGCCTTTTTCGTGCTTCCCACCAGCGTGATCTGTGAGGCTGCTCCGACTTGCCCAGAATTTCATCAAGACCGATAGCCCTCTTTTCCCTCCTTCCACCTCCCGTACCTAGGAGGGGAGGCGGCTCTCTGCAGGATTCACCCAGGATCTCACTTGCCTTTCTGCGTGCATACTTTTGGGAGGAGCTACGGCGCCTCATGGACAGTGACTGGCTCTCTCGGAGTTCACCAACGGCCAGTCCAAAATTCAGGCTTCTCGGACCTAGCAGATGCATGGAGCGATTCTGCCACGGTCGTCCTCGCCGGCACCTCAAATGATTACCGCTCTGCAGCGGAGGTTGCGCTGTTCCTCCGCCACACTTCTGGGGTATTTTCTGGATAGTGTCACAGATATTTTAGCAGGTGAAGGCCGCGGAAGGTGGGAGCTTTACCGACGTCTGGACATCATGATTGGCGCTCAAGCCATGCCCCTTAAAATGCGTTTTTATTGTTTATTACCCCTTCATTTGATGCAACAAATCTTGACTAGTCGGGACACCGCCAGACTTCAAGATGGCGGCTCTCATGAGAGTTCACGGGCCATGTGGCTTAGTTCCCTTACAAACACAAGATGATGGACGGAGTGCTGAAACTTTTCAACCACTCACCCCAGTCAAGAGATCTGGGGTTAATCCATTGTTCTTTTGCTCATTATGCCACCTCAGTTTGGGCCCAGCCATATGCAAATCAGTTTTGACCCTGTTCCGAATGGGAACAGTCCAGCACAAACTGCCAGGTCCGGTCGTCCCTGGACCGGAAACAAGCATCCTGGGACCAGTTGTGGAGTATCACCCCTCATCAGCCAGGCTAGCTTGAATCCAGTGGCACATCGTGCACAGGACCCACTTCTGGGCACACCCGTGGCCACTTAGGGCGAACATAGCAAACACAAAAAGATGATGGACGGAGTGCTGAAACCTTTCAACCACTCACCCCCACTAAAAGGGAGAAGCAAGAAGTGGTGGTGTCCTGGCCCCCCCAGTCAAATGATCTGGGATTAATTCATTGTTCTTTTCCTCACTACGCCACCCAAGTTTGGCACCAGCCATATGCAAATCAGCCTTGGCCCTGTTCTTCATGGGAACAGTCCAGCATATACTGCCAGACCAGGTCCTCCTTGGACCGGAAACATGCATACTGGGACCGGTTTCGGGTAACTCCGGGCGGCGGACTCCCCTCCGCTAGCGGAGTTTCACCAACTCCGCGCTCGCTTGGAACGCGAAGTGGAGGCAAAACTCCTACTCAGTGGACTGCGTCACGCAAGGCGTAAAACATACGTGGTTGCGACCAGCAATGAGGATGGCAGCAACGAAGAGACACCACGGAGAGGAGGGCGGCACGCTGATGCGAGAGAGAAGGTGTTTTTTTTTTACCTTTAAAAAAAAAATGATAATAATAATAATCGGTAGGATTGGGGCGGAGCTCCACTGAGTTTCTTTTTTAACTCTGGAACTCCGCGGAGTTCCACTCCGCCCAGGCTTATTTTCGGAGCATCACCCCCTCATCAGCCAGCCTAGCTTAAATGCAGTGGCACAGCGAGCAAGGGACCCATATCTGGGCATACCCTTGGCCACTTAGAGCAAACATAACAAACAACAAGATGATGGATGGAGTGCTGAAACTTTTCAACCACTCACCCCCAGTCAAGGGATCTTGGTTTAATCAATAATTATGTTGCTTACTGTGCCACCCCAGTTTGGACCCAGCCAATGCAAATCAGTCTTGATCCTGTTCCTCATGGGAACAGCCAGTCCGAACTGCCAGGCCAGGTTCTCCCTGGACCGGAAACAAGCATCCTGGGAACGGTTTCGGGGCATAACCCCTCATCAGTCAGGCTAGTTGAATCCAGTGGCACAGCGAGCAAGGGACCCACTTCTGGGCATACCATTGGCCACTTAGGGCAACATAGCATACACAACAAGATGATGGATGGAGTGCTAATACTTTTCAACCACTGACTCCCACTAACAGGGAGAAGCAAGAAGTGGTGGTGTCCTGGCCCCGTTGTTTACCAGAGGTTTGGCATGTTGGTAGCAATGAACGATGGAAGAGCAGCCTAGACCTTTCACACTCAGATCCCTTCAGTCTCAGCCCAGCAGCAGATGATTGAAGATACAGTGGAAGCTGCCTTTAAAGTTTGCGAGGGTGCTGCATTTTAACCAGCAACGATCCCAAGGCTCCAGCTTGGGGAAGTTCCATTAGATGACCCTCAGGAGGAAGATTAGGGGGTCATTTTGAGTAAGTGGCTAAACCTGCAGACAATTTGGGGTATCCTCTCCCAGTTTCAGGAAGTGAGGAAGAAGAGTTTTCACCCACCTACGTCCGACCCAGAATCATTGCCATTGCACAGTGCAGTACAAAGCGTACTCACTTATGCATGCATGCCAACATTTTAGAAAAGGAAAGTGGGAGACTGAGAAAAAAAATCAGGAGAATACATTTCCCCCATTGACGTTTATTGAAGCAGAGGCAATTTCAGGTGGGAAATAGCCAAAATAAAGCCAATTGATGGCTTCAAAAAACAGGAGTCTCCAGCCTGAATCAGGGTGAATGACATGTATGCATATGTATGGAAGGACATTGACAAGGTAACCGTTCCCAGGTTCCTATGTAAACAATATCATTTGGAAGGATTTTCAGAGGAATTTCTGCCTTGTGAAGGTGGACAATCTCAAGGCGGGGTTATCCTGCCAGTGCAGAGTAGTCTCAAAGGAAGCCTTGCCTTCTGATCAAGTAGATAAAACATTGCAGGGGGCAGTAAAAAAATAAGAGCCTATTCTGCTGCAAACCTTTCTGCGAGGGCCAATACCTATACAACACACAATTAAATCTCTTCTAAAGGATTTTCGGGCGGATCGAATACCAGAGAACTTGTTTAACTCTGCTCTGTTGGCTATAATGAAATCCAATTTTTACTGAATGTTTCCTTTGACCATTTATGAGCCTCAGCAGCAGCTTTAAAAGTGGTAATAAAGTCAGTTGAAAATTAAAAACTGATGTCCCCTTCTCTCCGGATCTCGATGTGCAAAGGATTTAGCTTTCTGGGGGCCTTTGGGCCTGGCTCAAATCAGGCAATAATCAGCCCTTTCGTGTGGAGTCCAAGCTGGGTGGGAATCTGCTAACAACAAGTCACGGTGTCAGCTCACAGCATCTTCAACTCCTGACACTCTGAAAGCAAGAGTATGCCAGCCTTCCAATGGGAAGTTCTTTTTTTCTACCATGAGAGGCAGCTTTCAGTGACAGATACCAGGGCACATCAAGTAGTAACAGAGAGTTTCAATTAGAAATTTCCAGTCTACCGGACAACTTTATGTCAAACATCTCTGACAGGAGATCCTTTCCGTCGCCCCAAACCCTCCTTAAGGGAGTCCAACTCCTGGAGAAATCAGTAATCTGTCCTGTTCCAACCTGTCGTGTAGTCCCTATATGCCCTATACAGGATCTGCGTGTTTGGATAACATAAACTGTGAGTTTGGTGGCAGACCGGTTCAGAGCAACCCCCACCGGATATGTTAGCCTGTTTGCATTAGCTAGCTCACAGTGCCACTAGAATCTCCTCATATTGGGGAGAGAATCATTTCTGGCAACCTCAGAACATGACAACCCCAATCCCTAAGAATCGTGGAAACAATGTACTACATTTCGCTCAGTCACTCGTATTCACTTAGTTTCTCTCAGAGATTCACAGAATACACAGTCTGGGCGTTTCAATAAGGATTTATTGAACATTTGTTATTCTAGTGCAAAATAGATGTGCTGTAACAACCATTAGACAGTAGCAGAGATAGATGATTAGCAGTACTATGAAAGTAAAGGGATGGTACAGTTCTACCATTTTCCAGTAATTATGATTATATACGTGTACATAAAACACATGATAAAAGTGCGTACTCCTGAGATGCCTCCCTAATTTGACGTACCTAAATGTACCTAGCATCTGTGTAGGTGTTATGCCAAGAATCCCTCTAGGATCTAATCAACCCCATTACCTGAGAATGAGAGAGTATGGGATCCCGTCTTGGTCTCGAGTTGGACACCCGGCAAAGGATGTTAGACCACTGCTAGCAGGAGCGTCGGCATGCATGAACCTCAGCGTCTCTGGTCAGTGTGTCAGCCGGGAAATCACCGTCTCCTCTATCTTTCTAAGGAAGACATGATGTATATATAGCCACAGGTCTCTCCACAGGTCCTATCTTGCTGTGTTACTGTGTCGGTCAAAAGGATGACGAAAGGCTTGAACTTTATACATAGATATTATACAGGAGATGTTCATCCTGCTGTTAGCTCTGCTGTGCTTCCAAGAAGCCTCATACATACTATATGAGTTTAGCAGTAAGGGGAAAACCCCGTGTTCTGAATGCAGGGTCGTATCTAGGTAAAAGGTCAGTCCCTATGAACCGTTATGTATGTAATGTAGGGAAGGATATAGGTGAAAGGTTGCAGTGTTACCTGCGCCTATATAGGGCACCTATATGGAATGTAACACCCACTCCTCTTCTGACTGGAAGACATATGTAACCTATAAGTGTACTACCATTCTCACTAGCCATTGGTACGCACAAAGTGTTAAAAAAACATTTCTTTTGCTAAAAATGTTTAACAAACGTGTAAACATTTCTAAAAGACTGAAAAAATGTTTTACATTTTTTTCCCAAACCATAGCTCTAAAGGTGTTTGTAGCTATAGTCCGAACTGCTAAGCATTTGAAAGCCATGTATGTCCAATAAATGAAAAGGAATATCAATTTTGTATCGGAGTTCCAAATTTAGCTCGTTATTAAAAAGGGGCAAATTTCTTCCAGCACACGACGAGCCAAAATGAGTCAATTGCTTATGTGTCCTGGCTGGTAGATACAACATTTTTTGTTGCTTGCTTCCGCAGTAGACGGCCCCTGTAACACCTCGCAGAGTACGTCAATTGAGCACAGATGATGTTCCACGCTGTCAACAGCTGGGGCAGCCTGTGCACCGTCCAAAGACTGGGTGTCAGTGGAGGAGCTGGTGTCCATACCAACAGGTGCAGTTACAACCTGCGGTGGCTCAAGGAATGCCGCCATCAACATGGGAATACACTGAGGACATTGCAGAACATGGGCCGTTATCGGGTCCAGTAGAGCATTCATGTCCAGTTGCGCACATGATGGGAGTGTCAAACAAAGGTCTGACACGCATTCTTCTCCGCAAAACAGGCATCAGAAGACAGGTAAGATTCAGTCTATCCAGACTGGTTGAAATGACAGGAACCAAGATGCACTTAGTTCTCTTAGGCGAGGCGTGCCTAGATGTTGTACCATTCGGTCGTGGTATTTCCGCTCCATGAGCGCTTTTTCCTTCTCCTTGGTGACTGGGACTTCCATTGCGTAGCAGATAGAAGACAATCAGGATACCTGATACTAGAAACAGGATCAGCGGAAGTCGTCCAAAGATGCTTCCGAATACAGAGAATATAAAGTTTGGTATAACTCCAAGTACTGTCTGAAAGGTGCTTAGAAGTCTAGAACCTATGGTCTTGAATAGGTGGACAATTCCAGTCGTATCAGACATGTTAAAGATACGATTTACCATGTCTATGAAATAGAAAGGGCAGTTTGTGTGGATAAGCTCCTGAATCTCAGCTGAAGACCTTGCGATCTCGAGATCAAAAGTCTCTCGTGCAGAGGTTAAGGGCATAGGCTTCTGTAGAAGCATGGCTTTCATTCTGCCTAGAGTATCAAACCATATTAAAGAAACATTCAGTGAAGGCCATAACCGCGCCTCCCTGACTGTATGTGTTGGTGGAAACAATACTTGCATACAACAAATAACCCTGGAGTTCACGGTTATCAGATATGCGATGCCCGGGAGCATTCTGCAGCAGCCTTGACCGTTCAGCATCAAGTAACTCCCATTCAAAAGTAGCCCGAAAGCTGGAGTAATCACGGCAGCTGGGGCACCACTCAGATGAAAGGACAAGTTCGCCACAGAACCATTACAAGCCCTGTGCAGTGTTATATCCTGACATATGAGCGATCCACTTAAAGCGTTCTCACAGTTCGTACTGCTTAGAAATACTTCTCAATCCACACTCCGGCATCGAAATCTGTATGGCAATTCCCAAGATTCCTTAACGTATTCCTTACCCAATTTTTCATATCTGCCTGCCTGCGTTTGTTCAAGGCAATACTAAAACTGAATAGTAGTGACCGGTAGATTTATGTGGCCACGGATTAGTCATTCTGTGGACGGTGACTCCATTATATATTTTGCTCCCCCTTGGGCCATTTCTATCTGTTTATCTGTTAGATTGTATTCAGTAAACAGAGATGTACTGTTGATAAAACGCCAAGGCACATAGCCTGCACACAAAGATTGCAGCGTCCAGCTCAACAACATAATAGAACGCAACTGAGATTGCCCGTGTTGTAATATGGCCAAATCTTGCTCTTGTATGTCTATCGCAGAAGATACAATGTTGCCTAAGGAATATATCCTAGAGGTCAATGTTGTTAACCCATTGTCTACCACTGTTAGAGATTTTTCTAAGTTAATACGGTCTATTTCACGTAATCTCTCTGCGGCCTCTTGTTGGGATATTTTCATTGTAGGCAGCATAGGTGCCAGCATATATGAAACGTTTCTGACGTAGCTTCCTGGGACCTAGTAAAAAGATCCCTAAGATCCATGTCTCGTGTGAGTAAGGATAAGTGCTGTTTCACCGCTGTGAGTGTTGAGGTTTTTAGCCAATCAAGGCACAACTTCCCAACACTGTAGGATGTCACTACCGCTGGATGTTCTTTCTGTACATAGCATGGATCTGGCCTACGGATGCTGAACCCTTCAGTCCTAATCATGAATCTAGTTTGACAACTGTTGGTGTCTGCGGGTCAACTCAACCACTTTTTTTTTAAATCAGGGTCTGATCTGTTGTATTGTATGTCATCTAATGTAACCTTTTCCTGTGATATTTCATTACCCTCGGTCGGTGATGGTGTTGGCAGCCAAGGTGTGTTCAAGTCTTTGTTCTTGGCTAGTCCAAGGCAAGAGGTCTGTTGCACTGTCTCGTTCAAAAACATGATCTGCTTAGGGATAAAGCAAAAGACACACAATTGATGGACAGAATGCAGAACAAATCAAAACATTGAACCCCCAGTCAAGAGATCTGGGTTAAAGCCATCACTCTTTTGCTCACCCTGCCACCCCCGTTTAGACCTGGCCATATGCAAATCAGTCTTGAAACTGTGCCTCATGGGAACAGTCCAGCCCGACTGCCTAGCCAGATCCTCCTTGGACCGGAAAATAGCATCCTAGGACCAGTTTCGGAGTTTCACCCCTCTCCAGCCAGGATAGCTTGATTCCAGTGACACATGAGCCCAGGACCCACATCTGGGCATACCTGGCGCACTTAGGGCGAGAAAGCAAAAGACACACAATTGATGGACGGAATGCAGAACAAATCAAAACATTCACCCCCAGTCAAGAGATCTGGGTTAAATCCATCATTCTTTTGCTCACCATGCCACCACATCAATTGTGTGTCTTTTTCTTTCTAGTGACATCCCTAAACAACAAAACTCAAGCAAAATAATGTTAGCCCAGTCTTTCTTACTGCTACCTTACATGACAAAGTTGCCTTGTATTTGCCCCTTCAGTAAGAAATAAAAATGACTCTTTCACTCGCCTTCCTTTCCTTGAATGGCATTTAGTTTGAGGATGTGCAGGTTTTTTTCAGTGTTTATATATTTACACTGGTGAGGGCCATTTCCCTTCTGGTGGTGTTTTATCAGTTATTCTAGGCTGAAACCAAAAAAAGACAGCCTACCTATAGTGTAGCATATCTAGATGATAGTGCTATATTTAGCTCCACCTGGGAAGATCACCTGGGCCACCTCAAAGATGTACTTCAGTCCCTACAGAAGGCACACCTCACTAACAAGGCCATAACGTGGAAGATAGGGCAGAGTAAGGTTGTATACTTGGGCCATCTTATGGGTGGAAGTCAAGTTCAACCATTGGAGATCAAAATTCCGACCATCATTGACTAGATTGTTCCCACTACCCAGACTCAGGTCAGAGCTTTCTTGGGCCTGACTGGGTACCTCTGGAGGTTTGTTGAGGGCTATGGGTCCATAGTGACACCCCTTAATGATCTTAAATCCAAAAGAATTCCTAAGAAAGTTCAGTGGACAGTTAGCTGTCAGGAGGAATTTTGTGACCTGAAGCAAACCATGAGGTCTGGTCCATTTCTGCAAAGTCCTGATTACTCCAAAACCTTTATTGTCCAGACAGATGCTTCTGAGATAGGGGTAGGTGCGGTATTGTCACAACTTAATGCAGATGGCCAAGGTCAACGAGTAGCTTTTATAACCTGAAGGCTGACCCCCCAGGGAAAAGCATTGGTCAGCTATTGAGAGGGAGGCCTTTGCTGTGGGCTGGGCCTTGAATAGGTTGAGGCCATACCTATTTGGCGCTCACTTCATTGTTCAGACAGACCATAAGCCTGTCTTATGGCTTAAACAATGAAGGGTGAAAACCCCAAACTTTTGGGTTGGTCCATTTCTCTATAGGGGAGGGACTTTTCAGTGGAATATAGGCCTGGGATAACCATGCCAACGCAGATGGACTCTCCAGATATTGCCACTTAGAAAATAAAGACTCAACTGGGCAAAGTTAGTCTCATCTCCTTACATTTGGGGAGGGGTTATGTAGGAAAGTAGGATCTGCTTTCATAGATGCCCACACTTTTTGATTGTGTCATTATGTTTTACTGACTAGTCTGATTTGGATCCTGCTAATCAGCACCCCAGTCTCTGTGCTTCTCCGTGAAATTGGACATGGTGAGTACTTAGGTACACTCCAGATTGGCTACTGGGGTACCCTTATAAGTGCCTAGTATATGGTACTGAGATACCTAGGGCATAGGTACACCAGGGTCTCCCATGGGCTGCAGTATGTATTGCGTCACCCAAGGGAGTCAATCTAAAAGTGAGTTGGTGCTTGCACCTCTCATGACAGATATAAGTTTCCTTATATCTGAGGTCAGTGCACTTAAAATCTATGTCACCCCTATGGCAGGCACTTCAGTCCTGGGGCAGGGTGCTTGGTCATAAGTGTGAGGGTGCCCCTGCATAAGCAGGGCATCCATAAAAAACCCCCAACGTAAATCTCCAGGCTTTGTATGTGCGGTCAGCCATTTTTAGACATATAGTGGAAATCAGTCATTACGAGATGTCTAACTATATAGTGGCTGCACCGAACCCAGTCATGTTTGGCATCAAACATGTTGGAATAATACTACAACACAGATTCCAGTGTTGGAAGTATGAATATGTACTGGGGGCTCCTTAGGGGACTCCATGTACTCCTTGTAACAGTCTTTCAGAGTCTGCAAACAAGCTAGGGCTGCTGCCAACCACAGACGCAATTCTGCTCTCCTGGTGCTGAGGCAAACTCTAGCATGGGAAGGTAGAATAGGTTTCCTATCACAGGGAGGTGTGACCACCTTCCCAACAGTACTTAGTGTATTGGGCTGGGTTGAGGGGCACTTGCTAGAGCCACCAGACTGCTTTGAAGGACACATTTGATGCCCCTTTGCATACTCCAGTTTGAACCAGTTCAGGGACTCTTGGGTCCCTCTTTGGTGCAAAAGTGGACAAAGAACATGGGCGTATTCTCCCCTCTGTTCAGCCCCTCCTCTGTGAGAGACCCCCGGGTCGAGTTAACCCTTTTCTTAGGGTACTTAAGGGCTCCCCTGTGGGTGGATCCTCAGATTAGGCATGGGACAAGACTCAACGCTGAAACTACGTCACTCTTCAATCGTCTAAACACTTGGGGCCAGATGTAGGTGGCCCGAAATTACCGAATTTCGGCCGTTACCGACCGGTATTGGGCATTTGGGATGTAGGGGAGGATTCGGTAAATAACGAATCGGTATTTACCGAATCATCATTTACCGATTCGGTATTTACCGAATCGGTAAATAACATGTAGGAAGCACTTTGAAGAGTGCTTCTGTGCTTTAAGGATTCGTTATTTACCACCAACTATTAGTTGGTGTTAAATACCGAATTCCTCTGTAAATGCAAATCTGTGCATTTACACCTGTGCCATGTGACAGACATACATGCCCTTAGGGCATGTATGTGTGCCACATGTGCACACAAGCACTATTCAGGGGTGCAACAGGGTGTCAAAGTGACACACTGACACCCTTGACTCTTTCCCTATTTTACCGAATCGGTAATTACCGATTCGGTAATTGGCATTCATTCCTATGGGCCTCCAGGCCCATAGGAATGAATGGAAATTACTGATTCGGTAAATACCGAATCTTAACGATTCGGTAATTTTTACTGAATTATTACCTACATATCATTTACTGAATCTAAAATACAGAATCGGTAAAATCCGGTATTTTAGAATCGGTAAATCCTATTTACCTACATCTAGCCCTTGGACTTCATTGGACTTAGACTGGAACAGAGACTGCACCAAGAAAGATTCCTGCTGCTCCTGGTCTTGCTATTCTTCAAGTCTTCTTGGTCGTCTGTGCCTGTGCTTCTTCAAGGTTCTTCAACAGACCTGTGGGCATCAAGGACATCCGAAGAAATCTCCCTTGGAGTGAAGAAGTCACTTCCCTGCATCTGCAAGCACCGCAACGAAGCTGACCGGTCTGCTGCTCCTGTTGTCCTACAGACTTCCCAAGGTTCAGCAACACAGGTGGTGGTTCTGCAATTCCCTCAAGACCTGACCTGTCTTTTCTGCAATTATGAGGCCAGTATACCTTGTTGGAAACGCTGGGATCAAACTCCTGTGCACTGCGTTGACTTGCCGTTGTCAAGGCTTGTTGGTTCTGCACTCCAGAAATATTCAGGCTTCAAGAAGCACCAGCCTCCTGCATCTCTTCCCTCCAAGATCAGCATCCGCACTGCATTCTCGGAACCAATGGCCTTATTCCATGGTGAGCTGCTCGAGTTCCTCTTGCGACTCCTGTATCTGAGGGTTTTCTCTTGCGTCAATGATTTCCCTTGCTTACTCAGGGGATGTTCTGACTCTCCTGCTGTTGGTGAGTCCATTTGACCTTGCTGGTCCCAATGTTGCTCTTTTTTTGTTTTTCACTCGTTACAGTTACCAAGGCTTGCTGGTGCTCCCACTGGACACCGACCACTTGGTCACCGACATCCGAAGTGAGACAGCTTGTGCACGGCTTCTGGTGTTCCTCGGCATAGCCTGGTCGTCACGACTGCAGTGACAAGGTCATTGTCAACTCTTCAGATCTGCCCAACATCAGTGGCCATTGCTTCTCCATGCCTCCTGGTCACCTCAGAGTGGCATAGACTCTGTCCCCTCTGCTTGCAGGTTCTTCACTGCCAGGATCCACACTTTGATTCCACCAAACTCCTTCAAAATCTTCTTCAGAGGAATCTTCCTCAAATGCATCCATTGTTTTGTACGGCAGGTTCCGGTGTCAATTTACCCCTATGCACCCGGCTTCCCTGGTGTAGGCATCCTGGTTCAAATGGCATCCACAGGTGGGGCGGCTCTCCAACCAATCTTCCAAAGGGTTTCTACTGGGTCCTCTGGGAAGGGTCCTGTTTCTTCAAAACTGCAACTGCGACTTCTCGATTGACTGCCACTGGGCACGCAACTGTGTTGTCACTCTGCACACAGCCTCCATGGGGTTTCTGGGTACTTACCTTGGGGAGTTCCTTGTGCCTCTGACTCCTCTGGGTCTTCTGGTCCAAGTCCCGTTCTTCCTTGCAGTTTGCATTCCACTTTCTTAATATATGGTTAGGTCTCCCCCTGGACCACGTGATTGCTTTTGAAGTACGCTGGTGTATTGTGTTGATATCTCCAGTTAGGAGCTATACCAATGTAATAGTGATTGTGTTGTAATAAATATACTTATTTATGCTCAACACTTTGTGATTTCTTTTCATCTAACTTACACTACAGATTAAACTGGTAAAATACGCTGCTTAACTCTCCTTCAAGATAAGCCTGAATGCTGCTTTTCACAGCTACCACTTTAAGAGCTTTCTATGGGTATCAAAGACCAATTAAACCACCATAAGGGCTACCTGCATTAGGGCAAGGTGGACCACTTGAATAAGTGTGCAACATATACTAAACCAACCTCCTACACTCATCAATAGGCATAAGCATTAACAAGGATACCTAGCTCATTCCACAACATACGGACAAAAGAATTTTAATAGCAGCCGTAACAATTATCCAAAATGATGCCTTTAATAAGCCTGCTCTACTTGGGTGTCTGTCTGTGTCTGAGTCTAGACAGTAATGCCTGGTAAAAGTATATACGATTTCCATGTTGCAGTTTTACATATTTCGGAAATGGGTACAATTTTCAATACAGCAGACATTGCTGCCTTATCCCTGGTAGAATGAGCCTTATGTTTGGCAGGTAAGTGTTTGTTGGCTAACCTGTACGAAAACACTAGAAGGAAACTATCCACCTAGAGATAGTTTGCTTGGAGGAAGCTATGCCTGATCTTATTGGACCATAGTTGACAATGACATTGTCAACCTGTCTGATGTCTTTTGTCTTATCTAAGTAAAACTTTAGGACCATTTTAATGCAAAGCCCTCTCCGCTGAGGTGGAGGGGCTACAAAAGAATGTTGGCAATTAGATGGTGTGGTTAATGTAAAAATCAGATGCCACCTTGGAGGGACAAGGATGGGTACTCATGACCACCCTATTAGAGAGAACAACTGTATAAGGTTCTTTAGCACACAGAGACTGAATCTCACTGACTGTATGTGCTGAAGTAATGACCACTAGAAGAGTTGCTTTCAGTGTGAGGTGTTGTAACTAATCTTTGTGCATTGGTTCGAATAGGGTTCCCATTAATTTTAAAAGGACCACATCAAGTTCCCAAAGGGGAGAAGGTGACCTAACCAGAGGGAATACCTTTTTGAGCCCTTCTAAAAAATCCTTGATCATTGGCATTGGAAAGAAAGAGGTCTGTGTATGGGTCTTTCTGTAAGCTGTAATGGCTGCTAGATGTACCTTTATGGAGGAAAACTGCAGACCATATGTAGCTAAATGGAGAAGAAATGCGTTACTTACCTGTAACTGCAGTTATCCAGTATTTGTGTCTTTCATAGATTCACATGCCTGAATCATTCCCCTTTGTCGAGACAGGAGTCTCCGGTACATAGAAAAGTAATGTCCTATAGACATATAGAGAGAGAAGTAGGCCTAAGGGCCTCCCCTTAGTAGCCTATCTATGTCCTTTTGTAAAAAGGACCAAACTCTAAAAGAGAGCCAATCAGCTAACACCTCCCTCTAGAACCTTCCTGTAAGGAGCCTCAGTCTCTCAGAGTTTCGTACGCACCAAGCTAAGTAGGCGTAGCACTGATAGAGAGATAGGTGAGTCCTTCCAAGGGAGGCGGGAGGGTTGCATGTGAATCTCAGAAAGACACCAATACTGGATAACTGCAGTTACAGGTAAGTAACGCATTTCTTATCAAGTATTATGGGTGTCTTTCATAGATTCACATGCCTGAATCAGAGTAGCAAGCAATATCTTGTGCACATTTCTGAAGGAGCATCATATACAATTCATTAGATAATACATATCATGCGACTGAACCATCATTATACATCAACCAAAAGCAGTAACAGAGAAATGTGCATACCAGAAAAGGATGGAGGAAGGCTCACCTTACTGGAAAAGATGGCGTAGCACTGCCTGCCCCACTGCAGCATCCTTCATCAGCTCTGTATCCAGGCAGTAGTGCCTGGTGAAGGTATGCGGCGACTTCCACGTTGCCGCCCTGCAGATGTCGATAACTGGCACTCCTGCAAATAGCGCCATAGAAGTCGACATGGCCCTTGTAGAGTGCGCTCGGATTTTAGATTGCAATGTCGTGGCAAAAGGCAATCGCCGAAGAGATCCACCTGGAGATGCTTTGTTTGGTAAGCGGTAGACCCTTCCTAGGCCTACTGAAGGATATGAAGAGTTGGTTAGATTTTCTGAAAAGTTTGGTTTTATCAATATAAAATTTTAGACATCTCTTAAGGTCCAATGAGTGCAGTGATCTCTCAGCTGCGGTGCTGGGATTTGGAAAGAATGATCTGAGAATCACAGGTTCATTTAAGGGGAAGTCCGACGGGACTTTAGGAATAAACCTAGGATTGGTCCTTAAAATCACTCTGTCATCCTTAAACTGCAGGAAGGGGTCTTGAATGGAAAGAGCCTGCAGTTCACTGACCATCCTTGCTGAAGTAAGCGCCAGGAGGAGAGCCGTCTTCCACGAGATGTATTTCACGTCTGCTCTGTGAATGGGTTCAAAAGGGTGTTTCATCAGTTGGTTAAGAACCACATTTAGGTGCCATGTTGGAGGTATCATCCGTGGTCGAGGAAAAGATCTATAGAGACCTTTAAGGAATTGTTTTATAAGTCTACTAGACCAGAAAGAGGGCCCTTTAGATGTTCTTTTAAACCTTGATATCGCCGCTAAATGTACCCTTATGGAGGAGTGGGCCAGGCCCGACTGTGCCAGGTGTAGCAAGTAGGGTAATATTTGTTCTGGAGAGGTGGCTAAGGGACGTAGACCTTTGTCCGCACACCAGATGCAGAAGCGATTCCACTTTAAGGAATAAGTCTTGTTAGTGCTGTCCGCTCTTGCCCTGGCTAGGATGTCTTTACAATCTTGTGGGATGTTCATATTGCTGAATTCTCGGTACTCAGGAGCCAAGCCGATAACCTGAAAGATTTCAGATCCGGATGTTGAATCTGCTTGTTGCTCATCGTGAGCAGAGATGGATGCTGACGTAGATGGATCGGCGGCTGCAGTGAGAAGCGATGAAGGTCTGTGAACCAATGTTGCCTCGGCCAGAATGGGGCTAGCAGGATTAAAGTGCAGGGCTCCGCCTTCATCTTTCTGAGGACTCTGGGAATCATTGGAAATGGCGGAAATGCGTACGCATAGATGTTGCGCCATGCGATGGAAAATGCATTTCCGAGAGACCTTGACTGGGGATGCCAACTTGTGAAGTTTTGGCATTTGGTGTTCTCCCTGGTCGCAAATAGGTCGATTTGCGGGGTTTCCCACCTTGAGAAGATTTGAACTGTGGTTCTCATGTCTAGCTCCCATTCGTGTGACGAAGACCTCTGTCTGCTTAGGGCGTCTGCGATGACATTGTCCTTGCCTGGGACGTACTCCACCCTCAACGAGACGTTGTGGAGAATGAGCCAATTCCAGATCTTCTGCGATTCGCGAGAGAGTGTTAGCGAACGCGTCCCTCCCTGTTTGTTCAGGTAGTGCATCGTCGTAGTGTTGTCGGTCCTGACGAGCACAAGGGAGTTCTTTTTTTATATATTTTTATTATTATAACACAAGAGTAGAAATATACATATCGGGCATTGTTTGATGGAACACATCATAATACTGAACGGGCGAATCAATTGTGAGAACACACAACAGTTATAGGTATCTGAGAGACATCACTATCAGGTTAGAGCTGAGGTAAAGCAATACGGTACAGATAGCCTTGAGCAAACATCATCGGTTCCTGCCCGTCCAGCATACAGAATATGAAAATCGATTACTCGACACCCGGCTATGAGGAATAAAAGATCAGGAGAATATGCCACATCTCTTGTGAAGAAGGGAAAAGGGAAACAGAAAGGTCATAGAACAAAATAAAGGAAAAATAACCCCCCCCCTGCACCCCTGCGGATGGCTACGACCTAACCCCACTAGCAGCGTGCCTGTCGCCCACTAAACTAACCCCAAGGAAGGGAAAAGATGGAGGAGGAGAGATCGTAAAGAGCAAATACACCCCCGGTCTCCCATACCCCCCGCCAGAAGCAATCACCCCGGAATATAGTCAAACCCACATATAGCAAATTTACAAACCAATCGGGGGAGTGTAACAAAGCACCACCCAACTCCCGTCTCGTTTTAGGTTCAATCCCGGCATTGAGTCAAGCTGTTTTATCGAGCCCAAGCCCGCAAATTCAACCCTGGCCAGTACGATATGTCATGAAAGTCTTTTCCATTCGAACCACCATCTCAATTGAAAAGGCAAGGCGATCGTTAAAGTTCAGGTCAGTGTTGCAGGATCGGCAAACGGAAAAAGGTTCACGATGTCCACAGAACAAGCGAAGGAAAGTGTCCCGGAATTTCGAGTCTTTCCAACAGTCACCGAGGAACTTGTAACAGCACAGAAGGCTGTCCATATCTGTATGAGGCGGCAACAGGATCAAGCAGGGAACGCTAGCGACAATCACGGGCTCGCTGGCTGTGAATTGGGGGTCAACAAAGCACAATAAATCCGTGTTACGCCCGGGGACCTCGATCTCAGGTGTACGCTGCACCGCTGGTACCACCGATAGATGAGAACTTAACGGAGAGTCATTGACCGGACCCAGGATACCGTCCACATGCACGATCAGTGTCTGGAACACAGCGGTGAACCGTGAATGGAGCGCCTCAATGGCGGCCATGACGGCTGGCAGCGATGGCGTACCTTAAGGCCGCCCCATCTCCTCTCACGAAGAGACAGAGCTCGATGCGCACCCCAGAGGCCGGCTTCTCCGGGGCAACAGATCACGCAAATCCGGCGATCACAATTACAGCCAATATTTGCTCCAAGATCGCTGCCCTTATTCAGGCCCAACTCGACCACTTGACTTACTCTGTCCACTGGTCATCCACACGATCCACAGCTCACCCGATCCCAGGCACCCTGATGTGATATCCGATTACACTGGGGGTTCTTTTCGGCACCTCCTGAGGTGCCTGGTGTCACTCCCACTGCGCCCGAGGCACCCCTACAATCATCAGCCTTGTATTTACGGACTCTTCCGCATGGGAGGTGCCCTCCAGGGTTCCCTCGCAATCGGGTAGAGCGCACCGCAACTCTGCCGTGCCAACGGGATTTCCAAACCTTCAGGTGCCCACTCATATGTGACGGCTTGTCTGTGCTGCTCCTGGCCTCTGGAAATCTCCTTGGGATAACACGCCAGCCTCCCCTTCGCCAGTGAGCTCTCCTCACACCAGGGTGAAATGACCCACAACACTTCCAATCCTCAACCCGGCATCGCAGCTTTTGTATCCAGTGTTGCTCCGAGGAAGGTAATGACTCGAGAGGGATGTAAAGTGGATTTTTCTTGATTGAGTGTAAGACCCAAGTGCTTGAAGAGATTCAGACAGGCGGAGGATGTGGTTGCGCCTGTCAAGGATGGTGCCTTCACCAGCCAGTCGTCCAAATACAAGAAGACTTGATGGCCATGCTGCCTGAGGAATGCTGCCACCGGGGAGAGACACTTGGTGAAGATCCGGGGCTCAGACATGAGGCCAAAAGGGAGGACACAGAGCTGATAGTGCCGCCCCGCCACTGCAAATCTTAGAAATTTCCTGTGATTTTTGTGGACTGGGACGTGAAAGTATGCGTCCTGCAGATCCAAGGACGTCATGAAATCTCCCTCCTCTAAGAGACCCAAGATCTCCTGAATCGTGACCATGCGGAACGATTGCCTCTTTAAGAATGCATTGAGTGCCCTGAGGTCTAGAATGGGCCTCCATTTCTTTTCCTCCTTTTGAATGAGGAAGAAGCGGGAGTAAAATCCTCTCCCTTGTGAGCTGTTGGTACTCGCTCTATTGCCCCTTTTTGTAGCATAATTGAGATTTCTTGAAGAAGCAATCGCAAGTTTTTGTGGGGTATTGGGCGAGGAGGGGTTGTTGGAGGGATATTTTTGAATTCTATAGAATGTCCAAATTGAATTAACTGGAGGACCCACCGGTCCGTTGTTATTCTCCTCCAATTGCTGAGGAATTGGGTCAATTTTCCTCCAATTTTCAAAGAAGGAGATGAGAGATGGACTGGCTGTAGGAATAGGTCATTGGCGTCCGCCATTGGCCTTCCGTTGGTTCTTTCCCCTAAAGTTGGACTTTCCAAAAGAGGATTGTCTGCCCTGCTGTTGTTGACGAGGTTGGTATTGTGACTTGCCTTGGCTGTAAGAATATGAGGATCTATTTTGATAATTGCCTCTGTAAGAGGTTTGTTCTCTGCCTCTGTTCCCTCGAAAGGACTGGTTCCTAAATTGTAGCGTGCCGAGTGCTCTCGCTGTGTCCGTGTCCTTTTTTATTGTTTGATTGCTTCATCGATCTTGGCTCCAAACAGGTGTTGTCCATCGTATGGCATGTCCAGGACTTTAGATTGTACCTCCCGTCTAAATGAGGTAGATTTGAGCCATCCCTGCCTTCGCAGGACAGCTGCCCCTGCTAGCTGTCTGAATCCAGTCATTGCCACATCCAGAGCACAGTCGATCAATTCAGAGGCCGAAGATTGACCCTCTAGAAGTAGGGATTGAACTTCCTCTTTCGTGGCGTCTGGCAGCTCAGATAAATACGGAGCAATGTCGGCCCACAACTGTCTATTATACCTTCCTAGCAGCGCAATAGAATTTGCCGCTTTTACTGTCATTGCAGAGGTGGTGGAAAAACGCTTTCCGATATTGTCCAGTTTCCTGCCCTCTTTATCTGGTGGAGCTGTTAGCGGAGAGGAGGGATTCCTGGAATTTTTCTGCGCTGCCTGTGTAACCACAGAGTCTGGCTTGGGATGCCCTGTAAGGCAGGCTGGTGCTGATGTTGGGGCCTTGTATTTCTTGTCCAGCTGTGGAACCAGTGCTGAAACTGAGGCTGGAGTCTGCATCAACTGCAGGGCCTCTTTCCATATGTAGTCAATTATGGGAATTGATCTGGTTGTTCTCTTAAGTGGCTCCATAAAATCATAAAGGAAGCAGTCAGTTTCTTGAGACTCCATCGTCATGTGGAACCTTTTGGCCGCTCTCGCCATCAGATTGTGGAACGCTCCTATGTCCGCTGGAGGTGAACCTGAGGTAGCGGGCTCCGGGGATGCAGGAGAAGAAATGATGTAATCATCACCGTCATCATGATTGGAAGGGTCATCTTGGATCTCCCCCTCTTCCTGTTGTCCTTCCTCATCGTCCAATGATGGAGGATCTTGTATCTGTTCCCTTTCCTGATGGAGTGCCAATGTCGGTGGTCTGGGCCGTGGAGACGGAGCCGTCCCCGCTGCTGGAGGAGGCTGTTTAGCTGCTGGAGCTGAGAACTCCGGGAATCGCTGTTTGTAATCCTGTATCAAAAATCGCAAATCAGACACTATAGACGCTGGTAGACATACCATGGGCGTAATTTGAGTCTGAACCTGTGTCTGAACATTATGTTCTTGTGTAATCTCAACATCATCAACATCCTCATCAGTGCTTTGGTATTTGACCACTAGATGAGATGGACTAGTAGCCTGTGTGTTATCCTCCTCATCCGACTCCTCATCCTGTAGGAGACAAGTTGGTGGCAATCCTTGCACTCTACTTGGGGACGTTAACTCTGGCGTAATCGCCTTTTTTGAGCTCTTTATCATGGAAGGGCTCGTCAACAGCAGGATCCTGGATGACCCATCGTCTACAGATTGTATTTCCTGTTTGCCTCATCGACGGTTGAAACGGCGTCGATTGCTTCCATTGAGGCGTCGACGGTGTGGCTGACGACTGTAGCTCTATCGGCGTTGCCTTCGTCGATGATGCCTTCGTCGACGATGACTTTGACGACGATACCTTCGTCGACGATGCTACTGTCGACGGTGCCTTCTTCGTCGCTGATTCCTTCGTCGACGGTACACTCGTCGACGATGATGACCTCGTCGACGGCACAGACGTCGACGGCGCTGGCCTCGTCGTCGACACTGGGGTCGGAGCTGTAGCAGTCGACTATTTCTTTATGAGAATAATCGACGACAAAGGCTTACCCGCCGTCGATGAAGGTGTAGTCGTCGTCGATGAAGAAAACGTCGACGATGCGGTCGTCGTCAATACTGTCGTCGTCGAGGAAACGTAGACGGGAGACAGCTTTCTTTTGCGCCGATGAGGGCGTCGACGAGGTCGTCGTCGACGGCGCAGGCTTTTTGAAGGAGTGAGCCTCCTTGTCAGACGCTGATGAATTGGTCTCTGAAGGCTTTTTGACAGCCTTCTTTGGAGGAGCGTCTGCAGGGCTAGGGGAAGCCACCCTTGGCCTTTTTAAAGACAATTTTGAAGAAACTGAAGAATACTCATCTTCCTCTGAAGATTCCAGATTGTCCCTGGTCTTGAGCCTGTTAAGCCAGAGTAAAAGGCGTCCTTCTCGGTCTTTTAGCGTTTTTGTAGAAAAGGTTCTACAAATTTTGCAGTCTTTTGCTGAATGGTCCGGAAACAGACAATATAAACCTGTCTTATGCTGGTCTTCCACATGTAACCTCTTTTTTCCACAAGAAGTACATGCCCTGAAGAGACCCTTCTTCTGAGGATCAGCCATAGTCAAACTTGAAGTGAAGAAATCCAAATTTGTGATGAAATAAGCTAGAAAAAGGAAACCTGAGGAGAACTCAGGTGGAGACTCCCTTAGCACAACGTGCGGTAGAAAAACTGAGAGACTGAGGCTCCTGACAGGAAGGTTCTAGAGGGAGGTGTTAGCTGATTGACTCTCTTCTAGAGTCTGGTCCTTTTTACAAAAGGACATAGATAGGCTACTAAGGGGAGGCCCTTAGGTCTACTTCTCTCTATATGTCTATAGGACATTAATTTTCTATGTACCGGAGACTCCCGTCTCGACGACGGGGAATGATTCAGGCATGTGAATCTATGAAAGACACCCATAATACTGGATAAGTTAGGATAGAATTACATCCTCTTAACTCAAAATTGGATGGAGATTATTTTGGGTACACCACAAATAAAATCTTTTCCATTTGAAGGGATACGATTTTCTGGTGGTATGTCTTTTGGACTCTTTGAGAATGTTAATACATTCCTGCAACAAGCCTAAGTGTCCATATTGGAGGAATTCAGGGGCCATGCTGTCAAGCTCAGCGAGAGAAGGTTGGGATGGAAAACCTGTCCTCCGAGCTTGTACAGGTGGTCTTCCCTGCATGGCAATCTTTTGTGTGGCCTCTCCAACAGGTAAAGCAAGTCTGTGAACCACCACTGGTGAGGCCATTCTGGCGCTATGATGAGCATTCTGGTCTTGGGCTTGTACAGTATGTTATTCACTGTGGGAATCTGAGGAGTTGGCGGAAACGTGTGAACAAATTCCCCATACCAACTTATCGAAAGGTTACTCCCATTCGACCTTGGCTGGAAAAATCTAGACTAGGTCAGGGAATTTTTTGTTTTTTGCATCTTCTAACAGATCGATGTGTGGATACCCCCATTCTTGAAAAATGTCTTGCAAGACATCTTCGTGCAGAATCCAGTCATGGTTTTCAATGAAATTGCAACAGAGGTGAATGGCTGATATTGTCAAGTTCCTGGCTATGAGCCATTTCCAGATGGCCTGTGCTTCCAGGTACAGGGGATGAGAATGAGTTCCTCCCTGCTTGTTTACGTAGTGCACGATGGTCATGTTGTCAGTTTGGACAAGGAGAGGGAATGCGGTTATCAATGGATAAAAAGATTTCAGGGCTGGATGAACTGCTCTCAGCTCTAGCATGTTGATATGCTTCTGCTCTTTGTCCGACCACACTCCCTGGATCTGTAGGGAGCCCATGTGGGCGCCCCATCCATGGAGACAAGCATATGTGATCAGTGTGTGTGGGAGGTCACGGGTTGAAAGGAAGTCCTACCAGTAAGTTCTGTTGCTGAGATCACTAGAGAGAGACTGGATCACAGTTTGTGACAGGATCATGTGCAGTCTTGCATGGGGGACTATGAAAATGCAAGAGGCTATACTTCCTAGCAGGGAAGCTATCTGTCTGACAGATGGATGAAGAGAATGCCGGAGACTGTGATACTTCAGACTGATTGAGGCTAGTCTCTCCTCTGAAGGGTACACTCCTGCAGCAAATTGTGTCTAGAGTAGCCCCCAAGTAATGAATGATCTGGGCTGGACGTTGTATGGATTGTTTTTAATTGATCTGGAGACTTAGCTTTTGCAGCATGTCGACACAAATTAGATAATGCTCTTTTTCTTCTGGAGGAGAGGAGCTCTTTATGAGCCAATCGTCTAGGTAAGGGTAGACAAATATTATTTTCCTCCTTAAGGATGTTGCAACCACGGCCATACATTTTGAGAATGTTCGGGGAGCCTGATTTCAGACTGAACAGCAGCACTTTGTACTGATAGTGGTTCATTTGCGCTTTGAAGCGTATGGACTTCCGGTGTTTTGTGGCAATTGGGATATAGAAAAATGCATCCTGTAGATCTAGTAGATCTATACAACACATCCAGGCTCCCTGATGTAGAATTGGGTACATCTGGTGGAGAGCAAGCACCCGGGACGTTTCCTTTAGTATAAATGTTTTCAGCACTTTCAAGTCCAGAATGGGTCTGAACTCTTTGGACCCTTTTTGCCTCACTAGGAAATAGCGAGAGTAGATTCAGAACCTTCTTTGGGTGCGAGGGACTTCCTCTATGACCTCTTTTTGAAGCAGACTGATGACTTCCTTTTGCAAGAGGTCTCGCTGATGACATGATTTCGAAGGTGGACCAGTGGGAGGTCGAGATCTGAAACAAAGAAAGTAACCATTTTGCATAATGTTTAATACCAATGTATCTCGTGTGATAGCGTGCCACTCTTCAAGGTGCTTGGTAATACTTCCCCCCATCAGAGCAGGTAATGGAGAAGGAAGAAGTAAAGGACTCATTGCTTAGCATTTGGTTTGGTAGAGGATGCAGGCTGTTGTAGAGATAGTCTTCCCCTGGCTGGCCTGCGAGCATGGTAATCAGACCTGTCTTGTGGTCGCT
The DNA here is from genome assembly GCF_964261635.1 of Lissotriton helveticus. Taxonomy (NCBI): domain Eukaryota; kingdom Metazoa; phylum Chordata; class Amphibia; order Caudata; family Salamandridae; genus Lissotriton; species Lissotriton helveticus. The sequence goes on along the minus strand of NC_136071.1, from coordinate 102,149,704 downwards.
GTTGAGACCATATCTTCTCACACAGATGCCATGCGAGACTCTGACCTTGATTCTGCCTTTGCGGAGTCCTGGATCGTCATGGGTACTTTGGGTGTCAGCGACGTTGGAGACGATTTTGAGCCCTGAGCCCATGGTTTCTGACAATGAATGCAAGGGGGGCCATGTAGATGTTGAAGAAGGTGGGGATGAGGGAAGATCCTTGGGGTACTATGCACCTGGTCTGTCAGTTCTGAGAGGAAGGGCGGGAGTCTTATTCTCTGTTCTGCCTGTGAGGAATGAGCATATCCAGTCTAGGGCCTTTCCTTGGAAGCCGGCGGGTGGGTCTGGTGGTTAGTGTGCAGTGGGAGACGGTGTCGAAGGCTGCTGATAGATCCAGGAGGATCAGTGCTGCCATTTGGCCTTGTTCGAGAAGGGCGTGGATTTCCTCTGTGGCGGCGAGGTTGCTGTGGAATCCAGACTGGGAGGTGTCTAGGATGTTGTTGGCTTCGATGAAGTATGCTAGCTGGGTGTTGACAGCCTTTTCGATGACCTTGGCTGTGAAAGGAAGCATTGAGACAGGCCTGAAGTTCTTGATGTCCGTCAGGTCTGCGGAGGGTTTCTTTAGGAAGGGGTTGACTTTGGCGCACTTCCAGTTGTCGGAGAATGTGGCGGTCTCAAGGAAGCAGTTGATGGTATGACATAGCTCGGGTGCAATGGCTGTCGTGGCCCTGTGAAAGATGTCTGGCAGGCAGGGGTCTGAAGGTGCTCCGGAGTGGATGCTCTTCACGGTCTTTAGGGTGTTTTCTGTCGTGAGTGGGGTCCAAGTAAGTAGGGTCTGATTGGGTGGCATTGCTGGGGGTGGGCGCTGAGGTGGTGCAGAGGTCTTGGTCAAAGTTGTCACAGAGTGTCTTGATCTTGAGGTGAAAAAAAGAGCAGAGTTTGTTGCAAAGGGAGAGAGGGACGTCTGTTTCGTTGTTTGGTTTGCAAAATTCCTGAATGATGGAGAAGAGTTCTTTGGAGTTGTGGGCGTTGGTGAAAATTCTGTCTTGGAGGAAATTTTTCTTTGTGGATTTGATGAGTTGGTGGTGTGCCGTGGTGGCTTGTTTTGTAGGCGGTACGTGTTTTCAGAGTTTTGCTGTTTCTTCACATCTTTTCCAGTCATCGGCAGGAGCACTTTGATTCTTGGAGGACAAGCTTTCCAGTTAACGTGGGGAGAGATTCACAGATGCCCCAGGAGCAGGCTTGGTTCCACTGACTCAGATGGTACAATCTGCACCTCTGATGACTACTTGATATCGATAATCTTTTAGAACTTCCCTTTGATGTTGACTGTGGCTCTTCTGGCTGCTTTGACTTCGACAGATGTGTCCTCAACGACAATGAACGGAGTGTATCTTTTGAAAGCATATCCTTCGACGACGACATGTGCCTTAAAGTCCACCATGTATTTTTTTATGGCATATCCTTTGATGTGGACGTGTCTCTCGACGCACAAGGCCAATGTCACTTGGGCATTGATGGCCCTGTTGCAGTCGGTGAATGCTTCAATGGCGATCTTGTTGCCGATGTCCACTTCAACAATAGTGAAGATCTGATGCCGAGTGACGATGAGGCTTAAACGTTGAAGGAACTGTCGAGGGCGATGTGTGCCTCGACGTCGAGTCTGATCTGAAGCCAATCTCAATGTCAACTATGACGGCAAACCAACAAGTATTTTCTCTGATTTCGAAATCCTACCCCTTGACGTGGAACGGGTTTGCCGTTTCTCATGTCTTTCAAGAGATCTTCCACTGTGGGCTGTTTTTGAATGAGATGAGGGCTATTTGGTGGAGGTTTAAGACTTCCCAAGGCGTCTTGCAGATCCTGCAAGTCCTCTCACCTGGAGTCCATGCAGCCTTTTTTTCTCTCTGTTCTTTAGAGTTTACCTGGGTAACTTCTGGCAATAAGGGCAAGAGACTGAACAATGGGAATCTGGAAGGCACATGATAAAGACTGAGTGTGGATCAGTCTGCGCCTTCTTTTTTCGAGAAGAGGGAAACTTCACAAAAAGTGAAGGTATGACGGACAGAAAAAATATAGAATTCCTGTCAGAAACACAGTACACTTCACTATAGACAATGGGATCTTTCATATAAAGTTGAAAACTGGTGTTAATGAAGAGGTTTTTCTGACAAAATGTGAAATAAATAGCAGAGCTCCGTGCTCCAGAATCCTAACAGTAGGAACCGGAAAAGAAAACTGACCTAACTGTCACCTGTGAGGCATGATGGGATACAGGGGGTCCTGTTCTGTTGTATTTTGACTGCAGCCTAAGGGATAAGAATGTCTCGTATTCCCTATCATGTTTCTTTTAAATAAAGGCCTCTTCTGTTTAATAAATAAAAACCTTGGTAATTGTTGGGTAATTTAATATGAAAACTCAATGTAATCTGGAAATTTTTAGTCCTTGTTACAGGCTGCAGAAATGTATGTGTGTGTTGGACTTGGTCCATTTTCCCAAATTTTCTCGCTTTTCACCCACCTATTTTAGGATGTCTCCCCCATGGTAGAAAGTTGTATAGGCCATGTGTGGTGTGAGATGCCCTAGGAAACGTACTGCAATTGGTGTGCGCACTTGTTAACCCCCATTGTAAGAACGTACCCTGGTAACATGCTGCGTTTAAAATGGATTCCATGACTGTGTGTGGTGCCACCTGACTGTAGTAGGTTAGCAGTATAGATGTTCGGTTCCCAGCCATCCCAGCTTTTGGAGGGAAAGCCTGGCACCCAGGCTGCTCTACTCCTCCCCCTGAGGCAGTTAGAACCAGTTCCCCAGAGGGTTCTAGAAGCTTCTGGTACTGCTGGTAGGTGGGGTGAGGGGCGTATAAGTAGGGGGGCTGTGTCACCATGTGCTCAGACAGAGCAGGGACATGAACGTGAGGGGACCTGCTGCCAGGGGCTACCGCCACTTGGGCCTGTGTGCTGGACCCTGCACCCAACTGAAACCCCTCGGCTGTCCACAGGGCTAGTGAAAGCCCCACTGCAGGAGTCAAGGCTGCTGTACAGGAGGAGTGCCACGCTACAGTGGAGGATGGTTGTTAAAGCCTACGGCCCTGTCCTGATGAGTGCCTACTGACTGCTGACCTTGCCCAGTAGTGCCTGCTGCTCTGCTAGCTGGCCCCTGAAGAAGGAAGAAGCGCCATTTTAGGTCCCGGAGGCTGCTGGTGGGACCTTGCGCCTCGTGAGCGCCACATCTAAAAGTGCCAGGAGAAGAGGAGTGTCTGTCCTCTGCAGCGCTGGGCTGAGAAAGCGCTATACCCCCATGGACTGTGCCTTCCAGGGCATGGTGAGCGCTGTAACTTACTCCCCCGCGAAGAAGGAGGTGAGGAGCGTGGGCGCTGCCGTGCTGTGTGGAACTGTGTGCCTCTGGGCCCTAGCGCCTCGCGGGTGCTGTAGTTGGAGCGCTGTATTGCAGCCCCCCCCCGAGAGACGAGGTGGGAGCCAGGGACTGCAGCGCCATGTTGTGAGGCTGCCCAGCCTGTGCCGCTTGCAGGCGCCTAATTTTGATTGCCCCCGGAGGAAGGAGCGGGGATTCGCAAGCGCTGAGTGGCCAGGAAGAATCGTCTACCTAAAGGCGCCACGGGTGCCTACCCCATGTGCTGACGCGCTTTTGCATGATTGGAACACAGCGGGTGCCCACCCCGCATTATTGCCGCCACTGCGTGTGTTGGTGCCCTTGGTGTATTTTAAAAATTAAGTGGGTGCCTACCCTGCATGCGGATACTGCCCGTAGGCTCATCTCAAGAGTGGGAGCCTACCCCGCACTTTCAACTGTCCCAGGATCACCGCCACGACCCGGGTTGTGGAAGGAGGGCAGGGCCGCCGCGCTGCCCGCGGCGACCCGGAAGGGGAAGGAGCAACCCCCGGAAGTCCTGTCCCACGGAAGAAGGAGGAAGCCGCCGGCGAGTGGTGGCGTTGTGGGGCTCCCGTGGTGACGAGGGAGCCCCGGGTTGGAAAAAAGGCAAGGCGGGAGCCTACCCCGCGCTGGCCCAGCCGCCTCTGAAGACTCCTGCAGCCTCGCGGAGGCCGCACCAAAGTCCCGGATCCCAGGAGGGGACCCGGGGGAAGCAGCGCGGGGAAGGTGGACCGGAGGCGGGAGCCTACCCAGTCTCCACCAGTGAAGGAGTGCTGGGGAGAGTCTGCAGGGCTCCCGTGAGGAGGGGAGAGCCCCGCAGAGCCAGCGGCTGCCTGGAGGGTACGGAGGAGGAGCCTTGAGGCACATTGTCGGTGCCTGCCCCCCTCCGCATTGAAGCACTGGAGAACCCAAGAAGTGGGGACCGCAAGAGGAGCCCCGTGAGTGGGGGCTCAGCTTTTACCTGGTGGAGGGGAGGGGGCTGGAGTCAGGGCACAATGCCGGTGCCCGCCCCCTGGTGCCAGCATCCTGCTGCGAGCTGCTGCCCCCACGCCTGCATAATCCCACAAGGGCAGGGAATTGGTTTGGGCATTGGTTCCTGGCCCTTGAGCCCCAGAGTAGGGGGGCTCCCACAGCCAGAGTGGTTTAGGGGACCCCAGCGGACCCAGGACTGACTCTGTTGCATTCAACTGCCCCGCAGGACAGTGAGCATTGGTCAAGTAGGGGGCATTGTTCATCTGAGAAACCCAGGGGAGGGACCCCCCTTGGTACCGTGAGCTGACCTGGACTGACAGGGGTGATTGTTGTGTCCATTCCCATGGGGGCACTGCTGAAGTTGGATGGGAGGCCGTGTTGTCCGTATCCTTACAGCCTATTTGAGTGCCTAATGCTAATGTTATGCTTCATACCCTGTGCCCACTGGTCCTAGGCGTAATGTTTACCTTCCAAGATTACGGCCCCTAGGATTTACACCTATATTGAGGCTGCATTTATACGGATGGTTTTGTGCTGGATAGGCCTCTTGTAGAGATGTCATGATGTCTGTAGAATGTCTCGAGGCATAATGTTTCCCCTACCTGGATATGGTTGTGCCTACAGTGGATGTCATGCTGAATGTGATTTATGCCTTTTGGGACGGGGCCCTCCACTAATGCACCTAATGTTTTTTTTCATAAGGTTAATGCCCCATGACATGCCCAAGGTGTTGCTCAGGCATTATGCACCGGTGATTCATGCTACCGGATGCCTGTGCTAATGTGGTTATGCTAATGCCTCCCCTCATACTGATACTGATTGCTAATGTTATGCCCATTGTTAATGGACTTCCGGCCTAATGTTGGTGCTCTTGGGCCTAGATATAATTCATGTTAAAGCTCACCTGATTTATGCCCATTCATTTATGTTGCATGTGTTCCTTCCAGGCTGGCGCATAGTGTGGTTCTAGACTGGCCTGCCGTGGTGATTGCAATGTTATATATCGACAGACAGACTGTACCCTTGTCCTTTACCCATCCCTTCATCCGAACTGTACCAGCAATGGTTCTGGCAGCGGGCTGTTGGGCGCTGCCCTGTAAATAGTCCCCGAGCAAACCATTACCCAGTGCCGGCTGGCACCATTTACATGCTACTGTGATTACGTTCTACTGTGTTGATTTGGTAATACACTTACTGTTTTCACCTAAACTGGTGTGGTCCCTTTTTGTGGTGTGCCTTGTGTGTCGCCTGTGTGCACTGCATGGATGCTTCACACATGTCCTTTGGAGTTTGGCCCGCCCACTCTGCACCATGCTACCCCATTTCTAACAGTGTGCGTTTGTCATTAAAATTACGATTTCTGCATCCCGAAACCGGAGTGGCTCGTCTTCTTACCTTACCCAGGTAGGATTCTACTTCTGCATGTATGTATGTATATAAAATATATATATTTGGTGTTAAAAGTACCTCGCACACTATTTTTTCACACACACACAAAAACTAAAGTGTATACATGGGCTGCATTGACTCCATTAAAAAGTCACGGTTCATTTGTAGTGACAATGAAACACAAGAAACAGAGGTGAAAGCACCCATCCATGTGTTTCAAGGTACAGGGTCATGTACCAGTTTGGTCAGCTTGAGCACAGGTCTGATTTCCGTGAACTAAAACATGAATGCTTACCATGAAATAGTAAGTCAGTTCCCTTCTTTGTTTCATGGTTTGGGAAAGCTGAAGACTATGAAATTAAAGTTGCATATTAATGAGGATGTCCATTCAGTCACTCAAAAACAAAGGCAAATTGCTTTCCATTTACAAGAAGCTGTTGAAAAGGAACTTGAGCCGTTGCTCAAGCATGATATCATTAAGAGTTCTACTGTTCCAATGCCGTAGGTTTCTCCCATAGTGGTAGTGCACAAAAAGGACAGTGAAGGAGCTGTACGCATATGGGTTGACATGCGTCAAGCAAACAAGACCATTGAATGAGAATGAATTCCAGATCAACACATTGCTAACATGATAACGCAATTAAATGGTTTAAAGTTTTTCTCTCGCCTTGCTTTGAATAAAGGTCATCATTTACACTAAAACCTTTTCTAGACATTGGTCTGTTTTGATACAAAAGGCAACGTTTTGATGTGTCATCAGCTGCAGATCTTTTTCAAGATGTCATTCGACGTATCATAAAGCCTGTCATGGAGGCACTCAATTACAGGGATGTCATATTAGTTTTAGGAGCTACACAAAAGGAGCATGTTAAAGCTCTCACACAAGTATGTAATTAACTTGCTGATGCAGGTTTGACTTTGAATGAGGATAAGTGTGCGTTCCATAAGACAAAGCTAAAATTCTTTGGCCATATCTTTTCTGATGGGGGTATGACACCTGATCCTGCTAAAGTACAAGCACTGTCAAATTCTGCACCCCCACTGGATGTTTGAATGGTGCGTTCATTTTTTGGCATTGGCAGTTATTCTTCCAGAGACATACAAGACTTTGACACTGTACGTGCTCCTTTAAGAGACCTGATGAAAATTTTTTTTTTCATTTCATTGGTCACATGAATGAGAGAAAAGTTATAAGAAAATCGAACAAGCCATTAAGAATGCTACTTAAATGGCATACTTCAATCGGAAGCTTCATGCAAAGGTTGACATTGAGTCTAGCCCCGTTGGGTTAGGTGTCTACAGCAGACACCTGAATGTTCGAAGGCATATTGTGGCATATGCAAGTAGAAGTTTGTCCCAAACAGAACGTTCTTATTCACAACCTGAAAAAGAAAGCTTAGACATGATTTGGGCTTGTGAACATTTCCATGTATTTCTGTACAGAAAGCCTTTTACACTGGTAAATGATTATCAAGCTTTACTGACTATATTTGGCAATCCAAAGGCCAAAATGCCTTCTCGCATTGAACAATGGGGACTGTGATAAGCCTATATTAATTTAATTGTAAAATCAAACTCTCACGGTCCGTCCACCATCCTGTCATGCTGCAACATACAGTATGGCTAAGTGGTGTGACAGTAATACCCACTTCGTATTGTGGCAGCAGGATTTCTGCCATAATGACTTGTGTGTATTTATTTGGCACACATAGGAGCAAACCCTTGGGGATAACTTGTGTAGCGCAACTAACATATCACGTCAATGGGGTGGGTATCAAGGGACGATGTGTTCAGTGAGATATACAGTATATTTAGTAAACTGTTCACATGGTTATATTTTTGTCGTGCCCTTTGGTCGTATTTCACCCGCACTGCATGCTCCACTAGTTTTTTCCGTAGTTGTGGCCTCGCATAGACAATGACACAGGTCCGCAGCCGTCAAGGCGCTCCACACTGCATATAAGTGGCCACGCCCAGGCAACATTGCAAATTATTCTGAATCCAACATCGGAGACCAGTGTTCCCGAGTGTGTCCTCGTTTCCAGGGAAATACCGAGACCACAGCGATCCTGCCCCTGAATCCACCCGCCGAAGACCAGGAAAATAACAACCGGTAGGCTTGCATGTGAAGAGGCCCACAGGTAGGAAAATCAGGCGACTGAGCTGTAGTCTAAGTGCAGCTGCACTTCTGTGCATTTCCACGTCGAACTTTTGTCGCATTCAGCCCTGAGCGCTATCTCTCTAGGTGTAACCTTTGCTGGACTCTTTTGGGTGAACCCGTAAACAAGCTCCTCGGGTTGAGTGATGACTGAAGAACCTGTTATTTAAATGTAAGCCACAGACTTGTGTATTGGTGGCATTCATAGATTTCTCATTTGTATGTAATCGAAGATCATATGAGACTGAATAATTGGCAAAGAACATAGAGATATAGGTGATATTTATATGAGACTTCTCATTAGTATGTTATCTAAAGTCATAAGAGACTATGTCATTTGCAAAGAACTTAGATTTAAGAAGATGTGTATTGAAAGCTCTAGTTAACTACCCCTGAGATCTGAGATAAAGATTGGTCTATAGTAAACAACTATGTGTGTACGGTCTTTCTAATGAAACATTCTGATCTACTTGCGTATTTCACAACCGATGTTCTAACATTTAGGTAAACACAATTCGCTTATGAAGTGTTCTTCCCGATCTGTGTGTTATCTGTGTGTATAAGCCTTGGTGAAGACTCTGCATACTGTTAACAGTCTGAATCATCATCTTCCAGATCTCCTTCCCTGCAGTACCCGGCTTCATTCCCCTCCCCTCCTCTAGTCACTCTGAGCCTCTGTCAATTATTCGTGCAGAATTGGAGCTGCCAGGAGGTGGGTTTGCGGAGGGTACTGCTCCCGAGGAAAGTACAGGTCATGACACAAACACACCAGCTGCTGTTTCGTTAGCCAAACTTATCACTGCCATGAGCCAGGAGAGTTACATGCTAAAGCTGAAGGATATAATTACACATCAGTCATGGAACCAACACACTTGACCTCACACCAGAGATGGTGAATATCAAAAGTACAACAATTTCAAAGATAAATTGCCCATAACCCAGGAAGGAGTTAAACTGCAAGGGTTGAGAATCCTGATTCCGGAGAGTCTGCAACAGAAAATAATTGTAGAGGCCCATAAAGGACATAGTGGAATCATTGCCACATAAAGAGCTCTCCGAGATCAAGCCTGGTATACTTATCTTGATGACAGGGTGGAAAAATAATTATAGGCCTGTCGTCTATGCAACTGCCTTTCTACAAACACTACTCATCACACCTTAAACATGTCAGAACTGCAAAAGCATGGGAGAGAGTAGCCCTTGCTTTTTTCGGTCTACTCGAGAATGGACCTCACATGATGGTGATTGTGGATGAATACTCAAAATTTCCATTAATTGACTCTCATCTACCTCTCAAGACAGAGTCATTGAGAGACGAGATGGTATATTTGCAACATGGGTTTTTCCAGCCATAGTGAAATCTGACAATGGCCCTCCTTTCAAAAGCTGAGATTTCAAAGACTTTTTTGAGCGTTTGAATATAAAGCATCAGAAGAACACACTACTGTGGCCACAAGCCAATGGACTTGTTGAACGCTTTCTGAGAATGCTAAAGAAAGCAGTGCAGCATGCTACTCTTGAGAAGCTAGATTTAAAAACTGTGTAAAAACTCTACATTAAGAGCTTATTGTTCAACACCTCATTCGACCACAGGTGAAAGCCCTGCAACATGGATATTCGGCAGAGCAATGGCAGCCAAGTTATCCCAAAGAACCACCCAAAGAAAGAAAAACGAGAGCGCAACTTGTGAGAAGCACATGGTTAACAAACAAAAGATGAAAGCAAAGAATCTCATCTTTAAGAAAGGAGATCAAGTGCTTGCACTCCAGATGCGGAGAAGAAAGTCTGATGCTCCATTTGATGCAGAATCATTTGAAGTAGTGTCTACAAAGGGACATATGGTCACTGGCCAGCACCCTGGGAAGTTTATCACCAGAGACTCTTCTCATTTTAGGCATTTGACTCATCGTTCATCCGATCTAAATGTTGAACAAGACTGGTTCTGGAGCCTCTGAGACTGCTGTTGCTCCTACATGTCAAAGCAGATCCTGGACATTACTGGTGACAGCTCCCAGTGACAAGATCAGGTCGAACAATTCAAGCACCAAGAAGATTGATTGAGGAGCCTTAATTGTACATATTTATATATATTTTGTTAAAAAAATTGTACTTTCTTTATTTAACAGAGGGGGTGATGTAGTGTCTTGTGAGTAAATGATGATGGAACCTTTTTAGCTCCTGATGGAGTCAGTTGAGCTGTGTAGTATAGAGTTGAATGCAATGAAGGCTGCTTTAGGATGTTGAATTCACAGTTACACGCAGACAAATAAAGACGTGTAAAATTAAGCTTCGTGTGTGGCATAGTCATTGGCGGGTACCCCGGCTGGGAAGGTGCTACACTTAGCAATCATAGCTGGATTCCTGGACAGGAACCGTCACACTAAATGCATTGCTTGAATCTGGCCTTCAGCAGCATATGCAAAGCAGTTGGTTATATTATTTTTTATATTTTAGAGGAGGTGAAAATCAGATGATAAATGCTTCTCTTCCTGTGAGGCAAAAAAAGAAATCGCCCATCCCTAAAAAGTAGAGCTTTATAAAAGTCTTTTTCCTCCGTTCTTCGAACAGGCGGAAACAATAACAGAGTGGACGGCTAGTAAAGCACAGGTAGAAGATGGGTGGTGGCGTTCTACAACCTGTACATTTGTTCGAAAACAAGTTACTTACCTGTAACTATAGTTATCCAGCATTGGTATCTTTCATAGATTCACATGCCTGAATCATTCCCCGTCGCCGAGGCGGGAGTCCCACGGTAATAATATATACAAAAGCAGTGCCTTAGTAGAAAACTGTAGTAGGCTGACAAGACAATAGGCCAAAAGCTTAGTAGCCTATCTACCTCATTGTATGAAAAGAACTGAAAAATAGTTCCAACCAATCAGCTGCTAGCACCCTCTAAAACCTTCCCAGCAGAGGCAGTTCTCCTCAGAGTTTCTTAGCACAAGTGAGAAGTAGGTATCCCAAATAGAGAACAATCCTGCCGGGGAGGAGGGTGGGTGCATGTGAATCTATAAAAGATACCAATACTGGATAACTGTAGTTACAGGTAAGTAACTTGTTTTCTTATCCAGTATTGGGGTATCTTTCATAGATTCACATGCCTGAATCAGAATAGCAAGCAGTAGGTCCAATATTGTCATTTACGGAAGGTGGGAGACAGAGCGTAAATCTACATATCCTCCACACATCCGGAAGGTTAAAGAGCACTAGAATATGTAAATACATATAAATGCATAAACCTTTGAAATAAACAGTTATAGCCCTTTAACATACTGTATGTTAATAAACACCATTTGACAACCAGAAACATCATAGAGAATATGATCATCGTCATACAACATAAATGCAATATGAGAGACACTTAAAATTCTAACCTTAATGAAGGATATGCTGAAGAACAGCCTGTCCCACTGCTGCATCGTCCTGCGACGCAGACTGTAAGCAGTAGTGCTTCGTGAACATGTGGACATTCTTCCATGTCGCAGCACGACAGATGTTCTCTAATGTGACTCCAGCAAATAAGGCTGTAGAAGCAGACATAGTTCTGGTGGAATGTGCTTTGACCTTTCTGTACAAAGGTTTATTGGCTTTATCATGACAAAATTGTATGGCAGAAGATAGCCATCTGGCTACCGTTGCTTTCGTCACGGCTTGTCCTAATGTGGCTTGGCCATAAGCAACCAGTAATTGATTGGATAGTCTAATATCCTTAGTCTTTTGAAGGTAGAATTTCAAGCAACGTTTTATGTCAAGAGAGTGTAAAGCCTTTTCCGCCGGTGTAACCAGAACCGCGAAGAAGGTTTTTAACTTTACAGGTTGGTTTAGATGGAACGGAGATGGTACCTTAGGAATGAATTTTGGATTTGTTCGTAATGTGACGTAATCTTTAGTGAAATGTAAAAAGGGTTCCGAAATCGTGAAAGCCTGGATTTCACTAACCCTCCGGGCTGAAGTGAGAGCTAATAAAAGTGCCACCTTCCAGGTTAAAAATTTGAGTTCAGACTTTGTGTATTGGCTCAAAAGGTCTCCTTATTAGTTGCGATAAGACTGTATTGAAATCCCATTCTAGGTCGAATTGGAGGAAAAGCTTGAAAAAGTCCTTTTAAGAATTGTTTGATAAGCGACGAAGAACAGAGAGATGGTCTGTTAGAACTCTTTCTGAATCTGGAAATTGCAGCAAGATGGACTTTGATAGATGAGATTACGAGACCTGTTTTGGCTAGAGATAGTAAGTACAGAAGAATATCTTCTGGTGGAGCCTGGAGCGGATGAACATTATTTGTTTCACACCAATGACAAAAGCGCTTCCATTTTAAGCGATATGTCTTGATAGTACTTTGGGCACGGGCTTTAGATAGAATTTCTCGACAGTCCCGAGATATTTTGAGATCCTTAAATTCTAGGAAGTCAGGAGCCAGGAGTGCAAGTGAAGCGATTGCGGATCCGGGTGTAGAATCTGACCTCCCTCTCTCGTCAGCACCGTAAGTGTTGGTTTTAGACGAACAGAGCGCTGTTGCGATAACAGGAGTAACTCTTGCAACCAATACTGCCTCGGCCAGCGAGGAGCAATTAGAATGAGACTGCAATGTTCTCTCTTCATCTTGTGCAGCACCCTCGGTATCAATGGTATCGGGGGAAAAGCGTACGCATAAATGCCTTACCATTGCATGGACAGGGCATTCCCTCTTGACCCCCGTTGAGGAAATCTGCTGGAAAGGCATTTGCTGTTCTGTTTTGTTGTGAACAGATCTAGTGTTGGAGTGCCCCACATCCGAAAGACCTTCTCCACCTGTTCCTGTTCCAATTACCACTCGTGACAACCTGTGAGAGATCTGCTGAGGTTGTCGGACAGAGTTCTGAATTCCCTTGACATGCTCTGCTCTGAGGGTTATGCCATGTTCTATAACCCACTCCCACATCTCCTGAGCTTCCTGTGATAGGGAGAGAGACCTCGTTCCCCCTGTTTGTTGGTATAATACATGCTGGTGGTATTGTCTGTACACACCAGCACTGAGGAGTTCGCGATCCTCGGAAGGAATGCTTGCAGAGAAAGAAAGATGGCTCGAAGTTCGAGACTGTTGATGTGCTTCTGCTGATACTGTTGAGACCATCGTCCTTGAATTTGAAGGTCTTAGAGATGCCCTCCCCCAAACTTGCATGGATGCATCCGTTGTTAGGACAAACTCTGGGGGAGTAGTCAGGAACGTAAGACCCGGAGAAAGATTGCTTTTTATTGACCACTAGTGAAGAGCATGTATCATTCCTGATGTCACCTTGGTGCAATCATCGAATGACCCTACGGCCTGTTGACATTGCTGGTGCAGTTCTTCCTGCAAAGGTCTCATCCCGAGCATTGCTAGCGGGACTAGTTCGATCGCCGAAGAGCACATCCCCAGAAGAGAAGCGAATGTTCGGACATAAACTGACTTTCTTCTTGAAATTAACTTTGCAGGACTTTTCAACCTGTTTTGGCGATCTTCTGACAAGAAAGCCTTGCACTGTTTGGTGTCTAATGTCGCTCCCAGAAATGTTAGAACCTGGAGGGGTTGCAACTGTGACTTTTTTGCATTGAGGGTGAGTCCCAAATTTGAGAATAGATGAAGGCAACTTTTGACAGCCTTTCTTGTAGCTTGCCTTGAAGGTCCCTTGAGCAACCAGTTGTCGAGGTATGGGAAGACCTGAATACCCTGAGACCTCAGAGTGGCAGAGACTGGAGCTAGGCATTTTGTGTAGATTCTTGGCGCCGATTTCAGTCCGAACGGGAGCACCTTGAATTGAAAGTGGACGCCAGCCACTGTGAATCTTAGGTATTTGCGATGTTTGGGATGTATAGGGATATGGAAGTAAGCGTCTTCCAAGTCCAGAGAAGCCATGAAGTCCCCTTCGTTGAGACAGCTCAACACATCGACAAGCGTCACCATTCAAAAACTTTGCTTCTTCAGAAACTTGTCGAGCTTGCGCAAGTCCAGAATCAGGTGCCACTCCCCCGATTTTTTCCTTATGAGAAAGAAACGAGAGTAGAATCCTTTCCCTTTTTGCGAGACTGGAACTTTTTCTATCACATTCTTGCGGAGCATGTTTAAAGCTTCTCTGAACAGTAAGTGAAGACAAGGGGAAGGGAGACCCTTGGGCGGGGTTGTAGGTGGCTTCTTTAGGAACTCCAGAGTGTGACCTCTTTGCACAAGGTCGAGGACCCACTGATCGGATGTGATCTGCTGCCATTGCTGGAAAAAGGCTGAGATCTTTGCGCCGACAGGGAGGGGAGAAGGTTTGACTGGCATCCGGCAGAGCTCATTGTTTTCTATTTGAGTCACAGCCTTGATTGTTCGACCGTCGTCGTCTGCCCTGACGAGAGAAATTGCTAGAAGATGATTGTCTGTAAGTGGACTGGTAATAAGGCTGTTTATATTTAGATTGGTATTGCCTGTTTTGTAGATTGTGATAATTTCCTCTAGAGGAAAAACCACAACCTCTTGATCCCCGGAAAGATCCTCTTTTATACTGCAGGGTACCCAGCGATTTAGCAGTGTCCGTGTTGGTCTTGATGGTCAGCAAGGCGTCATCTATATGTTTACCAAATAGTGAGTTGCCATCATAAGCCATGTCCAGTATTTTCGTCTGTACCTCTGGTCTAAAAGAGGTTGCTTTGAGCCATCCCCGGCGTTTGAGAACAGCAGCCCCCACTAGTTGCCGAAAATTAGTATTCGCAATGTCTAGGGCGCAGTCAATTTCTGATGCCGCCCGTTCCCCTTCGAGCACTATCTTCTGTGCTTTCTGCTGGCAATCTTCAGATATAAGGTCTAAGAACTCAGAGAAATCTGACCACATCTGGCGGTCGTAACGTGCTAAAATCGCCATAGAGTTTTGCGCCTTGATGGATGATGCAGCATTGCTGGAAAATGTCTTGCCTATCAGATACAATCGTCTACCCTCTTTATCGGGTGGAGTCGAGATTGGGGTGGCCGGATTCTTTGACCTCTGCTGTGCAGCCTGTGAAATTACAGAATTCGGGCGCGGGTGTCCCACAAGGTAAGATGGAGTTTCTGGCGGTGCTGCATATTTTTTCTCAATTCTAGGAAATACCGCGGGTATGGAGGCAGGTGTCTTCATTATCTTAACGCCTTCCGTCCAAATGAAGTCTATGATTGGTATTGCTCTGGTGATTTTTCTATAACCTTCTTTGAAGTCGTGTAGAAAACATTCAGTTTGTTCGATAGTGACTGGCAGCTCAAACCGTGTTGAAGCCCGTGCATGATGTTATGAAAGCCGCCAATATCCTCAGGTGGAGAATCGGAGGGTTGAGGCATAGGAGGCGAGGGCATGGAAATTATGTATGCATCCCAAGGATTCCCAGTCACAATATCATTGGGTAATTCACCTTCCTCTCTTTCATCATCATCAGATGATGAAGTATCCTGGCCCCCTTGTGGTATAGCTTCTGAAGGGTGTCTTGGTGAAATAGGATCTGCTATCGGTGGTGGTGGTGGTGCTGGAGCAGCCGCTGGTATGGTTGGTAAAATTGGAGTAGTCGGTGCAGGTGGAAACCATTGCCGATAATCAGCCAAAATGGCCTGCAGATCTTGGTTCAGAGGAGGGGGAAGATGACTTGTTTCTTCCGAACGTAGAATCTTATGCGACTGTCTATGATAGGGTGTAGACAAGTCTTCTTGATAAAAATATTCTTGGTAGTCTTCCTCTTCATTCTCCTCTTGGCATTTTATTTGTAACTCTGATGGATGGCGTGCAATCCCAAAAGGGTCTTCTTCCTCACAGTGATCTTCATCAGATTCCTCCTCCTCCACATATATCTCCAAAATATGTGATGGTAACAATGGAGATATATTGGTATAGTCTTGCCTATGGTACGTTTTCAGTTGAAAGTGAGTGAACGTCACAGGCGACGCCTGAGATACCTGTGGAATCGTTGACCAACCTCTCGTAGCGTAGATGGACGTGTGGTCATTAAGGGGCTCTTCGTCGACGACGGGGGGGGGCCTTGACCAAAGGTGTTAGACAACTGGGCCATTGACGTAGTTGATGGAATCTTCGTCGACGGGCTCGACGTCGACAGTGCTGCCGTCGATGGACTCTCAGTCCGCGGCCCCATCATCGACGGAGCCATCGTCGATGGGCTCCGCGTCGATGGGGTTGCCGTCGACGGACTCGTCGTCGATGGGGCTGTCGTCGACGGGCTCTTCGTCGATGGGGCTGTCGTCGACGGGCTCTTCGTCGATGGGGCTGCCGTCGACGGGCTCTTCGTCGACGATGTCTTCGACGGGCTCTTCGTCAACTATGTCTTCGACGTCGACAGGGTTTTCGTCGACGATGACTTCGTAGATGAAGGAATCGTCGTCGATAAGAGTGACGTCGACGCTGTCGTCGACGGCGACTTAGATGAAGCAGTCTTAGAAGAGGATTCCTTAGCCACAGAAGATTCCTTTGGAGCAGAGATTTTCGATTTAGGAGAGGTAATAGCCATTGTAGAGACCGTAGATGAAGTTCTTGAAGAAGAAGAGGTCACAGAAACTGTGTGAGCAGACACCAGAGAAAGAGTCTTGACCTGGGCTTTATTCACTGTTTTTGTAGCTGAAGGTCTGGAAGACACAGAAGAGGGAGATAAGGCTGATCCAGAAGGAGGAGAAGACAACCTCCTTGTCTGTTCTGAAGCTCTATGAGAGGATTTGTGGTGTTACCTCCCCTCAGGAGAAGAGCGGTCTCTGGATCTGGCTCTTTTGCTAGATGTAGAGGCTCTGTCCTCCTCATCTGTTGAAGATGATTTGAGCCATAAAAGAACCCTTACCTCCCTGTCTGATGGTTTTGGCAGGGAAGGTTCCACAAATCCTACAATCCTTAACAATATGGTTAGGATGTAGACAGTAGATGCAGTCCTTATGCTGATCATCTATAAGGACCCTTTTCTTATCACAGGTCCTGCAAGCTTTGAAGAGAGCTTTCTTTTCAGACATCCTGAAGAGAAATAGAAGAAAACTGAGTAGGCACTCAGGGAGACTCCCTTCCACACGACGTGCAGTGAAAATCTGAGGAGAACTGCCTCTGCTGGGAAGGTTCTAGAGGGTGCTAGCAGCTGATTGGTGGAACTATTTTTCAGTTCTTTTCATACAAGGAGGTAGATAGGCTACTAAGCTTTGGGCCTTTTTGGGACTATTGTCTTGTCAGCCTACTACAGTTTTCTACTAAGGCACTGCTTTTGTATATATTATTACAGTGGGACTCCCGCCTCGGCGACGGGGAATGATTCAGGTATGTGAATCTATGAAATATACCCCAATACTGGATAAGTGTGCTTTCCTGTCTGTGTTGCTAACTGATTTATTTATTTATTTATTTTGTGTACTTGTAGAGCGCAGACCTGTCACCCAGAGGGCATCCTGGCGCTTTGAACTTCGGGACGATTGCACTTCTCACTGCTCAGACAATATTCGGAAAGAGATGCGTTTTCAACGCTTTCCTAAACGGCAGGTAGTCCTTGTGGCTTCTCAGAGAAAGAGGCAGGGAGTTCCAAAGTTTGGCCGCTGCAACTCTAAATGAGCGGCCACCCATCCTAACTCTCTGAAACCTCGGGACCACCAGCAGTTGTGCCGAAGAGGAACGAAGGGGCCGCGAGGCAGAGTACCAGGCAAACATATTCCGCAGTGGTATTGGGCCCTGTTGGTGTACTGCCTTAAACACTAGGCACGCGGCTTTATACAACACACGCAGGTATACCGGAAGCCAGTGTAAGTCTCTTAGAGCGAGAGTGGAAGAGCCGGACCTAGGACGAGAAAGAGCCAACTTGGCGGCCATGTTCTGCACCCGTTGTAACTTCCCCACCAGATTTTTTGGGGCCTCCAGAAGTAGCGCATTGCAGTTATCTAAACGACTTAGAATAGTACAGCGGACTACTTCCGGCCTGGCCTGGGCGGGGAGAAGGGGCAGAACTTTACGCAACATGCGTAACAGCATCATGCACGTAGAGATGATTTTATTGACGTGCAAGTCAAGCTGTAGATTTGGGCCGAAGTTCACCCCCAAGTTGCGAGCTGATTCCGCCGCCGCTACTGGCTCGGGAAAGGAGGTAGGCCAAAAGTTCTCAGGAAGAGCTCGCGGGATCCGATCTATGGAACAGTAAAGCACCTCCGTCTTTGAGCTGTTAAATTGGAGAGAGTTGGCCCGTAGCCAGTCCGCTGTGGCTGCCATACAGCGGTGAAATGTCTCCAGCGGAACCGCATTATTTCCTTCCAGAGAGAAGACCAGCTGGGTGTCGTCGGCATAGTTAAAAGCCGAAACACCAAAAGATTTTATAAGCTGGACCAAGGGGCGAAGGTACAGGTTAAAAAGTATAGGGCTGATGGCCGAGCCCTGTGGGACCCCCTGTCCAACTTTCCTTGGCTCAGAACAGAATGGAGGAAGCGAGACCAGCTGTTGCCGGCTACCCAAGTAAGATGTCAGCCAGTCTCTTGCCCCCTTTGTGACCCCACACTCCTCTAGTCTCCTGATAAGGGTCTGATGGCAGACCGTGTCGAACGCGGCCGACATGTCGAGCAGCACTAGAAAGGCTGCCCGACCACTGTCGGCACGCGAACGAAGGTTGTCCAGTACGGTTACCAGTGCGGACTCCGTCCCGTGCCCGGGGCGGAAGCCAAACTGTGCCTCGTCAAACCAACCGATGTTCTCCAGGAAGCCTGAGAGCGAACGGGTCACCCATTTTTCCATGATCTTGATAGGAAATGGGAGCAGAGAGATTGGCCTATAGTTAGAAAGGCAAGCAGGGTCCAGCGTTGGCTTCTTGAGCAGAGGTGACACTACTGCTAACTTCCAGCACTCGGGGACCGATGCCAACTCCAAAGACTGGAGACAGATGGAATGCAGAGGCTGAAAGAGTGCTGCGTGGAAGGCCTTCCAGAATTTGGGAGGTAGTGGGTCGAGCGGGGATCCCGAGGCTACCGTTTGTGCCAAGCTGCAGAATTCCTCAAAGGAGGGACAAGGAAACAGTCTTAATTGAGGTCGACTGGAGGAGGTCTCCGCAGCTCCCAAGCAAGGAACTGGGTCACTCGGCTGGGGTCGACTGGGAGGTCCATCCGGAGCTCCCAGACTGGGGACAGATGAACCCGCCTGGGGTCGACTGGGCAGACCGGCCGGAGCTTCCGAGCCAAGAGTACCCTGTGTGAGAGCTGCAACAAACGGCTGGGGTCGGCTGGGTGACCCGTTTGGAGCTCCCGAGCCAGGGCAAAGCCCGGATGGCCGGGGTCGACTGAGCGGGCTGACCGGAGCTCCCAAACCGAGGGCAGCGGGCAGAGGGTTTTTTAGGCCCTCTAAGATCTTTGCAGTCTTCTCCTCAAAAGCACCCGCCAGGGAATCGCACAGGGCCTGCGACGCCACAACCGTGTTGGCCACACACACTGGGTGAGACAAGTCCCTGACGATTTTAAACAGGGCTCGAGATTTATTGGGCGCCTTGTTCAAGGTGGATTCCAGAAAGGTCGCCTTTGCCAACTTAATCTGCGCCTTGTAGCCCTGCAATGCGAGCCTAAACGAGGCCTTAGCAGAGGGTGAGTACTGCTTCCTCCAGGCTCTCTCAGCACGTTTGCAGCTCAACTTTAGCTGTCGTAGCTCTTCCGTGTACCAGGGGAAAGCACGATTCACTCTCCCTCGAGACCTACGGAGGGGCACCAGCTTATCTAGCGAGTCAGTAATAGACCGACACAAGGAGAGGTAGCTTTCCTCCACCGAGTTGCTCAGGCAGAAATTGTCTGGCAGTAAGGAGGGCAGTAAAGGTGACTTGAAAAGTCGGGACCAAGGTCTACCCAGTTTTGATAATCCTACCCCGGCAGCT
The DNA here is from genome assembly GCF_964261635.1 of Lissotriton helveticus. Lineage (NCBI taxonomy): Eukaryota > Metazoa > Chordata > Amphibia > Caudata > Salamandridae > Lissotriton > Lissotriton helveticus. Next base: position 102,129,979 of record NC_136071.1, on the reverse strand, counting down.
TCAGAGGGATAAACCCCTATACAAAGGGAGAAAGCCACCAGTGCGTGGTCGGTCCAGCATTGGCGTAGGATATCGTTGACCACTACTGATTGAGCGTCAGCGAAAATCAGGTCCAGGACGTGACCTCCCCTGTGGGTCGCAGAGCCAACCAGTTGCTGCAACTGAATATCACCAAAAGCTTGGCAAAGTGTTGTGAACACCCCATCCAATGGACCGCCCTGCCATAAGTTGAAGTCCCCCAGGACCAACAGCTTAGAGTGAGTATTCGATAGGTCATATATCAGATCAAGAAAATCTGATAGGGAGGGAACAGAGCCCGGTGGGCGATAACATAACACCCCTGCGAGTAGTGTTCTCTCCAGGTTTTTAATGGAGAATCCCATCAGTTCAAAGCCCGAAACCTCACTGATTTTAAGCTGGAAAAGACCCAACGATTCTCTATAGATGATACCAATTCCACCACCTCTGTTCTTCAGTCGAGGGGTGTGAATAATTTTAAAGCCTGGGGGGCAGGCCAGTCCCAGTTCGACTAGACAGTCCTCCCGGGTCCAGGTTTCTGTTAAAAATAGCACATCCAACCCTGAGGATTCAATCAGGAAGGCAATTTCTATGTGGTGCTTGCAAAGTGACCGAACATTAAAAAGTCCGCAAGACAGCGATTGAGAGGGGCCTAGAGCAGTAACCCCCCCGAGTCAGGGGCGCCTGAGTCGGTCTTAGTTCCAATAAGGCAGCCCGAGAATAAACTAGGCGGGGAGAGAGCGATGGACCAGGGGGAGCGGCCCTGTGCGCGCCCGTTGCGCGAACGGGCGCAAACGGGCTTTCCTCTGGCACACCTCCGGCGCGCCTACGACGCGCCCGCTGCGCGCAACCGCTGGGCGCTTGAGTCTCCATCCTTATCTGGTATTCGACCGAGCGGAAGTCCGCCTCCTGCGTCCCTTGCCCTCGGCAAGATGGCGCCCGAAGTGCTCCCAGCCTTGACCCCCACCCAAGATGGCGGTCGGACCCGCTACACTATCTGTATCCCGCCAAATGCGGGTGAAAGCCAAATTAACATGCAGGTAAGCCTAAACTGATTCCCCGGCCTAATAATCCGACACCTAGGAAGCAGCGCGAAATAAAATGAGCCCAAGACGCTCTGTAGCGCGATGACCAACAGCGCAAATAAAATTACAAGTAAGCACAGTTAAAAATTGCCCCAGCAGTCAGGAGCGCGCCGGCCAAAGATCATGACATTGAGGTGTTCTCTATCTCTTTAGAAATATGTGGGCAAGACTTTGGACACTGGTATGCAGCATGCCGAACATTGAGGCCAAGAAATATTGAGATGTGTTGTTTGGCTATTCTGTGACCACAGTGTGTAGGCTCATTTATTTCATTACTCAGATGTAAATACGGTTCGGGATATTTTGAAAATTCTACTGTATAGCATGGGCCATAGCTTGGTCAGTAAGATTGGGGTCAGGGGGGTGGGGGGTGAGGTTCAGACTTCCCAACAATCACACAGACATATAATCTTAAAATATATTATATGAGAAGCAGGGCATGAGGGGGCGTAAGGGGCAGTGAAAAGAGAGAGGAGTGTGGATGGTTAGGATTACTTAAGGACAATATTGTAAAAAAAATTTTTTACAGCCTTTAAAAAAGACGAAAGAGTGCGAGTATATGTACGTGTGTTTTTGTCAGTGTTGGTATGTAAAACTATCTGGTAAAATCTGACAGGCACCTCATCAGACCCAACTGAAGGCACCTGTACCCAACTGTTTACTACAGAATACATTTTTAGGTTTCGCCTGGCCGTAGCACTGCGCAGCAGTGCTCGCGCAGGCTAAATCTTTTGATCCTACAGTATGGGGCTTTGTCCCGCCCTCTCTTCCATTGGTTAGCTCCATAAATGGAGGCTAGCCATTGGAAGAGATTGGTTGTCAATCACTCTTTCCCCGTCACGACGCGATTCGGGGGCGTTTCTGGGTCTTTTTTTAAGTCCCGCCCTCTCCTCTTCCCATTAGCTGGAATTTTACCTTCCAGCCAATGGGAAGGGGAGATCACGAAAAACACGCCCCCGAATCCCAAAATGACCTTGTTTTAGTATGCTCCTTCTATATAGAAATACACAATGTTATTCATCCACAGTGTTTTCCTATTCAGACACGTGTGATCCTGCGTTTAAAATGACGTTACTCAGACAAATGGTAACAGCGCAGTGTGAATGCTGCCGGAGCGGGAGATCTGTGCTAATGTAGCGCCTCGATGTGTTGTTTCACTTACCTAGCACCGCCCTTTAAGCTCCCAGAAGGTGGACGTGCAGCACGTCAGGGCACCTCTGGTGCTGGGAACCGTCTGAGGGCTCCTGCCACGATCCAGACACCCCGGGGTGGGAGAGGGGATCAGAGCCCCCCCCACTTCAGCAGGGGAGAGTGTGAGAGCAGACCTCGGAGCCCCTCACCCTCAGGGGTCCTTCCACGAGACGCCAGGGGGACCCCAAAGTCTGCCGCGATCCATTCACACGGAGCACACATGCATGCGAGACACTTGGAAGAACACACGCACCCTGATATCCTTCCAAGCTCTACGGGCAGGGGGACCCCCAGGCTCCGGGTGTGAGTTCACACTTGTGAGCACGGACACCCTCGGTGCTTCCTTCAAGGTCCACTGACAGGATGGGGCTCTGAGTGTGAGTGCACTGTGCACACTTGTGAGCACTGACACCCTTGGTGCTTCCTTCAAGGTCCACAGACTGGATCGGGCTCTCCGAGGAGGGAGGCGCCGCGCCTCCTCTTAAAGGGACAGGCCGGGTGAAATGCGGAGCCTTTGACAATCATCCACCCATCTCCAAACAGCAGGGAGCTGCTGAAATGGACGCTTCAGTGAGCGAGGACAATCATACATAAACAAAAGTAATGAATAACCACACAAAAGAAACAAAGGCCCGGACTGCTGAGCGCCCAGAAACTAGGGGGAGTGTAACTGATGCTTTCCCGCACTGATTCTGCCCCAGCCCTGCAGTCCTTTCTCTGAGGATTCACTGACATGGCACAGACTCCAGCCCAGCCCTACCGGCCTTTCAGAAAAGAGACGGACAACGCTTGAGTCTACCCCCGCCCGACCACCTTAGTGACCCTTCCCCAGCCTTAAGGGAGTGACGTAACTAGCCTTGCAGATCTCAGTCTGGCTTTTGAGGGAGTCCATGTACCTGGAGAGAGGATGTGGCCTAAGGGCTAGACCGGTTGACTAGGAAACTGGGGTCTGTAATTCCCCATTCCTCCTTCATGGCAATGGATGCGATTAATGGAACATTGCGAGGCCCGGCCTGTGACATTATCTGGATGCGCTGGGATTTAAACAGAGGCTGGAGAAAATGGCGCCCCCTGCTGGAGGAAACAGTGTCTGTGTTTAAATAATACACTATATGGTATAACATTCTTCATATCCTGGTTGTATGTTATTCAATAAAAAAAAATCCATAATTCTGTCTTGGATGGACTCATCCGTGGCAACGCCCTTTCTAGTAGAACAGTTTGTGTAAAATCTGTGCGATGACTGAGCGTGGAAACCCCGCCCCTTTTTGTAATAAAAGAATAAAACACGTGTCTATTTCTTACCGTGATTCACACTTCTATGTTCAGACGCGTCTTCGGGCCCGGTCTCATCCCGTGATCACACGGTGTCCCTCGAAGCCCCTCCTAGCGCCAAGAAGCTGCTCCCGGAGCAGCGCTGCATGTATCACGGGAGGCGCTTTAGGAATCATGACGTCATACGTCCTCGCGGCATCAAACCTGGTTATGCCTTCTAGACTCTGAGGTCTTGCTTCAAAGGCACACAGGCCAGTAGGGCTGGGGTTACTGCACCAGCGCTCGCCCTCTCCTCGCACATTAGTGTGAGGCGCAGAGGGGTCCGTGGTCCTGAAGTAGTCCCTCTCTCAGACCCCTGCGAGCCTGCACTGACGGCGGAAGGATATTAATGTCTGGTGAAGGGCCCCGGTGGAGCCCAGGGGGTGAGGCGGCTGGGAGGATCCCTGTGCAACAGGTTCCTCCAGATTTGCAAGGGAAGGAGCTTCTCATTTCCTCCTCGAGTGCCTCCTTTCAACCTCTGATAAAGCAGCGCCGTGTGTCCGTGGTGAGGAGGACGAGGTGGTTTAAGACGCGTGGGTTCACGGGAAGTGAGTGACTGACGTGTCACGTGGCCTCACCTCTGCTCTCTAGTTGTGACCAAGAGGCCCTGCCCGCAACCCCTGCCCTATGGACACCCAGTGAGCGCTGGACGATGTGTCTGCTGTGTACTCTCACGCACTACTCACGCCCCACCCTGGGCACTGTGCCTCGGAGACTGGTGAACCAGGACTCACTGTGTGATCTTTGACCCTCTGAGGGCATCAGAGTCAAGCACTTAAGGCTCACTGTGAGAGGTGAACCAGGACTCACTGTGAGAGTTGAACCAGGACTCACTGTGTGATCTTTGACAAGCACTTAAGGCTCACTGCGAGAGGTGAACCAGGACTCACTGTGTGATCTTGGCTCTCTCAGGGCCTCAGAGTCAAGCACTTAAGGCTCACTGTGAGAGGTGTTAGCAGGCTTAGGACTCCGTGTCAGAGATCAAAGCGCCAAACGTTGTATAGCGCTTAGATGCAAAGACGCTATGTGCAGTTACATTGAAGTCTAATGACGGTGTCTTCGGATGGTTGAGGGAAGTCCCTGGAAGTATTTTTTCGGGGTGTGTGGGGAGGGGAGAGGCTTGCTGATGGGTAAGTCTGTCTGTCTCTGGGGGGTTGGTGGTGGGGGGTGGGGGGGCAATGAATTAAAGCATAGGCAGGTCTTGTTCCAAACAAATCTTCGACTTTTGAACCCTTCCCTGTTTCCATGATTTTTCACGGAGATTGGGTCCTCGCTGTCATCAAAACCGAATATGCAAGCATCTCACACTGGACCTGGAGCCCTATCCAAACAAGCATTGTCAAAGGCAGTAGGTCTGGGTGTAACATTCCACAGGCATTCACACAAGCCGTTCGCACACACTGGATGCACACACATTCAATCCTGTTTGTTTTTGTCAATGCCTGGAAAAAGTAGCAAAAATACTGCCTTCTGTTTTGTAAACATCATACCTGCCAACTCACACGATGCCACAGTGTGACACATATCGACTCCCATCAGACTGTCACACGGTGAGGAGCAGATATCACACTATGGCAGGGAAAATGAGCTGCATACCACTGTAAATAGTAGTTTTCCAGCTCGTTTTCGAGAGGTTTCGAACTGATTTCCATAAAGGGGTGTGAAAACACCCAAGGACATCTGCACCAGCCAGTTTTTAGGTTTCGCCTGGCCGTAGCACTGCGCAGCAGTGCTCACGCAGGCGAAATCTCTTGATCTACAGTATGGAGCTTTGTCCCGCCTCTCTTCCATTGGCTAGCTCCATAAATGAAGGCTAGCCATTGGAAGAGATGGTTGTCAATCACTCTTGCCCCGTCACGACGCGATTCGTGGGCGTTTCTCGGTCTTTTTTTAAGTCCCGCCCTCTCCTCTTCCCATTGGCTGGAATTTTACCTTCCAGCCAATGGGAAGGGGAGAGCACGAAAAACACGCCCCGAATCCCAAAATGACCTTGTTTTAGTATGCTCCTTCTATATAGAAATACACAATGTTATTCATCCACAGTGTTTTCAAGACATAATTGTCTCGTTCTTGCGATCGCTACAGATTAAGACTCCAATTACAATCCAATACAATGCTCTTGTGTTTGCTAAATTGTGAAAATTCATATATGTAATACCAATGTGTTATATATTTAATTTGACAACAGTGGTTCCTAATTTCCTGTTATGGCCGAATATGTAACACAGATTCAGGACTACTTTAGTTGCAACCCTTGGGACGAGGCAGTCTTCCAACATGGCCGCTTTGTTAGTCCACCGGAAAAGGCGAGGCTTTTACGCCTGCGCGGTTGCTAGGCCCGCCTCCTGCTGCAGCCGCTGCATCCCCACCCTCAGTCAGCCTCCCTCTCTGGAACCTCATCGTCCTGCCGCTTGCCCGGCCGCTGCAGCAGCACCCTGACTCCCTGACCCACGCTAACAGTGCTCGGCGCCCCCCCGACATGGCGAAGATAGAGCAGGTGCTGGTGTTGGAGCCGCAGCACGAGCTGAAATTCCGAGGTAAGACGCGAGGGCCGAGGTAACGCCTGCCCGAGCCAGGCCCGGGGTGGCAGCCATCTTCATAGAGCCCCGGTCTGGCCTTGTATTACGCCCGGTGAACCGCCTGTCACTGCCCTGTAGTGCTACTCGGTAGCGCTCCCATCCAAGGAACCTCTTCCACTGTACCGTTTGCTTTATCAACACAGTTGTGTCATGGTGTGAGAGCATACACCGGCATCCTTTAATGTTCTGTTACCCCAGAGGACATTTGATAACTCCTGCACTGCCTGACCTGATCGCTCTGAGTGTGTAGGGTTAATTATGGCTAGAAGGAATTTAAATGCCTTTGTCAGCGTCCCCAAAATAGCTGTACCAGCACTACTGTTAAAGGTTTGTGACAGCCCAGTTGCATCAATATGAGGGTTTGTTGGAGCAGCCCCCATTGTGGTCCCTATGCCACTCTGTTGCTCCATGGCATACTTTCATTGATAAATTGCGAAGCTATGGTCAAACAATACCCTTATGACTACTTTAAAATCATACGTTTTGTGTTCTGCTCACACCATTGTAAGTAGTTAACCATACCCCTGTAAGTCATGTCTCTTATCCTTTCGTATCAATCACATCTCATTTTAGAGCATCTCCTATTTCCATAAATCTCCGAAGTTTCCGCATTATAGGTTTGTTTCCAACCACATGCACCTTTTATTTTTCTCCGAGTGCTGTTGTATCCTCAAAACTGTAAAGATAAACCCACTGTAGAAGATGTACTGATACTTAGTGTAACCCACTGTCATAACATGTTTGTGTTCAGTTAATGTGCTAAAAAGCAAATGTGAGCTACTATGCAAAAATAGATTTTACAGCATTCACACGAACGTTATAAGAATGAAATGCATCGTGTCGTTTGTTTTTGGATAGAAAGCCTGTAACTGAGCAATGGTTGGATGTAAATGGTGAATACTTTTGAAGAATGAGAATTTATAATTTTGGGTGACTTGGAGTTGATTTTTCTTTTGAGAAACGACACCCCGTTTCTGGTAGTCTGTGACCTGACCATTTTTTTAAAAATTTGCAACACAACGGTCTATGTATGTTGTATGGTTTCTAGTCAATCTATGGTATTCAACATCGACCAGCTTTTTTTCCTGTAGGGTGTCTTTGATTGAGACCAGCTGAAAGCTCCTCTAGCAAAATACAGGGCATCTCTGAAAGCGAGAGCATGTGCACGGAGCTCAGCCTACCGTTTTGAAAAGTGCACGCCAACCAAAGTATCTGTGTTGTTTTTGTCTACCTGTGAGTATTTCTTTTCATGAAGCCCTAGTGTATAACCTCAAACCCAAGTTTACCTTTTGAGAGTTCTATACTTGACATTTCTATCAATGAACATGTTGAGTGTAAAAAAAAAAAAAGCACACCGCTACATGCGCCTTTTGTTTATATGCAGTTGTGGCAGTCAAAACCTACAAAATCTGCAGAAAAAAATGGCAGAATTTTTTGTTGTTTCGTTTTCATGCGATTTTATATAGCGCGAACATTACCCGAAGGTGTCATGTTTCAGTCATGACCCCGGTCGGTCCGGAGTTTACTACCCCCCACCCTGCCCCTCCCTCAGCCCGCCCCACTGCCCCGCAGACTCCCTCCAGGAGCCGCGACTGCACACACACGCACCAGTACCTGGCATGGGATCCGCTGTAGGTTCCACCATCTAATAATCCGTATACAATAGTTCACTTCTACCAGGCTGGCATTCACGGGTTTCAGACAGAGCTGCAAATGGCTTCATTATAGACATGTTATTTTCAAGGCACAAACCAAATTAAAATGAGTAAACAAAGGTTTAAATCAGCCACAGTTCACGTATGCCGCCGTTTGCAAGTGAACCGAGGGACTTTAATCAAACCCTGATCACATTCACACAAAGCGCCTCTCTTCACTGTTAGCAGGAGCATGGCCGGTAATGCGACCCTTCAAGGTTTCAATGAACAGCAGCACGAGTCTTGACTCTTTGTCACTGATTGGAGAGGAAGCAGGTGTGTTATTTGTCTGCAGCAAACATACTCTCGGCTAAGCAGGCCAGAGCCCTCGTGGCGCTAACAAAAGGACAGCTTAAGTTCTGTTTACTTGGACAATGCACTGTATGGGCAAACCCTCGGGTCACAGCAGTGACTGAGGTGCAAGTCCAGCATGTTAGTGGGGGACGATATCATTTAAAAGCAGGGGGTCTGTGTGGTGGGTGGGTGCGTGTGGCTCTGTGTGTGTGTGGGTGGGTGGGTGTGTGTGGCTCTGTGTGGTTATGTGTGTGTGTGGGTGCAAATGCAATAGGTCATGCATTTGCGAGAGATTAAGCTATAGGCATTGTAAAGTCACAGTGGAAAGGGGCACTATTATATCGCCCTCCTGGCTCCTGTCAGGATTTTTCTTTAAATCTTATGGAATTACTGGCTCCATACCTTAGAACCAATGAAGATCTTATTCTCCTCGGAGATTTCAACATTCATGTTGATGTTCCTAATAATCCCGATGCCAGATCCCTACTGGATGATCTATCCAGTTTAGGACTAAAAATTCAAAACAATGGCCCGACACACATAGGAGGCCACACATTAGACCTAATTTTAACTAACTGTCCTAGGTTAACTTGTAGCTCACCAACCTCTGTCTACTGGTCAGACCATTACCTATTACCCTTCCAATTATTTGGCTCACACCCTCGGCTCCAAAAACCTCTCCCACCCACATGGAAAAGAAAATGGCACAAAATAACTCCTGAGGCACTTCAACATATATGGAAAGAACCAAATTTTCTTGAAGAAGATAACATTGATAGTGGATTGGCCAAATTTAACAAATCACTATTAGAGGCCATTGACCAAATTGCACCACTAGAATTACATAAACAACGTATTAGACCAAAGTCAGAAATTTGGTACACTGAGGAATTGAGAGTCGAAAAACAGAGATGTAGGAACTTAGAGAAAAAATGGAGAAAAATCCACACTCCGATGAGTAAAACACTTTATTTAGAAGCCCACTCTAACTACCTCAAGAACATAAGGAAAGCTCGGAGGAATAAACTTGACTCTCAAATTACGGAGGCAGGAAATTCCACTCGGGAACTGTTTAGAGTCATACAATCCTTTGTCAAGCCTATGGCTTGTGAGAGCCCAGATGATTTCAACCAAAACTTATGTGATGACATCTCTATGTTTTTTGAGAAAAAGATAGACCTGATCTATAACAAAATCACCAAAACCTCTTATAACAATAGAGATGACATAGACAGTCTCAAAGATGAACCCACCCAAAATGGAATATGTGGGCTCACTCTGACCTCAATTCCAGAAATTAGTCATGATGAAGTAGAAGTGCTCCTTAAATCAATTAAATCCGGATCACCGACTGACTTATTACCAGCTTCGGTGGCTGTGCCATTGGGCAGCATTCTTGCCCCAAGCCTTAGAGCACTGATCAATATCTCCCTTAGGGAAGGTAGAATTCCCCACGATTGGAAAATGGCGGTCGTGAACCCCATCCGTAAAAATACCACGTTACCTTGGTCAGACCTCAATAATCTGCGTCCTATATCCCTCCTACCCCACATCAGTAAGATGACTGAGAGACACGTTAACATCCATCTCTCTAAATTCATCGAGGCAGCGGACGGTCTGGACCCCTCTCAATCTGGTTTCAGACCAAATCATAGCACGGAATCAGCTCTCCTTTCAGTGACCAATACCATCCGAATGGCACAGGATAGGGGAGGCTCTATGATTCTGGTGCTATTAGATTTGTCCGCTGCCTTCGACACGGTGTCTCATGACACCTTGATCAGTCGTCTGAAGGGAGTAGGAGTGCAAGGAACTGCTCTATCTTGGTTGAAAAGCTTCATTTCCAACCGATCCCAAAATGTCCGCCTGGGCTCTCACTACTCCATATTTAGAGAGCTCACTAAGGGGGTTCCACAGGGCTCATGTCTAAGCCCCACATTATTTAATGTGTATGTGGCCCCCCTGGCGAAGGTCGCAAGGAAATTTGGGTTTATACCAATATCCTATGCAGACGACACCCAGCTATTGTTCCCATTCCAAAACATGACCTCTACAGTAAGGAACTCCTTTGCTGCTGGAATGAGAGCCATTGCTGGATGGATGACCTCCAATTGCCTACAGTGTAATGTGGGCAAGACGGAGGTCATGCTTTTTGGGAATGCACCACTCCTTTGGACACCTGAGTGGTGGCCCCCAGAATTGGGTACAGCTCCTTGTCCTAAGGAAAGCGTGAAAAATCTGGGCGTTAAGTTAGATCAATCCCTGGTACTAAAAGATCACGTTACACAGGTTACAGGAACCTGCATGAGAGTCATTGGCCTACTCAGAAGGGTGTTCCCATACTTAGCTGACCATCACCGGAGAACACTCGTACAAACCCTAGTCATGAGTAGGGTAGACTACTGCAACGGATTGCTCATTTCCGCTAATACAGAACAGCTGAAGAGATTGCAGGTTGTTCAGAATACTGCTGCTAGATTGATCCTCAATGCCCCTGCGAGATCTCCCTCACATCCTTTACTGAGCAAACTACATTGGCTCCCAATTCGCCAGAGAGTGCTATTCAAGATTTGTTGTACCATCCACAAATGCTTGTATGGTACTGGCCCTAGATACCTAAATGAAATTTTCCAACTGTATCAGCCAGGTAGATCATTAAGATCTGAAAATCAAGCCCTGCTGCAGATCCCTAGGATCAGAAGAGAAAGACAGGGAGGCCGAGCTCTAGCATTCAGAGGTCCTACCTTATGGAATTCACTACCCCTTTACATAAGACAGAACTCCAATCTTGCTACCTTCAGAAAATATCTGAAAACGTATCTGTTTCCCACCCAGCAACCCTAGCTAAGTCACACAATCCTCCTGCTCTCACTTATCTTCAAAACAACACAGCGCGGAGATATCTCTTCGGAGATCGAATTCCTGCGCTTTACAAGAAAACAAATAAATAAATAAATAAATAAATAAATGACAATGCCATTTATTTATCGGTTTTCAAAAACAAAACAGAAATAAAACGTTTGTCATTTACAATGCCAATAGCTCTAACTTTAGCAAAGGCGAAACCGTTGCATTGTAAATGCTTGTTTAGGGTGGGTGCAGCACCCCAAACACACCCCTGAAGCTACGCCCCTGTGTATAGACTAGAGGTTTGTTGGATGATCCATTGAGTTTAGCCAGTAGCCTAACATGCACATTTTTTAAGTTGAGTACGTTAAGGGGATTTCGGGTAATGCATGGGATCTGGCTTGTGTGCTGTGTTTTCGAATGCTTGTCTCATAATGTATAAAGTGTTTTGTAAAGGAATGTTATGAGAGATAATGAACTGACAGGTGGAAATAATTGGAATAAGAGGGACACTGATGCTGGAGCTCCTGGTGGGGTGTGTCTTTATTTACCAATATGAAAGCTATCTTTTTCTACATCTTGTTTGTGGCAGACTACTTTATGACAGAGGAACATCACTCCAAAATGGCACTTAACGTTTGCTATATTGAATTTAAAATATATATTTTATTCAGATTTGAATATTTCTTTAATGCAACGTAGCACAAAAAAATAACCCACTACCAAGGTTGACACCTTCTCGTGCATTCTCTTCTGGCCAGAGTCACAAGCAGTTATAACCATTTGTGTGAGCAACCACACAGAATAACGTAGTCCAACAAAGAGGATCAGAAAAATAACTTTAAAACATCCCCACTGAGGAGCTGAAGCCACTCATTTCCTTCTATAAAATAATAAGTTAATTTTTGCATAAAAAGCTTACTTTAGTAGTCATACATTTTTAACATCGACTATTGTGAAAGAATGAGCTAAGTTGCTTTCTTCTACTCACTCAAAAGCAGTGTAATTTCAGCAGAAACCAGGTTGGAGTGCATTCTTGATAATTCTTAACAAGGTACAAATACACATTGATCAAAAGATCTTCACTCACCAACATGGGCACATTCATACCTTTAGCATATTTCAAGCTTTCCCCTAGTACTATAGGCAGAGTCATTGGAATTGCTGGCCTCCTTGTTTTATTCCGCCTCTTCTTGAGATCAATGCACTTCAGTTTTCTAGACTTTTACAGCCAGTGTGGACCCGGACTGATAACTTTTCTTAACAGTTTGTAAGCAACGCAGGCAGTCCCTCAGCATCTGAACATTACAGAGGTGCCACTGCTACTTTAAAAGACGTAATTCAACCACTTGGGTCTCTACAAATGTAAAACAATTTCACAGCTCCTATTTTTTGGCAAAGCTCCTTCAGTGAGCAAGGTCTGCTACCCTGCCAGCTTAAATCGAGATCTAAAACGTTTTTGACCCATTATAAATGAGGTTGGCTGAATAAGTACAATATCTGTAGTTTTGTTAGTCATTGCTACTGGAACATGAAGGATGAATATGGTGGTGTCAGGTTGTAATGCTATTGAATCGGTCTGACTTTTAATCAGTTTTGACTTTCCACACTTGGAAAAATGGAATGCTCACCTTTAAGTAGTCATCTTGCTGCCTTTTGAGTCATTTACAAAATAACTGAAATGTGAAGTCTGACATACGTACTTGCCTACTTTGGCCAGCTACCACTCCTGGGGTATAGGCCATCAACAAGGACTCCCCAGCCATCTCTGTCCTGGGCTTTTCTTTCAATCTGACTCCGGGTGTAACCCATCTCCTTGCACTCGGCCTCGATGCCAGGTGTTTCTTGGCCTTCCTCTCTTCCTTTTCCCTGCAGGGTTACAGGCCAGTCTTGCCTGGTAGTTTATTATGCGGGCTTGCGAAAGGTGTGACCAATACAGCCCCAGTTTCTTTTCATGATTTCTTCATGAGCAGGGAGATGGAAAGTCAGCTGCCATAGGTCCTTGTTGATGATGGTGTTTGGCCAGCAGATTTGAAGGGTTTTCCTCAGACAGGTGTTGATAAAGGTTTGAACTTTGTTGTTGGTGGTCACTATTGCCCTCCAAGTGTCCGCTCCATACTGAAGGACCGATTTACTTTGGTGTTAAAAAGCCTGATCTTGGTTTGCAGGTGTAGGTCCTTGGAGCTCCCGATATTGTTTTTTTACCTCTGACATAGAGCTGATATTTTGTCCTTCCCTCACCCCTGCCTAGCATCCTTCATGCACATTGGACCAAGTTTTTGATGTATGCTATTAACACCTGATTCTTTCTCAGCCTAGTGGAGTTCCCTGTAACAATCGCCCCCGATTAGCTCCGCTCTCGGAATGATCAGTTAGTAGATGTCTGCCAATTTTTCTACAACCGAATCCAACAAAATCAGACATTCTGCTCCTAAAAACAAACTCCTCTGTTTAGGATCAAGTCTCTGGTCCCTCTGAGACTGAACCATACTCTTAGTGTGTGCAGTCTCAGTTTCACTGTAGACATGGATGTAAAACTAGAAAAACACATCTAGGCAGCATCTTGCAATGGAGTAGCAGGATTTTGGCCGATTACTGTGCTACTCGATCACTGCATTATGTACAATTTCTTCACAATGTTGGGGCAGTCATATAACCCAACTGATGTATACAAGTGGAAAATCCAGATCTTTGTAACTGAGGGTGTATGTTTGCACTGTTCACCATTCCGTTCATCATTTGTTCTTTTTGCTCAGTGGTCTGAGGGCATTTTCCCATATCTCTGTAATAAAAAGGTCACTGCACTCGTTGGCAGTTTAGGGATGGATCAACTGCAAGGCTCTCTGCATGGCCAAGAGTTTATCAAAATGGGCCCTCTTTATTGTATCCAAAGCACACCACATATTAACACAAGCATTCCTGGAAGTCTTAGTCTTATGTCCGATCTAACTTTTGTCATCACCAAGTTTACGTCAAAAATGTTTAGCGGATGAAGCTTTGAGACTGGGAGCAAAGATCTGGTGCTCTCTGACCACAGTAAAAAGTGCTTCTAAAGTGCAGGAGACTCTCAAGTACTGGCGACAACAATAATGATGTGCTCCGAATTCCACATCTCTATACTTCAAAAAACTCTTAAATGCTTTCGGTATAAGCATCCCTCTCTAAATGTTATTAGCATATTCACAAATCCACACTAAAGTATTTGAATGCATACATACTGACATTTCAATCTCCTGCAATTCTACGAGTGACACGCCCTCAGCTCCCAGGTCCAACAGAAAACTAATAGGCAGCAAAGGAGAAACACTAGCAGACTGAGAGAAGACCATTCTGACAATAACCTTTATTAAAAACAATATCACCAAAGTGAAATTTGCAAAATAAGGAGACATCATTAGGTAAACCAAGTAAAAAAGAAAAACCCCGATCAAAGGAACGTGTCACTACCTCTGCATGGTACTGAAAAGTTGACAATACATTAATTCTTTACACAATAAAACACTACAAGAAAAAAACACGGACCTTGCAAACAATCAAGTCAACTAAACACTGGTCCCAGCAACACTATGCATCATAAGACGAAAACTCAGTCCCTTCTACTATGGTAAACATGCTCTTGGAGGATATTCTAAAACTATCCTACAGCCTGCCAATATGAATAAGACAAAAACTCAATCCCTTCTACTATGGTAAACATGCTCTTGGAGGATATTCTAAAACTATCTTATGCCTGCCAATATGAATCCTACCCGATGGCACCTTTCACACACCAGTAAAAGGCAGTCACATTCTTCTGTACAGAAAGCAAATGATAATCTGAATATTTTGCTAATTAATGACATGTCAATAATCTCCCTTTTTTATGGGTAAAACACAGCCTAGAGCTTCCGATGCAACTCTGAATCGATCACAACAACCTCTTGGACACCTACCAATCCACCTTTCACACTAGGGTGAGATGTACTGTGTAAGTCGTTGAAAAAAAGCTCCATCAAATTATGTGCCAATTTGTTACAACCACTATTTTGTGAACCGACTTGCAGACTAATAGGCTGGTTTACAAAATAATGCATTGCTAGGGGCCGTAGAACGACTTGTTTAATTAATGTTCATTAAGCAGGTTGAAATGCGTCACCAACTGTGACAGGCTACAAACAAATGGATGGTGGCATGCCAGGGACATCAGACCACCAGCCCTCTAATTACATTCAAAACAGAAAACTTGGTTTTTAGAAGCTGCCATCGTTCCTTAAAGGAACTGGTGCTTCTTAAAAAGAAAAAAAAACCTTCAGTGGGAGCAGACAGTTGCCCCCTGAACAATTGCCTACTCCCTTTGCACCCACCACCCCAATAGCCAAAGGAAAGGGGTCCAAAGGAATCCATTCCCCTATGTGAATCAGCTACGACTCCAACTTAGGTGTTGGCACCCAATCAATGGTTCACGACCGGATTTACGAGCACAAACCATTGATACATAGGATATAGAATGCAATTTGGAAAGAACATCCTTAATAAGCCCATACCATGTGATTCGTGATTATTTCTAAAATCATGCTACCAGTAGGAAACGTTTTCCAACTTGCAAAATGAGGTTAGTCCATATGTAAAATGTTTTTTGCTGTTGCAAACAACGTATTCTATCAAGCTAAATGGTTTGCAGTCACACAAATTATCTAGACATTTGCCCCCAGGTGCCCTACAGAAAGCATGAAAATTGAGGCTACTGATGATCTATGGCTCCGAAATGAAGAGGTCTGTGTATTCTTGATCGCTCGATAGCCTTGCCACCGTTAACTAACAGACTTTCCTGGCAGTTCTCGCCACTGTCATAGGTTTAGACCACATTATCCTGCAGCTGTTTTTCTTCTTCCTTACAGACAACAGTATGTTCACTTGACCCTGAATGCCATCCCTTGCCAGTCATAAAACTCACTCACTATGAACAGAAAGAAAACAAGTTACTTACCTGTAACTACAGTTATCCAGTATTGGTATCTTTCATAGATTCACATGCCTGAATCATTCCCCGTCGTCGAGGCGGGAGTCCCACGGTAAAAATATATACCATAGCAGTGCCTAAAAATCCTTTGTAGTAGGCTGGAAAAGACTAAAAGGCCTAACTAAGCCCAAAACTTAGCAGCCTATCTACCTCATTATGTAAAAAGACCTGAAAATAGTCTCAGCCAATCAGCTGTCCTCACCCTCTAGAACCTTCCCAGCCCAGGCAGTTCTCCTCAGATTTTCCCAGCACAAGTGAGAAGTAAGTATCCATAAAAAGAACTGCCCTGCCGGGGAGGAGGGTGGGTGCATGTGAATCTATGAAAGATACCAATACTGGATAACTGTAGTTACAGGTAAGTAACTTGTTTTCTTATCCAGTATTTGGGTATCTTTCATAGATTCACATGCCTGAATCAGAGTAGCAAGCAGTGACATCATGCCTGTCGTTAGAGGAAGGTGGGAGACAAAATAAAACGTAACTATCCCCACACAACCTGGAAGGTTATAGAGCACAAACATGTTCAAATAACATATGCATTAGAAAACCTTCATATAGTACAATATAGAAAAGGACAGCATTTGAAAATATTATAACAGTGCAATGAAATACATACATAAGAAATCTAACCTTAGTGAAGGAGATGCCGCAGCACCGCCTCTCCAACCGCTGTGCCATCATGAGTTGCCGACTGCAGACAGTAGTGCTTCGTAAAAGTGTGCACACTTTTCCACGTAGCAGCGCGGCAAATGTTCTCCAGCGTCACTCCAGCGAAAAGGGCCGTAGACGCTGACATCGTTCTGGTGGAATGCGCTTTAACCTTTCTTGTTAAAGGTTTGTTAGCTTTTTCGTGACAGAAGAGAATTGTAGATGACAACCATCTAGCTATAGTCGCCTTAGTTACAGCTTAACCCATAGTGGCTTGGCCATAAGCAACAAAAAGCTGGCTAGATTTGCGTATGTTCTTTGTTTTTTGAAGATAAAACTAAGGCAGCGTTTCACATCTAAGGAATGCAATACCTTTTCCGCCGGAGTTTTAGGATCCGGGAAAAAAGTTCTGAGCTTGACAGGCTGATTGATGTGGAATTGGGTCGGTACCTTCGGGATGAACTTTGGATTAGTTCTAAGCGTCACAAAGTCCTTAGAAAATTGTAAGAAAGGATGTGTAATTGTGAAGGATTGCATCTCACTGACTCTGCGGGCGGAAGTAAGAGCTAGTAAAATAGCCACTTTCCAAGTTAAGAACTTCAGCTCCGCCCTGTGAATGGGTTTAAAAGGCCTCTTTAACAGTTGAGATAGAACAATATTGAGGTCCCACTCCGGAGGGGGGGGGGGGCGGGGGGGGGGGGGGGAGGGGGCGAACTGGAGGAAAAGCTCTGAATAATCCTCTAAGGAATTGTTTGACCAATGAAGAGGAACACAATGATGGTTTGTTGGAACTCTTTCTGAATCTGGAGATCGCCGCCAAATGTACCTTAATGGACGAGAAAACCAGACCTGCTTGAGCTAAAGACAGTAAATAAGGAAGGATGGCCTCAGGTGGCGCCTGAAGTGGATGGACATTATTTTCTCCACACCAGGAACAGAAATGCTTCCACTTAAAACGATATGTCCTGATGGTACTTTGCGCACAGGCTTGTGATAGAATCGCCCTGCAATCTGGGGAAATGTTAAGATCCTTGAACTCTAGGAAGTCAGGAGCCAGGCGTGCAAGTGCAGCGATTGAGGGTCCGGGTGTCGGATCTGGCCTCCCTCTCTCGTTAACATCGACACTGTCGGCTTGAGACGAAGTGGAGGCTGCTGGGAGAGCTGAAGCAGTTCCTGAAACCAATACGGTCTTGGCCAACGGGGAGCAATGAGGATGAGAGTGCAATGTTCCCTCTTCATCTTCTGCAGTATCCTCGGAATGAGTGGGATCGGAGGATAAGCGTATGCAAATATTCCGGACCATCTCATTAAAAGGGCATTTCCCCTTTATCCCTGTTGAGGAAACCTGCTGGCGTGAAACAGGCATTTGCGGTTCTGCTGCGTAGCAAACAGATCCAAAGTTGGCGTGCCCCATGTTTGAAAGATTCTCGCCACTTGCTGTTGTTCGAGTTCCCATTCGTGACAGCTTGTGAAAGTCCTGCTGAGGTTGTCGGCTAGAGAGTTGTGGACACCTTGCACATGTTCTGCTCTGAGGGATATGCCGTGTTGTAGGACCCACTCCCACATTTCCTGAGCTTCCAGCGAGAGGGATAGAGATTTTGTTCCCCCCTGCTTGTTTATATAGTACATGCTGGTGGTGTTGTCTGTGCGCACCAGGACTGACTAATTCGCAATCCGCGGAAGGAAGGCTTGAAGGGACAGAAAAATGGCTCTCAGCTCCAGGCTGTTGATACTGATGAGACCACCGCCCTTGAATCTGAAGGTCTTGGAGGTGACCTCCCCAACCTTCCATGGAAGCATCCGTTGTCAGGGTGAACTCCGGTATGTCGGGGAGAAATGTGAGACCTGGTGACAAATTGTGTTTCTGGGACCACCAAAGAAGGGCTTGCTTCATCTTGGTTGTAACTTTTATGCGGTCGTCGAACAACCCGTCCGCTTGCTTCCACTGCCGATGCAATTCCTCCTGCAGTGGCCTCATTCTGAGTCGTGCCATGGGGATAAGACTGATTGTAGATGAGCACATCCCTAGAAGGGAAGCAAATGTTCGGACCGAAAGAGACAGTCTTGCAAATATCTGTGTTGCCAGGGTTAACAGTTTGGTTTGCCGCTCTTGAGTCAAGAACGCCTTGCACTGGCGTGTGTCCAACACCGCTCCCAGAAAAGTTAATTCTTGCCGTGGTTGGAGTTGTGATTTGTTTGCATTAAGAGTCCGTCCCAGATTGGAGAACAGGGAAAGGGTACTCTTGACTGCTTTTTTTGTGGAGTTCTTTGATGGTCCTTTCAGGAGCCAGTCGTCGAGGTACGGGAATACCTGCATTCCCTGAGACCTCAGCATGGCCGCCACTGGGGTAAAACACTTGGTAAAAATCCTCGGTGCTGATTTCAGGCCGAATGGTAGCACCTTGAATTGAAAATGGACGCCAGCCACTGCAAACTTCAGGTATTTGCGGTGTTTTGGATGGATAGGGATGTGGAAGTAGGCGTCTTCCAGGTCCAGAGAAGCCATAAAGTCCCCTTTGTTGAGACAATTCAGAATATCTGTTAGTGGTACCATGCGAAAACTCTGTTTCTTCAGATATTTGTGGAGCTTGCGCAGATCCAAAATTGGACGCCACTCTCCTGAACTTTTCTCTACGAGGAAGAAGCGAGAATAAAATCCCTTCCCTTTCTGAGTAGAAGGAACTCGTTCTATCGCGTTCCTGTGTATCATCTTTAAGGCCTCTTTGAACAATAAGTGAAGAGGAGGGGGACCCCTGGGCGGCACTGTTGGTGGCTTTTGCAAAAACTCCAGAGTGTGTCCATTCCTGACAACATCCAGGACCCACTGATCCGAAGTTATGCTCCGCCATTGTTGAAAAAAGGCGGAAATCTTGGCTCCCACGTGTAGGGGAGAATGAATGACTGACGCCGGGCAAAGCTCATTGGCGCTTGTTGGCATCACGCCCTTGGTTGTTCGAGCGCCGTTTACCTCCCTGGCAAGAGAAACCACCCGAAGGAGGCTGCCTGTAGGATGACTGAAAGTACTGCTGCTTATACTGTGACTGGTACTGTCGATTTTGCTGGTTGGAATAGTTCCCTCTGGAAGAATAACCACGGCCTCGCGCTCCTCTAAAGGATCCCCTTCTGTACTGCAGGGTACCTAATGACTTGACAGTGTCCGTATCTGTTTTGATAGCCAGCAAAGCATCGTCAATATGTTTGCCAAAGAGTGAATCCCCATCATACGCCATGTTCAAGATCTTTGTTTGGACCTCAGGTCTGAAGGAGGTAGCCTTGAGCCAACCTTGACGTCTGAGGACTGCTGCTCCTGCTAATTGTCGGAAATTGGTGTTAGATATATCAAGGGCACAATCAATGATCTCCGATGCCGCCCTTTCTCCCTCAAGTACAATTTTACGTGCCTCCTGTTGGCGATCTTCCGGAATCAGATCGAGGAATTTTGACAGATCTGACCACATTTGTCTGTCATAACGGGCCAGAATTGCTAACGAATTAGCTGCCTTAATGGAGACTGCTGCATTTGCAGAGAACTTCTTTCCTATTGCATCCAGTCTCCTGCCTTCTTTGTCAGGTGGCGTGGAAATTGGAGCTGAAGGGTTCTTGGACCTTTGCTGCGCCGCTTGAGAAATGACCGAGTCCGGCCGAGGGTGTCCTATTAAACAGGCTGGAGTATTAAGGGGCGCGCGATACTTCTTCTCAATTCTTGGAAGGACTGCCGGAATGGAAGCGGGTGTCTTCATGATGTTGAGGCCCTCCTTCCATATGTAGTCAATTATCGGGATAGCCCTGGTCATTCTCCGATATCCCTCTTTAAAGTCGCGTAAAAAGCAGTCAGACTGCTCCACTGTGACCGGTAATTCAAACCTGGTAGCCGCACGTTGCATAATGTTGTGAAATCCGCCAATATCCTCCGGCGGAGAATCTGATGGGTGCGGTGTAGGCGGTGAAGGTATGGGAATGACATAATCATCCCACGGATCAGTAGGTGTAACATCTGGCAACTCGCCCTCTTCCCTGCCATCAGCCTCGTCAGAAGAAGAGGTATCTGTGTCACCTTGGGGAATGGGATTAGTGTCCTGCCTTGGTGATAAAGAGGCTTGCGGTGTAGGAGGCCTTGGCATCTCAACCGGCACAGGCGGCACAACCGGTGTTACTGGAGTTGGAGGAAATCTCTGGTGATAATCTGCCAGCATGGCTTGTAAGTCCCGTATTAAAGTAGGTGGTAGATGACTAGAGTCCTCCGAACGTGGAGGTCTTGAGGCATGCGAATGATGTTGCGTTGAGAAGTCTACATGGCCGTAAGGCTCCTCATCGTCCTCCTCCTCTTCTTGATATTTAATGCGCAATTGTGAAGGGTGACGGGCAACCCCAAAAGGGCCTTCATCTTCCTCTTAGTCATCAGAATCATCCTCCACATATGTCTCCAAAATGTGAGAAGGTAAAAGTGGAGAAATGTGAGAGTAGTCCTGCCTCTGATAAGTTTTCATTTGGAAACGGGTGTACTGCACTCTCGTTGGCGGTGTTATTGAATGCGGCGTCGTCTCCGCAATTGCTGTCGATGGATTCATCGATGGTGTTTCCGTCGACGGAGCAGTCATCGACGGTACTGCCGATACCAATGTCATCGTCGACGGGGCCGTCGATGGTGTCTTCGTCGACGAGCCCTTCGTCGACGGGGCCGTCGATGGTATCTTCGTCAACGAATCCTTCGTCGACGGGGCCGTCCATGGTGTCTTCGTCGACGGGGCCGTCGATGCTATCTTCGTTGACGAGCCCTTCGTCGACGGGGCCGTCGATGGTATCTTCGTCGACGAGGCCGTCGATGGTGTCTTCCTCGACGGACCCCATCGACGGCCCCGTCGACGCGGGACTCGTCGACGGGGCCGTCGATGGGGTCTTCGTCGACGAGTCCTTCGTGGAAGAGGCCGTCGATGGTGTCTTCGGGCGACGGAACAGTCGTCGACGGGCTAGTCGTCTTTGTCGGCGGGGCTGAAGGGTTCTTCGTCGACGGAGCAGTGGTCGACGAGCTAGTCGACGATGATGTCAACGGCAAGAGGCTTTTCGTCGACGAAGTCTTTAAAGACGACGACGAAATTTTTGCAGACACCAAAGGAGAAGTAATAGCCGAAGTGGTGACTGTAACAGAAGAGAGTGAAGAAGCAGAAGTGAAAGTCGTAGTAGTTTTAGTCTGAGTTGTACTCACAGTGGACGGTCTTGATGGTGACGAGATACTCCTTGAGGGTTTTGAGGGTCTCTGAGAGGGTTTAGATTATTTCTTTCTCTCAGGAGAAGAGCCCTCTCTGGATCTGGCTCTCTTGCTGGAGGTAGAGGCCTTGTCCTCATCATCTGTAGAAGATGATTTCAACCATAAAAGAACCCTTGCCTCTCTATCCCTGATAGTTTTAGTAGGGAAGGTACGGTTCACCACATGTGAGGGGTGTAGACAATAGATGCAGTCGGAGTGCTGGTCGTCCACATGGACCCTCTTCTTATTACAGGTTCCACAAGCCTTGAAAAGAGCCTTCTTTTCAGACATTTTTGAAGAAAAAGAGACAAAACTGAGTAGGCACTCAGGGAGACTCCCTTACACACGAAGTGCGTTGAAAATCTGAGGAGAACTGCCTGGGCTGGGAAGGTTCTAGAGGGTGAGGACAGCTGATTGGCTGAGACTATTTTCAGGTCTTTTTACATAATGAGGTAGATAGGCTGCTAAGTTTTGGGCCTAGTTAGGCCTTTTAGTCTTTTCCAGCCTACTACAAAGGATTTTTAGGCACTGCTATGGTATATATTTTTACCGTGGGACTCCCGCCTCGACGACGGGGAATGATTCAGGCATATGAATCTATGAAAGATACCCCAATACTGGATAATGAATACCTTTTATATACTACATATCACAAAAATGTTTCACACTGCCTAGCAGCAGATTAAATTCTCAATGAAAATCAAACCCTGCAAGCAGTACTAGTGCTACACAATGTTCTTAAATGTTAAAAAAAATCTACAGCTCCACCTCTCCTATCTTTCTCATGGGGAGATCCTCACAATTGTAGGTTTACTTCTTAGTAGTAAATGTGGAAAGGAACCTGGGGGTTGATTGAAAAAAAATATGTTTAATTAACTATAATATATTCAAAATAATGACATTTAAAGTGTGCTATATAATGCTATAACTTGTTTGTATTTTGTTCTCAATTTACAATACCAGACGCTGGCACAGTCAAGACAAGATGTGATTGACGCATTAATATACTCATCAAAGTCATAAGCATTGAATTATCCCCGCCCACGTGTGGGATCCCGGAGCAAATAGCAATATATATATACATATATGTACATAAATATACAGGTGTATGCATAAATGATAAATTAGCAAAAATATACAACACTATACACCGAAATATGTATGTATAGCTACATATATGTCCATATGCAGCACCATCCAAAAATCTAGAACAGGGTAAACAGCCAAAAATTATATCAAGTATATCTGTAAAACAATAAGTCTCTCAGGATCGTACATAATAGAGACTACACACTGAAAAAGTGATATATCAGAAAACTCTTTATTTTCCACAATAAAGAAGAATAGATAATTGCAGGCAGTTTAGCCCTTAGGCTGCATATGAATAACTGTCTTTGGACAGAAAAGACAACTGGCACCTTGCCTTTAAGGCTTACAAGAATCTGAGCACTTTGCCTTTAAGAACCTCAGAGAGCACTCTGCTCCCAGCATGCCCCACAGGTGACAGTTAGGTCAGGTAGATCAGTTCTTGTTGCAAAGGCGTAGGAAACTAAAAACAACTAGTAGTAACATTGCTCACCGGGGGAGGCGGGAGGGATGCTCATGACTTTGATGGGTATACCCCTGGAAGAGAACTAGGATTACAGGTAAGTAACTTATCCTTCGCTTCCAGGGGATACTCATTGTGAGAAGTTGGCCTGATATGCAGTGCTCACTATTCTAGTGATCACTATGTATCAGTCCAAACAACCCTTATTGATGATTGGTTGTAAGTCAACCTGATAGACCAGCTATCCTAGTAGCATGGACACGTGCAGTCTTTAGGCTAAACTCTAGAGGGCGTGTTAAGCCAGCTGTTTTACCATCACATTTACCCTTTGAACACCAAGTGAAAGGACACCACACAATTTGTTATGAAAATAAAAGGATATTTATTTATAACAAGTCTACCCTGATCTCTTTATGAGTCAGGGAGCTAAGCACATAACAAAACTCTTAAGAAAATACTTCAAGTCGCACAATTTACACAAATGCCCGAGGGGCACGAAAAACCATATACACAAAAAGTGGAATGCAAAATTACTAGCAGGTAAGTACTACTCTCATAGGCTTTGGGATCGCTAGGACTATTCTACTGAACCTTTAGATTACAAGCAGGAGGCCTAGGGACGTCGTGTGCAGAGTGGGAACTCTCACGCGTAATGCGGAACAAAGTCTATGGATCCTAGTAAATGCAAAGTTAGTGTTATCGGACGAATCCGACTAGATAGAGCTGAAACGAAAGAGGATCTGGACACTTAGATAGTTAAGCTATGCTGGAGCACCGAAATGCTCAGGTTACCTAGCCCAGGGGCTGCGGCTGCATAGGTCTGAAAAGACGTCGGGAATCCTCGTTGCAGTCTATGGAGCCTGAAAGAAGAAGTTGCTGGCAGGCGACCAGTGAAGAGATTCGGAGGGATCCAAGCCTGGATCAGGGAAGAAGGAGACGTGTAAGCAGAGGGGACCAAGTTCTGAATCACTAGCCAGTGATTAGGTGGGCACCAGGATGGCACCGGACGAAGTCACTTCGACCAGGTGAGTGGGCGACGCTGGGCTCTGCAGTCTCTCGGACCAGGAGGCGTTGTCGGCGACCAGGATGGAGGTGCGAGCTGTCCCACGGAGGTATCTGCTGTACACGTCGCTGGACCCAGGATTGGGGCAACAACTCTTGGCAAATGCAAACCCACGCGGTGGACTCAAAATGGCGTCTGGAGTGGACCAGGAGGGTCCGGGGTGCTCCTCTGGTCCAGACCAGACCAGCGGTGTTGTCGTCGTGGTTCGTCGTCAGAAGGGCCACTAGCCAACGGGCAAGCGACCTGGACAACGCGGTGAGCAGCAAAGAGTAGAAGGGCCCCACGCAGATCTCGTGGATGCAAGGGGGCTGGACTTCGGTGCCGGAGCTGCTCAGAGTCGGGGCTTCTCGAACCCCAAAGCACTCACGTGAGGATCCCCCAGTAGTCGTGCTGGGCAAGCGTCGTGCAGTCTTGAAGATGGCCGGTCCCTCGAGGTCTCGTCACACCCACGAATCTCAGCTGGGCTGATGATGCAGGTAGAGGTCAGAGGTGCCAGGGAAGCCGGTTCTCGTCGAGCTGGGCAGTCTTGATCCGGAGGAGAGACTTACAGCAAACCGCGATGCTTGGATGGTGCCTGCTGCTGCAGGGTGACTACTCCTTAGTCACAAGGGAGAAATCTTGAGAAGAAGTCTTGAGTTCCTTTCGTGGAAAGTAGTTTCAGGATTCAAAGATGATCTAGTTTGGAAGGGGGCCTGCTCCTACCTTTATCCTGCAAAAGGGGGCTGGCACGCGTCTAAGTCCTGCCCTATGGGTGGGACTAGGAGGGGGGTGGTTACACCCCTCTCCTTTGTCCGGTCTCTCCCCAGCTCAGGGGCTGGTGTGCCCCCAGAACTGGTTTGAGCCGGCCTATGCACAGTGAGCACCGGGGTGCCACTTGCAGTCACCTTCCTCTAAAGCCCTGCCTACCTGGGATACACAAAATCCTGTCTGGGATGGTGCTGGCACCGCCCCTGACAGGAAACCCTTTGTCCAGGCCTCCGTTGCTGGAAGGACTCCCAGCAGCAGGAGGGCAAACTTGTGTCTCGGTGGCAGCATCCATTTTGTGGAGGCTGAGGCTATGTCTGACTTTAACCGGGGTTACAGGTTACCAACATGTCGTGTCCCTCTAGAAGGGTGGAATGCTAACCCCGTCGCCAGAATTGGCGAGGGGTTAGTATTCCAATTCGTATGACACCTTACTCGACATGTTTTGATAATGCTATACCAAAGTTAGCATATGACCGCGAGGTACATAATGCACTTAAGAGTATATGGTATAGCGTTATCATGGAACAGCTATTAGGACTTGGTTCCGCAAGCTGCAAACGGGCTCAGCTCATGCCAGAGCACCATTTCACATTATTCCAAGCACTCTGCCTTCAGGATTGTTAAGGCCTGCCATAGGAGTGACTGATAGGAATACATGTGTCCATTTTAGGGTTAGATATAGGAATACTATATCTAAAGCAAAGGGTGTGTACACCACCTTGCCCCAGCTGTCAAGCAGCCAGTTGTGTCTGGTTTAGTTAGTCAACCCAGGGACACAAGAGAGGGCCCAGTGCCAATTCAGTACCTGGGTACAATTTGGAATAGAGAGAACAGCTAGGCTGTGGGTCTGATTAGCAGGCCCACAGCCAGGGAAAGTCGTAAACCAGTGAAGCAAAAAGCAAAAATCTGGGGTGATCATAGGATTGCAGACCCTACTCTCCTACATGACCCCCCCCCCAAACTTTGGGACAATAAACTAACCTTGACCAGGTGAGTCTTCTTGCTCTAAGTGGAAATACCTAGAGAGCCCATCTGCATTGCCATGATCAGTGCCAGGTCTATGCTCCACTGTAAAATCCATCCCCTGTAGGGAAATGGACCACCTAAGCAGTTTGGGGTTTTCACCCTTCATCTGATTTAGCCACAAGAGGGGCTTATGGTCGGTCTGAATTCTGAAGTGAGTGCCAAACAAGTATGGCCCCAGCTTCTTCAGGGCCCAAACCACAGCAAAGGCCTCCCTCTCAATAGCTGACCAATTTTTCTCTCTGGGGGTCAGCCTTCTGCTAATAAAAGCAATGGGCTGGTCGTTGCCATCAAAATTCAGCTGAGATAGAACAGCTCCCACACCCAACTCAGAAGCATCTGTTTGGACAATAAATGATTTGGAGAAGTCTGGACTCTTTAGGATAGGTGCTGTGCACATGGCCTGCTTTAGGTCATCGAATGCTTTCTGACAGCTTGCTGTCCACTGAACTTTCTTTGGCATCTTTTTGCTTGTTAGGTCATTGAGTGGAGTCACAATAGATCCATAATTTCTGACAAATTTCCTGTAATAACCAGTCAGGCCCAAGAAAGCTCGAACCTGAGTCTGGGTGGTTGGAGGAGCCCAGTCCTTGAGGGCCTGTATCTTGCTCTCCAGTGGCTGAACCTGGCCTCCACCTACAAGGTGGCCCAGGTATACAACCTGTGTCTGCCCTGTCTGGCACTTGGTGGCCTTGATAGTGAGGCCTGCCTTTTGCAGAGCCTCAAACACTTTCCTCAGGTGGACCAGGTGATCCTCCCAGGTGGAGCTAAAGACAGCTATATCATCAAGATATGCTGCACAGAAGTCATCCAGCCCAGTGAGAACTTGATTCACCAGCCTTTGGAAGGTGGCAGGTGCATTTTTCAGACCAAAGGGCATTATCACAAACTGATAATGCCCACCAGGGGTAGACAATGCTGCCTTGGGCTTGGCCTCCTCAGCTAACCTGATTTGCCAATACCCAGCTGTCTGGTCAAATGTACTTAAGTAGTTGGCAGAAGCCAATCTATCTATAAGTTCATCTGCCCTTGGTATTGGGTGGGCATCAGTCTTAGTGACTGCATTGAGACCCCTGTAGTCTACGCAAAACCTCATCTCTTTCTTACCACCCTGGGTGTGAGGCTTTGGCACTAGAACTACTGGACTAGTCCAAGGGCTATCTGAGGGTTCAATGACTCCCAACTCCAACATTTTCTGCACTTCTGTCTTGATGCAGTCTCTGACATGATCAGGCTGTCTGTAGATTTTACTCTTGACAGGCAGACTGTCTCCAGTGTCAACTTCATGGGTACACCAATCAGTTTGGCTGGGTGTCAGAGAGAACATATGTCTCAAGGATTGGAGAACTAGTTTACAATCCTTCTGTTGATGTTCAGAGAGGCTGCCACAAAAGACAACACCATCTACTGACCCATCATCAGGATTCTGAGTGAGCAGGTCTGGGAGAGGGTCACTCTCCTCCTCCTGTCCCTCATCTGTGGCCATGAGCAAGCTCATGTCCTTCCTGTCGACATATGCCTTGAGCCTGTTCACATGGAGCACCCTGAGGGGGCTCCTGGGAGTTCCAAGGTCCACCGGGTAGGTGACCTCTCCCTTTTGCTCAATGATTGTGTGGGGCCCAGACCATTTGTCTTTGAGTGCTGCTGGGGCCACTGGCTCCAGCACCCACACTTTATGTCAAGGCTTGTACACAGTCAGGACAGCCTTCTGGTCATGCCAAGCTTTTTGGAGTTCTTGGCTGGCCTCAAGTTTTTTAGATGCCTTCTCCATGTACTCAGCCATCCTGGAGCGGAGACCAAGTACATAGTCCACTATGTTGGTTGCAGGCTTTTTGAGAGGTCTCTCCCATCCTTCCTTCACCAAACACAGGGGTCCTCTTACAGGATGCCCATACAGAAGTTCAAAAGGGCTGTAGCCAACCCCCTTCTGTGGGACCTCTCTGTAAGCAAACAAGAGGCAGGGTATCAGGACATCCCGTCTACGCCTGAGCTTTTCAGGTAGTCCATGAATCATCCCTTTGAGGGTCCTGTTGAATCTTTCAACAAGCCCATTGCACTGTGGATGATAGGGTGTGGTGAACTTGTAGTTGACACCACATTCCTTCCACATTGCAGTCAGATATCCTGACATGAAGTTTGCACCTCTGTCAGAAACAACCTCCTTAGGGAAGCCCACTCTGGAGAACACTCCAACTAGGGCCCTTGCCACTACAGGTGTTGTAGTGGTCCTAAGTGGAATAGCTTCAGGATACCTGGTGGCATGGTCCACCACCACCAGTATAAACTTGTGCCCTGATGCTGTCTGGGGTTCCATTGGACCAACAATGTCAATCCCCACTCTTTTCAAGGGGACCCCCACCACAGGTAGTGGTATGAGGGGGGGCCTTTGTTGTGCCACCTGACTTACCACTGGCTTGACAAGTGACACAGGAGCGACAAAACTCCTTGGTATCTTCACTCATGTGAGGCCAGTGAAAGTGTGAGACAAGTCTGTCCCAAGTCTTTGTCTGGTCTAAGAGTCCTGCAAGGGGAATCTCATGGGCCAAGGTGAGAAGGAAACCCCTCAGAGACAAGGGGGTGACCAGCCTCCTGGTTGCACCAGGCTTGGGGTCTCTTGACTCAGAGTACAGGAGTCCATCTTCCCAGTATACCCTGTGGGCACCTGTGGCGTTCCCTGCAGCCTCAGCAGCAGCCTGCTGTCTGAGGGGTTCAAGGGAAGGGCAGTCTAACTGTGCCTTCCCCAGGTCTTCTCTGGATGGTCCCCCTGAGCCCAGAAACTCAACTTGATCAAGTTCAAGCTCTTTAGGCTCAGTTTCCCTCAGCTCTTTCAGGTCAGCCTCCTCAGAGACTTGATCCTCAACCTGGGGCAAGGGGGAAGGCAACCCTACTGCTCTTCTTCTTGGAAGGTGTCTGGTCCATGGTTCCAGGATCCAGCACCTGTTCAGTGGGGCATCTTCTGGCCTGTGACCTAGTCACAGCAAGCACATGTGCTGGCAAGCCTAACATTTCCATGTGAGTCCTCTGCTCCACTTCTGACCATAGTGATGACTCCAAATCATTGCCCAACAAACAATCCACTGGGAGGTCTGAACTAACCACAACTTTCTTTTGGCCACTTACCCCTCCCCAGGAGAAAGCAACAATCGCCATACTATGACTGGTAGTGACGTTGCTGGCATTGGTCACCAGGAAATCTGTACCTGGCATGATCTGTCCAGGGTCCACAAAGTTAGGTGTCACCATGGTGACACTGGCACAAGTGTCCCTATAGGCCTGAGCCATTTTGCCATTTATTAAAGGTGTCTGCCTGTATTTGCCCAGAGTATTGGGACTGACATCAGGGGATATATCCATATCCCCTGTACAGACAAGGACAGCCTGAGTGAGTGTGCCAACTAAGTTGTCAGACCCCTCAGTTCCCAAGGTTAACCCAACTATTCCCTTGGGAGGTGCACTACCATTACTGACTGTACTAGGGGTGCAGTTGCCTTAGGGGCTGTAGTGGTAGGAGTTTGCCCTCCTCTCTTGGTGCACTCACTAAACCAGTGAGACTTACTTTTACAGTATTGGCACCACCTTTTTGACTGGCCTTCTTGAGTCTTCTTGAGTCTTCTTTTTCTGCTGTGAAGCCTGACCCCCACCCTCTTTGGTTTGTTGGGGACCTGTTGAAGACTTCTGGTCATTTTGTTCACTCTTGTTACTACCCTTTTGGTCTGCTTTCTTCTGACCACCCTGGTTCTGAGTCTGGTTCTGATTGACCCTTGTTCTGACCCATCTGTCTGCCTTCTTTCCCAATTCTTCGGGAGAGGTCAGATCTGAGTCCACAAGGTGCTGATGCAACAACTGGTTCGGACAGTTATTTAAAATCTGCTCTCTCATGATCAGATTATACAACCCTGTATAATCAGTAACCTTACTGCCCAGCAACCAGCCTTCCAAAGCCTTAGTGGCACAATCCACAAAGTCAGACCAATCCTGAGACTGAGTTTTCTGGGTATCCCTGAACAGCAACCTGTACTGCTCAGTGGTTAAGCCAAACCCATCAACCAGTGTATTTTTCAGGACTTGGTAATTGATAGCATCCTCAACTCTAGTAGTGAGGAGCTTATCTCTACCTTTGCCTTCAAAGGAGAGCCACAGTATAGCTGCCCACTGACTTTGGGGGATGCACTGGACAGTGCAGGCCCTCTCCAAAGCAGCCATCCATTTGTGGATGTCATCCCCTTGTTTAAAGGGGGGCACTATCTTACTCAGGTGTTTAGTATCTAAACTCCTTTCTTTATCTCTTGGGAGATTGCTGCCACCATTGGGAACTGTCCCACTCATCTGCTGCTCTCTAGCAAAGGCAAGCTTTTCTTTGGCCAGGGCAAGTTCTTCCCTTTCAATCCTTAGATTAGCCTGTTTCATCCTTGCTTCATGCTCTCTTCTCTGAGGGGAAGACAATCTCCACTGGGGAGACATCCTTCTCCTCTGAGAGGAGGCATTAGAGTGCAGAGATCTATTGGAGTCCCTAGAAGGAGATCTATCTCTCCTAACTCCAAAGTTAGGCCCCATTAGGGTCAGCACTGGGGGTCCCCCAGATCCTTCCCTATGTAGGTCTAAGTTGGCCCTAGTAAGTCTGCTGACTAGTTCAGGCCTGTTGTCTGCCTCATCCCCAGAGCCCTCTTCTTCCTCCTCCTCAACTGCATTCTCAGTGTCAAGGAGGTCTGGATCACCACGGGTACCCTCTAAGGCTGGCATATTCCCATCTGTAGGAGAAGCTTTTCTAGCATCATATGTCTCCTATCAGAAAGGGAATGGTGGGGTTAGACCCCTGTTTCAGTTTCCTGGAGGTACACACTTGTCTCATCTCCTTGAAACTGAGACCTGCATATCTTGAGATGACCTGTGGAGGGTCACTAGCCACTAGGGGAGTCTCTGAAGACTCTCCATGGGTAGACATGCTTTTCTAGTGAGGTGTAAGTGGTGCACTTACCTACACTATTTGTTTGCCTACTGATCCCTTGCTAAGAGTTGTAGTCAGGGTGTGCTAGGCCCTGTTGAACTACAACAGCTGGTTCAGTAGAACTCAGAGTATTCTAAGCTAAGTTATATGTACCTTGGTACTTATGTGATCTTTCAAATGATATTCTTAGGATACGTGTGGTAAAACAACAGCAAGCTCAAATCCCAACCGCTGCTCACCAATGTGAGAAGTTGGCCTGATATGCAGTGCTCACTATTCTAGTGATCACTATGTATCAGTCCAAACAACCCTTATTGATGATTGGTTGTAAGTCAACCTGATAGACCAGCTATCCTAGTAGCATGGACACGTGCAGTCTTTAGGCTAAACTCTAGAGGGCGTGTTAAGCCAGCTGTTTTACCATCACATTTACCCTTTGAACACCAAGTGAAAGGACACCACACAAGTTGTTATGAAAATAAAAGGATATTTATTTATAACAAGTCTACCCTGATCTCTTTATGAGTCAGGGAGCTAAGCACATAACAAAACTCTTAAGAAAATACTTCAAGTCGCACAATTTACACAAATGCCCGAGGGGCACGAAAAACCATATACACAAAAAGTGGAATGCGAAATTACTAGCAGGTAAGTACTACTCTCATAGGCTTTGGGATCGCTAGGACTATTCTACTGAACCTTTAGATTACAAGCAGGAGGCCTAGGGACGTCGTGTGCAGAGTGGGAACTCTCACGCGTAATGCGGAACAAAGTCTATGGATCCTAGTAAATGCAAAGTTAGTGTTATCGGACGAATCCGACTAGATAGAGCTGAAACGAAAGAGGATCTGGACACTTAGATAGTTAAGCTATGCTGGAGCACCGAAATGCTCAGGTTACCTAGCCCAGGGGCTGCGGCTGCATAGGTCTGAAAAGACGTCGGGAATCCTCGTTGCAGTCTATGGAGCCTGAAAGAAGAAGTTGCTGGCAGGCGACCAGTGAAGAGATTCGGAGGGATCCAAGCCTGGATCAGGGAAGAAGGAGACGTGTAAGCAGAGGGGACCAAGTTCTGAATCACTAGCCAGTGATTAGGTGGGCACCAGGATGGCACCGGACGAAGTCACCTCGACCAGGTGAGTGGGCGACGCTGGGCTCTGCAGTCTCTCGGACCAGGAGGCGTTGTCGGCGACCAGGATGGAGGTGCGAGCTGTCCCACGGAGGTATCTGCTGTCGACGTCGCTGGACCCAGGATTGGGGCAACAACTCTTGGCAAATGCAAGCCCACGCGGTGGACTCAAAATGGCGTCTGGAGTGGACCAGGAGGGTCCGGGGTGCTCCTCTGTTGGAGGGGAGCAAGGGCCAGTCTGGAGCAACCAGACCAGCGGTGTTGTCGTCGTGGTTCGTCGTCAGAAGGGCCACTAGCCAACGGGCAAGCGACCTGGACAACGCGGTGAGCAGCAAAGAGCAGAAGGGCCCCACGCAGATCTCGTGGATGCAAGGGGGCTGGACTTCGGTGCTGGAGCTGCTCAGAGTCGGGGCTTCTCGAACCCCAAAGCACTCACGTGAGGATCCCTCAGAAGTCGTGCTGGGCAAGCGTCGTGCAGTCTTGAAGATGGCCGGTCCCTTGAGGTCTCGTCACACCCACGAATCTCAGCTGGGCTGATGATGCAGGTAGAGGTCAGAGGTGCCAGGGAAGCCGGTTCTCGTCGAGCTGGGCAGTCTTGATCCGGAGGAGAGACTTACAGCAAACCGCGATGCTTGGATGGTGCCTGCTGCTGCAGGGTGACTACTCCTTAGTCACAAGGGAGAAATCTTGAGAAGAAGTCTTGAGTTCCTTTCGTGGAAAGTAGTTTCAGGATTCAAAGATGATCTAGTTTGGAAGGGGGCCTGCTCCTACCTTTATCCTGCAAAAGGGGGCTGGCACGCGTCTAAGTCCTGCCCTATGGGTGGGACTAGGAGGGGGGTGGTTACACCCCTCTCCTTTGTCCGGTCTCTCCCCAGCTCAGGGGCTGGTGTGCCCCCAGAACTGGTTTGAGCCGGCCTATGCACAGTGAGCACCGGGTTGCCACTTGCAGTCACCTTCCTCTAAAGCCCTGCCTACCTGGGATACACAAAATCCTGTCTGGGATGGTGCTGGCACCGCCCCTGACAGGAAACCCTTTGTCCAGGCCTCCGTTGCTGGAAGGACTCCCAGCAGCAGGAGGGCAGACTTGTGTCTCGGTGGCAGCATCCATTTTGTGGAGGCTGAGGCTATGTCTGACTTTAACCGGGGTTACAGGTTACCAACATGTCGTGTCCCTCTAGAAGGGTGGAATGCTAACCCCGTCGCCAGAATTGGCGAGGGGTTAGTATTCCAATTCGTATGACACCTTACTCGACATGTTTTGATAATGCTATACCAAAGTTAGCATATGACCGCGAGGTACATAATGCACTTAAGAATATATGGTATAGCGTTATCATGGAACAGCTATTAGGACTTGGTTCCGCAAGCTGCAAACGGGCTCAGCTCATGCCAGAGCACCATTTCACATTATTCCAAGCACTCTGCCTTCAGGATTGTTAAGGCCTGCCATAGGAGTGACTGATAGGAATACATGCGTCCATTTTAGGGTTAGATATAGGAATACTATATCTAAAGCAAAGGGTGTGTACACCACCTTGCCCCAGCTGTCAAGCAGCCAGTTGTGTCTGGTTTAGTTAGTCAACCCAGGGGTGGCATAATACATGCTGCAGCCCCTGGGAGACTTCTGGGTGCACCTCTGCCCTGGTTACAGGGACACAAGAGAGGGCCCAGTGCCAATTCAGTAGCTGGGTACAATTTGGAATAGAGAGAACAGCTAGGCTGTGGGTCTGATTAGCAGGCCCACAGCCAGGGAAAGTCGTAAACCAGTGTAGCAAAAAGCAAAAATCTGGGGTGATCATAGGATTGCAGACCTTACTCTCCTACACTCATCAATAGTCATAAGCAGTGAATAGAATAGCAAGCTCATACCCACACTTCGCGGATGAGCAATCCAGAAACTAGTACTAAACAGACCATAGAATATATGATGAACTGACCAATAACCAAACATATTTCTCAGGGATGCCCGACCTACTTGAGCATCTGTCTGAGTATCTGAATCCAAGCAGTAATGGCGAGAGAAAGTATGAACAGACCACCATGTGGCTGCTTTACAGATTTCCGCTATGAGAATGTTCCTTAGCAGGGCTGTAGCAGAGGCTTTTTCTCTGGTTGAATGTGCTTTGGGCCTTCCCTGAAGAGTTTTATTAGCCAACTGATAAGCTAAAGAAATATAGTAGACTATCCATCTAGAGATAGATCTTTTCGATGTCGCTAGACCTGTGTTAATAGGACCATAATTTACAGTCTATGTTTTTTCTTATATCCTTTGTCTTGTCCAGATAAAATTTCAACACTCTTTTAAGATCTAAGGAGCGCAAAGCCCTTTCAGGGGGAGTAGATCGGTTAGGGAAAAAAGTAGGTAAAGTGATTCCCTGATTAATGTGGAAATCTGAAACCACTTTTGGCAGGAAAGTAGGATGAGTTCTAAGAACCACCCTATTTGAATGGAAAACAGTGTAGGGTTCTTTACAGCACAAGGCCTGCAGCTCACTGACTCCACGTGTCGATGTAATGGCCACTAACAACGCCACTTTCCAAGACAAATGCTGCAGAGAAGACTTATGAATTGGTTCAAAAGGAGCACCCATTAATTTGGTAAGAACTACATTGAGCTCCCAAGGAGGAGATGGTGCTCTTAGTGGTGGATATACTTTTTTTAGCCCCTCCAGAAAGTCCTTCACCACCGGCTTCTTGAAAAAGGAACCCTGCATAGGAGACTTCCTATATGCCGTGACTGCAGCTAAGTGAACTTTAATAGATGTGAACTGTAAGCCTGACTTAGCTAGATACAAAAGATAAGGCAGAATGACTTGCTCTTGTCCTTTAACTGGGTCATGACCATTATTCAAGCACCAAATGTAGAAACACTTCCATTTGAAAGCGTAGGAAGCTCTGGTAGAAGGTCTCTTAGCTTCTTTTAAGATGTGCATAAAGTCGCTGGTAAATCTAAGTGTTCACATTGCATGACCTCAGGAGCCATGGCATTAGTCTGAGCGAAGAGAGGTTGGGGTGAAACACTCCCCCCTGGTTCTTGGATAGCAGGTTCAGACGGCATGGTAATCTCCGGTGTGGGACTTCGGAGAGTTGTAGAAGGTCCGGGTACCACCACTGTCGTGGCCACTCCGGAGCGATCAGAATCATCCTGGAGTTGGTCTTGGAGAACTTGTTGATCACTGCCGGAATGAGAGGTAGCGGAGGAAACGCATAGAGTAGGTTCTGGGACCAGCTTATCAACAGAGCATTTCCGCTTGACCCTGGTTGGTGAAACATGGATGCGTAGACGGGGCATTTGGCGTTTGTTACGTCTGCGAACAAGTATATGTCTGGAATGCCCCATCTTTGAAAGACATCTTGAGTTACCTCGTAGTTTAGCACCCAGTCGTGGGCTTCTATGAACTCTCTGCTGAGAAAGTCGGCTTGGACGTTTAGAACACATGGCACATGGACCGCCATGATGGTCAGGTTTCTTGCTAGTAACCACTTCCAGAAGGTATGTGCCTCCTGAGAAAGAATTCTGGATTCGGTTCCTCCCTGTTCGTTCAAATAAAACATTGATGTGGAGTTATCTGTTTGACGCAAGAGAGAACTGGACTGAAGAGATGGGAAGAACGACTTGAGGGATAGATGAAAGGGCCCTCAATTCCAGTAAGTTGGTATGGTAGCCCTTCTCTGGTTCTGAAGGTGATCCATGTGAGCCCCCCAACCTTGCAGGGATGCGTCTGTTACTATGGTCTGAGTCGGAGTCTCTTGAAGGAAGGGAACACCTTTCATCAGATTTGATCTTTTTGTCCACCACCTCATTGAGTCTCTGGCAGGTTGAAGAAGAGTGATGCGATCCTCCCAACTGCCTGAGGCCTGAATCCACTGGTCCTCTAGAGACTGTTGTAGGGGCAGCATGTGCAAGCGAGCATTGGGGACTATGAATATGCAGGAAGCCATGGAGCCCAGGAGAGAGGACACTTGTCTTACTGCTGGGTTGAGAGACTGTAGGAGATGCTGGCACTTCATCTTAACCGATGAAAATCTCTCCTCCGAAGGGGACACGCTTGCCTCCAAGGCGTCTAGTGTTGCTCCTAGGTAGTGAATGTTTTGGGTAGGGTTGAGAATTGATTTTTTGAAATTGACTCTCCAGTCTCCATCTACTGAACAAGCTGGGTTTAAGTTGAGATGCTTCTGAAGGAGAGATGGAGAAGAACTCTTAAGAAGCCATTCATCCAGATATCTATACTACTACTATAAAGGAAGAACTTTGAACCTTTGAGGCGGGTAAACTCGGGAACCACAGCGCCAATCCACACACCCGATACATCGTTGTAATTGTCAGGGTGTGCAGATGGACATAGGCTATATAAATTAAAAAAATATAAGTTATTAAAAAAATTAAGAGAAAAAAAATAGTAGTCCCATGGAAGTAGCGCCGGCCGCGACGTGCGTGCTGACATCAGGAGCACGGGGAGGAGCGGCGTCCCGGAGCGCGAGGAGGAGCGGCGGACATGAGCGCGAGGAGGAGCGGCGGACATGAGCGCAGGGAGGAGCGGCGGACAGGCGGGGAGGAGCGGTGAGGAGCTGCGGCCAGGCTGGGAGGAGCGGCGGGGAGGAGCGGCGAAGAGCGGCGCACCGGTGAACTCAGGAGCGCTGGGAGGTGCGGCGGATGAGGTAAGGCTCCGGGGCACCCACGGACAATGTCGGGGCGGGCTGGGGCACTGAAGCCAAGGTCGGGACGGGCTGCTACTCCGGGGGACCCACGGACAATGTCGGGGCGGGCGGGGGCCGGGGCGGGCGGGGTCCTGAAGCCTGATTGCTCCCGGACAAGGTCGGGATGGGCTGCTAGTGGGTAAATGAATATTCATCGCCTGCGAAGAAAGGTCCCCACCACTGCCATGCACTTTAAAAAAGTCCATGGAGCGGACTGGAGTCCGAATGGCAGTACTCTGAATTGATAGTGACGCAGAGAAATTTGAAACCAGAGAAACTTCGGATGTTTTCTGGATACTGGAATGTGAAAAAAGGCATCCTGTAGATCTATGGAGCACAACCAGTCTCCTTGACGCAGATAAGGGGAAGATTTGGTGTAGAGCAAGCATCCAAAACCTTTCCTTGCGGATATTTACGTTCAGGAGCCGCAGGTCTAGAATTGGTCTGTACTCCCCTGAAGGATCCCTTTTTTCGACCAGGAAATAGTGAGAGTATATTCCCTGGCGCCTCTGATGAATCGGAACATACTCTACGGCTTTCTTTTGCAGAAGATTTTTTACTTCCTCTTGCAAAACAGGTTGACACATGTGGACTCCTCCTCTCGGAGGGATCGATGGTGGTGGACTTGAAACATAGTAGATATCTATTCTCGACAATATTTAACACCCATTTGTTGTTGGTGATTTGTTTCCACTCCTCCAGACGACCTGCGATACTTCTTCCTACCGGAGTGGAAAACGAGTTTAGAGGAAGCACTCCCTCATTGCTTTGGTGGCTGCTCTGAGGTTGGTGTCTGTTGTTTATTATTTCCTCTCCCGCTACCTGGTCTTCTTTGGTGAAAATGAGACCTCTGTTGCTGCTGATGACTCTGTGAGACCATTGCGAAGTTTGACCCCTCTGCTAGATTGGTCGTTTATTGTAGGAATGAAAGTCTATGAAATTCCTTTCTTTTCTTCAGACCTTCAGCCTTGACTGTGTCTAGCTCCACTTTCATCTTTGCCATCTCATCATCAGCATGGGGACCAAAGAAAGAAGACCCATTGAATGGCAAGTTAGAGATCTTCCGCTGAACTTCAGGCTTCAGACCAGTCAAGCAGAGCCAAGCAGAAAGTCTTAAACAGATACCATGAGAGTACCCGTTTGCAGCCAGATCAGCAGAGTCAGCCGAGGCACTAATGATCTGATTTGAAACAAGACCTCCCTCCTGAAGAATTTCACGGAAATCCTGCTGGTCCTCCTTAGGAAGTTTGTCTGCAAAGCGGGCCAGAGAATCGCACAGAGATCTACAGAGATCTATCATATCTCCCCAGCAGAGCGGAGGCACTTGCGACTTTCATGAAAGATGCTGAGGTGTTACACATCTTCCTCCCCATAGAGCCCATGAGCTTGCTATACCTGTTGGAGGAGCAGATGAGGAAGATGTCGAATAGTGTGTCTTCCTCGCAGCTGCTACTATGATGGAGTCCGGAGGAGGGTCAGAGCAAAGAAACAGTGGATCTTGGTACGGAGCCTTGTACTTCTTCGCTATCCGGGAAGGCACAGAACCCACTGTTGCTGGCATCAGAAAGGTCTGAGTTCCAAGCTCAATAATACCGGGGACAAGAGGGAGTAGAGGTCTGGCTGAAGAACGGTGATGTAAGGTCTCAAATATCACCGAAGAGGAAACGGCAGGAACAGACATAGTAATGTTCCACTTGTTCGCTCCTCTGCAGAGAACCTCATTAAAAGGCGGTGAAATCATCAATGGGAGAAACCCTTGAAGGTGGAGTAGACGTGAAAGTGGGAAAATAGTCTCCCAAAGAGGTTCTAGTAGAAGGAGAAGAAGAAGACCATGTGGGAGATCTCTGTCGCCTTCTCCTCGGTAAAGAATGATGGGAACGAAACCTGTCCCTGGAGCATTCATGATGAGACCTTGGAGAGCGCGATCTGAGCTGGGTTCTTCTCCTGGGCGAAACCTCTGTAGGAGACCTTGATCTACGAGGTGATGCCCTCGGTACCTCAGGACGTGACGGAGATCGTGACAGGTGAGAGGGAGAGTAGGTGCAAGAATAGCCCGAGGCCAGGCTACTAAGAGCTTTAGACTGCTTAATGGAGAATGCAAAGCCCCTCTAGCCTCTTCTGCAGCCGCAGAAGGCTCTTTTTCCCTCAACGTCGATGGCCTCGAAGTAGACATATGCACGTCCTTCGACATCGACCCTTGTTTCTCCTTAGACGTTGGGAGAGCTAGGAACCCCACAGCTCTCGACGTCGACCTCGTCCTCCTCAAAGGTGACCTGGACGTCGATCTCCCATGTCGTCGAGGTGATTTAGAAGGAGAGCGAGCACGCTTCCTTGACGTCGACCTAGCTCTCGACGTCGACTGATCTCTAGGTGTCTTCGCCGGCGGCAAACTTCTCAACGTCGACCTACGGTGAGGTGACGGAGAGTGTCTAGACGTTGATGGATGTTTAGATGTCAACTGACCCATATCCTTACCATACCTCGAGCCCGAGGCAGTATGCTTCGACGTCGAAGCTCTTCTCGACAACGGAGACTCACGCTGTTTCGACGTCGGAGACTGTGTAGCCCTTCTCTTCGACGGTGGAAGCGATGTAGAAGGGGAGCAATCAGGAATCTGCCTTTGTCTTGAAGCAGAGGATTCAGAGTGACGATGGCGTTGATGTTCCTGATGAGAGGAGGGCTCTTGCGATGCAAGGCCACTTTGCAATCGGGCTGTTCCTCTCTCCATCACAGCTTGAAGGCGAATTCTCTCTCTATCTCTCAAAGTTCTTGTAGAAAATGTCTTACAATGATAGTAGGAGTCTACCTTGTGACTGGAAGGAAGACAGGCGATACACACCGAATGTGGATCAGAAATGGCTTTTCACAGGCTGGACATTTGCGAAAAAGGGCAGGCATAGAGAAAGTCTGTCAGAAAAGGTTGAAAAACGTTTGCCAGTACTGAGGAAGTGGCAAAAGTCAAGAAAAAAATAACAATTTCTGACTGAAAAGTCAAAAAACTGTTGAGCTCGAGCTCCAGGATCCTAACAGAAGGAGCTGGAAAAAAGAACTGATCTAACTGCCCTAACTGTTACCTGTGGGGAATGCTGGAAGCAGAGTGCTCCTGAGGTTCTTAAAGGCAAAGTACTCAGATTCTTGTAAGCCTTAAAGGCAAGGTACCAGTTGTCTTTTCTGTCCTAAGACAGTTATTCAAATGCAGCCTAAGGGCTAAACTGCCTACAATTATCTATTCTTCTTTATTGTGGAAAATAAAGAGTTTTCTGGTATATCACTTTTTCAGTGTATAGTCTCTATTATGTACAATCCTGAGAGACTTATTGTTTTTGGCTGTTTACCCTGTTCTAGATTTTTGGATGGTGCTGCATATGGACATATATGTAGCTATACATACATAATTTGGTGTATGGTGTTGTAAATTATAGATAATTTATCATTTATGCATACACTTTTATATGTATGTACATATATGTACATATATATATATATGAATTCGCAACTTGCCTCGTCGCAGGGGGAGTGCCATCATTTTTTAACTTTGTGTGGATATATATATATATATATATATATATTTTTTTTTTTCCCAAAGTGCCCGTGAGCATTGGAAGGCACTCTACACCATCTCATTTCGATGCAAAGCCGCATTGACTCCGCCAGCATGTGTCGCCGACGCGTTTCCAGGCATTCGCCTCTTCTTCATGGGCTTCCGCTGACAAGAACGGCATCACAGGCTCGCATTGTTTTCACCACGGGCATCTTTTATTTCAACGCTTACCCTTGACTCGATTATAGTGCCTTCTGGGACCTGTGGTACAACAATACAAGTTCATTAGTTCCTTTGGTAAGGGCGATGCAGTTTTGTATATTTAGCGCTTTAAAATTCCTTAGTAGGATGCGGTGTCAATTGCAGCTTTGCCCCCAGCTATGCGAACTTGTTTGTTGGCTGGCGGGAGAAGCACGTGGCCTAGGGCGACGCCCATGACCTCTGGACCAGTAGGGTACTACTATGGACCCGTTATATAGACGATCTTTTTATCATCTGGTGCGGTGACCGCTCCTCGGCTGAGGAGTATGTGACCGCTCTAAATGATAACGATTGGAATCTGAGATTTACTAGCACTATGAGAACAACATCTGTATGCTATTTAGATTTGGAGGTTTTTGTAGAGAACAATATTTTAAAAACAAAACTCTACAGAAAACCAACGGCAGGAAACGCCGTGCTGCACGCAGCAAGTTATCACCCCAAGAGCCTAATAAGAAACATTCCCTTTGGGGAACTCCTACGCTTAAAACGTAACTGCTCAGCGGAGGATTATCAAAACGCCAGAGAAGAAGCCAACATCAGGTTCGAAGACAGGGGGTACTCAAAAAATCTCTTAAAGGGTGCAGCAGAAAAGGCAGCCATAGTCAAACGGAGGGACCTTCTGGTAGTGAAACCAATGAACAAAAAAGAAGAACCTATCAGAATGATTACTGACTTTAATGTCAGATCAGGAGAGGTGGTGCACATTTTTAAGAAAAACTGGCACATCCTGCAAACTGATAGTATTCTCAGGAAACACCTCCCAGAGAGCCCCCCGATCTCATACAGACGATGCCAGTCACTTAGAGACCATTTGGTCCATAGCCATTGCTCTCTCCCACAGCAACCCCAGAGAATAGGAAACACCAAAGGGTTCTTCCCAGGTCTCCGTTGTAAAGCTTGCAAAAGCAGCAAAAAGGTATTAAATTACCCAGGGAGAGAAGATGACACCAACCCCACCAGGGAAATAAAGAAACTTCTGAATTGTAATTCTGAATATACAATATACTACCTACAATGCCCATGTGCGAAACGGTACATAGGCAGCACGATCCACACTGCGAAAAAACGCGTATTAGAGCACATGCATGCAATAGCTAAGACCTACCCTGTTGCTCGCCACTTTGCAGGATTCCATCAGAGCAACAGGGAGTTATTAAGTTTCTATTGCATAGATCAGGTGGAACGTAAAGAAAGGGGAGGGGACAGAGTGAAGGCCCTCCGGATCTTGGAATCTAAGTATATTATAGACCTCCAGACCAGAGCCCCATGGAGGTTAAACAATGACGAAGAATTGTGGGTGCATCTTTAGGGCATGGGACCATGCACTAGAGAAGTAACCAACCTGGTAAAACCGCGCTCTCTTACACCTCGTGGGTTCATGACAGTCTTACAAGTAAAAGTATAAAAGAACATCGTATATACAGTTAGGTTATGCAACTAGAACACTGTACCCGCTGATACGGCGATCTTTATTACATCAAGATTGAAACTGCCCATACAGGGCTGCATAACGGGGAAGGAAACTCTTGTAGAGACATAGACCAAACAAGACATGAAATTAAAATCTTTAAAAATCACTATTTGTATATATAATTAGTATATTATACATAAAATATACATGTATGAATTTTTTATGCTATGTGCATTTTTAAACGAATATAATGTTTTATTGCATATATTAGATTAATTGGAGGATAATGAAAGATTGTCAAAAGTTTGGTATATATTGTCTCAGAAAATGGCAAATGTTCCCCCATGAATTCTGCACAATAATGTTTGTTACACACACAATTTTTTTCCGTTAATTGCACTACGCACTATATATGTTTTAACAACCAACTCTATGTATTTTCCAAATTGATTATGTATGAATTACATACTATAAGATGGCTGCTGCATTCGTAACGCTTGCTAGAATCCTTCTTTTATGTTTAATACCATTTGGAAAGTAGAAATGGTGGTTGTGGTCACAAACAAATCGGCACCGACGAAGCCGGAAGGCGAAACGCGTCTGTCGGGGGGTGAAGGGGTCTGCAAATAAACATCTTGTAAAAGGATACTTGCGTGCTTTCCGTGTTTCAGCGAAACAATCTGTTTGTGTTGGAATATATGTGTGTATATATATATATATATATATATATATATATGACGGAGACATCCTTTCGAAAAAAGATCAGAGGCCACACGGGGAGTTCAGAGCAGGGCACAGCTTTATTTCACAGGTCCCAGAGGCGGCAGATGCATTTCGGCATAAGAGCCTTCCTCAGCGCCCATCGCTGTAAAGAGTACCTCCCTCTTGCGCTCCTCCTGTGTCAAATACCTGCCCGCACCACAGTCCCCTCCCCCAACTTCTGTCGGCACACCAATGGAAGTTCGTGTGAGGTGTGTCGAACTTCAAGTCCCAGCAGGCACTGTATCGGCGTTGGTTGGGTTGGTGGCGTGGGGGAGTGGTAAAAATCATCGGATCGGTGCAGGCTCCAGGTGAGTAGGGCAGCTCGACGGGGACGTGGCTAGCAGCCGAGCATGCCAGACGCGGGCTGAGTTAGCTCTGTCGTGAAAACCCCTGAAATCCTGATAAATTATCCTGAAACCTGGTAAAAAAAACCCTACCTCCAGTACACCCGAGACGCAGTGAGGCTATTTCAGGCGCTGGTGGGATGTGGGAAGCACCGGGACATCCCGACAGACGGACTGAGTCGGAGCTACGGTGAGGCCTAGAGAGCATGGAAAAGCCGCGGCCCACAGCTATACAGTGGCAGACCGGAAGTGGGGACCGGACGGCGCGCGAGAGGGAGCATAGACGGACGCCCCCGGTTACATGTCGGAAATAGGCACCGGAGCACTGCCTGAGCCCCGGTGCTCGCCCTGATTCATGGATGGAGAGTGCGGAGGGTGCAAATAGTGGCGGATATACGCGGAAGCAGAGGTGGACCCGCGGCACACAGGCATCGAGTGCGAAGGCGTCCCAGGGCCGGCAGTTGGAGGGGTGCGAGCAAGGCTGTCGGAAAGCATTGATAGCGCCAGCTCGGCTTCGGCGGCCCAGCATGACCAACGACTAGCGGATCACCCACCGGAGGCCTGCGGGGGCAGAAGACGAGGCAATCAGGTCAGGCGGGGGTCCAGGGGAGAGGCCCGGCGTGCGGCTTCTGGGACGCCCCGCAGACAAGCAAGGGAGGCCCGGCCCGGGACTGGAGACGGGGACAGAACGAGGAGATCGGCGCGGAGGGTGCTGAGTACCGCGCGCAGAGGTAAAAAAGAAACAAAAGGCCGGCCCCGTGAAGGTCTGCATCGGACTGACGGCCCTGAGAGAGGTGGGGGAAGGCAGTCCGTGCTCTGATGTGCAGGAGACCCACTACCGGACCAAGGGGGACGAACAGCAGACAGAGCGGGCGCGGAACAGAGACCCCGGCCCCGGCTGAGAAAGTGGACAGGCACTGGGGGCACTGAGACCAGGCATAGCGCCAAGACATCGGGAAGCCGGGAGTGCACAACGCTGCTGTTCCTTCAAAACTTAATGGCGACTGGTTATGGTTACATGTGGTGAGGCGGGTCCCTGACGAAGGAAGGCACGCTGCCAGGAGGCGGAAAACGGGAAACAGGTGGCTCGCCCTACATGCACAGCCAGGTATATATAGGAAGACCCTGAAGAGTCTAAGCAGTTTATACCCCGCCTCCCCCCCCTGCGAAGACACGCTACGGCCGGGGGAC
Source organism: Lissotriton helveticus (assembly GCF_964261635.1). NCBI lineage: Eukaryota > Metazoa > Chordata > Amphibia > Caudata > Salamandridae > Lissotriton > Lissotriton helveticus. The sequence goes on along the minus strand of NC_136071.1, from coordinate 102,085,401 downwards.
ACACTCATTGCGGCGCTCTATAATTGTTAAAACTGCATCACAGACCATTGGCGAACCCCTGCCTATGAGAAACGGCTGGCATAGTGGCGGAGGAACTGGGCCATGGAATACTGAGACTTCAGGCTCCTGGTACATCTGTGGATGTGGAGACGAGTGGCAGCTGGAGATCGCAGAAGAGCGGGGTGCAGGAACAGAGTCATAACACTCGGGGGATACAGGGGAAGACTCGCACTCGCACTGCCTGACCCACGACTGCCCGGGACAAAGACGGGCGAAAACGTAGAGGATCTCACTGGAAGTGGGCACACCTTTCGAGCACGCCCACCGCGGGACAGGCCACCAGTGGAGGTCTGGCAGCAACGCAAAAGAGGCATTTGCCTCCCGGTGGGAAGGCGGTCGGTACCCAGAGGTATCCTACGGGGTAGGGAATAGGAGGTCACGATGGGACAAAATAGACCCCGGCAACCGGACCCGGTCCCTAATGGTGCGGCGCAATCCTCTGGCTCGGACGACCATCTGACATCCACCAATGAAGATATAATTCCACCAACTGGGGTGAGTGCACTTGACGCGAAGCTGGATCTTATCCTGACGGAAATCAGGGCCTCTAGAGAAGCGCTAGAAGCCAGAATCGACACGATGTCGACGGGCCTCTCCCTATTGAAAGACGACCATAAGAAATTGGCGGAAAAAGTTGCGGAACACAAGATCGCCCTGACCGACCTCATCCCACAGCAGACGGAACACTCCACACGCCTGGAGGTGTTAGAGAAGCAGCTCAAGGGGTTGAGAGAGAGAGTGGATGATGCGGGAGGGACGCTCGCGCCGCAACAACATCCGCATTTTGGGCGTGCCGGAGCGGAGCGAGGGGGCCAATCCGACCAGGTTCGTAGAAGACTGGTTGAAGACTATAGTGGACCCTGCGGAACTCACCCAGATGTATAGTGTCGAAAGAGCGCACAGAGTGCCACCGAGACCGCCGAGACCAGGGGCGCCACCACGTCCATTAATAGCACGTCTTCTGCATTTCAAAGACAGGGACACGATCTTGAAATCGGCGAGGGAGGCCGGGGCGTTAAAATTCGACAACCAGACAATCTCGATCTACCCGGACTTCACACAAGCAGTGCAGAAAGCCAGGGCATCCATCTGGGGAGAGAAACGTGCCCTGAGAGACCTTAATATGAAATCTGCATTATTTTTCCCAGCGAGACTAAAAATTATCCATGGTGGCAAGTCCTATTTCTTTGATGACCCAGAGGAAGCATCTGAATGGATAGAGGTGGCACTCCCAACGCCCCCACTGAGAGGGAAGGACGCGGACCCGCGGAAGCAACCCTCAAACGAGGCCAACACCTCGACCCAGAATGAAGATCCGGAGGCAGGGTCGACACAGGACGGCCGACGACAGACACCGGGAGGAGGGAATTCAACAGATCTGATGGTGCTTATGACTAACGCTTTGGCAGAGCACGACAAAAACATTGACATGGTATCGAACAGCCAAGACAGCTCAAGTACAGTGGCATCGGACACGGATGCTAGCCTGCACCGGTCCCCACGCATAACGGCACAGATGGCAGAGGACATGTGAGAGTGGGCGGAACGAAGGCGCCTTGGTAATGTATATGTGACTCTGACAGACTATGAGGAGGGAGGGAAAAGGAACCAGGACAAATGTTGCTACTAGGGCGTTGAACGGAGGCCTTTTGTAAGTTACCCGCAGAGAGAGTGCGGTTGGGCACACGCCCCCCAGGCGTAGGCATGACTGCATTCAGTTCGTACCCCAGTTGGGTACTATGGTTTGGTCCCACACAGTTGTGGAGTGGGGACCTCAAGGTTGGGGAGTTACGCACAAATATGGCACTTAAAAAGTACATTCTGCTGACATATGCGAGAGAAGTGTGGGCAAGGGACGAGGGAGAGGAGGATACCTGTCGTGTCGATCTCTAACCACTATCAGTTCTGCACTTGGAATGTACGAGGCATCGGGTCGGTTCACAAAAGGCATAGAATAAGGGCGCAGCTGAATAGGAGGCAAACGCAGATAGCATACCTACAAGAAACACACCTGAATAGGGCGGAGGGAGAGAAACTGGCTCGCAAATGGAAGGGCCAACTGTACACCACAGAATACTCAGCATTCTCAAGGGGGCGGCTATCTGGATCAGGAACACTGTGCCGTTTACACTAGTGGAGAAACGGGTGGACAAGAATGGACGTTATGTGTTCATACGAGGGACACTGGATGGCACATATATAGTGTTGGGCAGTATATACGCCCCCAACTCGGAACAATCGCGGTTTTTTGATGACATTAGCGGAGTACTGTCAGACTGGGTGGGACAACATTGGGTGATAGGGGGGGACTGCAACGCGGTTCTGGACCCTACGTTAGATAGGTCGCACCCACCAATGCATGCGACAGATAGTAGGAGACAGGCTATGGCACTGGCACAATGGGCAAACGGATGGGAGTTGGATGACGCATGGAGGGTCCTAAACACGCACAACAGGGAATACACGTTTTACTCCCCGCCACACAGGTTGCACACCAGGATCGACCGCATATTTTGCTCTAGGACACTGCGGGGGTCGCTCACCTCAGTACTACATATGGGTAAGACACTGTCGGACCATAATCCGGTAGAACGGACATTGCAGTGGGGGAGATTACCCACTCCCATCCCGACATGGCACTTATCGCCAGGTTTACTGGAGGACCTAGTGTTCAAATCCTCACTGCTAGACCCCAGCACAAAGTACTTCACAGAGAACGAAAACACTGCCAGTAGCAGGCAAATAGAATGGGACGCCTTCAAGGCAACTTTACGAGGAGTGGCAATGGGCACTAAAGTAGGAGTGAAACGCCTGGTACTTGAGAAGTTGAGGGCTCTAGAGGGAAGCCTAGCGGCACTGGAAGGTGAGGCGGCAGGCACCGACGGTAACCTCACACAATTACAGGAGGCTCATATCCAACATGCTGAACTCCTGGAAGAACTAAGATTAATAGATTATAGGGAATACACGACTAGGATGCATACGCAAGCTGACAGAGCGGGTGCTCTGCTAGCACGCCTGACACGCAATGCCCCAGACAGTGTCCCTATAACCGAGGTGTATGACCAGGCTGGAGGCATAGTGCGGACCCAATTAGATATAAACGATACGTTCAGGACATACTACGCAGACCTGTACGGTGCGCATGCGCCGCTCTCAGAACCGGAACTAGAGTCCTTCCTGACTGACACATGCATTCCACAACTGACAGATATGCAACAACACAATCTCTCTAAGCCCATCACACTGGCAGAAGTCAGACAGGCCATAAAAGCACTGCCGAGGAACAAAGCACCGGGCTCGGACGGACTACCGGCGGAATTCTATCTGACTTATATTGACCTCCTGGCCCCCCGTGTCCTTGCGCTTTACAAAGAAGCACTGGATAGTGGAGAGCTGCCAGAGTCGACGCTGCAGGCACTGATAGTATCTATGCTGAAACCAGGGAGAGCAGCGCTACACGTAGAGAATTACAGACCCCTCTCGCTACTAAACACGGATTATAAAATCCTCAGTAAAATATTGGCAACTCGATTGTCGCAATATATACCAGATGTGATACACCCAGACCAATGCGGATTTGTACCAGGCAGAAGCACCGCATTGAACCTGAGCAGACTAAGTCAAATTATGGCCCGAGGGGAGGGAGGGGAGACTAATGAGGGGTGTATATCGCTGGACCTTAGGCAGGCCTTTGATTCCCTAAAATGGGATTATATGCTGGCAGTATTGAGCAAATTCGGCTTCCGGCAAGATTACATAAAATGGATCGCTTTACTTTACCACAGGCCCACAGCACGCGTTAGGACCAATAGATGTATCTCTGCCCAACTTACCATTACAAAGGGAACGCGGCAGGGATGCCCACTATCGCCCTTACTCTTTATAATAGCCCTGGAGCCCCCGATGATAAAAGTCCGCACAATGGCGGATACCATGGGGATTGCGAGACTTCCCGCCCACCATATCATCTCTGCATATGCGGACGATATACTGCTATTTCTTTGCGACATAACAAGACCCCTGGAGCAGATATCGGAGGTGTTTAATGAGTTCGAAGGGTTATCGGGACTCGCGATTAATGCATCCAAATCATACGGGTATAGTTTTCACAAGCCTGTGGCAGACACGCACATACAGTTTACACCATACCAGTTCCAATTAGCGCCAGTAACCTTCAAATACTTAGGTATTCAAATCTACAGGGATGCACAGGATCTATTGGAGGGCAACCTGGGTAAGGCCCTTAATGCACTAAAGCCACAAGTACGCTTCTGGAACACTCTGCCGCTGTCGGTTGCGGGCAGAGTGGCGATTTCAAAAATGGTGGTCCTGCCCAGACTGATATATTTCTTCACGAATTTGTCCGTCCTGGTGCCCATGGCCTTCTTTAAACAACTACACACGCTGTTGACGGAATTGGTGTGGGGTGCGGGCAGGAGACGCATAAGTCTAGCTAAACTACAATTGCCAACGGACGGCGGGGGTATGGGAGTCCCCAATCTGATAGCATATGGCTACGCTTGCCAGCTTCAATGGTTAGCTTACTGGCTAGCAGGACGTAATCTGCATGAGGTGTACATGACGGAGGCGGACAGGAACGGGGGATGTATACACCGACTGTTGCTCCCCAAAGCGAAAATACCAGACTCGGCCCCTCCTTTACTTAGACTTGCGATCCAACAGTGGAGGGCAGCACTCAGGTACACTGGTGGACGGCAGGCTTATGCTCCCACGATACCCCTTTTGGGCATCCCCTTAGGAACTGGCACGCTCACGGAGCATAAACTGAGATCATGGCACGAGGCTGGGGTGACACAAGTGGGGGACTGCTTCTCGGAGGGCAGACTTCTTACACACGCAGACTTCATGCAGTTACACCGGACTCCGCGGTCGCTCTTTCTATTCCATACCCAGTCCTGAGGCGGATAGCCGGGAGCTAGTGGTACGAGTGTTTACTTCATTTAATTGAATTTTAATGTTTGTGTGGTGTCACTTACTTTGCTGTTTGTAAACAAAGCGCCACTGTTAGGAATCAGAACCTCTTCCAGCGCACAGCCGACTTGAACGCTGTCGCGCTTTGCATCCACTTGAGCAGCCGCCATCAGCCCAGGCGTGCGCGCTGACCACGCCCCCTTTAGGCCACGCCCCCCGACCTGCCTACAAAAGCGCCGAGAACTAGCGCCTTTCATTACTTCCATACCCAGTCCTGAGGCGGATAGCCGGGAGCTGGTGGTACGAGTGTTTACTTCATTTAATTGAATTTTAATGTTTGTGTGGTGTCACTTACTTTGCTGTTTGTAAACAAAGCGCCACTGTTAGGAATCAGAACCTCTTCCAGCGCACAGCCGACTTGAACGCTGTCGCGCTTTGCATCCACTTGAGCGGCCGCCATCAGCCCAGGCGTGCGCGCTGACCACGCCCCCTTTAGGCCACGCCCCCCGACTTGCCTACAAAAGCGCCGAGAACTAGCGCCTTTCATTACTTCCATACCCAGTCCTGAGGCGGATAGCCGGGAGCTGGTGGTACGAGTGTTTACTTCATTTAATTGAATTTTAATGTTTGTGTGGTGTCACTTACTTTGCTGTTTGTAAACAAAGCGCCACTGTTAGGAATCAGAACCTCTTCCAGCGCACAGCCGACTTGAACGCTGTCGCGCTTTGCATCCACTTGAGCGGCCGCCATCAGCCCAGGCGTGCGCGCTGACCACGCCCCCTTTAGGCCACACCCCCCTCTGTTAGATATGTGCATGCACAGGAAGCGCAGCGGATGAGCGCAGCGGGAGCGCCGTCTGCGCGCCAAAGGCGCGCCTAAGGCAAGCCCGTCTGCGCCTGTCCGCGCCAAGACCGCGACAGGCGCAGGCAACTCTGCCCAATTCACCACGCATAGCAGTTATCCTTCCAGCGACCTCCACCGACTACGCGGTAAGAACAGCTGCTCCTGCCAACTAGATATGGTGAACTTCACTGGCTCGTTCCGCTGTAAAATCTGCCGATGGTCTCCCATCATAACCCCAGTCCATTCACCCCCCTCCACTCCCCTCCCCAGGGCTAGCCTACCGCATTTTAAAGGAGGACTGATAAATGCACGCTCTATGTGTAAGCATAGCCAAGACATAAGAGACCTCATCCTCGATTCAGACCTCGACTGCTTCTTGATAACTGAAACCTGGCTAACAGAAGATAGCAATCCGGACTTAGCCATTGCCCTACCCCAGGGTTTTTCCATCTTCAGACAGGACAGACCGAAAGGGAGAGGCGGAGGAGTTGCATTAATACTGAAAAACAGTTTTACCTGTCATACCTTTAACCTAGACCCCTTAAAAGACACTGAAGGTCTTGGTTTCTCAATCAAACTTAACGAATCCTCGTCCTTCTCAGGTGGACTTATCTATCGCCCACCCGGCAATCCCTCCAGGTTCCTAGATACACTGAGCGACACTCTGGGTCATCTCTTACTTAGATACCCTCATTTCACCCTACTTGGGGATTTTAACCTTCACCTTGAGTCCAATTCCGACCAACAGGCCAACAACTTTCTACAGACCCTAGAAATTTTCAACCTTCAGCAAAATGTGACTTTGCCCTCTCGCGCACTTGGACATACACTCGACGGGGTATGTTCCAACTTTCCCTCTCTCACAACCCTACCCCCTGTCCCTCAAATATGGACGGATCATAGTCTGATCCCGTTCCACATTAAAACTTCTCGCTCACAAACGTGCAGTAAATCCAACTCTCACCCTGACAATTCCGTCAACTGGAAAAAGATGCAAGAAGCCTTTGCACTTGACCCTATCTCTCAATCTCATGTCCCCACTTTCACCGGAGACGTTGAATACGACGCAAATCTCTTCCACAGATGGATTGCTCAGGAAATCAGAGCACGGGACCCCCAAATCGCTCCCGAAGAACAGACAAAAAACCCAAATTTAATGCCCCCTGGTTCACATCCGACGTAGCCACATCCCATCTATCTTGTAGAAAAGCCGAACGTAAGTGGCGTAGAACGTATGATAGTGCTGACCGACTATCATACATTCAACTAAGGAAAAGTTACCACTCCAACATAAAATCAGCTAAAAAAATCTTTTACATTAAAGCTATCAGTGACTCCAACCAGATACAAAAAACACTGTTCTCTATAGTGAAATCGTTCACCCAGCCCAAAGCATTACAAACTGAAATACCCCCATCCCAAGATCTATGTAACAAAATAGCTGACTATTTCGAGGAAAAAATTAACGCCATTCAAAAAAACTTTCCCCCTCCTCAAGCTATCCAAATATCATGTGATCTGCCTCAAAAAGCAACCCCTGGGGGTAGTCTAAAAAATTTCTCTCCGGTTAGCTTAGACCAAACCAGAGAAGTTATCTTGGCGTGCAAATCCGGGTCGCCCTCCGACCCCTGCCCCCCCAAAATTCTCCACCAACTCATCGATGTGGTAAATCCTATAATTAACAACATTGTTAATTCTTCTCTGTGCACGGGCTCTGTCCCTCGCCTGTGAAAACAGGGAATAGTTAAACCCCTGACGAAGAAAGCCAACAAACCCCCGTCAGATCTTACCAATCTTCGGCCTATCTCGCTCCTCCCAGCTTTGGGAAAAATTACAGAACAAATGGTATACAGAGAACTCAAAAAATATCTTGAAGCTCATAATATACTCCATCCGCAACAATCTAGCTTTCGCCCCAATCATTCTACCGAAACGGCACTGATCGAGCTTACGGACTCGATAAAAATGCTTCAAGACCAGAAAAAGAACGTCGTCCTCATCCTCCTAGACCTCACCGCGGCGTTCGACACCATCTCTCATGCCATCCTGATTAGCAGATTGGTAGACATAGGGATCTCCGATGTGGCCCTATCTTGGATAAAATCCTTTCTAACCGACAGATCCCAAACTATCGCTCTTGGTCCCTTCCACTCCAAAGAGAAGAGAGTCTCCTTGGGGGTCCCCCAGGGCTCTATCCTGAGCCCCCTCCTCTTTAACGTCTACCTCATCCCTCTCATATCCCTTATTGAGTCCTTCGGCATACTTGTAACATCGTATGCCGATGACACTCAACTCATCGTTCCCTTAGAGAAAAACTCTACCAAGGCAGAGCTAAACCTCAAAAACTGCCTGAAAGCGGTCTTCCAATGGATGGACTTAAAGCACCTTAAATGCAACTCCAGCAAAACGGAGATCCTCCACATGGGAAAAAATACCATCTTCTGCCCAGCCCTCTGGTGGCCAGAAAACTCTGCCGCCCCCCCCCAGACCGTAACCACTGCAAGAAACCTCGGCGTCCTGTTTGACACCGATCTATCTTTTGATCATCACGTCTGGACCGTAGCGGGCCGATGTTTCGGAATTATTAAGTCCCTAAAAAAATTCTTTGACTTTTTACCGCTAGACTCTAGGAAAACGGTAGCAGTGGCCCTAATAATCTCACGCCTGGATTATTGTAATGGTCTCCTTGCTGGAGCTAAAAAGGCCACACTCAACAAGCTCCAAAGTGTTCTTCACACCGCAGCCCGACTTGTCCTAAAGCTGCCCAGGAAATCGTCTATCTCCGCTGCTTTAAGATCTCTGCACTGGCTCCCACTTCACAAGAGAATATTCTTCAAGATGCTGCTTGTCGCCTTCCGGGCTTTCAATAGCTCCGGCCCATTATACCTTACCAAACGCTTCCCCCACTACAACCCGTCCAGATCTCTGCGTTCCTCCCATGACAATCTCATCCTCCCTGCCAGGTTCAATATGAAGACAAAAGGTGGCAAAACCTTACACCACCTGGCCACTAAAGCCCAAAAATCTGAGATTCCAAACCCAAGAAAAACCATTTAGAAAACTGCTAAAAACCTGGATCTATAGCCTTAAGGATGACTACACCAAGGCCGCTATATAACTCCTCACCCGCTAGGAAATGATCTGATCCTCTACCTGGAAATTTAGCGCCATGATGCTCCTTCCGGAGCGACCGCCGCGCTCTACAAATACCATCACAAATTCACAAGTCACTCACTATATATCCGTACATTGGGCGAGAGAAGGTGTGGACCCGACGGCGACTGCCCTGCTCACTATGCAATATCTAATGGGATCGGGCAGCCATTTAACAAAGTGGCTCAATAGGGGCATCAGAGCGAGTAAGGCTACCCGCTGCAGCCTCTCCGCACACGTTGGGAGGGTGACGCGGGCGGAGACATTGGTGATAAGGACTAAGAAAAGGTACTAAAGCTCCCCAAGAAGGTGTCACGCAACCCTAAGTTCAAATTCATTCAGCTCATGATTGTCCATAGGGCATACCTAACCCCCCACAGACTACACGTGATGTTCCCTGAGACGTCCAGCCAATGCCCCAGATGTCACCATGATGACGCGGGTATGATACATATGTTTTGGGACTGCCCTAAGTTGGGGCACTACTGGGCCACAATCCATCACATCCTAACTGAGATTGCCCCAGGCAGACCCTATGACTCACCACTATACAGCATACTGGGGATGGGTTACAAAGAAAAAAAGAGGAATGTGACCACTAGATTTGTAGACCTGGCGCTGCTATTAGCGAAGAGGGCGATAGCAATGAAATGGAAGTCGGCGAGACCGCCGAGTATGGAGTCATGGTATAGCGAGGTGTTACGATGGGGAAAGGCTGAGGGACAGGAGCTACAAAGAGAGGAGCGAAGAGGCCTACGCAAAAACCCGATTTCCCTAGACTGGAACTTGATGGTAGTGGAGTTTGAAACGTACGCGAAGGCGCACATTGAATGAATACTTATGCCGATAATGACTGCGGAGGCAAACCGGCAAGGGCAGGTGAGGGCTCCTTCGTAGAGTGACGGCTACACTCCGCCATGAAATACAAGCACGTAGTACAGGTTGCAGACTTCGAACGCATCATACCTTGCAGTTGCAATGTAACGTGAGAATGGTACGACAAATGTATATTACACCACAGAATATTAAGGAATGGTCATTGCTCGCATGAGAAAACTCTATATCACATGTATGTGCCGGGGAGTGTGGGGGAGGGGAGTTTAGTTGATGAAAAATTGAAATGACAGCACACTTGTAATAATATTTCTTGTCATTGGGGAGGCACAATGCTACATAACGTAAACGGAAAAAG